>NC_088119.1:9562047-10818047 GCF_036370855.1 Dromaius novaehollandiae | reverse complement strand
AAGGAAGAGAGGCTTTCACCTGCAATTTTAAGTAGCTGAATTTAAAACTAGATCAAAAAAATACTTAAAATTCCTGTCTGGCTCAGACAGTAAAAAATTTGCTGATATCAGGATGGAGAGTGAGGTAGAAGGAGGGAGAAAAGTACTCTAGGAGGTGAATCTGGGGAGCAACTTAATGCCAAAGTGGAAACACAGCCCACCCTGAAGCGCAACAGCCAGCCTGGTTGGTGACCCACCGGGTGAGGAAATGGAGGCACAATCGGACCAGATTTAGGACGTATATGATCACATTTGTGTACATCCGATGGCCTCGGCTCCCTTCCAGCCTCACAGTCTAAGTATCTCCTCTTCTGGCTACTTAGCAGAGGATGCCTTTGGTCATGCTCTGCTGATTTAAGAGCTCCTGAGAGCATGAGACTCCCCAGGAGCCAGGTCTTGTGGCCTCGCTCACATAGCAGCAAGCCCAGACCTCGGAAAATGAGGGAAAAGCCAGGGATCCAGGACATGCTCCTCCACCAAGTGAGGTACATATTGGCCTTGCAGTACAGATTCATCCCCTAACAGCTTCAGGTGCTAAATCGCTGCGCTGTATCTAGTCTACATGGAAAACTCAACCTTGTTCCACAGCCTGAACTCCCGGACCCATAACCCCACCGCGCTTGCGGCCTTGCAGCCACAAGTGCCAGGCAGCACGTACACCTATCGCCGCGTGAGTACCGGCCTCCACACTGCCGCATTCGCTCTCCTAGCAGCAGCAGGCAGTGCTCTTAACCACCTGCCTTCCCAGGGCGTTCGCAGTGGTTTTGCATAATTGCAACAAATTCACTTCCCAGAGCAAAGTCCCCAAGGAAAGTTAATGGCAGCATTATAAAGCAAGCTAAGTGTTCCGCCACACTACATGAAAAAGAGGTTGAAAGTCAGGATTATTTCACAGGAATAATTGAACAAACGAGGCTCTGTTCTTAGCTGCCAAAAACGCAAGTGGCTTCCCAGGCAGTGCTCAGCATTTCCATCGTTGGTAAGCGAGCCTCTCCAAAGTACGCCTGTACTTGCAGCACACCTGCTAAACAGATCCCACCTCTGCTGGGAGAGTTTCCTCCAGGCATTAGGGAAGGAAACTGATGGACTTTCTGCTCTCACTCCCTCTTACAGACCTGTCCCAGAACATTTTACATTGTTCTTCCATAAAAGACACTTAATCCCCAGGACTAGATCCTGCTGTACAGTACTCTGCTCTGAAGGAGCTTGTTTTGTCCTAGGTATCTTTATTCTTGCTTGTTCTGAGGCACCTAAGCTTGGACAGGCAAAGCTGCCTGAAGGGTTGCTCGAGGGGAGAGGCCCTTGACCAGGCACTCACTGGACACGGGGCAACAGCCACCCTCCTCCCCGCGGAAGCCGCAGCCCCTGTCTCTGCCGGGAAGCAGAAGTGCCGACTGTCCCTGCAGGGCTTCCAGGAAAGCAACGAGCACGAGCTCCGGCGCGAAGGTTGGTGAACTGCAGCCCCAGGAAGGGCATGACTCAACACAAACACACCCGCTCACGAGCTGTTTACTTCAACCGCCGTCAGGAAAGAGGAAGCACAGCAGAGCTGCTCTCTGCCTTCCCCTTTCTGCACGTGCTCTCTGGGAAACGCTCCGCAGCACATACAGAGCTTCCCCCCAACCCACCCCACTTATTCCTAGGCTGCAGAGGGGGGCACAGTCGCTTCAGCATCAAAGCAGCCCTGCAGGCTCCTGCTTTTACAGCAAAGCACTTTGGCTCCAAAATGCAATTGAATCCACCAAGCAAATGCTTTTGAAAATCATTTTTATTTAAATAAGACTTTAAATACATTACATAAAACATTAAAAATGAAACCAAAAATCTGTTACTTCACAGGGCATTAGGCAGCAGTTGCTAGTAACATGTAAGCTCTGCAGCTCTATCTACAATGATACTTGTTACATTAGTCCAAAATTGATCCCTTGTCAAAAGTTTAACCCAAGGTAAATGGTTCAAGTATGCTACCCCAGGATCTTTGGGCTTATGATACCAGTGCCTGGCCAGGCCTGAATTCCAGACATCCAGCCTTGGAAGTCACTCTTCAGTTACTCTTCTTGTTCAAAGTCAAGTTTCCCCAAATCCCTCTGCCACCAGGAGCAAATACTGCCTAGAGGGAAGGTACTGTCTCCCCATTTCATGTCACAGCTCACGTCTGGTGCCTCATTCCATGTAGGACTGCAGCAGACACCTCAAGTATTACCGCCCATTGAAATGGAAAGAAAGCTGGACTGAGGAGAGATTCTGGCAGTTTCTGGACTGACATGTTGAGTCCCTTGACTTAACTTGAAACATCTGGTTATTTTTAGCTTCAGGCCGGACAATGCCAAATGCCTGATTTACCTCTGTTAAATGAGGGACAGCAAGACGAGATAGCATGGGCTCTTGTCAGTTTATTACATCACTGAATTACACTAGTCCAGACTGAACAGTGGACCCAAGATTGTTACATTACACAAACCAGCTGGTTTTAAACTTATGACAAGGGACAGATGGGATTTTCATGGTAAGGAAGTCTTCTTGCATAAAGCTTCAGTGACCCACAGGCACTTAAAACCCATGGACTTTCAGCTGGTCGTCTTTAGCCAGTCCAATCTGTAAGAAAGGAGACGCGCTTTATAGTACAAACTAGACAAGCCTTTGCTTGCATCCATGCACAGTTTACACTGCAGAACTGTCAAATTTCTACCCCCTCCAACACGTAGCTGAACAACCAGACTACAACTGCAAAACCTTGCTGGACAAGTTTTTACTCAAGCAAGAACATCAATAAAAAACACAGAGCTTCCTCCAAGAGCCTGTTAAGTCTAAGAAAATGAGAACCTGCAAAGCTGTTCATTAAGACAGAGACTTGTCTTCTGTTTAGGAATTAGCAAGCTGCACCACTGACCCACAGCATCCTACCTCCACGAGGAACTGGCATATGTTCTTGCGCTGGTCGCCTTGCAGTTGAATCACTTCTCCATATTCAGGGTGTTCAATTACAGTACCATTGCAGGCAAATTTCTAAAGGAAACGGTAAGAGAAACAGGGAGGACTCCTTAGGATGAGGAAACGCAACACTCTGGTGCCGGTCCGGCTCGCGTCGTCGCAGCCCACCCGACCAGGAGCCTCGTGCCCCAGCGTTCAAAGGCTTCACCCCCTCCCGAGCGCCCAGGACGGCGGCACCCACCTTTTTGAAGGCCTTCACCAGTTTCTTTTTATCGTAGTCATCCGCAATACCCTGGACAGTGGTGAGGGTCTTCCTGCCGTTCCGCTGCTGGATCCTTATATGGATGTAGTCCTCAGTGCCGGCAGGAAGCAGGTCATCACCCTTACTTGCATCAGCAAAGGGGTCTGCGGGAGAGCGCTCGCGTCACCGCCCTGCCCCGCCGCCGCTCCCCATTGGGCGGCCGGCCCGCCCGTCAGCGCCGCGGCCCGCCCCCCCGCCCCGCCCCCCCCGCCGAGGCTGACGCAACCGGCCGGGAATTGCAGCTGCGCCACGGGGCGGGGCCGCGCGGGGCGGGGCCGCGGCCGCCGCCCGCCCCCGCCCGCCGCACAAAGGGCCTTACCGAAGGGTTGGAGGTTCTGGATAGCGGACATACGATACGCTTCCCTTCCCTCGGCGGAGGCGGCGGCGGCGGGGCGGGCGGCGGAGGCGGCGGCCGGGCGCGGAGAGAGGCGGCGGCGCGGACGGCTCTCGGCGGAGGATGCTCTCGCGGCGGCGGCTCGAGACTCTGTCAGGGGGGCGGGACTGGCGCCGCCCGCTTATATACCGCCTCCCTGTGACGCCAGCGCGCACGGGAAGCGAGGGCGGTGATTGGTTGCCGCGCGGAAACGTCATGACGCACGGCCGAGCGCCGCCGCGCCCCGCCCGGCGCGGGAGGGGCCGGGCGCATGCGCGGCGGCGGCGGCCTGGGCAGGGGGGCCGGCCTCGCGCGGCGCCCGCGGCGGCGGCGCATGCGCAGTGCGGCGGGCGCCCCACGGGGCCTAGGCCGGGCCCGGCCGGAGCCGCCTGGGCCGGGGCTGCTCCCGCCGCTGGCCCCGCCGCCCGCCCTGCGGCGCCCCGCAGTGCCCCCAAGCACCCCCGTCCCCCTGCAGCGGGGGCAGCGCCCCGCGGCCTCCCGGGCCTGCGCCTCCCGGCCGCCCCGACGTGGCCCCGGGCTCCGCGAGGAGCGGTGACCTCGCGTGGGGCTGCGGGACGGGGCGGGATCCCCGGGGGTGGGGCACACCCCGGGGGGGGGGGGCAAGATCCCTGGGGTGGGAGAGGATCACCAGGACGTTACAGGATCCCCTCGGAATTACAGGATCCTCAGGGCAGGGCAGGATCCCCGGGGTGGGACAGGATCCCTGGGGCATTACAAGATCCCTGAGGTGGGACAGGATCTCTGAGGTGGGAGAGGGTCACCAGACATTAGGGATCCTGTCACACTCTAGGGATCCTGCCCTGCCCTGAGGATCTTGTAATTCCCTGGGGATCCTGACTCGTCTTGGGGATCCTGTAGAGTGTGACAGGATCCCTGGGGCATTATAAGATCCCTGAGGTGGGACAGGATCCCTGGGGCAGGACAGGATCCTGAGGGCTGGCCAGGATCCCCCAGGGCAGGAGAGGATCCCTGGATTTTTGCCAGGCAGTGCATTTCCAGATAATCCAAACACCCAGTAACCCCACATTCTGCAGGAGCGTCGCCCCATCTCGTTCCCAGCTGGCCAGATGCTGGGAGCAGCCCGGGTCTGACCTTGCCGAGCTCGGCGCGGGCCAGTTTATCAGCCCGGTACTCCATGGCTGCAGGCGTTTGCACCAGGCTGCCCCAGCTGCCTGGCGTCCTCCCAAGCCACCGCACAGGGACAGCAAGGACACGGTGGGGTCACGGAGAGATGGGGCCTGCAGGATGCTTTCTGGTGATTTTATTTACAAGCTCCAGCCTGAAAACATGCCAACTCCGGCGGGAGCGCGTGCATGTGAATGTATGTTTGTCACTCAGCTATTGCCATGGTGACAGCCATACTTTAAGCAAGTAGATAACCACATGCAGATAGAGATCAGGCCTCTGTGCTCTCTTTTCCGAGCGTGCTTGGCAGGGAGATGCTCAGACACCCGGGTGCTGCAGGAGGGGATGTTCCCCAGAGGGGCCTGGGGGCTCTGTGATGCTACGGGGAAACTTTCAAGGTATCGTCTAAATCTGCCTGAAAAGCAAGGTTTTTTTCCTCATTAAACACATGACAATTCCCATTGTGCTTACTACCTTGCAGATCAGACAGTCGGGCCTTGCTTAAGTCCTCCTTGCAATGCGAACTCAGCCACTTGTGTAGCTTGGCCGGTATTGGCTTAGCACCTCCGCAGTCCCCGGTTGTGCCGGAGAGCCGAGGGGATCGCTGTGGCCTCACGCAGTGCCGTAACCCCGAGCACTGGAGCAGTAACTCAGGAGCCCCCGGACAGCTCATCCCCCAGCTTCCTCACCCACTTCACCACACTGCGCTGGGGCCAGAAGTACCTGCTGCAGGACACTCAGCGTAAATAGGCCCCCCCGTTTCCCAAGCTGTGGGCAGGCATTTCTGAAAACAGCCTGCTGGGCAAAGCCGCCTTTCGGAGCCTCGAACCCACGAGCCCCGATGGCTGGTCAGCAGGAATTGCCCATCTCGGGTTGATCCTGTCCTCGAAGCCTCGTGGATGGCGACGTAACTGAATGTACTTCACAACCAGATGCTTTCAATCCTGCTTCCAAGTCCTTCTAATTTGGGGGCTTGGAGCCTGGACCTCAGTGTTCAGTGCCAGCTGCTGCTAAAGAAAGATGATTTATAGCTTTCCTGGTGCCTGACGTGTCTAAAACCCCCCCCCACAAACTGACAAGCGTCTCCCAGCACTGTCGGCATGACACAGAGCGGAGGTTGCTTGCAGATGAATGTCACATCCAGCTCAGAGATGTATTACACGTTCTAAAAATACACCAAAACCCCAGATATGAAGAACGGTAAATCTCCTACACAATTCATGGGGTCAAAAGCCATATAGATCCAGACGGAACACAAACTCTTCTCTGGGAGCTGGTTAAAACTGAACAAAGAGCTGGGGTACTGCCCCAGTGAGACGTGGATCTGCTGCGCTGTGTCTGTTGTGCCGTGGATCGCTCATCCCGGAGCTCATCACTTCCTTCTAGATCCCCTGCGGCCTCGGCTTTCAGTGTGGAGGTGTTCCTGCCGTGCACTTGAAGCCATCTCTGAAGTACCATGTATTTTGGACAAATTACTGGTGTCTGGGTGTGCTGCCCTCTGCGGGTCCTGGGAGCCATTGCATGATTAGATGGTGCATCACTCTTGGGGGCTTTTATTTAAGATGAAGGCAAATTATTTATCTTGCACTAGGTAGAAGGAATCATTTGCTTTGGTGTATTTCAGTGTCTCTCTGGTGTTTCTAAAGCACCTGCCACTTTTATATGTTCTTATGTGATGGATCAGCTGGAGGACTGGCTTAAGTTTTCATTAAAATGTGAATTTGCTCCATGACTGTCATGACCAAGCAGACAGCTCTTCTGTCCCTGCTATCTCTGATCAGATTTTCCTTCCATACCAGAAGAGGAACCATCTCAAGCAGCATCAGGGTGGTGTATCCAGACATCAGAGAAGCGATTAGATATTTCCACTCTGTCTTTCTGCTGGAGGCATTTCAAAGACCTCACTACAGCAAAGGGACTGTTCATGGCATTCAGTGCCAAAAACTCAGAAAGAGTCATTGGGACCTGCTGTCTGGTGTCTGCTGACTCTCCGACCAGTCTCATGTCCATGCCAGGCTGCTCAGGACGTCCCCAGAGAGGCAATTTGTCAGCGGCGCTGCAGGGTCACAGCAGCCCTACGATACGTAGGGGCTTGCACCCTTGCAAAACAGCGAGAGGCAAGCGCGTGTCAGGCACCACCACTGGTGCAAAACCATCAGACAATGTCAGATGAAACACTTTCCTATTTTTACCACCGGTTTTCCATCCCGCCCCGGCTCAGGGGCCCCCGGCTGCTCCATCCAGCTCCATCCAGCCTCGCGGCCGGGGCGAGGTGCCTCCTCCGAGGGAGAGGCTCGTCCCGGGCTCCCCACGAGGTGGCAATGCTGATCTCCCTTGCGAGCAGGTCCCTCAGCACCCAGCACGCCCGTTGCTGCAGGACCTGGCAAGTCCTGTACATACTACCCGGGCTGAGGACTAGCTCCGCACACAGGGAGATCTCTGTGCTCGGGGGCACGGCAACGTACAGTAACTGGCCAGATTTGTTTGAGGGTCACCACCAGCAGAAGACGGGGCCCAGAGCAGCTTGTGTCCCGTGACACCTGCTCTGTCGTGCCCCAAATCAAAGGCACAGCTCTGCAGCCGTGGCTTGGCAGGCGCTGGCTTCCAGAAACCATCTCGTCCATCAGCAGAGCGTGATGCACACAGACCGCTGTGACGAGGAAACGCGCTGATGGAGAGGCCAGGGACTGCCCGGCGTCAGTGCGGGGCAGCGCAGCCCTCGGGTGGACGTGCTCCATGTGCGGCACGACTCAGCCCGCGGCAGCAGCGACGCAGGCCCACCCGCGGCAGGGCCCGGCGGTAGCACCGGGTGCTTGAGGTGCTCCTTGCGGGGCGAGCAGCCCTGCTCGGCTCGCTGGGGGTCTCTCCCATTTGAGCCTGGCAAGGCCATTTCACCCCATGCACATCAGCGCTCTTGGGCAGGAGGGCTCGCTGTCCCTCCCTGCCACATGCCCTGGGTGTGTGGAAGGAAGGAATTACCCCAGCATTTTGCTTTTCTGGTTCTCCCATGGCTCAGAAACACCCTCCAGGCTGGGACATTCCTAGAAACCAGCTTTTCTCCTCTAACATCCCCTGTGTGACTGCACAGATTGGGTTCAGGATGAGCTGCATGTTTGATGCACAGCATTTGATCCCATTAATCAGTGACAGCAGCACCGGCAGACGTTAGCCCTGATGATTAACCTGCTCATGGGAAGTGCTGAGGCATCACTGGGGCGAGCTCAGCTGTTGCGGGGCCAAAGGCAGAGCAGGGAATCCCCGACTGCTTGCTCAGGTGCCACCTTCCCTTTGGATATTTCCGGCAATTCATGTCCCACAGTTCAGAAACCCTGGGAAAAAAAACACTTAATAAGCAAGTGAAACAATCTCCACCCACCTGAGGCAGGGCACAGCTTGCAGGATGCTTTCTGTGCAGCCGTCTGTGTGTGCCGGGTGCTCCCGGGATGGACGGCACTGGACATGCTGCAACATATCGCTTCAAAGGGCCGGTTTCAAATGTATCTTCCCCAAGCACTGCAGCAGGTCCCGGAGCAGCCGGGCAAGACTCAATTCCTGCCTAACCCTCTGGGAGCAGGACCCGGGGTCCTAGGCCACCCCCATCCCCACAGCATCCTTTTTCCCCAACATTTCACGCCCCCGTGACGTGCCATCGGCACTGCCCCGCTGCCAGCACGCTCGCTGCGCTGTTCGCTCCGAGCCTGCCAGGAGCCATCACAAACCTGGAGCCTCTGGAGCAGGGAAGCACAGGGGTTTGCAGGGCAGATTTCCCTCAATACCGGTGGGTGGGTGGGTGGGTGGGTGGGTGGGTGCGTGCTCGCTCCCTGGCTGCCTGCTGGGGCTCACCAAGACCTGGCCCTGGACTTGCTCTTGACTCCCAACCTCGGCTCCTTTTCTAGCTGCCTGCTGTGCATCAGCGCCGCATCACACACACCTGCAACGCAGCTGAAAGCTGTCAGCTGCAGGGCTCTGGTGGAGGAAACACAATGAGTGCTGCTTTATTGCTAATATTGCTTTCTAACGGTGTTTATTCAGCTCCCCGCTCCTGCGCCTCGCTGCACCACGCGGCTGCAGCCCGTTTCGGCACCGGCAGCCCCATCCGTGGCCGGGACCACGCAGTGTCCGGCCGGGAATGCTGGTACTGCAGCGGCGTCCCGGCGAGGGCCCGGCGCAGTCGCTGGGTGTCAGCACAGCCCGAGCGCGGGCCGCGGCGTGCGCAGGCCTGCGGGTGCCCCGGGGCCGTGGCCCTGCACCGAGCGTGGCCTCGGGGCTGCACGAGCGCTCGGCACATCCGCAGCCCGCGGGCGCTGCAGGGGTCCCATGGGGGGACGCGGGGCGCTTCGGCCCTGCCGGGGTGCCAGGGTGCATGGGTGCTCCTCGCCGCAGCCGGGGGCAGGAGGGCGTCTCTGGCTGCCCCGCGTCGGGGTCCAGGCGACGGTGGCAAGGGGATGTGACCGTGGCGTCCCCGGGGCTCGCAGGAAGCCCAGGGCCCCCCGGCTGCTCGGCTCTGCCTTCCCCTGGCGGCCTTCCTCCCCATCGCTCTGCCTCGCCCAGCTGTGAAACCTCCCCTCTCCGCGAGGTGCCAGGAGAGATCTAAGCACCGGTCCCGGCCCAGCCCAGCCCCGACGCGGCTGCAGAGCAGGCAGGGCCGGGCCGGGGCCCAGACGCATTCGGCAGAGAAGGGGCACGAACTGCTCTGCCGCCGTTCCCACGGGGCCGGACATGGGCTCTCCCACACCGCCGGGACCCCCGGGGAGGGTCCGGCCCCCGTGCACGCGCTCAGTGCTCGCGTTGCAGCAAAGGCGCTAAACACCCCCAAAGCTCGGGGGTCACCAGGGCCGGGACAGCCCCCACCCTCGCCCGGGCCCTGCTGGGGGCAGCCTCAGCCCGGAGCAGCGGCTGAGACCGGCGGGGTTGTGACACCCGTCCCCGCACAGGCCCCAGGGATGCAGCAGGCAGTGGCGCCGGTCACCCCACGTGTGCCTGGGTTACGGCCTCGTTCAGGCCGGGACCGCTGAGCGCCCCGGCGTGCCGGGACGGGGGCGTCTCTGGGCCCCTCTCCTCCCTGCTCAGCAATGGGGAGCAAAGCCGAGGGGATTTTTGGCTGCAGAGGTGCCAAACGGGACGGCGAGGGCGACCGGGGGACTCAAAAGAGCCAGGACAGGGAGCGCCACGATGGGGTTTGCATCCGGCTATCCCTGGTGAAGTGTGGGGGGGAGCGAGCCGGGGGCTGGCTCGGAGCCCGTTCCCACCCGCCAGCAACGTGCCGTTGCTGGGCTCGTCCCCCGGCTGCGTTTCTCCGCAGCTCGGTGACGCCGCCGGCTCGCGGGCTGCTCCAGGCGCGGCAGAAGGGGCGGCGGGGCCGGATCTGCTGCCTCGCGGGGTGCGGAGGGGCCTGGGCACGGCGGCAGCCGGGGCTCCGGCATTGCCCCTGCTGGCTGCCGCCCCTGCAGCCAAACACTGTTGCGCGGGTCCCGGCTGCACGGAGAGCCGTGCCTGGAAACGCTCGGGCTGGCGGGGGAGAGCCCGGCGTCGGCAGCCCGGGCCTGGGGCAGCGACCTCCGCGGCACTGCACCGTGCCCGGCCCCGGCTCTGGCGCTGCCTCCCCCCCCTGGCTTCGCCGCCCGCCCGGCTGAGCCAGGCAGCCCCGTCCCCCGAGCCGGAGGGAGGAGATGCTCCGGACGGGGGAGATGCTCCGGACGAGGGGTGACGCGGGGAAGCACCTTTGCTGCAGGTCCTGGGGGCTGGCAGGGCCTTGCAGCCTGGGCTTGCCTGCCCCGGGGTGGGGGGGGGATCAGCGCAGGGCCCCTTTGCACCGGGCAGACGGTTGCACAAGCACCGGGAGGGTTTCTGGACACGGGAGAGCCCGGTCTGGGCCCTCTCCTGCCTTTGCAGCGGTGCCGGGCACAGGGACATCCCGGGCGAGGGGTGCCCGAAGGTGCATCCTCCCGGGGGGCCCCACGTGCCGCCCCGTGCCGCCGAGACCGCGATGCCATTGGGGCGCAGGCTGGGCCTCCGCGAGCCCCCTGCCCCTGCCCGGGGGGGATCCAGCCCTGCCGCCGCCAGCCCGGCTGGCAAACGGCTCCGGTGCCTCCCGCACCCCCAGCGCGGCAGGGAGAGGGGACACGGGGCTGAACCAGTGCTCCCCAACACGGGCAGAAGGGACGGGGGATTTGGGGGCAACGGCTGCAGAAATGAGGAGCACGGGGGAAGCCGGGCCGTCACCCAGGCACCGACTTGGCTGGAGAGCAGGGGCAGGGCCGGCCGAACACCTCCGTCAGCGTCTCGCCCCGCTTTGCATTTCACTTACGCGGCAAAACCGGCAGGTGCGGGCGCCTCACCCCATGCACCCAGCCCCTGCCGCCGCCCGGCCCCGCGGCCGGGCACGCTCGTCCCTGCCCGCGCACGGCGGCTCCCCCAGGGCCAAACACTGGCCGCGGGCCAGCGCTGCTTCCCGCGCGGCCGCCCGGCTCCGTGCCAGCGCCCCGGGGAGCTGCCGCTTGCGAAACACCCGGCCGCGGCGCCGCCCTGCCCGGCCGCACCGTGGGAGCCGCTCCGGGGGGCCGGGGCCTGCCGCTGCCCCCGAGCAGGGCCGGGGAGGGGGCTCGGCCGGGCCGGCTGCGGCGTGGGGCGCTGGGGCTGCTTGTGCTGCCCCGGGACACGGGAGCCCGGCACTTATCCCACCGCGCAGGCAGGCGGCACGCGGGCGCTCGGGCCCCTTATCTCGGCAGCCACTGCTGCTGGCCTGGCAGGGCGACAGGGACCTCCGCGGGCTTCGCTTGGCCGTTCAGCCGGAAAACAGCCCAGCCGCGGTCCCCTCCGCCGGCCGGGTGGCAGCAAGCAGAGCACCCGTCCGCTGCGCGCCCGCCCGGCCTCCCCCCGCGGGGCTGCGGCCCTCGCTGCCCCTGCCCAGCGCCCGCGGCCGCTCCGCATGTGCCGGGGTCGGGCCAGCGCTGCCACCGCGGGCGAGGGGCGGGAAGGGGGCCGAGGTCCGGCTCCAAGCCGTGCCGGGAGCTGGGGCAGGTTTCGGGAGGCGCGGGGAGGCCGGCTGCCACCCAGGCGCTGGGGCCGGCGCTGGAGGCCGAGGCACCCCGGCATGGGAGCGGGCTCCTGCTGCACGGGGGCCGCGTTTGGGCAAAGACGCCACCCCCACCGTGAGCTCCCTTGCAGCCCCCCTGCTCCCGGCCAGTCTCCGTTCGACTTTCACTCTTTGCATTTTCGCATTTTACCCGGGATCTAACCAGGGGGGGGACAAGGATCCCCCGGAGCCCTCCCCGCCCGGGGGCTCCTTGCTGCCGGGAGACGGGACCCCGGCGGCGGGGGGAGCCCAGGGCCCCAGCCAGGCTGCGGCTCCAGCCGACGCGGGCTGCTGCAGCTCGCCCCACGCCCAGCCCCGGCCTTCCCACGGCGGCGCTTCCCGGCAGGGCACGCCACGTCCCCGGCATCGCCGCGCCCGGCTCTCCCGCGCCCCGGGCGGCCGCCGCCGCTTCGCTGCCTAATAAGGAACCGATCGCTGCTGCCACTTGCTCAACGCCGCGGTGCCCTGCTGACGCGGCCCGTTCCCAGCAGCGTGCGGGGAGCACGCGAGGCCGGGGTGACCCCTCCGGCCCGCTCCCCCCCGGCCCGGCTCGGCCGTGGCGCCGGCGCTCGGAACCACCATGGTCTGGCACCATGGGGAGGGAGGCGGGTGGCTGCCCGGTGCAGCTGGGGTGGCCGCGCTGCAGCTCCCGCTCCGCGCAGGGCCCGCGGCACGTGTCCGGCTGCCCCCTGGAGCCCGGCCCGGCTCCGCCGCAGCCCCGTGGTGCAAGACGGGCTGGTGGTGCAGTGCCGGCTGGGCTGCGGGGAGCCACGTTGCTGGTTTCACGCACGAGGTGCAGAGATGTGCTGGGCACGGCGTGCCGCAGTCTCGCCTCGCGCTCCCGCTTTTGCTGGTGCTCACGGATGGGCCCGCAGCAGTGCGGCCCGTCCCACCATCCCGGTGGGAAACGCGGCGGTGGCAGTGGCGGGTCCGTGCAGCGAGGCCAGCGCAGGAACCCGCTTGCCACGTCTCCGCGTGCGGCGGGCAGCGAGGGGCTCGGGACAGGGGAACCGGGGCGCTTCCCGGCTGTGCAGCAGCCGGCAGGGCCAGAGCGGGTCCCGGGGCTGCTGGGCGTTAACAGCAAGGACACGCTGCCGGCACCGTGGGGACACCGGCTCCCTGCTGCTTGTGGGCGGGTGGAAACGGTCCCTCGGCCCCGGAGGGAAGGGTCCAGGGAGCCGTCCTGCCCCAGGCTCCGGGGAAGGGGCCTGGGTGCGAGCCCGGCCCGGCCGGCCCCCGCCACCGAGGGGGGAGGGATGGCAGTGCAACCCCAACCCCCCCAGCTTCGCGGCACCGGGGCCCGCAGGGTCCAGAGGGCTGCGCGGGCCCCTGGGAAGCCCGGCCAGAGCCTGGCTGTGTCTGCCGGAGCGGAGCGGGCGGAAAGGCACAAGCGCTCCCGGAGCCGGCCGGAGCACAGGGGCCTCGGCGGCAGCTGCAGCCGGGACACAGTGGTGCCCAGGGCCGGGGCTGACGGGGGCCCACGGGTCCCCTGCCCTCCGCTGACCCGCGCGGGCGGAAAGCTGCTTCTCAGCAAGGGGGTGATGGCGAAAGCGGCTTCCCAGGCGCGGCCCGGCAGGAATGCAGATCCTCCCAGGTCCCCATCTGCCCTGTAATTACGGGCGGCAAGTTTCAGCTTGGAGAGCAGCGGCCGCCCCAGCCCCGGGCGTGAGAGCGGGAGGGGACGGCGGAGAGGAGCCGCTCCCGGTGCGTGTCCGCTCCTGCCCAGGGCTGCGCCGGGCTGACTCACTGGGCGCGAGGCTGCCAGGGCGCTCGGCTCGGCTCCGCTCGGCGTGGGGCGCGAGCGCAGGGGCTGGGGGCACCTGGGCAGGCCAGGCCGGCCAGGCGACACCAGGGTCCTCGAGCCTCAGTGCCCCACGGGTGGCCGAGCGGCCCCGGGGCAGCGAGCCCTTGCCGCGCTGCAGCAGGCAGCATCCCGGCCCCGGGAGCTCACCAGGCCCAGGAGAGAGGAGCCTCCCGGGCCCTGCGGCACCATCGCCCTGTTTCGGCCATGCACGATGCTGGCCGGGCTGCAGAGTCCAGCCTGGCCCCTTCCCTCGGACGTCCCTGGCCCCAAACAGCTCTGCGAGCACCAGCGTTTGCCTCCCCGGCACGCGGCCACCCAGGCCCGGGGACGCGTGCAGACGCCAAGGCGCCTCGGCTCACGGGAGCAGGGCTGCGCGGGGCACCCAGCGCTGCAGGCTGGCACCCAGGGCCTGACCCACCCCGGGGGGGGGCTTGTGCAGCCGCTCAACGGGAGCCGCAGCAGTGCCTGGGGCCGGAGCTCGGCGTGAGCGCCCCGAGGGTGTCCCCAGGCGGGAAGCGCTCGGGAAGGAGCTGCTCGCACACCGCACGGCCAGGCCTCTGCGTGCTCCTGCCGTGCAGCGAGGCGGTCGGTGACCCACAGCCCGCGCGCAGGGCTGAGGGGCTATTGCCTGCGGCAGAGCAGGGGCAGCAGCCGCAGAAGCCCTGTGTCCTCCCGGCAGCGCCGCGCGGGCAGAGCCCGGCTGCAGCCCGGGTGTCTCCGGGAACGTTTCCCCGCGAGCCTCGCGGCGCAGCGAGCAGCGAGTGGTGCCATCTGTAGCAACGAGCCAGTACTACGTACAGACACGCGTGCACATGCTTGCACACACGTGTGCACACGCATGCGTGCTCGCCCTCCGCCCCCCTCCACTGGAGAGGGCCGGCTCGGCGCCGGTCCCGGAGACGTCACCGCTCGAATCGCGGCCTGGCTTCCCTCCGCGGGAAGGTGCCGGCACCCAGCGAGGTGCCACCGGCGCCGGCAGAGCGAGGAGGTGCCGCCTGCCCGGCCGTGGGGCTGCCGGGCGCGGAGCGAGGGGCAGGAGGCCGCCCGCCTCCCTGGCACCAGGCCGGTGCGGGGGTCCCGCCGCGGGGGCCGGCACCGAGGCGCCTGCGGCCCCGATGCGACGCACGAAGCCTCGCCGGCGGGTCCCTGTCCCGCAGCAGGCACCGCGCACTGCGTGTCCGCGCCCCCGCGGGGGCCTTCGCAGGAAACGGTGCCAGCGGGACCGGGGCACCGTCCCAGCGCCCAGCGCCCCCCGCGCCCCCCCCGGCCCCCCGGGCCCTGCTCGCTGCCGCCGCCGCCCGCTCTGCGCTGCCGCGCTGCCGCGCCCCGTTCCGCCAGCGGAGGGCGCCCGTGCGCAGCGTTTGCAACCCTCCGGCAGCGTCTGCCGCGCGCCGAACGCCCCCGAACGCCCCCGAACGCCCCCGAACGCCCCCGCGCGTTCCAACGCCCCCCCGACGCCCCCAGGTGCCCCAAATGCCCCGGCACGTTCCGACGCCCCCCAGTGCTGCTGCTCGGTGCCGGGGGGGTGGCGGGGGGCTGCCCTCGGGGCACCCCGGTCCGTCGAGACCCCGGGGCCCCGCCGCAGTTTTGGCCCGGTGCCGCGGGCGCCGTGGTGGGGCAGCGGCCACCGCGTCCCCGCTGTGCTCCCAGCACCGGCTCCCGGGGACTCCACGTCCCGGCGGGTGCCGGTACCGCCTGCACCGGGCGCTCGCCGTGGGCTGAGACGGGGCAGAGCTCTGCGGCGCGGCAGCCCCGGGACCAGCCCCCCGGCCTCGCTGCGGGAGGGGGGCTACGGGCGGCCTCCCCAGGACCTGCCGCCCTCCGCTCCGGCTGCAGCGCCGGGGGCTGCTCCCGCGCCCTGCAGCCCCCGGCCGTGCTGCGAGGAGGGGAGGACGCAGCCGGGCTCCAGACTGCTCGTCCCCGGGGACGGCGCTGCCGGGGGACTGTCACCCGCCACGGGCACCCCGCGGCTGTCCGTCCCCCGCACGGACCTGCCCGGCCGGACCCTTGTCTCCTCCACGACACGGAGGAGGAATGAGGCTCTGGCACAAGCACGTGCTCTGCCCTGCAGGGACTGGCTTCAACGCAGTTACCTGGGTTAGAAAAAAAGACACAAAAAGGAGCTTATTCCAGAGATGAATCTCATAATTACTGTTGCCTATCAGGGGATCGGCCGTGCCGCAGGCGAGAGCGGAGCGAGCTGAGCGCCCGCCGAGCCCGGGCAGGTCGTCGCCTCCCGCCAGGCGCCAGCTGGCAGCCGCCTCCGCTTCTCCCCTGTGAATTCATGCGCGGAAAATCATTAGTGCTCCGAGGCGGAGCTGGGCGCCTCAGCACGGAGCCGCGTGGGGCTGAGCAGGGGGCCGGGCGGGGGCCGGGGCCGGCGGGGCGCGGGGAGGGGGCACGAGGCCCAGCGGCGTGGGGCGCGCGGGGGAAGCCGGCCGGCGGCGGGGGTTCGGCTGGGACCCTCCCGGGAGCCTTGGACTGTTTCGCTCTTGTTAACGTCTCCATAAAACCGCGTGCCAAGTCCGGATTAACGAGCAGCCGTGTAATTACAAGCATGCGGGATAGCGCAGGCTCGTTGCAGGGCCTCCTCTGCGGGGCACCACGGCCCGTGGCCCCCCGTCGCGGCCGCGCTGGGGCTGCGCAGCTCCCTCCCTCCCAGCCGCCGTGCCCAGGGGCTGCGCCCACCCCCGGGTCTCTGCCTCCCTCGCGGTGCCCGCGCGAGGTGGCCCCAAACCCATCGTGCGTGGGTCGTGCGGGAGCCTTGCAGCCCTCCCACGGGCAGCGGCCCCGGGGCCACCAGCGAGGAGCACCAGCGAGGGACACCAGCGAGGGACACCAGCGAGGGACACCAGCGAGGGACACCAGCGAGGAGCACCAGCGAGGGACACCAGCGAGGGACACCAGCGAGGGACACCAGCGGGGCAGCTCGCGAAGGGAACGCTACATCAACGTGCCCTGAGCACCAACGTGACTCTCTCGTCTCCTCTTAGAGGTTTCTCTGGGCTGGCGGCAGCTGAGGAGCTGCAGCACCCGGCCGCCGGTGCAAGGGCGCAGGGAAGCCCCGACGCCCTGGGGATGGGCTGTGCTGAAGCCCCTGCAACGGGGACCCAGAGCCAGGGTCCCACGCGGGGGGGGGGGGGGGGCCTCTAGGAAAGCACGGCTGGGGGGCTGCGCTCCCGTCGCTTGTCCCGGCAGGGTTGGCAGTGGAAGGGCACTACAGCCCGGCGGAGGCTGCTCGTGGCGGTGTCGCGGGGGGCTGCCGGAGCGCCTGCCTCCAAGGGCAGGTTCGGCACCTCCACCCACCCGGGGCCACTCGGCGCAACTGGTCCCATCTCAGCGCAGGGACAGAAACAGGCAGGCGGTGGCCGGAGGTCCCCAACAGCCCTGCCCTCCCGGAGCACGGCGGGGTCCCGGCTGCCCCGCGCGGGTCCCTGCGGCTCGCGGCCTGGCTGCAGGCGCTGGGGGTGCAGCGGGTGTGGGCTGGGGAATGCAAGCGGCAGCCGCCGCTTGTTGCCTACAGTCGGCCTGGGAAAGCGCGTGTGCAACCGCCTGGCCGCTCCGCGCGCTCCGAGGAGGCGAGAGGGATGAGCAGACAGGGCGTGATCATCTTTCCACACTAACAAAATGAGAGATTAGGAAATTCAAGAGCTGCTTGTTATTTGGAGAAAGCTCACCGAAAAAAATGACATGGGAAACTCCAAGGGTTGGAGTTTGCTGTAGAGATACAGTCAAATAAATTCCTGGTAGCCTGGGAGTCCGGCTCCGCTCAGACACGGAGGAGCTTCCTTTGCCTCGAGTGAAACAAGCGTGGCTTTGTCGGGCTGTTTCATTCCCAGCCCGAGCGACTGTGCGTGGTTCCCCCGGGGGCTGAGTGCGGCTCGCCGAGCCTGCGGCCCTCACCCCGCCTGGTGCCGGACGGGTCTCGGGTGGCCGGAGCAGGGCACAGCCCCCTTCCTCGAGAAGAAAAAGGCCTCTCGGGAGCCCCCAAGCCAACGCGGCATCAAGCCAGGACGGTCTCAAGCTGCTGACGGGGGCTGTCTGCCTGCAGGTCCAAACGGCCGAGCAGAGCCCTCTGCCCCGCTGGCTCCGCTACCGCCCCGGGCCGTCCTGCACGCGCAGCGCAAAGCTGCCTTTCACGGTAACACCTCCAGGAACGCTTCTTCCAGGTGGGGTGTGGGGGCTGCCGGGACACGTCCTGGCAGACGGTAAAAAGCAAGCAGCTGAGATAAAAACAAAGGCAACGTGTTTCACGCCACACCGTGATGTGTTTATTACCCGTCGTGGCGGTGGTCATACTCACACAGCAAACCTGTCGCAAGGGGAGAGCCCCTGCCAGTCCTTGACGTGCAGGAAACATCTTTCTCATGGTCGTGTCCTTCGGCTGCTTTCTGCAGAGCTGTGAATCGCTCTGAAACGCACTCAGCAGAAGCTGGCCCACAGGGGAAACCCAATGACTCCTAATTAGCTTTTATTCATTAGATTAAAAGTGCAATTAAGGTTATTGTCTGAGGTGAATGTAACACGCTGACCCTGGCCTTCTCGTACCAACCCTCACGGCGCTGGGTTACCCTGTGCACTGCTTACCCACCTCTACCAGGCAATTTCGCTTCCGTCCGCACGCAGCAGACTGGCGGAGCAGGCTCGGCACTCTTCCCCTGCAGCATTCCTGAGGACAGATAGCATCTGCGGCAGGCTTCTCCCTGGAACAACCCAGATACCATCTCCTGAACACTGTGATGTTCTTTTGTCTCAAGGGAATTTATTGCCGAGTGTTTAAAGACAGCCTGGGAGACTGAATTCTTCTGGTAACCTATACAACAGCTGAAGTCGCGCAGGCTCCTCTGACACGGTTCCACCTACGTGAACACGTCCTGTCGTCAGAGAGCCGGCACAGGCGCAAGGGAACGCTGTGCTAAGGGCTCCCCTAAGAGTGGCACCGGCTCCGGCGGTGCCGTTTTCGGAGCTCAGCCAGAGGCCAGGGCAGCAGCAGACGGGCAAAAACATTGACCAGCAAAGATTGGAAAAACCTGATCTTGCAGGAGAATCTCCCATTCCAGATCTCTTCTTAGGCTCCTCTGTGCAGCTGTAATAAAAGAGCCTAAACACGGGCTGAGATCATGATCACACAGAAGAGCCGTAAATTCAAGTATTTCCTGCCCGTGGAGCTGTGGCAGGGCTTTGCCTGCTTTTATGGCAGTTGTCACCTTCGGGCTGGCTAGTAACTCGGGCTAAAACGTGGGAGTGACCTGAGCACGGGGACGGAGTTCACAGCAGTCTTTGCCCACGTGAGGGGCTCACGGCCAACGTGGGAAACGCCTCAAGCAACAGGTTCTTGCTGAAGTCGAAACATGAAAAAGGGAGCACGTTGGAAAGGACTCAGAGCAGGGGTGGCCAAGGCATCGCTCCTGAGCAGGGCTCCCACGCGAGGCTATGCCGCGGGGGCCTTGGGTAATCCCGGATCCCCGGCTCCGGAGGGAAGCGGGCCAGCAGGGAATGCTGACGTTAGCGTTGTCACATCACCCCAGGACCACGCTGCAAGCTGAGCACAGTCGCCTGCACGCTCTGCGGAGACACTGCCGTTTGCCATCAGTGGGTTGCTCCCAGGTCCCCCCCTTTCCTCCAGCTCTCTGAGGGATGTGGTACACGTACGTCTTGGCCAGAGGTAGATTTTGGGATGCAGCTGAGAGAGCCAAAAATCAAAATCTGAAGCAAATCAATTCTGATGCCGTGCTGCCCAGACGTTAGGGCCCTCGACTAAGGGGACCGGGGTGCCATTTCTGACTAAGCTAGCTCGGGGATGGTCACCTGGAAAAGTCATTCCACCTCTTCTGCAAGCTGCTAAACAAAGAGAACGAGATCTATTAAGTCCTTGAGATCTAACAGAGTTGTAGATAAAGGGTTGTTATTGCTATGTCCTTCAGGGAATAGACTGAAAGGAGGCACATGAATTACCAAAGGTGAGGCTCTGAGAACATCTTAGTAACTAGAAAATCACTTAAGTACATTAGAATGTGGAAACAGCCAGAGGGGCCACGGGAAGAAAGGAGATCACCACAGGAGAGAAATTACTAAAGGGTTCCTAATCCCTGTTATTCTTTTGCTACCTCACAGGCATCTCTGCTAAAAGAAAAAGGGATTTCTGTTATCCCTGCGTGACACCTCTGGGGGCAGGCCAGCAGCCTGGGTGTGCCTTTTTCCACTGTACACTGCAAGATTGGTGCCATGTCAGTGAAAGGCTTTTTCTTCCCAGGAAGAAATGAAACAGTGCAGCATCCCCCTTCCTGGTTCTCTGCTGCTTTTTCACGCCAATACCTGTCCGGCTCCATCACTATAATCACTACACTCAATCCCTTAATAATGCGATACAGGTGTGGCTATCTGGATGACTGCGTTGCCTCATCCTTGTGCAGCTCTTCTGGGTTGTCCCGGTTAAACGCTCCATTTCCCACACGCTCTCGGTGTTCCTGCTTCTCCCTGCAGTCAGTGTTGCACTGTGCCCATCAGATCTTTTGATACAGCCAACGTTGGCCCTGCTGAGTTACATAAGCATTGCTGTCTTGCAGCCGCAAATTTGTAGGAAAGAGCATATCTACACACAGACATAAACACAAATCAGTGTTCATCATGTTCTTCCCATCAGAAACTGCACACAAGGTGTCTGGCAGCAGATGTCTAACGCAATTGCAATTCCTTACACTTTATTTAGTCTATCTAAGCATTAAAATGTGCCTCAGCAAAGAGATAGCAGGAACTGTGGCACAGAGGTTTTTAGCTTCTACAAAGCTTTCAGAAGTTACAGCTTGCTTCTGTGCAGTTTGTGGAGGGTGATGTAGCAAAGCAAGGATCGTCAGTAAGTTTAATTTCATTATACAGGTGCCATTACAAAACACTAGGCTTCTGCAATATAAACGGGTTGAAAAAACACTGTTGTAGGGACTTTCTAATCCCTACAGAGGTTCACCCAACATCAATACGTAAGCAGAAGTTACCTGAGTTTCTTCTCTTTTGAACTACAGGATTTCTGCCAAATACATTATGCTACACAGATACTGCCAGGTCTGTGCTTGTCCTGGGATAGAGGTCCTGATTGGAAAACTTCCAGCTGGCTTCAGATCAACCCTATGTAAAGATTATGGATGCACAGAGCTCTTATGTCAGCAGCTTTCATTGGCTTTATACTCTTTTAAAAAGCAAATGAAGAGATTTGTAGTTTTTTTATGATAGAAGACACTTGCAGGCAACTTGGCATGTCACAGTGGATTCCCTTGCGCTACTTCAAGGAGAAGCAGCCGGACAGAGGTGGAGGCAGCACCTCCGCGTCTCAGCGTAACCGTAAAATGCGAAAACGTAGCCCTGAGCAACGAGCCTTCAGTTGTGAATCACACCTGGATGCTGGGAACCAAAGGGAAGATGAAGACCCAGCGAGCTGAAGTGTTTTTAGTGGGATGTGACAAAAGACATGAAAACAGAAAGAGAAAAACGATGACTCTGGAATTTGGCTCACAATGTCAGGGGTGACGAAAAGCGCAGGCAACGCCTCCTGTCCGGGCTATAAAGGGCTCCGAGCCAGGGGGAAGTCAGCGCTCGCGGGCTTCCCTGCTGCACCGGGTCTCGCTCAAGCTCCAGAGCCTCTGCCGTCCTTCGCCATGGCCACCACTGTCAGGCAATACTCCTCCTCCACGTCCCTCAAGGGATTCGGGGGCCTGGGGGGAGGCTCCAGCAGGCTCTCCTCCGTGCGCGTTGGCGGAGGCGGGTACAGAGCCCCCAGCCTCAGCGGAGGGGCCACGAGCTACTCGGTCTCTTCGCGCACCGTTTCGGGGCTCGGGAGCGGCCTGGGGGGGGGCTACGGGGGCAGCTACTGCAGCAGCGTAGCAGGGGGCCTCGGCGGTGGCTTTGGGGGCGGCTACGGGGGCAGCTTCGGCAGCGGCTTTGGCGGCGGCTATGGGGGCAGCTTTGGAGGCGTCTTTGGAGGCGGCGAGGGCATCCTGCAAGCTGGAGAAAAGGAGACGATGCAGAACCTCAACGACCGCCTGGCTGCCTACCTGGACAAAGTGCGTGCGCTGGAGGAGGCCAACACGGACCTGGAGGTGAAGATCAGGGAATGGTACAAGAAGCAGGCACCTGGTCCAGACCGGGACTACAGCCCCTACTACAGGACTATCGAGGACCTCAGGAGCAAGGTAGGATGCTATGACCAACACAGAGGGATGTCTCTTATCTGAGAGTCTTTATTAGAGGGGAAGCAAAAACACTGACTGCTACCTCTATAATTAGCAGGTGCTAACTACGTGGTAAAAGAGTGTCTGAGATTCACATGCAGATGGCCAGGCTGGAAATTTAGGGATTTGTCAATGTCAGTTTTTGATTACCTTCTTCTAGACTGGACAAATAACAGTTTTCATTGGATGAGGCAGATGTAAAAGGACATAATTAAGCAAAAATTAAGAATTAGAGATGTCTGCATTGATAATGCATATTTTTCTGAGATTTTATCTGAAAAGAATACACAGGAAAGTTTTCAGTGTGTGTAAACTGTGAAATATCGATGAGCTATCTGTACATATTCAGTCAATGAATGTGCAGTCTGCTGTCACTTATTTTAGCTCCTCAGTATTATTCTGACTGAGATGGTTAAAGAGGAAAAGATGGAACTGGCCAGGAGTGACCTCTTAGCCCCCTTCAGCAGTCACCAGCACACGGCCAGGCTTGCTCCGTAACCACAAACCCAGGCAGCTCTGGAGAGGTTTCTGTTTGCTGTGATTTGATTCCTACTGTCCCACTTTGGAGGAAATACTCGAGAGTTAACTTTGTTCTTCTCTGTTACTTCTCACTTATAAATTGCCACTAGCAAACATGAAGGAAGCCTTTGTACAGCCCGAGTTGCAAGGCTGCTGGCAAGTGATGCAGGGAAACCACTTTCCCTCTCACTGGCACCATAACTGATGTCCTCCCAAACCCCGACCTGAATCTTTTCTCAGTTTGGATTATTTGCTCCTATTCTGCAATATGAAAATCAGAAGTCTTAGGCACCTGCTCATTCCAGTTTGCTCCATGCCTGCAGTTAGCAAATCCAATCCATGCAAGAACAAATGGGTACCAGGATTGCCAAGCAAGGACCATCAGTCCATCCGTCCTGCCACAATTGCACTGGGCTGTGGATGGGCGAGTGGTAATTCTTTCCTGAGCCTTGCATAACCAGCACATGCCCTGAAGCAGGAGAACAAATGCTATCATCAGATCTCACATATTTTACATGACTTTGAGCTGCCTCTGAAACACTTACTGCTGGATTTTTGGAAAGGGAGGTCACAGAGTAATCAGATACTTCCTGCCGTCTATCTCAGCTGTGTCTTGTTCCTCCCTGTCATTATTCAATATACACTTCTGCGAAGGAAGCCCCAAGCTTCACCAGAACTATTCCTGTCCCTATAGTCTCACTTCTGTTAAGATCCCTTGGTCAGCCAGAAGGAGTTTCTGACACTCATCTATTGCTTACTCTTTATTCTCCACCCTCCAGGTCCTGGTGGCCACAGTCGACAATGCCAACCTCCTCCTGCAGATTGACAACGCCAGGCTGACAGCTGATGACTTTAGGACCAAGTAAGCCACCTCTCCTGGAAAAAGGGAACAAAATCTGCAGAGACTCTCAATGAAATGAGGAAAAAAACCATCCTAAACCCAAGAAAGCCACTTGAAAAAAAAAAGGCTTTCAGATGACGTGTAATTTCCCAAGCAGTTTGTGATGTAAATCTTACAGCAGCTTGGGGATTGTTTTGTTTCTGTCAAACCTTTACTATTTTATTCCCACTGCTTGTTGCTCTAAGGTATGAGCCCACTTGCACAGAGAGCTTGCACGGTGCCTCTGCTGTGCATTTAACGCGTGTGTGTAGCTCAACAGAGCCCAGACCCAGTAACAAGGCCCAGTGACACCGGGGCAAGGTGATGCTACCGCCTCAAATGAACACTGTTTTATCAGTTGTTCCACTTCATTTACTAGCTCTCATCATCAGCGGGATGTGGGTGCAACATCAGGGTTATGCAGCATTGACACAAGAGCAGCAGCAGTGGGGAGCAAGTGACCAACAAACTGAGCCACTCTGACCTTGGCTGAGGGAGATCTTGGTGTCTTTCCTGACTGTTGTTGTGCTCCCAGGTTTGAGACGGAGCAGGCTCTGCGCCTGAGCGTGGAGTCCGACATCAACGGCCTGCGCAGGGTCCTGGATGAGCTGACCCTGTCCAGAGCTGACCTGGAGATGCAGATCGAGAACCTGAAGGAGGAGCTGGCCTACCTCAAGAAGAACCACGAGGAGGTGAGCAGAGCCAGGCACAAACCGGGACCCCAAAGTGCACCTTGGGCCTCATGCAAAGGGGGTCACGTCCCACGTGCAGGACTGTCTCGGAAATTAGGGCTGTCAGGAGAGACCCGACTGGCTGAGGGGGCAGGGAAGCAGTTATCCCTCTTGCAGCTCAGGTAAAGGACAGCCACGATGTGGCTGCTGCAGAAGACAGGAGGAGGAACATACCCTTGGGCTTCACTGCTATGCTCTGAAACCCCCAACAGAGAACATGTTTCTTTCCAGAGAGACAACAGTTCTAAAGGAAAAGCTGGGAAATTTGGGGGGATTTTTGAGTTGGGCGTGAGAAGACCAATCTGAAATCTGTCACGGTAGGAATACGCTGTTGCCTGTTTCATGTGTATAACGTGTCTCTTGCCCCAGGAAATGAATGCCCTGCGTGGGCAGGTGGGTGGAGAGATCAGCGTGGAGATGGATGCTGCTCCTGGCATCGACCTCACCAAGGTCCTCGCTGAGATGAGGGAGCAGTACGAGACCCTGGCCGAGAAGAACCGCAGGGATGCCGAGCAGTGGTTCTTCAGCAAGGTGAGCGGAGCGGGCTGTGCTGGGCCCAGGGCTTCGCCTGCTTGCCTCTCCTCTAACGGCGTGGGTTTGCCTTGCTGCAGACGGAGGAGCTCAACCGGGAGGTGGCCATCAACACGGAGCAGCTGCAGAGCGGCAAGACGGAGATCACGGAGCTGCGACGCACCATCCAGAGCCTGGAGATAGACCTGCAGTCCCAGCTCAGCACGGTGCGAGCACCCTGCTCCCCGCAGGGCGGACCCGGGGGGAGGGTGGGCAAGGGAAGGCGCGGGCGGCCCCCTCCCTCCCGCCCCGTCCCCCCTGAGCCCGCCCCGCTCCTCCCCTCGCAGAAAGCGGCGCTGGAGGGCTCCCTGGCCGACACGGAGGCCCGCTACGGCGCCCAGCTGGCCCAGCTCCAGGCCCTCATCACCAGCGTGGAGGAGCAGCTGGCCGAGCTGCGCTGCGACATGGAGCGCCAGAACCACGACTACCGGATCCTGCTGGACGTCAAGAGCCGCCTGGAGCAGGAGATCGCCACGTACCGCCGGCTCCTGGAGGGCGAGGACGCCCAGTACGTACCGGGGCCGGGCTCCGGACACCGGGGTGGGCAGCAGGCCGGTAACAGTGAAGGAAAGAAATGACGAGCAACCTGTTCCCTGGAGGACCCTTTGAGCCACCTTCTTGGATGAGTCATTGGTCAGAGTCTAGGAGACGTCAGTTCGCTGCTCCTCCTGACCCATGGCATGCAACAGGGTCTCTCTCCCCTTTCGCTCCTGCGAGCCTCGTCCAGCCCAGCGCGTAGCACAGCACTGCGTGCTGGGGACCCTCTTCCCATCCCGCCAGCGTCTGTGTAATCCTGGGAAAGAAGCAGGTACCAGTAACGCTCGCGGCAGCTGGGATGTGCGCTGCCTTTGGCACGAACGTGCCTGAATCCCCTTTGCACACAAGTATCTTCGTGTTCTTCTTCCTTTAAATCTTGACGGTAGTTTCAGGAATGCATTTTAATCATACTGATACTATAGAAAAAGATGAGGTCTTAAATAATTATTTCTTCTTCAAAAGCACTCGCTTTTTTGCCCTTTTTGACCATTCTTTCATTTTTCTCCTCTTACAGCATGTCTTCCCATGTGAGAGAAGGTAAGAACGTGTCTTGGCTGAAGCACTAATCACTCAGAGCTGTGTCACATCCTTAGCCACCTTCTTAGCACAGATTCTTATTTACTATTTTACTAAAATTACTGTTCTATCACATGTTCAAAATGTGAATCAACAGAAATTATTCTTCTGATATACCAAAGCATGTTTCAGAAGATTATCTGTGCAGACTGAAATGATAACAAAGTATTTAGGTGTAGAAATTCTGTAGTTATATTGGGTTTTTAGGCAGTTGCTGTTAACAACAAATCCAGCAGTGAAATACCATTAAGATACTTTCTCCTCCCTCTTCTCTAAATAACGGTTCCTTCTTTCTCCACTGTAGCACCTGTAACTACGCGTCAAATCCGCACAATCGTTGAGGAAGTCCAGGACGGGAAGGTGATTTCCTCTCGTGAGCAGATCCACCAGTCCCCCCGTTAAGATTGCTGCACGGTTTGGCCATAATCCAAACCTCTCACAGCAAAGCAAAAGAAGATTCCAGCTTATGTGCTCTGGATATGCAGACCATGCAAAGCATCTTCCTTCTCTTTTCATCATGCCACTGCTTCCCTCAACCTTCTCTAAGCACTGTGCTGTGCTCAGAACCCAAATAAAGCTTTTCTGCACGCTCTTGCAAACTCGAGTCTTGTCTCCTGTCTCTGCAGAGCTGAGCTGGCCCACTTCTGGAGCTGCGGGACAAAGCTGTTCCCCCAAAGCAGTTATATCTAGATCTTTGGCATCCAGGGCCAGCACACCTACACCTCCTCTAACGCCTAGAACCAGCTGAGTTGGTGGAGACGTCCAGAGTGGATGGAGGCTACAAAGAAAGTGATTACAGGGTCTCGGGAGGTGAAACGTGCGAGCGCGTCTCTGTATTTCACCTCAGATTTGGCGACTGGGAATTTCAGGTTGGGGCAGAGTGATTCTTCCCAGGCCGCAATGTACAGCGGCAGCAGATCTGAACCTTTTAACTCAGTGAGTCCAAGCAAATAAGTGAAAAAAAGGCTAGGTCACACATTCAGGACCCTGCAGATTGTTCCCCTCTCAGCATTGCCTCCTCACCACGCAGTCCAGGCAACATGCTTCGTGGTGAAACGAAATTAAGGTGCAGATGTGGTAGGGATACACTGGCTGACGCTCCTCCAGAAACCCCAAATCAGCTTAATCGTTGCTTCCGAAGCATTGCTGAAGAGTGAGGACATACAAGCAGTTTCCCGTGGTGGGTATGCTCCGTCCAAGCAGATGGATTTCGGGCTCTTTTGGGAGCTGATTTCTGGCACTCTTTGGCTGTCGGTGGCTGCTCCTGACGCAGCAGTTCACACCGCCGTCAGCTGGCCCGGCCGTTCCTGGAAAGCCAGTTCAGACACATTCTTGGCTGCATTCTGCCACATTCACTACTTCATAAATCAAACCTTTCAGTGGGATGATTCAGAAAAGTGTGCTACTGAATGTGGGTCAAAACAGAGCTGGCCACACGGTTTTACGGTCCCTTTCCAGGAAATCCGCCCCGGTTTCATGGGCAGATGAGAGAGAATCTTTCTCCAAAACGCTGAAGGATCCCCACAGCGCCTCGACGCCGCGGCAGAGGTGATGGGCAGGGAGCGGGGTGCGGGGACCCCAGGGCAAACCCAGAGCTCCGGCAGCAGGAGCAGGGCCAGCAGCCCCGGCTCGGGGCTCCGCTCTGCCCCCCGCTCGGCGCTCCGGGCGCTCCGGGGCCTGCTCCCGGCCCAGTGGCACCGCTCTGCCCGGCTCGGAGCGGGCTGCATCCACCCCTGCCCGCCGCACAGCAGACGCTGCTCCACAGGCAGGGCCCCAGCAGCCCCGCGCGCCCCGCGCAGCAGCCCGCGGTGGGGCAGTGCTCCCGGCACCCGCGCTAGCCCGCGCCACGTGCTTGCGGCATCCACCAAGCTGCAGCCTCCTTCGGCTCACAGGAGACACGGCTTCGGTTTCAAAGCTTACGACTGCTCGACGGGGATCCCCTTTCCGCTCGGATTCACTGAAGGGTGCACAAACATCCCCCCCCCGAAGGAGTGCTGTGGGCAGGGAGGGGACCACCATCGCTCTGCTCCTGCACGCACCCCTGGTGCACAGGAGAGGCCACGGCAGTAAATAACAGGTGATTCCTGACCCGAGGCACCTCCAGCCGTAGCCTCCCTGCAGTCCTGGCTGCTCGGTCCTTTAAACGAAGGAGCTCTGTGGCAGGGACTATGGCCAAGACCTAGAAGCTTGCTGGAGCGGTGGCTAGGCGGTGAACAGCTATATCAGCTTGTCCGCTTGGATCTGGATTGCAAAGTCCCACCCCACGGCCAAAGTCAGCTTTACACATGTTCGCAGCGGGTCAGTCGGCAGATCTGGGAACTCAGGTCCCTGTGGGGCGGGCGGAGGTGCGAGGAGGCGGCGGGGGACGAACCCCGGGGGCTCCCTGTCGAGGCCTGGGAAGGAGCGAGGGGCCCCCGGGCCCGGGGCTGCTCCAGGCGGGGACCCGCACGCGGCTGCTCCGGGTGCCGCGCTGCAGCTCGTCCCGTCTTTCCTCTTTCTCCTGGAAAAGCCTGGGCACACCTGTGTTGCTATAGGAACAACAAATAATAGCAGCTTGCTAACAAAATCCCCTGTTTTAATTACTCCTGCCGCTGCAAAGCGTGGGGTGGGTGTGGAAAACAGATGCCGCTCCCCTCCTGCCCCCAGCACCGAGGAGCAGCCCCGGCCCCGGGGACGCGCAGGCGGCAGCGGCAGCCTGGGGCTCGCCTCAGAAAGCCCTATTTTATTCCAGAAAGACGGTCTGACTTCTCAGGCTAAACTGAATGTGACATAAAAGACCACTTTAAAAAGAGACATTAAGGTGTGGCTTTTCAACTCATTTTAGGAAACTTTCTTATGAAAATTTGATACTAGGGCAAACTTTGTAAGTGCACTAAAACAAACAGAAGTGTGTATTTGTCCAGGTAGGTCCATCTACCAGGTCTGCTGCTATGTAGGTCTGGAGCCAGAATTTCATCTCCCTTTTCCTCCCGAAGACACAATTACATTTCTAAACACCAATGTGTTTCCATGAAATTATTGTTATGCCATGGAATTTGCATTCTGATTTTGAAATGTGTGAGAAATGCTCTCAGTGTGCAGGTGCTTGTGAAGCAGAGGCAGAATCTGATTTATTAATAGCCAGTTTTAAGAAAGAGTGTGATACGAACAATATGGAGCCATTCGTGCTTGTGCTGAACAGGTGGTCACGTTAAATAATGTCTCAGAATTTCTAAAATGTTGTTTTAAATCTCAATTAACACCTTATAACTTTAATTCACACCTTATGGTATTATCAAAATATCATAGATATTTTGAGCAATGTATATTTTTCTGATGCATTTATAGCGGTTAAATAGAAAACAAGGCTGAAAGAAGAGGCAGTTTTGCACACAGAAAGACGACGTCGTTAGCCTCGTCACGACGCTGCGATCGTCGCCCGCCCGGTGCCGCGTCCGTGCCGAGCTGCCCGCTGCTGCCGGCTGACCGGCCCTGCTGCCGTCGAGGCCGCGGGTCTGCACCTCCGCGGCGATTTCCTAGTGTTTTTGTCGCTGATGGCCCCGTTTCCAGCACCATCCTCAGCAGAGACGACCCGCTAGTTCTGTCCTTTCTGCTAAGCGGGGCGAGGCTAGAGGGACGGTCACGCTCCCGGGAACTCGGCCTCGCCGGCACGGCTCCGCTGCCGCCGCCGGCACCCGGGCCAGGGCACACGCGGCGGGTGCCAGCTGGCTCCCAGCCCCGGCTCCTGGCGCTCACGCGACGTGAAGACACGACACCGCCCAGCCACTGAATCCACCCTCCCGGCAGTGGGAACCGACCGCGATTTCCAGCCCTTCACCTCCTGCTCCAGTGGGCTGTTGCGCAGATCTGTCTCCGTTCACGGCCGGCACACAGAGGTGCCTGAGGCTGCGTTTCCCCAGAGCAGCCAGGTAATGAAGGACACATCCCACCCATGGTGTCTATCAATCATTTCCATTCTTCTTCCAGACATGGGGGCGAGGTGGGGGGGGGGATCATGCAACTTGAAGCTACTTAGAAACGTACCCATGTTGCTTATTTCCATACTCTTTCCCACCCTTTTTGGCAAATGATCTAAGGAACATCATTCCTAAGGAACGGGAATGAGGGAAGAGGTTGTTGGGGCCTGTCTATGAAGATAGTAAAACCATCCACCAAGCACGCACACGAGAAATACCTTCTCTTCCACGCCCCGCATTATTAACTAGTGACACTCAAATTTGCGGTTTCTGCCCATGACGCAGCTCAGTACTGAACTTGACCACACTTGACCTGGTGATTTCCTAAGCCTTTTAGCTCTTCAGAGCAGAAGTCAGTAATGTCTCCTGAGGCTCAGTTTACATGGCGTCCGTAAGGTCCTCCCTGGCCACTACAGATTGACACATCCATCACACCAGTGCTGCTGAGCTGTGCTACTGTCAGCACTACACTCTTGCTTCCAGTTCTTGGAGCCCAATGGCTCTCTGACATCCTTGATTTATTTTATGCTGTTCTGCATTTTTGCCTGGAGAATCCCACGATTTTTAAGTTACTTCAGCTAACGGCCATATCCTGGCCCTTGCGAACGGCTCTGTCTACCGTTCACAGACAGCAAGACCCAACCACCACTGCTCATCACCTTTGCATGTTCTTCCCCTCCGGGGTGGTCTCTGAGCAGGAGGGAAGAACCGCACGAGTGCAGCACACACCGGTGTGCTCTGTGCACGGCCCAAGGGCAGGCAGGGGACGGCAGGAGCTGAGACAGAGAGACACAGCAAAAGAAACGTTGACTCGCTCCACTGAAATGCTGCTCTGAGAGTCTCAACAGCTCGGTTTCGGCGTGAGCAGCACAAAGCAATATTAAAACATAGCCCTGAGCAATGAGCCTTCTACTTTGAATCACACCTGACTATTTACTTGGAAACGGAAGAAGCATAAAGACGCCCTCTGCGAGATAAAAAAGTTTCTAGTGGAATATGACGAAAAGTATAACTAGAACAAAGGCAAAAAAGACAATTCTGGAAGTTGGCTCAGATTTTAGGAGTGATGAAAATCATCAGGAATGCAAGAGAAAAAAAAAAGCGCAGGCAACGCCTCCTGTCCGGGCTATAAAGGGCTCCGAGCCAGGGGGAAGTCAGCGCTCGCGGGCTTCCCTGCTGCACCGGGTCTCGCTCAAGCTCCAGAGCCTCTGCCGTCCTTCGCCATGGCCACCACTGTCAGGCAATACTCCTCCTCCACGTCCCTCAAGGGATTCGGGGGCCTGGGGGGAGGCTCCAGCAGGCTCTCCTCCGTGCGCGTTGGCGGAGGCGGGTACAGAGCCCCCAGCCTCAGCGGAGGGGCCACGAGCTACTCGGTCTCTTCGCGCACCGTTTCGGGGCTCGGGAGCGGCCTGGGGGGGGGCTACGGGGGCAGCTACTGCAGCAGCGTAGCAGGGGGCCTCGGCGGTGGCTTTGGGGGCGGCTACGGGGGCAGCTTCGGCAGCGGCTTTGGCGGCGGCTATGGGGGCAGCTTTGGAGGCGTCTTTGGAGGCGGCGAGGGCATCCTGCAAGCTGGAGAAAAGGAGACGATGCAGAACCTCAACGACCGCCTGGCTGCCTACCTGGACAAAGTGCGTGCGCTGGAGGAGGCCAACACGGACCTGGAGGTGAAGATCAGGGAATGGTACAAGAAGCAGGCACCTGGTCCAGACTGGGACTACAGCCCCTACTACAGGACTATCGAGGACCTCAGGAGCAAGGTAGGATGCCATCATAACCAAAAGTTGTCATTAAAGTCACTTCATTAATGTCACTTTTTTAAAGATTATCCTGTGCCTAAAAGCTGAAGGGTAGTGTATTAATTGATGACAATTGGTCTAAGACGGGAAAACAGAAACCGCATGCTGGAAAATAAATGTCACAATCTATGAACAGCAAGTTTTTGATGATGTCCTTCACAAGGCACCAAAATGTGTTTTCCATTGAATATTTCAGTGTGGGGGGAAAGACGGGCAGGAAAGCTGGAGCCCGAGCTGGTCAGCCCTTGGTGCAGGTTGCTGGATGCTACGTGGCGCGGGCTGGTGCTGCGCAGCAGGGAGGAGGCCGCCCTGCTAGGCGTTTCCCACCTTCAGTGGATGCTGCTTATGCCCCAAGTTTGCGCTGCCTTTGCCAGGCTCCCGACGAAGCACTCCGCAGGCAGGCACATGTTATCTCTATCTCCTGTAAAATGATATGCAATCAGGGATGCCAAGTAGTTTTCATAAGGATCCTACAATTCAGACTAATCCTTTACAGCCTGACAGGAGGCTGAAGATAGAGGTTAAGAAACGAAGCTGCCCCTGGGATGCTTCTCCTTTGGGAAGCGCGGACACAGCCCTGAGCAAAAACCCAAGAGGAGTCAGGAAATACGGGGCTGTGGCAGGGAGCTGCAGGGGGGCTGAAGGCACGTGTGCACCGTGCTCCACAGCACCACGGGCTTCACAGCCGCTTTCGCCGTGACGCACACACAGCTTCTCTGAATTCCAGCCTGCCAGGCAGGCTCCGACCCAGCACATGGAAATGTGGAGGCAGAAACTTCCTCCAGATCCGAGCACTGACCTCCCGGGTCTCCCAGAAATCCCCTGCTGGTGATCTGTAGGAAGGCAGCCCCTGTCTTCCCCCTCCTGCACTGCAGCTGGGATATTACCATATTAATACTTGTTCCGGCATATCAATACTCCTCTCCTGGATTATTGCTATATTCCCTGAAGCATCAGAATTCAGTGACAGTTTTTTATTAGCTCGTGGCTACAGAAATTACTACTTCTAAAATGGCCAGTCATTTTCAAAACCCAGAACAAATATTTGCATCTGAGGTATAATTACAAAAGCAAAATGCTTCAGGGACAAGGTCCTCCTTCCTCATCTATTTTCCCTCTCAACTAAGCTGTTCTCAATTTCCAGACAAAGCCCAGGGCACAGCCAGGCTGGGGTGAAATGACTCGGGGAGTGGCGTGAGTGGCTGACGTCATTTCGGTGGGGGAACGGGCTGTGGCCTGTGTACGCACTCCAGCATCTTCACAAGACCAAATCAGTGCCAACGACAGCTTAAACTGCAATATCTTGTCTCATCTCTTTGCAGAGTCCTTCTGGACGTCCAACTCATGGGCAGGAGGTTCAGTGCTGCTCCCGTCCTTCCCCTAAACAGGAGCTCAGGCAGCAGTATGCAATCTTTTTGAAACAGTTTTTCACTCCTTCTCATCTTCTTTTTTCCCCAGATTCTTGCTGCAACTGTTGAAAACGCCAACATTGTCTTGCAGATTGACAATGCCAGGCTGGCAGCTGATGACTTCAGAACCAAGTAAGTCTAATGCCTTCAAGATCTCTTATCAGAAGGGAGCACAAGAGAAAAGCCAGTCTGTTTAAAGCTTTCCATTGCTTTCTGTACCTGAAGTTGCCCCACCTGCACTCCAAGTGCTAGAGGTGGGACATAAGGAAGTGCACATCTCTCCCTGGACAGGGCACTGTCCTGACTTTGCTGCACTGTACAAAGCTGCACATGCACATTGGATAAAAGATGTCTGGCAAAGAAAAAGAAAAATTAAAATATGCCAAGCTGGGGAAAAAGCAAGACAGAAAACATCTGTATCAGCTCGGCTCCAAGGTGCGACTGTTTTTTTGCTCCCAGGTTTGAGACGGAGCAGGCTCTGCGCCTGAGCGTGGAGGCTGACATCAACGGCCTGCGCAGGGTCCTGGATGAGCTGACCCTGTCCAGAGCTGACCTGGAGATGCAGATCGAGAACCTGAAGGAGGAGCTGGCCTACCTCAAGAAGAACCACGAGGAGGTGAGCAGAGCCAGGCACAAACCGGGACCCCAAAGTGCACCTTGGGCCTCATGCAAAGGGGGTCACGTCCCACGTGCAGGACTGTCTCGGAAATTAGGGCGGTCAGGAGAGACCCGACTGGCTGAGGGGGCAGGGAAGCAGTTATCCCTCTTGCAGCTCAGGTAAAGGACAGCCACGATGTGGCTGCTGCAGAAGACAGGAGGAGGAACATACCCTTGGGCTTCACTGCTATGCTCTGAAACCCCCAACAGAGAACATGTTTCTTTCCAGAGAGACAACAGTTCTAAAGGAAAAGCTGGGAAATTTGGGGGGGATTTTGGGGTTGGGTGTGAGAAGACCAATCTGAAATCTGTCACGGTAGGAATACGCTGTTGCCTGTTTCATGTGTATAACGTGTCTCTTGCCCCAGGAAATGAATGCCCTGCGTGGGCAGGTGGGTGGAGAGATCAGCGTGGAGATGGATGCTGCTCCTGGCATCGACCTCACCAAGGTCCTCGCTGAGATGAGGGAGCAGTACGAGACCCTGGCCGAGAAGAACCGCAGGGATGCCGAGCAGTGGTTCTTCAGCAAGGTGAGCGGAGCGGGCTGTGCTGGGCCCAGGGCTTCGCCTGCTTGCCTCTCCTCTAACGGCGTGGGTTTGCCTTGCTGCAGACGGAGGAGCTCAACCGGGAGGTGGCCATCAACACGGAGCAGCTGCAGAGCGGCAAGACGGAGATCACGGAGCTGCGACGCACCATCCAGAGCCTGGAGATAGACCTGCAGTCCCAGCTCAGCACGGTGCGAGCACCCTGCTCCCCGCAGGGCGGACCCGGGGGGAGGGTGGGCAAGGGAAGGCGCGGGCGGCCCCCTCCCTCCCGCCCCGTCCCCCCTGAGCCCGCCCCGCTCCTCCCCTCGCAGAAAGCGGCGCTGGAGGGCTCCCTGGCCGACACGGAGGCCCGCTACGGCGCCCAGCTGGCCCAGCTCCAGGCCCTCATCACCAGCGTGGAGGAGCAGCTGGCCGAGCTGCGCTGCGACATGGAGCGCCAGAACCACGACTACCGGATCCTGCTGGACGTCAAGAGCCGCCTGGAGCAGGAGATCGCCACGTACCGCCGGCTCCTGGAGGGCGAGGACGCCCAGTACGTACCGGGGCCGGGCTCCGGACACCGGGGTGGGCAGCAGGCTGGCAGCAGCTCAGACAAAACTGTGCTGTTTCGGGGTTCAGCTGGAATGCCGGATTGTGCTGGATTCACATGTTTCTGCTCAGACCAACCAAGGACCCCAGCAGCGGTACTCCTGTTTTCAGCCTGCAGTGAGATGCTATAAGAGGTCCCAGTCCCTGCTTGAACAGGGCAGTGGTCCTCTCCCACCCGAGGAGAGACTGAGTGGAGCAGTGCTTAGAGCTATTGCCTGGTAGTCTGGAGGATTACTGTCTTCTGTGATCTCCAGACTAATTCTTCAATTACATTCTCTTTGTTCAAGGCTCTGGCTCAAATAATATCAGGACGAGTTGGAGGCATACAGTATCAAAAAGAGCCCTGAGATGCTCAGAAAGGCTTGCTACTGAGCTATTATAGTGGATAATTTTAAGGGGAATCAAACTGCTTCAGAGGTTAAAAATAAGTCCTAAAGAAAATGAACATTATCAGACTACATTCTCAATAATTGCTTGCTGTTGCTTTAGTGTGTAAGATTTTTAACCTCTTTTTTGACTTGTTATCCTCTCCCTGCTGAATACAAAGCCTGTGAAACAACAACAAAAAGAATTTGTTCTTAACTTCTCTTTCTTCTTCTCTTGCAGCATCTCTTCCCAGTACTCCTCCGCTATGTCCTCGCACTCTGGCAGAGATGGTAAGAACGTCTCTTACTTCATCCACCCATAACAAACAGCTCTGAGACATGCTTTTAGAGCAGCTGTCAGACTGGCAGAGTGAACGCCGTTCCTCAAGCATGCCTCACCGGCTGAATCACAGTGACAGCGGTCAAGACAGTGTGCGAGCATTTCACAACTATGAACCACAGAAAAAGCTGTAAGGAAGGGAAACACTTCACAATTTGAATCGCGTTTACAACAGGAAAGACTTGGCCTAAATGCGCCTTGTGATTGAGCAGCCAGACGATGTTCTAGCTTTACGCAGACCTGAAAAACCAAACAACACCTACAGATTTAAGGAGTGGGCTTTTTCCCTTCTTGGGCATTCTCATCAGCCTGGCTCCTCATTCTTCTTAACTCAAGTAGGATTGCTAAAAACACCACATGCAAAACACCTCATGCAATTTCCTACGTCTTTGTTAAGCCCATGCAACGTTCGATACTGCATTAAGAAATTTCTCCTTCCCGCTCAGAATAATTGTCTCTCGCTTTCCTTTTGCAGTCATGACAACTTCCCGCCAAGTCCGCACAATCGTTGAGGAAGTCCAGGATGGGAAGGTGGTCTCCTCCCGGGAGCAGGTTGCGCTCACCACCCGCTAGGAGCACCCCGAGCCCAGACTCGAGAGCGAAGGCTGAACCGAGCCCTGTCTGAGGTCGTATTTGATGGGGTTCTGTCACAGAAAGCCGCCAGCTTTGTTCCTCTGCTCCTCCTCCCTGTCTGGTGTCACACTTGGGTGTCACAGCACACTGTAAACACTTAATAAAGCCTTTCTTCTCATTCACGCAGCTGCAGTCTCCTCTGTCCCTGACGCACAGTCTCACACCCTCAGGGTTGGGTGCTCATGCCGGGGAAAGTCCTCAGTAACCAGAGGACAGAGCCCACACGGGGAAACAGGGGGACCCGGGTTCCATTTGGAGCAAAAATAATTCGAGAGGGCTCTTTTCTTGCTCATAAGTACCTGCGACTGACTAAGGCATAAACCAGAGAAATTTGATATGAAACGAAGGCAATGGCAGAGCGATGATGTTTGAGGACAAAGTAAGTGCCACACATGAGTGCTAATTAAAGCCAACAACATCAAGTTCAGTTCTGTTCCTCTTGGTCTCATAAGAATCACTTTCTCCCGTAAGTTAGACTTCAGCAAGATCACTACTACTCGAAGTGAGACAGGAGCACAACATCAGACTAGATGGCAAATCTTATATACACATTCCGACTGCCTCATTTGACTGTCTTTCAACCAGGTTGTTAGGCACACTCTGCAAAAACTTTATACAGGTCTCTTCATGTTGCCCTACGGCTGCATTTAACAGGTTCCAAAGTAATCATTGCTTAATCTGCAGAGTGTTGAACAGCAATGATCACTTATCACTACAGCATCTAGCAGATAATTGTTCAAATCCTTCCTGAAAAGCCATAGGCTGGTTATTGTATGTCAGCAGTCTGTAGGCAAGCTGCCATTGCGGATTAGATGATGCAACCTGTGCAATGGGAGCCAGGCAGCAGATGTGGCCTTTGGCTCTGACCACGCGCTTCCTGCCGAGTGAACCAGGAAGGAAAGTGTCCTGTGCTTGTCCCACGTCCACCAAATGTTTGTCTCATGGATTAGATAGGGGAGGAAGTCATTTTAGATGCAAAAGCCAGATTTCTTGCCAATGGCTACTTCAGAGCTTTGTCTGGTCTTGGACCATGCCATCATATTCATCATCCACCTCATGAAGACAAATTTGGGCCTTAGACAAAGGGAAAAGACAATCATCTACAGTAAATCAGCTTCCCTTTAATTATAATGATGTAGAAGTGGGTTTTGCACCTGAATTCAAGCATGCTCTTGGATTATTACCGATGACTCACTCCCCTTCAGCCTCCACAAAGGCACTAAGGTCTTTATTGAACAAGTATGAAGGCATCCTCCCTGGCCTGGGCATCCTCCCTGGCCTGAGCAAACTCTTGGAAAGAGCTGATGATCTCATGGTAGGCATGACGGGACAAGCAAAGGAGAGGGAAGGTGATCGAAGAAGTGCGGGAACCTGCCAAGTCTTTCCAGAAAAGGGAGTGTATTCTGAAGTGATATTATCACCCTGCGTTATTGTGTAACAATTACAGAAAAGCTTAGGAAACGAAGCACAGACCGGACTGCAGAGTTCATTGATTGTATTAGGCTTCTCTCCTTGCCAGAACTACAGACATTCCTTGCAGAAATAGGAAGCCTTCCAATCCACACGGGCTACAGACATCTCAAAGATAAAACCTAGGTCAAGCAAAAATGTACTTCAGAATCAAGCTATCTTAGGCTTTATGGCAATGGACAAGGAAATTCTGGGTAGGGCGGAAATTTTGATTGAACTGAAAATGCTGGGTTTTTTGCCATCAGAAGAAACATCGTATTTCAGTTGCATATGCAGGCAGTTATTTACTTCTTGAGCTATCAGCAAAATGCCCCACATGTACTGAACACTAAAAGGCTTTCTGAAATAACTAAACATTATGGATTAAAAATAAGTAGGAAGCTAAAAGAAGATCACAGTTCACGAGTAAGTGGCTCTGCTGCCAACATGGTAAAGCATGGCCACTTCTGCAACCAGAAGGACGCAGAGGAGAGATGCAGCAAGCAGCAGATTTAGTTCACTTTGATGTCTCTCACCCAGTGCTAGAGATAACCATTTACATGTCTGCCATACTGGCCTTCAGCATGACTCAAAGGAAGGCTCCTACTCCCCGCTTTTCAAGCAGAAATGAGAGGTCTTAAGTTTTTAGATGCTAGAGTCCTAAACATTAGCATGGAGACACTGTAAAATACACCAGAGAACAGCTGGGAGAGCTGATGGGAAGCCTAGGTCTGTAATCAATTGATTTCAATTTCACTGGCAGGATCTTATTTTCCCTGTTCATCATGTATATTTGCTTTAATGAAAAAGACTTAAATTCTGCCTGATTCTGCATAACACTAATATCACAGACAAAAGTCCATGATCAGCATACATAATCACTGTACTATTACAGTGCTCTGAAGATGGAAAGTACCACACAAGTGTTAGGCATTTATTTCCTATGATTACTCTCATGCTATACCATTACAGTTTTTATCTGTGAAATGTGGACAAATTACCACATCCAAGGGAAGGACAAACATTACTTTTGGACAGTGTTTTCAAGCTTTTTGCGCGATGCGTGCATGACAAGAGGATTCCGCAAGGAATTACAGAAGCAAGTCCTCAGTGGATAACGGTGAATCTTTAATTCAGCACCTAAACCAGCACCTCTGCCTCGGGAAGGCTTTTCTGCTCAGCCAGGACAGCTCAGCAGAGGCATTGCCCACGGCTGGCTACAAGGCTGCAGTAGCCGCTTTCCTGCTGCAGACTCCAGGCTGGAAGCCAATAAAAGTTCGCTCGGGAAAGCGCCTTCCGTTAAGCATGAAGACAACGTTAACAGACGTCCTCATAAAAAAAGAAAATCTCTTTTAATAAAATAAAGACTGTAACTGCTGGTATGTCCCTAGGCACGCTCTGAACCAGTGCCTGGTGTAAAAGCAAGAGCTGGTTTTCATAAATATTTCAAATTTTGGAAATAAAAGAACCTCGTGAAGAACAAATCCAATAAAATGACGATGGAAATCACTATTCTCCTTGTAAAAGCTTTACACAGCCTAATTCATCAATGACTACAGAGACCTATAGCAAGGTCTGAAGTTCAAAAAGGAAGGCGCAAACCTTGAATTGAACAAAATTGTTTCATTAATTTTTTAATTTTTCTTATTGGGAAGTGAAAGATTGTACAAATCTCAGTTAAACGCAAACTCATGATTATTTTTACAACTCTTTGATGAAAAACAAGAAAGATTCTGACCCGTTCTGCTCCTGGTTCACTGCTGCTCCGGCAGCGAGAGCGGCGGCAGGGCCGGGTTAGTGAGCACCAGGGCAGAAGCGCCCGAGCCCGACCGTGCCACAGCCTCCACTCAGGATCTCACCACCCATGATGCACACCACGGCACCGTGGAATAGGCCTCGCCTGCTAATTAGGGATGGAACAAAGGATGGACACAGACAGAATCCACCCCACATTTAAGGTGTTATGGATTTGCAGCGTCAAGACAAAATCAAAACTAATGAACTTACCCAAATGACATAAGTAATATTTCTGAAATGGGCTGCACCCGACACATCCCTTATGTGATGCGTCCAGGTAACCTGGATGCCAAAGACAGTGCTAAACAATAAATGGGTAAAAGTCAGCCAATATTAGCATGGCAGTATTAATAATAAAATGAAAGATTTGTATGACAAAACATTTTAATTATTTCCCTTCTTCCTCAATTCAGCATTCCAAGTCTAAAAGGTAGGTTTAATATATTTTTTTTAATGATCTTTTCTAGTCTTTTTTCTAATTATAACACATTTCCCCTAGCTTATATTTGGAGAACTTCCATAATGCTAACTGGATCTGGGTCAGACCCATAAAGGATCAAGCTGCTTCTGAAATTCTCCATGTTACTCTTTCAGAAATTTTATGAGACATCTTATGCATCTGGCCTCTCTTGGCAGTGAATATTCATAGCTAACTGCAACATCTGATACTCAAGAAACACCCTTTTTATTTTGGATAAAAATTTGAATGTTTTGTCTACTCTTGAAAGCAACAGAAGAAATATAATGGAACTGGGCCAAACAAGCGGGGTCAGACAGGGCCGCAGGCAGCTCTCCCACAGCTTTCCCTTTCCGGGTAGACTTGCCCACGTCAGGCTGGACAATTACTACGATGCTTCATTCACCGGGCACTCTTGGGTACTGTTTCCGTGTCACTGTTGTTTGGTTGTCATCTCAAGTCAAACCTGATGATTCAGGAAGTAACATTTTTGATGTAGTTTTGAAACACGCTTCTGTTAACCAAAGCACCTTTCTGTTGTGGGATTTCTGGAGACAAACATCTTTGGGGAAGTATTTCAGGCTCAGAAAAAAATAGCACTGGCCAGGTCACAAGAAGGAAGAACAAGCAGCCCTGCTCCGGTGGTGGCATCCCCTACGGAAGGTATAAATAGAGAACCGTGAGGACAGCGTGATCGCAGTCTGATCCCGCAGCAATCAGTGCAGCTTGCTCTGGGCTCTGTGCCGGATCCTCCGTTGCTCTCGCTATGAGTTGCGGCATCAGGCAGGTCATTGCTACCTGCTCCCAGGGCAGAAGCAGCGCTGGCAGCTCTGCTGCTGGTAACGGAAGAAGGGTTTCCTCTGCCTCCTCTGCCACACAGACTGCCCATGACTTGGGTGGTGCAGCTGGCAATTTTTCTGGTGGCAGTTTAAGCGAGGCTTTAATGGGAAAGCAACCGAATGCTGGCAGCAGCACGGGTGGCAGCTCTGGAGCGACCCAGCAGGCTTGTTCGACCACGGGATTCAGCGGTGGAAGCATCTGCACTCGAGGCCTCGGTGGTGGATTCACCAGAGCTAACGCTGGTTGCGGTGAGGGGATCTTAGTCGCTAGCAATAAGAAGGCGACGATGCAGAACCTCAACGACCGCCTGGCCTCCTACCTGGACAAGGTGCGGCTCCTGGAGGGAGAAAACGCCGATCTCGAGTGCAAGATCAGGGAGTGGTACGCTAAAGTGGGCCCCAGCTGCGAACCACGGGACTACAGCTGTTTCCATAAAGAAATTGATGATCTTCAAAACCAGGTAAATCATTATTATTCAAGTAAATGCTAACATTTCTTTGGGCTTCCCTTTGATGTGTGGATAGACCGAATCCAAACGGCAGAGGCAGTACCTCGGTCTGTGGAGGTGCCCGTGAAGCAGCGGTTTACAAGGAACTACCACAATTTGCGAGACAAGCGCTGGGTACTTGCAGGGAACTGAAGCTGCAGCACAGCCTGCTCAAACACGCCAGCGTGCAGATCTCCCCAGTGAAATGCAACTAGTTTTAACTGATTAATAATCCCAATACATGAAATAGTTATAAAATAACTGGGTTGCATTATCCCAGGTAGGTGTTTTCTCCAGGGCCTTTCTGCAGCCGGAGGAAGCTGCACGCCCAAACGTCTGTTCTGCGTTTTCTTTTCCAGATCCTGTGTGCAGCTATGGAAGCTAACAAAATTATTCTGAATATTGGTAACAACAGGATGACTGTGGATGACTTCAGAGTGAAGTGAGTACAGCCCTGTGCTGGCCGGAGCGGTTCACGCTGCCCGCAGAAGGGCAGGGGCGAGATGCTGGTGGGGAAATCCTAACGGTGCTGGGGCAACAACGAAGTTGCTTGCGATGCTGCCACATTAAAACGCGGATCTATGTCAAGGCATGGATCTCATTAACAGTGTTCATCACATAGCATGCCTCAGGTGAAAGAAGCACTTGGTTCTGATTTTTTTCACAAGCTCAACTCACAGGTAAAGTAAGTGGGCACAGCTGGTCTCTGCCGAGCAAGCAGGCACCAGCCTGAAACACCCCTTCAGAAACGCAGCTGGACGGCAGCAAGGGACTTGCCGCGGCGTGCCGACGCACTGACTTTTCTTTGCTGTCTGTGGCTTCAGGTACGAGACTGAATGTGGCCTCCGGCAAACCGTGGATGCGGATATCTGTCACCTGCGCCCCGTCGCGGATCAGCTGGCCAGCTGCAAGACTGATCTGCAGCTACAGTTTGAGGCCTTGACCGAAGAGGTGTGTTGTCTCAAGAAAAACCACGAGGAGGTGAGATTCCCCTTAAAGAAATGAGAAAAAAGGAGGAAAGTGTCCCCCGAGTGTGCCTAGCGCTGACACGGCACATGTATTCCTGCAGGAAATGAGCTGTCTGAGGAAACAAGCCACTGGCAACGTGAGCGTGGAGGTCAACGCCTGTCCCGGCCCAGATCTCAGGAAGGTCCTGGAGGACTTGAGGTGCCAGTATGAAGCCCTGATGGAGCGCAACCGCAAAGAGACTGAGCAGTGGTACGCCTGCAAGGTACTAGGCACAGGCAGAGCTGTACCCTGCTCTGCCCGTTGGGGGAAAAGGGAAAAACAAGAGAGGTTAACAACACAGACTGGAGATGTTTTATTATCAGCAGTTCCGTCGAGCATGTGCTCAGCATCTAACTACACTGTCCAAGTACAGTGCTCTTCTGTGCATGGCAGAAGGGCCACTGCATGGTGTTGCAGGGTGATAACGGAACAAATGGTGGGCTTCGGACTTGGGGACACTCGGTACACTGCAGCGCGTGCAGGCGCAGCACGGTGAAGCGCTCTGGGGCAGCGAGCAGCCGGCTGCTACGGCGCAGTGAGCTGAGGAGTGTCCTTCCCAACTTTTCAGGTAGAGGAGGTGAAAGCGGAGGTCATCACGAGCAGCCAGGAGATAGAGTCAAGCAACAAAAAGGTCACGGAACTGAGACGTCAGCTGCAGGCCTTGGAAATCAATGTACAAGCCCAGCTCCACCTGGTAGGTGATGCCACGGCCGTTCGTATCTCAGACTCCCCAGCTCTGTTTAGAAAGCTGCACAATTGGGGTCAAACAGCTGAGACACACTGCACGAACACGTTTTAGTATGATTTCTCAGCTAAAAAGTCCCAGCTTCCTGTGACCAGATGGGCTAAGCCTGCAAGCGTACCCAAGGTGCCTTTTTCTTGTTTCCATTCTCAGAAAGAAAACCTGGAGTCCTCTTTGGCAGAAACTGAATGTCACTACAACAAACACCTTGCTGAGCTGCAGAGCCAGGTCTCCTGCGTGGAGCAGCGGCTGGCTGAAATACGAGCAGAAATGGAGTGCCAGAACCAGGAGTACAAGGCCCTACTGGACGTCAAGTGCCATTTGGAGCAGGAGATTCAGACCTACCACTGCCTGCTGGAGGGGGGACAGCAGGACACCGTGTATGCAGACCACAGGCAAACCCGGGCATAGTAAAATCTCCCTCCTTTGACTGCTAGAGATAGGAAAGCTTGTCGTATAAGTGGTAGAAATAGCACTGTGCTGAGGAACCAGTACTGACCTGTTACTAGACGGGGCTCACTAGCAGATCACGAGGCATTTGAAAATTTGGCTCTCATAAGCATCCAGGGTGTAAGCCAAAGATCATTCCCTCTTTGGGCAGCAAAGACAGCCAGGAGTGCCTCTCACGGCCTGTCCTCTGTGCGGTGCAGCACCTCACATCACTGCAGGGTGATTCACTGTGAGCTGCGCAAGGTCTTTTATGAAAAGTGGCATTTAACTAAGTTTTATTGCCTTTGCCACTGCTAGACAGGATTAGGGACTGGCAGTTAAATGAACTGAAACGATATATTATGTAAATATTTTCAGTCTCACACAATGATTTTAATTAAAGTTTTGGGAAATTTAATTTGTATGCAAAGCAGTTGGCTCTTCCCATTGACTGAGATTTTGAAACAGTGAGGCCTGCTGTTCCTCTCATAAACGGCTGCATACACATAAAACCGGCCTGAGCGCCCACCTGCTCCAGTAGTTTGGAAAAAGAGGTATTTTAACGGCAGTGCCCTGAGGTGGGCTCTCACGGGCTCTCCAGTCCTAAATTAGCAATGTGAAAAATCAGCTGCTGTTCCAAAATGCTGGCTGCAAGGGATGAGATGACAGCGTCAGAGCCGCTCGCAGAGCCTCAGGCGATCCGGAGCGTGTTGAGACGGAAGGGCAAGAGCTGCCAGGCGGACAAGCAGGAGGGAGGATGCTCCAGGTGTTGCTTTTAATGACCCTCACGTCCAAAGGGCGAAAGGGAACCCTGCCTGGGCCTTACCCCCCACGAGGCCCACGGTAGCTGACGACAGGCAGCTAAGGCCACTGCTAGAAGCAGCTCCAGGCCGTGGGGCAGGTCCCCAGCGTGTGACTGACGGGCACTTTGGTCAGCAGAGCTGTCTCCCTTCACAGAGGACCAGCGGGAAGAGGAGCCCCTGCAACGTCAGCTGGGAGAAGCGGTGGGCTTAAAGCCAGCCTGTGTCAGCCAAGCCTGCCCTAAGCCTGTTCGCTCTGGTGAGGACGTGCAAGGTGAGGTGTCCTCTAGAAGCCTGTAAGTGTGACCTCGAGTTGCTTCTCTGGTCCTGCTATTTACCTGGGGAAGAGGAGCACGAGAGACCTCCAGGCTCTTCTGGGGTGGTAAAGAGGGGCTGGAGACGGTTTCTTTTTCCTGGAGAGAGTCAGGGAAAGGGAGTGGGACATGCGGGATGGTGGCTGTGGTTGCTGGTGGCGGAGCACAGTGGTTAGCTGGGCTACAGCAGATAGCAGCAGGGAGGGGTGCACCTGGGGGACATTACAAACTTACACGTGGAAAAGACTTTTCATACTGGGGGATTACCAGTAGCAAATATGTTTAAACAAGTCCTTCAGCACAACACAAAAATGAAAGACTGGTGGGGGAATCGAGCAAGGGGGAATTCAGGAGAAAGACGAAGGAGAATGTGGAGGAAAGCCCTGAGAAAGCCATGCGTCCTGCTCTCCCTGTGCAGGTCACTGCAGACAAGAGCTCCCTGCCAATCCCACTGCAACTCCTCTAAGATGACCTGAAGAACAAACCCTTTGGAAAAAGCAAGGCAAAAATAACCTGAGAGTCCTCAGTTCTGCTTATGGCACCGGCTGGAAGGGACTTCTGCAGAAGGGCTGCCGCTGCCTTCCTGCCTGCTGCCTTCGTCCTGCCACGCTGCTTTGATCCAGCCACTGATCTTGCTTGGGCGAACCTGCACAGCAGTTGGTCGTCTACTAACTACCAAAGCTTGTCTCTAATAAATCTTGTGACTGAGAAACCATTTCTAGAAGTAAATTATTATACAAGTATTAAAAATACTGTTACACAGATAGGGATGTTTATCATACAGTTTTGGCTAGAAATCCACCTGAGGTCAGCGCTTCCGCAAAGCAATCCTTACAAAGAAAGAAAGAAAAATATTGTGCAACGTTCCCACCCGCCACACTGTTCCCCCTGACTTCAGTGGCTGCAGGAAGGTGAAGAACGGGAAAAGCTGATGCCGTGGAAAGGTACATTTGCTGCCAGAGAAGGAAGCATAAGCTAAGACATGAAGTAGAAGGTGATGAGGAAAGAGACAGTCAGGGAGCCTGGAGAGAGCACAGGGAAGGCGCTCCAAGGCAGTCTGACTAACGATCTTTCCCTGAAAGAGACTTCTGAGGGAAAACTGAGTTTTCATTAAACTAGGTGTGTGTATAATATAATACAATACAATACAATACAACACAATAAAATCAAGAATAACAAGTTCTCCCCAATAATACTGAGGCAGTAATTTTGAAAGCAAAGCTCTGCTGGACCTGACACACCTTTCTGGGGGAGAAAAACAATCCCCAGAGAAAATGCTAAATAAAGAACATCTAAACAGATTAAAAAAGAGAGGCGAGCAGGAATAACCAGCTGGCAATATGTGGGAAGATAAAAGGATGAGACAAACTAATATGTGGGAGAGAATTTTAAAAAAGCAAGATATAATAAACAGCCAGAAAAAGGTGGGAGCATTTTAGCACCACAAAGAAAGGAATCGCAAACACATCCAGGAGCACAACCGCATTTTGCTGCTTGTGCAAGCAAAGAATCAAGAACCTGCCCCTCTCCCCTCGCTAGCAGCAGTATCTTTCCTCCTGCAAATGCATCAGACGGGCTGTGAACGGTGGCGATGATCTCTGCTCCTCATCATGAGGTTCAATTAGCCTTTTTCTATAACCAAATATTTGATGGGGTTTGGTGACTGACCCTTTACGCAGGTCCAACATAAAGGCTTCCAACATGAAGGCTCTTTGCTCTGTACATGCTCTGCCCGTACATCTTGTCTCCTGTGCCCTGAGCTTTCGGTCCCCGGCTGCATGCTTCGTGCTTATGCAGCTCACTGCGCCGGCACCAAGAGCCAGGGCTAAGCGACCCAGGGAACAGCTCGAGCTGCCCCTCTGGGAGATGACACCTCCCCGGGTCTGTGTCCAAGCAAGAAGGTTCGCAGCTCTGCGGGGCAATTGCCGCAATGAGCTTCCGGACAAGGCTTCATGCTTAATACGCACCTGCTGCGCTCTGTACCTCCTGCTTCTGCACCACAATTATACGGCGCGTTTCAACAGCATTTAAGCTGTCTCAGTGTTCACACAGCATCTCTGAGGTCACTGTATTAAATGATAGGCAGAAATAAAAAGATGCCTTCACTGCTCAGTGAGTTTAAAACCTGGCCAATGAGAGGAAACGATGACTGTGGAAACAGTATGGGAAGAGAAGGTGAAGAGAAGATAGATGAAATGCAGAAGATGCAGCGCATGGGATGACAGGACAAGAAGTGACCGGGACGCTGAGTGCCCACTCCCGCAGGCGAACTTCAACCACATCCCAAACACGCAGCCCCTCACGTTAGCACACTGGCAGTGCAGCTTGTACGGCCGGGGTTTTCTCTTTATTTAACGTGCAAATCTTGTAAAGCAAGAGTGCATGAGAGACAGAAAGCCAGGCTTACGGTGTAAGGTTGGGGGAGGAATTTAAGGACAAAAAGAGAGGGAGCGGGTGCCCCAGAGAGCAGAGGTGGCCCCAAGTGTAGATGGTATCATGGGAAAAAGCCCCGAAGGTTGAGCAGGGGCGTTACGTTAACACTCAGATCGGTGAGCAGGAGCTGTCGGCATCGGCAGCAGCAGCTGTACGGAAGGAAGAGGGAACGCTCTGCTCCTGCTCCGGCAGGGACTGTCTCTGTCTTACAGAGAGAAAAGATGACGTGAATTACAATATCATCAGGAAAAACCCCTGAGGAGTGAATGTAGCAGAGGTTTAAGACATCAGTGAAGAAACAGAAAGAAACCAACCGATTTTGCAAACTGCTAACGCTGGAAATGAGCCAGGAATTAAGGACTGCACCGAACAAGCAATTACACACGATTACAAGCACTAAGCATTTTCAACATGAGGATATATTTTGGTGTGTAATATATACTGTATAAACTATAATTTTTCTATTAATGCCTATTTTACGAAGCACACAGACAGGTACAGTCCCACTCACACCCACAGTAACTATCTGTGGGGACTGTATTTTTGTTTATTGGCTTGTGTAACATTTATAACGAATCAGATATGAGTAAACTACTACTATAACCAAGCGGTAGATTTCTCAGCCCAGTATGCTGTAAAATATCATATAAACTGTCCTTATCAACCACATATTGAGAGTATATTGAAAATATGGAAGTTTTAGTACAGGTATTAAATAAAAAGAAGAGGGAACTCTCTGCAGAGGCTCTGGCCGGCAGACGCCTTTGGCTACCTGTCTCTATTGCACTGCTGGACAGTATCTGAGCTCGAGAAGCAGTTAATGTTCCAGTTCTGCTTGGCAGGTTCTGTGTCGACCCACGTGGCTCTGCCAGCCAGGACCACAGGCTAAAGCCTCGTCTCTCCTCCGGCCTGGACTGCCCCCAGCTCTCCAGGCTGGGGGGAAAGTGCCTCGGGTTCGGCCCCCGGCAGCGCTCCCGCCTGCCCCCGACACCAGCCCTCCTGTCCCTGCCCTGCCCGGGGAGCCCGCGGTGCTCGCAGAGACGCAGACGCTGAGAAGCCGGGCTGCACCGTCACCACCCGGCAGGCGCCGAGAGGAGACTAAAACCCTTCACAAAATGAATCAAGGGAGATGGTGCGAGCTCCAGCAGGGGAAACCTGGTTCTGTCCGTCTCCGTGTGCCGCTGCAGCTCTGCTGCATCCCTAGCAAATGTCCGGAGGTAGGTAGAAGATGAGAGCAGTCAGCAAAAAGGGAGCTAAAACAGAGTAACCACCTTCGTCTCAGAGGCGTATTTAAGAGCTAGGATCATGCTGTTACCAAGCTCGCTGCCGTAATTGTTTCACTTGCCTTACAGGAGTTTTGCTAAGTGTGGTAGGTATAAACCAATGAGTCATTAGCCAGAAAAAAGCCATGGTCTGCATTTGAAAGATGGGAGCACGAGGGCTGGAGCCGGCTCAGTATCACATCAAAGTAGCATTTAATAAGTGATGCCTAATGGCTATTATGCAAATTATTACTGGTAATTACAAGTGACAAGATAAAATCCTATTTCAGTGTGTGGTTGCACAAACATCACCGAAGCAATGCTGAGGAAAGCAAAGTTCCCTCAGATCAGACACACCCTCCCCGCAGCCGACACGAGGAACATTATCTTGTCAACTCCGATAAGCAGGACAAGCAGGACACGGAAGGGACAGGCTGACGCTCTGCGAAAGGGCTGCACGTTGTGACAGTCACAGCTCCAGAGGAGCAGGTGCCACTGCCCACAACGGCACTCGGAAACGTAGCGTCTTCTTGCCTTCTCCTGAGCGGCCCGTCACTGCCTGTCCGTATTTACGTGTATTAACTCTTCACCCGCTCTCAGATCTCCCTCTTCTCCGCCGTAGTGCCCACAAAACGTAACGAGGTTCGCACTAACGCTGGGCTGACACCACCGCTAATTACGCTGGCTAACAGCGTCTCATCGTTTCCTTTACTTCTGTTTCCGAAACCATTTGTTCCCTCCTGTCTTATATTTAGGTCCTAAATCCTTTGGGAACATTTTTGTGTCTTGGGCACATTCAGTCGTTATCTGCGTGGTTCGGCCCCGAGACTGCTCTCCCGGGCTACAGCAACACGAGCAATAACCAAAGCGGCAGTGAAGTCATCAGTTCCGTGGGGAAAATCACTGGTACCGGTGGGTGTTTCAGAAGACGACGGTGGCTCACAGCTAGAGAAGGCAACAGCAAGGCACGGCTCTGCCTGCTCCACGGCCAGGTCTCAGCGCCGCGCCGGGGAGCCCGGACGCCACTGCGAGGGGCAGCACCACCGCACCCCGCCGCACGCCCCGCCAGCGGAGCCGGTTTTAAAACACAGCGTGGTTAGTCAGGGCCGGGGGTTCGGATGTGTTTGCCTGTACCGGTCCCATGCTCCACGTCCCAGGGAAACAGGCAGGAGCACAGCAAAGCTCCGAAGGACGTACCTATACCCCAAATCTGAGCACTTGGGAAGAGCTGTACGACTGTTCCTACTCTTCGCTGGTAACAGGGGATTCTGCAGCCTGCAGACCTTGGAGCCAGGACACACTTAACAGGTTGATCAACGTTTTCGATCAAGGTTCTGTGGAGCAAGGCCCATCCCCTCCTCCCATTAGGTACCTGCTAAAGAAGCAGGTGCTCTTTGCCCACGCACGGAGAAATGGGTTTCTCCGATGGCTTCCCCTGAGCCTCAGACTCCGAAAGGGAGGAAAGGCAGCCTCGGCACGAAGCACCGCTCTCTGCAGACCGCTGTTAGCTCATTTCTTCTGAAACCTACACGGCAGAAGCAGAGCTCCGAGCAAGACGTTGTATTAATTTCTGTTGGCTCTCACAGCCGCACCCTGTCTCCAATTATATTCCTCAAAATGAATGATGAAAGCCACATTTACTCTCTTTTCTCCTTTCTGCTCATGATTTTAATGATTGTGAGTCCACGCTGCGTGGGGGGAGCAGGGGGATGTGTCTCGGGGGACGACGGACTTGTTTTTCAGGCACTGCCCTCTTAGTCAGGAGTCTGAGCTCCGACACAGGCTCCAGCTCTGTCCTTCAGCAAGTTATGCGCTGCATGAATAATGAATGTTGCAGGATGCTGCCAGCCTTCTGTAGGCATCTTTTTATCATTTTTGATCTAAATAAAGAAATACATTAGCTCACTGGAGACAAGAGAGTCCTACCTTATGCTCGTGAGAAGATGATCAAATTTATGTAAGCTTGGGGACACTCTGCCACAATGGTGACGGAAGCCACCTAACTGCATGCACTGCACGCCTTCCCACCAGTAAGGCAGAGGCGGCTGAGGGTACAAACGTCGGGTTTCTCTGCCCTTCTCCCCTGAGCTGACGGTTCCCAGGGCGCCCTGACAGCTGTCGCACTCACCACAAAACTACGTTTATCACAACCTCTCCTGCAACTTTGCATTTGGACACATTGCAGTCGAGGGTTACCTGTGGGTAAGAGTTGCTCGGAAATGCCATCCTGGAGGGAACACAAACCTTCGTCCCCTGGAGAGCACAATATCCTCTCATTGTGGCTGTCTTCTGGAGAAAGATACTTCCACTGGCTAATCCAGTTCCCCGAATCCTCTTCTGGGTGTTGCTTGCCTGGCTCTGGAGATCGTGCTCCCAGGACTAGCCAGACTGTGCTAATATCTGTTATAACTCCGAGAATCTCAGTTAAGAAATGTGGAAAGCCTTTCTCCTTTTCATTTTGCGCCCAACACAACCTTAGACATTACTAATGGCAGAGACCTGCTGGATCACATCGCAGTCCATCCAGGGAACTGGATAAATCGCCCATGGACACTCCCTTTCCCATCACCTCTTTCTTATCTACAGTCACCGCAAATTGAAGAAGCGAGGAAAGCAATTACATTAACTGAAAAAAAACGTTAGCGAAGTAGTTAAAGCAACTTCAGCCTACACTGAGCCCATGTGACATCTAGACACGGGGGTGAACGGGACTCCCAGTGTTCAGCAGGCTCGCTCTTCGCAGACTGAGCAAGGCGATTTTTTGCAGACGCATGACCAGAGAACCAGACCCCCTGGGGGATTGCCTCGGTGATTTAAGACATATCGCAGTAAAGCATGCATTAGACCTACCCTCTGTAACGGTGCCAAGCGGCAGACGATGTCTATACCACAATATCCCTGCTCTTCTCACTACTACGGTCACTATTATTCATGCTTTTCAGAAGTAAGAATTTATATTAAGTTTCCATTTTTATTCTACATACTCTACCACAGCGTGTGATATTAAAATGTTTACTGGACTAAGAATAAAATAAATACAAATTAATAAAAGATAAAAGGCACTTTGATGTTACAAATACCAATGTTTCTTCTTTGTGCATAATCTAGGGCAACTTTTTTTCTTGACTTGTTGCAAAGTTTGCATCATACAAAAAGCTGATGACTCATAAAACATTTTATTTTTTGGAAGAAGCTGCTGACATGTAAAGTATCTTCCTTGTGAACTGGGATTTCTAGAGGGAAACTGCCTCTGGGCTATTTATTCTTGGCATAAACAACAAGACTAGCCAGCCCCATGGGAAGAAGAAACACCCTATGCGTGACACCCCCTCTGGAAGGTATAAATAGAGACCTGCGGCAGCAAACAACCTGCAGTCTGATTCAAATATCAAGCTGTGCATCTCGCTTTGGGCTTTGGGTCGGAGCTGCAGCTGTCCTCAAAATGAGCTGTAGTGTCAAGCAGACTACCGGCTCTCTCCGGGGCAGAACCAGTGGTGGCAGCTGTGTTATCGGTGGCAGTGGTGGTGGTGGAGGCGCACGGATTGCCTCAGTCTCCTCCGGAAGATACACGACCTGTGGGATAGGGGGTAGCAGAGGGTTTTCTGGTAGGAGCTACTGTAGCGGTGTAAATTACGGAGGAGGACTGAGCACTGGCAGTTTGGTTGGCGGAAACTATGGAGGCAGCTTAGGAGCTGGTGTCCTCGGAGGATGTTCAGGCATTGGATTCAGCGGTGGCAGTGTCCGCTTTGGCGGTGGCATTGGCGGTGGCATTGGAGGTGGCATTGGTATTGGCCTTGGTGGCGGGGTAGTTGGAGGTAGTTTTTCTGGCGATGGCATTCTTCTTTCTGGCGATGAAAAAGTGACCATGCAGAACCTTAACGATCGCCTGGCTTCTTACCTGGACAAGGTGAGGTGCCTGGAACAAGAAAATGCTGACCTGGAGTGCAGAATCAGGGAGTGGTATGCCAAGCAGGGCCCTTTCTGTGAGCCCCGGGACTACAGCTGCTATTATAAAGAAATAGAAGATCTCCAAAACCAGGTAATGTCATTTCTCAGCTGTTTTCTCCCTTGCAAACTTCTCCTGCAGTGCTGTTTCACAGCTTAGTGCTATTTCATTGCTGTAAAATGCTTTTTGTAAACACACATTAAGGCAACTGCCTCTAGAAAGCCCTAGAGCTCACTGCGAGTGCTTGGACCGTTTCCATTGCTTTCATTCATCAGATTTATTTGAAGGGGAAAATGTTATGTGCATAGAATACATCTGGACTGGCTCAGTAGTCTTTCTGAATTAGGCTTGTGCCAATATGTTTAAATAGATATATGCCAAGAAAGCAACTAAAAGAGAAATAAATAATGAATCACATTCATTTGCCTATATTTACAGTATTCTGCCATCAGTCTTGCAGAATTCCAGCTAACTGTTATTTCCTTTTTCTTACAACTTTACTCTTGTTTACAGAACTGGAAACTACTGGTCATCTAAACAAAATGCGAGCAAAGAGAGCATTGCCATGATGCATATTGGATATGGAATTTAAAATTAAAACTTTTTTTTCCCAAACTCTGTTAGGGAAAAATTCTAGGATGTCAATGCATTAAAAAAGAATGAAGTGAAAAGAATCCAGTAAACAAAGGGACAGAATGAGACAGATACGTAATTAAGTCTTGAAACACAGCTTTTAAATCTCTATCTAGGAATGTAAGATTTATGTTTAAAATGTTAGGTGGATCATGGCAGGCACTGACAACACTGATTATACTTCCATAACTGTCTGCATGTGAACCATGTATTCTGGCATTTTAATGCCCTCCACCGTACTTCACTGAACACTCGCCCCTGTGACTGCTAACCAATAGCGAAAAGAAAAAAAAGAGGGAGCGAGAGAGAGAGAGAGAGAGAGAACACTGTGAGCCTGAGGATACAGGGAAGAGACTTACTCTTTAAGCCTATTCTTTTCCAGATTGTCTGTGCAACCATAGAAAACAACAAGATCATTCTGAACATCGATAACAGCAGGATGACAGCCGATGACTTCCGAGTGAAGTGAGTGTCCCCGTGGCAGACGGCTGCCCCGTCCTCTCCCCGCAGACTCGCAGGAGAAGGAGCTCAGCGAGGTCTCCGGGAGTCCCCTGGTCAGGAAGGCTGGGGGCTGTGTAGAAAAGCTCTTTCACCCTTTGTCTCCAGAGCTGCCTTACTTAGGGTCATTTCCAGGATGGAAAGCTGGGGGCAACACAGTCTTTTTCCGGGGAGATAAGAAACAGTTCTTCAGAAGCATCCAGCAGAAGGGATTCGCGGACAGGGAGCAGTGCAGGTTCACGTGAGCTGATGTTCTGGCACACGGTGTTTATCAAAAGGGAAGTTTTTATTTTCTCTTGTTGGAGTGCAGAAACCTGGCGAGTGACACCTCTGCCACAGTAAAAAAGTTCTGTAGAAAGCTGACTGAAGGTAGATGTTGATGGACCAAGCCTCAAGACTGCTTTCCTTAGCATCTTGTCAGGCTAGTTAGGAAAACAGCTTAAGAAAGACTGAATCAGGTTGATGGTCACATCAAAAAAGAGCAAAATGTTGGGGTCAAACGCTGACTACTCTTTCTTGCCCATGATTCAGGTACGAGACGGAGCTGGCCCTTCGCCAGAGCGTGGAGGCCGACATTAACGGCTTGCGCCAAGTCCTGGATCAGCTGACTCTCTGCAGATGTGACCTGGAGGCGCAGCTGGAGTCCCTGCGCGAGGAGCTGTGCTGCCTGAAGAAGAACCACGAGGAGGTAGGGCGCTACCCCGTCACGTAAAGGAGTGTTGCTGTTAATTCATCCAGTATCCAGGATTCTCCCTCTTCCTGGTCCCCAGCCCTGCACTGCTGGCTGCGGAGGGTTTCCAGCCACAAGCGGTTGATGGAGATGGTACACGTGGGATAGGAGCTGTGAAGAAGAGGGCCTCTGCTGGGGCCATGCTCCTCCTTACAGGGAACTAGGCTCCCTCAGTTGTTTTCCTTTTTTTTAAAAAATAACACGATTTGGGTTGTGTTTCCAGGAAATGTGCTGTCTGAGGAAACAAGCGACCGGAGATGTGAGTGTGGAGGTCAATGCCTGTCCCGGCCCAGACCTCAGGAAGATCCTGGAGGAGATGCGGTGCCAGTACGAAACACTAATTGAACGCAATCGCAAAGAAGTTGAGGATTGGTATGAGTGCAAGGTGAGTCAGCTTTGGCTTTCCCAGGCTAACAGAAAGGCAATTGCTCTGCACAGGTTTATTTTAAGTTAAAACCATATAACATACTGTGGTCATGTTTAGCATTGATTTAAATTGACCAAACAACCGAAGGGATACTGCTACTTTCAAAGCGCTGCATCCCTTTCATGGAGGGACAGGGACTGCTGCACGTTAGCGATACCTGAGGCTGGACCTCTTTGAATAGCAGATTGGGAGTGAGAAGACTCTGACAGCAGCACTGTGAGAAGAGCAAGAGGAATTGCAAGCAGGATTTACATGCCATTAAGCTGGGAGTTCACCCAAACTCCTCTCATTTCATGTTTTTTGCTAGCTTCTCTGCTATTTCTTTAATATTTGAGCTGACTTTACACGAAAGCATTCCCTGAAGCTCTTATTCTGGATTGGTGATTTTCAGATTGAGGAGGTGAATCGGGAGGTTATTACAAGCGGCCAGGAGGTAGAGACGTGCAACAACCAGGTCACCGAGCTGAGACGCCAGCTGCAAGCCCTGGAAATCGATCTGCAGGCGCAGCTCAGCCAGGTGGGTGGTGAGCTCACGCAGAGCCCAGCTGCCTTACAGCTATGCTTTGGATAAGTCCAATCTCACTGTCTATTTTGGAAAGCTGACATCAGGATTTGTTGTTAAACGCAATGCTTATCATGCCTCTGTGTACTGTGCTGCATTCGTTTCTCAGAGGGACAACCTGGAAGCATCTCTGGCTGAGACAGAGTGTCGCTACAACAACCACCTTGCTGAGCTGCAGAGCCAGATCACATGCGTGGAGCAGCAGCTGGCGGATCTGCGCGCAGAAATGGAGTGCCAGAACCAGGAGTACAAGATCCTCCTGGACGTCAAGTGCCGCCTGGAGCAGGAGATCCACACGTACCGCTGCCTGCTGGAGGGCGGACAGCAAGACCTAATGTAAGCAGACTTTAGATACACCAACAGATACAGTAAAATACTTGTGTCCTGGGTATTTTAACAGAACAGCAAAGTGAGTAGTAAGTGCGGGCACTGCATCGCCTTTTTGCCCTTACTGAACTATTTGGGCTGCCTGGTAAGCGATGGCGATAACCCGCTTCCCCACCCTGTGCTGTGCCTTGCTGCAAGAAGAGAGCTCACTGCAGGACTCTGTCCAAGAGGAAAACAGACTGAGAGCAGCAGTGACGATGAACAAACTGTAGTTCTAACTTATCTGTGATCTCCTTCACTAAAATGTTATTTTCCTGTCCCCTTAGTCAGCAAGGAATCAGCCAGTCTTCAGGTCTAGGAGGAGGTGTTGCAAGAACAGGTGGAATAGGAGGAGGAGGCATCATCAGAACGAGCCACACTTACACCTCATCTTCCCAGATACCTTGTGCAGCTGCCGAGATACAAGGTAAGAACTGCCACCCCGATTTCCAGTCTCCTCTTTTCTAGTGCAACAAGGACAAGCAGCAACAAGGATCTTTCCAACGCTCCTCCTCCAAGTAGCTCACAGGGGCTATTGGCAAGTTTTACTGAGGTTACTGGGAAAAGCACGACGGGAGGCCGCACCGGAGCACTACAGCGAGGGCCTTGGGGGAGCGGGCAGTGGCTGTAACCGCTCTGAAGCCTGAGAGCTGCAAAAAAGGGAGGAAGGGGAAGAGGGATAAGAAAGGAAAAGGACAGAGAGTCAGCAGGCGGGCAAGCCACAGACAGAGGACAAGGGGAAAGGAGTGACATGAAACCTGGGGCAGAGGAAAGAGCAGTGGAAAGGAGAGCGCCCTGAAAACAGAGACGAAGCAGCAGCAATGACGGGAATACTGACAGAAAACTGCTAGTACTATTTCAGGGGGACACTTCCAGCCAAATAGAAACAGAAATAAATAAATGCCGTGACAGTTGGTCCAGCAGAATGAGTGTGGGCAGGGGCATCGTTCTCAGCGGCTCTGGCAAGGACCCAGGACGCTGCTCCCTCGTCCAGGCTGCTGCCGGTACGACGCCTGCAGCCTGCACCACCCGGCAGCCTGATGCAGAAGGGCAGAGCGTGCTCAAACCAGCTACAAATCCCATCAGTCAGACTGGCAGGGAACAGCGAGGCCTTTCCAGGAAGGGCCAGGGTTTATTCAAATTCTAATAGAGCCGGCTTGTGAAACGATCACATGAATACAATGGTGGGGCAGGAAAGAATCTATTCTTGCTCAAAACAAATTAATATTTCCTTTGATCTCTCCAGTGCCTTGCAGAAGGATTTGTGACTAAGCAGAGAAACAAGAATATCCTACAAAGGATCCCTGAAGCAGAGTCATGGATAAAGAGAGAGAATATTTACTGTATGCTGCTGCCAAGAGCAAGGAGCACGCTCCTTCCTATCACTCAGCAACGCTAAGCAACGCTTCGGGGGGATAAGCAGAGCACTGGGCCGCTGTCTGCTTTGTTTTGCTACTTGCTTTTTCCAGTCTGTATTGCTGCGTGTGCCCAGTCGCCATGATCATTACTTGAGTTAAACAGTACTATGATCATTAATGTACCTGCCGGTGAAAAAATGTTTCTAATAAAACCTTGCTTCTGCCTGATGCAATCAAGAAATCTGTGTCTGCAAACTGATTCCCTTCAGCAAACCAGGTGCCGATCCAGGTGCAAAGCACATCCTCAGCCAGGCCTAAGACTCCGCAGTGGCCCCACAAGGAAAAGGTGGAAACCCCACCACAAGGGTCACTTAGGCTGCTGGAGACCACAGTCACTTGAGAACAAAGCTGCTGGGCCCGCAGGAGCCGGGGAACGGCCTCGCTGACCTGGCAAGTCTCTTCCAGCTCCCCCCTGCCAAATCTGGGAGCAGACATTGCCCTTTCCTGTCAGGCCTCCTCCACGATGTGCATGGACGGCCCGTTCAGGCAGATGCCTGTGCGCTTCCCACAGCATGTTTCGCTAAAACACAAATTTAGAAAAAATGTATAGAAAAATAAGGAGAACTTAGTGTGGCTGAAAGTCAGCGATGGAACAAGTGGGGACAGACTGCCTCCGCCCCAGCCTAGTGCTACATCTGGGCCGTGTCCTCGCACACTGTCATCCAGCCTGGGCACTGAATAGGTCAGAGAGGAAACCTTGGTCTCTACGGCTGATTCGATTTCTGCTCAGACGGCTCATCTTCAGACCTATCCCTTTCACTTTACAGTTATCTTCCCCTTCGGAAAGGGACCTGAGGCAACAAAGTTATTTCCTATCTATTCCCACACAGTCACCGAGTTATCTCCTGGTCATCCTGCTTTGAGCAGAGGGGTCAACCTGAAAATCAGGAACTGCTGAAAGATCATCTTTTTATTAAACCTACCCTTTTTGGAGAACTGGGGAGGATGGGATGGAAGCTACATGAGCGCAGCTCAATAGAGAACGTGATGGAGAGGCTAGCTAGAGCCTTTCGATACACGGAGCCTTCATGTCTTAAACCTCACAAGCAAGGCAAAGATCACTCCCTCTTTGGGGCCCGACCGCAGCCGCGTAGCTGATGCCGAGTCAGCGTGGACCGGCGTGGCAGCACGTGCGCGTCCCGACACTGCCCCGCGCAGAGACGCCGCGGCGGCGGCTCGGTAACTCGGCCCCCGAGCGCTTGCGGCGGGTGCAGCCACGGGAGCCGTCTGCCGTGAGCCCGCAGAGACGTGCTGCGCTTCGAGTGCTTTCGGTTAAAAGCCGAAGAGCATTACGAGCTGGAGGGCGTTGAGCACTGAATTGCTTGCTGGAGCAGAACCCCGAGCAGTGATTGGGTTTGTGTCTCCACCCTGCACACTTACAGCTAACGCAGCAGCACTGGCCATGGCGACTGCAGCTTTAACTTTCCCGATGTACCGTAGTGCGGCTGTGACTTAGAGTCACGTTCGCTTATGAAGTGACTTGGCAAAGCAAACCCCCCTGGTTATTCCTTTGCTGATCCAAACTGGAGATTACAGAAGGGTCAGCCTCAGGGGGAAGAGGAGAGAGGGTGGAAAGACAGGAACATTTCAGAACCGTACGTAAAGTGTAACGCAGTGCACACTTTTCCAGCATCATTTTTTTTTCATGTAGAAACAGATTTCTCTGTTGTTGCAGAAATAGACTTAACATGATCTGAAACCTTCCAGAAAAGTAGCATCTCCAAGGCCCATAGACAGCAAGTGTCTGAAGCAGCTCAGTCATTAATGTATCAGGGAGCAGGTGAGAAGTGGCTTCCTCCTGCTGTAGAAACCCAGAGAGAGATTTCTCAGGGGTATGGCCATAGGTAGACGTTTTTAAACCAAGACTCTACAAAGTTTTCTCTAACATCTGTCCTAGCTCTCCAGAAAGTCTTGGACTTGACGCAGGAATACCTGGCTAGACATGTATGGCCAGTGCTTCACAAAGGATCAAGAGAGATACTTATACTGGTTATAGTGGTGAACTTCCACTGGTTAGACTCCTCTGTCTACGTCCACGTTGATTCTCAGATGTCTGGCTGAGAAGAAATCAGAAAGCAAATCTTTTCCCTGTTCCTTTCCCATTATCTTCTCCTGCCTTGTCCAATGCAAGGAAAGGCAGTAAAATAATTCCTTGCTGCTCTTTCTAGCCTCAGCCTTTTCCATCTTCCCAGGCCTCATACTCCCCTTTCTAAAAACACAAAGACACTCCATGGACACACTTCCAGTTTCCAGTCTTTTGGAAACTGTAGGCTATCCCCAATCTACCAAAGCTTGCCGCTTCCTTCTGGGAGCTCCAGCTGATTCCCACCAGGTCTGGGCTAGCTTCCTTCTCTTGCGAACTGCTACTGACATCTAGCTGCTCCGCCAGACTCCCCGTATTAATACCAAAGGCCTCCCCACCGGGCCCGAGAGGTGCAGAGCATGCATTTGCACAAAGAGGCTGCCCTAAATTCCTGGGAGGTGAAAGAGACCTAATGACACGGTCAGGAGGACTCTAATGATCCAGAGCTTATGAACATGCCTGTGGGAAGCCCCCAGGGATGTAGAGACTCAGCTCCTAAAACACTGTCGTGTTGGTAATGGACATACGAGTTGGGATGCGTCTGCAAAGCAGCTCATAAACAGGTAGCTTATGATAATCAGTTCCCCAGTAAAAAACACCCTGGAAACAACCCATATATTAGGGAGCTGCAAACCTTGGGCTGGAAATTGCATTTCCATGCGATTTTCATACTTTATGCTAGTCAGACTAGGCCTAGGAAGCTTATGAGTGTAAAGAACTGAGTGAAAAGAGGAGGGAAGGCTTATTTTAATTTTTTTTAGATCTTCATAATAATTTTTATTATTTTAAATCTTAACTAGTGCACAAAAAGGAGAAACAGCAAGAAACGGGGCAAGCGTGTGCTGCGCAAGGATCCTGAGCAGCACAAAGAGATGGGTCTAGCAGATGAAGCTACAGGCCCGCAGGCAACCGAAGCATGTCAGGAGAGCAGGAGCCATCCTCCCTGCCCTCTGCAATAATTCCTACAACAGGCATGTAGACATGCTCCACTCCCACAAAGGAGTAAGCCACCCCGTGTTTCTGCCTGCGTTTTTCCGATGTGCTAAAATGATAACCGTGAAGGAGAGGAAGGAACGTGTGCTCAGTCAATAAAGATGCTTGCTGCAGACAGCTATTGGGAAACTCCTGGAGAATCATACACAGGACAGGCAAAGCTTCAAGCAATGCAAATATTACACCAGTTTCGGTTCATTCTTACACCACACCCTGACTCCAATTATGCTCTGCAGTCTTAGCAATGAAATCCAGATATTCCTTCCCCTACACAAGAACTTCTTATTAAAGTTTTTACCTATTCTGAGCTTTGTTCCTTGGTATTTAGGGACTGAGCGGAGCATAACGTGGAAGGAAGGGTAGGCTGATACTCAGGCACTGCAGTCTGATTCGGGCGACCTTGGTTCAGCTATAGACTGTGCCACAAGCTTGCTCTTCATCTCTGAGTAAATCACTTTGAGTCTCTCCACACCTCTGTCTCCAGCCTGCTAGAGATACCACAGGAATGCTGCTGGCTTTCATTGCACTGGATAAACAACATCCAAGGATGCAGAGATAAGGGGAGGCATCTTAACAACTGAAATAAGGAGAGTGAGAGTAATAAACTAATGGGTAAATCCACAAATACTGGGACACTTCAGTCCTTCAGCAAATAGGATTATTTACTTGCCATAGTAATAGCTATTCCCATCCATAATCCTGGTATGGAGGAGGATGTGAACAAGAGGTTGATCAAACTTGTTCTTTGGTGAAGTGGGTTTGGCAGATTTCTTACAGTGAATGAGTAGTTTCAGGAAGCTGTGGAACACCTGTCTTGCTCAAGTGCAAGAACCAGCAGAACAGAAAACCAGGAGACAGAAACCAGTAGAAAGAGGTTCTCCTTGCAGTGAAGGCCACTGCTCTTGAATTTTTGAGATTATGCTGCTTGAATCTTAGCAAAACATCTCATGAAATTGAGCTTAGCCTGAATTTTGATGTCAGAAGAGTGGAAGGATTTCTGCTTTTTTAATTTCTCTGCCTAACTAAGAATTGGAGATACAAGTGACAGAACAGAACCTTTAGGCTGGATTTAACCCATCTGCTCCAAGCAAGAGTAGAACTGTACTGGGCTACATTTGCTCTGCCAGTTTTACCAACAATCCTGTCCTTATATTTCCTAGGACAGCAGTCCCAAGATCTCTCCTTAGAAGGCAGCGCATGTTGTCAGAAAAAGTGCCCATAGGATGTCTGAACTCCCAGTCACTCTTTCCAAAACCCCACCCTTCCCCAGCACTGATCACCATCCACGAAGATAAAAAACTACAGAAATCTTTCACTGAACAACAGGAAAGTACTTAAAGTAGTTTCTATGCTTTCTACGTAAGAAACAAACTGTGAATTACTGGAAAGTCACAAGATCACATACGAAGAGCCTTTGATCTATGCCCATTAGGAGATCACTCCACAGCCTCACCTGCCTCGCAGGAGAGCGTTCTGGAGTCGTCATTTTGCCAACGGAGAGATTTAAAGGTTAGTCTCAGTGTCTCTGATCTTTCCACAAAGTTCTTACATCATTCCTCATACATCGTTCCAGACTCAACTTCATATTTATTATTTCTTTTTCATCTTACATACTCCAGCATCAGCATCTTGCATGAAAACTGCTTATTCAATTCAATCAAATGAAAATAAATTAATGAGAGATAAAGAGCTCTTTGATGCAATAACCTTTAATGATTTCTTCCTGGTATATAATTTAGGACAGTGCTTTTCCTAGCTTAATGCTGTAAAGTTTGCATCATAAACAAAAAGCTGATGATTCATAAAACATTATTGCTAATGTATTTTTGAAATTAGCAAGACACATGCAAAGTATCTTCCTTGTCTACCAGGATTCTTGAAAGGAAACTTTCCTTTGAGAAATTATTCTTGGCACCAACGACTAGTGGCCAGCCTTATGGGAAGAAGAAATAATGGTGACACCCACTGTGGAAGGTATAAATAGAGTTTCGTGGCAGCAGACAACTCGCAGTCTGATTCAATATCAAGCTGTGCATCTTGCTTTGGGCTCCTGCTTGCATTTCCAAGTGCCGTTGCCATGAGTTGCAACATTAAGGAGACGATTACTGTGGCCAGCAAAGGCAGGAGCAGTGGTGGCAGCTGTGTCATTGGCGGTGGTGGTGGTGGTGGAGCACGGATTTCTTCCTATGGGATTGGCAGTGGCAGAGGTTTTTCTGGAAGGAGTTACTGCAGTGGAGTGAATTATGGAGGGGGACTGAGTGTTGGTAGCTTAGCTGGTGGGAGCTATGGAGGTGGCAGCTGCTACGGCAGTGGCCTCGGTTTTGGCCTTGGAGGCAGTGTGGTTGTTGGTGGTCTCGGTGGAGACTGTTTGCTTTCATCCTGCGATGAGAAGGTGACCATGCAAAATCTCAATGACCGCCTGGCTTCCTACCTGGACAAGGTGAAGTGCTTGGAGAAAGAAAACGCTGAACTGGAATGCAGAATCAGAGAGTGGTACGCTACACAGGGCCTCTCCTGTGAGCCCCGGGACTACAGCTGCTATTATAAAGAAATCGAAGATCTTCAAAACCAGGTAATCCCATTTTTCAGTTCCCTCCATTTTAAGGCTTATTTCTGATTCTGCATCTAGAACCGACTGCAATTGTTGGAGGTAATTCTACTGCTGCTAAGTGTCTTTGCAAACATAAATTGGGGCAACTTCTATGCTATGGTTGATCTGAGGGTTCAGAGACACCTTTCAACTATCTTCCCCCCAAATCCTTAAGCTTGAAGTCAAGAACAAGCAAGCCTGAATGCCAGCTGAGCTTTAATGTCTTAAAGGAGTGTCTTTAGGTTCACCTCTTCCTGAAAGACGTTTGGAACTTGCCTTGAGACCTTGAAACCAGGTCCCATCTCACAATTCTTTAACAACCAACCTCTACACACTCAACCTCTTTTCTTTACTGCCTGTTAGTCAAGGAGACAAAGCTACCTCCTAGAATGGCTCTGTTCAAGGAACAAGTCTACTTAGGTAAAAAGGTGATGGAAAAACGACATTGGAAAGAGCTAATACTTGACTGCAGCCTAGATGCGCCCAAAGAGTACAGCCATAAGGAGAAATGCAGCATCTCTCATGCTCTGCTCTTTTCTAGATTGTCTGTGCGACTATCGATAACAACAAGATCATTCTGGACATTGATAACAGCAGAATGGCAGCTGACGACTTCCGTGTGAAGTGAGTGTCCTCCCGTGCAGACAAACCCCACTGCCTGCGCCCTGCTCCCTCACATCCGACTTGCGGAGACCCAAAGCAATGCTTCAGACAAGTCTAAGACACCACGTCAGGAAGCACAGACTGCTGAAAGGCATTTTGCTCTTGGTCACCAGACCTCCCTTAATCAGTATTCTCAGAGCAGAACCTTTGGCAACAGTGTTCACTGGGGAGGGCTGGGGACCAGCAGCACAGGGAGGGGCTCTTAGTGGTATAGTTGATGCATTTCCATCAGACCAATGCAGACTGGTATCTGCTGGGCAGAAATGCAGCTGACTGAACAGTAACAAACACACAGTAGTCAGCAATGGGAAAAAAAGATGAAGAAAAGCATTCACATAGCAGGCATTAAATGCAGTGCAGAAATGTACTGCTTAGTGCATCCAGCCCAGACAACAAAAAGTTTAGAGCAGGCAGATGGAAAAAGCAGATCTTTGCATAATCCAAGTGCATGTGAGATGTTACTGTTCTGATTTTCTGCTTTCTTGCACAAACCAGGTACGAGACGGAGCTGGCCCTTCGCCAGAGCGTGGAGGCCGACATTAACGGCTTGCGCCAAGTCCTGGATCAGCTGACTCTCTGCAGGTCCGACCTGGAGGCGCAGCTGGAGTCCCTGCGCGAGGAGCTGTGCTGCCTGAAGAAGAACCACGAGGAGGTAGGGTCCATAGCCCGGACATTACACTTTTTGCCTACAAAAACTCGCTCGAATTTTAAAAGTAAAGATCAGCCATTTCCATGCCAGTTTTTCCAGTCTAGTACTTCTGGGGTTCAGACCTGTCTGCCTTGCGGGTGGTGCAGGAGCCCCGGGGGAGAGGCAGCTGCTCCTCTCTGGGCTGCGCTGGCACCAGGAGAGGCGAAGGGTGAGAGCTGGTGCTGACTCCCGTGGATGAGAAAAGAAACCACCGAACAGCTCTGTTAGGGGCTGGTGACTCTTGCAGCATCTGGCAGCGCTTTACAGCCACGGCTGGGAGGCACTGCCTGCAGGGACGTGCTGTCCCCAGCCACCAAACTCGACGCTGCTGTTCTACGCTGTCTCTTAAAAACCAACACACATCCGATATTGGTTATGTTTGCAGGAAATGAATTGTCTGAGAAAACAATCAACTGGAGACGTTAGCGTGGAGGTGAATGCCTGTCCTGGACCAGATCTCAGGCAAATCCTGGAGGATTTGAGATGCCAGTATGAAACACTGATCGCTCACAACCGCAAGGAAGTTGAGGACTGGTATGAGTGCAAGGTGAGTGAAACACCTACCGAGAAACAGCCTGGCTAGCACATACCAGAGTACAGAGCATTTCAGAAAACAGAAATGGAGACAACAAGCAGTCCTTCCTTTACAGCACAGCCTGAGACCAGCGCTCATTTACACACACAGGCACAGGAGACGCAGGCTTGTCTCACCAGTTTGCTATGTCCTATACAGAATAGCAGCATTTGCTGCAGGGCTTTGCGGTGTGTTGCTGAAACTCAGATGCTCAACATTTGGACTGAAGAGACTTAATAGCCAAGAGATTAATGCAATTTGTAAAAAGACCAAACAGTTGAAGACAGTGAATAGCATGCGGCGCACAAAAAGCTTGCCCTGCTCACCCTTGTTTTTGCTACTTACTCCTTATATTCTGTTTTTGTAAAAGCAAGCTCAATTTACACAGCATTCCCTGAAGCTCTTATTCTGAATTGGTGATTTTCAGATTGAGGAGGTGAATCGGGAGGTTATTACAAGCGGCCAGGAGGTAGAGACGTGCAACAACCAGGTCACCGAGCTGAGACGCCAGCTGCAAGCCCTGGAAATCGATCTGCAGGCGCAGCTCAGCCAGGTGGGTGGTGAGCTCACATGCAGCTGTGACACCGTTATTGCTGGGTTTCTTAGCACGAACAGCCAGACCTCTGAATCAGCATCATGGTGGTGAATAGCTCTTTCGTTTTTGCATTGGAAATAAACTCCAATGCGACGCTTAATTTAATACGCTTTGTTTGGTTTTCTCATTTATCAGAGAAATAATCTGGAATCCTCTCTGGCTGAGACTGAATGTCAATATAACACCCTCCTTGGCGAGCTACAGAACCAGATCACATGTGTGGAGCAGCAACTGGCAGAAATAAGAGCAGAAATAGAGTGCCAGAACCAGGAATACAAGACTCTGCTGGATGTCAAATGCCGTTTGGAGCAGGAGATTCAGACCTACCGCTGCTTGTTGGAAGGAGGACAGCAGGACCTTATGTATGTATATCTGTGACTCCTTTACAGCATAAAGGAAATATCAAGGATCTGTATCATGGGATGGGAATGTGACAATCTTTAGTCCAGCTTATTGCTTTCACTGACATGTTACTATTTGTCTCATGAGCTATTCGACTATGATGAATATCCAAGTCTGAAATAAATCTCATTCCCTCCTTTGGGTTCTGCAAAGCAGAAAAATCTTCCAACACTGTAACTAATAGTATCACGTCAACATTCTTAAAAATCTCTTCTATACTAAGATGGGTGAGCACTGCCACAAAACAAATTAATCGCAATCCTGTGCCATTTCCATGCCAAATGGGAGCAGGAATGCAAAGCACTGAAAAAGGGGAAAGAATGGAACACACAATACCCCAAGACACTTCTTAGCTCTCTAAATCAGAGTTTGAGACTTTGTGCCCTCAGCAGTGTCATGTGCAGCTCTAAAATGACCTACTTTTTCACATTTATCCCATTAGTCACGGAGGAGGAATCGGAGTAGGAAGTGGTGTAGGAGGAGTCATTAGGACAAGCCACACGTATACAACTTCATCTTCCCACTGCCAGCCCCAAGTGCCGCCCTGCAAGACTGGAGACATACAAGGTAAGAGCTTCCGCACAACAGCAGAGCTGTTCTTTCAGTCTGTGTCTCTGCAGTACGGCCAGCAGACAACACACTCTCCTAAGACACATTACAGCCAAACAGGACTGCATGAAAGGGGCTGGAAGCAGCGAAGAGAGCAGCAGATCTGTTAATTTACAGCTGGGAATTCCCAGTAAAAGGTTTAGGGAATTTCTGGGGTTTCCTGGGTCATCTGCCAACTGTTCTTGTTTAACAGAGTCTGCTCTTGACATAAGGACACTATACAGCCCCATTTTTGTTGTTATATCAAGTACTTTACCTCTGTTCTAAGCAAAATAATGCTTCTGCGTTTTCTCTCCAGTGACCTGCAGAAGGATTTGTGATTAAGGAGCAGGGACTAGATGATGGTATACAGAGTAACCCCACGAAACGACAACACGCCCTCAGCGTTCACTGCACACCTCCCTGGAGGGAAAGTAGAAGTAACCCTGCAATGCTTTGCCGTGTATCTACAGGGACCCACAGGGGCCCTGGGCCACCTTCCTCTGTCCTGCTGCTTCTGTTCTGTAATGCTGTAATCTCTACAAGTTATCTGAGTTAGCCAGGATCATTAATGTACCTGCCGGTGCAAAAATGTTTCTAATAAAACTTTTGCTTCTGCCTGATGCAATCAAGAAATCTGTGTCTGCAAACTGATTCCCTTCAGCAAACCAGGTGCCGATCCAGGTGCAAAGCACATCCTCAGCCAGGCCTAAGACTCCGCAGTGGCCCCACAAGGAAAAGGTGGCAACCCCACCACAAGGGTCACTTAGGCTGCTGGAGACCACAGTCACTTGAGGACAAAGCTGCTGGGCCCGCAGGAGCCGGGGAACGGCCTCGCTGACCTGGCAAGTCTCTTCCAGCTCCCCCCTGCCAAATCTGGGAGCAGACATTGCCCTTTCCTCTCAGGCCTCCTCCACGATGTGCATGGACGGCCCGTTCAGGCAGATGCCTGTGCAATTCCCACAGAACATTTTGCTTAATTCATCGTTGAACAATAAAATAGGGAGTAACTGCAGCTGGAGGTCAGCAGCGTAAGGAGAGCAGGGAGGTCAGCAAGAGACTTCCACAACAAGCGAGCTCAGGATGGTGTATGGGCACACCCAGTTATGGGCCTCGCAGCCCCCCCGGCATGTCTCCAGCTGCTCGTCAGAGCAGGAGAGGGGCTCCAGAAGCATCGCTCACCCGTGGCATGTGTCAGCTGCCGGGGAGCAGGGTGTCAGCCTCGCACAACCTGATGGACCTGCACTGCAGCCATGGGGGGGGGGGGGGCACTTCTGTAACAGGGGCATCTCTGCCTCTTCCCAGGGCAAACGTGACCTCTCTGTTAGGCAGCTGCCCGGGGAGGGGAGCTGGGCAGCGCGAGTGCCTGCTCTCTCCGGGACTCTCCGGAGCGCCGAGAGCAGGCGCGGAGACGTCAGTGTTCAGACGGGGACGTGATTTTCCTCCTCTCTGAGGCAGCAGAGGGACGGCAGGACCAAAGCAGCTGTGCAGACACCTACGGGGTGGAAGGAGCAGGTAACTCGAAAAGCCAGTTTATAGCCTATATAACATGGCACAAACATGTCTCAGACCTAAAGACAGACAAAAGATGTTGGAGTCCTCAGCTGAGAAACTAAGAAATACTTGAAGCACAAAGACAAGTACATTTCTCCAAAATACACTCTTGAATACACCAGACTTGGAAGAGCAGTATTTCTGCCTCTGCTCGTGGTCAGTTCAGGCACTGCAGTAAGCCCAAGCGAGGATTATATTTCAGCTTTGAAACAGAGGAAACAGGACTGCGCCTGGCTGCGAGAAGAGCCAGAGCTCTAGGGGAGGCAGAGGCTGCGGGCGGCAGGCCCGGGGAGCAGGCCCAGCTCGCTGCCGGCTGCCTCGGCCGGGCGCTCTCGGGGCGGCCTCTCGTGGCCTGAGTCAGAGCCGGCAAAGTAAATACAAGCTGAAACGCCCGACAGCGAGTGTCTGGCTGACGCGCAGCAGGGAGGAAGGGGCTGATGCCAGCCAGGTGCCTGGCTTGGCAGTACACCAGCTTTGCCATCGTGCTGTTCCCAGCCTGCGATTTTACACCGGTAGCTACCACCATGGTATAAAACCCATACTGCACTTACGGAGTTTCGCAGACATGTCGCCAGCTGCTCGCTGCTTCCAGCTGAGGATTTTGGCTAAGCAGCACGAACCAAATCCACCTGAAGTGGGAGCTGGTATCTCACAGAAGCAGAGATTCTGTGAATTTGACATCCCAGTTTTCACTGTCTAACTGGCACTGCCAGGCTGGCACTGGCATTTCCCTCTTGCAGGGGAACAATGAAAAATTAACATGGAGCATTTGTTAAAATATTTGTATTTTTTTAAGGGGAAAAAAATGAACATGCTTTTGAGAACAAAAGGAAAAACCAGCATTCTATCCAGTTCGTACCGAGACTCAAAGATTTTCATGCCCACAGTATTTGATTTCAGATAAAAACTTGAGAAACTGGAATCAATGAATTATCCGTACATGCAAGTGTTGCTTGTGCTGAAGAACAGGGAAACGGAGGAAGTGCTCGACGAACACCAGCAGGCCAGACATCGTGGTGCTTCCCAGATCTCCCCATAAGGCGTCAGCTGTTCTTTAACAGCAGGACCCAAACAAGGAGGCAGGCGACCTGCCAGCCTTCTGCTCCCGAGCGCTTGGTTTGGCACAGCCGTCTCCTGTTCGTCTTCCAGCCCACCCGGAGAGGGTAAACAGCGCGTTATCGCGGCAGGCGAGATGGATCAGATACTGCGATTCAAGGGGGACTTGCGTTTTTACTAAGAGGGCAGAGGATAGAGATAAGATTGGCTAATGTTATCTATGGCTGAACAGAAGTTGCTATTAGTTGCTGTATAAAGCCGAAGTAGGATAATATGTAATTAAGGTAATATAACTATGTAATGCTACATCATATACTGTAACTTCAGTACTTTCCAGGGCCACCTGCACCAGACCATCTAACATGCGAAGATGCAATCCCTGTGCTCCAGGGATGCGAGGCAGCGTCCTCCCTTGCTGCTGCCAATTCCTGCTCCTGCCGGTGCCAGGAGGTGCCGATTCCGATCCCGACGTATTTTACATCTCGCCACGCTGGATATTCGGGGAGGCAGAGGAATCCTGCACGGCAGGTGCTACGCCGCATCCCTAACCTGCTCTCTAGAGGGCACTCGGCTCTTGCTGTGGCCGCTGGAGGCTCCCGGGAGAGGCGCGCTGCCCACGGACGAAGCAGCCTCCGCGGTACGTGCTGGGGAGATCCTGCCCCAGAGAAGAAGGAAACGAGTTGTCAGCGCTGATGGACCGCTCCAGCTCGCTCACCTCTGTCTAATGGTCACATTGGCAGTGAGGTTGGGACGAGCCGATTCTGCACAGCTGACTAGTGCGGGGACAAGGCAAGCTCCGTCCTCGCCTCTTCTGGCCCCGTTCTCCTGGGCGGCTGCTGCCCAGGACTGATGCCAGACTGAAGCTTGCTGCACTGACCCAATGCATGTGTGTGGTTTCTGAGCAGCACTGCAACATTTTGCGGCAGAGTTTTGTAGGCAGGAGCACGGTGAACCCCGGCTCTCTGCAGGGGCTGTAGCCCTGTCGCAGCGTCAGGGCTGCCGTCCCTGCCCTTTGCTCGCTGAGGGCTTGTCAACACGGTGCCTGAGCTGAGACCCCAGTGAACCTGCCGGTCCAAGGGGCTGTACAAGCCCCAGACGCAGTCCCCGACCAAAGGGCGCAGGCTGCAGAAGTCTGACTCATCTAGTCACTGTTCCTATCACAACGGCGATCACTCCCGTGGGTGGTGCGTCGTTCCAAGGTGCCCTTTAACATTTCATCAGTGCTAGTGCCTGCAATAACGAATGAGTAACAGAGCAGGTGCAACGTAAGCGAGAATTGTTTTTCCTGAAGGGGAGATGTTTGCGCGGTGGGAACCGCTGGGCGGTGGGTAAACGCGCCGTGCCGGGACCACGCGACCCGGCGGGCAGGATGGGTTCCCGGGCTCCTCCACACCACCGGCGTGGGCGGGTGCCACGACTGACACCCTGGTCTGGCAGAAGAGGGCAGGACAGGTGGGGCCTTCCTCCCGCACGTCAAAAGAGGGATTTTAAAAACCCTCACTGAAAAAACAACCCCTCCCCAACAGAACAGAAGTAGGTATTGGCACGCAGGGAACCGTCTATTACAGACAGATGGTCTCGACAGAGTGTTACTGAGCTCCAAAAAGTCACTGCTGTGTTTTATTAGAGACAGTCACAAATACAGACAGAAAGGAGAGTGAGCACCACATCCTGCGCACTGTCCCCCTAAGCAACACGGGGGACACGTGAAGTCCCTCCCGCCAGGCACCAGGAGCCGGGACCGTGGTACCAACACACCATCCTCAACTACAGAGCTCACCGCAGGATAATACAGGGATTTTTTTGACACAACTATTTCTAGTTACAGAAATGCATTTAGAGACAATGAAACTTTTCACAGGAAATGGTTGGTATCGACATCCTCAACCCCAAACCATTCTGGGGGGAACCGCTGCCAGCCACCAACAGCCGAGTTTGCGGGGAAAAAGTTTCCAAAACATTCGGGGCCTCAGTTCAGAGCAAGAGGCTGGGAGTTGCGAGGGGGGAGTTACTTCTGGTTTAGAGCTCTCGGCTAAAACCCTATTAAATAAATAAGTACGATTGTACTGGAATACATTTCAACTAATTTGAATACAGTTTTCTCAGATTTTTCAGTTTTCAAACATTTGGCTTTTTAGCAGGATAAGAGAAAAAAATCTCATCATTGACGGTTCAGGGGAAGGGAACACCTCCGTGCTGCGTCAGGCGACCGGGAGCAGCACCGTCCCCGAACGAGAGCCCCGGCCCCTCCAAGGCCGGCCGCGCTCCAGGGACTGGGCCGCTGCTCTACTGCGGAGAAGTATTACTCTAGGAGATTATCTGTTTTTAATGAAATTGCTTAATGACTATATAATGGAAATGAGCTTATGATGTATGATTATAAGAATGAGTCATATTCCCCAGACAGTTCTCTGCATAGCAACATGAGCAAACCGAGTTTTCATGGCCAGATCCATCCAGCGGTAGGAGAGACCAAAGAGGATTCACCCTCGCCGAAACACGGAAAGGGGGGGCAGGAGGCTGCACCGCTCCCCGCAGCTGGGCCCGGCAGCCCCCGCGGCTCCTCCCGAACACGCCGGTGCGAAGGGGGCTCGGCGGAGGTGGTGCCGCGGCAGCCGGGCAGAGCTCGCGCATGCTCAGCCCACGCGTCCGCCGCCCCCGAGCCCCCGCTCCTGCCCTCCCCGCACGGGTGGCGGCTCCCCTTACTGCCGCCCCCCGCAAAGGCAGGCGGATGCCTTCCCTCTGCGCCCAGCCCCGGCCCAGGCACCGCCACGTCATGGCACCCGGCCGTCCTGCCCGCAACCCGGTCCCTCTGCCGCCCGAGCACACCGGGTAACTCTGGGCCCACACCGCAGGAGCCTTGCGAGCTTAAGTAGTCCTGTCCTCCTCCAGGCAGCAGCTAGCAACACTTTCATCACAGCTGAAAAGCAGAGAAGCCTCACCACAAACAACTATGAGATCATCCACCCCCAAGGCACCTTCCTCCTCCTCCAGCTGTGCCCTGAAGCACACCAGGCAACAGGCAAGGGAAGGCTTTCTTGAACAACTCTCAGCTTTGAGGGCACATTACAACCCTGTGTTCTCACTGTTAGCTATGCCAGTGCCAACAGACGTTCTGCTTTGAAACACACCTCATGCCTTAGATCTCCCCGGCAGCTCGAGTCACCCCTTCCCTTTCATACCTGCGAGAGGCACGGACGGTCGCAGCTCCTCCAGAGCAGCCTTCCAGAGGTCTCCCAAGCAGAGGGGGATCCCCAAGGGCTCTTTCGGGCTCACACCCAACACACCGTACACTCCACCTGGACACCAGCGGGCAGCCGGGGCCCAGGGAGGACACATGTAGGGTGGCATCAGTAAGAAACACTCACTGGCCCCAAGCAGCAACCCCAGCCTCCCCCAGGCCCAGCTGCAGCACTCTCAGCCCATTTCAACTTTCCATTTTAACTTTCTTCAGCTGTGAACTGCTCTGAGCGGGGCCCGAAGATATTCAGCACCTGTTTCCAGCACTGGCAAGCCCTGCATAGCCACAGGAGCGGGAGAAGCAGTGGAAAGGCTTTGGGAGAGGCTTTTCCCTCAGGTAACTGCCACCTCTGCCCGTGCACAGGGCCAGTCCTGCTCTGCAGTTTAAGGGGGACCACAAAAGTGAATTCAGATGCTCAGCTGGTGACAAGCGGGGCGCCACGGAGCGATGCCACGAGATTCTGAGTCTGGGCGATGCCCGAGGAAGACTCCATGGCTCTCGCGCTGCCCTCGCTGCACGGCAGGCTGGGACAGCGAAGGGCCAGCGCGTCGGGGTGGACGTGCCTTGATCCGCTTGCGGAGCAGCAGCTCAGTGCTGCAATAAGCGGCACCAGCCCACGATTTCGTAATGCTCCACTGTCCCAGTTCACAGCTGCTACTGGGGCTCCTCGCGGCTCCTGCAGAGCTTACTGCAATCTCACTTAGGTTAAGGTTTCCCCAACCTCCAGGTTCTCTTCTGCAGCACTTATTTCTGGATTTTGCAGTGTTTTACATTAAGAAGAGTTTACTTGTTAATGAACAATAACTACAATTTATTCCGTTAGGAAATGTCAAATTGCTCAGATAAGACAGCAGGTAGAAAAAACATCTAGCTAATAGCAAACTTTGAAACAGAAACATTCCTTTTAGGAACCATTTGTTACCATAACTTATACCCCTGATCCTGGCCAGTGATTTCGATACACTGAATTTATCAGGCTTCATGATTTTTAAGAATCTAATCTTCACTCTTGAGGTATGTGGCCTGCAGGAATTCTAGCGAGAAATGGCATTAAATCTTCCTTTCATGAACTAAGATTGAGGCTATAAAACATGCTGCACACACGGATTCTCCCTGATACTCAAACAATGCAAACACGCTCTTTTTGTGCACTGAAGACATGAGGCTTAGTCCACCTGAGAGGGATGATCCATATAAAAGATGCAATAAACATCTTCCCAGGAAAAAAGCCTTGTCTTCCCGAAGAGTTAAGCAGGACAAAATAGAAACTTGTTCATGTTTTTATAACATGGGAGCGAGCAACTGTGAAACCAACAGTTAAATGGAGTGTAACCCAACAGCTCATGAGCCAAAATAGCCGCTGGTTGAGAAGACTGATTAGTACACTTCAAGAGAAAAGGATTTCTCATTGGAACAAGTTGAAACTATCATGATCAGGCTTGTAGGATTTGTAGTGGACCATTTAAACTTCTACCAGCCTGGCAAGGACTTGCTTTCTGGGGCAGTTCAGAAATTAGGTCTAGCAGAAGATGAAACTTTAGGTGTGTCCTGCTGTGTGGGAGAGGGTGTGCTCGGAGGGGTGTTGTATAAAAAGATATTTCCACAAACAGTTGCTATAAGCCATAACAAACAACTCTCTAAATTAGCAACAATCAACATCACAAAGGCTGAGCGAGAGAAAAACAATACAACAAATCAACACAGGAAATGTGGTACCATGCAACCAGCTCGGCCTACACAGTGCACGGCCTACACTGCTCGGTGCGAAGGGAAGGAGGGAGAACACGAGCGGCAGGCAGCAAGCACCTTCCCATGTCTGAGGCTCACAAGACAGACGCTGAGATGAACTATCCACTGCTACGTATTTGAAAAAGACATAGGAAGTCTTCAATGAAGAGGATGCAAGGCAGCAAATACTATCTACTTCTGGTCACGTCGTGTCCATGAACTGAAAACAAAACCGAAGGGGAAAATGCTCTTTGGATTTTCATCTTATGGACTCAATCCCAACAACAGAAAGCTCAATGAATTCTGGAATATGAAATATAGATATATGAGCTTAAGCACAGTCCATACAATGTGCTTCCTTGAAATTCTTCAACCAAATATTTCTGTTTTATTAAAGGGATTCCAAGAAATATAGAATTCCCTAAACGTCTTGAAAACAGCACAAATAACAGAGGCTCTTGAGAACTGCATCCTTCATTTGCATTTTACTCCAATACTGTTGGGCATCCTCTGTAACTAGGCATTCAAACTGTGAAAACTCACAATACCTTTGTGAGGCATTATGGGTTTTTTTATTAAAGGCACATTAATTGATAGTAGCATCTTCCACAATGTTACTGCTCTTCAGAAATACCAGGTCACAAGGTAAAGGTTTACGAAAACTTCTCTACATGAGATACATACCTCCACAGAATAAAGCTGACTTGCTTTTCATGATCACCTTTTCCCAATAAAAACCAAGCCTACATAGGTTCAGCTAATGCAGTACCAGTGTTCCTGTACACAACCTTCCTTTTACTAGCAAATACATGTTTGTACTGGACCTTGGGAAGGTAAATACCCAAGCGAAATTTCTGAAGTACCCACATAATTTAGGCAGTCGTGAGAACGATACCTCTCATACTCACCCGATGTGCCAAGAGAGGCTCGCCCAGAGCCAGGATGCTCTCCCAGGTCTCTCAGCTGTATCGTGACAGCAATTGGTCCAACCTCTTGAAGCCAGGCAGTGTTTTGAAGTTGCCTGGAGAAGAGAAGGCTCGGGGGGATTTATCAGTGTGTATAAATATCTGATGGGAGGGTGTCAAGAGGACGGGGCCAGACTCTTCTCCATGGTGCCCAGTGATGGGACCAGATGCAACAGGCACCAACAGAAACAAAGGGAATTCCATCTGAACCTAAGAAAACCCTTCTTCACTGTGAGGGTGCTTGGACACTGAACGGGTTGCTCAGAGAGGTGGTGGAGTCTCCATCCTGGAGACACTCAAAACCCCACTGGACCTAGTCCCGAGCAGCCTGCTCTAGGAGACCCTGCTTGAAGGGGGGGTTGCACCAGATGGTCTCCAGAGGTCCCTTCCAACACAGCTACTCTGTGATGCTGTAAGTGGCATAGCATATCGATCTACAGAGCTTATTTTCCAATCAGACGGGTGCTGTGCACGCTCTGCACCCCCCAGTTATTTGCTAGAGGTGCAAAATAGAATGAAGAGTTATTGCCTGCAACACTGTCACATTCCTTTCCTTGTAGTCTTACACACAGCTGTTTTCAAGCTGCTGTCACACAGTTCTTTCATAATGAACTGTTATTTATAAAACATAATTGTAGATGTATATTTGCAATAAATTACTGACGCATACAATAGTTGCCAATGCTCACTACGTTTTATGAGAAATTATGAAAATGACAGTAGTTCAAGTGTATCTGTAAAATACATACTGCAATGTGTTTTCAAGAGGCATAAAGCAAGAAAAGACTAAAAATAAGGAAATAATATATCCATAAAACAGAACATATTAAAATATCACTTAAATATAAAAAAGTCAACTTGATCTTTTGATGCATATCCGAAAGGGGAAATAGCATGTGGAAAATTACATTAAAAGAGATAGTAAAATTCATTACTATTCCATGTTACAACAGTGCTGAAAGGGATGTGAATGGGATGAGATGACTGGGGTGAGTTTAATTCAGATGACTGTAAGACCGTGGACTAGAATCACAGGAAAGATCCACCTAATTCAGAGCCACCCAATAGAAATTACATGTTTTGTATTAATAAACAAATGGTCATGAACACTTTGAGTATGGGTTACGCTTCCTGGCACCGTCAAACATCTCCCTTTGGCAAATTGCTCTTGGCGTAAGAACCCAGGCTTGCACATGCACATGGAAAGAAGGTGCTCCCTTTCATGGTGACACCCACTGTCTCGGTATAAATACAGACCAGGCAGGATGGACGTTGGAGCTATGATTCCAGAACAACTGTAAAACCAGCTTTGAGTTTTAACCTGAAGTCATTCACTGCTGCCACTATGAGCTGCGGCTCCAAGCAGACCTCCAAAAGCTGCCTGCGAGGGAGCGGTGGTGGCAGTGCTAGCAGCTGCGGTGGTGGAGGGGGCAGTAAGTACTCCTCTGTCTCCTCGAGAAGATACACCTCTTCCAGAAGCAGCGGTGGTGGCAGGACTTCGGGTAGCAGTTGTGGCGGAGGAAGTTCCAGGAGCAGCTGTGGAGGGGGAGTGAGCGGTGGTAGTTGTGGCAGGATCACGCGCAGTAGCTATGGAAGGGGAATGAGCAGTGGTAGTTATGGAGGGGGACTGAGCTGTGGTGGTTATGGAAGGAGAATAAGCGGTGGCTGTTATGGAAGGGGAACGAGCGGTGGCTTTTATGGAGGGGGAATGAGCAGTGGTGGTTATGGAGGCTGTGGCAGTATGGGAGGAGGCTTTGGATCAGGTGGAAGCGGGTTTGGTGGTGGTTACGGAGGCAGCTTTGGCGGAGGTGGTGGTGGTTTCAGTGGCGGTAGCTTTGGCAGTGGTGGCTTTGGTGGAGGTGGTGGTGGTTTCAGTGGCGGTAGCTTTGGCAGTGGTGGCTTTGGTGGAGGAAATACAGGACTTCTCTCCAGTGATGAAAAGCTGACCATGCAGAACCTTAATGACCGCCTGGCTTCTTACCTGGATACGGTCAGAAATTTAGAAAAGGAAAATATTCAGCTTGAACAATTAATCAGAGAATGGTATCAGCAGCAAGGTCCTACTGGTACAAAGGACTACAGCCACTACTACAGAACGATTGAAGACCTTCAAAATCAGGTAGGATGTTCTTAGTCAGAGAAGTTTAAGCATCAGATAAAATTTTTGTGATTGAGTATATCTTTGAGGCACCCAGCGTGGATATTTCTATATTCCATTAATGCCTCTCTAAAAGTGCCTCTTGTGCTTGAAATTCTGCCTTCTGTGCATGCATCCAACTATCTGGGTCTCAGCGGCCAAGCAGACAAGACCAAATGCACAAAGGGACAGGGCCTAGATACAGAGATGAAAGATATTGTTATCCCAGCTTTAGGTATCTGGGTCTGGAAACTCAAGTTGTGTGTCTACATTTCCAGTCTCCGGATGAGGCAGCAGGATGCTCAAGCACAGTACCAAAGGGAGGAATGCCTCCGGAATCCTGCCTCTCCCCTAAATATTAGTGTGGAAAGTCCTCATCTTCACAAATGATCAAGCCATCTATCAGGATATCGAGAGAAGTTTTGCTCTTTTCTTCCTCAAACTCCGTTAGAGACGGAGCACAGTCAACAAGCGGTTGGTTGGCAGTGAGCGCAGGCTCTCCGAATGCCTGCAGTGGCTCTCAGAGCACGGGAAGAACGGCAACGCTTATCCTCTGGGATGGCACAGTCTCCGATACTTGAGTACAGGTCTCGGCCTGGGCATGGAAGGTGAGCCAGTGCGAGGGCAGTGACCCCAGGCCTGCTGGCGGGACTTCACTCCTACCGTGTACTCACCAAATTCAGTTTTTACACTTCTAATGCTATTTTCACAGAGGTACCTCTTTGTTTTGCACTGCAGATGACCTTTCCAGACCTTCGTATTTAGGAAATGCTGTTTCCTTCAGACAGCTGGGACATTATCACGGGCAGATCACATTTACGTTTGTCCTTTGTGCAAACCTGGAGAGTTTCACAGGGAAAACTGTCCTCAGCATATTGTCTTCTGTTCTAGCTTGTGACTGCAACCGTGGAAACTAACAGGATACTGTTGGACCTGGATAACACAAAGATGACTGCAGAAGACTTCAGGATAAAGTAAATATATATTCCTCTTTTCCAGGCACTGACTTGCGTTTTCCTACTTTCCTCAACTTGCATAAATTCATTCAGTACAGAAATGCCAAGCTACAGAGAGTAAGGTTTCTTCTGGTTCCGTGGCAGCATAACTGAAATAATTTGTGACACTTCAAAATACTTCATTATTTCTATAATGCTCCTCAGTGGGAATATTCCCTATGGCTGTGGAGGCAAAGAACTTTAAAAAGAGCTTTATTTTTAAGGAAAGGAAAATCATGATTATTTCCCACTGAAAGCCAGAAGAAATAGACACATGAAACCTGCACAAAGCCTATGGTAAGAAGAGAAGGTGAATCTTCACTTCTATGGTGAAGACCACAGAATACATTTTAATGTTAAACTTCAGGTACTGGCTGCTGATTTCGTAATTCTGCTGATTGAGAGATGCTGTGTATAACAAACAAAGTACAGACATGAAAAAAGAAATTAAGATAACTGGTATGTGGTATTTTTCATAAACACGGTTGGTAGGAGAAGGAGTAGGAGCCCAGGACCAGGGCTGACCTTTCTGCACTGTCTTTGGCGCAGGTATGAGACCGAGTACGGTCTCCGGCAGAGTGTGGAGGCTGACATTAATGAGCTGCGACCCTTGCTGGATGATCTGACCCTGAGCAGGTCTGACCTGGAAATGCAGTTTGAGTCCCTAAGGGAGGAGCTGATCGGCCTCAAGAAGGACCATGAGGAGGTAAGGGCAAGCTCCTTGAAAAGCAAACTACACAGGAAAACAAGGACACTTGCAGTACTGGCAGCGTAGGCAGGTTTCCCAGGTGACACTGCCGCACGTGCCACCCCTGTCGCAGACATCTGCGGCACTGAACAGCCTCCCCGGCTCTCCTAATGTGTGGCACCGGAGCAAGGGGCCTGCCGAGACAGGCTGTGTCCAGGCCCAGGCTTCTCCTGCGCATCTCTTCGCACAGTCCCTCTCACCAAGCAACGACTGGGAAGTCAAAGCCAAATAACTGCGACAATCCCCCTCCCCTCGAAAAATACTGTTGGATGGAGAAAGGTCTAGAGTAGGATTTCAGAGGAGGTGAACTGACTTCTGGAAGTCATTTTGCAAAACTCTTTCACAAAGTAATTTCACCATTTTTGTTTGTTTGCCTCTGGCCTGGGTTTTCTCTGCAGGAAATGAAATCGCTGCAAACACAGTCGAGTGGTGACGTGAATGTGGAAGTCAACGCCGCGCCGGGAGAGGATCTGCTGACAAAACTGAATGACATGAGACAAGAATATGAAAGTATTATCCAGAAAAACCGTGAAGAGGTTGAAAGGTGGTATGAAAGCAAGGTGAATGACAGAGCACTGAATCCCTCTTTACAAAATAGCTCAGCTCTGCAGACAGCAGATAAGTGTTTTAAAGGAATGTGTAAAGAAGCAATTTTTCTCAGGCACACTGCTCGAGCAGTCAGAGGTAGTAAGAAAGTACTGTGTATCTTGATCTATTTAATTTTAAACATAGTCAAAAGCATCTAGAATATTCATGTAGATTTTCCTCAATTTATATAAGCAGAAATCAATATATTAAAACCAAAAATAATTATTTCTCTCTTACAGTAGGATGTTATATAGCTTATTTACATCTCACAAGGTTACGTTTTGAATGCTCACATTACAAAAGCAAAGTAATACCAACTTTTGGTAAGAACTTGCTGTAGAGGAATGACATTCTGAACCACAACATTTATGGTTCTTAAGATAAAAATGGTAGAATCCTTTCAACTAAAATAAATGAAATTACAAGCTGGCTTGAACTACACTGACAAAGCCATGTAAAAAAGTTCATACGGCCCCTACATTACATCTCGCCCTACCCCAACTCATGTCGCCAAATGCCTCAGTGAAAACATATCTACCATATTGACCTTATAAGTAAAATGGAAAGACCTCAATTCTGTATATTCATTTTTCAGATGGAGGAGGTGAGTCAACAAGTCCACTCAAGTGGCCAGGAATTAGAATCAAGTAACCAACAGATCTCTGCACTGAGACGTGAATATCAGAGCCTGGAAATCGAGCTGCAGTCTGAGCTCAGCATGGTACGTGACGATCCCCTCTGCTTCTCTGATACGCTAAGAACACATGAGTTGCTGGAATGATAGATCAGCTATTGCCAATGCTCCACGTAAAGAAGGGGCTACCTGGTGCATGAGATGCTATCAAAGATTTTTCTCATTTTGGGCATTAAAATGGGCTAATCTTGCCACATTCCCATAAACACCGTATTTTGCTTTCCATTCTCAGGTACAGTCTTTGCAGACCAACTTGGAAGACACGGAGCGCCGCTACAACGTGCAGCTGCAGCAGATCCAGGGTATGATCGGCCCCTTGGAGGAGGAGCTGGCCAGCATCCGGTGCGAGATAGAGAGCCAGAACGAAGAGTACAAGATGCTCCTGGGCATCAAGACCCGCCTGGAACAGGAGATCGCTCAGTACCGGGCACTGCTTGAGGAGGGGCAGCACAATATTACGTATGTATATTCAAATTAATTAACATGCCATCTTTGCAAACAGGTGAAGGTGAAAGTGGCAACATTTATGTTAGGAACTAGTGCAATGACTGATTCATCATCAATATATTTACCACAATCTCAGTAATTCACTCAGTCTAAATCTTAGCTGGCAGTGGAACAAGTTGTATTATTCTACATTTACTATGAATTGGACAAAAGTGTCTGGAAAAGTATTTAGAACTATAATTTGCCATTTCCTCTCATAAGAATAATCAGGAAATACAAAGTTATGTATCAAAATGACAGATGGGCAAGATAATAACTGTACCTTCTAAATACTCAAGGTACCTACTTCTGAGGCTTGAAAGACAGCTAAAGCCATTCCGTCTCTTTCCTTTTATTCCTTTTTTAAGTGCAGTTCAGTTCATTTGTTCTCAATTAGGAAAGTTTAAAACCAGTTCTCTAAAACAAGTTTCACAGAGTAGCACTTTCTCGGCTGTGCAAGGAGCTCAGAGAAAGACTGTCAGAAAGTGGCCTGTATATATTCGATAGGATGTCGGATATGTCCCGTTGCTATAAACCATATCCACGCCTGCCCTTTCCCCCTCACAGCACCTCCCAGGGAGGAGCTGCTGGTGGTTCTGCCGGCGGAGGAAGACACGGAGGAGTTATCGGCTCTTCTGGAAGAGGAAGTCCTGGAGGAGGAAGTTGTTGGTCCTCAGGTGGAGGAAGTAGTGGAGGAAGATCTGTGGAAGAAACCTACGGAAGAACTTCTGGAGGTGGAGGAGAGAGTGGAGGAATAAGAGGTGGAGCCTGTGGCAGAACTTCAGGTAGAGGAGGTGGCAGTGGTGGAGGAGAAGGGGGAAAATCATGCATCTCCCACTGTTCATCTTCCCAATCCCAGTCTGGCAACTCTTGTGAAAGCCAAGGTAAGAACTGGAATAAAAGAGTACATCCTCTCATTAACTCTTCTCTCTAAATAGCAGGAAAGGACACGCCAACTTCCATCCTTATTTGGAAATTTGGAGATTTTTTTGCTATTTGTTTCACTGCCATGTTTTAAGTCTACTTTGACACTTGTTCTTATACAGTTAACACATTAATATGATAGCATTTTCAAAAGTAGCAAAAATGAAAAGATATTATGAAGAGTTGTATCGGAGGATCTGTGGAAGGATAAAATGTGTTTGAAGCAGAGAAAGGGAGAGAACAAGCCCTCATTTGAGATTCTGCTAATGCAGCTTTGAGGAAGTAGCTAACGCGCCATCCAAAGCATACAGAGAACCAGAGAAGTCAGTACTTTCTGAATAAAACCAAATGTTAGAAATGTAATTGGTAATAAGAGGGCAACATGCTCAAAGCCAGGCAAAATAGTTAGAATAATTATGACATTTAAAATATAAGAAGTATTAGCTGTGAAAGTCCTGAAGTAAAAAGGATGGGGAGTGAGCAAAGGTCTTCTCCATGTCTAATTTTACGGCTGTGGTTACAGGAGGCCCCTTGAAGCTCTGTCTGGAAGGGAATAAAACACTGGAGAGAGGAGCAACAATGGAAGAAGTGTCCGAAGCCATAAAAACCATGAAGCTGGGTAAGGCTCCAAGTCCTGGCCACTCAAAAAAAGTCTGTAAATGTTGAAATGAACAGCAAGTGCAAGGAAGTTAAAACCTTTAGAAAGCTTCTCTTCCTCTTCTGATTTTAAAAAAGGATGGAAATGGATCTTGCTCTGAGGCTTCCATTTATTCCTTCTTACCAAGGAAGTAACAGTGATATTAAAAATCTTAGTTAAAAAGGTAGCTCTCTCACAAACATGCTGTTTTCCACTACAAACTGACAGTTAAGGGCATGAAAGTATTGACTATACATGAAGAGGCCTGAAACCCTTAATGCTGAAATCAAGAATACTATGCACAGACTCACTTGATGCTGAAAACTGAGTGAATTGAGAAGGCTTTTTTATAATGAGTAAGATTCTGTGTAAATGAGATCTAGCCTTTAAAAATTAATAGGCTTTACAAACTCCTCCAGAAAAGAACAGAAGTATCTGACAGACATGTAAAGTTACAGCAGTCCTAAGTGCGCTAATGTTGGTAAGCAAAATTAAAGATAGCATATGCTGTCCTATTTAAATTTTTAAAAATCTGTTGTAAATACCCATACACAAATAAATATGAACTTAAGTTCATCTCTACTGGGTTTATGCTGCTATAGTCTCCCTAAATTTAAAGAGTCTCTCCTGATTTACACTTACAGAAATGAGAATAGAAGCAGGTCCATATATTTAATATGATACATGCATGTACAAACATAACGTCTGACCCTGCTCTAGCCTTTCCAGAATGCTGGGAAAAAATCTAGTCCATTGAGAACTGCACACTGCAATTCTGAAATAATAATATTAAAGATGCTGAAAGAGTTTATTCCTTCAAACCAGATTCTTGCTTCCTTTCGTCTTTCTGCAGGGAGTTTCAGAAAGTCTGAGAACTGATCGGCAGAACCAGCACCTTCCACTGCAGAACCGACCCGGGGGCCTTGGACCAAGCAAGAACGTACCCAGCATGTCTGATCAGGCCTCTGCAAATACCTGTTCGAGTTACTCAACACTGTTCATTCCAGGTGGCTCATCCAAACTCTCTGGATGACCTAACTGCTCCTTCTATCTGTATTTCTGTGCCTAATCACTGTTTCCTGAGCTAACTTCTACCGCGATTGGTATTCTTCTGGGAAAAAAAAAGACTCCAATAAAACTTTACTTTTCTTTGATGCAACCAAAAAGCCTTGTCTGCAAGTAATCTCCTTTGGCAGATATTTTTATTTGAATCAGGCACAAATATCAAGCGCTACCTGTGAAATAAATGGCAACAAGTTAATTACATTAGGCAACAGACCCAGAAGTGGGCAGTGACCCCTCACCACACTCACGATCGACCAGTAATTGGGCAAAACCCTGAAGCACTGCACTACCAAGCACAATGTTATGGTAGTTCCTGCGATGGAAAAACTAACAGTCAGAAAACCTACTGGTCTCTCCTATTAACTCCTGAGATTCACTCACATTTATTACACATTTTCTCTAAGTACAGAACTTATACAGACGTGGTACCTCTGCAGGCAACAGCCCAAAACACGCAGGTTCCTCTCACTAAGATTTCTTTATGTCCCAGTTAAAAGCTGCGTGAGCAACTTAATAAGAGAGGGTGGGTTTAAGGAACTGTTTCCTAGTAAGTCTCTTAAGAACTCTTTCTAAGGAGTCACTAAAAGGCATTATGAAACTTTCATTTCTTGGAACTTAAATTTTCAGTTCCCAGTGCCAAATAAAAAAGAAATGAAAAAAAGAAAAAGCTTTCTACAGACTAAGCTTTCAGAAGGGCAGCCAAGAAGCGACAGAGGACCTGCAGAGGCAGCGGATGTGGGGCTGACAGGAGGAGGAACCAGCTCAGAAAGGTCTATTTTGGTGCACACGTGCCGCGGGATTCGCAGGACAGGCCCGCTTGTGCGAATGGGCCTGCAGACCTCACGGCTCGTTCGGGCCTCGTCACTTCTGCTGAAAATGCTGCTGGAGGACTCTGCCGTGGCTCGACTTCGCCCAGGTCAGCAAAAGCGGGAGCCGCCAAGGATCCGAGTCCGGAGCCCTCGTGCCTTGCACTAGCCCCACTCTGGCCAGGTGACGCCTGTAAAGGGTCAATCAGCCTTCGGCCCCTTCGTCTTTTAGCTCAGCAGGAAGGATGGGATGGGACCTGGGCACAACAGCTCTGAACTAGCTGAGCCCCCTCCAAGAGCAGGGAAATCTCAGCTACGCCGGCATGACCAGACTCCCTTTGCTGCGGAGCATCAGAGTAGCACGGATGGACAGGTACAGGGAAAGCGTCTGAACACGAGTCCCACTGCTTCTGTGTCTCCGATAGCTCCGTGTACATTGAGAAAACACCCCGAGTGCAGAACTCAAATCATGTATGACTAATTATCCAAAATGAACACATTTTGAGTGCTTCCTGCAGGTGCTCACATCAGATAACAAGAATTTAAAGTTCAGTAATAGGATACTCCTACTCTGTGATAAGTAGCAATTGCTCTTGGAAAATAAATCCATAAAGATGGAGTGTGAACGAATTTGCATACACACAATTTTATAAAAGAAGGAATACAGGCGGGTTTTACTGATCGCAACCGTGCCTCGCTCTCTGGTAGCTGCGCAATACCTAGTTTCGTATCGGTATTTGCACGTCAGGAGATTTCTAACGTGTACGTATGAACAAGCACACATTTTATACAGAGGACTGGCAAACTATTCATATTTAGGATGTAATTTTACAAAACCCAGTCTTTCTGGGTAGGCTGAGAAAGAGAAAGAAAGATATCTGAGAAAAGATTCCCAGCCCGGCTTTAAGGGCTGCTTGCAGACCACACAACAGATGGACTGTCCATAGAGATAGGGGTGCAACACCCTGAAAGGTGGTGCTTTCTCTCTATTTTGGCTGCAGCCCTGTTTCCCTTCTTTATGCCTCGGATGGGTGCTAATGGGTGGAAGATTCCCTTGCTTGCTCCCCCACGCCGTATCAGCTATCGTGCTTTTAATTCCTGTCGAGGCTGGTTGAGGGTTGGGGTCTGTGTGACTACAGCTTCCTCCAGGTGAACTGCGGAAAGGAACCGCAGAGCGAGTGTCACCCGGAAATCACTCGGGAGGCTTCTCCCAGGACCCTGCTCACCACTACGTTCCTCATTCCCTGCGTTTCTCAACTCGTCTCCCTAAATACAAGCAAAAGGAGCCAGATAGGATTATCCTCACTATGGATTTTTCCCTCTTGTTCTTACGGAAGATGTTGGAGTCAGAGTTTTGTTTTGACTTTGCAGAAGGCCTCACCCACTGGAAAAGGTTGAGAAACAGAGATGCGTGGGAGAGCGTGGGAACAGGGATCCTGAACGCCTGAGCTGCAAGCAGATCTATGCCGGTGATTCACTGCACTGCCTTACGTAACGCTCCCAGCCATGGGATTAGCCCCTAAAAAGACAAAATATCCAAGACGAAACTTTTCTTCTGACCAGTGCCTCTGAGTGCCCTGAGAAATGGGCTAATCTTCATGAAGGGCTATTTTATAGCTAAGCAGTTATTAATAACCCTGGCCTAACATGCAAAGAGGCAACATAATTATGTTTGCAGGAATCCCCTCAACTCCCTCCTATTGCAAAATCACCCACTTTTAAAATCTTCGCAGTGTCAAGTCATACTTATCTCTGTATCATTGGCTATCCCACAAAACTGTTTTCCCTGTTTACTCTGCTAGTTTTAGTCCTCTTTAAGGTTTTAATTACCTCTTCCTCAGATCTGTGCATTCAGGATATTACACCAACAGCCCAAGCCAAAGAATACTCCCCAACAGAGCAGCCCTGCTTCTCCAGCCTTCCCCAGGAGCTGCCTAGTTAATCTCAAGGATTTCGTTTGCTATGTGCATGCTCCTTGGCTTTTATAAGGTGATTTACAAGCCACCACCTGACCTCTGCCCTTATAGCAACACCTGGGAGGCTGATGAGGTGGGGCTGGACGTGGTTTATTTGAAGGAGCAGTTTGCCTGTGTCAGGACACTGGAGCAGCAGCTCTGGGAAACACGGACTCCTCTGTCTCTCCCTCTCCTTGACTCTGTATCTCTCCAGAAAACCACAAATCTCTTCCAGTCTTTTCCCAGGCAGTTACTTAATTACCATGTAGCTAGTCCTACAGAAGATACTCCACTGAAACAAATACACGTGAGAACAAAACAGAATATAACTTGGTAAAGCAGAGGAAGGAGGATGCACAAGGTGCTCAGACAGCCCAGCGCTGTATGTGACAAACCTGTACAGAAGCACAAACGGGGAACCATTAGGATACAACGTGCTGTGATACTGTGCTATATAATTCTGCTGCTGATGTAAATGCCTACATTGCTACGTTATGATTATACACAGGAATAAGTAAAAATTTGTAAGTATTCAGGATGAAAATTGTAATAATGTTATTACCACTTTTACTGCTCCGCACTGTTCATACTGTTTGCCTCCTTCTTAATGAGGTGTCCTCAAAATGCTCCTTTTTAGTAATGAATCTACATCTATAATGCAAACAAGCTTTATAATAAAGCTTATTTACTGCATGCTACAGTATGTGACAAAATAAATATAAGCAAACAACAAACTTCAAAAATATCTACCTAGTTGTGCCATTAATGCTCGCTGCCTACAAAAAGAAGAATGAATTTAGGACAGTTTATTACCATATGTTCCCTGGAGGAAAGTGCCAGCTTAAATCCTCTTTCTTTTTTTCCATTTTGTATATATAAAAATCTGCATTCAGGTTACCGGGGCGCTGGTATAGGCTTACTGAAAGAACAGAGTGGTAAGAATAACTACAACGCAGACAAACTTATGTAGAGGAACAGAGCTAGAAAAGCAAAGCAATTGCAGGCCATGAGTAAGAAACACGATTGTAGTCGAGTTGGGTGTCAAAGCTTAGGGAATGCTTGAAGTGGAACTCCAGCGGTATTAACAGAGTTGCAAGGAGAACCTTGAACTTGTTATTTGCATGCATTTTGTTAGGCATAATCAACATAATAAGCTTTAATTTTATGAGCACAAAATGTTGCAATTTGGATACGTATCGTGTGCCTATTAGTGCTCCAAGAAGAAAATTGCAGCACGTGTTGGAACAAGACCTTCAGAAGAACCTTCGGCAAAAATAAATGAGCATACACACTCCTGTACGTTTGGCTTCAGTACTCTTAAAGCAATTTATTTGCCTATTGGAAGGCATAGATGTAATTACATTAGCAAATTTCAAAATTGCCTATGCGTATATTCAGCTGATCTCTTTCTTGTTTAACATTAATTGTCAGCCTACGTGCAAATATATAAGAGAAAATACAGAAGACTGCATCCTGTGCAGAATCACTACAGTTAAAAAGTCACTTCCCTGAACTGTTGTGGTGGGAGAAGAAACTAGCTCAACTTTCTAGGGCCCATCTCAACATGAATGTCCTGGTGGTCTTCCTTTGCTTTCAGGGGGGAGCACAGGTTGCTTAAGGAGTCGTTTGCTTACGGTGGTTATTTTTAGTGATAATAATTCTCTATATGGACAATCAGAGCATGGGCAGGACCCCAAAATGCAGCAGGCATAAACAGGATTTAGCTACACTTTAGACTGGCTTAAGTTCAAAGCTCTGATCCCCAACCCTGGCTCAGTGGGTATTTAACCACCTTGAATTACTAAGTTCACTAAATCTTTCTCTTTGGCCAGCAAGTTCTCTAGGCTGCTCACAACAGGCCCGCGCTGAGAAGAGCCACCCCGCGCCTCCCCGCCTGCCCCGCGAGCGGGGAGCAGGCCGCCCTCGGAAGCCTGTAAATCCTCGGAAGAGCCCAGTCCAGCACGGGGCCTCCCAAGCCGCAGTGACCTTCCTCCCTGCAAAGTGCTTCAAGAAAAGCGGATGCCTCTGTCACACAACGCAGTTCTTGCAGTAACCGAAACCGCAGGAGGTGGGTTGGTGCCTCTGCAGGCTGGGATTCGAGTCCGCGTGTCCCACCTGCCAGGACGTTGTGCTAATCAGAGCCGTCCAGGTGAAAGGGCAGCTGTCGATGCCCGCAGCCTGGAGCGGCTCTGGGACTCCTCACCCCACACGGGCCGAGACACCTGAGCTCTAGAGAGCGGGAGAGCCTGCTGCGGAGGCTCCCACCAGGCCCTCCAGCTGCTACGGACAACATGAAAACTCCTGGTCCACGCTGGTACCACCAAATAAAGCGATTTATTCCAACTAAATTCACTCGACCCTGGAGCAGTCACAGAAGGGCAACTGAGAGCTGTCTCAGAAAGCCGTAGAAATGGTAACTGGCGGCTGACGGGGAGGAAACCGCAGCCTCCTGAGCCGCCTCTCAGCAGGCACAAGAGCCCCGACCTGCAGCTGCCACATCCACAGGACAAAACCGGTGTGGACGTTCCCAGCGTCTGTGCAACGTGCTTCCTTCCCACCACTCTGCTTGCGTGGAAGATCCAAGCCATGACAATGTCCCCAAGGACAGTGCTAGGGGTGATAAGCCCCGCAGGCAAGCTCGGTGCTGCCACAACGTGACTATGAATACTCCTTCCTTCCTTTGCCGCGTGCAGTCTAAGTTTGTTTGGAAATCGTTGTGATTTCACTAGAACCTTAGGAGATGAAGCGGGGACGAATAGTAAGTACAGGCTCCTAGTGGAAAACAGATACTCTCCTCATATAAAAGTTTCTGTTAATAGCAATGGAAAGAGATTATTAAATACGTCAGGAGAATAAGCTCCAACACTTGCCTGAGGCATTGCATCAGAATGTCACTGAATTTAGGGGGGATGTTTTAATTTTTCAGTGCACAGACACAAAAGTGCGAATATATTTTCTGCAGGTCTATTATGGATCCAGCAGCTTCAGCCTGTTGTGAAAGTCTCCCAGTTTTGACAAAATATACAAGAGTGCGGGCTGCTCATGGACTCTGTCTTCACTCTGCTGCTCAGGAGTCACTTCTTTGATACATACCTGGAGGCCAGATTAAAAGGAAAACAGTAAAAGAGAGAGCGCATCAAAGAATGTCAACTGCTCTTGCAATGTGCCGTGTGCTGAGCTTCAGGATAAGTAGTAAGCGATGTGTTTGGATACTCCGGAGGCTGAGTAACGCTAGCAGTGGTGGTAATAAATGTTAATATTCTGGATTGATTTGGAAACAGCGACGTTATATAGCACACTGGATGCTGCATCAGCACAAAAGCATTAAGGATTAAATTGTGCATCATGCACAGGAAACAGATGAGAAAAGGTCCTAAAATTGTCAGTTCCTTTTAGATAATTCAGTAAACTATAAATTTTACACCATCCATGTAACACATTAACAGAAAGCATCGGAGAATAAAGATTATTGCTGGCTCTTGAAATCAAAGCTCAGGAAGGCAAAAATTACTCTGTCCTCGGAAAGGATCTTCTCTCATTTGTAAACACTGACATGGTTAAGCATTTAATAATCAATAAATTAAAATATGCCAGGATGGAATAAAATGTATGCAACTTTACAAGAGCATGAAGTAGTCAAAATCCATTTGTATTTCCCAGATATGTTAGCATTATAGTCCAAAAAGACATACTATATCTTCTGGGAACACAGAAACAAACCATCAGGGAGGAAATTTTTCAGTTCACATCTCAAAGAATACAGCAGACTCTAACAGCCAGCAGGATTTTTATAAAAAGCACTAAGATTGAATTGGTAACAAAAATGAAACAACAGCAACGCTGAAGACAAAAAAGGAACATCCTAAGAGCACATCACTTCAAAGCCACCAGGGATCTAAAAGCAAAATCTTTTACTCGTGTTCCTCCTCTATATATCGGTAGTGGGAATAGTACAGAATTAAAAAGAAATTTTCAGACTATCTAAAGTTCTCCGTCCTCAGCAGCTTGTCTTTTTTTCTTTCATTGCTTTTATTATTTAATTACTTTCCAAGCATACAGTAAGATATGCCCTTATCATGAGGACTTTCCAACATATTCAAGCCCCTGCTGCGAACAACTACCTGGACAAAAAGACAGTCTGAAAATAAAAGAGAAGAGGAAACAAGGTAGATGCTCACAAAGTACATAACCAGAGTAAGAGACTTTTTGGCAAACATTTTTCCTCTCATTGCAATAGCTCTGGAGGATTTCTTGTTCCTATCACTAACAACCCCATCGGTCGCCCCAGCTTGTCTGTGAAGAGCATCTATAAGGCGTATCACAGGAACCAGCGAGGGAAAACTGAGCGTGATAATCGGTTTTACTTACCACAATGGAATTTGTCAAAAAAGGCCCCAAAACAACCTGACCCCGACACTGAGGGGAAAACAACGCTAAAAACAAAAATGTTTTGCATACAGTAAGCTACATCTTTCAGCACCAAGAAGATAACATGCCGAAGCCCAAACCCTATGTTTACGCTGCTGAAGTGATACTACCTTCCTCCAGCTGTGAATCAAGGACAAACTATCACATCATCAAACTACTTGAAATCTTTCATCAACTTTGAGCCGTTGAGTATGTCAAATAGCAAGATAAAATCAGAGAGAGCTTTTGAAAGAGGTTGCGTAAGCAGCAATAAAGCAATGCCGGCAAAAGCACAGCTTCAAAGGACAGGACAAATGGATTCAGTCAGAAAATGTTAAATAATGTATAATTTAAAGTAAAAAAAGGCCAGAAGTTAAGAGGCAGAAATATAGTTTGCAAGAGACTCATGCACACAGAGACTGAGTGGAGAAAGCAACAGCAACATACAATCAACTTCCAAATCAAGGTGACCACAGGAAAGCAAGGGCTGGACCGCACTGCCATCCACAAGACGTCTTTCTGAAGATGCTGAGAAAAGGACAACGGACATCAACTAACAGTTCCTCAGATACCTCCTCCTTGCTCCCTGCAGATGAGGTTTCAGAGCAGGATTGCCAAATTTCATAAAAACCTTACAGCCATTAGCAGATCGGTAACACAACAGGAGGAACTGCAATAAAGGCACTTCAGTAACACACAGCAAAACTGGCAAGGGACAGAAGGGCAGTTTCTTCAAACCAAACTGCGACAGCACGGGGCCCATGACATGGGGTCCCTCTGCTGCAAGACCACAAGTGCTGACAGATGATCCTTCAAGGTTTTGCAGTTGTTCACAATGAAGCAGTAGGGACTGGCTGTTTACGTGAAGTCTCTGCTGTATTAAAAAATATGATGTACCTCTCACATAAAAGGATGTAGGTTGAGAACAGAGTAGAGTGGATGCTACAGAAATTAAATTCTGGATTTGAACCAAAATATTTAGTTTTCACCCACGACAAAGATGAAACAACATTGTAAGAAATGTTTTCTGTGGGTGATAAGTCATCAGAAACCAAAGACTGTTAGTTAGCTTTGTTTGCCAAAACTCAGAACCTTCTCATGGCTTTTTCAGAAACTCTTTGCAACTCTGTCTTCAGATACTCTCTTTTAGCATCAAACCTAGCAATTAAAGGTGAAAATCAATTACAAGTCTTTCTTAGCTAAATTCTTTTGGGATCAGTGCAAGACTGAGGTATAACCTAGTTTGTACTGTGGTCTCAACAGTGTGATTTCATCTGATTTGTGTAAAGTCTTTCAACTTTTCTCTTAGGATGCTATTTTAGAGCCTGTTTCATGAGGAGTTTGCAAAATGACGACTCTACTGCCTGTAATACGTGACACAGTAACAACAGAGAAAATGAACAGTTTTATATTAAACCATGAAAAGCCTTCCCACACAGCGCTTTACAGGTCATTGTTTGGGTTAATACAACTTCTCATTGTGCTACAACTGACTTTCTAATATAATTAAAGTATCTTTAATCATCCTATAATTTTAGGTTAAGAGCTCTTTGGTGAAAACAACACCTTTTTTGCTCTTTGAAGACTAGAACTTAGCTGTCTTGTATGCTGACTATTGCTTTCTTCAAAAAGGAAGGATTTTGATTTTTTAAATAAGAATCCCAATGCATTGCTTGGAAGAGATTTCTGATATAAATAAATATGTTCTCTTAGTAAGACAGGGATGTATAAGTTGCACAATCTAAATAGACAAGTCATACAGTCTCATTAATAAAAGTCATGCATTATCAGGGGTAGGGAGAAAAAGAATATAAGCAGTGTAAAAAATCTTAAATGTCCAAAACATAAAAGAGCAAAGAGAAAAATAGGCTTTGACAAACAGCAACCTACAAAAATCTGAGCAAAGAAAGCAGATGAATAAATGAATAAATAAATGCACACTGTAAACATGAGATATTTGGGAATCACTTTCTCTCATTTAGGGAAAAACTCTATATAGTTCCAGCTACACATTATCCCAGCATTAGTTCCAACAGGACCCTGCGTAAGGTGGTTTTTCCCTAGTAAAGCAGGTGAAGATGCATAAAGCAAAAGACTACCTATCCCAGAAGAAGCTAAATGAAAAGAGTGCCACCCAAAAGAAATAAGAAGCTTTTCCCCAAACAAACAACATAAACCCAGCAATGGCTAGATTGCCTGAGATAACAGGCACAAAAATATTGTTCAGCAAATTATTCTTGGCGCAAACAACGAAGTTGGCAAATGCCCTGGGAGAAGGAAACACCCGACGGTGACACCCACTGTCAAAAGTATAAGTAGAGAGAGCTGGGGGTGAAAATTTACAGTCCTGAATCATATCAGGCTGTGCACCTAAATTTGGGACTGAGACTAGATTCCTCTTTGCTGTCACGATGAGCTGTGGCACTAAGTCTTCAACTAGTATCACTAAAATTGGTGGTGGAGGCAGTGGTGGCGGTGGTGGTGGCGGTGGGGGATATGGTGGCGGTGGGGGATATGGTGGCGGAGGCGGTGGAGGAGGTGGCAGCAGTGGAGCCTGTAAGTCTGGTGGGTACTCCTCCGTCTCCAGTAGAAGGTACACCTCTTCTGGAGGAAGTGGAGGCTTTTCTGGGAGAAGCTTTGGTGGAGGAGGTTCCAGGAGCAGCTATGGAGGGGGATTTAGCAGTGGCAGTTGTGGAAGGATTAGCCGCAGTACCTACGGTGGAAGAATAAGCGGTGGTAGTTTCGGAGGAGGAATTGGCAGTGGAAGTATTGGGGGAGGGTATGGATCAGGTGGAGGTGGCTTTGGGGGAATAGGAGGCGGTTATGGAAGTAGCCTTGGTGGAGGTGGTTTTGGTGGTGGTGGATATAGTGGAGGTGGATTTAGTGGCTTTGGGGGTAGTGGTGGCTTTGGTGGTGGTGGCCTTAGTGGTGGTGGCTTTGGTGGTGGTGGCTATGGAGGAGGCAGCTTTGGTGGAATTGGGTTTGGTGAAGATTCCGGATTGCTCTCCACAAATGAGAAGCTGACCATGCAGAACCTTAATGACCGCCTGGCTTCCTACATGGATAAAGTGCGGGGCCTGGAAGAGGAAAATGCTCACCTTGAACGTCTGATCAGAGAGTGGTATCAAAAGCAAGGTCCCACTGGTACCAAGGACTACAGCCAATATTATAGAACAATTGAAGAACTGCAAAACCAGGTATGATGTCATTAGACGAAATTTGGGCAGATTCTCATGAGAATGGCCTGGCACTTGCCTCCTCCAGCATAATATCTCTATTTGGGCCAAAATGTTTCCTTCCTGGTTTTAGCCATCCTGTAAGCAGCCAAAAAGCAGACTGTGACAAGGCTGGCCACCAGTTTTTCTCTGCTCTGAGTGATAGGTGTGTTACGGCACCCTTGTACGGGCTGCAGTTAGTGGTGTTTGGTGGGTCCATCGTGGGGCCTGCTCAGTGCTTCCTTTAAGCCCATGGCCTTGTTGCTTGTTTGCTCCTCACTCTCCTGAGTGGGAGGTATAATCATTCCTTGCTTATGTTGTGCCACTAACGGCCACAGACAAATGCCATCTTTTTGTGAATATACAGGATGAGACAATTTATGGGCCACAGTACCTAACTTAATGCTTTCCCTCAGCTGTCTAAACAGTCTCATATCTCTTACATGAATATTGCAATGGTAATAATGTTTTCCACTGTTTGCAGAGTATGAGTTTAATTATTCTTTCCAACAAGGCATTACATTTTGAATGGATATTTGTAAACCAAAACTGACAGCAAAGACATCAGCCAGCACTGATTTTATATAAAAGCATTTTCTTTTAGTTGAGATGGAAACAAACTCTTTTCTCTCTGCATAGCTCCTGCAGCACTACTCAGGCTTGACATCACCATAAAGATATTCCGAAATGTGTGTCTGCACAGGCATTTCTTCCCTCTTTCTGTGTCAGATTGAAAAGGTGACTGATCAAATGTCTTCTGCCCTCTCCCTTTCAGATTGTTGGTGCAAGTGTGGACCTTCACAAGATCCTTCTCGACGTTGACAACGCCAGGATGACTGTGGATGACTTCAGACTCAAGTGAGTCTTTCCCTTCCTGTCTCATGTCATCTTCCTTCATCTTTCCCCCATGAATTCATATTCCCAACTGATCCTTCTAGATGCTACAGTGTCTTGACTCCAACTACAGTACAGATAACTGTTGGAAAAAGAAGTATTCTTATTTTGTGTTAGTTTTTCCTTATTTTGCTCCAGACAAATTACTAAAGAGTGCCATTTCAAGGACTCCAGTCTAAGTTTCTCCATCTTTGCTTGTAGCTTTATAAATGTAATCCTCATCATATAAATCCTGTAAAGAGAGGGATTCCACTAAAACCAAATAAAACTGTTGGAGATGGAAAGAGTATTAGGTCCTTCCTTTTTAGAACTGAGCAATGGGACTAAAGTAAGACCAAAGATGTACTGATGAGAACTGTTCATAATCAAGGTAGCTGAGTCTGGCAGAACTTTTACTAACTTTCTTGTCTGTGATTTAGGTATGAAACTGAGTATAGTCTCCGCCAGAGTGTGGAAAGTGATATTAATGGATTACGTCCACTTTTGGATCAACTGACTCTAGCCAAATCTGACCTGGAGACAGAGTTTGAATCCCTAAGAGAGGAACTGATCTATCTTAAGAAGAACCATGAAGAGGTAAGTTTCCCCACATCTTAAAATAATAACTAATGAAAACTTAACACTTAAAGAATTTCCTGTGGATTCCTCCCATTAGGAGCAACCAGATTTTAGCTGCTCATTTTGATCTTCCAACCTGAGACAATCTGGCTTTGATTTGCAGAAGTCTGCAGCACCCATAGCTCTCACTAGCCTGAAACTGATGTAACAAAATATCTAGGTCAACAGTAGGCAAAATGAGAACAGAGAAGTGAATAGCTCTCACTGACAAGTACAGTTTTGTTGCTGAAGTTATGGAAAGAAAATTGAATAGTATATATGGAGGAGTCAAAAGAAAATATTTATGCTGAGACAATATTTCCCACTGAGAAGAAAAATACTCCAAAGGATTTTCACAAAGAGCATGCTGCATGGAATTCCTTAAGGCCCAATACAGAAAGTCACTGTAACGTTTAGCTTAGGAATGGTGGAAACGTTTCCTTCCATGGCAGGGGCAGATGAGGCCTCTTTTGCAGGAGCAATACAGATGCGTGAGGATTCACCTTCCATTTCTTTTCCTTTATTTCAAACGATGAAGTTTCTCCTTACCTTCATGCTTTGAGAACCTGTTTTCTGGGTTTTTTTGCAGGAAATGAGGGGACTGCAAACACAATCTGGTGGCGATGTCAATGTGGAGGTCAATGCTACTCCTGGCATTAACTTGATGGAAAAATTAAATGAAATGCGTTCTGAATATGAACGGCTGATTGAGAACAACCGGAGAGAGGTGGAAAGCTGGTATGAAACCAAGGTAAAGTACAGTACCAATAACTTACTAAATCTTTCACAAAGAACTGGACCTATTCATACCTAGTACAGGAGAAGCTACCTTTCACCTATTATTTAAGGTACATAAACTTTAAACTCTAGTTTAGACTCTAGTAGCTTACTGTAACAGATTAGTGCTAGAGTATTACGGTTAAGTAGTAAAGCATGTTTCAGCAGTAAGGTGAATTACAAAGAGGTTTGGTATGGATTAGCATGTGGGAAATGTACGCGGACAGTCTACGTTACATTTTTCCCTAGCCATGTTCATGGCTTTCTCAGTGCTTTTAAGATAACTCCACAATGTTCACTTACAATCAAAAATAAATTACCTTAATTCTGTATGCGCATTTTTCAGATGGAAGAAGTTAATCAACAAGTCCACTCAAGTGGCCAGGAAATACAATCAAGCAACCAACAGATCTCTGAGCTGCGACGTGAATACCAAAGCCTGGAAATTGAACTGCAGTCACAGATCAGCATGGTAAGTAAAGGTAAATGCTTCTGCTTCACCTAAGACACAGGCTGTATGCATCACTGAAGGAGATGCGCTGAGCTTAGCAACCACTCGGTCTGTAGAGAGTGGGGTGCTGGATTACCTGTTATCATCAAAGATAAGCTTTTCTTTTTTCTTTTGTGAGGAAAAACTCCGACTTCCACCCCAAAATGAATTAAACATGCCACATTCCCATAAACACCGTATTTTGCTTTCCATTCTCAGACAGAGTCTCTCCAGTCCAACTTGGAAGACACGGAGCGCCGCTACAACATGCAGCTGCAGCAGATCCAGGGTATGATCGGCCCCTTGGAGGAAGAGCTGGCCAGCATCCGATGCGAGATAGAGAGCCAGAACGAAGAGTACAAGATGCTCCTGGGCATCAAGACCCGCCTGGAACAGGAGATCGCTCAGTACCGGGCACTGCTTGAGGAGGGGCAACATGACCTCGTGTATGTAAACTGCCAAAAGATCACAGCATTATGTAGAACCCAAGGCTGTCAGATCAGTCACAAACACAGCAAATCAACAGTTTAGATTTGCAAAACAGATTTTGTACTGAAATGGGGCTAATTTGGCTATCTTGTGCTGTCTGGGCCCAGTGATCTGGGCTAGTTCCACAAAGGAGGAGCACAGACAGGAGAAGTGCAGGATTCTGTACAGTGTCTGCAGAGAGATCTCCTTCTGAGATGAAAAATGCATTTGATTAACTTTCTCTTTTTCTTTCCCTCTCTCTCTCTCTTTACAGCATCCAAGGAGGAGGAATAGGAGGAGGAATAGGAGGAGGCAGAATAGGAGGTGGTGGCTATTCTTCTGGAGGAGGAAGAGGAGGAGGAGGTGGTGGCATAAGTGGTGGATATGGAGGAGGTGGCATTTCTTCAGGCGGTGGAATAGGAGGAGGAAGTGGCGGAGGAGGAATCGGAGGAGGAATTGGAGGAGGAAGTGGAGGACTAGGAGGGGGCAGTGGGGGAGGATCATGTGGTATTATTGGAGGAGGAGGAGGAGGAGGAGGAGGAGGACTAGGAGGTGGAAGTGGAGGAGGATGCGGTAGTATTGGTGGAGGAGGAGGAGGAGGAAGGATCTCAGGAGGCATCAGCAGTTCCCACTCCTACTCTTCATCTTCCCAGTCTCAGTCGTGCGGTGGTGGAACCCAAGGTGAGAACTGTTACATGGGCACATTATTCTCTCTGTCACTACCTTACTAATTTATACACTACATCAACACATTGATCTGAGAACAAACAGCACTGAGGATAAACAAACATTTCTTGTTTGTGGTAAATTTACTTGTGTTAAAAATTCATTCATAATTGTGTACAAAGGACCAACTCCTCTTAAGATACAGACATTCGGTTTCTATTCAATTACGTGGATGATATCAGCATATCATGTAGTTTAAACACCAGCTGGTTTTCTTCATCTCTCTAATTCTTTGCAGAACCAAATTAAAAATACCATTTTTATACAATGCTGAAGTTTTCCTTTACGCTTTTGGAATAGCTGATGATCATCTATCAAATGGTCAGGCTTCTTTTTTACCTGGTAAATGTGGTGCCTCAGAGATTTGGTGCCAGCACTGAAGAAATTAATGGTTTCTTTGTCTGTAAACAGGGTACGGAAGAAAGTCTTTTGACTAAGAACATACGCCGATGATCCTACAGCACAAGACCCTGCAAACAGAAATTTGCACAAATCCTCTGCATTCTCCACATTCCGGAGGAGAAAGAGATGCTCTTAACCATTCCTCAGAGCTGCTGATGCCATCTATCCAGAAAAGGCCCGTCAGAGCTGTTCAGATGGACCGCCATCCCACTCGCCCTGCACGCTAAGCGCTTCTTCCGCCTGTAATGCTTTATGGGTTCAATCATTGACATTTGAACTGCATGCTTTACAGATTCAACCAATTTGTTGGTTATTCTGTATCATGAAAATGTCTCCAATAAAGCTTTATTTCTGTCTGATGCAACCAGAAACCTGTGTCTAGGAATTTTTTCCATTCTGTGGTGTAACCACTTGAAATGCAAATGCAAAGCCATGCCAAAACATACCTCCAGATAGAAAGGTTTAGTATACATGACAATAATTGATCATGAAATTTAGAGCTAAAGCACAATTTCTGAGCACTCTAGGCAGATCATAAATTTCTTGGAGCATCTTAGGCTATGCCTTTGTTTTTTAATAAAATGCCAGATACTGTTGTGGAGCTCAGCTCTAAGACTCAACAACATCTAAATACCAATCTAGAACAGACTGCAACACTATATGAATGCTAATATAGCTGGCATCAAATGAGTGCCAACCTAGGCATGACACCAAGAGACATGAGTGATCACAGAACCACAATTTTGAAAGCAATGTTTCAATTTGTTACTCACAAAAACTTAACTGACACTGTCCAGTTTAAACTGGAAATGCTCAAACTTGTGATCTGTTTTTTAACTGAAAGGAAAAAGAGGAAGAAAGGAAATATAATTTAGTCTGGAATGATTTCACTGAATGCATGGCAATTTACATTACTGTTTTTTTAAAAAGTAAAAGAAATAACATTAGTTTATTACCTATGCCGCAGTTACTACTACCCCACCAGCCTGCTACAGAGTAGGGTGAATCTAAGGACGATAGGAAGTACTGTGGGATTTTAAAATGCATATGGAAAACTCTCTCTTCTGCTCCCCTGTCATAAAAATCTTCTGTTTTTTCCATAAAGAAAACCTTTTAAAATCAGGATAGACGTTTGCCCAGAATCTAGACAGAATGACTGAATAAAATTTTAGGACTAGAGACAATTATTGTAAATAACAGTGGTATTTAGAGGGAGGAGTGAGGGGAAGCCAGTGCTGCAGAAGGCGCAGCACGTTCTAAAGCCGTCGCAGACACAAAGACACGATGTTTCCCAACAGTGATCAGCTGAGAAAAGCTGACATAGAAAACACAGAATCAAAGACACACAACTTTCAGGACAAAGAAAAGATTTTCTTGTCGAGATGAGTCATTGCCAATGAGGTTGGTCTGTCCTTCCTTTCCTGACAGTGGATAGTATTGAACGCTGCAGAGGAGCGAGGAAACCTTCTATAGTGCATCCTAATTTGACTAATTAAATTACAGAGCAACACTGCAGTTACCTTCTTTTAACCTAATGAGCAATCAGAAGCAGCAGCAGTGACCCAGAATCTCAGCATAAGACAGTAATTGAGTTTGCTGTAGTACATATTTTCTTCTAAGAACTTTATAAAGTTTCCTTCCATAAAATGTTAATACCGACAGCAATATTTGTGTTCTAGCTGTGTAAAATGAAGTACATGTGAAAGCAATTGTAATGTTTATTTCCGTATATAGGAAAACCCGCATTGTGAAGAAAATAAATGTAAACTCTTTCAACCACATTCAATTGTTACTTAAAAACTTTCCTGACTAGAGTTGGCAAAAACTTGATTGCCTACCTGTTGCAACAGCTTGGAGCACACCAGCAAGCTAATCACCAGCAAGAACTCTCTGTTATCTGTCTTTTGGGAGTTGCACTTGCTTCTCTCCAGGGAAATGTATTTTATGCATTTTTATATTCATTATTATAAAGAAATTGTAGTATACCTTTCTCCAGCAATCAGGACAATTTTGTTTATAAAAATGAACACCAGGTTATTATAATCCATCATGGATTACAGCAATAACCAACTAATAACCAAGAAAGTTAATAAAGCAGGGAAAGGAATACACTCAGACGAAATCCATTTCCAGAGACTTGGCTGAAAAAAGTAACCCAGGGACTAACCCATTTCTGGATGATGCACTGGAGGAGAGAGGCGGCCAAAGCAGGCAGGTCCTCAACCACAGCTTTAATGAGAAGTTAGCATCTCAATTCCTCAGGCCCATTTTGAACTCTTAGTCCCCAGCTGCCACGCAGGGAACGTGGAACAGAAGCCAGGCACGGGCCAGGCTGTTCCCAGGTGAAGGCAGCAGTGGGAACGGGGAAAGGACCCAAAGGGCAGGACGTGCCCAGCACGCAGGCGGCACGCGTCTCCCTGCGAAGCCGGTTCAGCTCCCGCGGCGCCTGCAGAAGGCACCGCAGCTGCCCAGAGCCGGAGGGGAGGGCTACGGCGAAGCTGAGTTTAAAAAACCACACCGAGGCGTGAGCTCCAAAGGCTAAAATTACCTGGAGGCTGCACAGGTGACGGGGGCAGGTCCCTGGCAGATGGAGCCGCAGGCCGAGCGCTTGACGCGGGGCTGCGTGCTCCGGGAGTGGCCTCTGGTGGTGAACGAAGAGTCAAAGAGAGCGTGTCCTTTGCGGACGAGGAGCGAGCCCACGGGTTAAAGGCTGCACGGGCTGATTCACAAGGGTGTGGATGGAGAGAATAGACGCAAATTGAAGTTCCAGAAATACACATCACACTCCCGTGCAAAATTTCTCAATACTTGGAAACCAGGCTGAGAAACAGAAATACCTGATCTACCCCAAACTGAAGCCTGTATTTGCTTGTGCTGCGCTTACACGAACTCGATTTAGCAGACTCGTTAAACAGACTTTGTGCTACACAAACACCTCCAGTGAGGCCCAACAGCAAGAACGAGATTCCAGCAATGCCGCCCTCCGTTTCTTTACTCCAGGCACTCGGAAGGAGACGTCATGCAGGAGGAGGCGCGGTGTTCACAGCAAGCAGTATCTGGACTATCTCAAAGCAGTCGAGCAGCAGTTAGGCCACCACCCTCCAGAGGGTCCTACACGTTACCTGTTGCACCAGGCATGTTACAACTGCCTCCACAGATCTCAAGCTACACTTTAAATTAACCTTTAAAGAGTATTTATTTTCCTGACGGGTAATTACACTGCTGCCTAACACGCACTGAGCAGTGTGTGCCGTGCGATGGAGTGCAGAAGGAATTAAAACAGGCAGCGTGGAGAGAGCACCTGGGAAGAGACCCAGCTGGAGGCACTGAAAGACCTTTGGAGAAGTCACTGCTGTGGCTAAGGAAGTTTAAAGAGCACAAGAGGGGAATAAAGAACCTTCTTGTGTCTTGACCAAAGACTGAGGAGAAAATGCGGAGCCAGCGGGTGAGGATGTTTGGATAAATGGAATACAGCTGGAGTCCACCAGGAAGAAATGTGAAACCTGGGGGATATGTCCCCCTGAACCAGTGTGTGCAATGATCGGTTACTTAAACTACAGTAAAAGAAATACGTAGTGATTGTTTAGAGATATGATTACTTACAAATTTTCAGAATTTGTGGATTAGACACTGTGCTTTAGTGAGACATCAAAAATACAAAATTACCAATAGCAGAATGAATCAGCAATGGCCTTCCCATATAGAACAATGAAGAAGAATTTCAAAAACCTAATGAAGAAAATGTGACTAAGGAATCGCACCCAGTGAGGGAAGAGCTTTAATTCCTTTATATGGATGACTCAACAAGCTCTAATAACCTAAGTCTACATCTGCATGTTAATCCTCAAAAGGCTAAGGACCTCTGCAGATAGCAGATAAACACCCCTACCTTTCCACCTCGACAACATGTTCCTGACAAGACTTTCTATGTCTATGGGAAATTTATGAAAAAGGAAAAAAAAAACAGATATACAGATATATATAAAAACAACTGTGAAGCAATAAACCTAAAAAAAACCCAGACGACTCTGAAATACCGTTGCAGAACATGGCTTCACCCAGTGTGAAGCTGTGCTATTTGCAAGCAGCTGCCTGTGAGCTTTCAGAGCGCCGGCGGCAGCAGGAACCCTCTCTGCAGGCAGCTCCCTTTGCCGTCCGTGCTGCTCGGGGGGACGAGCAAACCGGCCTGCTGCTTCCCCGGGTGCTGCCGAAGCAGGACGGCAGCAGCTACGTTCCAAGAGCAAAGTACGATCAAGAGACGTTCCCGTTCAGCACTCAAGTCCAAGCTCCTTTTTACATCCACGCGGCACATACAGGCACACCGCCCTTTAATTCAACCAACTCTCCTCCCTCTGCCGATGCTTACCATCACGTGCAAGGCAAGCCAATCCCTTCCCACTCGTCTTTTGCTAAGTTCAATGAGTGTATTTCTCCTCCTCTAATATAGAATCTCTTCCTAAAATACTTCTAGGTTGAATTCATCTTCCCTCAGTGTGGATAAGCCAGTTTTGACCAGGTAACGCACAGGAGGCTCCACCAGCTCCTTGCGCTTCCTTCGTGCCAGCCAAAGGACTCGTCCGGAGGAGTCAACGGTGCCGGTATTTAACGCGTAACTGGAAACCAGAACATTAGTTCCTGCTCAGGGCTCTTCTCAGGTTCACAGAGAGTTGAGCAGCACAGATGGAAGCAGCTCCTCACTGAACGTCCCATCTTACATAGGCAGTGGAAAAAAAAACAAAACTGTGTCTTACTCATATTTGCTGTCAGAAGATATTGTCTCACTGCTGGGAAGCTCTCATCATCAAACACAGCTCACTGTAATGAGTTCAGATAATGTTATGTTTTTTCAGATCTAATCTTTGGCACTGTATCCTTTAATCCAACTGATTTTTTTTACTGCACTATACCACTCTACACCCTGCTCTGAAAAATGGCTATTATTAATATGAAATCTGAAATATTAAAATCTGAAATACTAAAAATGTTTCCTCTCACTTTTCCTCCGAGTCCTTTTAAAACAGCTAAAATAAAATCAATGTATTTGCTGGAAAAAAATTACTATGTTCTCCCTTGCAAAATACTTCTGTGGTTCTCACCCCGTTTTCTTCAACAAGAGAAATGACTGAAATCACAATCCTGTGCTCTCAGAAAAAGCTAAATGCCAGCAGGAGCTTCCCCTAGTACGGTCAACGATAACAGAATAAGAAAAATGGTGTAAACTGCTTTTCTATAACAGAGATAGGAAGGCAGCTTTTAAAAGGAGTAACATCTTTCAGTAAATGAAAGTAGATTTCCAAATATCGAATGTAAATTCCTGAAAAAATTAAAGAATAAAAAGCCTCTTGGATGCTGCTGGACTTAAAAATCATTGTCTGTTATCATAAATGGAAGACAAAAAAGTGGAATACTGAATTTCGCGACATATAAGACTGAAGGAGTCAAATGACCTAGGCGGAGACTTAATTAACTCCTTTTACTAGAGATATATTGCCAAGATAACAGAAGCTATGAGATATTATATTATCCAACAAAATATCTAACAAAGAGCCACCCACATAAAATTATAGTGTGTGCTTTGTGTGAATCAACACAGACATACCTGCAGACAATGGTAATGGGTATTACTTACCCAGGACAAAATTCCCTTAGCACATCACTTTTGGCATGAGCACTAAGGCTGGCAAACTCCATGGGAAGCTGGACTGCCTTACAGGTGACACCCACCCAGGAGCGTATAAATAGCGATCAGCAGAGACAGAAAGGCTGCAGTCTCATCTTCTGTATCCAGCTGTGCAGCAGGCTTCGGGGTTGGGCTTGGACACCTTATTGCTTTCTTTCACCATGAGCTGCAGCATCAAGAGAACGTCCAGCACTTCTTACAGAAGCGGTGGAGGGGGAGGCCTCTGTGGCGGGGGCAGTGGCAGGAGTTCCTCCAGCTCCTCCAGGCGATATGCCTCCTCTGTGATAGGCGGTGGAAGCTATGGCGGGGGAGCATGCGGCATTAGCTATGGAGGGCCCATGTATGCTGGCGGCCTTGCTTGTGGCTTCGGTGGAGGCCTGGGAGGTGGCTTTGGTGGTGGTCTGGGCGGAGGCTTTGCTGCTGGGGGCGATGTCCTTCTGAGCGGCAATGAGAAGGTCACCATGCAGAACCTGAATGACCGCCTGGCTTCCTACCTGGAGAAGGTGCGAAGACTGGAGGAGGAAAATGCTCAGCTTGAGCAGTACATTTGGGAGTGGTACAAGAAACAAGCTCCCAGTGTCTCAAAGGACTACTCCTCCTACTACCAGACCATCGAACAACTCCAGAATCAGGTAAGAGAGCCCTGACTAACCGGGTTCCATCTCTTCCACGCAATTCCCATTTGCAAGCACTTCCTTCTTCCCTCTGGCAGTGGCTCTAAGCGGGTGGAAGGTTCCTAGTGGATGGCTCTGTTGGTGGTATCACTGGCAGAAACCTGCGGGGCCATGTCTCCTTTCCTCCTCTTCTGGTTGTGTTGGGCACAAGGAGAATCCGCTCCAACTTACTCTCTTGCAGATCATTTCTGCCACTGTGGACAACAACAAACTGCTTCTGGACATCGACAACAGCAAGATGACTGCTGACGACTTCCGAATGAAGTGAGTGAACCTTGCATGTCTTTTGCGTCCTGCTCACGGACGTCAGGAGACGAGGCACTGCCCCGAGGGCAGTCACTGAGCCCCCATGTTCTCCTACTGGCACACAGACATAGGAAGGGTGAGGGCTACTGACAGCAGTTGTCAGCTCATCTCCCCGTTCCTCTGTCTCTCCTCCGTGTGGCACAGGTATGAGAACGAACTGGTCATTCGTCAAAGTGTGGAGGCTGATATCAATGGCTTGAGAAATCTCATGGATGAGCTGACTCTGGTTAGGTCTTCTCTGGAATCAGAGCTGGAGTCCCTGAAGGATGAGCTGATTGCTCTTAAGAGAAACCATGAAGAGGTAAGAGCCAATGACAAATACTATCTTCAAGAAATACCCTTCTGATCTTTCACAGTTCCTAAAGTTTACGTACCAAGTCAGTTCAGACTTACATCATGTGAATGTCATTCCTTTGCACCTCCATGTTGCTTGGCTCTCTGTCCCTAGTTGAAGAAGTGACCTGTACTCTTTGTTCCTCTCTTTGGACTCTGCAGGAGATGAGGCAGCTGCAGTCCCAAACTGGTGGCGACGTGAGCGTGGAGGTCAATGCTGCTCCTGGCGAAGATCTGACAAAGACACTAAACGACCTGAGAAACGAATACGAGCAGATCATTGAGAAGAACCGCAGAGAGGTTGAACAGTGGTATGAAGTCAAGGTACGTAGCAATGCACCGAGTGGAGCCTCCTTCTGTGGGAAAACGCAGACGCTCCGGTACCGGGCATGCAGTCCTGGGGGGGCTGCTCACAGGAGCAGGAGTCCTTTAGCTGCCAGTGACCAGAAGAGGCTGCGGGGGGGAACACCAGCCTGCCCCTGCACAGCTCGGGCAGCCGCAAGGAAAAGGGGTTGGGGAAGGACGCCAGGGGCCAAGAGGGAGCAGGCTGGGTCTGATGCACAAAGACTGGGTGGCAAGTCAGGATCTGAGGGGCAGTGACTAGGCCGTCTTCCCGCAAGACGGAATTAGGAGGAGAGGCACTGTGGTTATCTTAGCTCTCAGCCAGCAGATGAGCTCCGTGAGGGGGTCTTCTCGCTCAGAAGGTGTGTTTGGTGTTTGACTCCGGCAGATTGAAGAAGTCAATCGGCAGGTCACCTCTAGCAGTCAGGACATCCAGACAAGCAGCCACCAGCTCACCGAACTGAGACGCGAAATGCAGAACCTGGAGATTGAACTGCAGGCACAGCTCAGCACGGTACGTGGGGCAGGTCACCGAGGGCCCTTTCCTCCTTCAAAGGGGACACTCCCTCCGTGGGCAGGGAGAGGTAGTGCTCTGGTCCCAAGCTCCTGCATTTCCACTTTCAGAAAAACTCTCTGGAAAACTCCTTGGCAGAAACCGAATCTCGCTATGGCTTCCTGCTGCAACAAATCCAAGGCCAGATTAACTCTGTAGAGGAGGAGCTGGCCAGTATTCGGTGTGAGATGGAGAGTCAGAACCAAGAATACAAGATGCTCCTGGGCATCAAGACCCGCCTGGAACAGGAGATTGCTCAGTACCGGGCACTGCTGCAGGAGGGACAGCAAGACATTGTGTACGTACTCTGTATTGGAGCAAGGCAATAAGAAATTGTTGTGTACTCCACTGTTAATACAGACTTCCTGTGTGTGGAGCTACATCAACACCTTTTTCCACAGAATATCCAGTGGTCAGTTGTTTTTTCGTGAATTAATTCCTCTTCTTTCACAGTGCCTGTCAAGGAGCTCTCCAAGGAGGTGGGAGGTCCTCCCATTCATATTCTTCTGCTTCCTACTCTCACTCCCAGTCTGGTGACGTGACAGGTAAGATGTAATTTTGTATGGTGATGCTCATCCGTGTGTTATCTCTACGCTGATGACTACAATGTATTTGGTCAGAAAGAAGTTTTGTATTTTGGGCTGGGGAAGATTCCCAGGTCAAGTAGCCCAGGAGTGAGAGAACCTCACTGATTCTGTCATGGAGGAATCAAGGGTTAAAAGACAAAAGCCTTTTTCTGCCCTCTGTCTAAAAGTAAACTGCAAGTAATAAGCTTTATAGGACTGGATATGCTCTTTCACTCATTGGGATACCAAAAATGCAGTCCTGAGAAAGTTTCTAGGCTTGAAGGCATCTGAGCTTCTCCCACTGCTCTCTGCAGTGCAGCAGGAAAGATCTGATTTCCCCCTAAGACAATGATTTGCTCTGTCTTTACACAGGACAATCAAGAGTGTGTTAGAACAACAGCATGATGATGCTGGCATCCTCCACCTCAGACTCGCTGAATGACCCACGGACAAGCACTTCTGCAGCAGAGCTGGTGCAACCAGAGCAATTCTGAAGCCGTGCTTGGTCACCTGCCTCATTATCCCGTCCTCCATTCTGCAATACGCATATTCAACTTGTCTTTCTCAACTCGTCCTTTGTTCAGGGACTTATATTCTGCTGATAACACTGCCTCTAATAAAGCTTTACTTCTGTGATGCAAATAAAAAATGTGTCTGAGAATTAATTTCATTAGCAAACTTTCAGCATGTGTCTGTCTATCAGGCTGCCTAATCAAATACCATGGACCATGTGGTCCTGTAATACTTTGTAACATACTCTCAGAAAAATTTATCTTGCATTAACAAAATGGACAATACAACTAAGTAATGTCACAGAGCTAAAGGGAATGTCACTAATGATAAGCATGAGTCTTGAAGGGAGAGAAGTGTGACATGTACCAAACTACGCCTACGGGGAGTGTCAGAGAGTCAGATGAGACCCTCTCATCATCTGTCAGACCCTCTGTTTAAAAGCAAGAAGTATAAGCTTGAAAGCAGAAAGCCATCCTTGAGACAATTTTTCTCATTCCTGTGTGATTACAAGGCATTTACCACCTTGTTTTCTAATTGCTACTCACGGGTTGCTTTCCAGCCTCTTACCTTGGTGTATCAAGCCGTTTATTGCTAAGTAAATGGTGTGAGTGAAAGGAGGAAGAAAATGTCAATGATGGATAACTTTTTGAAGATTATTTAATTATCTGTTAATATACTAAATTATGCTCAGTGCCACTACTATGACTCATCCGAGTCCATTCATCTTGGGCTTTACTCAGCTTGTCACAGCTAGAGTTCCTGCGGGAAGGGCTGACTCAGTACAGGCTGCACCAATGTGTGTAGGCTTCCCGATATCAAGCACTTCTGTAACTCCGACTGCGCAGAGAATTACATACTGCTAACTGCTGTTAGGCAATGCAGCCTATGTAATGTGTATGTAATGTGTAATGTAATGTGCCTGTTCCCTTTAGTGTCAAGCATAGAAAACATTACTTTTCTGATAGATTTTTCAATTTAAATACTAATATAACCCCAAGAACCAAATTTCTGTCAACATTATCAAATGGCTGATACCATGCCCTATGAAGAATTGGAGACATGTTTCATCTACTAAAAGTATTTTCTATATTTCATTTTTCTGGTTGTTTAAGAAAGTAAAATTTGCAATAAAATAGGAGAAGAGAGGACAATACTAAATCAGAACAGATCTTTTTTTACAAATTTTACCTTCTGTAGATCACTGACAGCAAAGCCACTTCTCAATCCATAATTGTGTGTACAAGTAAATTCACAAAATGAGCCAGTTTTCATCCAATTGCAAGTGCCTGTTGTTCACTCCTCATCTTACCAAATCTGGTCTCTAGTATTTGCTGTTTCATTTAAGTCTGAAGGTATTGTTCTGTCAGAGTAATGAAATGAAAGGTTTTCTCATCATAAACAACCTAGAAGTGTACTATTTAGGTCAGACTTTCTTTCACTAATCTCAGAATTAGTAATTTCAGAACTAAACTTCTAAGAGCGTAAGGACTTTGTGAAATAGATGGCAGCATAAAGAGTCTTCAGTTAAATCTGCAAAACCAAAGCCGTGCAAAATCTTCAGACTGAAAGGAGTAGGGGCACAGCGAAACCGCCGGTTACTGTAGCAGTGTTAGAGCACTGCTGGAGTCCTGTTGATGACAGTACAACTTCTTTTGCATATCGCCATCGATCTACCATCTAATCTAGCACAAGGACCCTCCTGGGGAAAATGTATGGAACATGCCATAGTTGTGCCGAAAGCACGGCATACATCACCGCCAACATCCGAGGTTGGCAGACGCTCCAGAAACCTTGCAATATACTCTATCAGATATCTTGATATCACTGTCTGCTCCTGCCATTTACTTCATTCCATGTCTATGATTCTTTGCAAAAGGTGATACAGTTGCCTGTTGCTCTGAAAAGACCGACAAGAAAAGAGGACTCTGACAGTGAGGAGTTTACAATTCAATTAGTTAACACTGATAATGACAGCATGTTATAGCAGGTAGAGAGGAAGAGACAAGGAGAGGATCACTACACTGGAAGATCTTCGCTTACCTTGGAACTACTCATACAACAAATTCTTCTAAAAGGCAGGAAAGGCTACTGGAACTAAAAGTATTGTGAGAAGTCAGGGTACATTTATGAAATTTTCAATAGATGTGAATTACAGGAATAGCAAGAAAGGCTGCTTCAAGAAAAGAGTAACAGAAATGGAACCTTTGGATGCTGCAAGTGTTCCAGATCAAAACTGTTTCTTTTGTCGGGTTTAACGTGTAAAGCAATCTGACTTACTAACAATTTAGACAGACTGGAGAATTAGAACAGTTCACATTTAGCAGGATTTTCTATACATCTGCAGATGTGCAAGGTATAAGATTCCATCTCAGTGAATCACCTAAGAGAAAAGTAAGAACAGAATTTGGGGTTATGAAATCCATTTATCTGTGAATAAAATTAAGAGATTCACAGATGGATGACGCTGAATGGCGACGGGTGGAGGACGAGGAATGCACAGATGGAGCTCCTGATGAAGCTGATGGGAGTAGTACTCTTCTTACGAAGACCAAAGTTGCCTCACTAGCAGAACAATTAATTACCACAAAATATTTCCGAGGTTCTCCCCTCCCTCTGGTGTGACTAAGACACATACTCAGCAACAGTATCCTAGTTTCTGTGCAAACCACTGACTACTTCTGATTTTTTTGCCAGTTCGGAGCACCTGCTTGTGGCTCTGCATCCAATTTCACCAGTGAGTAAACAGGGCTTGGAAAGGCTTCATATCACTTTACTTCAAAGAAACCTTTCCGATTTACAGAGATTCATGGAGTGCCCTGTAAGCAAAAAGTCCTCCAAGGGAAGATACGATTTCAAAGCTTTAACACTCTCTTCGACAGCTGAACAGCCACTTAACCCTCTCCAACAGAAAATGTCTCGACTTTTCCTGTCATTGCAAGGATTAGGAATGTTAATGGCACCTACAGGGACCTGTTTTTCTGGCTTGTGGAATAAATCAGTGTGTCTGTTCCAAAGGGACTCAAACAGCCATCTCAGGCCAAGGCACTGTGTCCACAAGACAGAGGACCAAAAATCCACAGGAGACATGGAAATGCCCATGAATTACAGAACAGAAAGACGAAAAATGTCTTTGTGATACATTTACAGCACTGAGCGTAGACAGATCGGATATTAAAGAAAAAAAAGACAGAGTCAGAGACAGAGAGACAAAGAAAAGGAATCTGCTGATGGTATAAAATCACAGCATTGGGAAATATCTGGAATTGTTGGGTCAGATGCTATGATGCAAGAAGGCCGAGAAGGACATATAAAATCAACACCTCTGGCACTAATGCCAATCAGCAATAAACAGTTCATAGAGAAGGATAAAAGAGCATTTCAACAATCTAATGAGGAAAACATGACTAAGGAATCACACCCTGTGAGAAAATAATTTTTATTTTTTAATAATAATGATTCAGTTTCAATAAAATATACAAAGCAACTGGTTCTGACGAGCAGATAATTAGAGTGCTACTAATAAAAAAACAATCATAGTTATGAAGATCAAAGTACTAAATTATGTTCTGCGTATCTGAAAATATGTGTAGGGGGATCTAGAAAGGGGTAAATGGCTTTCCCTGATTCTTCAGTCAATTATAACATGCATTAGTGACTTTTACGGGGCTCATTATCGTTGTGGATAAGTGAAAATGTTGCTCCAGCCACAATTACAAGTCGTATGTGAGTAAAATCATAAAATGAATAAAACTGACAAATAAATGAAATAGTACTTTTTAACTCCCAAAGAGGTGAATTCCCACCAAAGTGTAACTCTCACACAAAGAAGCCACTTGTCTTCTAGACTAAAAATTTATGTTTTCCAAGAGTCATTTAAAGGCAAAATCACATTTCCAAACAAAGGTTCATCACATCGTGCTCTCTCCCAGAAGCGCTGCAGTTGTGCCCCAGAGCCTCCGCAGTGTTAGAGAGACAAAAGACAGAGGGGCCGAGGATCTAAAGGGTCATCACAGCTGAGCCTCTACTATGCGAGCACGAAATCCCAGCCGTGAACCAATCATCTTCCCTTCTTTATCCAAAGCCCCCAAAATGGAAGCCTCTTCTAGATCCTTATGTCTCCCACGGATAAAACCAGACTACACCCCTTGCTCTGCAGACAACAGCACTGTCCTTTATTATAGCCGTCGTATTTCCTTTCGCAAAAGCAAGATGATACCGTTTGAGACTTCGCCTTGCTAAGTTAAAAAGCTAAATCCTTTCACTCTCCTCTCACAAGACAGATTAAGTGTTGCCTTGTAGATTCTACATATCCATTTCAATATAAATAAATAACAATAAACAAATAATCTTTGAGTGACTGGAATTCTACACAAAATTCCAAAAATCACCATGACTTTAAACGACGACATCTCTGCATATCCATGTATCTCTGTACAAGACACACAACTGTTTCCTAAAGGCACTGCTACCAGAACTTTTTGTAAAGAGAAGTATCATTGCTTGCTCAGAAATTACTTTATTAGGATTTATCATTAAGCATCATGAAAGACAATACCCACGACTAGCTTTCCCACTAGCAGAGGACCTAAATCCTTAAGAGACCACGTTTCCAGTACCAGAGGCTGGCAGCTCTGACGCATGGTGAAACAACATTCACGCATGGGGTGCATGAGTTCATATTTCTCCAACTATGAAACTAAAGGAGGAAGAGTAACTAGGTGGTGCTTTAATCACCTCTTTTCAGGACAAAAAATTACTACAGAGATCAAGGTGGAAGTATTAAAATGAGTCTCACTCACTGAGTAGCCAGAAACGTACTATCTGAAACAAAATCCAACATGCAGCCACCCACCTACAATTACAGTGCATGCTTTGTGTGAATCAGCTTGCAAACACAATACCTATAGGGAGGGTTGTCCCAAATCCCAAAAGAAATTCCCTTAGCACATCACTTTTGGCATGAGCACTAAGGCTGGCAAACTCCATGGGAAGCTGGACTGCCTTACAGGTGACACCCACCCAGGAGCGTATAAATAGCGATCAGCAGAGACAGAAAGGCTGCAGTCTCATCTTCTGTATCCAGCTGTGCAGCAGGCTTCGGGGTTGGGCTTGGACACCTTATTGCTTTCTTTCACCATGAGCTGCAGCATCAAGAGAACGTCCAGCACTTCTTACAGAAGCGGTGGAGGGGGAGGCCTCTGTGGCGGGGGCAGTGGCAGGAGTTCCTCCAGCTCCTCCAGGCGATATGCCTCCTCTGTGATAGGCGGTGGAAGCTATGGCGGGGGAGCATGCGGCATTAGCTATGGAGGGCCCATGTATGCTGGCGGCCTTGCTTGTGGCTTCGGTGGAGGCCTGGGAGGTGGCTTTGGTGGTGGTCTGGGCGGAGGCTTTGCTGCTGGGGGCGATGTCCTTCTGAGCGGCAATGAGAAGGTCACCATGCAGAACCTGAATGACCGCCTGGCTTCTTACCTGGAGAAGGTGCGAAGACTGGAGGAGGAAAATGCTCAGCTTGAGCAGTACATTCGGGAGTGGTACAGGAAACAAGCTCCCAGTGTCTCAAAGGACTACTCCTCCTACTACCAGACCATCGAACAACTCCAGAATCAGGTAAGAGAGCCCTGACTAACCGGGTTCCATCTCTTCCACGCAATTCCCATTTGCAAGCACTTCCTTCTTCCCTCTGGCAGTGGCTCTAAGCGGGTGGAAGGTTCCTAGTGGATGGCTCTGTTGGTGGTATCACTGGCAGAAACCTGCGGGGCCATGTCTCCTTTCCTCCTCTTCTGGTTGTGTTGGGCGCAAGGAGAATCCGCTCCAACTTACTCTCTTGCAGATCATTTCTGCCACTGTGGACAACAACAAACTGCTTCTGGACATCGACAACAGCAAGATGACTGCTGACGACTTCCGAATGAAGTGAGTGAACCTTGCATGTCTTTTGCGTCCTGCTCACGGACGTCAGGAGACGAGGCACTGCCCCGAGGGCAGTCACTGAGCCCCCATGTTCTCCTACTGGCACACAGACATAGGAAGGGTGAGGGCTACTGACAGCAGTTGTCAGCTCATCTCCCCGTTCCTCTGTCTCTCCTCCGTGTGGCACAGGTATGAGAACGAACTGGTCATTCGTCAAAGTGTGGAGGCTGATATCAATGGCTTGAGAAATCTCATGGATGAGCTGACTCTGGTTAGGTCTTCTCTGGAATCAGAGCTGGAGTCCCTGAAGGATGAGCTGATTGCTCTTAAGAGAAACCATGAAGAGGTAAGAGCCAATGACAAATACTATCTTCAAGAAATACCCTTCTGATCTTTCACAGTTCCTAAAGTTTACGTACCAAGTCAGTTCAGACTTACATCATGTGAATGTCATTCCTTTGCACCTCCATGTTGCTTGGCTCTCTGTCCCTAGTTGAAGAAGTGACCTGTACTCTTTGTTCCTCTCTTTGGACTCTGCAGGAGATGAGGCAGCTGCAGTCCCAAACTGGTGGCGACGTGAGCGTGGAGGTCAATGCTGCTCCTGGCGAAGATCTGACAAAGACACTAAACGACCTGAGAAACGAATACGAGCAGATCATTGAGAAGAACCGCAGAGAGGTTGAACAGTGGTATGAAGTCAAGGTACGTAGCAATGCACCGAGTGGAGCCTCCTTCTGTGGGAAAACGCAGACGCTCCGGTACCGGGCATGCAGTCCTGGGGGGGCTGCTCACAGGAGCAGGAGTCCTTTAGCTGCCAGTGACCAGAAGAGGCTGCGGGGGGGAACACCAGCCTGCCCCTGCACAGCTCGGGCAGCCGCAAGGAAAAGGGGTTGGGGAAGGACGCCAGGGGCCAAGAGGGAGCAGGCTGGGTCTGATGCACAAAGACTGGGTGGCAAGTCAGGATCTGAGGGGCAGTGACTAGGCCGTCTTCCCGCAAGACGGAATTAGGAGGAGAGGCACTGTGGTTATCTTAGCTCTCAGCCAGCAGATGAGCTCCGTGAGGGGGTCTTCTCGCTCAGAAGGTGTGTTTGGTGTTTGACTCCGGCAGATTGAAGAAGTCAATCGGCAGGTCACCTCTAGCAGTCAGGACATCCAGACAAGCAGCCACCAGCTCACCGAACTGAGACGCGAAATGCAGAACCTGGAGATTGAACTGCAGGCACAGCTCAGCACGGTACGTGGGGCAGGTCACCGAGGGCCCTTTCCTCCTTCAAAGGGGACACTCCCTCCGTGGGCAGGGAGAGGTAGTGCTCTGGTCCCAAGCTCCTGCATTTCCACTTTCAGAAAAACTCTCTGGAAAACTCCTTGGCAGAAACCGAATCTCGCTATGGCTTCCTGCTGCAACAAATCCAAGGCCAGATTAACTCTGTAGAGGAGGAGCTGGCCAGTATTCGGTGTGAGATGGAGAGTCAGAACCAAGAATACAAGATGCTCCTGGGCATCAAGACCCGCCTGGAACAGGAGATTGCTCAGTACCGGGCACTGCTGCAGGAGGGACAGCAAGACATTGTGTACGTACTCTCTTTGTAAATAAGGGCTTAATTTCATCACAGTCTTGTCTCTGTCAAGACTTGCAGAAGACAGAGTACAATGTTCTGGTACAATGTACTAGTCTGTTGTAGAAATCTGAACATCAGACAGTTTTCACTGTATCTGCCATGAAACGCATATTTTATAAGTTTAATAAGCAGACCAAACATAGAGGAAAAAGTAAAGCATGCAGTTACTGATGTGCTTTTACAGTTTAGGCAATTCTTCATGGCCTGATTACAGAGAATAAATCTCATGAGAGGAATCACCAAGCCCAACCATACTGTAATGTACTTCCTCCTTTCAACAGATGAACAATCACAGTGGGAATGGGGAGAAGAAGTATTTTACTTTCATAGCCCTTAGCTACTTCTGCTTCTACAGCTTTCTAAGAAAACACAGCTGGAAGGGAATGGAATCATAAAATGAAAAGAACTGGTTCCAAATTTCAGAAAAAGTCTAGCTATTGCACCCACTGCACAGTATGTCACAGTGTGCCTGTTAATGTCATTATTGTTCAGTCATTAAAATCCCTTCCCTTTCACAGCATGTCTCAAGGGTCTGTCCAAGGAGGGGGAGGATCCTGCCATTCCTACTCTTCCACTTCCTACTCTCAAAGTCAGTATGGTGACAAGACAGGTAAGAAACCCCTTCCAAAGAAGATCCTAATTTATCCTCTCCCCGTGGCCTTCCCATTTTGTGCTTCATTTCTATTTGCCTGTTAATACTATTCCCTGTGTTATGGTTTCCATATTGTCACTGCAACAGGTATTAAACCATTCAGTATCAAACCTCTTCACGTCAGGGTGTCTTAGCTTCACTTACAGAAACAGACTAAGCTTCTTCCCCACCTTCCTGCTAATACAGATGGACATTCACGTAAATGGATACATCTGAAACATCTGTGCTGCAGGAGACACTTGACTTCCCATCAAATAGAGTAATGGTTTCCTCTTTCTTTTCACAGGGCAGTCAAGAGTGTGTTAGGATACAAGTAATGACGCTGGTGTCCTCTGATCTACTTACCACTGTCTGACCAACCCGGTGTACAAGGAGATAACACACACAGCACATTCACTGTGTGCCTCCACGACTGCTCCACGGATCGCTCCACAAAAGTTATTCATGAAGCTAAGATGACTCCTCTCTAGGCCTCTTCTAAAACTACCTACTTCTTCCTTTTTGCATTGTTCTTCATATGCAATCACTGTAATCTATATTCATTAATCTGCACTGAAGTTGATAGCTATCTCTAATAAAACTTTACTTTTCTGCAATGCAAAGAAAAATGTGTCCAACAAGCTATCTGGTTTATTATTAATGTTATGAATATTCAAATTTAGGTGGAACGAGTGAGAGAGACATTCACATAGAAATTAAGGTTGTGTATATTATTTAATATGTCCCCAAAGAAAGTTGTCCTAACTTAATCAGATGATATCTGGAAAAACTCTGTGGAGTAGAAGAAATACATTTGTACCGAACACAAGAGTGATACCTACGGGGAAGAAAAAAGGACGGGAGAATCCCTTCTTCATAGTGTGCATGGCAGGGGATGTGCAAGCAGCTGAATCTCCAGGTCAGCAGCTGAACTGAAAGAATCACTTAGAATAACTAAAGCCAAAATTTCATGAAACGTTTGGTAAACTGAAAACATTTGCCTCTGGGTCAACAAAAAATCCATCATCTGCAGACAGCCTTCTCTACCAGTTTCAGATAAGGACTGTCTGCTCCTGTCCAACAAAAGCAAAGGATTAGAGCCACGAAACAAGTCAGAATGAGAAGTTTTCCTTCTGACCCAAAGTTCAGTTGTTAGGACCATCCCTGCTGACACGCTGGGAGATCGAGGCCGAGAGAGAGCTCTAGCCCCACGGCCGGGCAGTACTCTCGGTGGGGCGCGGAGGAAAGGTTCAGCCGTTCTTACCGAAACCGTTCCACTTCATATAACATACTTAGCATGGTGTGGGCTAGACAGTGGAAGAAGAATTGCTGAAATGACTCTCTCATTCAAAACTTACACATCTGGGTTTCAGCCTCTCATTTGCACCGTGCTGAGAAAGCAGCTCAACAGGGTCTACCACATATCAGGGAGTGATTCAATGGACAAATAAGGGTGGGTCTCCCAAGCCCTCACTGTTCCTGAACTGAACGCAAGTCACTAACATTTTTTATTCTGTCAAACACCACTGCGCTTGCACTTTGGTTTGCAAACAGATTCAGGTTAGCTAAAATTTCGTATTTTCAGATAACAATTTACCATTTAGAAAGGCACCAAACTGTCTAGAGATTACAATCCAGCCTTAACACAGCAGGGCGGGGAGGTGAGAGGAACTCTTTCCCTAGAAAACAAAAGGGATTTGGAAAGTCAAAGCAGAAGTGCCTCTCCCCTGAGTCACAAAAGGACTCTCATGCCACAGGCTCGTACACGCTCATGTTCTACCTTGTGCTATGCACTTCTCAGATTCACCAGTTCTGACTACCTCAAAAAAAGGTCTAGACCTCAACATTACCTAACTATAATGTGCTTTGGGATAAAGCACCTGTTTGACCGCAGTTTAAGAATGCTTCTGGGCCCAGGAGGGTGCTGCCTGCCGCCCGGCTGCCTCGCAGGAACCATGTGGAGGCTCCTGCTCCGCTGCGCTGCCGTCTTGAGCGGGGAAGAGGAGAGAGCTCAGCCTGGGCGTGCTGCCCCTCGGGCCCTGCAGGTCCTTTCAGTGGGGGTGACCTAAACGGGGGCTGCCGCCGCAGCTCAGCTGAGCACACCCACCTTTGGCCTTCCTTGGCTTTGCTGCCGGGTGCTTTTAAGGCAGGATACACCAGAGCACAGTCTGCCTGTCGTGACATCAAAGCCCATCAAAGCAAGATGGGGTGAGCTGAAATCAGGCAGAAACATCTGCAGTTTCCAGGCATGTGCACGTTTTACTCTGCTACACGGAATAAGCTTTTTTCGAAGCTCATGCAGCAGCATGTCAGTTCACAGAGCATCCTCTAGTGGCAAACACGGAAAAGACACCACGGGCTTTGCGACAGCCTGGGAAACGGTTAGGCCAACGAAGGAACAATTTAAAACTCTGTAAAGAATTCCGCTGGAAAAGGAAACCTCTGCCTGCTCTTTCTCCTGCCTCCACTGGCACCACAGGCTGCCTCGAGACCTGGCACCGCTCTCCTCCCCCGGGCTCTGATCTCCTGTCCCCACAGCTGAGGAACCTGCCCATCCCCTGCGGAAGCAGCTTGCCCTTCTCGGAGTATTATAAAATCCTGCTCGCTGCTACTTTTGCCCACGACAGCGCCACGTCCTACCTGGCTATCGTACCTACCTGCTGAGAAAGCAAGTCATCGAATCAAGCAGGGGCAACTGTATAAAGTAAAACGTGTTTCGTGGTCACATTCTCCACAAGGAAAATGTGCTGCTAAAAAGCAATGGAAGAAAAATTCTTCTAACAAAATACATAAGTAAACTGATATTTTTACGGAAAAATACAGTAATAAAATAGATCAATTTTCCACAAGAGTAACATTCTAATACCAGATGGGGCAATAAAGCAAAATAATAGGTTGCCATTAAAAAGGATAAAGATGCTGATTTGACAGGAATTCCTTCATTATGAGGAACAGGAAAGAGAAAGAGAATAAGTACCTGGTTTACGTAATGCTCTCTGAAGGTTTTGAGGTAATTCCACATGAAATCAGCAAATCCAGATTAAGTCTAACCCTAGTGGACTGTTTTTGCATGCTTTTCATTCATGTAAGCTGTTTTGTCTCTATGTTCAACTCATTTAGCAGCAGCAGAAGCTGACAGCCACAGAAAGCCAAGGAACCTGATGTTACCCATGAAAGAAGAGGTGGAGGATTTTATTAAGAACGAGGCTTAGCTCTGCGGAGCTGTGTTTATAACCCAGGGCTGCAGGGGGGACTGCAGAGAGACTGGCGTTTTCTACTCTTCCCACTTCCAAGGGCAACCAAAGGTATTCTGCATCGCAGTCTCTGCGCGTGCTTGACTTTCTTAATTCTGGAAAACAATCCTCTCCAGCTGCGTAATATAAAATCTTCAGGAAGTCAGACGAAGCCTGGGCTATAGAGCATGTTAATAACTGCTTCCGTGGGTAACACCACCTCTGAGAGGCGAAACTACCTGGGTAGAGGAGAATCCCCAGCGAGGACCATCAACGAGCAGCGACGGAGCTCTGAGCTGCGTCCTGCGGCTGAGGACTGCCCTACGCCTGCAGGACCCAGGCCCACGCCGAGCGCAGCCGAGCAGCGCTGGCTCCCCAGGCAGCTGCCGTGGGCGGGCAGGCACCCAGCCGCGGCTTCCAGCCCCTGCGGCCGTGGGCACGCGCCTCCCCAGGGCTCCCGCCCCCCGGCTGCGGGGCGACGGCTCGGCCAAGCCGGGCGGTGCAGCCGGCAGCCGGGCAGGCCCCTTCCCCCAGCGCCGGGCAGCCTCTCCCGGGTACCCTTCCCCCTGCCCCTCACCACCATCTCCGGTAATCAAAAAAAATCTCGCGATTCGCTGTGCCTCCGACAAAAAAAAAGACAAAAGGAAAGGATGTGAAAAGGCTGCTTTTGTGATACGTCTGGTATCTATTAGCCTGCCATAGTCATGAAAAATAACGGTAGTCAAGTTAGGACAGTCCAAAAATTCTTACAGAAAAATCCGTTCTTTCTGTGGCGCAAATAACACGTTTCATGTTACACTCAACATTTTGCAGTGTCAATCCAGCAAACTTCTGAATTTCTCTAGGTGTCCGCACACTATGGCAGGCCTTGGGGCAAACACTCTTTCCCCATCGACACAGTAAACATGCAGTTTCAGGTACACTGCAGCAGACTTGCACAACGTGCTTAGCACTGCCTCAAGAGAAGTTTATGCACATTGCAATTACTCTTAATAGCCCATTATTCACGAACCCACGCTCGGAGAAACAGCGCAAAGACTGGCTGCGGGGAACACCTTTCCGCCGGCCTGCGCTGCCCCGGCTGCGCGGAGCAGGATCACAGGTGCTGACGGCCCTGTTAATCTCTTTTCTCTTACAGTATTTCTAATCTTAGTTCAAGTCTTGACAATAAAATAACAATAAAATAACAAAATAACAACAAAACAATAAAATAACTGTTCCTGCGTAGCTTTTTTTGTCTGCATGCAGACAGTGACACTCTGACCCGACTCGCGGCACTGGCAGCAGTTACCAGTTACCCGTTGGGCAGGTTTTTCCTGCAAGGCTGAATAGGACATTCAGACCGAGGGGGAGGAACGGCCAGCGTGTCTCTGGCAGGCAGAACTACCCTCCGCAGCTCTTCGGAAAGCTGCATATTTCTCCTGCGCGAGTTGGAGGGTCGCGTGGATGCAGCAGCCCAGAATTCGGGGGTGCTGCTGCAGCTGGGCTGGGTACAGCAGCGGTCAGGGGATACGCAGTGCACATACCGCACATACCAAATGGTATATTGTGTACCCGAGTCACTGCAGAACTGCTCTTTTTGATTCAGCCTAATAATCAGATACAGAGAGTTTTGCAAGCGAGTAAGGTGCTCCACTGGGATATGACTCTTGTTCATTCTGGGATACAGATTGCCCACGCAGAATACAGCTATAGAAACACGTCTGAGAGCCCTTAAGAACAGTACCTAAGATAGCCAGACAGCCCCACTTCCACAACAAAGCACATTCGACTGAAATGACTAAATTCTTATTAAGTGGCAAATTAATTCCATCAATTACAAGTGAAAAAGCAACATAAAACCTGGAAAAATAGGCAACTATCAGTCTACATAAATGCAGAGCTATGAAGCATAGAAAGCTAACATGGGAGGCTAATGACATCCGGAAAGAAAAGTGGCTGGTATAAGTTATGGCAAAATGAATAAATTTTAGAAGTATATAGGGACAACAGGAATTCAATGCCTAATTACAGGATAAAGAAATAGATACTTCTTTATTCAATAATTATTTCTTTGCAGTATTTGGAAGTAAATAAGGTGATCAGATACATTCTCCCTCATTAGCAAACTAGTGGCTTTTGAACAGTTTCTACTATTAACAAAATTTCTCATTTGCAAACTCAGGTAACTTCTACCCAAGCAGCCTACAAAGTTTTCTAAGGATTTTTTAAACAGCTTTCAGGGCAATAGTAGACTATGAGCTCTTCATTTATATGTAACAGGTTCTAGACCATCACTAAGTAATGATAAAAAATCATTACTGCCTGGTATTTAAATAATTACTAGCTCTATGAAATAAATTTGTGGCTCAGTGCAGCTCTCTATGGACATGTGTCCCTACACGTCCCCTATAAATACTATGAGGTCTTGTTCTAATTTCACTGACAGTTCAGGGCTTTCTAAGCACTAAAAGGGGAGAAGGTTTGAACTTTTATGAAACTAAAATTCAGTCATCTAGCTATGTTACAGCCATGTTTTGGTTAGTTAGAGCAATGCTGGGAAGGCTGCAGTGCGCGACCTGCGTGCAAGATCTCGCAGAAGGCTCAATGGAGCTGTTGATACAGGTGTCTTGGCCAGCTTCCAGTCTGTGTTTATTCTTCCACACTCCCTGCATTTGCCCTGCAGATTTAAATCCTAACAGAGGATTTAAATATTTTAGAAATAACATTTTCATGAATCTCAAAGACCAGAAGACTAAGTGATTATGGTTTTTTTCCTTATTTTCCTCTTTCAGGAACAATGAAAGGACCGAATGTATAATCAGGCGCTTGTTTCTGTTGCTGCTCACACCAGGGGTACGCAGGGAAGTTTAAGGCTTATTTCTGATACAGCCATGGTTCCCCAAAGAGGATTCTCATTTCTGTACGAAAATAAACCTTTTCACACAAGCCATGTTCTCTATCAACCCTCTTCCACTGCTACCCAAAAAAAACTCAGCACAAAGGGACAAATGGTGAAAATTTCATTTCTGAAAGAAGGATTTTTCACAAGGGAAATGATGAAAACTGCATGAGTGGGAAGCTCTTTTCCCAAGGCCCACATACATTGTTCACCGCCTGGGCTCCTTCCAGGCTCTGTTATCAGTCTACCGACTGAATTCCTCTGTGTTAAAACCCTTTGCTGAGATTAGGTGACAAAAGGCGCCGTGTGACTTCGCCATGGACACGGCGTGCACCGCAGCCGGGGCGCGGGCTCCCGGCCCTTCCTTTCCGCCCAGGTGAACCGTCCTGCTGGATTTACGAGTGCTGCCCCGGCAGGGAGACGGCTCCCCGAGCCCCCCTTTTGCTGCAAGAGGAAATGGCTGGGGGAGGGAATCAGGTCCCATGTAACACGGTATTTGGAAAAGAAACGCAGCCCCCTTGTCCGCCCGGACCAGTGGGAGGGATTTCGGTGTTGGCAGAAGGCTTAGGGCTGATAAATTCCACAGGGTCAGATAACACACTCCGAGACAACTCCCATCCTCGCAGGCATAAAAGAAGTGGGGTGGGGGAGAGGAACACACACTCCTGCTCCAGGATTGCAAACTCTGATTTGGGTCAGGTCCTTGATATTTCTTGCCATGGCCAGTTACAGCTTCAGGCAAACTACCTCTTCTGTGTCAGGAGGACTTGGTGGCTCCTCAGCCCGTCTTGGTGGGGGTTCCTTCAGGGCCCCGAGTATCCACGGTGGATCTGGTGGCAGGGGTGTCTCGGTCTCTTCTGCTAGATTTGTCTCTTCTGGCCTAGGAAGTGGCGTGGGTGGTGGATATGGTGGCAGTTTTAGCAGCAGCTTCAGTGGTGGCTTTGGTGGTGGGTACGGTGGTCTGGGCAGTGGTGACGGCCTCCTTTCAGGAAATGAGAAGACAACTATGCAAAATCTGAATGACCGCCTAGCATCTTACTTGGACAAAGTGCGTGCACTGGAAGAGGCAAATTCTGATCTTGAAATTAAAATCCGAGACTGGTACCAGAAGCAAGGACCAGGGCCTGCTCGGGACTACAGTCCTTATTATAAGACTATCGAAGACCTTCGAGAAAAGGTAGGTGTTGACATTTATTAAAAAGCAGCTTAGTTCACACAAACACTTAGAGAAAATCTTTGCTAGAGAAACAGCCAGGAGGGATTGCGGATTATGAAAAGGATAGGAAGATGAAACGAATTCATAATGAGTCAGCAGGGATGGATAAAGAGCATGTTCACTGTGGAATTACCTCCTTTTTAAAATGTCAGATAAGAAAATGTATACAGCAGTCAGCTTGAGATGCCTCAGTGCTTAGTTCCCTGATAATACTTGCTTTTAACAGCCAATGATGAGTGGATTTGAGGACCCTGCAGACAGAGGTAGATCTAAATAGTGCTCCAGCAAACAGCAGTAAATTCTCTAACAGCATCCACTTAATTTTGCAGAGTTTTGTGTAGAACTGTTTCTATATTTCAGTAGCTTCAGCAGATAGTACTTACTGGAAAGTACTCATTTTTTGCATTAACTGGTGTGTGTGTGTGTGTATGTATATATATGTATGTATGTACATGTATATATATATATATATATATATAAAGCAAGCCTTTTAAATCAGACCAAACTATAAGAGCAACCTGCCTGTCTCTGCAATTTCTTACCCGCCCCATAGCATGCAAGACTTTGGACAGGCACACGCACACTGCTTTAACAGTAAAAGTAAAAACTGGTCCAATCCAATTTTGTAAATGTGAAGAGAGCATTTCAGGATTTCATCACCATCAATACATCTGTCTGGCAGAATTCATTTCCTTGAGTTAGGAATGGAAATAAGTGCACTGAAACATTTGGTTTATGGATAAAGAAAGCAGCAGACATGAAGCAGTCAGTCTCACACATAAACGCAGGCTCTAGGATGCCCCAGTGGCCCGAGAGTAGGCGGTAACAGGTTAAGAGGATACACACCCTGCAAAACACACAGTAACTGACTAAACTATGTAAATAAAGGACAGAAAACTTAAGGTTCAGCTGGGAGTTCATGACCACTCCCACAGAGTTTACTTTCCTCTCGCTTAACCCATTCACGCACTGTACTGGTTTCAGAACGGAGTTCCAGGAAAAAAGCAGAACTGGGAATTAGATTTTCTCATTTTAGTATCCTTTTCCCGCTCGTCTTTTATTCCCCTTAGTTAAGGGAGAGAAGATGTTGTTCCAGCTGCTTTTCTAGATGACCTTTTGATTTTTGAAAGTTAGTGATGAAGACAGGTTTTCTAGATAAAAATAAACCAGGATTACACTTCAGTAAATAAATTTTTTTTTTACGGCTGTGCATTAGAAGAGCCACTGAACACTGAACAGTGGTTAGTCTAGGAAATAAAAATATATTCAAGGACTACAGGAATGCAATATGAATGTATATTGTTTATGATACACAAACATTTCATTTATTTAAAAATGATGCAGTCCTTGCAATCGCTCACCACTGCTAACAAGAAACTGCGTAGTGAGGACAAGCTCTGCCAAGAAGGCTCTGCTTTGCTTCCTCTGCATCCTACCAGGAAACAGCCTTCCTGCTGCCGTCCTAGAGCATCCCCTACCCACCGGCTCACCAAAGTCCACTCCCTCTAGCAGAACAGGCACCTTCATCTCACCGTGGTGGCTTCATATGCCGACAGGCCACTCCACAGGCCAGACAAAAAATAAGGGAACCTATCCATAAATGACAATCATGGCAAAGAGCACTGCGATAAATCTGTGCTATATATTTGTTATACTTCACTGTTACTTTGCTACTGAGAACAAATACAGTACACTTTTATTTGGTGTAGCTACAGATGAAACAGGATCTTCACTGTTTTATCTCCAGTATCAAGGAAGAAGGTAACAGAACTGTTTCAGCTTCAGCAGTGAATCGCTCTCTTTGTCCGCAGATCCTTGCTGCCACTATCGACAACTCCAAGATTGTCTTGCAGATTGATAACGCCAGGCTGGCTGCTGATGACTTTAAAACCAAGTGAGTATTTTCTGAAAGGAAAAAGGTCTCTTATGCAGGTGAGTACCCTTGTTGAGCCACAGGAATATCAATAAAAGTCTGTGTATTAACAGTAGTTTGATCCTGTCATTGCAATTCAACCCTTTAGGCATTTGCTGAAAGCCTCATCTACACTACAGACGATTTTATATCATGTAATACATGCGGAGAACAGTTTAATACTGAACAACATTTGCTAAATGTTAGGTTTTCAGTCCTACAAAGCTGGATACATTTACAGCACATAATGTGCTTCTCAGTGCACTGGCTTTATCAGCCAACCTCAGCAGTTTTGCTTTGCTTTGGTCTTTTTAAGGTTCGAAACAGAGCAAGCTCTTCGCATGAGCGTGGAGGCTGACATCAACGGCCTGCGCAAAGTCCTGGATGAGCTGACCCTGTCCAGAGCAGACTTGGAGCTGCAGATCGAAAACTTAAAGGAGGAGCTGGCCTACCTAAAGAAGAACCATGAGGAGGTAAAAAAAACCCAAGACACACATCCGAAAAGGACATTAGAAACACACCACGTGTGAACGTGGAGCCTCCAAGACTGCCTTGGGCTCTGCGGCAGTGAACACAAGACTTCTGTGTAGACTAAGTAACTACAGACACCCTCTGCAAGTATTTAAGGATAGGCAGTCAGGCATCAGACCTTAAAGAAAGGAAGGAAGGTGCAAAATGTTTTCAGCTTATGACTGTGCCCTCTTTTGTCCTCCTCTGCCACGCTGACACAGGAAATGAGTGCCCTGGGAGGGCAGGTAGCCGGCCAAGTGAGTGTCGAGGTGGACTCTGCTCCAGGCACCGACCTCTCCAAGATCCTGGCTGATATGAGAGACCAGTACGAGCACATGGCTGAAAAGAACAGGAAGGATGCCGAGGCCTGGTTCCACAGCAAGGTACAAAACACTCCACACATTTACAATGTATTGACCAAAAGATCCACAAAAGAAAGAAAGTAATTTTTGAAAAGTGCAGAAAAGTGCTGCGAAAGCCTCATGACCTCTAGTAAGAGGCCTCGCGTTTCTCATGTAACGTTTCCCCTGTTTCAGAGTGAAGAGCTGAACCGTGAAGTAGCTGTGAACACCGAGCAACTGCAGAGCAGCAAGTCTGAGGTCACGGACTTGAGACGCACCCTCCAAGGGCTGGACATAGAGCTTCAGTCCCAGCTCAGCATGGTGCGTCCCGACGCGCTGCACAGACACGCGCGCTGAGACGTGCCCACGCCCCGCTCCCCACGAGCAGCCCTGCGGCTGCAGCAACCTCCCCGTTGTTCCCCCCCGCCCCTGTGTCCGCAGAAAGCGGCGCTGGAGACCAGCCTGGCCGACACGGAAGGCCGCTACGGCGCCCAGCTGGCGCAGATCCAGGCCCTGATCGGCGGCATGGAGGCCCAGCTGGCTGACCTGCGAGCCGACATGGAGCGCCAGAACGGCGAGTACAAGGCCCTCATGGACATCAAGACCCGCCTGGAGCAGGAGATCGCCACGTACCGCCAGCTCCTGGAGGGCCAGGAGAGCCAGTGAGTAACTGGGCTCCCTGGGGAAGGCCGCTGCGCTCAGGCTCACAAGGTTGGGCCGTGCCATGGTACTCGTTAGGTAACTGTGTCGCAGCACCGCAATAAACCCGACTTCGAATACCCCTGGGTATTCTAAAATGTTCAACAAACTGATTTTTCTGGACCGTGCTAGAGCTAGAAGTGTCACAGTTTCCACTCACGCTAGGTGGGTACCGCAAAGAGCTCCCCGACCAAAGGACACCTGACAAACAGCGCGAGAGACCAAACGCAAAGGACAGTTAAAGCGGTAACTAATCGCATGCCCAGCATTTAGGGAACCTAACGCAGCTAGTGACGCTTTAAAAACTGTATGGCTTAATACCAAATCCCACAAACTTCCTGTTGCGGGTAAACAGTTCTTCCTCATGGGATTCACCGTAGAAATAATATCCTGAAGAGAGCTGAATGCAGAGCGGCTTAGCTAATTTCCGACAGCCATTTAAGTGCGCTCAGCGCTCTGTCATTTCACATATAGCCTCAAGGGGGAAAATATTTCACAGCCTAGAACAAGAAATGAGGTAGGAGTTGAAAGGTTTTGATTTCCTTTATTCCCTGTTTTCAAGAATTGTCTTTTCCCACTTCGGTTGTTAAAAAAAATTTTCCGTCAACAATTCTCTCTCCGGAGCTGAAAGGGGTGGCAAGGTGATGAACACCTCTTGTCTGACGACGCATAAAATGTACCCGATAGAGATACTGTGGTCCTAGATCCTTCATATACCCAGCATCTGACGTGTTACCCCTCCTTTCATCTATTATCTCTTTGTTTTCCAGGCTCTTTGGCTCCCTCCCTGCAGCTGCTGGTAAGGACTCTTTCTCTTTAGGGAAACTCTAAAGAGTCAAAGAAGTTTTATTTTCTAAAAAGAAAAATACCTTCATTATGGCAGCTGTGTCAATTCTAGAGACTAGCTGCTGCACTGACTCAGAAAAAATCTAAGTAGTAACAAATGATGACTCTGGCTAGAATTTAACAAATTGTAGTCATTAAAAGATGCTAGACATCAGAAAAAAATCTCAGACTATGCTGCAGTAAAGGCTATGACTCTGGCTAGAATTTAACAAATTGTAGTCATTAAAAGATGCTAGACATCAGAAAAAAATCTCAGACTATGCTACGGTAAAGGCTAAGTACATCACAAAATGAATACTCATTCCCCCAGATGGAAGGATACAAGAAATTTGAGCTTGGCCAGCTCAGGGGTATTGTACGAACATGCAAGTAAAATATTTCTTCAGCTTTTAAATGTCAACCATACAGTAAAAGTGATGTATGATTCAAATCAATGCTATGAAGGGGGAAACTTCTGGGAGAAGCGAGTGAGAGAGGAGGCAGAACATGAGCTCCGCGTCCAGGGCAGAGAGCGTTCTCACGTGCGTTACGCTTCGGTAACTGTTCTCTCTTTCTGGACTATTGCAGACAAAGGAGACAAGCTGGCAGACGGAAAAAAGTACTGAAAGTCTTCAAAAGGTCACCTTAAAAATCGAAAAAAAGTGCCAACACTTAGGAATCAAAATGGAGAGGAATCACTATAAACTGGTGGAAATGAGCTTGTTAAAGCACAGAAACATCCTGACTACACCCAGTTTAGGCAGATTGGTCCATTTAGTGCTGATTAAGCTTGGAATTAGGTTAGGTTTTCAGTCATTTCTAGTTCTTCCATGTACTGCATTGCTGTATCTACTCTAATAAAAATGATCTGTTTCTTGCAAGCGTAACTTCTTTCTGTTTATTCTGATATCGTTACTGCGATTTGGCTTCAATCAGAAAAAGCAAACAGCTAGCCAAGCTCCCCGACAGGCCACTGCTCGCGGAGTCACGCGGGTGGCGTCAGCGCCGTCTCCCCTCGCCGTGTCTAACCTCTGCTGCTGGCAGGAGCTCCGAAGGCAGAGGCAACCGCAGCTCTGGTCCTCAGCGCGGGGGGTCCAGGGGTGACCTGCGCTACGAACCGCGATGGTGCAGGGCTCTGAGGAGCAGTAACCGTGGGATGTTACGGGGCTTTGGCAAGAAGGAAGGGCTGGGAGACATTCTGTCAGGGTAAAATACAAAGCTGTTAAAACGGTTTGACGATGTTCCGATGGAAACAAATTGGAGAGAGAAACTAGCGTGAGATTTCTTCGTTCACTTTCTATTCTGATACATTGATCTTCAAATAAAAATAAAATCCTCAGTTCATACAGTTAGGTAAAACCTAAAAATGGAAACCTTGCAGGGTCTGTGCTAAAAACTCATCAGGGCTGTAGCTCAAGCACCACATTCCCACTGCCAAGCACTGTAAGAGACACACAGTTAACTAGTCACCCGAGGGCAGAACCAAACTGACAGTACGCCCTGACTGCAAGCACCCCGATCCCGCGCCCTCGCAGCGGGGATCCCCTTGCAGCCTGGGCTTCAGGCAGACACCGTCAAGCCCTTCATCACTTCTCCCCTAAATGAATTATTTCGCTCTTGTTCATAACTAGCTTACAGCTTGAAGGAATATTTGCATAGCGAGGACCATCCCAAAGCTCTGGACCGCCTCCACCACGGTTGAGCAATGCTTCTCAATCGCAGGGGTGGGCATCACGCTGGTGCCCGCCGTCGGCTCAGCCGTGACTCAGGGGACCTGTCAACACCAGTTTTCAAGTCTTGACACAGACAATCCCAGCTCAGCCTCTGGGAATCTGGCAAGGCAACATTAGACAGCGGCATCACTGAAAAACCATGACAGAAAAAAACAGTCATGAAAAGTTTCGAAGTTTGAACCAACACAGAGTCTAAGATGGGAAGAAGAGCTGGACTAAGGTGCTTTGGCGGAACCAGGTACAGGATCAAAAGCGAGCAGTGGCAGGAAAGTGAGATGGAAGTGGTTCATCAGAAATACACCCCTGCACACGGTATCTGCTTTGGAAGATCAGGGAGAAGAGAGCTCTTGTTCACTAAATGCTCAATACTGCTGACACACTAATAAGCGTCTCATACCCAATTTATTCCCTCCAGCAGTTAGGCCTGGAATCCCTGTTGTTTCAGATCAAACAACAAACAACTCCAGATCTGTTTTATAATCTTGACAAAAGCCCATTCCCTGGCAGTAAACTCTTGTCACAAAACCAGTCAAAACATGTGATTACTGGTCCAGATTTTGCATGTTATCTGGCTGCAAATGTTAAAGAGTCTGAGAACAAGCTCTCATTCTCCAAGAATGCAAACTACAAGGTATAAGGACACTTAGGAGATGGATGTTCCAACCAAAAAATTATTTTTGCTTTTTAAATTTCAAAGACTAAATTAAATGTGTGTTTAGAAAAAACAAGTTTAAAAGCTTAAAAGCTTAAAGCATTTAAGAGCTTAAAAGTGCCAAGAATTTAATGAATTCATAAATTCTGTTAAAGTAACTTGAGGCTTCAGAGATGATTGGAAACAATCTTGAAAATGCTATCATTTCTGTTTTGATATCCTAATTCGAATCTTAGTTTAAAATTTTAATGATTTTGTCCAAAACCTGTAGGGCAATGAAGGCTTTCTGCAGAAACATTTAACATAAAATCACCCAGAGAATATAATTTAGAGCTTGGTTCAGAAAAAAAGGATTTTCTAAAGGTATGCAATGTCGGAGTGACAGTTTTATCAGCAAAAGATGGAGATGATAAACAAGCTGCTTCTTGAATGAAACTCTTTGTCTTCAGGGAAGGAGAGGCTGCAGCGTGTCAACTTCACTAATCCAGGAACAGAAGCAGTAAGGGTTTGCGCAGCGCAGACATGTCAGAAAATGTCTCCTCAGAAGCCTCTGTGGAAGCAGGACAAGCCAAGGAGCTCATGCACCACAAACGCAAGCTCAGTGTGTCAGGACGTTAGATCAGAAACGTCAGTGTGAGCACAGTGCAAACACTACACAGGCATAAGCTTGAAATAGCATTTTTCTACTTTGGCAGGTGATAAGTTTCAGTTTCCTTGCACAGACTATGAGCAGAAAACTCTACAGTTCATTTCACGCTCCAGCTGCAGAAAAGAGCTAAGTGAACAATGCACAGAACGATCCAAACCTCCACTGATACGGAGATAGCACCGAGTAAAGAAAAGGGAAAAAGAACTTGGGGAAGTTCATCTAAAACCGTAAGAGGTTATGAACCCTGAAGCATTCCAGACCTCACGAATTTAGGGAAATGTAAATGACTTTAAATGATAGAACATGGCTAAAATGGAGAAATAATTACCAAAAAGAAAAATACGCCTGATGTGCCTGTAAGCAGAATTGTAACTAGACCTAGAACTGAGCTAAACACAGATGATTTTCATAAAGTATTTGTTCAAATTCAATTATGAAATTAGATTCACGAAAACATTTTGATTTATTATCAAATGATATCATTCATGTGGGTTCTGATATGGAAGTGCTCAACCTGGAGACAGTGATAAAACAGTAAGTTGTATATAAATAAATAACATAAGGTGACTGAATTCTCTAAATACACAAAGCATTTTTCGGCAGTCAGTGTAGCAACGTAGACTAATTTATAATTTTTCTTTTACTAGAAGAAAATGTTCAGGAGAAACGTTTATAAGAAAACTCCCCAAAATTACACTTTTTCTGATCAGGAAAGTATCTCTGAAGTACAGCAACGGACGCAAGCTGCAAATGAGTAATACATATCCGATTACCTCTAACCTTCACAGCGTTTCTTTGAGGAACTTTTACTTGGACCCTGCTTTGGTTTGAAGATACTACTGACAACATATGGGAAAATACTCGGAACTATTTAGAGCTGGCAGCTTAATATGGAAGAACAAATAGAGAAGAGGATGATGAAGGCAGGGATGAGGCTCAGGCCGGCGGGCACGACACGCTGCACTTCCAGGCTCCTGGCCGCGGGGAACCCAGTCTTGGGATCCGAGCTTGACGCTTTAGAGAAAGCTGAAAAAGCCGCAGACTCCCCACCACTGTGGTTTTCTGAGTTATGCTACAGGACTATAATCCATATTGGCTTTTTGATTTATTTTTATTTTCTCCCAACAGTAAATATTCTACAGAAAAAAGAAAAAAAAACCAGCTTTGTATCCGCTCCCTGGCGCGTTCCCCTGATAACAATCTAGATTGCAGCACAGGCACTTCAACAAGCAGGGAAGTGCATTCTGCCAACAGGTTTTCAAAGAAGCTATGCAGACTAAATGAAGTAAGACGGAATGAAAAATCCCCAACGTGCCTTGTTAAAGTTTATGATGTTCTCCAGAAGTGGTTTTGCTGGATTTTTTTAACATGGCATTTGATCTGGCTTATTATGGGACCATCTGGAGGGAAAGAGAGCCGAGCAGCATGCACACTTCAGCATGTTTACATTACACGGGCTTGAAGAAACTTTTTTTATCTTTAGGAGAGTTTGTCCAAACTTGTTTCCTGAGATACGAATTTCTGGAGATATACAGATTTGGCAAGAGACTCAGAAATATTAATCTGCCCCATGGCAAAACTGAACTGCTATGGCAAAGGGCCAGGTTCAGTTTGAAACATGTTTCCACAACTTGGAAATATCCTGTCTTTTCTAAATAGCTGAAGAGCAAGCAGATATTTTCAGAAGCGGGTTTTTAAGCCGCATATCACAGCTAGATTTGTGATATATCTCTTCTCCCAGCGCACACACTCCTGTCTCCTCCCGGCAGAAAGGCTGGGTATCTCCCTGAGATTGCGTTAAAGTGTCAGCTGTAAACCGCAGAAAACCCCTCGGCTTATTGCTGCAACTGATACAAGCCTCAGTTTACCTCAAACCACCCATCCTGTATTCTAATTTTCTATCAGTATGTCAAGAACTGTGAAAAAACCCTTTACTTTGTTAGCAAACATATACTCTTTTTTTCTTTATTTCAAAGTTTTATTTTAAAACAAGTTTGGTGCTCCTGAGCTCAAGGCCAGAAAACGTTCTGCCCATCTCTGCTTTGCCCTGCTTCTGTCCCACCTCTCCCAGCCCCCCGTTTCCTCACGGCGCTGAGAACGGGACTGTGCCACCGCAGCCCTGCTTGGCAGCCGCAGCCCAAGGGACGTCACCTCGCTGTGCAGGAACGGGGCTCCCGCCTCGCAACCCCCCAGCGCCGCGCTGCCCGCCCGGACACGCTGCCCACGGGCGCACCGGCAGCGCCAGCCAACAGCGAATCGTTCTGCACAAACCTCCAAAATCTGGTTTCCCATAATCGTGCAGTAATAAAGCATGTTAACTCACAGAATTGTGAATTACTGACTTCTGAATTTCGCTAGAAAATTATTAGCATTGAAGCAGACCAATATTTCTAACTCCCAGTTTAAATGAAGGATTAACATCACTTTCACAAGTGAGTCTTAAACCTTATTTTCAAGATTTGCTCCATCTCCTAGTGCGTATTGGCATTATACACATCAGTTGCTATCTGAACAGTTTCATCTTAAACTCAGTTCGTTTAGGTTTCCCAAAAGCAATGGGAACTTAGTCTGACATTTATTCTTTCAATTGAATTATTTCAATCTTATATTCCTTGTACACTGATGGATGTTCATTATCCCGCAAGCAATGATATGCTTATGCAATTTTTTTACTAAAAATTCAGATTCCAAAATCTAAAAATTAATTCTGAGCAAAGAACAGCAATAAGAACAGGACAAATTCAATTCCAAATTTTTAACGGGAAGAATATGGGTAAAAATGAAGGAGGAGTGGTGGGATGAAGTGATGACAATACATTTTTCAATGAAAATGGAATTTTGCTTAAAACAAACTTCGTTTTTAGGCACGGCAAGTGCTGTAAAGGGCCAAGTGGGTGTGGCTGAACGCGCTCTGTTTTTGCAGTCCTGGCTGCGAGAGGCAAACTGCAAGTTTCAGAAGTATAGCCTAAAGAAAAAACAGTAACCTGAATCATCCCTTTTGTTCAGTTAAAAGAAAAAGAAACAAGCCCTAGCCCCCGGGAAGTGCAGCCAGCTGGGGCTGTCAGGAATGTCATCGCAGGGAGCCTCGCCCCTAGGGAGGGGAGTCTCCGCGGGGGGGCTGCGGGGGCTGACACCCTGCCTGCCGGGGGTATAAACCCCGCACCAGGGCAGCGGCTGCATCGCGCCCTCCCTCCAGACCGAGCTCAGTGACTGGCAGTGGGTCCCTCCGCGCGCTGCCATGACCACGTCCTTCAGGCAGAGCTCTTCCTCTACCTACGGCGGTGGCTTTGGGGGTGGTGGCAGCAGCTGCTCTCGCCTCTCCTCGGTCCGCTCGGGAGGATCCTACAGGGCTCCAAGCATACACGGAGGATCTGGTGGCAGGGGGGTCTCTGTCTCTTCGGCTCGGTATGTCTCCTCCGTAGGGAGCGGATATGGTGGTGGCTTGAGTTCTGGTTTTGGTAGTGGCTATGGGGGAGGCTACGGAGGAAGCGGTGCCTTGCAAAGTGGCTTTGGCTGGGGTGCAAGCTGCGGCTTTGGTGGAGGGGCCGGCTTTGGTGGAGGGGCCGGCTTTGGTGGAGGTCTTGACTTTGGGGGTGGCGATGGCCTTCTCTCTGGAAACGAGAAGATAACTATGCAGAATCTGAACGACCGCCTGGCCGCGTACCTGGACAAGGTACGAGCGCTGGAGGAGGCAAACGCTGATCTGGAGGTCAAAATCCGAGACTGGTATCAGAAGCAAGCTCCCACCAGCCCAGAGCGAGACTACAGCCACTATTACAAGATAATTGAAGATCTCCGAGACAAGGTATGCCGTTCAGACGTAGAGGGAGCTATAGGAACACACCAGAACTGCTAAACTGCGCATTCCAGCGCTTTCAAACCAATTAAAATAACTACAAATAAAAAAATGATTCCCCAAACCCAAATATATTGTAGTTATGAGCTTTCCAGCAGAAAAGAGTATTTTTTTCTTAATTTAAAAAGCAAATGTGTCATCCTGAAAAGGTGAAGTTTGCTGAAATTAAAATGATTGCACTAAAAGTTAGCAAAACATGGCAAAGTGGGTTTAGAATGATCAATATAGTTATAGAGTAATCAAATAGTAAAAATATGATATGTAGATCTCCTAGTCTGGAAAAATTATTCTCCAGGGCAAAGATAAGATCAGGTGTTGCGTAAACGTATTTTACAGTTATGTTAACTGTGAACTGCACATACTGCTTATCTTCTCACTGATCCACTTAGTACTTACGAAGTGGTAAAGAAAGCATATTTAAAAGTTACACACAATGTATTTAATTCCACACAGACAGGCCTGCCCTTTCTTGGGCTGCAGTAAAGGTGTCTCAGATACCTGGTTTGCATCTGGAGTGTGGGAATGAGTTTAGCTTCTTTGGTTTTCCCATATAAAAGCCATAAGAATTACGCTGTGACCAAAAGGCAATATAATATAATGAAATGGTTATTGCAATGCAAAAAGCATATTTAACTAAAGAAATCTCAACAGAGGTTCATTTTTTCTGCCTTGTTCAATGGTTTACAGCTTCAGTAACTACCTACTGGGTGCTCAGGAACAGGGGTATTTCACCATCATTCACAGGGATCCTTTTCTGTATCTCCATCTGCCAGATCCTTGCAGCTACTATTGACAATTCCAGAATCATTTTGGAGATTGACAACGCCAAGCTGGCTGCAGATGACTTCAGACTGAAGTAAGTTTAGCTGGAGCACATTGGTATTCTCCCTCATTCTCTCTGTTTTCTGAAATTTAATATTACTTCCTAGCTAGAAAAAGTCGTCAGTCACTGAAGGATACATTTCAAAATTCTGGACAGATTTTACAGCTCCACTGAATACCAACTCTTGTATGTTGCAACGTTTGTTTCTTTTTAAAACTGCAGATACGAGAATGAGCTGTTCCTGCGCCAGAGCGTGGAGTCCGACATCAACGGCCTGCGCAGGGTCCTGGATGAGCTGACCCTGTCCAGAGCTGACCTGGAGATGCAGATCGAGAACCTGAAGGAGGAGCTGGCCTACCTCAAGAAGAACCACGAGGAGGTGAGAGCTCTTAACAGTCAAGAGAGAAAATTACTTCCATGTAGAATTTATCCCTCCCAGTTCGGGGGAAAAACAAAACAGAATGACAGTTTTACAGCTAAATGATTAAGAACAAAATTGTGATCTCCAAAGAATCCAAGCTGTGTCCTATAAAGCACTTCCCTAATTCCAAACTATTCAGAACTATGAGTTTTCAGTTTTACATGCATAAGCACGTGACAGGCCACTGAGATAACAAAGCTGTGTAAAAGGAACATACCTGTGTATATATATGTATATGTGCGCATGTATATGTGCATATATATACATACACACATGCACACACGTGTGTGTTTATGCATGTGTGTATATACAGAGACAGAGAATAGAAGTATTTGTGATGAGAGAGAGAAATAGGTAAATGTTTCTCTGTGTGTCCTACCTTCAGTACTTGATAACTGAAGTACCACATACCACTGCGTGGGTTCCTGATGGCAGAAAGTATATGAGAATACAGAGCATAATCTTTCGTGTGTCCTCTGCCTTGTGCCCATGCAGGAAATGAAAGAATTTAAAAATCAGCTAAGCGGAACAGTCAATGTAGAAATGGATGCTGCTCCTGGAATCGACCTGACCAGGATACTGTCGGAGATGAGGGAACAGTACGAAGCTCTGGCGGAGAAGAATCGTAAGGATGCTGAGGCCTGGTTCTTCACCCAGGTATAGTTACTCAGCTGATGCACTGCCTCATTATTACTACCCCAGGTTTGCTGATCAGAGTCTCTGCATTCAACAAGCAGGGAAGCATACTGAGAAGCATACCAAGCTCTCAAAGGTCTCATCTCTTCACTGTTAAACACCATTAAGCTGCTTTTTGGCACTAGCATCACAAGCATCATTCCAGAAGTACTCAGCAATAGCACTTGCTTCTTCCCAGGCAAACTGAAACAATAAAGTCAGGAGGATAATACACAAAACGCTGAAGAGTAACAAGAGACTCCACGCAATATTTGGGGGAAGATGGGATGGGCCTTCTCTTTCTCAAAAGAATTAATTTTTTAATTTGGATGCAATTTGTATTTGATTTTCACAGTATTTTTTTTCTTTCAGACTGATGAGCTGAACCGTGAAGTAGCCACACATACACAACAGATACAGACCAGCAAATCGGAGATCACAGAGCTGAGACGCACGTTCCAGGGCCTGGAGATAGAGCTCCAGTCCCAGCTCAGCATGGTATGGAGCTGCTGCAGGCACATCACAAGTTACAACTAGCACACTCTCTCCTTCCTCCCTTTCTGTCTTCCCTTCCCTTAAACTGTCTCTCTATGGGACAAATCTGCGTGATAACCTAGTCTAATATTGCTCTGCTTTAGAAAGCTGGACTGGAAGCCAACTTGCGAGATACCGAAGCACGATACTGCGCACAACTAGCACAGATTCAGACCCTCATCACCAACGTTGAGGAGCAGCTGAGTGAACTCCGATGCGACATGGAGCGTCAGAACCAGGAGTACCGGATGCTCATGGACATCAAAAGCCGCCTGGAGCAGGAGATCGCCACGTACCGCCAGTTGCTGGAGGGCCAGGACTCTCAGTATGTTACTATATACAAATGCTATGCAGATTAGATACGGTTAATAACGTGACATATTGTAAAGCAGTAATTTGAGGTTGCTAAACTGACTCCAGATTATTAAATTACATTGATTGCACACACAGCCCTCTGTGCACTGGCAAAACAGATGCCCAGTAAAATCCCGAGAGAAGCTATTACTCAAGCTAAACCTCCAGATCAAGAGGAAAGGTCCATGTAGACATAGCAAGAACAAGAACTGGCCTGAGTGATGTTTATATTTCCTATCGAGTATAGAGGAGTGGCCAGCTCCTCCAAAGCACATGAGAGGGCCTTAGCAATAACATTAGTAACAGAAGATCTAATGAAGAACCCACTGAAAGCAGTGTGAAATCACGGTTATTCCCACTCGATTTCTCCTAAAGCACTGATCAGTGGTTTCAGTGGACAGGTTCAGTGGCAGTCATTAATTAAACATTTCTTGTTTTCTGCAGGATGTCGGGATGGAGCTCCAAGGATGGTAAGAAAAATTTTGATGTAAAGAGGGACTGGAATAAATTGACAAAATAGAATTAAATGAGCCTATCTTTTTTTGGTTGGGATTTCTTCTCACACATATAGATCACAGTCTCTCCACTATGGCCACATTCTTTACCATTTAGAGATGAACATATAATATTTTATATTATAAAATATTGAAACCAGTAGCTTGCCAAAATGATTACATGAACTCCTAATATAGTTCTAAAATACAGAAATCTCCCAGAGATTCCTGAATTCCTGTTATATTGTTATATTGTCATATAACATAAACACGATACATTTAACTTTGACGTGAGACTTTCATGAGGAAATTGTGCACTCCTCCTTTATATCTTTTATTCTCCTATTTCAAGACTCTCTTTGACATGTGGAAAAAATCTTGTCAGGAAACAACCAACCAAGCCCCCCCAGCTCTTCAGGGTGTTAGCACTGCATTTTTTTCCCTCCTTGAATTACCTTTTTTTCTCCTACCACAGCACATCTGAGCAGCGGAAGAGTTCGCATCAGCGTGGAAGATTCAGTAGATGGAAAAGTTGTTTCTACTCGCGAAAAGAAATTCCCCTAAAATGAAATACTGAATGCCCTCTTGTACATGCGATCATCTGTACTGTACCCCTTATAAAAACGGTACACTCTTGAGAGGGAATTCGGGAAATAACTTCGAGTAAAGTGACAAGGAAACCATTCAGTATACATACTGGCTAATGCTAACAGAAATATTCTTCTACTTTCGCCAAATCACAAGAATTTAATCCAATAATGTGCAACAGCTTGGTGTCTTTCCTTAAATTTGCTGAAATTTGCTCTCCCTTTTTACGTAATTCTTTGGCTCTACAGCTCAGCGGTGAAGAGCCTGTTTCCCGTCAGTAGCTATACGGCACTCTTACGAAAGAACATAATAAAGTTGCTCTCCTGCTTGTGCAAATACATTCGGTTTTATGTTGTTTTTTATAGTCCGTATGGCACTGCCATCCCCGTGACCACATACACCCGTTCTGCTGCACCTCTTACTGCACGGCTTCCTGCAGCCCAGAGCAGATCCCGGGAGCAGGAGCCGGCTGTCCCGCGGTGCCCGCGCCGGTCCCGAGCGCGGCGGCAGGGCGAGGCGACGGCGGGTGAAATGAACGGCTCACGCAGTCTGCTGGGACTGTTTGGGTCTCTGTGTAAGGAAGGAACTCACCAGCACACGTCCCTACTGCAGCTTTCATATTAGCGACACTGCCACTTGCTCAGCAATCAGTTAGTTTGTAAATCTACACCACTGTAATTGAAGAGAGAAGCCTCTACAACTTAAGAGGCTGGTAAACCCCAGCTTCAGAAGCATATAAAACATTTACATAGATGCTGTATTTTGCTAGGATAACCTGTTTGGAAGATGTGTTGTTAGCCCTCACCCTGCACTATTTCAAGTCACAGAATAGTGTCTACAAAAAAGGTACCATTTCTGGAATTATATTCTCCTTCCAGCCTCTTCGAAGCCATGTCATTCTCATCTCTTTTGTGTCCTCATTCCCACTACATCCTCTGCGCCTGTGGAATTTCTAACGGCTCTCCCCACGCTTCCGCTCCCCTTCCATTTCTCTTACTAGACCCTATTGCAGCGTTGCTCCCAGATTTTTCAGAAGTTGTCTGGAATATTGCCTACCTGTTTAATTCCCATGCAGGGACTAAGAGTCCCTTTCTGCTCTCTGAATGCATACGCAAATACGGTCATCACTACTTTTAGCTATTCTATTTCCTGACATTTTAGAAAAAATAAAGATGCACCACTAGCACCAGCCCCACAGCTTAGCCGCTGGTGAGCCTGCAGGATCGTTAACCCATCCCTGTTAGGAAACGTTCTGTAGGACGAGTGTTCACACTGGAAAGAACAGAGAGCAGTTTCCTGTAAACGTATCCTGTTCACAAAAGCAATTTACGATTTTAAGAGAGCATCCGATCTGCTCCGCTTCTGCAGGAAGCCAGCGCACCCCGTTCCCAGCTTGGCACCAGGCTCAGTGCAGAGGTTGATGCTGCCCCAGCATGGGACTGGAGTAAGGTGCTGACTGAAATAAGACGCCAATATGAAGCCTTGGTGGAAAATAACCGTAAAGAGGTCGAGTCTTGGTGCTGCACAAAGGTGCCTATCTCACACAGTCCAAGTTACCACTGGCATCCAGAATCCATGTTCTGATTTTCCTCTAAAGCAGAGGAATCACATTCTCTTTGTTCTCTTTGTTTTTATTTGCATTTCGGATGGAGGAATTGAACCAACAAGTGATTTCCAGTGGAAATGATGCTCCCTTCACAATCTTTTTAAATTATATTTGATTTTCTATTAAGTATTTGCATGTTTACTTCCTCCTCCCTGCAGAATTCCCCGTTTCCCACGTGCGACAGAGTGCACCAGCATCTCAGAGCAGCACAGAAATCTGCACCAGCACAGAAGACATGAAGGATGGAAGAGTCATTTCTTCCCATGAACAAGTCCAGCATCGCCCTCCTATTCAAAACAAACAACAAGGTGTGACGATGAAACCCCCTCATGACCTGGAAGTGGAAGTACACTGGTCCCACCAGTATGCTTAAGCATGTTACAGGAGTCTCTTTAGCAAAGTTCTGTTTTCCTGTGTGGCTTTAGCAACGGAGCACTCCAGACGATGTTTCTGCTTTCCAAATGCCTCTGACGTTATGGATCTGGTTCCTGCAAACTCTGGCAGCTTCTCAGGTGCAAGGAAGCTCCTTTGCCAATTTCTTAATAAATCTCCGCAGGCATTGAAAACAGTCACATTTATTCATTTGGGCGTTTGCTGCGCGTGCTTCATAAACTAGCTGTTAAACACACAGTTAATTTGATTTTCCTGTGTAAAGACCAGAGCAGTTTCCCTACAGGCAGAGGTCTTACCAAAACTGGATCAGAAACAGCCCGTGACAGTTTTCTGGAACCTGTGAAAGAAAGGGTCTTGCTTTCGTCCCTGTCTCCTCTTGCTTCAATACTGAAATCCACCTCTTACATAAGGTGCAAAACCAAGATCCTGATAGTTTTCAGTTATTAAAGAATTTGTGTCACAATTCCAAGAATAGAGATATAAACACAACACCCAACTTAAATTAGTATTTCAGAATTTATCTTGAAAAGTAATGGGAGATTTTAGCACAGATGATGACACAGAGCAGAGCTGGCGGGAGAAGATTCAGGCCCTCTTGGCCCAGGTGACTGCTGAAAGCACAGGCAGTACCTAGTGACGGGTAGCCCTCCGCCCTGCTCTGCAATCGCAGATTTTGCCCCTCCTCACCACTGCCCTCGGGTCTCGGATCTACACCCCTTATGGCCTGGCAGCAGGCTCCTTCTCCTCCTTGCTCCCCAACATATCCAACTTCAGTCTTGAGTATCCCTGCCTGCCATGACGGAGAGCAGGGGATAATTCTACACTGCTAAAAATCGCATCTGTTCTCTTGAGAGTGCTGACCTTCATCCACAAACTCTTTTGCTTTCAAGGTGTGCCACATGCTGCATTTTCCCTGTTTGGCTTTATCACAATGTCTCAGGCAAGCAGAAGCTGTTTTGCTAATCTCTCCATAAACTTCACTGTTCTGGTGAAGCAAACTTACCTTCCATCAGCACTAACTCCTGTCAACGTCTTCATCATGGAAATTTCATGAATACTTATCGGAAAGGTGACGGGACCCTGATCCCAGGTAGCACCTGTATGATCATACCATAATTCCCAAAAAAGGAATTACCATTAAAACCTAAATGCCAAACCAGTGCTATCATTGTTTAATTCTTTCCTCCTATTTTATTTATATGTCAGATGGAAAAAATGGAGTAAGGAAGTGACCTTGAGCGGAGAAGAGCTGCTGACCTGCCAGTCAGAGATTACCCAGCTAAAACACAGTCTCCAGGCTCTGGACTTTAACTTACAGCCACAAACAACACTGCGTGGCGGGTAGAGCCTCAACACCTACGATGAGTTTGGTGCTTCTGAAAACGAACAAAATGCCGCAGTTGACACATCACCCTAACCAGAGCCTGACCTTGGTGACTGTGTTTTACCTGCACCGCTGGGAATTCGTACAGCTGCACTGAACCAACAGATTTCAGACATATACATTAAAAAGTTCTCTTGGGAAGCAACAGACCTTAGTTGCTGACCCAAATGTCAAATCATTGCTGCCACCTACCTCACTTTGTTTGAAACGCACAACATTTCATCTGGAATTTTCTATCACCTTCCTACCTTGATGCCCCAAACCCCAAACCAAAACAGTGGGAAGAGAACAGCAGTAATTCCCGAGCTAGAACCGAGAATTCAAGAGCCGGCCGGTACAAAGAGCAAGCCGCTTCGCCGAGGTTGGGTCCTTCGCTCTCAGACCGCGGCCCCGAGAAGCAGCCTGGCAGAAGCAGGACCTCGCTGCAGCGGCTCGGCCGCCCGCGCGGCACGGCGAGGCTGGCTCAGCTGCCACGGCACAGCCAGGCCCTCCCTCCCCACCGGGACTACGCGCTCCCCGGCTCCCTCGCTGGACCCGCACGGCACCTCCCCAGCCCACGGAAAGCAGTGTATGTGAAAGAAAGGAAAGAAGCCGCCATCTCGGGGTGCCACCCGCTGACGACGTTTCATTTTGCTACCCCGATCATCACCTTCGCTCTGCATTCTGTGCCAAAATAACTGACTAAAAACCAACCCCACAGCTCCAGCCTGACAGAGAAGAGCCATGTCTGGTTTCCAGGCAAGTTTTTTGGTCTTTCCGCAGATCCTCAACACGTATGCTTGAATACGAGGTGGCATCTTTTCCACTGAAATTAACGGCAAACTACTGATCTGCCACTGGTATCAAAGACACAGTTCTGGGGCAAAGCTGAGCTCCAAAGGAGATACGATCACTCCTCGTGTGCCAGACTGCCATTGTGTAACTTGCTAGAAAAAATACAATTCTGTTTTTCATAACTGCATGACATTCAGTGGAGCTATTAGGGAGTAAGACAGAGGATATCTTTTCTCGTGAACCGTCAGCCTCAAACCAAGTTTTGACTTGCACTGAGTGATTTCATGTGAAACAAAGGATTCATTTTCGCATTCATACAGTATTTCACAGAACATTAGCGTACTGAACTGCCAGGCTAAAAAACTCCATCTGGAAGTAACTACTGGTCTGATGAACTGAACAGGAAGATATCATTTGCCTTGACATAATCTCTTTTTTTTTCAAATTACGTCTTCATTCTTGTCTGGTACTTCAAGCTCTTCTTACTACCAAGCAACAGTGCTGATACCCAAATTTAGCTGTTAATGTTACCTGTCACCAGAATATTTTGTAGCAGTCATACTTTGTACTTACTGGATAATACCTTCATTGATTAATTTCTCCAAACAATTAAAAATGTTAGCATTTCTATACAATTAAGTGTATGGCGAGTAAGAAGGAAGAGGTACTAAATGGAAATGTGACTGGTAAAAAGAAACGAACGGCTGCAGAGCAGAGTAGAGCTGACACAGAACCACAGGGAGGAGCTCAAATGCCGCCCAGTGCAGTGACGCAGGCCCAGCATCAGGAAAAGATGAAGTGCACCAACACTGCATTCAGTCCTACTGAAAATTTTCAACTGAAAAAACACAGAAAAAGAGCCTTCTTCAGGCTTCTTACGGGAGGATGTATTTCTGTTTTATACAGTCAGTCCGACCCTACCATTCAGAACCAGTAACAGTGCTAAGTACAAAGATCCTGTGAGAGAGCTGAGCCTTCAAGAGCTGGAGAGAAAAAACGCGGTACCACTTCTTAGAGAGCCCATTCCCGTCACTGTCACACACTGCTTTCCACTTCTTCCCAAATCTTCTTCCTCTGTCATGTCCATCAATCCTGCTACAGAACTACCATGAAAAAGAAAACGTAAACTCAGTAACCTCAGGGTACCATTCACAACTTAGGACAGCTTATCAGCACGTAGACCTGTTTCTCTTGGAGTGTATTATCTCAGCATCATACCTCACATGTTTATCTTAAAACAATGATCATTACATCACTATTTTGGGTGTAATCACTGACTTATCTCCATTATGTTCACAGCTGAATTGTTTGGAATTGTTGAGGACTACAGCCATACTTAGGCTTAGTTGAATTCATCGACTGTGTTAACTCCTAACCTGACTCAAAGGAAGTAAGTCTCCCCCTAAAGTTAGCCTAACTCTTGGTGCCAGCCTTTGTGTGCAATTAGTCCAGCTAGGACCTTAATAATCTTCTAAAAAGATTGATTTCCCTTGCCATCTTTTCCACAGAAAGTGTTATAAGATCAAATGCTTTTACATATACTACGAATGAATTTTAATCTACCATACGGGTCTGAGAATCACAAAAAGGCAGCAAAATGGAATGAATTCAAGATTTTTTGCTGCCATTTTTCTTTTCACCATCATTACAAAAAAGATGATGGGTCCGTCTGCCAGAAGAATAAGATCTTTGCAGAAGCCTAAACTACAAAAAATACATTTTCTCTAAAAATGATTAAACTTTACAGAAACAGTGATGCTTAGCAATATCAATCAATCATCTATGTACCTCTATAACAGAGCACAGAAAACAATTACACATAAATGCTTTGACAGTAGCATTTCAGATACTAGAGGTAAATGTAATCCAAAACAGTACCTTAGGGTAATAGATAATTACTCTAGCAGGAAAGAATGAAGGAAGAAATCTCCCAAAATAATATCTATGTGGAAGAAACGCTTTGTCATTATAAAATTGCAGTTTGTGTGTTCTATAGCATCTTCTTCTTAATGTTGTGATTCTTTTACTAGTTAAATAAAATTTTCTGGAACCGTACTGTGTTGAACAATATTAGTGTTTTTACAGTCTGAACATCTCCACATTTCTAAAACTGAATCCTAAACTCAACCAACCCCATTAAATGCAAAATGTCAATTTATCTTCCATTACCCCTTGCTCGCAGTCCTTGCTATTTTCTAGTTTGGCAGGGCCTCTGCAGTTCCAGAGCCAGCTCTAAACTATGGCCACACTTGCCCAATTCTATTTTTAATTTATCCAGCATCTGGCTGTTTTGAGAAAGCCCATTCTCGCGCAATTGCAGTATCATTTTTTAGACTCAGTAACTTCAACTAATCACTTGAATCTTTGGAGTATTGTTACAAACTCATATTCCAAATATTTTCTACATCTTAAACATATAGATATTTTAATAGTATTAATACTAATAACAGCAGTAAATCCCTGCGTTACTACTGATTTCAACGTGACTACTGAAATTGAAAAATGACCTGCGCCTTGAAGCATGAAAAACGTCAGTAGAAAAGACTGTTAGGTATCTAATTCCCATATACTTCAATGGGAAATGGGCAGCTAAAGGGGAAGAAGAAACCTTAGAATAGCTAGGCCTTACTCACTTTGGACTGGAGTTTTAGTGAAATGATAGCGCTTGGATGACTTCATGAAAGCCTCACTGTCTCGCACAGGGCAAAGCTGTCAGGTATGTTAATGACTGCCTGATAGGAAATGCTGTGCTTCAAGATTCATAGGCTGCTCTAATTCTGAAGCCTGAGATTTACGAAACCAAAAAAAGGCAGATAATTACAAGTGTCCTTGGAGACCCGTCCCTGCCCTAGCTCTTCATAAATTCTATAATCAAAGGTATTTTCCCCCTCACAAACAGGAAAATACAATACATTCACTGCAGGGTTAGAAAAAAATCTGAGGCAGAGCTGATCTGTTCCACACCTACTGCTTTTAGCCACACCTCACTATTATAATATGAAAAGAAGGAAAAAAACACCAAAAGGAAAGCCATCTGGTATGTGGCTGTGATTCCAAATAATAACAACAGTGTGTGCAGGCTCATAAATGCTTCAGAATTGACCAAGAGGAAGCATGTTTCGCGATGACACAATCTTGTTGCTGCAGTCATTCATCGAAGGGAACTCCCACAGGAGAAGGCATAAAGCTGCCCAGGGAAGGCTAAGAAGCTGCTCAGTGAGTGCTAGTCAGGGAAACACTGGGACAGATCCACAACTGAGCTAAAAATGAGTACCGGCCAAGGCCCTTCTCAGTTTTTTTCTGGGTCCCTCAGGGGTAGTTCAGGGTGTGGTTTGGCCCAGCAAGGAAGCTCTTACAGACCTTCAAGTGCAGATGGCGGTGCCAGCAGCACACACATTCCTTTTTGCTCTGCCAGACCTCTCTGGCTGGCTCCTGCAGGAGAGGCACCGTGGGGAGGCTGCGGCGAGCACCACGGGCCGAGCATCTTCCTGGGTGGGAATGAGAAACAGACCATGCAAAACCTGAATGACCGTTTGGCTGCCTACCTGGACAAGGTCCGCTCCTTAGAAGCAGCTAACGCTCAGCTTGAAAGCTGCATCCTAGAGTGGCACAAGACAAAGTCTCACAGCAAGAGGCATGACTTCACCCAATACGAGCAAAGCGTCACTGACATGCAAAGACAGGTAAGTCGGGGCTCCAAGGGTCTGTGTCATTCTACACGCTGGCTACTCACTTATGCTGATGGCTAGTCTTTAAAGGAAATTAAGAAAACTTTTAAATGTTAGAAATGCTAATGAGAGGGGTTACGGGACCTTTGTGTTCACAACATCCTTTGTGTTCACAAGGAGCAGAATGGGGCATAAGGAAGAAAGGCTGGAAGGAGACAGAGGGGATTCTGCGAAGACTGATAGTATAAAGAGATTTACGGGCTGCCAAGTGTTTATTTCTGTACATGAAACGACGGTTTGAGCAACTAGGTCTGGCAGAATTTGGTCTTTTTGATGGCACATGTATTCAGCAAGTTACAAAGCAGGCGAAATGAAGAGGCTGCCTTCTTCCACGCATGCTGTCTTTAGACGTACTCTTGTGTTTTATTTCTTTGATTCCTGCGGTAGCAGACAGTGAAACTACAGGAGTTCTAGGTCCAAGGAGCTTATGTAACCAGATGGAAAAATACTTCATTGTAATTAAGAAAATAGCAGCAACAAATTCCTCATGGATGTTTTCACTATAATTAAAAGGAGAATTTCTGGTTCTTGCCAATACATAACATTAACATTCAACAATAACTCTCTCATTCTCTCAAACTCACGTGTCTTCAAATTTAAGCATAATATTAATCTGCATTCATAATGAACATACTTAGCACTGTAACCATCTCTGTGACTAATCACAGCAATTAACTTTACATAGCCATATGAGGCAAAAAGCAAAGCTATTCCATAGTGTGATGTTGTAGCTTCCCCCCCTTTTTGTGATGCGGTTACTTGGCATTCTCAAGACCCTGAGAATTTTTGTTTCAAAAGGGCTTGGAAAATGGCACTATCTGGCACCTTTGCTGTTTGAGGTCGGGGACTTAATCAAAATCCCTCCTCACTGTTAAATGCGTTGCCTCCAGGCAGAAGATGAGGCACTCTGACCACAGCCAATGTGCAAGGAGAGCCAGAATTGTCATCACCTATTCCTGTTTTAGGGATAAAGAAAGGTCATCAATCTCCAGACCTGTCACTTCAGCACTTACTTTTTTAACTGATCCAGAGATAAATACTTGTTCTCCAACAATATAAATGTGTCCACATTCATGTGGAATTAACAAATCACAAAGACTTAGGAAGACCAGAAACCTAGCGCTGATTGGGGTAAAGCCCTCACTTTGAACGGGCTGTACCTGAAACACTTACTTCTAACACTCAGCACCTCGGCAGCTGCCCCGTGACCACGAGCACCTCTCAGACCCACGGCCTTCTCAGCCAGGACGTATTTACTGTGGTGTTCACGCTGGGGAAGAAGAGGCTATTAGAGGGTAATTTACAGGGTACAATTCAGTGATTTAACCTAGAATTTTTAATTTTCTCTATAAATTAGTACAATTAGTGCCATGTCTGCAAGTAAAATGAGCAAAAATATAACATATAATTATTGAACATAAATAAATTAACACACTACTTAAAAATGTGAGCTCTAGGGAGACTGATTTAGTACGTAAAATAAGCTTTAGACAGAATTTAGGATCCTATATCCAATAACCCAGCAAGCCCATGATGCAGTGGCTATCTAAACTTAGAGACAAATAAATTCATCCAGAGCCTACGTTTTGGATGAGACTTTTCCCTGGACATCTGAATTCAGGATGAGCATGACAGACTGTGCAGCAAGCTGTCTGGCTCCGGCCCGAATTCCTCTCTAATCCAGGTATGAAGTAAAACAGCACCAGTTCCTAAGACTCCCAGCCCAGTTTCTAGGCTCCCTCTTCCTGTAAATGCCAGTACAGTATTTGGTCCTATTCAAACATCCTGCACTGCTAAATATGCAAACTAATTTACAAATCATTCAAGGAGACAGGATCCATGCAGCTGGGCCCTAAGACACAAGGTACGATGGGGAACAAGTCAGTGCAGGAAACCTTTTTGAAAAGAAAGTGGTTTGAGAAGGAATTTGAGTAATTTGAGTGTACTTAGTGGAGTATTTAGTGTGAGTTCTTAATTAAGTTATCTGTCATTTTGTTGATTCTACCTAAGACTTGGCATTAGAGATGTGGCCATATTTGTGATGGACATACTGAAAAACTCTGTGCAATTCTAAACAAATAAATGTCCACATTTCAAAAGCACTGTCAACTGGCAGAGTGAGCAAAATTGTGCAACAGTTGACAAAACAATGACAACTGTAACTGCTCTATTGTATTCTTCATTCTTTCAGATTCCACAAAGAGTCATAAAGCATTTATATATACGTGCTGCTCAGTTGTACTATTATGAAATGGCGCAAAAGTAAGAAGTCAAATAGTGCTTTCTCGTTGCCTCTCGGTTACTGCCTTCCACAGTAAAATTTAGCATTCCCTGAGGATGGGTTCCCTGACGACAAGTCCCAGGCAGCCCTACACTTCGGGTATTGCTCTACCTCTTCAGCCGGCCTCGATCTTGTCCCAGGGCAATACCCAACCTGTGATGGTAATTGCTTAAGAATGAACAGTTTGTTCTGTCTTCCTGATTAGCTAATACATTCCACAGACACCTACTTTTTTACCAAGAGAGGTCAACTTTTGACACTTCAGGACAATTCTGTCATTTCCTGGTTCCTTTGTGATTCATTTAGGTGTGGAAAGTTTTACTTCAGGGTGCTGAGAGCTCTCTAACGGCAAGTGATTTCTCTGTGGCCAGAACTCTCGTTTTGCTATATAAGCCATGTAAGCGTTGAGTGAAGGCAGCTGTTAGAACTGCAACCATGCTTCTTTTTCCTCTTTAGTAAAAAAAGACATGACTTCCCACAATTATTAGTTCCTGCTAATTACAAATAAGGCTTTAGAGTACTTTCAGAGATTTTGAATGGAATACTGAGCTTCTTATATTCAGATCTGTGGATCAAAGCTACTTCATGTTGACAAGGACTTAAAGTCTTTTCAGTGCACACTGAGTACGCTAAATGAATGAGGTGATGCACTTTCTCCTGCACTTTTTAGGGCAAGATTCAACATCACAAAGCACCATCACAACTACGAATAATTAGCTCCTGGTTACTGGAAGTATCAATGTAGTTACAGGTGAGTAACTGAATGGATCATGACGGCTAGATGCCAGGGTTATTCTCAGAATGACAATCCATGCAAGCGCACGCTGAAGCGTGGTGGACACGAGGGGTCCTGCTCGTGACTTGCTGCTGTCCTTTGCATCACAGCCCTGATTCAACAAGGTGTTTATGCACATGCTTCATTTTTAGCACATGATTAATTCCAGTATTTTAACTGTACTCAGACACAGCTTAACGTTTCCTATTGAAATCTGCCCTAAAGTTGACTAAGGCTGCTTTTCTAGCAATGCTAAGCAGAATCAAAATCAAAAAAGGAGGAAGAGAATGACTGTTATTTTACAACATACAATAAAATTTGTGTAACCCTATTCATATTCTCTACCTGGCTAGCAATAAGATGATTTCTCCTACATCATTTCCAGAAAAGTAAGACACAGAGAAAAGTAAGATTATGGGCAAAAACTGTGGAAGCATCTAAATGAATCATGAATCTAAGCTGCTTTTATTCACCCACTCTCCTTAACATGGGACTTCAGCTATCATTTAGATGCTTTGAAGAGCTTATTCTAAATCCATTCATACAACCAGCATGGAGTCCCAAGCAGCAAAGGTTATTCACCGTCACTTTATCACATCACTGAGTCTGTTGCTGGATTCTGTGTTTTGCAGATTGAGGATGGCAAGATCACCAACGCCAGTATCCTTCTACAAATTGATAATGCTAACATGGCATCTGAAGACTTCAGGCTCAAGTAAGCTTTTCTTTGGTTTCCTGATTAAGTTTGAAAGAGGACTAAGCAAAATAATTCTTTTTCATTCAATTCTTTTCATCCAAGATGAAATTGATTTTTCTGATTTATTTTTGGTGATATTAGATAAATAAAATGAATACAGAAAAAATACAAAATAAAAAAAGAGAAGGAAGGATGTTAAAAACACAAATCTTTGCCGAACAATCTTGAGTCACCCTGTTTATGATAATTAGTTCAGGTCCTGAAGAGCAGGTTTTACGGCAGACACTTAATACTTGTGACAAAAGGTATTTAAAGATTATCAACTGGGAATACAAATTAACCTGTCTCTGCCCCACATGTTTCCCCAGTCCAGCCAAATCTTTCTATTCCCTGCAGTTATCCCTCCCATCCCGCTCCACAGGAAATCCCTTTCCTTCGGTATCTTCTGTTCCAGACTCGCAGAAGTTTTGCCACAGTCAATGAGCCAGTACTTCCCTGGCTGTCAGTACACAGCGTCCTTCCTCAGTGCACTGTTGAGAGTCCTCAAACTGTCAAAGAAGCCAAAATGTTTTAATGGTAAACTTGCAGGCAAATCATTGCAAGGGAAAGGATTCCACAGTGTTTTAAAAAGGAAACTGTGCATCTGCTTCAATAGACGGGAATGTTATCCGTAAGGGCCATTCTACCTGACTCTCACTCTCAGAAACGAGCCTGACTGAATGAATGTAGAGACATCAATAGAGCCTACAAAAAAATAAATAAAGGGAGAGATTTGGAGTTTGAAGAGAAAAATTGCTCCTTATGCCCAAGGGAAGATGTGGCAGTGTTTTTCTGACTTTGTCGCACCTTGGCAAACTGCAAGAGGTTATAGTCATCTGTTAATAACTGACTTTTGGGAGCTTTTTCCTGCCTTCTGTAGGACTGAAAAGTGATAATTTTGGAAAAAAACTACAGAAAATATCGATTGTGGATGCTGTTTTGACATCTTTACTAACAAATTTTTGAGAATCCCATTCTCAGATCTTTCACAACCTGATGAATGCTAAAATGCAAACAAGAAAATTAAAGAAAAAGTTCATTCTTCCTTATCATAGAGGAGTAGTTGTGAGGAAGAAATAAAAGCATTTTACTTTTAAAATTATTCAAGAATTATTAAAGAACATATTTTAGAAGGAGAATTTGTTTCCTTGCTTTCCTGCTCTCCTTAGTTCCTTACTAAGAGGACTTAAGCATATCCACTTCTCTTTGATGGCACTTATACAGGAGGCTGGAAGGGGTCTGCTTTCAACAAGCATGTTTTATCTGCTTTTTCCTGATGAAGGTATGAAGCAGAGAAGTCTCGTAGGCAGGGAGTGCAGTGTGATGTTGAGAGCTTGCGTAAGGAGCTTGACAACCTCACCATCGTTACAACAGATCTGGAAATGGAAATTGAAGGCTTGAGAGAAGAGCACATCCTCAGGAGGAAAGACCACGAGGAGGTAAAACAAAGTTCCACTTGCTAAAATCATATCATACAAATCTTCGCTACCATGTAATTAACTTTGAGTAAGATCCACAATCTATAAATGGGATAGATGATTCAGAACCCAATCATGTTTCAAAAGAAACCAAAGAGAATCAGATCAGACATGAAGTTTGTGTCCTATTTCAACAATTAAACCAGGAATTCAGAAAGGAAAACAAATTACTGTACTTTCTCCCAGAACAAACTCTCTTCTAGTCAACCGCCCATTTATCATACATAGCTAGAAATAAGTTTCATATCTAGCTGATATATTCCCAGAAATACTTAAATATACATACACAGAAATTTCAGATAAACAGGAAATGTTACTTGCTGCTCTAGAGTTTCACTGACGGGTTTAAATGCACACCTTCCCCTTGACTCTGGATATATCATTTCTGTGGACAGGTCTTTGGAAAATCCCTAAATTCCAAATTTGAAAGATTTTCCTAAAAAGCTGGAAGTTCAGGGTGGTAGGACCAGACTAAACGTGCCTTCTCTTAAACAATTCCCGTAAGTGACTGTTCCTGGCCATTGCTAGAAATAAGATGCAGGGCTAGGTAGTGTTTTGATCTGGGTATATCCATCCGGATATTAAGACACATTATATTATTTTAAAACTTGTTGCCAGAGGGAACAACACAGCTCTTGAATTCTCAAAGGATCAAAAAAAACGGTTGGTGAAGTCAAATAAAACTACTTATTCTTGCAAAAATCTAAGCACAATTAATTAGAAAATATTTAATCCTTGTCAAAAAACCTTTCTGCTCTGGATTCTTACAGAGCTATAGCACAGTGGTCTCTGTTACTCCCACACATATTTTACCACTGCTTGACAACATGCTGTTTTCATTTTGCTTGACCTGATGTTGCTTTCAGTTATTACCTACTGCAGAACCAAACATCCTACTCGTATTTGTGGATTATTAAAAGGGAGAATAGAAATCCAAGGGTTACCTAGCAGTAGATGAGACTTTCTTTGGCTGATCCCTTTGTAGACTACTGAATAGCTATAATAAAACAGCTCTCGGAAGCAGGGCAAGCAACAGGGACATCGGTGTGTCCAGTCGATCTGCATTTCAGAGGCTGTGATGTCATGCCCCGAAATGGTACTTCGCCTGGGTGCTCCTGAAATGGTACCTAGCACATAAGATTATGCTACACCAAAAGGAATGTTACCATACCTGTTGGACTTGTTCTGTAATTATGTTGTTTACACAGTAATTATATGTTTTAATCCAATTATTCCTTTAACAATTACACAGTACTGACTCTCATGTAAACTTAGTTATGGTTCCATAAATATTAACATAGAGGGTAAGAAAGATGAAATTACTGTTAGGCTTACATGAAAGGTTTTAGGTTCCTAGCAGATAAATAATTTTAAAATGTCAGTGCTTCTTCTTTACATATATACTTTCCAAAAACTTTGTAACAGAAATTAAGAAACATCTTCTCACATGTTTTTTATTGAGTTCTCTAGCACACTTCTGCCATGGAAACAGATGTATATTACTGGTTTAACTTATGTCACAGTATTACCCATATATAAAATTTCCAAATTGTGTTAACTGAATATATATAACAATCATGCTACCATAAAGAAAAAAATATGTTGGGCATTTTGAGAGGATGGAAGTGAAGAAGACAAGACAGGAATGCAAACTCTGTTTCCATTCTCATAAATAATCTTGCTTGTCCCCTCTGTTCTGAGTAGGATATGAATGCACATCGCTCATCACGGGACTTCAAAGTCAATGTAAAAGTAAACGCAGCACCACCAGAAGATTTAGCCAAGATGCTAGCAGAAATAAGAGAAGATTATGAAGCTATCATTGAAAAGAACCGTAAAAGCCTTGACAGTTGGTACAAAGAACAGGTAACAGCTATTTTCTGACCATTTTGAAGATTCCTGTTGCTGTATGCGACTGAGCAGAATCAGCAAGCTTTCCCCTTGCTTTTGCTCCACAGAGTGCAGCTCTGTCTCTGGCAGCAGTTCCTAATCCAGAGCAGCTACAGAGCAGTGAGAACGAGATCAAGGATCTAACACGCACTTTACAGTCCCTGGAGATCGAGCTGCAGGCACAGATGAGTAAGGTATCTGTTGTAGACATCTCTGGCTGGTCATTGTTATTTCATAAATTCTCCAAAATTGCCTGGGACCAACTCTTTATTTATATCCATAGCATATCACCTAGCATAATTTTATTATAGTTATTAAAGTATAAGTGAAGCTGGAATTTGGCCCATATTTGACTTTGCCAGAATCCGCAAAACAGACTGAGCAACTGTCACCAAGATGTAAAAAATGTATGTCTCTCTTTACACCAGTACATGGGGAGAAGATAAAGAAGAGACAGGACAGCTGGCTAGATGATCTAGAAGGAAAAAATGTCCAAGAAGACAGAGAGTTATTATATAAGTTTCATATTGATAACCCTATTATATAGGGTTTATATATCAGCATATATTATTATATGCTGATGAGGAATCTTACAAACTATTCTCAGCCCTTCTAGAGGGGAAATCTCACACATCCCTAACTTGGAGAGTTTGGAACAATTCTGTACAATAAAAGCAGAAACTGACAAAAGAGTTGAAAATGAGTTATTTACAAAATATAACAGTGCCACTTGAAAAGCACTAAGAGAACTAAGTCACAATTTAAAAAATAATCAAAGGTCAGGAATATTTTTGATGAACCATTTTATCAAGTATACATTTGCCCCTTCCTAAGCTACTGGAAGACAACTGTCTTCCATCTTGCCAAATAGCGCCTCAAGCATTCACCACGAAATACTCAGACCCAAACTGCAAATAGTTCACCTTTCTGAAATAAATATGATCTTTGACAATCAAATGCAATATTATACCTACAAAGAGGATAAGCATTTCAAGATTTTACTGAAGATTTATTTCTGTATTGTCCTTGTAGCGACAACTTTCAAACTGATGATAGCATTTACTGACTGAGAAAAGCCTAATAGACATGTAAGAGGTATCATACTACTGCAGTCATTTGTTTTTCTACATTTTTGTGAAGAGCGTGTGTAACTTTGATTACCACTATCAGAGCTTATGCCAGACGGGAGGAAAAATCCATTCAAAAACTTCCTTAAAGACACACTGAATTACAGAAGCACTGTTTTTGAACATAAAGAATATGGAAGAAATAAATTAATCCAATTTTGCATATAATTAGGGGCATATAACACAGCTTCATGATTCTGCTGTCTTTACATGACTAGTCATGCAAGTGGATAAGTGTTTAAATGACCACTGCCTTAATTCAGTAATCTTCTACCTAGAGATCAAATTTGCTGGCATTTCTGCACTACCACATAAATAATAACCATAGAACTGGTATTATCTGCTCTGTCAGAAACACATGCTGGAAGACACCTTGGCTGACACCCGGAATTACTACGCTCTTGCACTTCAAAACATGCAAGCCATCATCTCCAAATGTGAGGAAGAGCTAAGCCAGATTCGCCAAGACATCAAGCATCAAAATAACCAATACAAGGTCCTTCTTGGGATCAAAACTCGTCTGGAGAAGGAAATTTCCACTTACCGCCTGCTGCTGGAGGGGAGCGTTGATGGGTAAGGCAAATCTGCCCTGACTGGTATAGATGAGAAGAGACTTCTCATATTCAGGTTGTTTGTTTGTTTATGTTTATGTTTAATCAAAGCTTGTGAGTTCCACAGCATAATATCAAGGGTTGGTATTTTAATGTGATGATCATGATAAAAAGCCTTAGACACTTAGTACCCACAGAATGTAATTTTGATTACCTAAATTCACTTAAAAATAAGAATTTCTACATTCCACATCACGCCTAACTCAGTTCAGGAAAAACTGCCAGCTTCAGTAAAACTCACAGTCATTTTATGTTTTCAAAACAAGTTCTAGATCAAAAAGAAGCTTGGAGACAAGTTTGGATCATCTGTGGTCAGCCATGTGCAGTTACAAACATCAGCACACAAAATCTATCGCGTTCCCCTCCCGTGATGGGTCGTTCGCTTTCCCCAGTCTGTCTTGTCTGAATCTCTGCACTCGGAAATCTCCGGGCCTCTCAATTCTTTATTCTCTTATCTTATATACAGAGCATGTCTTATTTATACAAAATCAGGAAAAGGAAGATTAACAGCATTCATAACTAAAAGTCTCAGGGAGGCAGGACATTGAGGCACAAAGTATTGGGCTGTTTCTCAGAAGAGAAAATGGGACCAACCTGATAAATTCACAACATAGGAGGAACAGTGCAACTCTGCACAACAGAAGCAATAATCAAAGCATAAGGGAAGGGTTACAGGTGAGGGTATCTGCATCCGAGACTACTGAAGAAGAAAAGTTCTCACGGTACAAAAAGGTCTTTCTTTTGTTTGTTTTTATCTGTTTTCATATTGGTATAAGGTCTCCTTAGAGTATCACTAAGATGAAGGGGATGAATAACTACTTCAAACGAGTATACTCATTATTTTGCCTCCATTTCATTATCTTTACAGGACAACAAGAAAATCTGAATCAAACGCTAAAGGTAAAAGTCCCTTATTTGGTTCTCTGTAGTGAATCTTTTAATTATTTTGTCATTTCTAATCAAATTTAACTCAGAATGAACTTCACTTTGCACAAAGGACCTATGAAAGGTTCAGGCAACAGTTAATCCCCAGGCAGGCTGCAATTCAGAATAACCGGAGTGGCTGTGGTCCCAGCGAAGGACGGCGTGTCAGAGAGCACGTTCTGCTGGGTCCGCCAGCTCCCGGCCTGCTCGGCAGACTGGCTCCTGCCGGTGAAACACACTGCCCAAAACTCAGAGCCAGCCGAAAGCTTTCACGGTGTGTGAGGAGGCACAGGGACTCCATTTGGTGACTGAAACGGCTTCTACTAAGCCACAGACAGCTGACTTGGTGGAAGGATGGAAGTCATCCTGCAGTGCTGGGCTTGAGGGCAACAAGCAAATCTGCATGTCTGGAAATTCGTACTCTAGCATGAGTATGACCTACAGACATTTAATCAGGCAGGTTAATCTGCTCTGAAATTAGATTTGCACTGGCTGGGATGTAGCTGTATTATTCATCTGCCCTGGTGTTATTCATTTGCCCTGATCTGGACAAGGCCAGGGTAACTTTCTGGCAGTACATTTCACAAAGAGCAATAATAAGTATTGACTTAAAGGGAAACATGGAAAGATGCATCAGCTGAGGAGGTAGCTGGCAAACTGCGTACATGAAACCTTCTCTGCATCATCTCTTCTCAGCATTGCTTCTTGCATGATTAAGCCTTCATGTTCTTTCAGAACACGCGGGGCCGACCAACCGCAAGATCAAAGCCATCGTACATGACAGCGTGAACGGGCAGCTGGTATCCTCCACCATCAGTGAGATCCACCAGCAAGCGTGAATTCAGAAGTTCTGCTAGCTGGCTTTCCTAACAGCCGGATGCGCAGCCTGTGACCATCCCTCCGAGTGACTACGTGCAGCGTGCTGGTCTCCCCGTGTGTAAAATGGGGATACTGATAGTGAACTCTTTCATAAAATGATTTGCAGTCCAATAATGAAAAGTGCCATACATAGCTGATATTGTTAGTTTGAAGAGGTTTTAGTCACCAAAACACTGAAGACAAACTTTTCAATGAAAATGCCTGGCTGAGCTGGTAATACATGTATTATATACACCTCACCAGGGCATGAACCTCCACCTGTGATTCATTTATTGCTCTCCAAATTAGCTATAATTAAAAATGAATAATCTCTCTACTTTGCTCGTGGTCTTGTCTCTTATCATATACCTCACTGCAGCCAATAAATTCTTTCCCATCACTTGTATTGCTGCTTGGCATTTCTGGTTTTGCTTTTCATGAAGTATGTGCCGGCCCACAGTGACAGCGTTACTGAACCCAAGAGACTGCAAAAGCCTTATTGTTTCAGCACACACGAAACTGGAAGGACATAAATAAGAACAAAAGAGGTGACACAAGCAACAAAGTGGTACACTACTATACTTGGCATTGATACGAGCAAAACTATTAGGCTTTCCTATATACAACTTCTAAATGTCATGATTTAAAACAGCATTATTATTAGGATTGTTATAAAGTACACTTTACTAAAATATGTGCACTAAAAACATTTATTTCTTTTACAGATTTAGAGAAATTTTAAGTATCCTTACTTTTTTTCCTTTAAAGGTTATAAGTACTTTTGCAGACACTCATATTTTCTCAGTGACCTATTTCATTCAAAACACCATTTCACCTACTTGTCTTCACATTAATGTTCACTGTTTTAGCTGACAAGTTCTATAGTCGGGATAAACTGATACATGCAGCACATACTAAGGCGTCAGTGTAGGAAGGGGAGACGGTTCAAAAACAAACTACAAATTCTTTTTCAATCATTTTTCATGAATCCTATTTTTTGTTAAAACTACTTCCCTCATAACATGGTTTCAAATAAAAATGACTTGGGAGGGAGGAGAAAGAAGGGAGAGAAGAGCTCTAAATACAAAACAGAAATGTTTTCAGTACCAAGGGTTTCATTTTTCTAAGAAAATACACTATTTTCATAATGTTTTCTCATCAAAAATATTGCAAACACATCTCTTGCCAGCAAGGTCTAATAGTGAGGAGAAAGACTACTTGATTTTTTTAACCTGTTTCTGAAGTTTAGGACTTTTGGATTTCAGCGTTTAAAAACGAAGCCCAAAGCTTCTTCCCCTTTCTCACATCAGCCCGTTCACCAACTCAAAAGAAGACCCTAAGGGCAACAGGAAAATTTCCAGTGATATACAGTGATAAAAACTGAGTAAGAGAAATAGAATTATCATCAGGAGTTTTTATCCAAGGAAGACTGCAAAGCAGAATGAAGGAAAAGAGCCAAAACGGAGCACAGTGAGTTGAGCTCGGAGCTGCCTTCCGAAGTTAATGTCTGCTATCGAACAGCATGTTCGGGGCAGTCTCACATGAACGAGCTAAATTGTCACTATACTCGCTAATACCGACTCATAAGAGATTTTCATAAGGGATTCTTGTTACCCGCTTTGCTTTGAAACAAGGTTCACAAAACAGTGAAAATTTCAAAGAAAACGCAGATTTAAAAAATAAAGTCAATCTCTATGATATAATGTTTTCTCACTGGCATGTTAGGACCAGTTCATGATCCCCCTTTCCTGCCCCCACTCTCCACCCTTGTTGCACAAAGAGATCCCCAAAGCACTGAATGGATTACCTAATGGTTTCTTTAAATTGGGTAAAACTTGTAATACAGGATTAGTAACTCTTGGCTAATTAGCAATGTCCTTCCTGATAGCTTACCAGATCCAACAAGCCAAAGCTGGTGTTTATGGCACCTGGACAGAATGTGTCCAGGTGTTCTCGAGTAGTTTTCTATGTTATTTGAAGCTGTATTTGTTTATCAACTTTACAGAGCATACTAGCATTGCTGTAATATGAATCACTATAAAAACTTCTAAGTAGCTCCTTATTTCTAAATCAGAGGAAAGGATTTATGTTTTGCATTAGGTTTTCATAGTACTAAACCACAAGGAAAGAATAAAGAAAACTGAAAAATTAGCAGTATTTTATAGAGCAAGCTTATACTTATTTCCCATTCTTGAACAATTCATTGGCTTTGTTTTGTCCCAACGTCCTCCCGTGCAGAAGTGAGGTGCACTCCCTGCGTTCCTGCGTTACACTCAGCTGCTGTCCAAATGACAGCAGTTAAGACGTCCTCGTGCAGAATCCCCACCCCGCTCCATTACTCCATTACTTCTCTTACCCCGTGTCACTGCATTTGTAATGGACAGACCAGTACAGCTCACACTGATCTCACGGTCCACTGTAACATGGTCGTTCATGCCTGGCTCTAATACCACGATTCAGTGGCTGTCTTCTACCACGTCAAATCAACCATCTGGTTCCTAAGCACACAAACAACAGTCACACCACCTTCTGCCTCCTTATTTTCCCATTCCTGGAGAATTTTCAATGGCTTTAGAACACTACATGTAATTGCCGATTTCTTTCTTGTTAAATAGCTAATGATATTGTATCACCGCCCACATGTTGCCCAATAAATGTACTAAACTTAGTGATTATTCATTATTTCAGAATTTGTGTCCTAATAAATAAGCCCTGCATTCATGGATGTACCAGTATAGCCCTGCACCCTCAATCATAAATAATGATACTAATGATGTAGCACTTAATGCACTGTTAACATTAAATTCTCACAACACTCTGAGAGATGAAGTTAAGGAGATAATGAGTGTGGATTGTATTATTATTTCCATTTTATGGCTTGAGAAATTGAAAAGAGAGATGACACAACCTCCTCAAGGCTGCAGAGAAAGTCACTGATAGCGACTGAATTAGAATTCATCACTTCACAGCTTCCACTTACCTCAGCTCTGAGATAACACCGCTTCCACAAAGAGCCATTCCATGGTTACAACAGTCCCTCTGCATCTGATGATTGCACTTAGGAGATAATTTAATTGATTCACTTCAAGCCTGTACTGCTGGTCAAGATCCTGCACATAATTTGATCATGTTCTTAAATTTACAGGTGTCAACAGCACTAATAAAATTAGTCCTGTACAAAACGTTATACTTGTGTATCTTTGCCGATTTTGTAGTATTTGAGGAACTCTAAACAGGAGCTGACATAGGTATTTCTTTCTCTTAGTCTTGGTTCAGTGTCAGGAAGGCCTTTTTAACTAAAGGCTCAGTTTATCACTGTGAAATACTATAGCACCCTTGAAACCAATGTATCCTATAGCATCCTTTCTAGCATCTTTAGACCAAGGAAATCTTCAGGGATGCGAGAACTGTATTGCTTTCAGAATTATTATTATATTTATTATTTTATTGCCTTAAAACTATTTGAACAGTCTGTTAGCTGGAGTTTATTCTACATTGACATTAAATATACACAGAAGTGCTGTTTCAGCATCGAGGAAGTGACTGACCCAGGCCCAAAGAAAACTGCAATCTTAAAAGTTTGAAGTATTATAAGAAATAATACACTCAAAATGAACATTTTCTATTTCCCATATAAGCAGAAATGGGATATAGAAATAATGACAGATGATGTAGGATAGTAGAAAAATACCAGTAAGACATAACGTCATTTCTAAGCCTTAGTAAATGATGCAACAATACTTTTGCAAACTAAAAAGACAAATGAACTTAAAGAGTCTATAAAAGGAGGCTGAAACCATCAGCGTTCACAAAATCATTTCTTGTAGTTTCACCTGCCATTTAAGGAAGTCCTGCACTAAATCCTCCAGCATGATTGAGAACAGACTTGAATGCAGTCCAGAGTGTGTATGAGTCATGGCTCATTTCACTCGTAGAAATGTTAAAACTTATTAAGGTACATTACAATAAGCAGCTTTGGTAAGTGAACTGTTGATCCTTTGGAAGACGTCTGCAATGAGATAATGAAGTAATGCTTTTTGCTATTAATCATACATTTTTTCTGGTGATGTAGCCGCACATCGGCAGGTTTATTTCTTATTTAGGAACGAGCCATTTCTCTAGAATGCAAAATTTTTGCCTTGTTAATATGGATGGCTGGCTTGCAAAAGTTAATCAAGTCATTTCAGTAACAGAAGAAAAACCCTAGCATTTACAGCACTGTCAAAAACACAGCTTGCATGCTATTATTGAAACAGAATAGGTGGAAGAGCTGGTAAAACGTTTCACAATGTCCACACCCTGACCTATAAAGGTCTCTAGAGTTCTGCAGGGAGATGCCAGCTCCCGTGTATGAATCAGTCAGTAAAGGGAAGGCTCTATAAACAGAAAGCAAGTAAAGAGCAATGCTGGAGAGGCCTGCACTGCACCCCCCAACACACACTTCCTCAACTAGGCAGCCAAAGCATCATAATTATTGACTTTATGTGTACATTCGGCTTTGTGAAATCAGAAGTAATTTGGGGCCTGTCTTACTATGCATTGCTTCCTCGTAATTCCTCCCGCAGCGTAAAATTCTGCAGGTGTTTCTTTTGAGGTTGTATTCTTAAGGCATTTTTAATTGTATGACTACATTGAAATGACCTACTTGAGCCATACATCAAGGGGTTGGCATCAACTAACTGTTTGTAAAAATATTACATTAAACACAAGTATCAATGGATTTATAATTGAGTTCTGGACTCTCATTAAAGAAAGTCATAGATGATAAATTACTAGCCATGACCTATTGCTGAGAGGGGTGCATTGCTGCTGCTTCCAAACATATTAAATTGCCTTTTAAAAGCTTGAATATGCATCAGAAGCTTAAAGGCATAAAATCATAACATCAGCTGTGGTACAGAGTTTCAGTAACTATCTGGACTGCAGGGGTAAATATTTTGCTTTGCAATATGCTAAGGACAAGTCAAAAGGAGTTATTTTGATAAGCTATTATTAGGCTCTAGTGAGAGTAACAAAAATGAGGAATGTAATTTAATTAGAGAAGAATAAAATTTAATTTAGAGGAATTATTTGGAACAGGCAGGGAAAAGAAGATGGAAACAAGCTGACTGTGGCATTACGCCGAGCGCAGGCCTGTGACACCAACGAAAGAGAGACAAGATAACGATACAGTACTTCTTTAGAAAATACATAGAAGTTAATAGTCTGATACTTTTAGAGAAAGAATATTAGCTTTGGGCTCAAATTTATGCTTCCGGAATCATTCTTGTAAGAAATTAAAGCATAAAATGCATAAAACAAACTGGAAGACAAAGTAACTCCTGCTAGAGCAACTTCAGAGGAATAAATACGCAACGCTGTCGCAAGCGGACAGAAATTTGTGATTATAGAGCTACCAGTACAAAAAAGAAAATCACCTCTTTCCTTCCTTTTCTGAACACATTACTGAGGCAACTAACTGATTTTTGAAGCCATTTCAATGCCCAGGCTCTACTTAGTCAGTCTCACCGGAGAACAGTCTCAAAGCAGTTACCAAGACGGTGTGTGAATGTTAGTATTCTGCTGCAGATAACATTGCGACTATGCAGAGAAAAAGACACAAGCAAATCCCACACCTCTTCATTAATCCCTAAAGTTTTTGCTATCTAAAAATTAAAAGATACTTGAGCATCAATCATAAAGCAAGGGGCATCATTCGAAAGGCTAAAGCACATTCCTGTCCTTACAAATGCAGCTTTCTGGATGGAGAAAGCTAGGTAATACTCGCTGCCATTGCTTACAAGCTCACTGTCATACATAATGCCAGACTCGTCGCTATTGCAGCTTGTGACTGTGCAGATAAATACTGCTTTAAACATCTGGCCACAAGAGTTAAAAATGCAAAAATGCAAAAAATTCTTCTTCTGGATATAGGGCCAGAAGTGGGTAATATAGAAAATTTCATTATGTAATATGTGGATTGCATTAACCACACTCAAGTTTCAGCATGGATTTTCTAGTTGTAGTAAATAATATGCAAATTTGTACATGTAGCTGTTTTAAGAAGGTATGTGGTGGCCTCTAGTGACGAATGCATATATACACAATACATTTCTGTTCCAAATGGCATGAAAATCAGACTGATGTGACTAAGCACTGCCACAGAAACCACTGCTTTTGCTATGTGTGCCTTCTTTGAGACTCCTAAGGCTAGGTAAAAATCTTTAGCTAAAAATTTCTGTTGAAGTATCTGTGTATTGAAAGGTGCACTACTTTCTTGAGGGTACTACTGAGATGTATTGTGGCCCTGGTTTCCTTCTTACCTTTCTCCATATTGCATTGCCTGACGCAATGGGATGGTGATATTCCAGGTTGCTTCTCCTTATAAAGCAAGCAGCCGGTAACGCGTCTCTGGTTATACCCACCCTGGGAGAAGGGATGCCACGCAGCCACGAGGACATCCTGAAAGGATGATTTACCACTGCGGTCCCCAAACAAAAAGCTGCAGTCACGCAACTGCCAGGCAACTCATGACCATCACGGTTGGGACTACAACCCTGAGAGAGGAGAACGGGTTGCTTCTCCTGGTCCGGGGGTTCCACGCCTGATAGCAGTGAGGGCTCTGCAACCAGAACAATTGCTTCCTACAAGAGCTGGGGAAGTATTCTGCACGAACACAGCTTTGGGCAACACAGTGTGTTTGTATATATCTTTTGTGTTGTATTATTAGTATGTATATACATTTGCAGAAGGCCATGAAAATTGTATTTGCTCACCGTATCATACAAATATGTAATATGTTCGTATGGATACTTAACTATCCCAGCACTATACTAGGTTTAAATGCTTGATATACAAACGACAAATTCATGTGCACAGAAGTTCAGCAAATATTGGCAATGGTTGCTGCCACATCCGGGAACAACGTGAAATTCTCCAGTTTACTGGTTTGCTCAGTCCACTGACACCTCAGTTGCACATAACTTTTACAAGGAAAAATAGTCCTGCCTGGTAGTCTTTCAGACTATATTCAAGGTGATATTTATGATACTTTTAGGGGCAAAAAAAGAGAGGGTTCATTTGTATGGCTTGGAGCTGTTATTGTTGGCCCTAATATCTGATCCTATTTGAAGAGAGCAGCAAAAATAGGAAAGGCAGCTCCTGACTTTCATTTGCAGCCTGTGGTTAGGGAAGGATGTATCCAACACACTGTCTCAGGCGTCACTCTGAGATCTGGCACATTTCGGGAAGTACCACACAATTTGAAGTAATGTTTTCAATTTACCTCTCTGGTCAAAGCTCAGAGCAGCAAAGAAATAAGGTGGACTGTTTTGATGACTAAGACAAATTTTCTTTGGATGAAAGACAGAAAGAAGATGGAAGTTAGGAAAAATATATATATATGAGGAAGACAGTGCAAGATCTTGCACTGGAAATGTTCACGGCTTAAGTGAAGCCAGCTGAGTTAATGACATCACCTGGTCCCTTCTCTCTTGTCTGACCCGGTCATGGTTCTTCTTGTAGCTTGGAAAAGCATCAACCGCTGGTTCTGTGGAAGAACCTAAATTTTCTCCTAAGATGATCTAAGCAATGACAATAGTGAGAAAACATTTCTTTTTCCAGCAAGCCTCAGTCAATCATATCATTGCCATTTAGTGGGAAAGCAAATACAACTTTCTGCAGTTTCAGTGGTCGAGGAACTCATGCCTTCTCAATCTATTTTGCTGTGCAGTACTTACTCCCGGATCACAGCATGCAAAACACAGAACAGCTCTGGGCTGTTCAGAGACAGAGGCATTCGAGGGTGCAGCATTTGTACCAACAAATGGTTTGAAGACAGTTTGTTTTCAGGGTGGAGAATTGTGCTAAGTATTCTTTTTTATTCATCCCACAATGCAAATATGTAATGGAAAACAGTTGAAAAAAATTGAGGTATTTAACACTGACTGTATACTTTTATAACCTTTATCTTTTCACTACACTTGCTATAAATACACCAGTAATTTCTATAGAGTTGTCCCTTTTTCATGTGTATTCATGGCAGTTGCCTCCTGGCTACATCAGTGGAAAACAGATCAAGAACAATAAAACATAATCACAAACAGCCATCTTCTTGTAGCGTATCAGCCACAGAGGCCTATGACAAACATACGATGAAACATATCACTCTGGATTCCCAAATTAGGACTAAAAGAAACAGCAACGCATACAGGGCTGATTGCCTGCACTGAGGCAGAAAAATCTGAATTTGAAATACATTATTGGCTCAAACCCACATGACAAACCGACTCTTATTTTCCCTTGAAAGGTCATCTTACCACTTTTCCCTTTATTGTAAAGCCACTGTATACCATAAATTTATCTAGGAAGTAACTTCTTCTCACAAATAGGTTAAGAAGAGAAGGAGGGGAATTTTTCAGAAACAGAAATATTGAACATATGGTTGGAATATTTAACAAGGAACTCTGTCTCCCTTGAGTACATTTTGTACCGTGGAAGCCCATTCAGAACTGTACTACAAGAGCTCTTCAGGAATCAAATTCTTATGACGAAAAGTCTGAATTTATATCGGCAATGTAGTTACAGGGACTAGTAAATGGGCAGCATTGGATTTGCTCACTATTAAAATGGACCATTACTAAAGCCTGAACTAAAAGACTTTTCTTTGCTTAAATCTTTAAGTCAGCCAAAAGAAAAGCATATGTTACACCTAGAAGTTGCATAAATGCAGAAGCAAAGCTGGGTGTGTCTTTTTTCCTTGACCTCCCATGAATGGCTACCCAGGACTGATTAGCAATGGTGAGTAATACTAAACGGCACACACGCTTTATCATAACCCCGCACTACTTATCTACATTGCTCTCTACTATACATTAAACTTCTGTCGCACAGGCGGGAGTTCTTCCCGAAACAAACAAACCATTAGCGTTGCTACGACTGTTTTACTTTCGCTGCACACAAACAGTGGAGGGAAATGCTATGCACCTATCTACAGACTGTCCTCTACGGCGTAGTCACAGCCGAGCCTTGACTTGAAAGATGCCCAGCCAAAGCATCAGCAAGTGTTAACAGTACTTCTTTAACACTGGTCAAGACTGCAGATATCAGAAAATACAATATTTTTAAAGTTTCTTAACAGCTATGTAGACTATTTTCTGTTATAACCATTTTGCGAATAAGGCAGGCCGCAGGCTGGGACACGGGCACGCGGACATCTGCGCTGTTTCGCCATCACCCCTCGCACAGACGTGGCTGTGGCAGCTGCTGCTCTTCCGGACGGCGTCCGGGCATCGTCGGAGGGGCCCCGCCGGCCGGGGGCAGCAGGACGGCTGTGCACGTCAGCCGCCCCCAGCCCCTCGCTCTCGGGCCGCTCTACGGGCCCTGCCTTGTTCAGCTTACCAGGGTAGCTGCAGCCTTTGGTGCTCATTTTCACAGTATTCAGTGGTTTATCCAACCACTCAAGATACATTCAATCAAAAAACTGTAATGAAACCCCTAAAAAACAGGAGCAAAACCCACCTATGGCATGAATTATATGCACTCCTATCTTAGTAAATATTCTTGCTAATATTTCAGCTTACTTTTAGATTGAGAAGTGTGTATAAACTTGTAAGACCGGAGAAATTGTCAGGAAATAATTTGGAGAAGAAAAGAACACCAGGAAAAGTCAGCCCAGTATCTTTTAAACCTAAGTCTACATGATGCTATTGCTCAGTACTTCCAATTGCATATGCCTTAAATGGTTTTGCTTAATAATCAAGAAGATTTTGGAGGAAAGAAACATGTCCAAGGTTCATCTATACATAAAATAGGAGAGCCAGAAGCCAAGACAAATGTCTGACCTAGTCCTGATGTCCATTTTGATTCAGATCACTGTGTAATGTGAAGTCGGAGAAATTTTTATGTATCAGTGCATTTTACTTCACTATCAATCTGAAATGTATTTTATATTATTCTTATATTTCTAAATAGTATCCAACTTCTGTAAATTTCAAATACGTGACATTAATTTAGCAACACATACAATTTGCTTTTTTGATATTTAAACTATGTAGCTGCTTATCCATTTGGGGGTGGGATAGCTGCGAATACAAAGGTTGAGAATTTGGCCCACAAAAGCCAAACTAGAGCTTTGCTGACATCTGTTATGTTTATAGGCAAACAGGAAAGTTAACAAATAATGTTTGGCTTCTGCTCGATAAAAGAAAAAACTGAATGTTCAAATAGTGATGTTTAGAAAAAACACCATCAAGGTAATATGGAAACTAATTTGAACAAATGCTAAGAAAACAAAGCAGAATGTTTAGTGTTAAATAAGTTATCAGGAATTACGGCCAGACATGTAGGCGATGAACGGCATAGCCAAGAGAAGGAGCTGCAGCAAGATCTCCTGCTGTGTTCCTCTTACAGCTTTAACGCATATGCTTTGTCCTACTGACTCTATTCAGTCTTACTCAGTCTGAGTATTTTTAATAACCAAAAGACCTGCCTTGAGTTTCTATAGTTACAGTCCAAATAATCTGGCTACTGCACTTTGGTTTTAACTGCTGTAAATGTTTTTCCGTCATTTACACTTATCAGTTCCACCCAAAAAAGTTCAAGGTCCAAAGACAATTCATGCAGACGACCAGCATCCACCCGCAAAAAGCGTTCTGCCCTGCACACCGATCAGTCAGCCTTGGAAGACTCATTTTCAGAAGAGCTAAGCGTGACAGCTTGACAATGTGCCTTGCCCCAGTGCTATTTAGAATGATCTGTAGGCAACTCTCTTCTAACTTTTAAAACTTACCAGTACTGGTTTCCTAATGCTCCAGACTTAGGGGTTCTCAGAAAGTTGAGGATACTGCCAAGACACAGTTTTAGGCCCCAAAGCGTAGCATTTCATCAATTCCCTTGCCTCAAGGTCTGAAACCAGGATGCAGAGCAGCTGTTTTCCACCAATACAAACAGTATGTGTCAGCTGTTCTACCTGACTAGCTCTACATTAATAATACACTAAAGTACTGTAAGTGCGATGCCCCAAGGAGCTACACCTACCAGCTGTTCCAGGGCACAGCTGCCACACGCTTTCCAATGGCACTGATGACCCCCTCAGCAAGCAGCTTCCTCCCTTGCTTTCTGTTCTCTCTCTCTATTTAGTATCTCAAAAGTATACATCATCTGCAGTTTAGGAACCTCGCTGCTATTAGGATTGTTAGTTTTTTTAATACGCTTAACGAAGGCAGTCATTTCCTCCAAATGAACATACCCTCTCGCTTTGCGGCAGAGCACCCCGTGGTGGAACCGCTTTTGCACAGCACACTCCAACTCTTCAGCTTGTTCCCAGAGAGGGAGAAGGTTTGCAGGAAAGTCAATGTGACAGCTTACGATGATGGCTTCTGCAGGGAGTCTACTCACTCCAAAAAGCTGCTATCAAATGTAGAGGCCAGGCGATCTCCAAAACGTCAAATACCAATGCATATAGAGTTGGTAGTATTTTTGTCTAGAATATTGTCAAGGTAGGAGCTAAGTGCTGTCACCACAATACATCTCACACCTGCACAAATAACAACTATATCTGAGTATAGAAAGCAAGATGGGACTATTTAATGAACAACTACTTGCGTTGCTTTAACTTGAGCCAAACGGGACTGCTGGAAGTGAGTTATGCTGGAAGCTTGATCTCAGCCTCTCAGATCACTCCATGGACTTCAGCATCTCCCATGCAAATGAAGGAGGACTTTCAGTATTCTTCTGCTTACTACTTTATCCAAGCAATAGCATTTCTGTTTAATTTCAACTGCACTGAAAGCTTGTTCAACATGCAAGGGTTCCTAATACTAAGTGAAGGCATATTCGGTGCAAGTTCCCTACAACGTTCACTTTCTGATTACAGTACGATTAGCATTTTCGGCTTACGATAAAATTAACATGGTAGTTATAAATGCCATCTTTCTAATAATTTACACACTGTTCTAGACTGCTCTGAGGCCCAGAGTATTGCTTACTCAACAGAAATACATACTTGATTGTAAATGTATATATTTTAGGTCCCTTGTCACACATAATCAACTCTCATTTTAATTTCATAAACTGCACATGGGCGTAAGAATCTATTTGTTCATTCAAAAGCACCATGCAAACTGTGGCTGCAGGTATACTGTTATAAATCATTCAATAGCTTATTTGTGTTTTATGTTTTATTCAAAATAATCACAAAGAAAGCCAAACTACCTGAGGAGTTTTTCTCAAACGCAGATGAACAGATTAAAACCCCCTTGCACCACACAGATTGTGGGGGCAATATCCTGCGTGTTCTTTGTTCTGACACCAACTACATTATGTGTCAACAGAGGTGGGGTTTATAACTGTTGTGCCTCCTCCTTGAAATATAGTATAAAGGTTTACAGAGCATACACTGTTCTTCACTTTCGTTGTCCTAAGTTTGTGGAGACTTAGCTGTTTCGTTTTAGACAAAGAAGAAAAACACAGATGGCATTCTCTAACCAAAGCTTTCGGCGGGGTTCGAGCTCCCACTTCTATCCTCCTGCACCCAGTGTCAGCGGTTTGACCGTCAGGAAAACAGCCATCCAAAAGTTTCAAGCACCTAGTGTCTATGGGGGAGCTGGTGGCTATGGCACCCGCATATCTGCCAGCACCAACTACGGACAAGGCTTTGGGGGAAAATTCGGCAGTAACTTCCAGCTTAGTATTACGGGTAACGATGAACTGCTTACGGGCAACGAGAAAACAGCCATGCAAAACCTAAATGACCGCTTGGCTTCATACCTGGAGAAGGTCCGCTCTCTGGAAAAGGCAAACTCCCAGATCGAAAAGCAGATCAAGGAGTATTATGAGAAGAACACCTCAGACCTAAGGCATGACCATAGTCCATACTTCAAAATCATTGAAGAGCTCCAAAATAAGGTAAGAAATCATATAATCACCTATAAACATAGGTATTCCAAATATTTGGGGAGAAAGATAATAACCTGCTTGAATAAAATTTACTTTTCAAATTGTAATTGTCTCAGTTAAGAACAATGCTTTGATCAGATACAAATTAGATGGTGACTGATTTTACATAATTTATATTAGTAGAAGTATGTCTACAGATGTGAGTAATCTAAAACCTGAAAAATCTTGGAAAAGGAATTAATTCTTCTATTACATGTGCTTTAGGCAATTTTAATTAGTGAAAGTACTAAGGGTTCTTTAAATATTAAAATATAGTTTGGTATCTGTGGATTTCAAAGAGCTTTTTAGAAAAGATGATCTTTTTTCCTATTTAACATATAAGTAAGTGGAAACATGGAAATTAACTTACAAAGTAGGCCAACTGCAGCACTGAGGGTGGAACAGTGGTGCATCCTGGCAGCCAGTGTGAAGTGAACTGCATTCCTAAAAGCGATACAATATATAACTGAATTCTTTCCTCAGTATCCTTGCAGAATGAAAGATATGAGCTAAGTCTTAATATTCATTTAATTATTTCAGAGGTTCCTAGAACAGCCTGACAAAGTAGACTAAACCTAAGGCTCTAAAAATATTAAAGGTTTGGAAAGCGCTGCTGCCGTCTCTCATAATTTGTGTCTCAATTATTACGATGTCAAAAACAAATACAATTTCATTGTTAATCAACACATATCATATGAAAGGGTCAATAATGATATTATTTGCACTGATAAGAAGGAAGGAATTTAGCATTAATAGTGAAATTACTTTCATAATTAATCCCAAACGGTCTATTACAAAGGTGTCCCCAGTTACAGCGTTCTATTTGCCTGGATACAACAGAGTGAGTTAGAGAACACTTTTCATTTAGGACCAGGAATTGTCTTACATTTGTGAGGTTTCATAACAGATTTTCAGACCTTTACCTTTTTGACAGGTAGGAGAGAGAAGATATAATAGGTAGTTATTTTTACCTGAATTCCTACTTTGGCGCCTGAAAAGTAATATATTTGATGGCTGCCTGAGAGGAGAAATTGACTGAGGAACATTAAAATCCAAAACTCTCTCTTCCACTGCATAATTTCCTCTAATTTGCCCGAATAATTTAAATTGATTGTATTGTTACATAAACATACCGTATCTTTGTGTAAATAGTGATTTCCTTTTTTTAACTGCTAACCTAGCATTAAACGAAAATGTTTCGCAAATCCATATATAATGCCCCATCTCTCAAAGATTTCTGACTGCAAATATCCAGAAAGCAATCATGGTTTATAATCTTCTCTGAAAAGGTAGACTAGGGGGGAAGTAGTTTTATGACTATGATGGTGATCAAATGAGGAATGGCTTTTATTTACAGTAAATCAGCTACTAGACTTTGTCCTCCACGTACGATAAATCCATCTGGCTTAAAGCCACAATTCGGAGACTTCTATCTTCACACCTTCAAGAAAATAACTTTCTCAAATATGTCAAAGAATCTATGGCTCCTAAAACTGTGGTATAATGAAGGATCCATTTATTGCTATTATAAGATCCCTTATTCAATACAGCATTTCCATCTATGGTTCTCAAGCTAGATCTCGGGTACGCCTTACCAATTTTTTTCAAAAGGGTACATTATCTTTTTACCGGTTCTTTAATTTTCTTAATGTTCTACATTTCCTTTTTTTTCTAGGGCAGACATAAACCCTACAGTAGGACAGGCTTCAGCTCTGCTCTTCCAGTGCATGACTTATCACTATATGGGAAAAAGTGGCCATTTTTCCAAATGTTCAGAATTGGAGACTACCAAATGCCCAAAAAAGCAACAGATCACTGCTTGAAACAGTAGTATAAAAAAATCTCTTTCCACAGCAATCAGCTGACGGATTTGTCTTTCAAATTATGTTTCCAGTTCCCAAAATCTTTCCGCTCTTACTTTTCGCTAGTTCTACTACCCATCCCTTAAAAACAGATTTCTTCCAGAGTGCAGATCATCTCAGCTCTTTTAGAAACCTATCTTACAACAGCATAATTCACGTTTTGGAGAAGAGTGTTTCTTTCCATGAACTTTAAAGGGAATTTAGCTTAAACCTAGATGACTAATAGACAATAAAGTTAAGTGAGATGATGAAGGCCACACGCAGTATTAATGAGATTTCCGAGAAAGGACAAAGTGTGCATTTATGTGCAAAGATTCTTGTTCTCTTCTTCCCCTGCCTCAGAACTTTTGTTTCGAATTTTCAGATAGAATTGCTTCTCTCAGTATCATAACACACAGAAGAATATAATATATCTGTATGATCATTCCTTAGATAACAAAAATCTGGTTGCTGGTAGAAATTTAGTGTTTATAAATGTAAAACAAAGTTATCCTCTATAACTTTTAAGAATCTATTAGCTTTGTCTGCTAATTCTACTACCAATGTGTCATCGCTTTTAACCATTCTTTTTTAGATTGGTGTTGCACAGCTGGAAAACGCAAGGCTTGTCCTGCAGATTGACAATGCCAAACTGGCTGCTGATGATTTCAGAGTGAAGTAAGTTCCACGATCATTCATTTTTATGCTCTTGTTATTCATGAAAGCTTCTAGACAGGCAGTTTTATTTTTCAAGGGAGAAAAAAATAAATTTTATATATGAACTAAAATCCCTTTTATAAGAACAATTAAATAGTAACACAGAATAGGCGCACTGTGCAAATGTCATTTGCTCCATTCCCTTGAAAAATTCTACATGCATTTGCTATTCCTACTTAGGCAAAATTTGTACTTTGTCTTGAAAGTTAACTATTAGAATCAAAACTCTGAGGCAAACCTTTTCTAATACAAAAGTCAGCAGAACAAAAATGTGAGGACTAAGGCTGCAGTAGCTATTCATTTCAACACTTCTTCAATCAGTTGCACTTTGATGATGACAAAGCAAGCCTTATTTTACAGATTTGAGAACGAACACTTGCTCTTGCAAAGTGTGCAGAATGACATTACTGGACTGCTCCGAGTCCGTGATGACTTGACCTTGACGAAATCTGATTTGGAGTCACAGATTGAAAGTGTGAACGAAGAAATAGTTTTTCTTAAGAAGAACCATGAGGAGGTGAGAGCAGCAGAACACCATCACGGAGAGATTATTTTTTCAATGGCATACATAAATTCAGCCCCACTAGGAATAATGAAATTTTCATGGTCAACCTGAAAGAATATGATGCTTAGGGTGGGATTCGGCTCAAGATTAACACATCAAAATTTAGCTGCCTATCCGTATACTATCTGTGTAAATGCTATGTGCTCTTTGGTCTCTGCTGGTCTTAAGAGGAGCTCTGGCTCATGCAGAGACATCTGCAAGTTAGATAACTGCAGTAAGTATCTGCTAGGAGTCTAAGTTCAAACTGAATCACACCCTTAGCATTACATTTGTAATTTCAAAGACCTACAAAGATAAGAAGGTTAAGCAACCACTATTTATTCCCCCTTTTCAAGTAAAGACACAAACAGAATGTTACATTAAAGATGACTCTTAAATGCTAACACAATTGGAATTACAGCATATACTCAAGCTTTCCTTTGAGACTACTAGCCTTAGTAATTAAGAGTCATAGTATCAGCTCTACATTTGTAAATTCCTTGTCACACTGCAGAAAAAATGTTCTTTAAGCACTGTATTAGCAATAGCCAACCTAGGTTTAAAAAAAGCTGGTGCACCTACTTAAAACTGTGCTGCGCTTCACTGAAGCATTTGTACATTTTCCAGAAGCAGTATAACTCTACCTGGCACTAAGTTACATCCCAGCTATTAGGCATCAAATGCTGAACAGCTCCAGAAATTAAGGAGTAAAGGTTTTCCTTAAGAATAATCTGTGTTTTATGAGTCGTTACTAAACACAAAAGCATACAGATGGGAACCATGACTTCTATAGTCATTTCATGATCAGGCCCTGAGGAAATCATCTTTTTATAACATGTTTATTTATAAGATTCCTTGCTACAAAATAAGTAAAATTTTCTAACATAAGATGCAATATACAGTATCTACAAAGTGATTAAGCTATCTTACCCTGAGGTGCTATTTAAGAACTAAGAGCGACTTCTATTTTTGTGGATTTTGAATTTCCTTCCAATATTCAGGATTAAAAGTTCACTTTAACTGATGCTAATACAATCCTCATTGTTGTAGGAAGTTTACAGACTGAGCAAACAGGTGGGTGGCTCAGTTAATGTAGAGGTGGATGCTGCTCCAGGTATCAATCTTGCAACTATTATGGAAAACATGAGACGGCAATACGAAGAAATGGCAGATAAGAACCGCGAAGAAGCCAAACAACGATTTGAAAAACAGGTAATGCTCAGTTACTTAAACATCTGCAAGACCCTAAAAGCATGTTTGGTTCTGGGTTACAGTCCTTCTATTTTTTGTGTTTCAGACCGAAGAACTGAACCAGGAAGTAGCAATCAATACTGAACAGCTGCAAAACCAAAGGAGAGAGATCGTAGAACGGAGACAGACCTTTCAGGGCCTGGAGCTAGAATTACAGTCCCACCTTAACATGGTAAATAATCAGCAGTACTTGAAATCAGGAATGTGCTTAGCAGATAATTACACAGATAAATATAGAAACTGTGAGGTTTTTCAATCTAAATGTAATTTTAACATAAAGATGTGTCCTCTCGGATAATACATCTCCTAAAATCTCCTGTTCTTTTCATCGGCTATAGAAAAAGTCTTTAGAAGATACCCTGGCTGAAACTGAAGCACGTTATAGCTATCAGCTTGCTCAGATACAGGAAGCGGTTGCCAATCTAGAGGCTCAGCTGAGACAGATCCGAGCTGACATGGCAGGTCAGAGCAATGAGTACAGTATACTGTTGGATATCAAGACGCGTTTGGAGATGGAGATTGCCACGTACCGCCGCCTCCTGGAAGGAGAGGACAGTGGGTAAGGAGCTGAGTAGTAAATGCATTTTGCTTATCAGTTCAGTTTGATACGACAGCAGACAAAATTGTGAATACTGTTTATAATAAATCCGATAGTAACCCCAAGAAAGGAGGGGAGAAAGAAAGATGAAGACTTACTCTTGTCACTGACATAATAAAAGGGCTATAGATGCTTCTTCATTTTAAAATATGTTACTGCTGACATGGGATAGACTACTGATACTGCTGCATGCTCTGTCTGGATAACATCAGTAAGAATGAACGTCAGCAAATACAAACTGAGAATCTTTAAAACAGAACCATTACTATGTGTGGTTTAATTTTCTTCATGTTAAAACAATAACTAATTTTTAAAATTCCCTCACAAATGGCAATAGTAAAATAATAACTACAACAGTTCTCTTTTCCTTTTGTAAGATGTCTGTTATGCTACAATATTGAACTATTCAATGTCTGAAACAACATGAGTGGCACTACCCTATGCATATACCTTCACCAGAGGTGAAAGCGGTAAAATCTGCCATTTGGCGACTGGTTTGGGGGAAAAAAAGGTGTGTTTGTTGCCCCGTTCTCAACCATGGATACAGAGCAAGCTGCGGTTCCGGCTCTGTCTGCGAGGCTGCTGTGGGAGTCAGCCGAGTTCACAGCCATCGACCTCTGCATCGCCACGTCCTGTTGCTCTTTTTGAGCTAAGTAGCTAGACAGGTGCTGGCATCGCCTAAGCTGACAAGTTAGAAGCAAAACTAGATGGTAGAAATGATGCATCAGGTATCAGTGATGCAGTTTTGTATCGACTTTTCCATAACTGTAATGACAGCAGCTTCTGCAGGCCTGGGCTAACCAGGGCTAGGTCTTTTTAAATAGGTTTAGACACGGCAGGCACCTAGTCACATAGAGCAAGGCCTTCGGCACAAGCACGCTGCTGCTGCACCTGTGTCACCAGTGGCCAAGCGACTTCAAAATGCCAGCGGGTCAGGTGAGCTGCCACCGAAGGCTCGGCTGTCCCGGTACCCCACACGCTGCAGTGAAACGAGGCAGACCGCCACGCGCACGTGTGGAGCCGGGCGAGCAGCGGCTGAGGCTTCCCCACGGGACTCTCCAGGCGAAGCAGCTGCGGCTCAGGGCCTGCTCTGGGCGTATCTGCATGCGCTGAACTCTTAACAGGGCAGAAACTGGACCGCACATTAATTTCACCTACAGGTCATGCCTAACAAATTTTACTTTAACAGGGAAAACTGATTCAAACACATGGTTAAATGTCTTGATGAAATGAAATTAACTGTCTCGATTAAATATACAGGAAACACACAAAGATGTTGCTTCAATATGTTAAGCACCAGATATTCACATTTTTTAATGTATAATTTGCGCAGGCATTTCCAACTGGATACAGCTAAAGAAGAGACTGAAAAAGGTATGTCACATAACCTTCCATATTTTTGATGGCTTCCTGTTGAAATGTTTTGGAATTAATTAGCTTGATATAAAACAAGTAACAGTTCCACAGCAAATATTCAGCCAGTGAAATCTTATGCCAAGAAAGCAATCAACTGTTTGGATAACCTACAGGGACGACACAAACCACGCTTCATGTATACAGCTCAGGTGCCCAAATTAAAACCCTAGGCTCCACAGCGAGCCCACAGAATAACAGAGAATTACTGAGTTACTCTCTGGAGGCCTTCGGAAGTCTCCACTCCTTTCCACTGACTACAGAGGGAGACTAGGTTCCTAAATGAAGTATCTAATTTTAAGATATCCCTTTCAATGTAAGAATATTTCTAATTTTTAGGTCTAACAAGTTGGTGCTAAACTGAAGCTAGCAGGTTGGTCAGGAGGGATAGGAGAGTTATTCAACATGATGTCCCATATATCATCATGGGCCACAGCAGAAGGACCAGAAACTGCATCCCCAAGTTTGCTTCACAGTAACTGTGCAATGAAATGATGCCGTTCTGTATTTTCTAACTGGTGGAATTGCTGCTAGGATGTCAGTGATATTATTCTGTCAATATACATTGCATTTTATTAATTCACTGTTCAATTTCATTAACAGATTTAAGTAAAGTTAAGAAGATCAAGACAATTGTTGAGGAGGTGGTTGACGGCAAGGTCGTCTCCTCTCAGATCAGTGAAATTGAAGATAAGATGTAAAAGCACCAGCACAAAGGAGACGGCATTTGAGCGTCGTGGAGCTGATACCAAAACTACGTGATTATAGAGGACTCGATCTAATTCTCCCCGAAATCAACAAGGGTGGAAACATGTCAAATCATCAAATGTCAAACAATTTACTTTTTTTCTGTGGGAATATGAATAAAAATAATGTTTTGTATCACTAAGTTACAAAGTACAAAATATCCTTTAAAGTTTTGGGTTTACATAGTGAATAGATGAAAAAATAGAAATCAGCATTTTATAAATGTATTATTATTTCCAAAATAGATAAAAACTGTAGTATAAGTTTTTACTTAAATTAGATTTTTTTAAAATTAAAAAGATTTGCTCAGTGTAAATATGAAAGCTGAATGACTGACAGCATAAATTTACTACAGCTATTGAAATAATTTAAATTAAATTTTGAAAATATTGAAGCAATGTTTACTAGTGACGTTTTTAAGAAACTCAAAGCACTAAACTGGTGAAAGTCATCCGATGAAGACATGGGCCAAAATCTGTTCATGTGCTTAACAAGCTTTTGAAGGTAGTCAACTCTTCTGAAAGCACTATGAGAATTTTCTCCTCATTTCTTCAGATAGTTCACTTCAACCTCTGGTTCATTAAGTTTTCTCACGCTTTCAATATATTAATAGATGGAAAGTTTAAGAAGGTATCTGCTGTCTCTGAAACCTTGAAGGACACGTCATCAAGGCTTTATGAGAAAGAATTTACTAGATACAGATGATACACACTCTATTTAATAAGTAAATAAGTTAAACTGCAATCCAAGGTTTAGCGATCTAGCCTTTTCTCTTATGTTTTAGCACGGAGAAAGTAGATTTGTTTTAAAAAATATTTTAAAATGTTGATTCAGTGCATCTTTTCTGAAGTTGAACTACCATTCAAATGCAATGCAGCTTCACCTCAGTAAAAACGGATTTTCTAATAAATCAGAAATGTCAATTTCGATCATCATAAATTAAAATGTAAAATTTAAGAGGCCATTTTATTCTTTTCCACTTTCTGTAAATTTTTTTATCACCAGGGACTAACCAAGCAAAGGTATTTTATCAGTAAGAATACATTTTGCCTATTAAACCTTTCTTGATCAATAACTGCATGTAGCCTTTCCCACGGACTGCAAGTCTAGGATGCCACTGCAGACCTTCAGTCCAAGGAGTCTGCATTTTCCTCTTGACAATAGAAACACAAAAAACTCTCCTTTGAAATCTCACTTGTCCAGTCTGTTATTTACTGCACATAAACAGCCGCCAAAGAAAACAACCACTAGCTTTCACAAATAATGAGTCACTGATACCAAGCGATCAATACGTGCCTACATAATTGTTTACTTAAATCTTTGATCTACCACTCATAAAACATTTCTGCCAGAAAAAACACCTATGCTCGTGGATGTAGATAAATTAAAAATGAATAAATTTCAGTTGACAAATCCAATGACATAATTAAGCCAGTACAAAGAAAAATCTATTTTCTGTTTACTGAAATAACATCTTAAGAAAAAGCATATTGCTTCTGAAGGGTGTCCATGCCTAAACCTGTGACCTATAACAGATACTTCTGATCTTTAGATTTATATTAGAAAAGGCACAAAATATAGAAATAACTGTGAGGAGTTTCTGAGCTGGGCTTTCATGGCCAATTGATACAATGGAAAAAAATTCAGTGATACAGGTGCAAGTGTAAGTGATCACTCTGTGAATGTGCACAGTAATGCTAGCCGAGTTCAGGTTTTTCTGTGAATCCTTGGAACAGTGCAGAAGGGAAAGAACTACAGTTTCACTAATTTGCCAGAATTTATGATTTCTGCATCTGGCCACACATGGAACATAAAAGGCTGAAAAACAGACATACTCTTGGAACACCACAGATGAGTCGAACAGCGAATCACTGTCAGATAAAAATCTGATGGTCTATTTTTCTCCTCACAGCTAAAAAGGTGTCTCAGAAGTCTGCTCCCTTCCTTTAAGCACAAAAAAGAGCTGTTACAGTTGAAAAAGATTTGAAACCCTCAACCACACTAGAGATCATTTACCTCATTTGGGGATAGTAGCAAATTATTTAAAAGAAACAAAGGTTATTTTTTCAGCTCAAAAGTGTAAGTTGGTGGTAAAAGTTAAGCATATTATACTTATGGTGTAGTAGTACTGTTAGCTTCAGCACTAGACACAGAAAACTGTATTCCAACCCTTACAGAGATGATTCAATGCCCAAAGGTTTAGGGCAGAAGATAAAATCACAAATTAAATTCAGTATAATCAATTACATTTTATGTTTTCATATTAATGATCAACACACAAATCACCGACGGTCCGCAAGCCTCTTCATGCACTTTTGTTGACCACTTTCTTGCTTAACAAACAGAGAGTGCTAATCTGGCAGAGGTTCAGTAAAATATGCCACAGAAGTATTATGGAGAGAAACTCCTTTTTGACATGCACACAGGAAGCGTGGTATGAAAGGCATCATTCTAGTGCCTCGAGCATGCTTCTACAATAATAACCCCAAAGCAAGAAGGGGGTGAATATGTACTGACAAAAAAATTACGTAGGATGGCTTTAAATGTGAAAAGAAATTTCTGTGCACTGTTGCACATGACAAAACATTATTGTGATGTCTTAGCTCTACTCCACCCATCCTCCCTCATACAGCAAACACCTGGAGGATATTAGAGTTCCACTCCCATGGGCAATTTAGATCTGCACACATCATTTAGTTTAGTCAGAAGATGCTAAACCGCCTTCCCCCCCAACAAAAAAGGGAGAGAGAGAGAAAGAAAAGGAAAAAAAGAATTAAAGAATCTGTTAGGAGGCGTGAAATACTACTGAAACACCCACCACATTCTCTATATAAAGGCTAAACCGTTCTCTGATCTACCCTGAGTGCGTAGCCTAGACTAGGGCACCTGGAGCACCATGGCCCTTTCCGTGCGCACAAGCGGTGGATCCCGGCAGTTCTCCTCTCGGAGCGGGCTCCCGGGGGGATCTATGAGAATGTCCAGTTCTAGCGGCGGAGGAGGCTTTGGTGGAAGTGGGTTTGGTTACGGTGGAGGATCTGGTGGAGGTTTTGGTGCTGCTTCTATGCTTGGTTCAAGCTCTGGCTTCAGTGGAGGCTTTGGGGGTAGCTCAGGTGGAGGCTTTGGAAGCAGTTTAAGCAGTGGCTTTGGTGGAGGCTTTGGTAGTGGCTTAGGTGGTAGCTATGCAAGTGGCTTAGGCAGTGGTTTTGGTGGAGGTTTAGGAAGCGGTTTTGGTGGAGGTTTAGGAAGCGGCTTTGGTAGTGGCTCGAGCACTGGCTTTGGAAGTGGTTTTGCTAGTGGTTCAGGTGCTGGTTTTGGAGGTGGCTTTGGCACCGGTGGTGGCGGGGATGGTGGCCTTCTTTCTGGCTCGAAAAAAGAAACTATGCAGAACCTCAACGACCGTCTGGCTGCTTATCTGGACAAAGTACGATCTCTGGAGGAGGCCAATACTGATTTGGAGCGCAAAATACGAGAGTGGTATGAGAAAAATGGCCCTGGTGCTGGTATCACTGGATCGGGGAATGACTATAGTAAATATTATCCAATAATTGAAGATCTCCGAAGCAAGGTAACAAAGCAATGTACTTATTGCATCTTTTGCATTTGCAATTCACCTAGTAAGATTTTAGATAAAAACAAACTCCTTTCAGAAACTGAGAGCAAATTTATTCTACAGTACTGATGCCTGTAATAATCCTCTGTCATGCTGCATTGGCATCACATTATATTGAATTTTTTGTTGCATGTAAACTGCAATTCTGTAGCTATATTACACTTAAAGCTGTGAACTGACTTGGCCAATTTGAATAAAGAAGGCAGTGACAGAATCCAGCTGTGCAAACTCTTGTTGCTTAAAATGTTTAAATGTAGTAAGTTTCTTATTTCTTATATCACAAATTCAGTTCCTGAGAGACCACCCGGTAAGCTCTTCAGAGATTATGATCTAGGTAGTCACAGAGTGCAAACTGACGTTTTTCCATTACGTGAAGCATGCTGATTTACAGAAGCTGAAAATCTTGACCTAAATGTTTTCATAGTAAGCTATACAAAGGTCTAATAAATTACTTTTAATTTTATAATCATATTTAGAATTACTGTCACATAAATAGCTATATTGAGCTGTAATCTATCAGGCTATGAAATAATTTCCAGGAAATTGTTTGTATTCCAGATCATAAATGCGACTATCGACAATGCAAGAATTATTCTGCAGGTCGATAATGCGAGACTGGCTGCTGATGATTTCAGACTGAAGTAAGCATATCTCAATATTACAAAAACTTTTACTAGTATTTTAAGCAAAAAAATTTAGCATCTTTAAATATTTCTTTCATTGTAGAATACTTTAATGTAACTTTTACTAATGTAAATAATGTAATGTATTCGACCCTATCAATTACATAAAAAAGTATATTTAATGACTTTCCTTAAAGGTATGAGAATGAAGTGGCTCTTCGCCAGAGTGTGGAGGCTGACATCAATGGTCTACGTAGAGTTCTTGATGAGCTGACCTTGACAAGAACTGATTTGGAGATGCAGATTGAAAGCCTGAATGAGGAACTGGCTTATCTCAAGAAGAATCATGAAGAGGTATTTTTTTTCATAAATTCTTAACAAGGCAGAAGAAAATGTGAAATATCAAACATTTCCTTGATTTGTGCCAAAATAGTTACTTGGTTTCATTGTTTGTTTTGTTTGCTGTTCTTTTTTGAGTTTACTAAGTGAAAGAGGGAAAGAAACACCCAGACAAGCTATGGATTCTTGATGATACAGTATGACTGATTTTCTCAGTTTTGCCACTAGAAATATTGAGAAGCACTTTTTCTCAGAATGCAAGAACCATGTATGGTTAGTTTTTGTGGAATCCTTGCCCAGGAAGTTACACTTTTCCTAGCTTTTGACTTTGTAGAATTGAACTTTTCATGCTTTGCCCTTGCCAAATCAACTCAGAAGTCAGCTGTTTGATTTATTCTGGCTATTATACTATAACCACAGCACTTACTGTACTGCAGAACATATTTTTCACTCCTGTTGCCATTTTAACCATTTTTTTTTCTTGGTCTTCTTGGTGATAAATGCAGATAATGAAATCCGTAGGCTTTCTTTTTTAAAAAAAATTTGAAAACAGTACTTACTAATAAAACAAAGATTTTAAAATAAAATAGCTTACATATATTTCAACCAGAGTGCCAAACTGTATCAAATACAGGTGAACTAAATAGTTTTCTTAAAGTGAAAGTTATACAAAAATTTAGCACTAAAAACTATGAAATAAATGGGAGCAAACCCACATGCTTACTACAGTCTCTCCTGTTACTATTTTACCAGTACTCCAGAGGTACGGGTTAGAGAAGACACGTTTTACGTTAACAGCTTCAAAGTGATTTGAAAAATTAAACTGCAAGACTACTGAGACAAACAGAAATGACAGCCAAGATGTTATATTCATATTTCACAGTTCTGTATTTTTAAGGGAGTAAAAGAGATGAGAGAACTAGATTAGGAAGAATTCCTGTTGAAACAGAATTTGTATCACATATATTTCTTTACATATATTTCTGGTAGAATTATTTTGCCTTTTATTAACTGAATCTCGTCTTTTCTTTAAATCTCTCCAGGAGCTTCAGGGCTTCCAAGGCAGTGCAGCTGGCCAAGTCAGCGTTGAAATGGATGCTGCTCCAGGAATTGACCTCACCAAGCTTTTGAATGACATGAGAGGGCAGTATGAAGTCATTGCTGAGCAAAACCGTAAAGAGGCTGAAGCATGGTTCAATGAAAAAGTAACTAACTACCACACAGATAGCAAATTCAGTCGCATAAATGTAAAAATGAGTTAAATATTTGGAACAGTTAAATTAAACTCTATCTTTCCTTGACATTTCAGAGTGGGGAGCTGAAAAGGGAAATCTCCACCAATACTGAGCAGCTTCAGTCAGGAAAAAGTGAAATCACAGATCTAAAACGGACTCTTCAGAACTTGGAAATTGAACTACAATCTCAACTTGCCATGGTATGCTGAGGGGAAGCTGCTACCTAGTCACTGTAAATTTTCCAACTTCAAATATGTTGTTAAATCCTCTACTGTTCTATAGGATTTAAGATATACATTTATTTCCTATTAAACTCTGTGTTCTTGTTAGTTCCTAAACAGCAGTAATGTCTATAATTGGACTGCAAGTAGCATGCTACAAAGCAGATTAATTTTTATGTTCACATTCAGTGCAAAGACATTTGTAAGAAGTAAAGGCCAGTTTTCGAACCAGTATTTTGCTTTAAGAAAAAACTAAGTATCTATTAGTCATGAAGCTATACTTATTAAACCGTTTTAGTTGTTTCTGTGATTTTAAAGAAATTCTTTTCTTCTCAGTCAGAGTTTATTTAATATATCCTTCTTACACAGAAAAAATCCCTTGAAGACACTTTGGCAGAAACCGAAGGGGGTTACTGTGCTCAGCTTTCACAAATGCAACTTCAGATTGGGAATCTGGAGTCTCAGCTGTTTCAGGTCAGGGCTGATATGGAGCGCCAGAACGCCGAGTATCAGCAACTTCTAGACATCAAGACTCGTCTGGAAATGGAGATTGAGACTTATCGCCGCCTGCTAGATGGCGAGTTTGTGTAAGTAACAATTTACATAAAATACCTTCTCTGTTTTAATTTCTATAGCAGTTTCTCTTTCAGAGAAAAAGAAGAGGTACAAACAAATGGTCCGTTCACCAAAAGACAATAAGGCACATACAAAGATTCTGAAATAATTATAGCTGGCAGCTCTTCTTTAAACATATAATCTATTTGGGGAGATTGAGCCATTCTACTCTGTATTTATATTAACCTATGAATGCTGACATGAAAAAGGAATAATCTTATTTCTCCTGATCCTGGTAAACATTCTGCAATATTACATGTGTCTATGGTTTATTATTTAGGAGCGCAGGACAGGGAGTTACATTTGAAAGCTCATCTCTGACTGGGTCCAAATCACAAACACAGTCATTGGATTCTTCTCAGGGTAGGTAGATCTTGACTGAATAACATTTCTTTTTACAACTGCTATAATAATCCTGCCCTTTAAACTTCAAATAAATATTAATGTGTGCACGTTAATTATATATACAGTTGTTGTTTTATCTAACTATTAAAACTAGTTAATACAGAATTAGTAAGTACTCATACAGAATTCTCAGTGATGTCTGCATGGGAATGAAATGTCCTAATAATATTACTTTTAAACTCATTCTTGTAACTAAAATAATACACGCTCTTTGATTTAACTACGCCATAAAGTTCATCATAACAGGAAACCAATTTGAAAGCAAAAAGGATGGGACTGTTTATTTAAGTATGCTGTTCTGTTTTGTAATTAACAACACTTTAATAAATACTTTTTTGTTTGTTTATGATGTTTAGATCCTACGAAAACTAGAAAGATCAAGACAATTGTCGAGGAAGTAGTAGATGGAAAAGTTGTTGCATCCCATGTTAAGGAAGTTGAAGAGAAGATATAAGACACAATCTGCTATTGCAAAGGATCCATTCATTCCATTCTTCTTTAAAAGCAGTAGTAGATTAATAACTTTGTTCTTTTGTATGAAGTGATGAAATAGATTGGCTTATTTACTAAGATTCTTCTACACAAAATGAAACATACATTTTCATTCAATTCATTTCATTCATTTCAATTCTTTGTTCAGTAACTGAAAACATGGCGCACACATTAGGCATTCAATTAGATATGCTCATGGTTTCCTTTTTGTATTTTTAATTAATAGGTAAAATGATTTTGCTGTTCTCACCTCCTCTTCCAGTTTTCTTGACTAATAAAAACGGCCTCAACAAGCTTCAAAATACTAGTTACCTTTCGTCCTTCCTAATATAATTTAGGATTGTAGGTCTTGATCCATATTTGTTATTTCTGTTGGATATTTTGCTTTGCCATGTACTCTGTGCATGTGTGCACATGTTTGCATTCACTCACCATGTAAGGAAGTTAATCCACTGGTAGAACAAGCACATATAAAAAAACCTGTTTAAAGGTGGGATTAAAACAATACTTCATAGCATACAATTTTAAAATCTCAATTTACAGCAATCCTAAGGATTAAGAAAGTTTTGCAAGCAGAACAACATATTGTAACAGAATTAATGCTGTAAGCACAGTGGAAAGAAAGAAAGTGCTACCTTCGTTTCAAAGTGTGCAGCAAACCCGGCTGGGAAGCAGCGGTCGGATATCCCAGAGTGCCCTCTGGTGGGAATACTCTGGTCTCCTGAACTGCAAATGTGACTTCCTGAACTCCACTCAAATCAGCTATTTTAAAGAATCTCATCCAGAACAAAATTACAAACCAGAACACAATCCCCTTAAAATTTACATCTAATTCTTTGAAAATATAAAGTTAAATTTCTTTTTCAATAATATTCAGGCAAGATACAAAAAACATGTCTATAATGTCGAATGACTTAGAGCTTGCTATGTTACAGATACCAGACTGATCTGGTATCAACAGAAAGGCAAAGATGTCAGATCGTTCATATCTTCATTAAATCCTTTCCTGATGAACCATGACTGACCATCCTATTTTTTTTGATTGTTAGCAAGGCATTGCCATTATGATCTAAAGCTGACTATTACACCAAAAGAATTGCTTAGGATCAAGTTCTGATGTACATAACATCTAGAAACCACTCAAGCCGTTGTCTTACAAGTTAGCAACAATAATGAACCAAAGCAGCTGACATTCACTACAACATTCTATAGCACTCCTCAGAACCCAAATGATTGACTCGTAAAAATCCAAACTGGGAAGTTAACTAAAATCCAACGTCTGTAATAAAATATACACACGGAAAGTAGCCAGGAGTCAAAATTGTATAAATCCCAGCAAAGACAAAGTTGCCTCCACCTACCTTTAGGTTTCAGGGATCTTATACCCAGCTGTTCTTTGCACCTGGAAGAAAATTAGGAAAAAGAGAGCATTAGTGTTGATATATTTTTTAAATGCTTTTAAAAATGGTATCACCTTGCAAGCTTTTAGCTCCTATTTAGCCCCAAATAATAAGATTTGTGCACAGACATGTTTTGGTGCATAAAGTTTAGCTCATGGCAACAAATCCAATATCCTTGCAGAGCTCTTACTGCATTTCAAACCTACACATTTTTGAATTATTCTTGCAAGATGATAGACAGTCTTGACTTTGACTCATGTGAACAGAAGACATTCTGAGTCTCAGGGAACTGAAAGCTCACTGTAAAGAATTATTATTGCAATTAAAAGAAAAAGGAAGATTTAAAGTTACATTTAAAGTTCTTATTTGCTTAAATACATAGGTTCTTCCTATTAAAGTTCATACTGTCCTAAGCTATAACATCTCAAATTTGTCTGATTGATTCCTAATGTTTTTATATGTTATATGTTTATGTGTTTTATATACAATGAATGAAAAACAGTTTGTTTTGTTTTTAGAACGCCATAGAACTAGAATTATTAAGACACTTGCAGAAAAGATGGTGGGCAGCAAAACAGTCTCATCTCAATCCAGGTCTGTTGAAGAACAGCCAGCTAACTAAGAAAAATAAAATTGACACAGGATCCTTTTACAGGTGCCAAGAGACAGAGCCAAGAACAAGGAAGCCTTATGCACACAAGGAGAATTTTAAGTGGTACAATACTTTTATTTCTAAAAAGACGATGGTCTTGTAAATGTTCATTGCTTTTTTTTAACTGATGTACATTCTTACTTGGAGCCTGCAAATGCATTCTATTCAGTGAACAGAATACATCATCTATTTTTTACTGAAATTCAAATTTTTTACTAAATATCTGATTTTGCCCATGACGGAAAAAAACGTTGAAAATGGGTAACAGTTCTTAGCAGACAAGATCATTGAGATTATAACTAAACAGCAGCTACAATAAACCAAAAAATCAAGAATTATTTGCAGAAAGCACAGAACAGCAAAGAGACAACCTATACCTTTGACCTCCCTGGTAGCTCTCAAAAAACACATAAGGACCTTACATGATCTGCATATATTGTGAAGTGAATATGCTAACACAACGAGGCAAAGAGCTACCGTAAATGTCTTCGGAAACAAAACAGACACTTTTTTTGACCGCAGTTCTTTGTTTTAAGTGCCAGTTCACCAGAGAGTCTTTGCGCTCTGCTGAAGGGAAGCCGAGCCCCTTGCCACAAGGCGCAAGAGCATTCTCTACCACTAGCAGTGCTGGTTTATCTTCCTCCTTTTGTGTTCCTAGTTCATAGACACAAGGAAATGTTGGCTGAAAGGATGTCTGAAAGGATGTCTAAAAGTCCAACACGCTTTCGAAGTGGGACGATCACTAGATGAGGTCAGCCACACCTTTGCCCAGCCAAGTCTTAAAAACTTTCAAAGATGGCAATTTGGTAACGTCCCCAGGTAACCTGTGCCTCAGGACCCTCCTGGTGCAGGCACGTTCCAGCAGCATCGCCAGCCCGACGGCGCACGGCTGGAACGCCATTCCCTTCCCTTCGCGTGCTGTAATTTTGCTCTTTTTCTTAATCTCTTAACTACAGCATACCAAAAACATAAAGACATTGTACATATTTGTTTCTGCACATTACTAGGTATTATCATGTTAATCACTGCAAAAGTGATACATACTCGTATTACTAAACTCATTATTTTAAAAACAACTGAAAGGCTCTGACCTTCCAGTGCTTCTGCAAAAACAGAGCTCTGCAGCTTTAAAATTTGCCTGTACTTCCTCTCGCTCGCTGTTCTCACTGCAGGCACTGAAGGCTCTGCAGCAGCCGCCTCATCCTATCAATAAGGTGCAGTTAGCCAAGGTGGAGGATGGGAAGAGAATGGAGCTGTCCCAGCTCCTCAATGAGATCAGGGCAAACTATGAAACGCTCATCACCAGAAATCAGATAAAGACCATCAGCTCAACACGGACCCAGGTAATGACTTCATGCAGACATACATCTTCCAGAGCGAGGAGCCAATCCTTGTCTGTACAATTCCTGCCTCAGTCTCCATGAGGTACAGTATTTCCTTTTCAATGCAGCGTATTATTGGGGAAGGGATTTTGATTTTACTGCAGTAAGACTTGAACTAGAAGATAAGGAAATATGTTTTGTCTAGAGTATGAAATTCACACTAGAGGAATACTGTGTAATGCATCTGGATGCTCTTCTGTACCTGCAACGGTGATATTATTGTGATTTTAAAAATGATGACATATGCAGTGACATGCATAGCTCCATTCAGGTATCCCAAAGGAAAAGAGTATCTTGAGAACCAAAGAGAATGTACAGCAGCCATTTATACCAAGCAGGCTTACAGCTTTTAACACTTGTATAAAAGAAAACTGTATCTTCTCAAGAACTATTTTATATTGTTCTCAGTAAAACTGTCATATTTCTCAGCAAATATTATTTGTTCTTTCATGTAGATTTATTAAAGGTTATCAACACACAGTGCTACTATTATAAATTTACACATCGAACATCTCTAAAACACAACCGAATGTTGTAATAAAATGGAAAAAAACATTTACAACCATCAAATGCCAGGAAATCCAGGCTGAAAAATAGGTATTATATCACCCTGTTGTACGTAGCTATTGCAGAAATTCTGGGTTGTTTTTTTTCTTTTAACCAGGCCAAAGTACCTACTACAAGCTGGCTAATCTACACAGTACTCCAATGACACAAAGCAGCCATAAACTAGATAGTTAAGCCGAGTTCACATTTGTGTTTGGAACAAAGCGGCCAGTCTACTGATATAATCTGGTCTCATAAATTCTGCAGTACCTAGGCACAAAAGGACAAGCAAAGAATACTGCTGAAGAGTGTTCACTTGTGGATTAGGCAAATGTAGATTTTTCACCAAAATAATGATCTGATAAAATTACAACAAGTTAGTATATTACAAAAAAAAAATCTTATTTTACTTGCTTACTAAGACCTGAACTAAAGACTTTATTTCCTTAGAGCTGATGGCATCAAAAGAACCCATATAAAGCAGTAAAACATGCAAAAGAGCATGTACAGTTTCAAGTGCTTATGACATTCTCACCACTTGCAATAAAATCCAGAACTGTAAAGGAAAATTTTCACCAGCAAAATAATCATTCTAGAAGTACAGTGCATTAGCATATTGTCTGAATCAGAGATTACCTCAAATCTAAAGTGACCCCACAAGAGCTCAAGGTGGGCTTAAAAAAATATTTTACTGGGTTAAAAAATACATTTTCTTGCAAACACAATAGACTGTTGTTTGACTATTTATTTTTCTTTTTCTTTAAATAAGCTTCAGCCTTACCTGTGGCAAACCGTCTCAAATACTATGTCAGATCAATTCAGCTTATTAATTCCACTACAACTGGGGGCCCACTTTTCCCACCATAAATGTGAAGAACAGGTTGCTTCACTTCTGAATTAGGCCACATTTAACATGGGTATGAGGATACATAGGAAGAGCAGGCCAACTTTTTCCTTCCCACGCAGCCGTGTAGGGGGCCCCTCACCATACTGTCCATAAAAGATTCATTCATCACTGCTACCTTTACCAAATTTATATGAATCTAAAAAATCACAGGTAGAGATTTTTATGTATTTTATTTTCATGGTTTAAATATTTCAATACTGTTATCTTTTCATATCTACTGTAGCTAGAAGAAGCTACAATTAAAAGAATGGACAGAGATGCAGAAGCGTTAAAGGCAGCCAGAGCAGAACTCAGTGAAGCCAGACGGCAGTGGCACCATATGCAAATTGAAATCGAATCTCTCCATGCTGTGGTAAGCATGGTAAAATGATACTCAAAATCTCCTGGGGAAAAAAATACTTTTCTTGATGTAAATTACTCCATAATTCTGTACATGCAACAACCACATCCACTATAAAGTGGAAATGCAACAAACCCAGAATTAGCTTTGCCCTGGATTTTCAGCTCATCACAGAGATCGCTAACCAACAAACAATAATCTTATCAATTGCTAATGTTTAAGAATATCCAGTCTTTTGAATCGGAATCTGTCATTCAACGTAATACAACTCATTTTTTCACTCCTGCCAAACATACACTTGCCTGATATTCCCCTACCAAGTTCCCAGTTATCTTACTGAACGAATTCTAACCATGTTTACTGCTATAACTTTTTGTGAATGTATGGCCCAAACTTATCAATACAGTCATGATAGAACATGCCAGCAATTTATTGAATTTGGTAATATACATAGGATACAAGAGTACACAGGCCATTCAGTTTTCGTATGACACTGAGCTGGCTATTATTTTAACCACACAGGTAAAATCAGTGACCTGTGAAATCAGTGCCAGTGAATTGCTGGTAAAACAAATGGCTAAAAATTTGTTATTCTATCTTGAATCATTACACATTTTAGAGGGAAAATTCTCAGCAAAAGTTTTCTTAAAAGCTTTACTTCTGTTGCTAAAAATAGTCTTAAAAGAACTGGTTTAAAAATACACTGTCTGATTATTAATGAAAAGTATGTATAACATCTTTACGCATACTTTCTAAATCTTAAAATATGAGTTAAATTTAACAGGAAAAGGGTTTGGAACGTTCACTGCGTGCCACAGAGCAGCAGTACCATACGCAACTTCAAAATTTAGAAGCTGAGATTGCAAGTTTAGAGAAAGAGCTACAGGAAGTGAGAAGAGGTATTGAGAAACAGCTCCAAGAGCACGAAATTCTGCTGAACACTAGGATGAAACTGGAGGAGGAAATAGCAACGTATCGCAGTCTGCTTGAGCAAGAAGAGAACAGGTATTTGTTGCGTAGAGAAAGAATACTCAAATTCATCTTCCATTTCAGAACTCCTCATTGAAATAATCATCACAGTTGTAATTACATGAACCAATCATTAAAAAATTACATGCATATTACAGTATAAAATCATTTAAAAACTCACACATATATATACATACATGCTCAAAAATTAATATATTAAATGATTTCAGGAACAAGCTCCAAGACACTAAAATGTATATCTTATAAAGACTGAAGCATTTCTCTGTTTTCTATGTTTATATTTAGGCATGTTACTGGTTTCACTGAATTTAGCTTTTAGACTGTCTACAGACAATTTGGGTTCCAACCACGGCAACTCTGAAAATCATTTAATACTCACCAATTTGCAATGAAAACACTGTATTTTCACTGTATATATGTTCATAAATAAAAGTTTAAAAATAAATATATATGTACATATATAAATATATATGTTTAGGCTAATATATTATTAAACATTTGCTTCTGTGCATCTTTCACGTAATTACACATAATGGACATAATTCATTGGTGGTATTTCAGTGTCACTTCAATGAACTTATAAAAGCATAAAAAAGCACAAGCAAATTAGTTAAAACTTGTAAATATTGTTTTGTGCTGCAACAACGTACTATCTAGCTTTAACTCTTTAAGAAAAGAACATTGTGTAATTGCAATCGCCTACACAAGTTAATCTTCGCAGTTCTTCTTTGATCCATATACACTACCTTGCTTTTATATTAGAATGATCCTTTGCAAGATGATATGAAAAAGTGAATTCCCTGCAGTCATCAAAACTCATCTAGCAAATCTCAAGGACAATGCATAACAAAGGCAAGATACAGGTTTACATGTCATGTAAACAAAACAAACATTAATGGAACTGTCATAAAAAATAAGGACCTTCTCTTTCCTAAATTGCAAAAAAACTTGGTAGGAAAAGAAGACTCCACATTCTTGCAACCCAGAGTATCTCCACATTATACTGCAGCTAACCATAAGATTACCGCATCCTCACTCAAAGCACTGCATGTTGATGTAGGCTTGCATCATGTTAACTGCTTGGACCACCAATGAAGCAAGTCCATATGCGTGAAATTCTGTCAGAAGTTCATATCTCATCACGCAATGGATATCCATCTGCACGTGAAGTTTGTATTACCCAATATCATGCAAAGTGTGGTGAGTCATGCAATTCGGAGGATTTACATTAGGATCCTGCTAAAGAACAGGCCTCCGAGTGACACTTTCCCCTGGTTCCAACGCACCATGGTCGCCCCTTTCTCTCCCTGGTACACAAACACCAGGCACAAGAGAGGCAGCTACACAAACGCCAACAACAAAGAGCATAAGGAAAAGGCAAAATACCATGTCCTGCACCCAGCACTTGTATCTTAACAAAACCAAGCGCATCTTCTGAGAGCTCTCAGTGGAATGCTGCCTCCCTCAGCCATCTCCAGCGAAAAGGCAGGGTTTCAGCCCAACAGCCTCACGCATGTCTGCGCAGCAGGACTCCAAGCGGGGGGCAGCTTCCTATCGGATGTTTGTAACTCTGTGAAAACATACCCAACTCAGTCTTAATGAAATTAAATAGCTCTTCCTGGCAAACAACAAACTGAGGGGAAAAAAAAAAAGAGAGAGCGAATAATGACGAAATATACACAGAAATTTTCGCCAACTTTTTAGATTTTCCCCAGTTGATCATAATACAAGTTGTGGATTAAAATAATTCAGTATTAGACGATTGTAATTACTTTTACTTTTGCAGGTTTCGTTGTTCTATACGTGACCAAAAGGATGACAAAAAACCTACCACTAGCAAGATTGCCTTTACCCTGCCTTCAAGTGAGTTTTTTTATAAACGCTCTTTCCCCACCTGAGTTTCCTAAACAGTAAATCACATACTTGTTTTTCATAGCAAAATCAATACAATGCTGAAAATTTGCAAGCCAAACTCCAATACTGCATTAAAGTATATTAATGTATCCTCACATCATACAGCAATATGCATAGTGGATTCTGTATTTAATTATCATATAGTTAGGAAATAACTTTCTGATTTCTCAGTTTCAGATATATTGCCATATGTTCCAGTCTATCTTTAAAAAACAGTTAAATGCTGCATCTAGACCCAGGTAACACCAAAAATATACACAGAGACAGAGAGAGAGCACTCACTTATCTCCAGGCAAGGCCACAGAATATACCCAGATTTGGAAGGGAGGGCACGCTGATATATCATTTTATACCAGAAATTTGTTTGCCAGAGCTTAGCTTGTGTAGAAAAGGGCATAGAAAGCAGCTCTGCTATTTTCCGAGAAAAGGCAGAAAATATTTTTCTTATACGACTGTATATACTAGATGACCTGTTAGAAGATACACCATTTAACTGAAAGATTATGGCCCCTGAAGGAGATTCCTAAATACTGAAAAATTACTGGCTATTATAACAGGATCTTTTTCTGGTATAGCAGGAGGAAAAATACCGCCAGTTCCTGTGCCCTGACCCTATTTTTCTCCACGCCTGGTATATCTGCATTTCTTTTATAGATGGTGTAAAGAAACATGAAACCGAGAAGGTGGAATTGGTGTCAAAACAAGCCATCCTAGATGGAAACATCATGAAGGAAAGTGCTGAAGCTCATGGCACTATACAGTAAGATAAACATGAATTTAACAAAATAACAATTATAAGTAAATGGCAGCCACTACTTTTCAGTACCTTGACTCCTCCTTTTATTAGTATGCTCTATCATTTTCATAGAGCAAAGATGTCCCAGACTAAGTTATACTGACCGGCATGTTACTAATAAACTACATTTTAAAGCCCTTTTCATTAGCATTTATTTAGTAAGCTAATGATATCATAATGATGCTTCTAATTGGTAATTTCTATTTCTGACAAGAATGAAACTATTCATAAGTCAGTTAGTTAAGGCTAAAAGAGATCATATCATGTTTGCAAAGTCCCTCTAGGGCATATATATATTTACGCATGTAAATTCAGGGAACTTCAAACTAGGTTCCTCGATGGGCATGTGAAAGCCTGTTTAGTACATATTATTCATCTTAATTTGCTTTACTACTGTTGGACTGCATCATTCTTCTGCTCTTTTAAGTTCTTTTGTACACTAGCATCTAACATAACATTTAATATAAACTGTAGTATACCATGTCACTAATATTTAACTATAATTACCTGCTGAAACCATGTAGAAATTCTTATCAAAAACAGATGCCATCATATGGTCTAACATACACATTCCATACAAGAAGCTCATTTTCATACATAATTCTGTGCATCTTACACAGATAATTTAGATACATCTCCTGAAACACACTTACAGGATTAAATCAATACTTGCGATATTTTGGTGCCTAAATATCATTGAAGTAGCTGCGCCTTCACTCCTCCATATTTTAATTCTGCCTTTGCTTTTTAATTTAATGTGGACCTACATTCTGAGGTTTGGATCTAGAATTAGACTTTTCACCTCTTTTTTTGGAGGCTTTCAGATGCACAAACTTTGCCCTGCCCACTATAGTACAGCTGCTTCTTACAAACAATTTGAGGCTGGATTGCAAACTTTCTCCTTGGTAGCAAGCTGCCTGATGCAGTTGGGGCAATGGTTTTCTTTTGTATCCCTGTCTACTTAAAGTACAAAAATACAAATAAAAGGAAATCTCGCCCTTTATTTAGCTTTCCCGAGAATGCAGCTGTAAAAAAAGAATTCTGGCATCTCAGAACCCAGCTAAAAAACCTGACACTCTATTACGCAATTTCTCTTTACATTTTAAAAGCAATCCTGAACATATGCATTGCATAATGCCTAAAGGATCACAAATACATTTGCTTTATTGTTTCAGGACAGAAAAAGTGGATGAAGTTATCAAAGAATGGGAAGGTTCCTTCTTTAAGGACAACCCGCGCTTAAGGAAAAAATCCGTTTCACTGCGCTTTGATCTCCACCTAGCAGCAACTGATGAAGGATGTTTACACACGAAACAGAATATGCTTCCCGACATTGAAGTCAGGCTGGTGATGAAGAGGTCTTGCAGTATTCCCTCCATCAAACCTTAACCGACAGCAAACTAACCCAAAGTTCATCGGTAATGGGCTCTGGAAATAAACTGTGGAGGGACTTACATGGCCTCTGTCTATCTTGCTACAACTATAAAACCTTACCAAGTACGTACTTTGATTAATAAAATAAAAATGTATAAGACTTTTAAAGGAAAGGGAGAAAGACAAGGGAGCTGGATTTCAAGAATCTAACTTCTACTAGTTTTCTACTCTGGGTATGGTCCTTTAATTTTCTCATTATTATTGTTATTTTGTAGTATTTCATTAAGTATTTAAGAATTAAACTATAACTTTATACCTTGACATATGCTGTCTTTGTAAAAGAGAAACTGTTTTCTCTTTCTGGAAATGAGAACTGCATATTTCATTCTCATAATTATTCAATACTGCATACTCATAATGACTGATAGAACCTTGTAATGTTTATACCACAAGTGTCATACTTATTGAAATGCATTTTAAAACATTTTCTAAAAACAAAAAATTATATGCAAAGATGCTCTTAAAATACATAAAATATTAACAAATTATTTTCTTTTAAAAGTGACTGATATTTTTAATCATTTTTTTAGGAAGTAACTGATCAAAAATTTATTTCCATTATACAATCACACACACATTTCTTAAAAGGGTTGTTACAAAAGAATAATATTTAGCCGTATTATCCCACTGATTTTTAAGCAGTAATTTCCACTGAAAATCAATTGCTCCCTTATTTGTCCATATATACCTGTACTATAACTTTCTTAGCCATACTAAGCAAAATTATACCCTTGAATTGTTCAAATTTAAGGCATCAACCGACCATTTTTAATACTGGTATTTAATTTATCTCACATACTACAACAATATGAATTAAAACAACCTTAACAAATTCCCCTTTTGAAAAATCTTATAGGTAAGTTACGATCTTGATCTAGTACATATAACAACTTTTTATTACGCCAGGGTACACCTATTATAGCTTCACTTAAACGGACAAAATAAGGGCTACATATTTAAGGTAAAATTCTGCCAAAATTCTGTATTAGGTACCCCCATGACTATTCAAAGTAGCTTTGGTCAAATACAAAGTACAGTAGATGATGTTACATCTTTACACAGAAAAAAACAGAAATAAAACTCAGACATATTTTCTTTGTGAGGTCACAAAACAAATCTCAAATAGAATTGTATTAAGATACAAATGACTGTTGATGAAGATTTTTAAGAGGCACTGATGCCACAGACTAACTCAACCTAAGTCATGGGGATAGCAGGCGCTCAGAATCTAGGAAAATCACATACAGCATTTACTAGATCCATGGTAGCATGTAGAAATTTGAGTGTCAGTAACTGCCTTATTACTTACGGCATGGGTAACAAAAACTGATACTGCAATTTTTTCCAGTATTAAGTTATGCTTCTGTCTTTTGTTAATGGTACGAACAATGCATTTACACTGCCCACAATTCTGTATCTACTGTATAAAGCTGGCTAAGTATCATTAACCTTAATATTGATCTGGTGTTGTTAATACTTGAGTATTTGGCATCTTGAATGTAATAGCCTGCCCTCGCATTTTCACTATGCAGCATTTCTTTGTGCTTATACTATGTACATTTTACAATACTTGAATTTGAACTAAGTTTTAATTTCTTTAAGGCACTTTAAACAGGGATATGAATTTACCAAAGTAAATGATAGTACTACAATAAAAAGTAATAAAACTGAGTTTGCCCATGCATATTTTGTGAGTTTGATATGTATATCTTAAGAAGAAAGGAGTAACAGAAAAATATTAAAAAAAAACAATAAAAAGTCAGTAAGAAAATCTGTAGCACTGCAGCTGAGTGGTTTTTAAAGCTCTTCTCTATACTTAATAAGCCCCAAATTCCCTAGGAATCATGTAGGGTGTGTATCCTCCTTGGACAACAACAACTATTCTTTTCGGGTACATCCAGTAAACTAGATCTCAAGTACTTTGAGTTCTGCACAAAAAAAGAACAAAGATAGCATCTGGCATACAAAGTTTACCATGTAAAAGATAGCAGAGAAGCAGCAATAAATTGCAAGCAAGTACATGCCTTTTACCACGGGCTGTTTGGCTTACCCTCTGAACCACAATACTTCTGGTGTTTTTAGCCTATCTAGCACAACTCTAGATTTTTCACTGATGATAGAAGCGCTCCCCAGCACAGTACCGAACAAACATCTGACCCAACCTTGCAATACAACGTACACATTATTTTAAATGAGAAAAATTACTGTTTATCTATAGTAATCATCCTGACCTGGAAAACTAAGTACATACAAAACATGTTGACTTTATTGATATACATTATTTTGTCCATACAAGGGCCTGACCTCACGGCTTCTGAAGCCATTTCCCTGACTTTAATGAGAGCGCAACTTCATCACGAGCTGTCCCGTGAATGAGAAATTTATTTCACGCACACAAAGTTCCAATTATATACCCCTGAACTCAACTGCTCATAAAATGCACAACTCCTGTCTGATGTTTGAAACAACTGGGATAAACCCTGTTATAATATTTTATGATCACAAAACGTGTCAGTGACAATGGCATGTGGGCACAGGAAAAAGAAGTATGCACAATAACATCTTGCCCTGATTTTAGGACACTTTAAAGTTGAATTTAAAAACGCAATTACATGGTACTATGGCAAAGAATTCTTCACTGCTAAGAGGCTAATTAAATTCAGACAAGCTGGACTGTTACCATCTAATACCTGCAAATGTCTGATGTAAAAATGAGTTCGATTGTCTCAACCTACTTTCCACTGAATACGTGTCCCCATTACAAAGCTTATGAAACTGTTGCTAATTGAAAAAACAGAAGTCTCAGAAGTTGGATAAGAGCCAACTATGTGGCATGTAGAGCCCCCCCTTGATTAATAGGATGCTGTATAAATAATTTTATTAAATCAGTAAAACTACTCATGTCATGCAGAATATTACAAAATATATAGAGAAGGGAATATACAGACTAGAAAGCTGCACAAAGTGTTGGTGCAGAAAGTAAAAAGAATAGAGTATCCTTTCCCCAAAAGTCCCCTTTCCTAGTAAATGCGAAGGTCAAAGACATGCTACAGGTCAACACTGACTTCCTAAGGGGACTATAGAAACTGGCTCCTATAACTACTAAGAAACTGTCTTAGCATTTTATCAACAAAATCGTGTTATTAATAAATTATGGAGGAATGCACGAAGCAGTCAAAACCAGGAACAAAACTAGGTTATATTTAACCTCTTAAGTATTTTCTCACCTGTTCTTCACAAACTTTTACCGATGTGAAACCGGTGGACTAAAAGGCGGCTGATTTAGCTGACTCTCTGAGGAACCTTTGGATTCTTACATTCTTTTAATTACCAAATGGAAGTTGCAGATTATTCTATTGATCTCCAACAAATTTCCACTGTGGCCATAGACAGCACACTGTAAGCAGGTGAGGGCAGAGTTATTCTCTCTTTGTCCATAGAGGTGTGTTTAAGAACAAAGACAAACTTGTTTTCACAAACTGCAGGCATCGAGAAATGGGCCTAACTTGCAGCAACACAGGATCCTATTCATTTTTTTTTTCTTCTTCAAAAACCAAAGATGTTTCTCCTTATTACCTTGTCAGGAACATTCACTGTTTGGCTTCAGCTGCCATATTCACCAGGTCTACCAAACTCTTCCCTTATAGGTGTCTAGAATTTCACCTTATTAGGCATATGACAGTATTCTGACTCCCAACTTTACATTTTTATTTTGAATTCAGTCACTTCAACAATTTACACTGTAGAAAACCATCATATGCGGAACACTGATGTCTGAAGCTGCTCACATTCCTCAGACACCAAGCCGCGAGGTGTACTGTGTTCTGCATTTGCAAGCTTTTCACCTCCATATACGATACCTTCACCTCTTTATGTGAGAAATTGTTCCGGATTATTTCAGAGCTCCCTGCCTAGTCTAATTTACAATCTTCTACAATTCAGATTTAGCCCAAAATTAAAATCTAAGCAGATTTATAACTTTCTCACAGCCCATATGATTAGTCTTTATGCTCATGGTCACGCCATTCTGCGGGCTGGCCTGCTTCCTCTAGGCCTTCCTCCACCGACACCCAAAATCTTCTCAGTTTTCCTCACAGTACCTTAAGCAAGAGCAAACCTTGGGCTAAATCCCGTTGCTGCTCAGCTCTTCAAAGCGGTGTCATTCCCAGATCATTGCTTTAGGGCTGCAGCGCCTATTTTACACACAAAAACGGTTCCTCAGTGCCGCCAGACCAGCTCGCCACCCTCTTCATCGCACTCCTGAGTTACCGAGGCCCGGGAGCAGCGGCCGCTCCTGACCGGCCCGACCACCACAGCACCCGCGGCCTCAACCACGGCGCCCGCCCGCCCTCGCGGCCGTTTCCGCCGGGCCCAGCTGTTCCCGCTCGTCTCCCGCCCTGTCGCCGCCGTCCCGCTGCACCTCCCCGCGGGGATGAGGGCGGCGGCCGCGCTCCCCTCTGAGGCGCCGCGCGCAGAAAAGGCGCCAAACGGCCGCCGGGCGCGTGGCGGGCGCGAGGCGCCAGCGGCCTCCCCGGACGTTCCCAGCCGCAGATTCGCCACACGGAGACGACGCGGCGCAACCCGCCGTGCGCCCCCTCCGCCCGCCGGGCCGCCGCGGGCTGCTGCCGACGGCCCGGGCGGGGGCTGCGGGCCCCGGCGGAAGGGCGGGAAGCGGGTTAGTGTCGGTGTGGAAAGTGCGGGGGGAACACGAAGGCGGGGGGGGCTCCCCGCCCGCACCTTCCCTTGGCCGCGGCCGAGGAGGGGGCGAAGGGGCCGAGCCCGGCGCTGGAGCCAGCGGGGCTGCGGCGGGAAGGTCCGGCCACCGCCCTGCCCCGGGAGCGCCGCGATCGCCCGGCGCCGGCCCGGAAAGCACCTCGCTGTGGGGAACGGCGGGGCCGCGCCTGCGCGCAGCGCCCACAGCTGCCTTTACCCGCCGCGCGCCGCAGATTCGCCACAGCCCGCTGCGGCCTCCGCCCGTGCCCGGCGGGTTTGGGGGGCGCGGGGCAGGGCCGCGCCCGGCGGCGGCGGCCCCGGGGGGGGGGGGGAAGGGGCAGCACCGCCGCCTCCGCGGTGAAACCCGAGCGGCCGCCGGGGGCGGGGCGGGCGCTGCGTGTGGAAAGTGCCGCGGCGCAGGCGCGGCCCGCGCTGCCGCCGCGGCCTGTGGGGAACAAAGGGAGCGCGGCCGGGCCCGGAGCCGGTGAGTCGGGGCGGCGGCGCCGCGGATCGGGGCTCGCCCAGCCCGGCTGCCTCCAGCGCGGGGGCGGGGGCGGGGTGGGGGCAGCCCGGCGGGCTCGCTGGGGCCGGGGCTGGGGGAGCCGCCAAGCTGCGGCTGGGGGCGGCAGGCCCGGCCCGGCCCCCCCACCCCCCGTTCCCGGGCGCTGCGGAGGCGCCGGGGCCCCTCGCGGGGCGGCGGGCGGAGGCTCTGGGGCTGCCGCGGGTCTCCGGGGAGCGGGCAGCGCTGCCCCGCTCGGAGGAGGCGGGAGCGCTGGGGCCGCGCTGGGGCAGCGGCGCCTCTGCCCTATTGAACTTCGTGAGCGTTTCGGTGCGAAAAACTGCAAAAATGCAGAGCCGAGAGCGGCGCGCGCTCGCGTAGCACGGCCGGGTGCAGCTCCCGCCGGGACCCGCATGGAGCTGCCTTCAGAGGAAGGCCGAGAGTGCTGCTCTGTTACAATGCATTTTCCTTACCAGCTTGATGCTAAATGAGATTAAACGTGCTCACGTCCCATAGCTGATGCTGTGAAGAGCCCTACAGCTTCTGTCGTGTTTGGTGGTTACTTTTTCCTGTTACATAACGGAAATATTTAATGAGGTCACTCATATGTTAAGACCAGGTTTTTGAAGCAGGCTGTGTAAAATAGCGATATATATCCTTCTTATTTCTTAGGGAAAAAAGCTATACTTAAAATCTGCAACATGAAGATCACATAAACCTGAGTCATAGCTGTTTAAGGTCAGATTCCTTGGAAAGCGCATTCATTTTACAATGAGATATCAACTTTAGTTTTTAGAAACCTTATTTTGTTTTTATTCTAAAATTTGCAATTTTTTTGGTAGTTAATGATAATTATAACAATTGAAGCTTCAGGGATTTGGGAAAGCTTAATATTTAATAGCATGATATTCTTTTGTTTTTCAGAATTACAAATATAATGTCAGGTGGCTGAAAATTTGCCTATCAAAATGTCAAGTAAGTTTTCAGATTTTTCTTCCTTTAATTTGATGAATTACAGATCTGATTCAGCAGAACCTAACTGCAAAATAAATTCTATTATTCCTTGCGTGAAAAGGAGTGATGTGACGTGTAGTCATTTCTGAGCAAACTCTTGGCCTTAAATCTTGCTTGTGACTAATTTCTGGCATCTCAGGTGTGACCAGAACTTAGCCTGTTCCTGTTTATTTCTAAAGCATACTATAACATATCAAAGACTACTTTTTGAGTCCAGCTCTCTGTTTTCATAGAAAATTCAGATATCAGTTTCCCCTAAATATTTTTTCACTATACTTCTGCTTACCTTCTTTTTAACTGATCTGCATTTAAATGCATTTTATAGCCTAATCTTATGCCTAAATAAAAGGCTAGCAATATGGCAGTGGTGTGGGTTTTTTTTTCCCCTTTCTCTTTTATCCTTTGTTTTACTATCTTCAATGACATAATGGAAAGTCTTTGAGACCAGGATCTCTCTTTTTTCTGTAAATCTTTGAAAAGTGTTTGGCACTCTGGATGCCTTATAAAGAATTCATTTGCATTTTCAAGAAAAAATTTCTTGCTTGCATTTATCTTTCAACAGAAAGGCCATCTTACGCCCCACCTCCTACCCCAGCTCCCGCAACCGTAAGTATAGTGATTTTTCTCATTAACACAGATCTGGTGATACAGCCTTTAATAACTTACCACAGCAATAACACTGAAGGTGCATCAGCTCCCTACGTTGGAAACATAAACTAATTGTACTTCATTGGTAACGTGATACGCGTTGTTTAAATCCATCTTAACAATTTTTTAAAGCAATTTGTGAAAGAGAAGCTGAATAAACTTGTTACACCTTTAAGGCTAGACCCTGCAGATACTTTATTTTCTATAAGCAGTCAGTGTGATTACTTAGATGTGCCTAATTTTATTCATGCAAATGGCATTGGACTTTGGTCTGAAATTATATTCACAGCTTGTTTTGCAAAAGTATACTGGAATTTTTAAGAACAAACTGATATACACTTAATTCTAAAATTTCATGCTCAACTTTTGCCAAAAGTGTGGGCAAACACTATGTGTTTTGGTGTTTCTGTTGTACCTTGCTAGCTGACTTTCAGTGGACTGCAAGAGCATGCACATTTTTGTTACATTGGAGCAGAACAACAAAACGTTCATGGTGACAGTCTTACTCAAACTTCTTGAAATCCCTGGTATTTTGGAGTCTGTTGCATGAAAAATATTTTACTATATGGTTTGGAGTGACACTTACAGAAACATGAAAAGTAGTTCTGAATCATGTCCAGTTGTGTGCATGCATATATAAAAAGCTACTGAAATACTAATGTCCTGTGGTCAGAAAAGCACCTGAAAGCAAATGCATCTCTTGTGTAGCATTTGCATTTCTTTCATAGCTTGCATTTGAGGATTAACGTGTTGAGACGAGAAAGTACTAATCTTCTGTGCAAAAGAGGGAGCAAGGATGCTAGTAAAATTCTTGACCAAAGAAAATTTGAAAACTGTTATCCAGTAGAGTGTTCTTGGTCTGTGCGTCTGGGATGAAAAGTGCAGGATGGGATCTAGATGAAATGTGATCCTTTAAATTCACTGTGCTAGACTTTACATATAAAAAGGTTTGAAAATGCTATATTGTATAAACATAGATTGTTCTTAAAAACATATGAAAATAAAATATTTTACTGCTTTTGGCATAGTTTGTTCAGAGTTTTCATTTTGCACACAACTTTATGGATTTGTGCATATGGATTAGAAAAACTATGATGGCATCTGCTCTTACAACTGGATTCCTGCATCAAGAACCAGGCATACACATAGAGCGCATTGATTCCCTTGGGACTTGGCATGGATGCAGATGTTAAATGGAGTATATTGATGTGGGTGTTGGGGGGAGGTACTTGGGGTTTTGTTTGTTTTTGTTTGTCTTTAACTTTCAGTCGAGTTAGTAAGTCTTTAGAATGGTACCTGAATGTTAAATTTCAGATCTGCAACGTGACATGTATTGCCTGTTTTATGAAGATCTTCTGCATTATGTAAATTACTGCATACACAGTGCTTGATGGTCTGTGCTCTGTTAATGCAAGTCAAAAAAAAAAAAAATGGACAGACCTTGCTTACAGCTCCTGTTACTGTTCTAAAAAAACATGAGCAGTCCTCACCAACTGCAGTATTACATCTGTAGTAACAATTCTCTACTGTAATGATAGGTAGTTCCCCTGTAATGTTTAACACCTGTCTTGCAGAAATAAAGAATTAAGCACACAGAGGTTATAATTGTCATCCAATTTTGTTGGAGATGTAATTCAGTTTACTCAGAACCTGTTGTTACAGTAATCCTGAACTACAGTAAAACCACAGCTTATTAAATAGTGAATGCATATATCATCATCAGAGGCACACACAGACTAAATGTCAACTACTGTGATTGAGTTAAAGTTTGGCAATAAAACATACATTTAAAGGCTGGCTCTTAAAGATAACTTTACTATGTATTTGTATATTTAGCAATAAACTAACTACAGTGTGTCTACATGTACTTGAAAACATTGCAAGTTAATGTAGTTTAGTTTATAGGCTGTTCTTGTTCACTGTTTTCATCTGTGTAGGTGTCACACTTTGGTTCTTTCGGTGTTCCTGAACTTTCATAGATTTTTGTAATAATAATCTATAATGGATCCAGGGAGCAAATCATTTTAAAAGACTCTTGGTATATGTGTTTCTTATTAGGGCCAGAGTGCCACTAAGCCTGGGACACTGTATAAATGGTGTTTTAAAAACTCCTAGAACCACTAGAGGACATCATGAATCTTTATATAATGGAATGATAGGACCATCACAGTCTGGACTTTTATGTAGATGATAGGAACAAAGGGATTGGAAAGAATTAAGATTATCTTTACACTACTGCAGGTGAAAACAAATTGATCCACTCTCAAGAATGGATGAAGATATGTTGATTAACTTCTGAAATTGTATTGGATTCAATGAAGTAGTGATCTGATAAGATTAGTTTGTAGTTTCTAACCTATGGATTTTGTTGCAGTGGTTCTTCAACTTTGTCATTCTGCAGACTACCTCCTCACAGAATTATATCTCCATAAATCATCTCCCCTGCTTTCGAAGCTCATAGTTCCCCAAAATATTTAAATATTGCAGATCACCAAGAAAGTCTTCAGATATTGCTAGTGGTGCACAGATGATGCTTTGAGAGATTATTTCCTGTTGATAGTATTAATGTTTGTTGGAAAGGCAGAAGGATGGAAAGATAGGCAGGCAGAGACTTTCATTGGTATAGTAAATGTTGATATTGGGGATTTCTGCCCGATTGCTGTGTGCTATGTTACCTTGTAAGTTTAATCCTATGGATATGAGAGTCTTTGTGAATTGCTTGGTGGCTTATCTATTGGACAATTTTATTAGCCATGTGCAGGATTTATGGAATACTTGTTTTTAAAAGTTACATGTTTAATAGAAATAAAACCACAAACTTCGGACAGAAATTTGTAGTGACATACTTGGCTAAAAACCTTGTTTCCTTGATAGGTTTGTATTGGAGTAACTTTTACATGTCGAGAAGATATCAGCTGCTACACCTCATTTGCTTGTTTAAATTCTGATTGCTTTTGCATGCCATATTGCAGTTCATTTTCATTTCTGTGTTTTCCTCGTTTGAGCTCATTTCTCATTCGTGTTTTTGTCTCATTTGTTTCCATCAGCAAATGCCCAGCACACCAGGGTTTGTGGGATACAATCCATACAGCCATCTGGCCTACAACAACTACAGGCTGGGAGGGAACCCGGGCACCAACAGCCGGGTCACGGTAGGAGAATCAACTATTACATCATCCGGCAAACAACAGGAATTGACCAGAAATGGCTTTAGAGTTAGGTTCTTCTGAATCTTGGCTGCTGCCACTTTTTATAAAAACAGAAATTACTTCTGATTTCTCCCCTTCCCCCCTTCCCTTTCACTGTGAAACCTTTTACAGGAAAATGGACTTCTATTCAGTAGGGGAAAAAATGTGATGCTTATGTATGATACGGAATTCCAAAAAGAAAGACTTTCTGTGGTCTTCAGTGGCCACTGCATGCTTAGGGAAAAGGTCTATAGTGTGAGTACAAATTATTCTTGGAGGGAGGGAACTACTAATTTTTATTGAGGCTTATTAGCATAAAAAGGAAGAAGGTATTTTCCAAACTGGTGGTCATTGATAGTAATTTCATCATATTACTGAGTCATGCAAGAGATGCAAGCCTTTATTCTGTACTCTGTGGATATATGGAAAATGGATGTAACATCCATTCATGGAATAAATAAAGTGAGATGGACTCAAGTGATGAGAGAGAGGTGACAACTTCTTTCAAATACAGATACAAGTTGTGAGCATCAGGTGTAGTCAGGAAAGAAGAACATACTGTGGAAAGTGTAACTTTTTCATAACTAATACAATATAAATAGAGTAAATCCCTAAAACTCTTAAAACACAATCAAAAAGTAGAGGTTTCTATAATTTTTATAATTTTAAGGGTTTTTTTCATGTAAAACTTTTCATCTCAAAACACTTCAATTTGGAACATGGTATAAAGAAAGATTGATCAAGGAATAGATGGTGCTTTTAATGCACTGTATGTCCTTACGTCTCTCTTCTATAAACCTTCATAGAAGTTCATCTGGTTTGTTAAAATGTGTGCAGGAAAGACTTGCCCTATACCAGCTGGAACATCATATACTTCTTTCTGATAGAAGAATAAGTTAGGTTTTGTCTGAGAACTTTCATTGTTTCTGTATGTCATAAGCATATGCAGCCTTCTCTGCCATGCATATACCAATATATGTATGGTGTCTTTAAATTCCTGTTAATTTAAAAGCATTGAACAATTTCCGTTAATGTTTTCCAAATCCATCTGTTTGTGTATATGTGTGTACATTTTGGTAATGCATATACCTCATGTACATTATTTATATCTATATGCAATTCTGTATGCATTGTTTCATAGAACTTCATAAACTCAGTGAAACAAAAATATCAAGAGGAAAAATTTGGAAGCTGGATACTGAACATTAGCCTCGTTGGCCAGATCCAAGTATTTAACCTATGGCCATAGTCTTGGAAAAGTTTGAAACTGCTTTATATTTTCATGAAAATGGTCCCCCTTAATACAGTGAAACTCCTTGCATGTGTAAGTGCTTGAAGAATTGAGGTTTTCAGAACCTGCAGTTGATATGGACTGTAATGTCATTGCACTGCTTTAGGAGAAGAAAACCCTGTCTTACAAATCTGTTCTCTAAGGTGTTTTGTAGCTTGAGGGGACAAGAACAGGTGGATGCAGCAGCTTTCCATCAGTAACGTTTACTGTTGAGTGCTCTTTTGTTTAGTGCAAGCAACATGCTTGATGATGTACTAACCTCACAGGGAGCACACAGGGATATTAGTCTAATTTGGACAGCTGCAGTACAGCTTGGACACAAATAATGCACGCATTTAGAGATCAGTTGCATAGGAATGTTTTCTTTTTATAATGAGTAGTTACAAATATATTTCCAAAAATCTGTTTCCAAAATATATTTCTATAACAAACGTATATATTTGTTTGGACAAACATTTCTAAAATTATTTGAAAATGAAAGGATATCTAGATAATTTCATACTCTTAAAACTTTTTCATTATCTTCGTTCCCCACCCCAAGTAGGAACATTAAATTTGTCAAAACAGGTACAATAACAGTTGCTTATCAGAAGTGAGGAAAACAACATGCTGACATTGGCATTTCCACATAAATTTCTAAACTGTGCCTTCCAGTTTTAAGAATATGGAGCCCTCTTGGACATTTATCTAGTAACTGCTCTGTAAACCTTCAGATATAAGGACAAATTTAGATTGGAAAAATACTACTGTGAGAACCAGTTGTAGTACCTGTTTGCAGTTCTGGTAATTTTGGGGGGTGATGTTACTTGCTATTTGGGTGTTGGGTGTTTTGTTTTGTTTTTTAACTACGCAAGAATGAGTGTATTCCAAAACTAGTGTATATGGAAACTGTCCAGTGATCACATTAACAAATGGATTTATTCGGTTCTTTTATAGGCTTCCTCTGGTATTACCATTCCAAAGCCCCCCAAACCCCCAGACAAGCCTCTGATGCCCTACATGAGGTACAGCCGGAAGGTGGGTATACAGTGTCAAGCCAGTAATAATAAAAGTTAGCGTTTGTATGTGCTAACAATTAATTGCTATTATCTTAGTTTCAGCTTCTAAACTTTTACTTCTAACAGCCTGCACATTCTCTTAAGGGAATTTTAAAGTACAGATGCATTGCCCTTCAGAATAATGGCAGCAGTAATCTGTTCACGCAGTTGCCAGTCTCTGGGGGGAAAATTTTTCTCTAAAATGATAATTTACTACCACTGTCTCTGCTGACAAGGATCCACCCTGCCACATTCAGAAGTTCCTGTGACTTACTGACAGAACTTTTTATAAACAGAAAGTATTCCTTGCGGTATACTGGGCTTGGTACAGTGCTGTAGCTGGACTGAAGAGTAGCAATGAGTGGACTTTGCATGTTCTCCTTCACCAACCTAGCCTGTGGCAACGTTTACTTCACCATTCTGTGAACTGTTTGACAGAAAGTAGGAGAGAGACTCTTGTGGAGTCTGAAATCTGATTGGGCATGGGGAGGGCATTTGAGCCTGACTGCAGCGGGTGAGCCAGAAGGAAATTCTTCCACTCCTGGTAAAGTATCTTTACCAGCGTATCTGTCGTAGGCCAAAAACCAACAACAAAAAAAGTCAAGTGGCGTTCTAATCTCTCACAGCAAGAAATAACACTGGCAGCTCGCTCCTTTTTTTTTTCCCTATAAAGTTAGAAACGTTTTTGGTGGAGTCAGAACTTGTTGGAACTCAAATTGATCAGCAAGACTGAAAAATATTTTGAAATGTTACATTCAGATCTGAAAAGCTCAGTGCTCTTTATCATAACCTACTGCTGGATGTGTTTACTCAGTAGCATTTTTTTTTCCCAGAGATGCAGCGATGTGCATTTGAGAAGAGAATTAAGAGGGTTAAAGGCACTATTCTCATGAAACCAAAGCCGTTTCAGCAGTTGCCCGTTTCAGTAGATGGCCTCCTACTGACTTCCTGCCCCAGAAAATAATCGAGATAGTTTAGCCAGACTCACTCCTAACTTAATCCTGTTTTTTCATGGTGATTCCAGAAAGAACACTGAGATGACAATATAAAATGTTTAATTTGGAAGTATTTAGATATCATTAGTAAAGCTCCAGCTGTTTCTGTTAAGGTCTGGGACCAAGTGAAGGCGTCCAATCCTGATTTGAAGTTATGGGAAATTGGCAAGATTATTGGAGGAATGTGGCGAGATCTCACTGATGAAGAGAAGCAAGAGTATTTGAATGAATATGAAGCCGAAAAGGTAAATGGAAGAAATCTGGGATGTTTATTACAGCTGATTCTTCTAGGAACTGGTCCGAGAAGAAAAATTCATCTTACCCATGCAGTGATGTATATGAGGCATTCACGAGACCCCCTATATGTAACTTAAATGGAAGTATGTCCTGACACGTCTTTTAAATTTTTTTATTTTTTAAAAAATAACTGTACATCAACTGTGACTGGTCAGTTTTTAGACCTAATTCAAAATGAAGTATTTATAATTGTGTCGATTTTAACTGTTTAATGAATGGATTTGATTGTACAACATCAGTGTTGAAAAGATTGTCTCAACACCAAAATCCTCTTTCAAAACTGGTGCTCTGCAACTACTGCTATTGAGTCATGAACATGTTCATAAAAGACTTCCAGTCACGTAGGGGTACGTTTCCATGGTATAATCTGGTGTAACTCCATGTTATGGCATGGTATTTCGTTTCTTGATAGAAAAAGATAACATTTTTAGGGTTTTCTTGTGTTTGTTTTGTTTTTTATTGATCTTCATGAGAAAAGATGACAGCTACGTCTTATGTCTAGGTTGGTAAGTGTTGAGGACTTATACAAGACTGTTACTGTATCAGGTATCCTAAGCCACAGAGGGTAACTTGTCCACCTGCTGTGTTGTGCTTAAACCTGGTAGGCATCTGAGGTTGTGCAGAACCTGATCAAACCTGAGGAACTTAGAACTGTTTTTATTCCAAGTCAATAGAAGAGTACTTCAAAGCTGGATGCTTTTTTAGTTGAAACAAAATCAAGGATTTTTACTTCTCAACTTGGTAACAATGCTTAGATTGTAAGCTCCTCGGGGCAGGGGCCATCCTGATTATATTTTTACCGTTCCTAGGTAGAAGGATTCCAGTCCTAATAAAGAAAATGTCACCTTTAGGTACTTGTAACAATATTGTAGAATATATCTTGCTTTTCATTGGAAATACCTCAAATCACTATACAAAAATCTAGACTAGGCAAACTTTAAAGCGAGATTAACAAAGGAATTGAAAGGAAAAATATTTCAAAGAAGGTGAAAATAGTGATGCAGTCCTGCTACCAGGAGGAGACAGTAGTCTGGCTGCAGCATTCTGTATCATCCCAGTGCAGGGATGGATCAAAGAACTCAAAAACATAAGTTACTTTGAAAACTGGTTCGTGTCATACTGGATAAGGGAAAGAGAAGAAATCATAATCAAAGATCTAGTTAGAACTCCAAAGAAGTATTGAGAATGATTTAAGGCGACTCATTTTTCGTGTTTAAGCACAGTTTGTCAGATCATAAATATCTTGCTCTAAAGTGCTTGATTTTAGACCTCTTGGGTATTATGACTGAAGTGTATCTAAAAGCTCAATTAGTGTTTTTAAAACATGAATGTCAATGAAATCAGTTCTAATGTGTAAAAGAAAAACTGGGAGAAGTCATTTGTACAAAGTAATTTTGTATGAGACAGATGGTTCGAAATAGGTTTGTCTGTATAACTACAATTTGAGTTGCACCTAATTATGTCAAGTCTGAAATTGTCCAATGGTGCGATCAAACAATATTGGTCACATTTCAGATAGAGTACAATGAGTCCATGAAGGCCTACCATAACTCTCCTGCATACCTTGCCTACATCAATGCAAAAAGCCGTGCTGAGGCTGCATTAGAAGAAGAAAGCCGACAAAGGCAGTCACGCATGGAGAAAGGTGAACCTTACATGAGTATACAGCCAGCAGAAGATCCAGATGGTAAGCAGAAAGGAATTTGTTTGCACATCCAATGAGACAGTCTCATCGTAGGACCTACAGTATAAAGAAACAGATGCCAAATATGGAAAACGACCAATGTATAACCTTCACAATGCTTAACATGACTCACTTTCTATTTCAGTACTTTTGAAACTCGTTTTCATGATCACCTTTTATCTGGTACAGCTAACAGCTGACTTCGTCTTGTTCCCAAAAACTAAGGTGGCAAGCCAGTGATAGAAGTTCTTCCAGCCCTTAACTGTGTGTGAAATAATGCTTATAGCTGAAAAGAAATAAGTCTATTTAAAACTGCATAATGGTTTTAATATACAAATTACAAACTGCCTAGATGCCTGGTTTAATCCAGCTTGAATGGAATTTTGTGCTTTATTACCACACGCACATGATTCTGACATTCAGGCAGAGTCCTAGTAAGACTGAAAGCACCTGAACTTTAAACATGTTCAATAACAACTGTCATTCAGGATTTCTGAGAAAAGAAAGTATTTCTTGCTATTGACAAGTTGGTGAGAAAATTCCTAAAGTTTATTTGACTTTAAGGAAATATACCCCACCCTGTGCAAAAAATTAGACTCTTATAGTTAACTTCTGCTTTTAAATTTATACTACATGGCTGACCAAATAAATACTTGTTGAAACCTGAGGGTAAAAAAATGTACTCAGGCAGTTACACCCCTTTTTTTTTTTTTTTTCTTTTTCTTTTTTTCTTCTTTCTTTTGGTAAAAGCACTCCCTTGAGATAAATGACAAACTGCACCTTTCCCAGTGTGAGGTAACTACAAAACTTTTGCAAATACATGTGTTCCATTAGCTGGCATTTTGGGACTTTCAAATCCATTCTGCTCTACCTGGGTCAAATTAACTCGGGCAGAAGCAGCTGCACTAGCCCTTGAGTTGCATCTGTTCATATCTGGGATGAAACAGCAAATTCTTTTCTGTGACACAAATGTTGGTGTTGTCCTAGCCTGCATGCCACTAGGATCAAGAAACTTAGTGTAAAAGGAGTCTTTTTGAGAGGACAGTGACATAACGTTATTAAAGAGACTAATTTGCTTAATACTTGTCTCTTGCAAATCTGTTGTCTTCCCACACTGTGTTCTCTTTTCCCTTCTTTTAATTGGATACCACAATGGGAAATTGAACATCACACTTTAAGATAAACCAGGTAACTAGTTTAATGAAAATTCCTTTTTTGGTGGCATGTTATATTAGGATTCTGCTTCAGATTTTGTGAATAGTTGGAGAATAACCTCCATTAGGAAAACTTCACGTAAAATAAACTCAACTTCTGGACTCTTCTATATGACATCATTCTGGAAGATAATTCATACCTTTTAATTAAGTGATTTAGTTAGTCAGTTAAATGTGAATTATACTCACAGGAGTTTCCTCTTAAGTTTGTGTCCTCACTAATACATAATGCTATTTAATTACTCGGCTTTAAATTCATGCTTCTAGTTAGTTTGAGTTGAATTTCTTGAGTTTGTTTTGTAGACGAGTTCTTAATACCAAAACTGCACACTGTGGTTTGATTTGTTATGTTAAAAGACTTTACCTGCTCTCCTTGAACAAACATAGAAAGTCACAGCATGGGAAGACTTCCATCTTCTATAGGTCAGAAGCTTTTGAATGCTGCTAGATATGGGAAAACAAATTTTATAGTTTTGGGTGTTATTTTGTTCTGCTTAGTAGCATTAAACTGAATTTTACTTTTAAAATGAGTTCCTAGTACTATCTGTAATACAATAGTTAATGTTAAATTATATAACTAGATTAACATTGTCTAAGCTCAGTATCTTGCTATAAATTGGAAGCACTTTCAATTTGATTGAGGAAAAGAATTCCTTTGACCTGTCATATTCTTAGATCTTGGGTAGTTAATCTTCTTCAAAAAAGACAGCTTAGCTCCTGTTAGGCTTTCTTTTCTTTTTTTCTTTTTTTTTTTTAATCTGCAAGAAGCTTATAAGGAGACCAGCACTTGAGCTATGTTCATGTATACTTTTCTCCCAAAGTATATTTTTTTTTTATTTCAGCAACCGTTCTTGAGAGGGGGGGAAAAAAAGTACCAAAAGCCATTTTTGTATCAAAAAATTTTGGAATGCTCTTCTTACATTATTATGTATAATATACAGATATAAACTATCTGTAGTGATTAAGCATATGTCTCACTGCTTCAGGCTTTTGTTTCCCTGCAATTGGGGAAAAAAAAGAAAAGCCTTTTTGATCTGGTGTACAAAGCTTATTTACAGAGGAGTGTCTCCTCTGTTACTATTTTGGTAAAGTCAGGTTTTCTTGCACTGGATATAGTTCTAGCAAAATGATTAATCAGGAATTTTTTTGATTTGGCGTATTACTTAAAATAGTCCCTCTTACTCTGGAAACATGGAAAGCAGCATGTTATGTGTGGAACTTAGTAACTGCTACTGCAGTAATTAGGTCAGTCCAAATTTCATGTATGTGGGAGTCATGTAAAATCATGGCTGCCAGAGCTGCGCCACTTTCCAAGGTGAATGCCATTCTATCCTTGTACTGTCTCTTTTTCCAGTTGCTTAATGTTCTATAGTCATTTGTTGGCATAAACTCCTTTGCACATGACAAAACTGGTGTTAGTGTTGGGGGGGGGGGTTGTTTTTTTGATTAGTGGTGATGCAGGTACTGTTTCATTAGACTTGCTATTCATTTTGTGGAATTAAAGTAGCTGCATTTAAAACTTCTGTTCCAGATTATGACGATGGATTTTCTATGAAGCACACAGCTACGGCTCGTTTTCAAAGAAACCATCGTCTCATCAGTGAGATACTGAGTGAAAGTGTGGTGCCCGATGTCCGCTCTGTTGTCACTACAGCTAGAATGCAAGTTCTTAAACGTCAGGTTCAATCTTTAATGGTTCATCAGGTAAAGATAAATGATATGTAAACAGCTAAACATAATGGTGTTAGGCTGTACTCCAAGTCTCATGTCATTAGATCATCTACATGACTATTCTTGTTGGGTGTCAATGTTCTAAACGCTCTAATAGCTCATCTCTGGGCTTTCTTGGGAGTGGCAAGATGTGAGATCTTACCCTCTGTGCTTTTTGTTATCCCTGAGAATTATGTTCAACTGCATTTTGTTCTTTAGGATATTTCAAATGGTAAATCTGTAGCTTTTCATTATTTTACATGATCCTTCTGTATGTAGACAGTCTTCTGCTTTATAGGCATTGATATAGTTGTAGCTTTCAGCTAGCTTTTTACTGGTAACCCTGTTCATAACAGCCTCTTATTATAGTAAATCCTCCTTATGGTACCATTTTTCATTGAAAATTACAAGTCTACAAGGAAATGTAGTAAGGTCACATTTGCACATATCAGATAGCTTTGCCTAGACCGATGCCTATATTTTTCAAATAAGCATGTTAAATATAGTCAGTGTACATGTAGGCAAAAAAACTGACAGAAATTTGACCAGGATCAGAGAGAGGTTTGTTGCCCCCCCCCCCCCCCGCCTTTTTTTAACTGAACAAAGGGAAATGGGGGGAGGTACTTGTTTCCTTTCATTGTGGTCTTTTTATACTAGAGAATGTAATTGAAGTATTGTGCACATATATCTATGGGGTGTATAATATAAAAGAGAAAACAGAGCTTGTATGCCTGAAAACAGTGGACTGTTCACCTCAAGTACCTATTGTTTCTCATTTATAATATGCCTAGCAATCATGAATTGCTGCATAAACATTTATTATTCAGACTTTAATTTTTACATGAACTTCTTAGTCATTGGTATTAGATCAAAGAAAACATTTTGGCATAAGGATGTTTATATTACATGGGTCTATTTTAAAGTATTGGATTTAAATATTTTTATATGCAGCAGTAAACTTTGTCCAGTACTTGAGCTGACTGCATAGTAAGCTTCCTATCAATTTCATTTCCAGCGTAAACTGGAAGCTGAGCTTCTGCAGATTGAAGAGCGTCACCAAGAGAAGAAGAGGAAGTTCTTGGAAAGCACAGAATCCTTTAATAATGAGCTAAAAAGGGTACATCTCTTCCACTTTTCTCCACGTACTCTTTGGAACCTGTAGTTACCGTATTTAGGAGTACTCTGTCCCACTTCTGCTTAGGTCTCTTTTAGAATATTCACAGCTAGATGAACAGCAGTGTCCTAAGTGTGGTAAAATGTGTGGGTGTTAGAAAGCACACAGCATCCTGATTATTTCATGCTCCATCAGTGACCTTTAGTGGTTATTTTGAGACAATACAATTTAAAAGAGCCTTCAGGCTTCACTGGTTGAGTTCAGTAGAGAGCAATACAAGGAAGGTGGCTCAAAGCCATTGTGGAGAACATATTGCTCTGTCCTTGGTTGCATTCAGAAACAAGGCTTAGACTGATAATACACTTGTAACTCCCTTTCTAGTTACTGAAGCTCTTTATATTAACCTTGTCAAATCCAAAGAATTATGCTGTATGTAGAAAGACTGAACTTACAGTTGGGTTTTCATGATGTTTTGTTTGTCAGTGCAACTAGGATAGTAATTTTTTTGTTTGTTTGTTTTAATTGCTAGCTATGCAGTTTGAAGGTGGAAGTGGATATGGAAAAAATTGCAGCTGAAATAGCTCAAGCTGAGGAACAGGCTCGCAAGAGGCAGGAGGAAAGGGAAAAAGAAGCAGCTGAGCAAGCTGAGCGCAGTCAAAATAACATAGCAGCTGAGGAAGAACAGGCAGCTAACAAGATGGAGGAGAAGAAAGAAGAGGAGAATACTCCCATGGAGACAGGTAACTGCATATGAAGATCAGCTTCAGACTCTTCAGATCAACATACCTGTAGAGCCTCACCTTAGGCAGGAGGAGTGTCCTGCATTTTCCTGTCCATAGGAAGAAAGGCTTATTCAGCAGGATGTTAAGAATAGTTAACTTCATCTTGGTGAACACAGGTCTTTACTTTCTTCGCATTAAATTGTTCCTTTATAAAAGGGGAGAGGAAAAGATACCACAAAGCCAGTATGTAATGCTTGGTATTTAATGTACCCAGGAAAAAAAAGTTTGATTTCTGAACCTTTCTAAATCTTAATTCGCCTTTTAGACATCAATTAGATTGGAGCATATTGGGAGTATTTTCTTCTTCCAGTGAAGAGCTCTAGCAAGGATGATGCACTTCTTTCCATGTCCCTCTTATAAACTGATTTACAGACTTCTTTACAGGTGTTCAGTACAGTGACATTAGAAAAAAGTTAAGGTATTTAAGAGTATCAGTGGCTAGTATTTCAGTGGCCCACTGTCATAACAGCATGAGTCTAAGGGAAAGTGTACCGAAGAATCTGATTCTAGTGTTCCTGGTTTAGCAAGTCACGTTGCTTTCTTGTGGCTTTACTTCTGAGGTCTAGCAGCTGCATTTGACTTTCAGGAAGACATGTGGCAGGACTATACATACATCCCAGGTACTGAGAGGTCTTGCAGAGCAGTGCCTGTTACAGCACACTCTAAATGATAAAAACAATTGCTATGAAATAAGTCAGAATTATTACTGATATTCTTTCTTCCTAAATTCTCATTGAAAAATCTAAATAAATGTATTGGTACGTAAGTGACATGGAAAAATATCTTATTGCAGAAGAGCCTCACCCAGAAGAGAGCACAGAAAACCAGCAGAATGGTGAAGAAGGAACATCTACCCCAGATGATAAGGAGAGTGGCCAAGAAGGGGTCGATAGCACTGCCGAGGAAGGAACCAGTGATAGTAACACTGGTTCAGAGAGCAATAGTGCGACAGTTGAAGAGCCTCCTGCAGACCCTATCACTGAGGATAGCGAGAAGAAAGAATAAATGTTGACTTATTTCATGTGTCTCTTTTTAATGAAGTACTGTTTTGAGTTCAAAATGTGCTATACGGTTTTGTATCTTCCTTGCCTGTATCATTTTTCTCCAAAGGATTTTTTTTATTAACATGTCAGCTATCAGCATAGTGACTTAAGACATACTTTGCCCCTAAAGGCCCCTTTAAAACAGACAGAAAAGAAAACATCTCACTCTTAAACACAGCTCTACAATATGGAGAGATATTATTTGGGATTTCTTCCTCTCAGAGATTTGTGTTGGTTTTTACATTAGAAATCAGGTGCTCTCACTGTTTTCTAATTCCATGGTCTCAGAGAAAATGTACTTTTTCTCCAGGGCCTGTTTTGTTCATCAGTAGCTGAAGTGAGATGCACATATTAACACTGCTTGTGTGTGTATCGCCACTCTACATCACTTGTCCTGAATTAGCTTTACTGATGGACTGACTTGTTTCCCACACATCTCCTTGCTCCAATCCATCATGTTGGTTGATGTAAGGGAACATTACATTTGCATCCAGGAAGTTGGTAATATGGTCATAGAGGCCGATGACAGGACAATTGAGAAACATTCTGCTTATAGTACCTGCTTTCTAGTTAGTGAAGTTCTAACCTAACACATCTTCTAGTTGTCGTTAATATTGACCAAAGTCACATAACCCCTTTACCTCTGGGTATAATCTAGAGCGTTTCCTTGATTCAACAACAAAAAAGAAATGCCATAGCAGTATAGTATGTGTTATCACTGCTGTTTCAGTTCTTGACAGCTAGGATGTCTGGTGCAGCTGCCCTGTTCTTCTCTCTCCACTTTTGAGGAAAGTTTTCAGTATGTGAGTAGTGCTCCCAAATAAGGCTGAAGGACTTGGTCTTTTTTTTTCTTTTCTGTGTAATCTCTTTCATGCAAGAGCTATTTTAGAGCCAAGGAAGTTTGCTCATGTTCTGCACACAACTTTTCAGGAGGTACATTTCCAAGTCTAAGAGCACAGTCTTCTTGAAATAACTGACTATGTTATGTCTTACGATTTTTTCCTATGATGGAAAATTCTTTCCAACAACAGTCTTTGCTTTTCTTCACCGTTTAACTCTCTTATTTGCTATTGCGGTCTCATGGTATAACCTCAGCCAAAGATACAGCAAAATACAAAGCAGGAGAGCGTTTAGAGCTTTTATCTCTGAGCTCGCAGTCATGAATGCAGTACAAACAGTGAATAAAAAAAATAGTGGTTTTGCTTGCCATGAGCTTTTAAAACTTCTGGCAACTCTACAAAACTACTGAAAATGCCACATTGTGCCCTGTATAAACAGAAGCCCTATCTGAAGAAAAAATGTTCTAATTACAAAAACAGATACAAGCCGTTTCATGACTCCAACTATAAAAGAACACATGATGCATATACTTCAATAAACTAGTATGTTTTTACTGAATAGTGGGTATATCAGATGGTAATGTTTTTTTAAAACCTTTTTTTTTAATGGTCTAAAAATAATAAAATCCAATGTTTGAGTTTTTTTAAACTTACAGTGGTCTGGTTCTTGTCTTTTAAGATAGTGATGCATTTGATATAGGGCATTCATCAGCCTTTCTCCATCTTAACCCTGGAGGAGAAAAATTACATGGAATTCATTGCTGAAGTATATTAAATACAAAAAGTTATGCTCAAAAAAGTACTTTGAAAGCTAAAGTGATAAATTCCCGAGTAGCTCTAGGCTTTTATTCAAAAGCTAGGTATCTCTAGAAGGAACTCTGACTTTTGACTTTGAAAGCCAATGAACAAGAGAATTTAGTGGGAATAATACAAGCAGTAGCTAACTTGTCAGCTTTTTGCTTGTGAGTTTTTAACTGCCTCTCTCCAAATTATCAGCAATAATTTTGTGTTACTTTGAACCAAGTGAAATTTCCAGCCTGAAGGGGCTATGAGATACAAACTTGCAAGCAGGAAGATACTTGCAAGATATGAAGAGGAAGATGCAATTATAGTCCAAATACTTAAAATCTGAAGTCAATTTTTACTACTGATTAAGTGTTCTGCACTCCACCTCAGATGGTTTCATGAACTGTCTAAGCCAGACTTGGACCTTTATTTCTGCTAGCAAGCTGTTATTAAATCAGGCACTACAGCACAGCCTTGTATATGCGTTAAATATACTGTTAAGAGGTACTGCCTTGTAATTTACAATTTAGTTTCATACTCCAAGAGAAGTAAACCTTTTAGTAGCTGATACCGAATAGACATTTTTGTTGAAATGCTTGCAGTAGCTCTTACAGTATTGCAGGTTCTCCTACAAAAGAGTACTTTAGGTCTAGAGAACTGGTTTAAATCCTTACTGTAGATGTTAAGACTAACCTCCACAAATACACGTCAGTGTCAGCACTGTACCTAATTTTCCCCAATGGGCAAATCTGAACATGTTTGCTTGTACAGGTGATAAAGGAGAATGTTTGTAGCCAATCATAAATTAATTTCTACAGATAACATTACAGCTTACTGAAATATGCAAATATAAAGTCACTTTTATCTACCAGTGATTGTTTTGGCGTACCAGTTGCAGAAAATGCAAAGGACAGCTGAAAACTGGGAAGGAAAAGAAATCGATGATGGAAGCCCTCACCTTATGAATACCATCAGACAGTGGGCTACTCAAGTGGGAGTACTTGTATTTTTCTCACCTCTTAAGGAAAAACGTGAGTTCTTATATTAATGTATTTGCAAAAAGGTGTTGCCTTGGACACAAGAAGAACTCTCGTATGAGGAAATGGAAACCATAGCTGCTCCTTAATCTTGTTTTAAAAAAACTGAAGCAGTAAAAACCCCTAAAAATTAACGTCATTATAAATTCCAAATTTTAGTCAGTTTCGCAAAGAGGCAAGCTGTTCTTGCCATTAGGCTTAAGCACTTGTAGCTGTACCAGTTAAATTGCATTTTAGCAGTTTCTATTTCCAGTGATTAAAAGGATTGCTTTTAGAAAAATATTCCTTGAGGCAAGAGTGGGGGGGAGAAAAGAGAGAGTTGTACCCTTTTTAGTGCAAAGATAAGCAACCTGCTTGCATAGGCCAATTGTGTTACTCACTTTTAACTGAGAAAGTCTTAGCATTAATGTTGAAATTATGAGGAATTCTTTGTTATAATCAAATTATTCTAACTACAGAAGACCATAGAAAGATATAGCTGTTGTTTTTCTTACATTTAAAAATTCAAGTTCTAATTAGCACTTTATATTTTCAGAAAGGTAACATAAATTTAAAAGATGAACAAATGGGTTCACTCACTAATGTTATATTCCCTTAAATCCATACTGGGACCTTTCTTGACTAGCTGCTAACATGATCTGATCAGTGCTGCATATCATGCAGAAACTAATGCAAAGTGTTGCTCCTATCAGCTGAGTTCCCTTTAACAAGCCTTTCTGATTAAACAGAGACTGATTTATATCTTAAGTTAAATATCTGAAGATGTATTTACTGCACTACATTCCCCTAAAAATCTCTTTCTTGAATGCTACCTGCTGCCAAAATAAAACCTCAATTTCTTAAATGATAGCAGCTGCTCCTGGCCTGGACCTGACCACAAAGGTGTTCAGGTGTTTCCCCTGGAACTGGCTGGTGCACAGGCAATAGGAGACTCCACACTTCAGGTGCTGTGAATGCTTGTTGTGCAACTACTTTTATCTGTGCAAGAGCTCTGGTGTTTGAATGCCATTTGTGTTTTTCATCTGCTACATATTCTCAAGGCATATGCAAATACCACTAATTATTGGCAGAGATGGGACATGCTGTAGCTATGGGTGTGTACCCAAATGAGTAGGTGCCACTTTCAAAGGTAAAATCACTTTTCCAAGCACACAACCCCCCCCCCCCCCCGAACAAATGCCCAGTAGGAAGCATTTGAACCATTGGCCAATGCCAGTGGCATTTGGCAGAGGTGCAGATGTCTCTTGCAGGAGGTGCCTGCAAGGTACGTGAACCAGGTACAGCAGAGGGACCCAAATCAGTGCCCGCAACGGGTACTGCCAGCTGCTGCTCCTGGACGCCACGACCCCCCTGGCTAGCTGCAGTACATGCTGCCTCTCGCCTGGCCAGCAAGCCTCAAAAGGGGAAAGAGTGAGAGCGTGGGAAACTGGAGGGCAGTGAGGAATTTGGGGGAGTCACAAGGAGCAGCACAAAGGAGAGAGCTCGGGGAGGCACTGGGATATGGGTAAGACCCAGGAGCACTGCAGCCACCACTACAGCACCAGACTCGCAAGAAACCTGGCTCCTTTGCTGTTGCTGCTGGCACAGCCCCTTCTCAGCCCTGCTGCTCTCGCAGCTGCAGCTGCTCTGCAGCCCCAGCTAACTGGCTACCTACAGCCCTGGAGGGCGGCAGCTAATTAGAGCTGCTGACAAGCCAGCACCCCCCACCTCCTTGTGATGGCCTGAAACCCTCCCACAGGGAAGATGGAGTAGATAAAGCCCACCAGCTTGTTGGGGGAATTGCTCATGTTAGTCATCTACCTTCTCCTGCCTCTGCTTTGCCTGGGGAGCGGGTGCAAGCTTATAAAGCCATGGTGACCACAGCTCCTTCCTCTCCCCCCAGCAGTGCAAAGGCCCTGCCCTGGTGAGTGTCCCCAGAACCTGCCCAAGCAGGGGTCGATGGGGGGGGGGGGGGCTGATAAGCAGCAGTTGTGTGGGGACTACTGGGGGGTGGGGGGTACCTGTATTGCTAGAGACATCAGCTGAGGGGGTGTGCAGTGGGGCCTATGTTATCTTTCACAGGATACTCGAGAGTGGGCAAGTCCCTCACACCCACTGGGCACTGACAAGAAAATGAAAAGGTGAACCCAAAGCATTGCATCGTGGTGAGGAAGTTGTTTACTTTAGTCTGTTGTACTCTTCAAGAAAAAACAGGATTTGGGGGGGGTATGACTCATGCTTTTTGACCTTTGACAGCACCACTGCTCTGCAGTTTGCTCTAGTTTGCTACAGGTTAAATCAAGTAAGCAAAGGTTCTCTTCTGTGTCTGGCAGTTCTGAAAAATATGCTTTTGTCTCCCCACAAGAATACTCCTATTAGTAGTTATTCAAGAAGCCTAAGTAAAACAATTTCCCTTTAAATTTGCATTGTGATTATCAGATTTTTATCATCTCTGACAGTCTTCCAATGTGCAAAACTGAAGTGTAATAGGTATGAAATGGGGAGCAGGCCCCAAGGATAAATGTTCAAAGGTGTTTAGATGCTAAAATATGAACTAGACACCTTGTGAGACTTTCAAAAACAATTCAACAGGTTAAGTGTCTTGCTGGTATTGAAATACATGGGGCTTAGCCTCCTAAAAACTTTGTGCACCTACATAGGATCATGCTTTGAAAGAGTATTTAGGTGGTTGGGGTTAGCTTCTAATGAAAGACTAAGTCTCAAATCTTTGTGCAGCTGCTAAATTAAAAAAAAAAAAAAAAAGCTTTGGGGGTAACTAAGCAAGGGTGTTATAAAAAAAACTAGCCCATGCAATGTACTTTAAAAAAAAAAAAAAAAAAAGCTAATCCACCTCAAGCAAAATGAGCACTTTGATTGTAGGAGCCATGCTTACATAAAGGATTATCCCAATGATAGAACAGCATAAAACAGATGAGTAGAGCTTTAGATGGATAAAATATTGAAGTAAAACTGAAGTCTGGCACAGATGAAGGCTAGGACAGCTCCCTGAATTTAAGGAAAGATGAGCTGCTGTTCAAAAAATCATATTGCAATAACACACAGTAGTTTAGAGCAAGAAGTGGAAAAACACTATACTCAAAATTACATTAAAGGGGGAGTTTCAATGGGTCAGTTAAACAGCCTATCCTAGAAGACTGGCAGTTAGGCTACCCCTAATACATATGTTTTTGCTGCAGTCATCAAAGCTGGGTTGTGGAAAGTTCACAGCTGGGGGTGGTGGAGCTTCTGACAAGAAGGGCCTGTGTTGGCAAGCAGCAGGTTTTCCTGGCCTGAGGGGAACAGGGTCCAAATCCTCTCTGCTTGATTCAAAGCAGGCGTTTGGTAAGGCTCCTCACCCACCCTGTGATGTGTTTCTCTCGGTTCCCACCAGCTGTAAGTGCTCCACCTTGTATGAAATACCCTCTTCTGTGTTCTACCATGTCTCATGAAGTCAGTGATGGTTCCTTTCTCCTTTGCGTTTTTTTTCTCTCTCCCTGGTTCTGTGCTAAATACTTTTCTTTTTTAAAAGAGAGAACCCCTAAATAACTTATCAAAAACTATTTAAAAATAATAATAATAATAAAACTTCCAGACTGTCAATCTAAAAATCTTGTGTTGACACAGTGCCGTTAAGAGTGCAGTAACAGCTTTTGCTCCACTCCTTTGCTCCCCTCTCTATCCCGTTAGGTGACGAATGTGATCAGCAGTGCTGACTGCTGGGTTAGTGACTCTGCAGTGAAGAGCAGCTTCCTCGAGGCCGGCACTGGTGCTGACTCCACGGCTGCAGGTCTGCGTTAGCGCAGCTGCAGCCACCAGGCGTCTCTCTAGGCCTCCCCGCGGCGCGCCCGCCCGCAGATGGGTTGGGGGAAACAGTCCTGCCTGTGGCAGCAAGCGCCGCGCAGGGCTGCCCCACTCACAACCTGCTGCAGCACGCACTGGTTTTAGACTGTGATCGGGCCTTGAAACTTCACTATTGTTCGGTTTGTGAATTTACCTCCCCCACCTTGTAAGGCTGCTGGTTATACTGATACCGTAATCATGCATGCAAACAAGCTTGCCTGCCTGCCCCTGCTGATGACAATGAGTAGCAGTTACAGGTTTCTTGCTTATTACAGATTATGGCAAATAGAAATGAAAACCATCAAGAAGAAATTGGACTCTGACTTTCTTTTTCCTTTTCTTTTCCAATTGCCTAACAAGAAAGAGCTGTAATGAAAAATGTTTGATCTGTGACAGAGGGATACCTTTGGAAGAATTCTGTGCATAGAGAAAGGTGTGCATTGAGGAAAGGTGTCTAAAGACAAGATACCTTGCAAGCAAGCAAGCAGAGAGAAATGCGTTACTGGACTGTAGCAGGAGCTTTAGATGGTATGTGCCAAAGGAAGGCCTCAGTCTTCCATCCCTGTTCTCATGAAGGGGCTAGTGGATGGAGGTTTGAGTCTCTTCATGTCTTGTCCCGTAAGATAGAGCCAATCTGGAATCACATCCCTGCACAAATTACAGAAATTCAAAGATAAGCACTAGATTTCATTTTTTTTAAGCTGATTTTGGAGAAATGTGACCAAAATGAAGAGAAAAACACTCCTAAGCATCAGTGAAAGGTTGGGGTGGCCTGATTATAGGAAAAGCTCCATTAAAAACATTAGTCTAGAATGTATCTTCTGCTTTCTGTCTCTAATTTTAAGTATGACTGTGCTTTTCGACACATGTATAGTAAGTTCCATTTTGCTTTTAGATAACTTGACTTAAACCTTAAGTAGTTGTGCCACAGCCAATTCAATTAGCCAATAAAGGTAACTTATAGTTACACCAACTTAACATCCAGTGTGAATTAAACTGAATTGAATTAAGGTCACTTTAATTCCAAATAAGATTGTCTTTTGGGTGCTTAATGCAGTTTGACTAATCCACTGTAGTTCATGCAGGTTAACTTATCAGTGTATCCCTGTATGTGTTTTAAAAAAAAAGAAAATCCAGAGTGCAAAGTTAATGACAGTAATGGTCTGAGTTTTTTGAGTGCCAATGATAAATAACTGAAAGTTACTACCAATGTTTTGTACCACAAACTGTCTCCTCTGCTGAGGGAAAAACAGGTTCTTACAGCAAAATAACAAGTGTGCACTAGCATTTTGGCTCTAGCAGAGCTGTGGAGATCACACTTGTGGGTACAACAGTTTGGCAAGAACAACCTGGGTTTGTCATCACTTAACTGCACTGCACTAAAAACTACAGAGTTGTACCCTGCTAAGATTTTGCAGCCAGATAGTTTCTGCTCAAGATGAGATCCAAGAGGATAACAAGAAAAATTCTAGTTTACAGCAAGATCACATCCAAGCACAAAATGTGCAGTGGACTAATGAGAGGAGTTTGCAGCCTCACATGCTTCCAGGTGCAGTAGGTTACCAAACTGAGGTCTAGGAAATGCAGTAGCCTTTATCTGCTGCTCGTAAAATGTTTCTCAGGTAGGTGACTGACATGCAGCAACTATCTTCAGCCTATTATTGTTGCCTGACAGTAACTTCTCTAGTGAGTATAGTTCTCCACATATATAATTCAGTACTTGCATAACAGACACGGTACTGATGTTGCCAAATTGCTTTGCATCTGGAAATGGGACGGGTAAATGTGGTGTTTAATGAGCCCATCACTGTCAAAACTGGTTCTTCTAACGGTTAGAGATTGAGAGCAGGGTGTTCTGGACTCCAAGCTTTGCTGTTTGTTCTCAGTGTGACTCATGCTATATACATACAGAGATAAATGCAGGTGTGAATGTTGTAACAGACACTGGTACAACTTCAGCAGAGGCTAGAAATCAGCTACAAGCTCTCTGGTCACCTTGGACATAAACTGACATTGCTACCCTGCTGAAGTGTGCATAGTGTCTTTTTTAACTGATGTTAGGTGGACTGAACAAGCTGTAATTACACTTTCACTCTCCTGGGCAGGCATACAGCAAGCCCCGGTTCCTGCTTACTCAGACTGATTGCAGCCATAATTGTTCATGGCTTGAAGGAGTTCACACCACTTGATCGCAGTTTTGAATACTTAATCAAGTGCTTTGATTCCTATATTTGAAATCTCTCTTAGGTGAGATCCACCTAGGATCTAGCATGATTGAAATTAGATAGTGATTCTGCAAATCTCAAGGGGAATTTGTATGGACAACTAAACAGAAATCAGCTACAGGGAGATCAGTTATTAGACTATAGGCTTGAAAGCATGGAACCTTGCTTTGGTTTAGGTCTCTCTCTCACTGTTTTTGTTCTCAGTTCCCTTCTTTCATATTGACACTCTTCTCTACTGTCTTCAGGTTGTTTTTTTTTTTTTTTTTTTTTTGAAGTGGTTTTGCAGTTATCAGGCTGTCTTACTTCGTTTAAGCTATCACGTATAGCTTCACTTGGTACTCATAAAAGGCTGTAATTTCTGTGAACTGCTAGTTTCAGTTTGCTTTCTGTAACTCAATTCTATTTAATAAAAAAGGCAAGAAAGATCCTTTTAAAGTCCTGGCACCAGTTCCAGAGGGGACTGGGGAGAACCAGAAAGGGTGACAGTAAAAATGCAAACATGACATGAAACACAGCATATAACTTTTTTTGTCAACCCCAGGGATGGAGAATGGCAGAAGCATGTGATAAAGGAGACTTGGTGAGCTCTTCTTAGCTGGAGAAAACAGTGATGGGATTAATCTCTGTTCCTATATCCGCCCTGGTTTCAAAGACCCCAGGGAATTGGGTTTAAATCTTACACCTCTGGAATACGGTAACGTTGGCTCACAGGAAGGTTGCTTTCTGTATGTTCAGCTGAGATTTTAAACTCTCAGTTCTTTCAGGAGACTTAATTACATCTTTTTGTTTCTCCTCAAACAAGTCATTTGTGTCACTAGTGTTAGTTACCACACCTGAGTGGGGAAAAAAGTACAGGGAACTCATCAAAAATCTCTCTAGGCATAATGAGAGCTACATACACCCTCCCCACCATAGTTCCTATGCAGTTCCAGGAGTTTTTCTTTCTATTTCTTATCTCTCCTCCTTTCCTCCCTGGAGTGATTGCTGTCTCTGTTTCATGTTACTTCAGGCCAGAAGGGATCAGTATGTTCATCACAAATCCCTATGTAACACTGACTATGAGAGAGGTACCTGCAAGAGCTTGTAACGGGCTGGGTACTGTGGGCAAACAAAATGAGCAGATCTCATAGGAGGCCAAGCAGCACTGACCTACTGTTCAGCATTCAGACAAACAGAGCAAGCAGCAGACTGGGGCAGTGGCTCATTACCCTGCTCTGCTTTGCACCTCAGCTGAAGCAACCGGCAAGCTTCTCCGCTCCCAGCATGACCTTGCCCTGCTTGTTTGAGTCTCTGGGTGCATTTGCCTTGTTACAGCTCAATTCTTGGACTGCGGGTTGAGGAAACTGCTTTGGTGCACAGCAGATGCAACTCTGGTCAAATTGTTTTTATTTTTTATGAAAAAGAGAACTGCGGAGAAATGCCACCACCTGTGGTGTGATGCAGGCACGGAGAAGGTAAATTCCCAGTGACACCAACTGTGTGCCTTTCTCTCATGTGGCTGACGCAGGGACAACACTTATGCTAGTGACCACGGGCAACTGTTTGCTCCTGAGGTATATAAGCAAGTCTGTTCTGCAGATTACTTCCTCTATTGGGTGGATAAGAATCTTTTAATAGCCTCATAGTGAGATCATAATCATAAGATTTTTCAGGGCATCCCCTACAGCCCTGGTAAGAACCCCTGTTCATGAAGAATCCCATCTCACTGCCACTCTTAATGTCAGGAATTTACTCAGATTTTCACTTCTGCTATTTTGTTTGCTTGAAGACCAACTGGGTCAAAACCCTCCCTGGAATAAACCTACTGACTTCAACACAGGAACTTTCCCTATACGTCTCTGAAATGCCAGCCCAGTAGCTTGGGAACTTAGAAGGGTATTTGGGCAGGAGGCAGAACTGAAAGTGGGAGATTCCAGGTACCTTAGCTTTGCCCAGGGGCCTGTCTGCCTGGCAAAGCAGCGGAGAGGAGACGACATGATCTCACCATGACGTAAGAGAAGGGAAGTTACTGAGAAGTGGGCACTTGAGCAATGTTCACTTATAACTCACCAGTGCTTCTGTCTAAGTCACCCCAGTCTTCCTCAGGTAATGGGGAGAAATCCTTCCTTATGGTTTAGATCAGAGCTAGAACAGAGCATCGCTGGAACTGAGTGGGCTGACATAGTTGATGTTTTCCTTTAGTGCACCATGCTGTCTTCTCTTGTGGCAGGATGAAGGGAAGAGAGGAACAGATCAGAAGTTGGCAAGGCAGCTGTGATACCTAAACTTAGCCTATAATGTTTTATTTCACTTTTATGGAAAAACTTCTTCTGATACTCAGCCTGGAGCTGGACTATAGTAATTTTGGTTTGTTTACCTGAAGCTGTTCGTTAATGCTTTTCAGCATTGTGTGAGCTAATCCATGAAATGCAGTCTAGCTGATCTTGTCCTGCAATGACCAGAACCAGGTGAAGCCAAACAGAATTTCCACCTGCTGAGAAATTCTGGTATCTCAAAGTCTGTTTTCATCTCAATTCACTTAATGTCAAACTAACAGAAAATGCAGGAAAGCTTTGACTTGGGGATGTGAAAACATCTTGTTTCGTGCCTTTTCTGAATGATGTTGCACCTTGCTAAGGTACAATAGAGCCTTATGAGTTCTACTTTATAAGATTATAGCACAGTTACTCCATATAGCCTGTGTGTGCTATCCAGACACTGTCTCCTATGATGTACTGTGATATCCATATGACTTAGCTGAAGAAGAGACTGCAAGAAGTCCTATTTTATAGACCAGGACATGGATATGAAATACATCAACTAAATTCCCATGAGACATTTCATCACCAAATGAGTTGCAATTTAATGTCAAATTGATTCAAACTTACGTCTTTCGATACAGTTCAGCAAATTCAGTGTTTCTGTTTGTGTTGAACCAACCCAAAACGAAATCTTTCTGAGCTAATTTCCTGTGGAATTTATTGGGACCTGCATTTTCTTTTGAAAAGTCATATTGATGAATAATTTCAATGTAGCTCTAACACTGCAGTGTGGGTAGTAAAATGTATGACTGATTTCTTATTTTCTTGCAGTGGAAGTGGCAATAATAAATCAAGGTTCTAACAAGATACCCATGAATTCAGCTTTTTTCTATCTTGAATATTTTCTTATAGTTAACTTGAATTTTAGGGTAAAGAACATATTCTCCCGTGAAAACAGCACAGTGTGACTGTCTTTGGTGCAGATTAGGCAAAGCATTGCTGAGGAGTGTATTATGTCTGAATGTTCACGTAGGCTCACATTTTAGCAAAAGATAGCTCACAGGAAGCACATATTAAAGGGAATATGTCAAAGAGACAGAGTCACTAAGGCATGAAATGGACTGCAAATATGCCCATCCAACTTAAAGCTTTAATAAATGTTTTGAGAGCTATCCAGGTATGAAACGTTACTGCTACAAGAAGATTCAGTGACATAACCCTATTGCAAGTTATTGTTTTAAAATTTTCCAGCTGTACTTTCAGGAAGACAACCTGCTTAAATTAGTTGGCTCTGACAACACACAGTTTGGCATGTACCAAAACCTTGAGGCAAAAACTTGTGAATATGCACAGGAAACAACAACCTGCAAACCTTCTACCTGACTTCTTTCCTCTCATTGTCTTTTTTTGGCTTCAGTCACCATGGATTTGGTGATATATTCACTGAGATTCTGCATTAAAATCTGGTTCCCTTCTATCTGAGAATTGTGAGCGTATAGAGTAAATCTAGGAGATTGTGCCTATCTTTACCTACCCACCACTCCCACAGACAGCACAATGACTCTGTTCAAAGGCTTTACAGCCACCATTTCTAAGTATTCTGCTGATACCTGAGAAGCCTTTGATCTCTAGCCCTTTCTTGCGGAAGTGGTTAAAATATAACTCTAAAAGGTAGCATACCTGCCTGATAACTGATGAACAGAAGGGAAATACAGCAATAGAGCCCCAGAGCCATGAAATGCACCTGCCTACAGAGAGAGGTCAAAAGCAAGTGTATTGAAAACCTAGTGGTGTGTGCTTAGACAATGCTAAGGAAACTCTGTAGGTCACCTTCTGGGGAGCCAGATAAAAATGCTGATAGTCTCCAGGCATGCTTCATGTTGCAGTGCGAAGTGCAGTTACCTGTGGGCACCTGGCCTTGGGTCAGTTATGTGGGGGATGCAGAGTCCGGCACCAGAGAGCTGCCTTGGCACAGCACGGAGGGCACATTAAGTACTCCAGAACGGGATCAAGACAGCAGTGGCACTGGCTTACCCAGAGCTAAACACTGAGAAGGCACTTAAGAAAAAACTGAGCTGACACACAGCTTAAGGAGGGTCTGAAACTGTAGATGGGTGTCTACATATGATCTGATAACATCAACAGGATCCACAACTTCAGATATATTTAATTTAGACTTAGGAGAGAGCAAGGAAGTGGAACGTTCAGTTTCAAGTTGAAGCATTTATGGTACTAAAGACTGGGCAGCAAGTAATGTATAGTTTTAGGATCAGACTCTTAAATTTAGGTACTCAAATTCTACTGAAGTCCTGTTTTGGATGTGGTTAACCATTACAATCTCTTAAAATAATTTTTAACAGAAATATATCAAGCTTTTTTGTATTCTTAAAAAAAAGAAAAAAAAATCTTCAGATCTTCCAGAGCTAACCTATGCTAGAGGAAATCAGGAAACTGGTTCTTCCAAACAGTGTAAAGTGTTCACTATTCTCAAGAGCTGTGGACTATCAGACTTTCTGGGGTCATAAGCTTTAATGTTTAGGAGAGTTATCATTCACCTACAACTGAATCTTACCTATTCTGGACAAGGTTTTCCTCCCTGGAAGGCAGGAGGAGGAGGAAGCATTTCTGGGACAAGCTGTTTTTTGTGTGGAGACTGGCTGAAGACACTTGCATACATGGAGTTAGATTCTGCCTTGGACAGTTATATTAGAGGGCTGAGCTGCTAGTGCTGATGTAACCAGTCAATTCATGTAATGTAACTGATCTAGGCATTCTGTTCCTTTTAATACATATTTCATACTACCAGGTTATTTGGCAAGACTCCAATCAGATTACCTTGGAGAGGATAGCTGTTCATGATAGCCAGAACAATCAGCTGCCCAGCACAGGTGTCTCTCAAAGCTATTTAATTACACAGTAACTATTTTTCTGATGCAGAGAAAAAAATACATGATCTCTAAATCAGTTTAGATCACCTAGATCTGAATCCTTCACACCCATCTTTCTTCCCTGCAAAAAGAATCAATGCAACATAGATAAGCATTGGTTTTGCTTTGTTTTGAACTCGCTGAAGCAGAACAGTGTCTTTTTAGGTGTTTCCCAATCACACACAGACTGCCCAGGTTTCATTCTCTTCTGTGAGACTGGTCTTTCTAGCTAGTTTTGGCAGTTCTCTGCTCAGTGAGCTGGCTGTTTTGGGTCCATCCTGAACTGTTAAGCCCTCTCTGCACCCTAAGCAGGACACCTGCATGCATAAATCTAGCTCCAAAGTGCTAGGTACTGTTGAGCTTGTTAAGAGCTAAAGCTCCATCTTAGATCTATCCTGTAATGCTTTATTTTTCCACCTCTCCTGGCTGCAATAACAGTTCCTAGAGTCGAACCCTGTTAAGGACACGGGATTGAACAGTTTCCCTAACAATCATAAGAGGAAGATGCACAGGTCAAGATGCTAAAATAATACAGGCTGTACAGGTATGCTGATACAGCAAAGACAGCATTCACAGTATCCCCAGCTAAAAGGTAATTTTCTATACTAAGTACACTTGTATGTGACAGCACTTAATAAGGCTGCGCAACTCAGAATCAAAGCCTCCAGCAGGAATTCTCCCAATAGGGAGGAATGAATACTTGAAGTGACCTTGGAAGAACAGAAAGTGCATAAGGTGATGTTTGTTAGCTGTTACAGGAGCAAGTTGCAAGATCAGCTGTCCAAATCAGCCACAAAACAAAAGCTACTGATTTTTATATTGAAGCTGGATCAACTTAGGAAAAGGATTAGATGAAGTGACTCTCTGTCAAGGCAGGGACCAGAACTGACAGTGCTGCAGGTCTTTCCAAGGCTATGGCTGGAGTCTGAAATTTCTGCAGTAACGTCATGGTAGGGAAGGAGCAGGACTAACCACAAACGTGCAAAACCTTTTGAGGAAGACAGTGCCTCCTGATACTTAGCAGATGATAATGCTAAACAGAAAAGCAGTAAGAAGTGAGGAAGTTCACTTGCTGGTTTGGGAGCTGCTGATCGTCTCCCCATAGGGTGCTGTGAGCATGTGGGAGAGGGGTGAAGGGATGCCCGTCACTGGCAGTCCTGTGTATTGAGATTTTCCACATAGTAGTTGACTATTTCTGGGGAAGGTGTTCTGGAGGAGATGAGAATCCTCCTGTTTCCCACCACACTCTGTTCTAGCAGATGCTCAGCTAGATAAAGTAGCATCTACTGTGAGGAGCAGAAATAACAGAAGAAAGGAGAGTCTTTCCCCTTGTCCCTTTACCACAGCCACAATTCTCATGCATCAGTGCAAAAACAGAACCTGCTGTTTTACGGCATTTTGAGAGTGTGTTTGTGTGTGCATGTGGTTTCAGACCTCAGCTGCGTGCACTGAGGAAGAACCTAAACGCACTGAGTGTCTGAAGAGACTGGCACGTAGCACAGTTTTCCTGTACTGGTGAAAGCACAAGGAGAAAGAGGAGGGTCTAGTAAATGTCAGCAACACCAGGGCACGTCATGAGCTTCTTGCAGAGGTGCAGGAAGTATATAATGCAGTTTCCCTAAGAGGGTCTCTGGCAGGAGCCACAGTGCGTGGAGGCTACACTGGAACGTACGATGCTCTTGCTAGCCTTGTGATTTCATCCCTGTTTGAAACAAGACCATGGACAGTGGTGAGTACATGTTCTGCAGTCTCTGGCTTTGTCTTCAGCTTTAATAAGGACAATGCCCAAATTCATGTCCTATGACGCAGGAATGCAATAGACTTTTTTTTAAATGATGTAAAATAAAGGTTTACATCTTCCTCATATTTATTATTAAAAAAAAAATCCAAGCAAAATTATCTTTTTTTTATGAGCTCAAAAAAATCAGATCAATTAATTCAGAAACACAAAACATAAGTTTGGAGAGGGGACTTCAAGGAACTCTTCCTGTATCATTCATACCTTGTTTTCATGTTCCTAAAAAATAGACAATGCTCTCTCCTTGGCATTATCTTAGTTCAGTGAATAAATCAAGGCACTGGGAGCAAGCATATCTGAGTTTATTCTTGGCTAGATCTGCACTGTGGCCATAAAACTCTGAACCTCTGCAAAAATTGGTTTTCCATTTGCTTGTTGCTGGAATAGCCCTGAGTCAGTGTATTCCGCATGGATCTGTATTCCCATGGTTTACCCATCATTATGAAGTATGCAAAGAAGAACAAGTGCACAAGGGAACTGTCTGCTCTTTGGCAGATGATATCCCCATTAGCCCAAGAGGCACAAGACTTGCAGCTTGTTTCTGTTTCTTGTAGAAAGTTTCATACTTTCTGTAGTCATTTGTTGTTTTTTCACATGCAGTGCTCTGCAGGCACCTGCTTCCAGTAGCTTGAGTAGGTGGAAGGCTGTAGGAGGGGAACGGCACTGTGGGTCAGAGATGTGGTGGATAAGACAGACTTTTTTTTCCTCTAAGACTATTTATTCTTTTTGACTTGTTTTATTAACTTTTTGCTCAAATATTTGAAACTGTAATTCCAGTGCGAATGAGGAAGGTGCAAGGAAGAGGGACAAATGAAGTAACTCAGGAGGTTAAATTAGTTTACGAACAGAGCTCATAATACAACTGATACCTCTAGATGACTAAGAGCGTGGTCAGAGCTGTAATAAGGACGGTGAGCGCGATGGGGAAAATAGCTAACAAGTTCATTCCAGTAAAGCCCACCTCTGGTAACAATGGATTAGCTTTGCAATGGTGTGGAATGGGAGATGCTTCTGCCTTTTCTCTGTGACATTTTTCAAATCAAAGCTTTCAATTTACTGGGATTGTAGAGGCTCCCCTGTGCATTCCCAATGCTGCAGCAGGCAGCATGCACGGAGGTGTAGGTGACCCCATGCTAAATGCTGCAGACAAGGAACAAGGGACTGTCTGTGAAATGATTTGTTGAGATTTGAGCACTGGATTCCCTTCATGTGCGTTAGATGCCTGCAGCATATCAGACAAGAATGGGTAGTATTCTCCCCTTTTTTGAAGAAATCAAGAAACAGGGATGCAGAAATTTAAAGTGACTCATGCAAAAATGACACACACAGCTAGTCTGGTACAGTTGGGAAAAGAACTGCTGCTTTTTGTATCTTCTCTCATGTTTCAGCCCCTGAACTACTCTTCACTCTCCAGGCAGGGCTCTCTCCTGGAAAGCAGTGATTTATGAATTAAGCAGAGAGGTGTTCTACCAAATGTAAAGCAAAGAACAAAGCAGCTGGTGCTGAATTCCATGGTGAATTAGGAAGTGGGAGCTCAGGGTCACCCAACCTTTGAAGTGACACTAGGGAAAAGCAACTGGGGGATGCAGAATGCTCCTGCCCAGTGTGAGAAAGAGGTATTAACCACATGCGCAAAGGTGATGGGAAGAATACAGAGAGTTCTTAAAAGCACAGCATTATGCATGAAGAACCATCTCTGGCACACTCTGCTCACATGAAAAGTCTCTAGAAAGGTTACTGCAACAAGACAATTGTGATTAGAAGATAGGAATGGATGTACTGGATCCCATAGGATCCAACAAGTAGGAATGGGGAATGGACAGAGTGAGTCTCTTCATGGATGCATCTTCACTGCTTCTAGCAATCAGTGGTTTATCAAATTCCTGAACCAGAAGCTGCATCCAAACTAAAACATTTCATAATCCAACTGGATCTATTCACCACAAATTACTCTCTTTGTAATCTCATTTAAACTTTTGGCCCATGCAACATCATCTGGTTGCTTTTTTCTTCATTTACTTTAAGGCATTCTGTATTGGGGGGGGGGGGAAGACACCTGTTACTCAGAGGAGGGCTCTATGTTTTAATTGGTAAAGGTTAATTATGATAGGAGAAAAAAACAGAACCTGACAGTAAGAGTAGGGTAATACTGCTTTGGATTTTGCAGGGTATTTTTGTCCTACTATTGAATTTTAGCAGAATATTCCAAAACAGTTCTAGGAATGTTAAAACATCTGGGGCAAACGCACAGCATTATTGTCTGTATTTTTTTTGTTGCTGTTTTTTAATAGTAATGTAGGAAACACATGATCAGCTCATTTAAGAATGATTTTCTAATTTGCTTATCTCTGCTTATCTTGCCTTTTGATTCACAATTTCCCTAAAGGGGTGGAGAGAAATAATTATCAACTTTCCTCTGTAACGCAGGCCTATGAATGCATGAAATAAAACTACAACTTAGCTTCACTGGGCCTTTTTAATAGAAGGGAAAAAAGGCAGGGGGAGGAACAGGCACTGAGCTGTTAACGGCCAAAAGTCATTTTATTTAACTATGATTAATTCTTCTCAGAAATATCTGCTTGCTTTCCCCCAAAACCCACTACACTGATGATGAGGAGGCATGAGAAACTGGTACATGGGTAAAGATACAAACTATGTTACTCACTACATAAATGCATGCTAAGGTGCTTGAGATAGAAACTTCTGCTTTGCATTTTGGCCAACAGGAAAAAAATCTCACCACGAGGGTTTAGCCCCAGGGCATGGTTGCTTAACTCTGCCAATACTATCTAAAGTATTCCTGAGAATCCAATGAATACAACTTACTGCTTCTCACTTTGCGCATTCCTCAGCATTAGCACAGAGGTGAACAGCTGCTCCTCCAGGTTCAGAGCCCAATCTGTGTGAGGAAGAGCCAGCCTGCAGAGCAGGAGCGAGTTCCTCGTGCAGAACAAACCCCAGGGATTCATTCCACAGCATTTTGTTTGTCCCGTCCAGTTTTAAACATCCTCATTGGCTGTGTTTCTGCTCCTCCTTCCTCCCCTGGGGAGACTTTCTGCTGCCAAATACTTCTCACTGTCAGCAGCTTTCCTGCTGTTGCTTAGCAATCATTCCACTTTTTTTTTTTTAATTCCATGCCTGAGTCTCTATCTCTGGGCATACCTACAGGGCTTCGTTTGTACTGCTGCTTCTTTTATCTTGCTTGAGATTGGTTCCTGATGCTGAGGGGACATACAGATAAACTGTATGGGATTCATCTGTCCAAACTTACATGTTTACCCTTCTGTCATAACATGAAATGGATTGCACCCCAGGCATTCACCCCCGGACAGGTGAATCATGTCTTAAACATCTGTTTTTCCCTTTGCTATCAGGGGAGCCTAAACGATTAATCAGATGTTAATGGCTAAAGTTAAGTAAGATGAATCCCATCCCACATGCTTGTTCTGTGGGGGAAGATTTTCAAAACCGACTGGATGCTGCTCCACCATCCCCAACCACTGCCATCAACAGCAATTTTGTTATTTCATCTGTGAATAAATGGGAGCAGATGCAGGGTAACTTTAAGTGTTTTTAAAACTGCTGCCATCTTTCACATGAGTGACCAGAGGACATCACCTCCTTGCAGTTCATTTGACAGCAGTTACACGGAGACCTTCCCAGCGTTTTACACGCCCTGTCCCCGCCGGCTTCCCTCTCTTTCCCTCACAGTGAGCAATCCCCCTTTCCCCAGTCTTGCCAGGGCTTGCAGGACAGGGGGGTGCTTTTGAGAACTGCAGCAAACCAGTGCATAAGCAGCTGAAGGAGATGAGGGATTAGACAGGGCTTTGTAGCATGTCTTCTTGACCCATTCACTGTAATGGGGCCTTTTTTTTTTTTTTTTGTCTTTTTTAAGTAAGGTTGCTAGTTCTACTGTTTGTGGGGATTTTTGAGAGGGGTTTTTTTTCTTAATATTTTGAGGAACGAAACTTTAGGAAAATACCCACAGTTGAGAACTGCCACAGGCTGAAAAAGAAAAAAAAAGCTATCTAAAATTGCCTATTAAACTCCAAAGCATATCTCATTTCCTCTCTGCTACCCATTTGCTTCTGACAGCCTCTTCCTTCCCCCACTGCACTGGACTCCTAAGTACAGAGAAGTGAGTTTCATCTAGCCTGCCTGAAACTGGTGACTCAGGAACTCACTCAACAGACTAGCGAGGAAGGACCACGAGGCTGCGTGGCCTCTCTAGTTAAGCTTTTGCAAATGCATAAGCTGAGGTGGGGGGGGCAGCAAGGAGGGGAAGCTACAGTGGAAGCTTGCTTATACTGAAAATCATGTGACATTTAAGACATCTAAAGTAGCAACCAAGAAAAAAAAAAACATCAGTGAAACTCTTCAAAGGAATGATACTTAGCTGAACTGTTTCAGGATCGTTAGTTGAGTCACTTTGTTATCAGTCCTATTTTGCTACATGTGTCAAAGTGCGTGAAGAAGAAGAGGGAAAAAAACCCCACCAATTCCCTGGGGCTGTGCACTCACGACTTTTCAGACTAAGCAGAGGCTGGTCTGGTCCAGAGAGGTGAAGGGGAGATGCAAAAAAAAAAAAAAAAAAAAAAAAAAACACCAAACCACAACCTCAGAGCAAAATTATCCTGTTAATGCAGTGCACTGGGGCATCTGTCTGACAGCAGGAGGCACTGCGGTCGTGTCCTTGGCAGGAGATAACTGCGAATAAAAAAAGCTCTGTGAGCAATGCACTGCTGCAGCGGGATTTATGTTGGTCTCCCTTCCCTCGTGGACCGATCGTGGTGGATTCCTGTGGACTGACAGCAGAGGATTCTTCTCCTCTGCCACCTCCACTTTTGTAAAACTTTTAGGAACTTAATTACCTTTGAGACCTCAGTCTCTGCCAAACGTGGTTGAGACTGGCCAGCTGAGGTAATAATTATCCAGCAACAGGCACAGGCAGACAGATGCACAAACTGCAAAAGCCCTTAGGAAACCAGGCTATTAAGAAGATATAACAGACGATTAAAGACTCCAGTGGGTTTTTTTGCAGGGGTCAGGGTCCCTATGCCAGTGTCCCAGGCAGAGAGGGTAATAACATTCCAGGCTTCCTTTAATTCACCCAGGAGGTTTAGGTGATTTGGGGTTTCAGTGCATTTTCTGTATGAGATGGAAAATTCAGACAAGCAGCTTGGAGGGAGAGATGGCTAAATCAGGTGCTCACTAAGCTGCTTCCTGCAGTCTGAGACTGGTCAGTAAAAGGCAGAAAATACACAGACAGAAGCATTTAGCCAAGCCTCATCCTCAAGGCTAATCTTGGCCAAGCTACCTTGACCTACTCTGCTCCTTACTGTAAACTTCACTAATGACATGTGATTACATGTTTCAGATTCCCCCAGGAGGATTCAGAGAATGTGAGGGGTATGAACATAACTAAGCACCCAGTTCAGAAGGCAGGATAAAAGATGAAAATGTAGGGGAGGCACAGACTTCTAAGAGACATTGTGGGTAGCTCATGTAAAGGCTCTAGGGAATGACAAGTACAGCTTTTTCGCATGCGGCTGGGGATCTTCCACCCTCACATCACCATTCATGCATATATGAGTATCTCTGATCACAGATACCAAGATAACTGCTTCTGTTATTAACAGTGCTATTGCATGCAATTTAAAGCAGGTCTTACTGGGGATACAGCAGCAAGAGTGGCAGTTACCTGAAGTAGTGGAAACTAATCCTTCTAGTCCAGTGTAATACCTGAACAGGACAGCAGCAGAGCAGGGAAGGGTGCAAAGGAGCTCTGCAAAGAAATAAATAGCAAGCAGTAATCCAGAACAGAACTGTGTGCAACAGACTGCTGAGCCAAGAAGGGCAAAGGAATCAGTCAAAACTATGAACAAACAGGCTTAACTGTGATGAGAAAGCCATACTCATTAGAAGAAACAGTAAAGAGACAAAAAAACATTTCCTGTCTCTGCCCTAGTCTTGCTCAGTGATCCCGGACCAGGTAAGTGCTATGGGGAAGTGAGGGTCTGCTGTGCAGGGCACTAGCTAGTGCTGAGAGAGACCTCCTATGATGAGCAGCATGATGCTCCAAACAAAAGGTGCCAACTCTCCTTCAAGGCAGGCACATCTTCAGCTCACGCTGGAGGAGAAGGAGGTGAGAGCTTTCTCTGAGTTGCCAGCACACCTTCTAACTTGAGCAAGAAAAAGTTTCAATTCTAACTGCCTGAGGTAAATGCTGATACATGCTTTAAATAGCAGGAAGAAAAAGCTTTCACTGGCCCCTATGCCTCTGCTAACCACAGCAGGAAGAGCTGTTTGTCTGAGATTGCTCTCAACATTATCACATCTGGCTCTGAATTTGATTTTTTCCTCCCAGCTGTCAGCATCCCATATCTCCCCATCCAAAGACAGCAGAAGCCAGCCCTGACATTTAGAGATGTATAATAAATTTCAGCCGGCTCCAGTTACGTATATCCTGCAGGGAGCAGAGCTTTCCTGTTCTGCAGTCCAGTCACCACACTCAGGGAACAGCTGGGCCAAATTTATTGCACTCACAGCTGTTTGTTTTTATGTGCATTGAGTATGCTACCCCCTCACAGCCCAGAACAAGGCACTGGCTGCTGACTGACTATGAAAATAAAAATGGTTGCACTATATAAGAGTTAACTGGATCTTTAGCTATCAGCCTTTCCTTATGGGGCTGGAGGAACCAGACTCCTCAGACTGAGTCCATGCTCTGACAGTAACTTGTTATGTGACTCTGGGCTAGCCTCATAGCATCTTCATTGAGCTTTTGTTTATCCAGCTGTGAGGAGCTTAACAGGGTTAAGAATGCCATGATCAGGTGTGCTACTGCTGCACAGTATTGCCCTTTTAAAACTTAGCTACATTTTTAAAAGGGACATCACACGGGAACTCCTACTTAACTGCTAACAATAACTATCTCCTTCTCCTCTAGGTAAGCGGATAAAGGTTACCATTGTTTTCAGCCTTCCTCTAATTTTTCAGGTAAGATGTTAAAAACAATGTGGTTGAAATCTAACTCTGTTCGTGTTGTGGGTAAACAGAGATCTTGGAAACTTTGACAGATCAAAAGCAGCCGCCCACAGTGCTGGAGAGATCTGTGGGGGATGCTGCTTCTCACACTAAGAATCCTACCATGCATGAAGGTGGATGATGAGAAAGCAGAGAGCAGTGCTAAAAGCCAGAGCAAAAACACACACAAGGAACAAAAACAAGAAGAAAAAAAAGACAATTATGTAGACTGGGATTTCAAGATTGCCTTGATTGTTAGACCTGAGTTCCACTCTGGCACCTAAAAGAGCATCACATGCTGAGTGCATGGGAAAAACTGGGTCATTCCTCTTTGACCAGATCTTTCCAAAGTGCCTTGGCCTCTGGGCTTTAACTGAGGTTAGTACTAAAAGAAAGTACTTGAAAGAGCTGAAATGCCTAAAGAGGAACAGTTCAGCTGTCTCGAATGTATGCTCACCTTCCTCCTCCTCCTGTTCCTGCTCAGAATAAACCTAAAGGAGAGGAGGAGTTCTCTTTCTCTCTGGAAAGAGAACCCAAAGTACTGAACTCTGTTGTGACCTGCTCCTGAACCTTGTGCCTGGCCCCCAGAGCTCATACTCCTGCAACCACAAGAGCAGCCTCAACCACCCCATAGTCCCTAGCTCAGTCTCTTCAAGAAGCTCAGCAAGGCAGGGAGGTTTTTGCAGCCTGCTTCTTTTCCCTTTCACTTCTGGTGGCATGCCTCCAGGTAGCACGCAGGATGTGGTGAAAGCCAAGCCTGCCTGAGATGGAGAGCGTGCTAAGATACTCAGTGATAACAGGCAGAGGTATCCAGGGGAAACCTTTCATCTCTATGCAGTGGAGAAAGGGTACTGGAGACTAATAAGTTACAGAAAAGCAGGGCACAGATACCACAAGCTCACTCTACGCTGTAGATTATGGCAGTGTAGGAAGATGAAATGAGAATAATCAGAGCTTAAATCAGGGGCAGGGGGCCTGAGTGAGACACCAACAACTCATCCCTGTCAGCACAGTCACAGTTTCCTGCTTCAGTCAGTGTTTCCTCGGAGCTTCATTGACACCTCTATTAATTTAGTAGAGAAAAAAGCCAAAGGAGGCTCCAGCTTTCTGTTCCCACAGAGCCCTTTGTTCACGCCGCTGGTTTAGCTATTTTACAGGCTTAGTCTTTGCTGCAAGTGAACAAAGGAGACAGGAAGGGCTCGCAGTGCCAGGTTGCTGTTGGCTACAAACACAACAGTTACACCCCTCTTTTAGTGCTTTCACTAGTGGGAAGTTCACATGAAGAACAGGAGTAACATGGCAGGGGGGAAGGGGGACAAAAATACAGTTAGAAAATGCCTAGTGAGTATAGTCAGTCAAGAGGAAATTTTGTTCCTTCTGAAGAGAGGGGAACATGGAAGGATGTATTATTTTTCCTATTTTATCTGAGAACTGACTATGTACACACAGCTGTATTTGGGTCCTGAAACATTCTGGAAAAAGCATCTATTTGCTGAGAGTTTTCAGGTGTCATTTTGGCTGAGCACTAACATTTCTTTTGGAATTCCCACTTTGACCCCTAAGCCCCGCAAACCCTACATACTTATGGCAAAAGTTTTCAGCCATGAGACTCGGCCAACTCTATTCATGATGTCTGCATGAGGAAATGCTTGGAAACTCCCTGGGATTTCTCTGCCATTTGTTGGCTGGACGCTCCTGCTTGCTTTCATGCCAACTTCAGTCCACATCCTGAAACAACTCATGGAAGGGCAAAAGCTATGCATCCAGATTACCCACCTCAATGCACTTTTTTTTTCTTCCCTGTTCTAGTTCTGCACTGGAAACAATGTCACTGATGACTATGACTCCAACACCACCATCGACTACACCATGTTCGAGACCCTGTGCGAGAAAGAGGAGGTCCGTAACTTCCGTGCTGCCTTCCTCCCAGCCATGTATTCCCTCATCTGCTTCATTGGGCTGGTGGGGAATGGGCTCGTGATGCTGACCTACATCTATTTTAAGAGGCTCAAGACCATGACAGACATCTATTTGCTGAACCTGGCCTTGGCAGACATCCTCTTTCTGCTGACCCTCCCCTTCTGGGCCACAAGTGCAGCCATGTACTGGCTTTTTGGGGAGTTTGCCTGCAAAGCTGTCTACTGCATCTGCAAGATGAGCTTCTTCAGTGGAATGCTGCTTCTCCTGTCCATCAGCATCGACAGGTACTTTGCTATCGTTCAGGCTGCCTCCGCCCACCGCTTCCGTCCCCGGATGATGTTCATTAGCAAGGTCACATGCATCCTCATCTGGCTCCTCGCCTTCATCCTCTCAATCCCTGAGCTGGTTCACAGTGGCATAAATAACTCGGACAGCCACCCCCGTTGCTCCATCATCGCTACTGACTTGCAGACGTTCAACACTGGCATCAAGGTGTCCCAAATGGTTTTTGGCTTCTTATTTCCCCTACTGGTCATGTCTGTCTGCTACCTCATCATTATCAAAACATTACTCCAGGCCCGCAACTTTGAGAAGAACAAAGCTATTAAGGTCATCATTGCTGTGGTAATCGTCTTCCTTGTCTTCCAGCTGCCCTACAACGGCGTCATGCTGGCCAAGACCATCTCAGCTTTCAACCACACCAGCTCGTGTGAGGAGAGCAAGAAGCTTGACATGGCAGATGATGTGACCTATACTCTGGCCTGCTTCCGATGCTGCCTCAATCCTTTCCTTTACGCCTTCATTGGTGTCAAATTCCGCAACGACCTCTTCAAGCTTCTCAAGGAACTTGGCTGCCTGAGTCAAGAGCGCCTCTGGCAGCTGTCTGCCTGCCGTGAGAGCAAGAGGTTTTCCATTGCCATGGAGACAGAGACAACTACCACTTTCTCACCGTGAGGAGTTTTCTAGGCAGGCTTTGACTGAGCTGAAGGCTGACAGTTTTGTACACTGCCACTGTTTTGAATTACTGATAGAGCAGGACCTGCCACTACTTTAGGAAAGGCAGCTGTAAACAGGAAATTCAGGAGCCTCCCCACATTTCAAGCAATGAGCGTTGCTATCCAACACTCCCACAGGTGGAGAGACATCAATAAAGCTGTGACTAATACTTAAGCAGGGAAGAGGGACACTGGTGAGTCTAAAATTTATTGTGCCATCTGACCTTTATTTTAGTCTTTCTTAGGTGAAATGAGAAATGCTCGAAATAGAACAGTTTTCTTTAAAAACCACAAATATCAAGACAGAAGACATTTGTGCAACACAATTGCTTGTTTTAGAACTGAACTCCCAAGAGCACTGTCCTTGCTTTCAGTGTTTCATTCAACAAGATTGCCTATTGCTCTTTCATATGTACACAAGTGATGCCTGTTGCACTGACCCAGCCTTCAAGACAAAACAGCACCAACAGTCTCAGGCTCCAAGCTGAACAAAGTATGCAATATAAGCTATTAAGTACCCTAGCATGCAACTCTCAGCTCTGCCTTTCCCCCCCAAAAGCCAGAAATTTGCATAGTTAATCCTAAATGCATACATGATATGCATAGTTTCAGTAACTATGCATATTGTTGTGGCATCTCATAAATTTGTCAGGAAAAGAACAACTTCCAATTCACTTCTGACTGTAATGATGATATTTATATATGTAAAGATGCATCCTAAGGAACAAAACTCATTGCATCTCCCTGTGCAGGGGCTGATGCAAGGGTTGCTAGCACATTTTAAATCTAAACTTTCTCCATGAAGACAAGTCCTCAGTGATCTGAGTTACAAGCCCAACATTACTGAGGCTTTTCCAATCATCAGGCATCCAAACTTGAATTAAGAAACAGATACTCCTTCACAAATCCAGTCAGGTGCTTAAAATACATTTTTACTGCCTAGCCATCCACCCTGTCCCAATGTCATCCTTATTCCTGACATGGCAAGGGACTGTCTACTCACATGCTTGATATTAAAGCATGTGTTTTGGTGGATTGGTGCCAGAATGCTCAACGTTTTCCAGAATTAAGCCCAGGACAAGTCTGTATCTATTTCTATGAGCGAGGCTCTCAAATTCAGCATATACTTGTGCCCATCATCCAACCACTTTAGTTTGCCAGTATCTGAAACATGCTTATGTCGAGCTTTATCAGCTGCTGTGGAGACAGTCTGCTGATTTTCACATATGTGTGGGGGCTTTGTGCTATTGCTTGCTGACCTCAGAGATGAATGTGGGTTTTTTCTCCCTTGCTCATCAACATGTCTCTTTGTAGAAGGACTTCAGCAGCTGGCTTTTTGTAAGTCAGATATGTATTTCATTTATAAGCTACTGAAAAAATGTGTTTTGCATTCATACTGTCACTGCTAATAAAGATGCCATTCATCGTGGCTTGATTTAAACACAGACAGTCACATGTTGAAGATTACTGCCAAGGTCACATACTTGAAAGGAACATGGCAGCTGAACAACAGATTATTGTCATGTAAAATAAGACCCTGAAAAGAAGCCCAGAATGTAATGCCAGTTGGTGCATTTACTAGAAAAATGAAGATTCCTCCTAATGGATGAATACCCTGAGAACCGCTGTCATGAGACATCTGAATGTTAATTGGGGAGGAGCTGCTGCGATTATACATCTGTTATCGACTAGCATGCCACAGTTCCCATACCACACAGCTCTCCCTGGAGCCAGACACCCATGGCAAAAGGTCTTGGCCATGAATCCCCATTGGTGCTGGGCAGTAGCATCTAGGTTAGTGCATGTACCTAACCCTTCCTTCCAGAGCACCATTTGAACAGTTTTGATTTGTGGAACCTGTAAGTATGTTCTAGTGGAGACCAGAGCCATGCAGAACAAAGCATAAACTCCCCAAAAAGACATTTACACTTTTTTGTTACCACTTGAGGACGCATTAGAAGTAATCTAGGGAACTCTGCGACCATAGGTTGAAAACCATTGTTCTAGAGACATGAGAATGGAAACTGACCTTCCAAGGAAAGAATCCAGTTAGCTGGTTTTGAGACACCACTGTCAGCTTTACTGCTGGCTACCATCATAAATAAGTTCTTCTTAAAGCATTTGGTTCTGGGATAAAGGATTTTGCCATGAGCTAAAAGTGCGGAAGAAAGTACATTTTGCTCTGCATGCATTACTTGCCTATGTTGAATGATAATCCCATCCAATTGTTTAAAGCTTTTTTTTTTAATATATATATAATGCTCATGTAATGTGTAAAATAAGTGCTGCTTCTTTGTCATATGAAATGGGGAGTTAAGACTGACACACAGAATAGTCATTTGTTCTTGCTTTGCTCCTATAGTCCTTACTCAGATAAGACACACAGCTAATGAGAACTTAGGAAGAGTGAGGAATACCTATAATACAGGTCTTTTCAGTTTTATTAATCGGTAACAATATATTCTTAATGTATATTCAGATACATAAAGCTGCTTTTCATAGAAAACAAATATGTACACAAATGTACACTGAAAATACACTGCTTTAACTAAACATTTTCATGCAAAATACATTCACTTAACTTATTCCAACAAGGAAATCTGCTTCACCAAAACGTGCAATTGTACTTGTATGCTGTTTGATAAAAGCCCCCTCTGCAAACTGAGAATTCTTTAGGTCTTTATCAACTAGATGTACTATTCGCAGGAAAAAAATGCAGCTGCTTAGGTAAGAATGAGATACTAAAGCACAGTTAAATGTTAATATGATTTACCTAAGATCCTAACTCGAAATTCCTCACAGAAGTCTCAAAACTGACTATGTTTTGCTATTTCTGGAAAATAAATTATAACGATTGAAAAATACCTTCATTATTTTCCCTTGTATTTTCTCCATAAGACACAGCTTGCACATATCCTAACAGTTTGTATCATATCCTTCTGCTCCTGTCAAGAGATGTTTGTTGATCAGCCTAGCTTTGTATCAGTACTGCCCTGCAGAAGAAAAAAAAAAAAAAAAATCTTATTTTCCTTATCTGTTGATGAATTATACAGTAAATAGGTTAAGGGTTAGAATAAAGAAAAATACCACTATTTTAAATTCATTGATGACCTAATTGCCTTAATGCTGCTCCAGTAATGGATATTCCTGATGGCTTCCTATCAATGTTTACATGAAAAATGTTTGTACTGTAACATTTTATTGTTCATTTTTAATTAAAAAAATTAGTAATGAAAATATATTATTGTGCAAATTGTTCACAGTGGGAGGCATTGACCACAATTCTCATGGCTAGAACATCTACATATAAAGCAATAGTAGCAATCACCATGCTAGTTCAGACAAGCTATCTAATCCAGCTCAGCAACTCAAACAGGCCAGTGTGACATGATTAACATATGTAGAACATCTTCCTGACCTCCATGGTTGATTTATGCCTCAAAGCACAGGGATGGTCAATATGCTTTATAAAAACTTACCTATTATTGCAACCCTGGTCATGTTAACAACTTCACTATAGTTCAGTAAGTAAATAAGCGAGCAGAGATCCCTTTGTAAAATACTACTATCATGCAATACTAGTGTAACAAACCAAAAACATGACACAGGTGCTTTCTCAGTTCCACATCTTTTATTCTATCATTGAAAATGACGCATTTTGAAAAGCCAGTATTATTGAGGAAATTTTCAGCAGCACACACCTCACTACAAGGGATGCAAGTTACACAGTCATAAAACACAAAACGGTTGTGAATGAAGCCAGATTTGACCACGTTATATATATATATTTTTTTTTTTTTTTTTTTAATTAGAAGAGGGCTCACTTCACGCTAGCAAAGAACACAAACGTTTTGTGGGGGGAATTTATGTCAGAAATAACAGCAATGTGAAGTGTTTTCCAGGAATGCTTTATACTTGCAGAGTCTGAGCTAACTCAGGTCTCTGATACACCGTATCACCAGAGCATGTCTGGAACCCACCAGCAAAAACACAGGAATAGAGTGCATCATTTTTAAGACGGCTTGTGCTCCTGGCCAAGTCCAAGACACAAAAATCTGTCCCAATAATAGATTCAAAGCAAGCAGATATGTCCCTTCATAAAGCACATATTTTGCTGATGAGGAACCATTCCTGTCAAGCCAACATGATGCAAGGTTTCTCCCTACACCAGAGAGAGACCATGGAAATACTGGAAAAAATTAGAAGTTACCAACTAGTAGTCAGGTTTATTTTATGCCACATTCAAGTGGCCATGGTGACTTAGGAGCACAGTTATGGCAAAGCTGTATGCATTTTGTATCAGTGAGGAGAAAATCCCAGCTGAAGGAAAGGGCCACCTAAAAGCTGTGAGCTGTAGCTTTATTTCCAGCCACAGAACACACTGGGTCCATCCCAGAGATCCACAGAATCCTTTGCTTTGGTGAAAAACCACAAGAATGAGAAGCAGCTTCATACTTAAGTATGAAATAACAGAACATCTTAAGACTTACATAAGATATATTTGCACCTAAATCCCGTGAAAATAAACCATCTTGCCACTTTCTCCTGGGCTGCTAGAAAAAAACAAGGCCTCGTTTGTCTGTAACAAAGTAGGGCCATGAGCCACGTACTGAGCACCTTGGAAACAAGGGAAAGGAATCTCAGGCAAAGCCAGAAGACGTGACAAACATGCAGCTTCATGTTTGAGTGCCAAAGCAATAAGGATCGTTTCTGCTTTCACTAAATAGTGCGTGTCAGTCACGGTTTCTCCCTAGAGAGAAAGTATTAGGCTAGTTTCAGCATCCGGCCCAGAGGTTCAAGCAGCAATATGGAGCATCTCGAGACCACGGCACCACAATGCTACTCAAGAAAAATAAAAGTCTAAAACCAAAACTCCTTGAATAAACATTATATCTCACCACAACTAGGTCAGAAGGCTCAACTGCACTGAAGTCCAAGAAGCTCATTTGTGCAATAGATGCAGCCTGCTGAAACAGGAGCTCTGAGCTACAGCACACAAAATACAAAACAGAATCCCAGCTTTGCAGAAAGCTGCCATACTCATTTAACAAGTTCCCTGTGCTTCTCAGAGCCAATTCTAAACCAAACTTTCAAACAGAAAAATTCCTGAATTTTAAGCAGCACAGGTTCCAGTGTACAACTCTGATTCAAACTGGTACAACTCAGGTCACCAAGCAACCAAAGCTCACACCTCAGAAGGCACTGTAAATATTCCAGCCAAACCATGCAAAATCTGTTACTGAAAACAGGTGCATTTCCAGGACAGATTTAACTCAATTTAATATCTCTCACCAGCAAGACAGAGGAAAAGAAATTTCTTTTTACAGTTCACTGGGGGACTGGGACCAATTTCAGCTTTAAATCTTTAAAAAAATCAATTAAAATCCTTGCTACAGAAAGGGGCCACTGCTCTGCAATAAACTACACCAAAAGCAGAGAGAGCTATCACCTAGTCACAGCCACCTGGACTCCAGGCTGTTCCTGCAATCCCTTCTCCAAGTCATTTCAGGAACTAGTAAAAACCTCTTCATTGCTCAGAAGCACTGGACTCATTGTTCCAGATCAAGGATCACTGCTAAACATTTCTCTCCCCCTTTCGGTTTTTCACCTGCCTATGTGTGCTTGTTACAAACCTGTATTAAGTTGCAGTTTAAAAGCTCTCGATACCAAACGGATTGGGAGGGGGAGGTAAACTGAAAGTAGGCCTCACTAAATGCAGTTGCTCCCATCCATCGAGTGCAGGCATTGGCTTGTCCTCTCCTTTCTCATGCTGTCCCAAACACTGCCTCCCGCCAGGTCAACTATGGGGCTGGTGAATTAACTGATTAATACAGTGGTGAAGGGGAAGCTTCTCCAGGCATGGCTGTGGTTTCTGACGTGCCACCTGGGCAGCTGCGGAAGGGAAGTCCTTGTCGCCCTAAGAAAGAATGAGCTGGAGTTAACTGAGGCAAACAAACCCTAAAAATAATGCATGTGGGTGACGAGGAAGGGTGGTGGCACTCTACAACAATCAGAATAGCTGACAGTGGGCTACAGTTTCCTCTCCCCATATCTTCTTTTAAATGGAAAAAGAACCCAGCCTCCTGTTCTCGGGGTAGAGGTGTCAGCTCTCAGGGGAGAACTCATTCCATAGCCAGCAATCTCCCTCCCCAGCTTGTCAGCTGAGCCACCTTGCCCAGGTGGCCACCTCCCACAGGGGAATCAATCTCCTCCAAAGTGACAGGTGATGGGTTTTGTCACAGCATTTTCTACGCCAGGGGATTTCTCCCCTTCCGGCTCAACCACTCTAGGATGGTTCTGGGGAAACGTAAATCAGCCCAGGCAGCAGCAATCCTACCAGCACAAGCAGCTGCATGACCTCAAAGTGAATAAATCAAGGGACCTGACCAGATTGAAAAGCAAAGACTTTTGAAGGGCTACAGTAAGGCAGGACCAGCTCAGGTCCTACTGCTGGCGCAAGAGACAGGACAAGAACATGCAATTGACATACAGGAAAAATAATCAGATAATCTAACAGCACCACGCTGCATTTAATGATAGCAGCACAATCCCCTGCCAGGCCACCTTACCTTCATTATAGCTCCTGATACGACGAGAGTTTGTGTTAGAGAGCTGAAAAAAGAGAGCAGAACAACCTTCTAGTTTAGAACACGGGTGACCATAAAAACCAAAGACACATAAAGGGATGGAAAACTTAACAAGGTTTTGCTGAGTTCTTCTTAGACACCCTGTCCGCAAACTGTCGGTTTATTGCTTGTGGAGATCTCTGGTAACAGCAGAATGCACAGTACAAGAAGGTAAGAATGAGAGAGGTGGAAGAAGATGAAGAGAAAGTTTTCTGACTAGAGAAGAAAATATTAGCTAGCAATATCTGCTCACTAGCAAGCCTTTTCCTGCCTGAATGTCCTTTGTGCTGGCATGAACTTCCAGACTGGCATTGAGCCATTCTGCTCAACGGAGATACAGTCAAGGTAGCTTCAGTTTTTCCATGTCTCCGCAATATTTTAAGTAGTGGTACTACAAAGGACAGAAGCAGCTCAGTTTGATGTAATGGTCAAAACCCCAGACAAGCGTTAGGAAAAGCAGGTTCTATCCCTAGCTCTGCTACTCAGTAACCTGAGTCAAGCCTCCACCTCTGTCTCACATACTAAAACAGAGATAAAAATGTTACTTTGCATACGTAGTAATAGGAGTACCTAGCCGTTACTATTACTACATACAGGAACCTTCCCGCCTTCTTGTTGAAATAGAAAAGCAGATCTAACGTATTTAGATTTTACAGAGATTGCAAGTCTCCAACGTGCACAATTCTGAGTAGCAGGTTAACTTATTTTCAAGCTGAATAAAGTTATTTTTCACTTTCATCTTTCAATAAGACCCCAATTCTTCACAGAGCTAAGATTATTAACCAAGAAGGGAGTCAAATCTTTTCGATATTAAACAAAAACCTGTCACCGCCACAGCTCGTTACAAACGCTTATTCAGGTTTGGACAAGTAAGGAGACTTTCAGTTCACCTTTACTACACGCATGGCAGATGCACAGCCAATCTAGGTATGATCTCATATATTTGTCATTGCTAAACCCATGCAAATCTGCAGTTTGCAGGAACTGAAACTCTAACTTCCCTTCTTGCTGCTTTGTTTTTTAATTCAATTGTCTAAAATAAGATAGTGAGCAGCTATTTACTTTCCTTTCTTTGCTGACAAGCACTGTTGCACAAAACCCTAATTTTTATGAGTGATTATGTGCTTGATTGGGAAATTTCTGCAAACTGAAGGCAGTCTCTAATGTTTAAAGGAAAAGTCTAAGTCACAACCAACGCAACACAGTCCAATGAGGCCTTCCAGAATTCAAAGTCTGCATATACCATCCTTCATCAAAATGAGAGCTTCTCCCACTGATTCTAGTTCTTTCCTCTTTCACTCTTACTCCTCTTTTATACCTTGGTATAAAATCCACTGAAACCAATGGGAACCTTCACAAATAGTCCTTGTATTACCTTGAAGTTTTTTTGTATCATGCAACAGGAGAAAGAAGAGGTAAAATCCCAAAGGATATATGCAGGTGACCAAGTGAACTTCTGGAAAGAAAAAAATAAAAAAGAAGCCAAGTAATATATTTTTTCCCAGGTAATGAGAGTTTTACTGGCCTTGAAACAGAAGAAGGAGGATTTCATACAAGTATCTGCAAAGGCTTGAAGAATCCCAAAACTGCTGCAGAAGCTCCATGCAGTAACGGGACCATAACAAATACACTTACTCCTTCTGTAGTCTGTACCTATCCTGAAGGCTAGCACAAGACTCAAAAGCTGTGCTCTGCTGAGACAAAGTCCTGGTTTACATGTTAGAGTAAAAAGACAAGGACTCCAAGTGGCTGAATGCTCCAGAGAAGGAAAAAGGTGCTCTTGAAAAAGGCTCTTAACCAACCTTGTAGTAAAAAAAATTAGATGTTCACAATCACAAGCAACTCACAGGTCAAAATGCCTTTTCCAAAGACTCTTTCAGGCCAGTTTCCAAGAGACACCAGTGCTTTTACATGTTCCACACAGCCAAAGGCAACCCATTTCCTTCCTAACTTTCTGGAAATAAAGGTGCTGAGCCAGACACCCAAGAAACCTATGTCTGTCCATGATATCACTGCTTAATTCCACAGATCCCCATCCAGCAGGCCTTCCTGTTGCTCAGAAATTCAATTCAGGCATTCCAGTTTACCAATTTTAATTACAGGAAAAGTAAAGACTCCCCTCTGCTGCCTATAGCAGGAGCACGCTACCCCATCAAAAATGGTGACTGGTACATACAAAGGCCTGCCTGCCTCCCTCCCTCCAGTTTATTTATGTAACTAGCACAGTAGTCTACGCAACCTTGTAGACTTCTACAGCATACCCACCACTCTGCATCTTATTATCAGGTAATCGCCCATCTATATGCAAACATTTAGGAGGGAGGAGGTGTGAATGTACAGGTGTTCATGTTTGCATATGTCTCACTGTAGAACTGGTTTCAGACTCCGGGGGCTACTGCAGCAAAATTCAACATACCACTAAATCTCACCACCAGGGCTGCACAAATAAAAGCTTATGTTTTTAGGGAAGAGTTGGCTGATTCCCGTGAAGATAACGCATTTCTTCCAACTTTCGGCCACACCAAGCATTGAGAAAGAATCTCTACCCTTGTGCCAGGGCGGGGAGGGGGAAAAGGAAAAACAGTCTCTTTCTGGATGACTAACACAGCCAGCAGCAAATGCCACTCCGCAGCTCAGCCCCTTTCTTCAACTGGGAGTTGCACAAGACTCCTTTGAAGAGGTTAACACACTCAGAGAGTCAGTTTTCTTCTATGTTCTCGAAGGGTCACAGGTAGCTATAACGCTCAAACTTCGTGACCCAATCACATGCAGAGGTAAGAGTTACCGCAAGTCACAAAGACATGGCTTCCACCAGATTTTAGATGGGATTGCAGCAGGCCTGGCAAATAACCAGATACCTACAAGATTCATCAAAATGTCTTTACTCTCAGCAGCTTCTGGCGTGACTCCACACCCATCTACAAATGAGCAACCCCTCACGTGCCAACGCTGCCTGAACAGCTTCACAGAGCCGGGAAGTGCACAGAATCAGAAATTAGACCGGAGACTGTTTTGAAGCACGCTGCAGATAAACAACAGAAAAAGGTCTCAACGCCTGCAAAAGTGAGACTTGAAACGGTGTCAGAGCCTGCCCCTTCAGCAGAGTATCCTGTTTGGGGCAGCATGTGGGTCGCAGCCACTGGACATATACCCACCACCCTGACTCCCCCTACATTTGAGGAGGCGGTGGAGCACAGCTCACCAGCCCTGCAGCATCACAGCCAAACTGGCACCGCTCTCCTTCCAAACAGAGCGTCTTCGCCATTCGCAGGGCCACCACCACTCCTGCTCAAGAGGACAGCGAGATGATGCACTCAGGAGACATCGGTTCTGCAGAAGTGCTGCCCTCTCTCTGGGGAGTTAGGACTTCTGATACATGCCCACTCCAGAGACCCACTCCTAAGCTACTGCAGGAAGCAAGTAGGGCATTTGGCCTGCATCAGCATAGCCTGAAGCAGACAGCTTCCTACTCCCCAGCCCTCGGCCTGACACTTGGGAGAGCAACATCTCCCTGGGGAGGACTTTTCTTTCTTCTGCGAGGTTGCTGTCTAAGCAGCCTGTTATGGCTGGCTTTTGACTGCTCCTGTCTCAGACGCATCGCACATGAGTAACAGCACATACTCCCTCCAGCCACACAAAACACCTTTTGCAGGGAGAGGTGCAGGGGAAGAAGTGGAAGCAGAAGGGAGAGACAGGATGTGTCTGAGACACCTAACAGTTCTAACAACAGGCCATGCCTTGCAGATCCTGTAATGATATTCTGAGAAAGCAGGGAGGTATCTCCTTGCAAAAAAAGTAACAGTGATCTTCATCTAACAGTGAAATTAATTATCTCCATAATCAGTAATACAAAAGGAGTCTCTCCTCACAAGGCCTGCACACATGCACCAAGTTTGTCAGCCATAGCATGTGGCCTAAACCACACTCTGAAACAAAGTTTCAGTGACCAACAACCAAGATGAAAATACTTCCCTCTCCTTCCTGCCAGGGGAAGCTGTTTGAAAATTAAAAAAAAAATGTATAGATTATATGCAAAGAGAGGTAACAGAAGGCACTCTCACAACAACATGCTCCACACGCTGGCACTCCTCCAGGCCCTAGAATGTAACGCCTATAAAGATATGAAGCAAGGCACAGCTGGACTCCAGATGACCCGCAGCATATACAGAACGAGTCCACGGGCCACAGTTCCCTTTCAGCTGTGGTCATACCTACATCTCACACAGCACTAATAACCAACACGGAGGTGAGATAGACAGCTCTGACTTTTTAGGAATGCCTGGGCATTATCTCCTCCACATCCTTCCCCCTAAGCAGCTGCCCCCTCCTCTTGCCTTCAGTAACACAGGAGATGAAAAGCCATACTCTTAACAGAAGGAGATTTCCAAACAAATTTCTGAGCTCTCTATTAAGGCCGGGTAAATCAGCAAGCAAACGGGACCAAGAATAGCCGTCTCTTTGAGAGATGCTGACACCATGTGGGAAATGCTAAGAAATGCTCCGTCCACAGACAGTCCCCCTCTGCTCCCAAGGCAGCCATGGGACTCTGGGAGAGCACTCAGGAAAATGTCTCATTAACCGAAGATACGGGTTCAAAAAGTATTAGTTAAATCACATTAGAGTCGCCTGTGGGCAATCAAGCTAAAAGCTGAGTCATTTTAGTTTGGTTTAATTTAAATATACTGGAAATTATTTCAAAACAGCTTTGCTTCAGTTTATTTTACCTCTAAATCAGAGTGCCCATGCCCTTCCCATGTACTTTCAATAATCCACTTTAAATGCTAAATCTGATTATCTTTCTCACATCTTTCCATAAAAAATGAGACCTTTGTGCATTATCTTTGATTAACTTTGTACCCAAATTTCCTAAACAACTTTGAAAAACATAAGTGGTCTTTTTCAGTCATGTCCTACCACTAAATAACCTGCAGGGAATTGTACTGTAGCTGCTTAAGAGCTTATTGGCATGGGCAGCAGTTTTCTGCTGAAAGCAGTCCTTTCCCAAACGATGGAGTCTGGATTTTTCAGGCAAATGCAGAAAGCAGGTTTTGACTTCAAAGAGTGAATGAGCATCACAAACTGAAGTTCCTGTTTTTAAAGTGAGCATTATAAAAGCAGGTTTTTCCTCATGAGGCCCTGTTCTGATTTTTAATCACTCCCTCGATCAAACCTGTGGAGAGCTCAATTTTCTAGTACCGCATGTTTGCTCTAGAACCTGTATTTCAACAGCAGCTCTTTGAAAACAGGCTGTCTTGAACATAACCACAACTTTCCATTCTACAAAATCCCACAGTGAACTAAATTCCTCAAGCCCTGCTCTGCTTTCCTGCTCACTATGAAATAAAGCCTCTGCTTCCAAGCTCTTATATATGAACCAGAAAGAAAACCCTGCCATTTAAAACAAGGTCCTGCTTGATGACTCAAAGAACTAGACATTTTTAAGCAGGTGAGAACAAATTTAGCAGAGGTATAAACCCTCATCTTTTAAGACAAAAGAAAGCCCTTAGCCAGCAGAGGTTAGAACAGAAGTTTATATGGGCAAACAGTTCCTGTGTTAACTGCTAGGGAGTTTCTAGCTTCCCTAAAACCCCACCATATCAACAAATTGTTGGCATTGTGTTACACAGCAATTCCTATGCTTTTCAGCAAAAATCTACATGAAAACTTACAGAACTAGAGTATTTTTCAGCTGTTGAGGAAACATGCTTTTTTCAGCCACTAGTAACCAAACCTCTTAGATGCCATTCAGGTGAAGATTACATTTCCATGCTCTTTCAAGATGCACAAGGTTTAATTTAACTCCATAAGCTATTTTTTAATGGAATGGAGACTGACACTGTGGCAACTGCCTCTTTCAATTCCCTCCATCTGGCAAGTTTCCAACACTCCCTCCCAGAAGAGGCCTTGCCATGTGCCATCCCTTCTATCCATGGAGGGGCTCCACCATTCAAGAAACCAGAATGGTGTGTCACAGGGCTCTAAAACATAACTGGCAGCAGAATTCACTGCCTCTATTTCCCCTTCAAACATGTTCATTGCAAACTGAAACCTCCCTGACTCCCTGCGGGTTGGCCCTGGTAATGCCTCTTTCCCCTGTTTGCATAGAAAAGAAGTCCTTTCTTTGTGGCTTTCTGCAGAACAGAACAAAAACAACTAAGATTGCTCCACCTATGCAGACAGCTTTTACCTGAAAGGGATACAGCCCACACTCCACCCACCAAAACCTTAAAAAAACACACACACACACACACACACACACACACACACACACACACGTATAGTGACATAGAGTCTGTTATCAAGGAAAGTTTCCCCACACCCCCCTACAAAAACACTTCAATATTTTGTTCTACAAGATGCTGCCAACACGCTTCTTCCCACGCAAACCAAAGTGCGTGTGCACAACAGATAAGGAATCAGACATCCCTTTTCAGCTTTAAAGATGTTTTGCTAAACAATTTCCAAAGACCACTCAGAAGTGGGATACGTGCAAACTGCAAGGAATTGCTGCCATTTTCTAAAAGATGTCCAAGCAATCCCCAAAAAAGAAATGTGTGTGTGTGTGTACACACACACCTCACAACGCAGTGATAAATAGAGTAGTTTGTTTCTGCACCAGGCTGTTGCATTTTGAGATGAGTCCTACCATTACTCAGGAAATATGGGATTTGATCACTGATGTCAGTAAAACATCTAGGTGCAGACACAGGCACTACAAGGCAAACTATTAAGACAACAAGACTTCTGTGGGTTGGCAGCAGGGAGTGGCGTAACCCTGTTTGCCTTTGCTGTGCTCTTCCAGCTGTAGAGATGCTCTAACCTGCTACCACAGTTTTCATTTCAGACAAAGTGATCATTCACACAGCTCCCAATGTTGTGAGCAAACACAGTGATGCTGAAGGACTCGAGCAAGAGGTCATCCCACCTCTTACCTGCCACGCTCCCATCCTCTGCAGTCTTTGCTCTTCTCCTGGGTGAGGCGCGCTCTGCGGCAGTGCTTCTGGACAACACACATCCCACCAGCTTTCACTGCAAAGCCAACATTTAAAAGCATTGGTTCAAGGTTTGAGGGGCTGGAGAGCAGCACAAAGCCAGTCTATACCACAGCTTTTACTAACACATCCCTGATAAAGCACTTCAGTTTCTCAGTTCTTTTGGTGCTTTTCTAAGCATGCCCATTGCTGACTGCACAGAAGAGACTGCCCAGCACTTGAAAGCAGATGGCCAATGCATCAAAGGGCATGCAGAAACTTCCCAAATATCAATTCCAGCTTTAGTTTTTTAACACTTATACTGTGCTGTAGCTCTGTTCTTGTGACTCAGTTCCCTGAGCAGAGGGCTTGGTGTGGGGTGGCTCTGGGAACCAATTCCTCCCTATTTCAAGGAGTCCTGATTGCTTCTTCACCACAGACTCCAAGAAACAGCAGCCTGAGAGATGATGAATGCCTCATCACAAAGACAAGACAGGGACTTGTGAGATCTGGTTGCATTCCCAGCTTGCCTACGCACTCCCTGCAGGATCCTAGACCAAACACTGAGGAACAGCAGGTCTCAATTCCCATGTTATAAAATGGGGCCATTAACACTTAATTTCTCTCATCCATTGTCTGCCTAGATTGTAAACTCAGTGGGAAAGAGACTATGTGTTTGCACAGAGTCTAGCATGAGAGAGCCTCCAGACATAAATGAAATATAAAATAATAAAAATAATTTAAAATCCCCAGTAGGCAGTTGTAGAAGTAGCAGGATGGAAGAGAAACACATGCTTGCCTTCTAATGACAAAAATAAACACCCTACAGGCAGTCAAGAGACTGCTGTGCTACATGGTAGCAAGGCTTCTCATTGCTTTTCTGGGAAGAGCTTGCAAATCCACAGCTCCAAGTACACCATGCCAAATACCACCAGGCAGGTTGAGATCCCATTAATACCTGATCAACATCGTCCTCGCATTACATTCTCACCACAGCACCTCACACGATTAGCGGGTGAAGCTTACTAGACTCAGTGTAACCCTTCCAAGTGACACATTACACTGTCAGTACTGCAAGAACAGCAAATTTCAATCCCATTTCCAATAAAAGGCAGAGTGAAAGAAAATCCAGCTATGCAATTTAATGCCATTTCTGCTGTGGGAAGTAGCTGATGGATTTTGCCTGATTTAAGCCAACAGCAACCAGCCACAAAAATATGCCTAACCTTTCCCATTTACAAGTCTGCAAATTCCACAGGAGCTTGGCTTTGCCTTAGTAAAGTGAGTCAGGAACACTTTCCTTGTGGAGCCAAGAGGCTGCCAAGAGCCCAGCGTTCAAGAGCGATTCGACAACACTACATGAGCATGAGAACACAGAAAGGATGTCAGCAGGGAAACACACGTTAGGGAGCAAATAGAGACAGACTAACCAGCGATACAAATGCTTTGAAAAACATCTCCTCCACAAAGAGCATTTTTAAGAGCTGAACGCAAAACCCAGGAAAGCCAGCACCCACTTTAGCCTCCCACTGCCAATATCAGAACATTTAACACTGATAAGCAGTTCAAGGGTTGCACTTACAAGAAGAATGTGGATTGCTATTGTTGTTAGTGCTCCAACCACCCTTTCAATGTCAGGGTCCCCCCATACAGGAGACAGCGCATATCTCAAAGACCTTGCAGCCTGGGTAGCCAAAACAAGCAGTGTGGAGGGGAAGGGGGAGCACCATCTGGGGCTGCTGAAGCTCACGTAGGAAGTCTGGGGGAAAGCCAGGAACCAGGCCCAGATCTCTTAGATGCCAGGGCAGTGCATGGGTCGCCAGAGCATCTGCTCCCATGTCCTGCCCAGAGCCAGGCCATGGCCTCATGCCCAGCACCAGCAAAGTCTGCCCCCAGACCTGACTGGGCCCCAGCACTGCTACAGGCCTGGCCCCAGCACGGCCCTGGCCCCCAGAGCCCCCCCAGCCACAGCCCCAAAACCCCCCATAGCACCAATTCCTGCCCTAGAGCCATCCTGGCCCCACAGCCCCACTGCCCCAGCCCCAAAGCCATCCCAGCCCTGACCCCAGAGCCCCACCAGCCCCAGAGCCCAAAGCCCCAAACATGGAGCTCCAGGCCCCAGAGCACCACCAGCCCCAGAGCTGCCACAGGCCTGAACCCAGAGCCACTCCAGTCCCAGAGCCCCAAACACGGAGCTCCCAGAGCCGCAGAGCCACCACGACCTTGCCACCAGAGCCCCAACAACTCCCCCAGCAGCCATGTCAGAGGCTCACCATCATGGCGCCGCTCCCGCCCTCACACCCGCGGGGTGGGGGTGGGGGCGCATGCGCACTATCGCACGTGTGCGCACATACGGAGATGACACCACGGTGTGCACGTGATGGACACGTGACCGCATCTGTGCGTGCACGTGATTGTACCCGTGCGCCCCTCGTGAGGCGAGGGTGCGCGCCTGATCGCAGTCACGCGCACCTCACGTGCACCCCCGCGTGCCCAGCTCTTCCGCGTGCGCACGCGCAGGCGCCCTCGCTCCCTCCCGCCTCCACCTGCCGCCGCGGCGTTCCCTGCCGGCCCCTCGTGGGAACCCGCCGCGCCCCTCCGGCCGCGCGGGAGCCTGGGGGCAGGGGGCCAGGCCACGTGATCGGGCCTCACCATTCGCGCCCCGCGGGCGGGGGGGGAACCGAGAGAGCCGCGCCAACCTTTCGAGTGTGGAGGGGGGAGAGGGAGGGTCCTGCACCCCCGCGGCGGTGGAACGCTCCGCGGGGAGGGGAGGGGCGCGGGACTATAAAGGGCGGGTCCGGGCCGTGCGGGGGGAGAAACCTGGCAGTCATGATGGTGAGGGGCACCGGCATCAGCGGGTGGTGACTGTGGGCAGGGCCCCGGCAGGAGCCCAGTGCTGGCCCTGCTCTTCCCTCAGCGCTGCTGAGCGGACCCAGGCCCTGCTGGCAGGGCCCAGTCAGCGCCTGCCATGGCTGCCCTGGCCCCTCATGGGACCCTGGTGCCACAACGGTGCCCTGAGAGCAGCCTGGGGACCCTGGAGGCTCCTTTTGCACCCTGGGCCTTACGCCGTCGGGGCTGTGGCTTGCTGCTAGCCTGTGCTGCCTCCTCTGCAGTGTGGTGCTGGGCTTGGGGCGTGCCCTGGGAAGGCCCCACACCAGCCATGACCAAATGCAGCGGCGTGTTCAAACCTGAGGTTGTCATGCAGCGCTGGGGCGGCAGGAGAAGGGAGCTACTTAAGACTGGCCAAAAGGAGCGTTACGAAAGCAAGGGGGATAGGCATCGGGAGGGTGGTGCCCACGGGGAGGGGGTTTGCTGTCAGCGTGACTCCTGCCTGACCAGGCTGAAGCCACAGGGGCTGTCCTCTTTGAGCATGTGCTCTGCGATGTGCCAGATAATGCAGTCCTGGACTGGTAGTAATGTAATTGTATCAGGTCATAGCAATCAGTCCTTTAGTAGGCAGAGCTGCCAAAGAGGATTTAATCTACTGGGTCTTTATCATCGCTTGCTGAGCAAACAGGAGACAGCAGTCAGAAAAAGACAGAAGGTGAAGTACTATGACCTGGCACGTTACAGGGAAACTAAGTTGGGCTTTAACGGTGCTGAGGGAAGCAGCAGCAGGAAGAATTGCACCTGAGTGTTTGCACTGCAGTTGCACCTACAGTGCAGTAGGCCTTGTGCAGTCAGGGGAAAGCACAGCACAAATGCAGAGCTCTCATAAATGTGAAGAGCACCACTGTCCTTGAACTACAGTGCGCTGCCCTCCTCCCAACCTAGCAAATACTTGAAAAAGAAATGGAAAGAAAAGCTTTATAAAGCGGGCTCTTCCATTCAGAAATTCAAACTGGAGAAGGATGTTTTTGTGAGCTGTGTGTATGGAGGTGCATCCAGTGGGCCAGGAGCAAAGCAGGCTGTCATCCTGCACAACATCCTGCACAACATTTAGCCTTCTCAGGTGTTTGGTAATCTCAGGAGTAATAGATAAGTATCCCTCCTTTTTGTCTCCAGAGCATCAGCATCTGTGCTCGGTGAGTGTGGGTTAGCCACAATTAACCACATGTGAAACACCAGGGGGAAATTACAGGCTTGTCTGGGTTGACCAGTTGGGAAGCAGGACTCCTAACCTGTTAGAGCTGATGAAAGAAGCACACCGAGCCATGCTTTCTTCTCTTGTGTTTCACTTCTCAGCTAGCAAGGAGAGGTTGTGCCGGCTGCATGTGTTTTGTGAGTTACTAGCCACTGGAGGGCAACATGAGACTATCAGATTTCTTGCACCCCTGAACCTGTGATAGACCTAAAATGAGCACAAAGGGCAAAAGAAATCAACCCACCGTTGCAGAACAGGTCTGCTGGGAAGCTGAGCCCAACAGAAGAATGGAGGAGCTGTAGTGTGCTGTAGAGATCAAGCCCTAATTGGCCCTTTATGTGCTCTCTTCCCAGTATTATTTCCCACAAAGTTTCTAAATCTTTCTCCAAGCTGTGTGTCATGTTCTTCTGGTTTAAGTGGAACAGCATGGTGCCCTTCATTATTTTTTTAAAGGGTCTAAAAGCTCAATTTGATGCTTGAATGTCCTCATGTTTCCAAAGTTGACTTTGTTAGAACCTTCTCTCTTGCTGCTGCTGCAGGGAGTTAGATAATACCCAAGAAATCCAGAAACAACACATTCTTGGCAACAGTCGGTGCCTTCTCTTTTAAACACAGATTGCAGCATATAAATGCTGCCCCCCGCCCCCCCGTGCCCTATCAATGGCCACTGAGGCATTATTTCCATTTTTGCAAACCACGAACAATGCAGTGGGAAAGCCTAGCTAGAAAACAAAATGGAAAAGCCATGCTTTATGTGTTTCTGGTACCTTTCATCTGAGGATCTCAAAACACATTTTAAAGGAGAGCCACAGTCAACCCTGTATTATAGACAGCAAGCCAAGCTGTAAATGTGTGTTACAGGAGAAGAGAAAAAAGTCTGAGATAATGCTTAGAAGTGTGTTCAGAGCCGGGAACTCTGCATGTATTTCAGATGTTATGAGCTCACTCTCATGTCTGTTTTATTGGCACAGAACTGTAACACTTGCATTAACAGAAAAGGAAGTAGTAATGCAACATTTCTGCCATTAAAATGAGCAAATAAATAGGCTGTGACCTGCATTCAGTGCACTAAAAGGGCACTATAGTTTGGAGCCATTTGTTTCTTGTCCAAGGTCTAGCAGCCGATCCTTTGTACTGTGTCTGGTGAGCAGTAACATCATGGGTTACTTCATAGTTCTGGGCAGAGAGAGGGAGAAAACATGGGCAAGCAAGCAAGTGCTAATTCACAAACATGCAAAGAAACAAACAAAACCAGAGGCAAACCATCTTGTGCTTGTAAATGCTGAACATCTCTTTTTGGTTTGGTTTGTTTTCCCATGACACACTTTCATCAATGTCATGAGAAAAGCGCTGAAAATTCCTAATGGCGAAATAAAAATTACAGAGGCCAGCATGCTGCGCCTGACGCATGGGTCAGGCCCATCCCCTGCAGCCAGGATCCATCTCTAACAGGGAATCTCACAAAAGACTCCTTTGCAGGGGAGGGTGCCAATGGCATCAGGATGCTGGAGAGGCAGAATGGGAGATACCCAAAGTCTCCAGACTGGTGGCATTGGCAGCTGAATTTCCCATCCTCCTTCCCTCTGTGGTCATGCCTGGAATTGCAAATGTTTCTCAGTTATAATTTGTTGAAGCTGTGACCCCAGGGGATGTCTGAGAGCGACAGCAAGAACAACTGTGGAAGTGCTAGTGATCTGCTCACTGCTTTTTCTCTCTTCAAGACAGCTTGTCTCTCTCCCAGGAGAATCACTACAACTCCATTAGAGTCCATTAGCAGCTCCCTTTTCTTTATCTCTGAAGCGAATTTAGCACTGGTGAAAGGTGCTGTCCTGACAGTCCTAGAGGCTGGAACCTTTATTCAGAGCACAGCTCCAGCAAGGAGAGGAGGCAGGCTCGCACAGACCAGCCCCCCAGTTCTGCCCTATTTGTAGACAGACCATGCCTCAGAGCAGAAAGAAACCTTGGGGGCTTGTCCTGCCTTTTCCTGCAGACTTGGGCAGTAGCAGAGGCAGGTACTTGAAAGAGAAGGAACGATGGGTTCCCCCATGTCAAACCCAATTTTTTCCTAAAATGGTGTCCGACTGGCATTCGCTTGCGCTGCAAAGCGGGTTTCAGGGGCACTGGTGCTTTGCTGTGAGCTGTCTGTGCTGCCGGGCTGTTAGGGAGGTACCTTAGCATGGCGATCCCAGTAAGAGCGCCCTTTGCTTCCCTGAGCCGAGGGCAAAGCCTGAAGAGAAAGTAGCAGTGGACCACACGGGACAGGAATTGACTGAACTAGTATTGAGGGCTTTGGCCAGGACAGAAGCACAGCTGGCTCAGCCGGGACAGTTTCTTGGGGCGCTGCAGCTGTTGCTGGCAGAGCAGAACGGAAGAGATGCCTTTTACTGCGAGAAACGGCATCGTCTGGAGTCCAGCTGGGGCAGCATGGGCAGAGCAGGGCAAGTGCATTTCCCGTCCGCAAATGGCAGGACCATGGGAACTTGGGAGCGGTCAGGCAAGGGCACTGCAGCCCAGGACTGGGGCATGGAGAAAGCACGCGGAGCATTTGGCCCTGCTATACCCTGCACTATGGATGTGAACAGCCTTCCATAAATATCAAAATGCTTTGACCGTGACAAGTGTCAGCAGCTGTGAGTCAGCCCATTGCAATGCTTCCGACGAGACAAACCATGGTTTCATTGTCTCTGGTCCCCTGGAATGTGAGCAGCAGAGAAGCCCACCCTGGCAGTCCAACGGCTCGCCCGGGCTGCCAGCAAGGGCCAGGCAAGCCCCTTGCCAAGTCCCAGTGCAGCGGTGCGTGGGCCGTGAGGGAGCCGAGTGGGAGGTGCCGCTTCCCAGGTAGCGCTTGCGCCCTTTGTGCATGACCAGCACCTGGCTCCATATGGAAGAGAGAGCTAGAGCACATCTCAGTGCTCCCGATGGGGGATGTTGGGAACGGCTGCTGAGAAGAGTGCCTGATTCTCTGCCCTGCAAAGGCTCCTATAGATTTCAGTGGATTTTACCCATCACAAGAGAGGTACAAGCATGTGCCTATTAGTGCACAGCTGCAAAGAGGTAGCAGACCCCTCCATGCCCCCAGCACAGCACGGTCCTACTGGCAGTCCTCTGGCAGACTTCCAGCACTGGATGGTTCTCATCTATGTCACCATCCTTGCCCTCTTCATCCCAGTAGGCCCACAATAATCAGCCTATTCTTCTCTAGCCCGGTGCTGCTGCCCCCATCCGGAGGCCCTCAGTACACTTTGGCCCTACCTTTCCCTTTCCTGTGCTGCCGCTTCTTTCATTCCCACTCACCCCTGCTATTAGCAGTGAGAGCTGTAATTAATGTGGTTGGCTGTGCCCAGAATCCTCTCCCTACCCTCATCACAGTAGGGCTTGCAGGTTTTTCCGTTGAGCAAATATGGGTGCAATTTCCTTGAATTGCCAATCCCTATCAGTTAGTGGCTTGGGGCATTGCAGCATGAGCAAACAACACTGATTATAGAGAGGAAAAGCAAGTGTGGAAAGCAGTTGTTCTTGTTGGCTTCACCCTGATAACAAAGACGCCAACTTCAAGAACAAAAGCTGTTTCACAGTTCCTTACCCTGGGGTTGCAGGAGTGTCATTCCTGGAAAAGGGAAGATAGGCCGTGTTAGTTTAAGATGTAGTTCTAAGGTAGGAAGGATGGTCCAGCAGTCAGACGGCGTGGGAAGATCTAGGTTTAATGTCCTTTCTTCCTTCCGCCTACCATGAGACCTCAGGCAAGTCTCTTATTGTGTAGAAGAAAACCTTTCCATAATTTAGTTGAAAACTGTCAACAGCTACAACTCAGAGGTTAGTGCCTCTCCTCTTGCAATGCCTTCAATGTGTGCAGAAATGCTTCTCAGCTGAGAGGTCACTGGAGCGCAAATAACCGTGCACATAGATGTACCGCCTTCGTCCCAGCTCCGCGCACCATTCACGGGCTTTGTGCAGACACCCGTCCATGCAGCAGAGCGAGCTGCCATCTGGGTTAGGGCCCATCGTGCTGGATTTCTTTACAGCGGTTACACGGTGAACTGCCCAACCGACTAACTGTCTTTATGGAAGTCTTGCCTGGAACCCCGCGTTCTGTGAGCTGTTGCCTCTGAGCCTCTCCAAACCAACCGCAGGGTTTCACCCCGCGTGAGCGTAGGAGATCCCTCGCTGCTGGCTACACGCTCTTCCCTCCGATGGCTTGTGTTGACAGTGCTTCAGCTCCTCAGCTCTGGCTCACTGGTGGGTTATGCGAGGAATGCAGGTGGGTGTGATGGTGGAACGGTGTGTCTCCAAGCAGCACGTCAGGTACCAGCTGCTGTTGGTACTTGAGAGAGCCGTGATTCAGGCCAATCCCTAAATGATGAGCAACTTTTGCGGAGATTCTTCCATGAGCTTGGCAGTCAGGGGTGTGCAGGTGAGAAGAGCTCTGTGGGCCCGCTCCCAGAATGACTCACTTTCAAACGGAGATTTTTACTGTAGATGGCTGGGGATTTTGCAGCGAAGGGGGAACAAAACCTTTAGCATCTTGATCTGCAGAGGAGAAGCCTCTATTTCTTTAGGCACACATAAACCCAAGCATCTTTAGGGCTTCTCCTTCAAGAGCAGATTTCTCCTGACACTTACTGTGAAACTCTACAAGCTTTAACCGGCCCTGCAGCTCCCGCGGGGCTAGCCGCTGTCCCGCAGCTCCCACTGGGTAGCCGAGAGTCCGAGCCAGCTTGTATTTCTAATGGTGAAACTGCTCACTTGCTGGGGCATGGTGGGTCACGATGCCAGGCAGCTCAGGACTGGAAGTGGCCAGGACAGTCTCCTCTGGAAACCCCTGGAATTAGGCATTGATAGTTACTGGAATGGCTCCAAATGTTTTTTTTCCGGGCAGCAGCTCCACAGCCGTGTCCGTAGTCACGCACAGAACTGAGGAAGGGCCTGCTGAACCATTGCTAACGTTCTCCTTGGAGGTGTTCCATTCACTTTCTGGCCCCGTAGGCTGGGGACAAAGCCTGAGGCAGTGCACAGGGACTGTGGATTAAAGAAACACTCCCAGAGACTTCAGTGTTAGCAGCGAGAGAGAAGGAAGCATTATACCCTCCTCAGGAAACAGATGATGTTATGGTTCCATGCCTGGACTGGAAATTCTTGTGTTGGCCCGTGGTCTCGTGCCTTTGCATCGGGCTTTCATTGCTGAGTTAAAGTGAGGTGTCTGGCAGAGGCACTGGGAAAGTCCTCCGGCAGCGTGAGCACCCCAGCTTGCCAGAGCCCCCATGAAGGCGTGTGCCGAGGGGCCCCTGTGCCTCTGCTGGCCGAGGTGGCCTGCGGGACCAGCACCGGGCTGTGCTGACTAGCAGCAGCAGCAGGAAGATGGTGCTGCTTGGCACAGGCCAAGCTGCGTCTCTGGTGGAGAGCCAGATGACACACGGTCTGCTTCCATGATTCATTCAGCGTCTTACATAAATGCAGGATTGTTCACAGTTGTATCCGGGGTGGACCCTAGACGTATCTTGCTAAGGAAGGTTTTGGACACTGACATCTGTACTTCTGAGGGGCAGGTGCTGCCGCGCGGGCCCTGCTGCGTCCCGCTGCCTCCGGAGCATCACGTACCGTGCGGCGAGACACACGTCACCAAAGCGATGCGGAGGCACTTACTCCCTGTGAGAAGTTCCCTCACCAGGAATGGTCACTTAAAAGCCACCTCGGGAAAAGGGCTTGCCGGCTGAGAAAGGAAGAATCCAGGCTCTAACACTTTGCAATTTAGAGAGCAAAATGCAAGGAGCAAATGCCTGGTGCAGAGAGCTGCCCGCTGCTCTTTTCTGGCTTTAATTGCCCCAGCCTCTGGGAAAGCACACCCCTGACGAGTCAGAGAGGTGTATCCGGGGTCAACAGGGGTTATATTTTGCCTTGTCCAGGAGGTAAAACAGCCGTACTGTACACGCTGAGAAGAGCTCAGGCCGGGGTCAGGTTGCAGGCCTGGGCCCAGCCACGGCTGTCTTCCCTGACCACAACTCGCCGAGTTTGAACTCGCTGTTTGGGCCACGTCTGGCCGTGGACGCAGACTGGCTGCACGACCAGCATCCCTGGGCCGCAGCTCAGCAGGGAGAGGGCCCGGCTGTGTGACGAGGGACGTGGCTCAGGAGACTCCGTTATGTGCAAAGTCACGTCCAAAGTCATCACTGTCCTTTGGAGCAGGGAGCCTCCGGAGGCCAGGCTTGTTTTGGGCTTGTCTGGTGCCTAGCTTATGGGCACGTGAAAAATTACCAGCGTGACCCAGGACTGGGCAAAACAGGAGTTTTCTCTGTGCTCTGCCTCCAAAACAGGGTAATTCCCTGAAGGAGGCTGGCAGGAGCCACCCGGTGCTGCCACCCCAGCTTTGCCCCGTGAGGCCAGCGGCAGAACCTCGTCTTACTCCCATCGCATCAGCAGTTTTCCCCTCGCTGGGTGCCGAAGCCCTCGCACCACACGGCACGGGGAGACCGGTGCGGAGCGTGCTGCTGCAAGCCGTGCCCCCGGCTGCCGTGCCGTAACGGCTGCATTTCCATTCCCTCCTGCACAGCCGCGTCTGCCGGCTCGGGCAGCCCCGGCCAGCCCCGGCCAGCCCGCACCTCCGAGCACGCAGCCGGGTGTACGTGTGGGGGATGAGGGGGCCTTTCCCTTGCAACACTCGCGGCCATCGGTCTGACTCCCACCTCGGCTTGGAGCCCCAGCGCGTTGCAGCCCGAGCACGTTGCAGCCCCAGCGCGTTGCAGCCCCAGCGCGTTGCAGCATTGCTCCTGGGCACGGCGCGGCTTCCGCGGAGGCTTGTTTTCTCAGTCTACGAAATTGTAACTTGAAGGTCTAGAAAACAAAAGGTCCTTTTTCCGTAAAAGGAGGCTGATTAATATTCCCTCAGGGGAGCTAAAGGGCCTCATCGCAGCTCTGAGTAAATGTGTTTTATTGTTCCAAGAATGAGGGTGACTCACCTGACAGCGGCTTAGGAAGCAGTGAGGTCTCCGCGGAGAGCGCACGTGGCTCTTCCAGCGAGCCCTGCAGCGATGGGGTTTGACAGAGCTGCGAAGGGCTGTTTCTTACCCCAGCAGGTTTCCGACATGAGTCTGCAGCTCGAGGGCCCTCCGTCAGGCACTTCACACGCTCACAGATGTCAGACGCTTGGGCTCGGTGTTGCCAAGCAGCCGTGGATGCGGTGGCAGCGGTGGATGCGGTGGCAGCAGTGGATGCAGTGGCAGCGGTGGATGCGGTGGCAGCGGTGGATGCGGTGGATGCAGTGGCAGCGGTGGATGCAGTGGCAGCGGTGGATGCGGTGGATGCAGTGGCAGCGGTGGATGCGGTGGCAGCGATGGATGCGGTGCCCACGTGTTGCCCGCTGAAAGGAGGGGCTGGTGTGGCTGAGCGTGGCTCCGGCTGTGTTCAGAGGTGTCCTGCCCTGCCTGGCGGAGGCACTGCCGTGTGCCCAGCAGCTCTGCACCTTAGCGGGCACTCGTGGTCCTCTCCCCTGGACCAGGGCACTTTGCCACCGTGTCAAAGCCCAGTCAAGTGCACGGCAGCACCAGGCATCTCTCAAAGGCTTCCCTCTGCGTTGCCTCCGTTTGCTCGTCCTGTGGCAGTCCTGACACCTCTCCTAGGGAGCTGATGGATCTCCGTAGCTTTTTCAGATGGGCATTTCAGGGCTTACTGCATTTTTTTCATCTTCGAAAGTCCAAAATAGCAACGGTTTGTTTCCTACACAGATTCACTGCTTTATCGACTTCCTGTGAGTCACTTTTGATGTTTTGCGCGTGGTTCCACTTCACTGCCTCTCGTATGTCAGGTTTTTGCAAGGTTTTGTGGAGCCCCTGCTGGGAGGGAGGTGCTCTCGGAGCGTAGCGCCAGGGCACGGGGCAGAGCACTCCCGAAAAATGCTTGCTTTGGCAGGGGCAGCTGCTTGGGCAGCTCAGAAGCTATACTGTTTTTCTCTAACTGTCAAATTAATATTTGGTGTTTTATAAGCCTGTCCTGGGTAGGGCCGTGCTCAGAGGAATCCGGTTTGTACAGACAGGTCCGTTTTAGTTAATGATGTGAAAAGAAAAGGCAGAGAGGTTACGAAGGCGATCTCCAAGGGTTCTGCCACTGATACAGTGGAGGGGTTTTCCCAGGGTAAAGGAGGACCTGGAGGGTTGTTCCCTGTCCCAGCCCTTCCACATGGGCTGACCATTTCTGCCCAGGGTCTTCCCTGCTCCCTGCTCCCCTGGCCTGTGTCCTTCAGAGGTACTGGGTGGCTTCCCTCCACTTACACAAGCAACAAATCTTCAGGTCTAAGCAGAAGTGACACATAGATTTTGTAACCTTTCCTCCTTGTTAGCACGTGCACATTCCAGGGAAACATTCCCAAGTCTTATTCATAACCGGTATTTGTTCCTTTAAAAAGACTCTTTTATGTTTGGTCAGCTCATTGATATCTGTATGTTTATTTTGTTCAAATTCCAGAAAGAAGTAACCATACATTTATAAAACCTGCATGATCCCGAGTATATGGCTATCTTTCTCTCTTGTTATTGAAATAATTTTTCATTCCTTATTTTTCTGGCCTGCCTCTGTTGGGTAGGTCGATCTGTTCTGCAAACGAGCCATTGCCCATGTGGCTGTTGCCGGCACTTCTCTGCACTGCCAGCGATGCTGCCCTGCGACAGCACCCGTCTTTTTACTGTAACCAAACAGGAGGGTTCTCGGCCCTCTGTGCTCTCTAGCTAGAGAGCCAGGGTGAGAATCCTTCCAAGTGCTGTTGTCTGAGGCACTCCTACCACACGCAGGAAAAGCTGGACTGGAGAGGGTTCGGAAGGAGAGGTTTCCCCCCCGCCCATCCCGTGGCTACTTCAGCTTTCTTTGGCCATCTCCAGCTGCCAGATGTGACTGAAGAGATGTCCCAGTGCCATTCTCCCCCTTCTTCTGGTTTCTCTCTGCTGTCTCCTGGGGACAAAAAATTTGTCATCCCAGAGTGGCATTTCCTGGCTGCTAAATACCTGTCCTGTTCCTTACCCTCTGCACTGTGTATATAGAGATATCTTGCTTGCAAATGAAGTTTGGGACCTTCAGGGTGGGAAAATTGAAGGTGACCCAGAGGCTTGTTCACAGCAGGATTTTTCGTGCAAGTACACCCACACCGCTGCCTGGCACGTGGTTCTCTCGTAGCCATCGCTGCTTGGAATGCAAAACATCTTGAGTGAATTCAGCATAGCCCAAGTTGAAATAAGGATAAAGATGCCCTAATGCAAACATGTTTTTACACCTGTGCAGCAAAAGGGGTGTTCAGTGATACAGCAAGGATAGTGCAAGATACCCTGTTGTGCTGACAAGCCCTCTGTCCACCTCATTCATTTTTTCCTGTTTATCTTCCCCACACACTTAGAGTCCAAAGAAGAGCTAATGGCTTGGCGAAAGAGCCACTGAACATCTTGGCTTCACTGCGAAACCAGCAAAATCAAAGCCAAAGGAAAATGTTTTTTTCTGAGGGGTCTTGCGGTATCGCCGTGTTGTGTTTGCTTCGGAGTCAGGGAGGAGTTTGAAAGCAGGGCAACAAACAAGCCTTGCTCTATAGCAACTGGCCGCCCCAGGACACCTCGGAGCGCCTTACACAATGGAAATGGAAGAGCACTGAGTCGTGAATGCCTCTGCCGCAGATTGAAAGCAACATTAAAAAGCAACACAGGATTTCAATTTGGCTGTAAAAGTGCCAATAGCAGTAACAATTCAATACCCGCTGAAAAAGGATTGCATCATTCTGGGACAGGGAGGCCACTTAAAGCTGTGGGCAAGCTGGACTGGATGTTAAAAGCACAGCAAACATCTTTGCATTTATTTATTTATTGCGGAGAAACAGGTGTCAGCGTGATGGAAGCTGCTCCCATTTGCGGATGCCAACCCAGCATCGCAGTCATGTTTGATCTGATTGCCACCTGCTTTCAAACTAGGCATGAACCAGCTCTTAGCTGGTGAGGCCTCCAGGATGAAGCTAGGTGCAGACTAGGATGAAGCTAGGTGCAGACTAGGCAGTGCAGAGCAGGGTTCGCTCTTGGACTTGCATGCTCATGTGCCATTTTTCGTTGGAGGTGCTTAGCCCTGAGCAACACGTTTTAGCCTGCTGACAAAGGGTTGAGCTTACCTGGGCTGCAAACCCCTCAGAAGAACCATGTCAAAGCCCAGGTGTCCTCTGAGTGCAGGTTGCAAACCACTGGACCAGAGCGTCAAGGCACCTACCAAAATCCTTTCTCTCCACCGCAGCCCTAGTGCTTTCCCGTGCTGCACTGTCTCTAGCTCCCACAAACGCCGCACGCCTCAGGAAGGGCAAAGCCCAGACCTCCTGCTGCAAGGTAGCGCTGAATAAAACCCTCAGCGAGGGACCTAACCCAGGGCATCGCTGCCCAGCGATTTTCCCTGTCTGCTTCCTCCAGCTGGACTCTCTTACTGCCGGTGGTGTTTGTAGTAGTAGTGATAACGAGTGTCCTCGTCCTGGTTATAAATGCTGTTTCTCAAGTACCTCATCAGTGGTGAATTTTACCATTGAGAAGAAGGAAAGCCACCAGCAGATCACTCGCTAATGCAATCTTGCAGCGGTTGCAGAAGAAAAGGGGCTGTGGTGGCAGTCGCCTTCCAGTGAGTCTCCACTGTGAAACGCTGTTTACCTAGGGATGTAAAGGAAGGAAAAACAACCAACGGCTGATAGGAAATAAAACGTTGGGAAGATTGTAAAGTGAGATGAAAGAAATACAAGGAAGGCAGTTTATGTGGCCGATTTCCTGATAAAATCGGACATTTCAAAGAGTCACTTAAGAGTGGAGCAACGTTGCAGTAAACCAAAAGCATTTACGGACAGCAAAATAGGCAGTTTCCTTGAAGAAGGGCATTTCAGATATATGATTTTAAAGGTTAGTGTTGCTGTGTGGCTCTGTGCCCACTCAAACTGGAAGGAAATCCTTGAGCCCAAATGTACAATGCTCCAAAGACACGTTTGGGTGTTATTAATTATCTTCCATTGCAGCAATGCTAAATGCGACAGCCAGGCGGGCTGCTCTGGGCTGGATACTGCGCGGACGGGAGTTAGAGACACAGTTCCCGTAAAAAAACTTTTTTTACCTGCTCCCTATAATGCACAAGTCAGATAGCTGCTTGCAGGGTGTGGACAAACCTGCTTTTTTCAGATCTGGCCAGAGGAGCCCCAGAAGTTTACTGCTGCCCTTTAGCTAGACATGAGGGAGAACATTTGTTTCCCTTTGCATGCAAGTACACAAGTCTCGCTGATAGCACCTTTGCCACAGAGGCGGTGATGAAGGGCTAAGGTGCAACTCTCAAATCGTTCCTCCTGGCCTAGGTCTACTTGGTGCCCTCTGCACCAGGGAGCAATAGATACCTCATCTGGGGAGGAGAGAAACCGTGATCTAATGCTCTCGCTTAGCTCCTCTGAGCAGAGTTACCTCTGCCTGCACCAGCTGAAAATCAGCCCTTTGGAACTGTTGCACCTGCCTGCAGCTGAAGCACACCCTCAAAGCCTGCCGCAGCAATGCTTCCCGCGGGCAGGGTCGCAGCGTGGCCTGCACAGATCCCAGCAGTGCCCTTCCCGCAATCTTGTTCCAGCCCAGCGCTTCTGGGTCTGCAGAAACGGGGTGGCTGGGAGAGGGGAACGAGTGTGACGTGCTGACGGTGGGGGGGATCAGAAATGGTCCTGTACTGCTGGTCCTCGGCTGCTAACGGGCTGGCGGCAGAGTCCCCCCGGGGCTTGGGCGTTCAGGGCTGGGCTTTGGGTGAGCCTGCGCCCGGCGCTCAGCAGCTCAGCACCGGGAAGCTCGTGGCCTCTCCGCTGTGCCTCCGTGCTACGGCAGCCGTCCCCGGGGTTTAATGACGTTGGCCTCTGTGATACCGATGACTGCAAGCAGTCTCGTCTCCCAGGTCTTCCCTAGGAGAGCATCAAAGCCCCTCCGAGGTGTCTTGTTGCTGTTATTTTCTGGGGCACGGCAGTGCCGAGCCAGCACCTGCGTGTCGGCGGGGCGGGGGCACGGGGGGAGCCGCACAACCCTCTCGCTGCCGCGGTGGCTTCCTTCGCCCGGCCGCGCAGCCCCGTGCCGAGAGCCCCCCATGCCAGCGTGCTCCGGGGGCGGCACGCGGTGCCTCCGGCCCCTCACCGGCGGCTCCGGCTCTCGTGTGCCCGCGCCTGGGTCTTCCCTCTCGCCTTGCACCTGGCCTGGGCTGGCCCCACCCTGCGCACGGAGGGGCGGCCAGGCAGAGCTCAGCCCAGGTGGGAGGGACCGGGCTCCTGTTAAAGCCAAGGCTCCCGGAGGACCCAGACCTTGCACAGACTCACCCCTGTGCTGATTTTATGAGATCAAGGTGCTGCTAGAGGTATTGCAGCAACAGCTGTGTGCTGGAGAGGGGAACGAGCAACTGCAGCTCAGGTACCTACTAGAGCTGGTTTTAATGGCCGTCTTTGCCTTTTCAATGTCTTTTTCAGGTCCCTTTTTTCCTTCAGTCTTCCAGGCTAATGTTGTTTGCAAGTTGTTTCCATTCCTCTCTTCTCTTCCATCACTTCTCTTTCTTCTGCTGCTGCTTTGCATTTAGCTGGTGATTATTCTTGTGCCTTGGGAGAAATCTGCTGCAGAAACCTCAAATACGCCAAGATGTGGTTGTTCCTGCCTGAACAATACTGCTGGCTTGCGAAGTGACCAAGTGGTGTTTAATCTGGGTGGGGAGGGCTGTTGGATGTTGTGTTAGAAATGGTATGGTTTTATGCTTACTGCTGAGGCTACGGTTTGGACTCTCCTCGGTAATCTCTGGGGTTTATTTTGTTAGCAATTATCTTCCTTATTCACCCAGAGCTTGAAGCCTGTTTAACGTTTCCAAGCAGTACAGCGGTACCCCATCCACTCTGCCCAGGTCTGGGTAGCCCGTGGCAGCGAGGCACCGGCCGTGCGCGTGTGCGAGCGCGTGTGCGAGCGCGTGTGCCCGGCGTGCCGGGGAGGCTGCGCCGCGACAGTGCCGGGAAAGCTCAAGGCAATAAAAATGCTGTGTGGCAGCACGAAGTCTGATTAGCTGCAGGGAGCGGTTCATACCGGGCTCGGGAGGAAAATCAGCTAGCTGCGCATTACTCAAATTCCGGTCGGACCGTACTTTCTCAAGCCGCTGGAAACCAGCAAGGAAGAAGTAGGCGCCGTGACTCGGCTCGGGCAGGTCGGTGTCACGAGGTGCTGTTAAACCGGACCCAGCGTCCTGAGGGTCTGTCCTTGGATCAGGACAGCCCAGCAGAGCGTCGGGATGGTTGCAGAGAAGCCGTATGGGTGTGATGATGGAGGTCTGAAGAGGGGAGGGAGAGTATCTGCTCCCCCCCCGGGGTATTTGTGCTTTTTGTCCCTCGGACCCAAGAGGGGAGCGTGGAGCATGGCTTGCTGCTTTCAGAAGGTTTCAAGCCCTTGGTTTGAGAATGAGTCGAGAGGAAAGTGAAAGGTGGTGACTGCAGGCTCCAAAGTCTGGGTTTGTTTAGACACCAAAGGATGCAGCACTGCGCCGTCTCAGTGGGACGACCGCAGGAGACGTGCCTACGGCCTGCTCCTGCAATGTTTCGGGGTCTGCAGACCCCTCTGTGCGGCAGTTCCCATCCTGTCCCTTGCCTTGGCACCCCAGAAATGCGAGGAGACAGCTTCCCTCATGCTGCAATTTTTGACCTAATACCGCTGGAAACAGCCCCACGTGGGGACTGAGGTGAGAACTGCCCGTGGTCTCGGAAGGGAAGAATCCAGGCTGATGCTCCAGGGAGCTTGTTAGGACGTTTAGAAAGTCTCAAGTTCCAGTAACTCATTTTAAACATTCCTAGGATTAGCTAATTACGTCTATTTCTGACCATAACTCCTCTTCCAGGGATGCTCTCCTTGCTTTCACCTCCCCGAGCTTCCTGGGTCCGCTGCTAACCTCGCCGAGAGCGGAGAGCAAACCCTCCTGGCTCTCCCGCGGCTGGTGGCCGTGAAGGGCCCCGGGCCCTGCTGCGGCAGCTGGGCTGCGTCTGGCGCTCGGGGGAGCTTTTGCCGAAGGAAGGAGCCTCCTGGGAGAGGAGGGAGCGTGGCAGTGGGAGGGAAGGCAGTGGAGCAGCGATTTCAACATTACTAGTAATCCTCCACATCCAAAGCCCGGGAGACCTCTTCCAGAAGTCTGAAATGTTGCTAAACAAACAAGTCGTTCGGGTTGTTCGCAGTGCGATCGCCGGGGCAGGATGGCTTCTGTTGCTAAAAGTCTTCAGCATTGCATCGGCGTGCACGGAGCAGAAAGAGCTCCTTTTGTAATGATCGCACCGGTCCTGCCCCCGTCGCGGGGCTCCGGGGACCGATCGAATATCGAGAGCGAGCGATGCTGTCTGGAATTTCGTAAGGGCTTCTTTTTGCCGCTGAACTTTTTAATCACTCGTTTGAGCGAGGGAGGGAGGGCTTTGTCTGGCAGACACCCTTGTCCCCCGACGGCCCGGAGCGCGGCCCCTCCTCGCGCCCCGGCTGCCTCCCGCTCCAGGTGCCGGACGCCCCGAGAGCTGGAGGTATATTAATATTTGCTATGCGATACCGCTGCTCTCGGCGCTCTGCAGGCAAAACACAGCGTAACCATGGCAACTGTTTTCCCTGACTTCATCAACACACCCTGCTAATCTCGGCAAGTCACCGAGCAGAGCAGCCCTCTTAACGATGAAAACGGGTGTAATGAGCTCTCTAAATGCTGGGTGTCCTCGCGGCTCGTTCCTCTCCTCCTGGCCAGTGGGTGTGTGAGAGACCCGTGGAGGCTCCCAGGGCTCGCGTTTCGGGGCAGAACAGCCCAGACTTGGCAGCCGGCGACTGTCGTGGTCTCGCTGTTGTGAGGTCGCTGCTCAGACAGGGAGCAGGTCTGTGTCGCGGCTCCAGACACCCGTGCGGGAGCAGCCAGGGCTCCGCGCGGGCAGCTGCCACGTAGAGCGCTATTCTTTAACGCAGCGTTTTCGGCATTGCTGGTACCGCGCCCGATCTGCTGGAGCCTGGGGGAAGCCAGGACGGGGGGACGCGGCGCGTGCCGGAGGGCCGCCTTGCTCCAGCGGAAACCCCGGAGCGGGGCGGGGGAGGCCGTGGGTCGCGGGACTTTGCTCCCCGCGGAGCGCGTGGGGCTCGGCTGCACGTGGCCGGGGCCGCGCCTGGCGCGCTGGGGGGAGGGCAGGCCGCGCTCGGCGCGTCCCGGTGATGTGGCAGCCCCGTGCGCGCTGCGCAGGCGGTTGTCGAGCGGCCGGGGTGTGCCGGGCCCAGCCCTGGCCCCGCGGCACCTGCGCCTCCCCGCACCCGGCCTGCCCGCTCCAGACCCCGGGCGGTACCGGCCGCGGCCGCGCGCGCCGTCCCAGATGCAGACCCCGGCCCGGCCCCTTGGCTGGTCGGAGCTGGTGCTGGGGGGCCGGGCCGGGGGCAGAGCGGAGCACCGGCACTGGGGGTGCGCGGGGGCTCAGCCCCGCTCGCCCTGGTCTCGGGGGAGCAGGCACCCGCTGCACAAAGAGCCTTTACGAGCGCCTCCGTCTCCGTCCGCAAGCTGTGGCATGTTTGTCCCCTTAGTCCTAGGGGAAATTCTGTTCCAGAGTCTGTTTCCAGAAATCAGAGACTCTGTAATTTCCAGTCTGCATGTGCTTGTGCCCAGCTTATTTCCATTCCTCCTGGTGCTGCTAGCTGGGTCTCAGCCCAAACAGCACTGCTCTTTGCCCCGGTGTTTCCGCGCCGAGCGGTGACCCCCGGCAGCCCGAGCTCGCGAGCCAAGCCCCGCGGGGCGGCACGGGGGGTTGCCGCTGCCCCGCGCGCTGCTGCTGCCGAGCCGGCTGCGCCGCCGGCTCCCGGAGCGAAGGGCACCGTGCTTGGCCGTGCCGCCGCCTCCCTGCCTCACACGGGCTTCGGCTGCCCGGGCCGCGCTGGCCGTCCCCGAGCCGCAGCCCGAGCGCGGCCCCGCGCACCGGGACAGAGGTGGGCACGCGCCGGGCCGTGCGCGAGGGCGCTGGTGCCGCTGATTCGGGAAGTCCCGACGTCTGCGGGCAGCGCTTGTCCTAGGGCTGCACCGTGCCGATGGCTAATGGCCCTGCTGTGATTAACCGCGTATGCCCAGGCCCTTCTCCTCCCCTGTTCTTCCTCCCAGAAGAGCCTGCAGCCGAGTCTCGAATCCTGTTAGGAGTCTGTGTGCGAACCCTCCCTACCTGAGGGGAAGGGAGGAGAAATGAGGTTTGGAGGTTAATTCTGGCAGCATCAGACACGAGAAAGATGAAAGACGCCGGGCAGCAGCACAGCAGAGGAGGGACGCTGTTGCGTGCGTGCTCCTGGGAGCCCCGGCAGTCCGGGTTCATGCGTGCTGCACGTTATTCTGGACCTACTTAAATTGAAACCAGCCTTGTCTTGCGGGTGCTGACTGGAGCCAGGCAATTCCTCTCCCCAGGGAAGAATCCAATTTTCACTCCATCTAGCTCGTGTTTTTGACCTGGAGTGAGTCTCCTTTTTTTATTTAACAAATGCTCCCTGCAAATCTTGTACCGTGTTGCGCTTCTCAGGGTGCCGGTGCCAGGGGTGCCACGGCAGACGCACGTTCCAAGTTTGGAAGTGAGGAACGGGTAAACGCCCGGCTGCGCTAAGGCCGCCGCGGGGAAGGGGAACTCGGGTCCTGGCCCGCTGCTGCGTCCTTTAGGTCAGACCCCAGAAATGCTGAGGACGAGCAACTACCAGGTGCTGGAAGCGGTGCAGCGGGCCGGGAAGACACCGCGCTGTGCAGCTGCGAAGCCGCTGGCCCCTCCGTCCCCCGGCGCCGGGACAGCCCCAGCTCGGCGAGCACGGCCCCGGCGCGGGCAGCGGGGCTCAGCCTCGGGTAGCCGCCGGTCGGCGTCTCGTTGCCGTCTGCAGCGTTAATCAGCGTTCGTTACAGTCAGAGACGCCTTGTGCCTGTCTGATTTCCAATTAAAGGCGTCAGAGCTGGGTCTCGGAGGTGCTTTCCTCTCCGCAGCCCAGCTGCGTGCAGGGTACATCGCCGCTGCCGACCCTTTGCGCTGCCCTGCCCGCCGGTCGCGTAAATAAGATACATCAGAGACCCGGGAGACGCAGCGGGGTCCCTGGCTGGGAAGAAGCCAAATGGGTTTGAAGTATTTGCTCACTTCTCGAGACCTTAAAACCCCTCCCAGCCCTTCTGCGTGTGCGACTTGGTGTGAGTCACGATCAGCAGCCAAGCTCGGTGCCACGCGCCGCGAGCAGCAGACAGCAGCAGCGTTTTGCTCATAATTCCCTGATCTTCGCGAGTCTGCTCTGTTCTGGGGCGTCTCTTTATGCAGGAGGAGGATCGCTTTGTGCGGGGTTATATAATCCGCGGAGGGCAAAGCCATCCTGTTGCAGAGTCTCGTCTCGCTAGCAGCTCAGCCCCGGCGTGGCAGTTAGTCACCGCTTACCAGACATGACGTAGGCGCCCGCCGGCCCCGCTGCCCTCCGCCCACCGCCGCGCTGGCAGCCGCCCGAGACCAGCGCGTCTCCTTCCTAATCCTCTGACTCGATAGTTAATCAATCCGAGATAGCCAAGTAAATAAGTCCGTCATTCTAGACCGATGCAGGAAAGGACAAATATTTCAGCGAGCGTAGCCCACTGTTTGTGTGTGTTACACACGGAGAGCTGCGCAGGATGTGAAAAAGCCGGCCCTGAGCTGCAGGATTAACTCGTGTCGGGGATCCCGCGGCTCTGGTCCCCGGGGGTCCCGCGGTCCCCACCGATGGGTGGGATCGGTCGTCCCCGTGCAGCCGGCGGGTCCGCGCCTGCAGCCCGTGCCACCCTTCCCCGGGGCCGGAGCGGGGGGGACATCCCAGGGACGACCCGGGGACCGCGGGAACTCGCTTGACTTCCACGTCACCAAGCAGCGAAACACTGGGTTTGGGCTGTCACAGCGGGTGCCGAGGGAAACCAGAGTTATTTTCTTCACCTTGAGATCAATCAGCTCGGTTCCCCCCGTGCATGTGACGGTAGCCGGTTTCGCCTGAAGGCAGCCGTCCGTCGTGTGTGCCTGGGGATGGGCGCGAGGGAGAACCTCAGTTCGGGGGAAGCTGCTCGGTTCCCTAACGCCGCTGGAGAACTTCCTCCGCCTCCGAGTGATACCAGGAGACCTCGCACCCAGAAACCCCCCAGGAAACGTGCCTTCTGCTGTGCTGGCTTGCTTTTGGTTTTTTAGATGGTGAATTAAATAATAATTTAAGTCTAAACTGAAAGCAGAGAGTATGCAAAATTTAATAGCAATCAGATCCCTCAAACAGCACCTGGCCTGGGAGCGCAGGCGCATACGCGGCGTTCCCGGGCTCAGCTCGCTTTGTACCAGCAAAGTACAAGGCTCGGATTAAACTAACACCCACTCGCAGAACATCGCTCTGGCAGGCAGCTCTGTCTCTCTGGCCGGCTGCAAGTCTGCCCTGCGCGGCTTGGGGCTCGCTGCCTGCCGTTGCCTGCTCGGGCTGCTCCCGAGCGCCAGGATCCCATTCAAAAGTTGTTAGACTGACGCTTTGTTTCATCCTTAACCAAGAAAATAGCACTGTGCAAGTAAAGCAGAACGTAGCTTTTAGGCCTCTGCATCCTGAGGAGCTGTTGCAGATTAGTGCTCCTTGCGCTCGCCCAAATGCGCAGTGACGCCGGGAGCAGAGGGCTGGAACTGAGCAGGAAAGAAAGTGCAGAATGGCTCCTTTTCTTAGGAGCTGAATTCCAGGTTTGCACTGCAAATCCCCTTTCTGAGACTTTTCCGCTGAGGTCTGAGCATGCCCGTGTAACCGTTCCTCTCTGCATTCCTTAGATTCTTCTTCTGCTTGAGACGCCGGATTGAAGAAAGGGTCTGAGGTCCCTGGGAGTGAAAGGCGCGTGGCAAACATATCCTAAAGACAAGGTGGAGGAGGAGGAGGAGGTTTCCTTCGGACTCTAAGTTGTCCAACCAGAAAGGAAAAATGTCCCAGGTCATACCAAACCACGTGCTGCGGGTTGGGCAGACCGTGTGTGTCGCATCGCAGGAGGAAAGCCAAAGCTTGCGCCCGGCGGGGTACCCGGGCTGCTCGGCGCTGCGGACGGACTGCTCCTACTACTCAACGGATGGCTGGGCTGACCCGTCCGCCGCGGGGCGAGCCGAGGCGCGTCTGCTTCCCCACGGAGGGCTGTACCGAACGCTCCCTGCCTTCGAACACGCGGCCTCCCACGCTCAAGGGAAGGGGCAGCAGGATGCCTCCCGGCAGACACCCCACGTGCCTTGTCAGCCCAAGGAGGAGGACACCGCCGTGGATCCTGGTGCTCCCCTGGTGTCTCCCACCTTGGATATATCGATAGAAAGTCTCAACCAGCTGATCCTGGAAATCGATCCAACCTTTCAGCCACTCGCGTGCAAGCCGGTGAAGGATGCTGTCCAACCTGCTGCTCAGAGTGACCTTGTTGCGACCAACAGGCAAGATCCGGAGGCAATAGGTGAGACAAAAAATCATCCTCCTTTAGCAGAGCCAGCATAGCTCGTAGTAAAGACCGTTCACCTCGGTAAAGTGCAAGGAGTGATGCTGTCCGACACCAGGCGCAGAGCGGTGCACGCAGAGTGAGGTCCTGTGCACTCGTGAAGGCCTGGAAATAGGGCCTTGATGACATCCCCCCTCCTCCCCTGTGGGGCTGATGTTTCACAGGGGATTGACACGAAGGAGCAGGCGAGTCGATCGTGCATCCAGGCTGATTGCCCTCCTGCCTAACTAGTGTGCTGAGGTGGCCCTGGTCTCGTTAGTTTTGAAATGTCTCGTGTCCAGCTAGCTCAGCAGGAGCGAAAAGGCATGGGGAGAAGAGCCCTTAATTCAATCTGGTATTTGTTTGCGTGTGTGTGGAGAGAGTGTTTCTCAAGAGAAATTAGACTCGTAGCTCTCTGAAAACCTCTAATCCGAGTTATTACCATGAATGACTAGAGACAGGCGCTGACCTCCGCCTGTAACGTCTGTAACGTGTTTAACCTCACAGCAGAGCCCCAGTTCTACGAAAGGGCACTGGAGCCTTTCCCGGGGTCATACTTGACCTGGGAAAGCACAAGGATTTGAAGCCAGGTTTCCAAAGCCCTGGGCTAAGGTGCTGATCGTTACACAACTCTTCAATTTAAATGTTCCCAATGATTTTGCAAGGGAGATTCCTTTCGCAGGGCTTGTACACTCCTCCAGCAGCATACCTGGCATTCGCGATGCTGAGCGTCATCAGGACGTACCAGCCCCTCTTTCTGCTCTCGTCCCCGGGTGCCTTACGTGAACCCTCGGCAACGCTTCTGCAATCCAGAGCTGTGCTACATGTGCTGCTTTTGGCCCAAGCTCTTCTTGCCTGCCACTCTTCGCAGTGTGTTAGCTGGCCAATGCACTGTGCACAAAGCAACGCAAAGCAGACTGTGTTGCAGGCTGCAGCACGTCTTGTGGTGCACCAGCTACTGCAGAATAGATCTCTGACGGGAGTAGGTGCCTGAAGATTCAGGCTCGGTGCTTCTGAAAATCCTTACTGCCTGTCTGCATCTTCAGATACCAAAACACCTCGAAAATCCGTCCCCAGACCTCGTTCCAGAGGAGGGTCAAACGGCAGGATATTAAAAGCATGAAACAAACTCTGTTCTCCCTGAGCCCTTACGAAAGCTTCTACATGAGGAACGTGGGGCTGGAGGAGGACATGGTGTACGTCTTAAAGTGCACTGAGCTGTAGCCCCGGCAGGTGTGAGTTTACTGATGCATGGACAAGGAGGCGGATAAGGAGGAGCCGGGGAGCATGGAGGTCTCAGCAGCGGGAGCACGCAGCTGGGCTTGGGCATTTCTGGAGCAAACGGTGTACGTGCGTCCAGCTTCCCTGAGACGGAAGGGGGTGGCCTTGCAGATAAAGCACTGTGACAAAGTGCAAGTTCAGCTCCTGGCTCCTCAGGCTGGTTCTTAGAGACATTTAGGTGCCGCTCTCCTAGGCATCGCTCTCAAAGGCTGGATTCCTGAGGGGCTCAGCAGGCAGTGAGTGTGCAAGCGATTGTGAAAATCTGGCTCCAAGTGTGGAACTGACATCTGGGTGTGTATATATTTGGATGTGTATATGTTTATTTGCCACCCCACCCCATTTTGGCTGCAAATCCATTGTCTTTTAGTGAATTACTTTAAAGGAAAGAGCAGGAGGAGCTGATGGGAGAGTTCCCTGCAAAACGCAGCCAGTGGATGTGAAGGCTGGTAGGAGACGGATGGCGCCCAGAGAGTCCCCGAGCAGGCTTTTGTTCTTGTCTGGTGCAAAATGTGCCGAGGGCTTTTAAGTTTTCCATCAAGGGAGAGTTTGCGTACTAGGTGCTGTGGTTATACAAGACAAATTACCCCTGGTACTAACCGTGCTTTGAGGAGAGGAGAGCAGTCCTCTCAGCTTGCGTGAGAGTCAGACTTAGTATTTGTGGGACTTCTGCCACGCCTTGATGTTGAAAGAAGTGCCAAGATCCTGAGCAAATATTTAAGGCTTAACCACATCTGATAAGCAAAAGCCTCAACTCGAGGCAAAGGGCCATGTTAGCCCAGTGCACAGATACTTTTCAGTTATTTCTATAAAGGGCAATTAAAAGACGCATTTCTTTCCCCTTTTGAGGGAGATATTGACAAAAGTATCCGGCCGAGATCTTGTTACGAGGGCTTTGCACGCTGATACCAGAACCACGTGGTCCATGAGCCTGCACAAGGATGGGCTTTGAAGGAGCTGCTGTTGGCTTTCCAAGGCAGTAAGGGTGTGGGACCGGGAAGGCTGCAGCTCTGATTCCTTCCCAGTGCATGGTCCCGCTGCGTCCCCACCGAGACCACCGGTCCTGGCTTAGCTGGGTTCCTCCGTGGCTGTCAGCTGGCCGTGCCAGTTCAGTCCTGCACTCAGGCTGGCTTGGAGAAGTGCCTCAAAGAGTAACTTTTGTACAGGCTTGTGCTCTTCCTAGTCATCAAACCCATGCCCCAGAGGTCTGGTTGTTCCTCGCAGGGACTGCAGTGCTTGGCAGTGCGCAGTTAGCTGCTCTCCCCAGGCTGGATGCTCCTAACTGTAGGTTCTAGGGCAGGATTTAGGCCTATACAATTAACTGCAAGGAAACTCAAGATTTTTAATATCGGTTTTTAATTGATGAAGCAAAAAAGTTTTCCCTCTCCAACAAACACCTTTAAGAGTGAGAGCAAGAAACCTTCATGAATTCCACGGCAGAACAGGATCCAGGAGCTGAAAACAAAGCTGGACATGTTCAGACTAGAAATAAGGCGCACAGTTTTAGCGGTGAAGGTGATTAACCACTGGAACAACTTCCCTGGGGAGGAGGTGAATTTGCCGTTGCTGCAAGTCCTTAAATCAAAGCTGAGAGTCTCTTTCTAAAAGGCACCTTCCAGCTCAGCGAGAATTTATGGCCTTGTTCAGGGAACTGGTAGGTGAAAATCTCTGCAGGGAAGCCGGAACCAATCATGACATTTCCCTCTCGGCTTAAAATCAGTGAGCCTGAGCACGGCCTCCAGAGCTCGGCTTTAGACCTAAGTCCTCCGAGCCTAGTGCATCTGTGGGAGACAAATGGCCCCTTTTTGGAGGAGGGTCCCAGTGTTATATTTGATACTGCGGCCTATAGCTTAGTTTAGCTCATCATCTTTCCGCCGCAAGCCTCCGTTGCAGCAACAGGGGCGTCCAAAGCCCCATGCGGCAGGCGGGAGCGCTGGTCCCTGCCCTGCAGCTTGGCTCCGGGGAACGGGGCACGGCGCGGCTCTGCGAGCGGGGCCGGCTCCGTGGAGGTGGTGCCTCCCGGGGCTGATGTGCGGCAGAAACCTGGGTGCGGGAGCCAGCCCCCGTGTGCGGTCTGCGAGCTTTGGTTGAAGGCCTGGGAGCTTTGGTTGAAGGTCTGCGAGCAAGGCATGCTCCACGCTCCCTCACGTGTTACCTTTTAGGGGACTGCAAGAAAGAGGGCTCGGAGGTGCCGTGCCTGCCCCGAGCACGCGTGGAATAAATAGCAGGAGGAAACGCACAGCAAAACATGGGCACAGAAACTGCCTGGGAAACGGTTTTGCTGCTGAAGGGGCTCCACAGGCGGGAACGGGGGGAGGGAGAGAGCCGGCCCCCGTGCTGGGCTATGCGCTCGCTCTTGGCACACCTGGTCCCTTACCCGACAGCCAAAGCCCCGCGGTTGCCCTGGTCCCACGTGACCCCACGGCCGCGGCGGGGACGTCCAGCTGTGCCTGGGGCCAGGTGACGCTGGCCCTGCGCTCATCCGCCCAGCCAGCCTTAGGGCCTTGAACGGGTGAGCAGGGACACGCGCTTGCCCCGGGAAGCGCCGGCCGCCTCGGGCATCCTCCGAATCTGATGTAATCCCTCGAGGCAGCAGCCAGATGTTTTTCTCTTGAGTCAGGTACGAACAGAGCTGCTGCCGGAGGAAACACCCGCCGCTCGCTGCAGGTCCCGGCAGGCGCCGGCCGCGTCATCCCTGCAAGGGGGTTCGGCGCGGTCAGACATGACCGTACCTAACCCGTCCTCCCGCAGCGCCTGCCAGCGCTGGGGTGGGTCGCTGTGACTTGGTATCGGTGAAGAAATCAGCCCTTGTAGCGGCTTAATGAAAGCCCGGCGCTGGGCCGCGCCAGTCTTCCCCACGAAGCACCGCGGTCCGCCGGGAAAGGCAGCCGAGCCGCCCCGCCGCGGTGGAAGCGGCCGCAGGGCCACGCGCCGGGCGAGCGCCCCCCCCCCCCCCCCCCTTCCTGCAGGGGCTGCAAACCGGAGCCAGAATTAATAGCAAGAATAGAGACGTGTCCCCCACGGAGCTTAGCGAACGGACCTGACTCAGACCTCCTGCTTCTTCCCCCAGACTTCAAATACATCGAGATGACGGCAGCTAGAGCGCAGTGTCCCGAGCGGCTGCAGGGCTCCCCGAGCCCGTCCGCCACGCCGTTCTCGAGGTCCCCGCGAGGCAGCGGCTTCCTGCCCCAAAAAGGGGGGCTCAGAGGCAACTACAGCACGAGCGGCAGCGTGGTCTTCTCGAGCCCCCCCGGGCCCGAGAGCCCCCGGGCAGGCGCCCCAAGCTGCGCTGCCCCCCCGACCTGCGGCAAGGCCTCGGAGGGCATCGCCGTGCCCCAGCGGTGCGGTGCTGGGCAGAGGGACAGCATCTCCTACGGCCCGAGCGCTCTCCTCGGCACGTCGCCGGGCTCGGACAATTTGCTGAAGCCCTGGCACGCCGTGAGGGGACAGCAAAGGACCAGCTCCCTGCTGTCCACCAGTCCCGGCTCGGACACCAGCTACGTCCTGGGAAGGTAAATGCAGCCTTGCGTCTCCGCCCGGGTCTGGTGATGGGAGATGAAAGGGGCGCGGGACAGCTACCCCCAGTCCTGTTGTCCGGGGCCTTCCTCCTCGGGGCAGGAGTTAACGTTAAGCAGGCTGAGCTCCCCTTGTGGCTGCAGCCTCTGGGGCGGTCTGTGCGTTACATCCTGACTAAACGGCTCCTGCCAATTGCCTTCTGCTCTGTGTCTTCCTCTTGCAGCAGCACCCACTCGCTCCTCAACGATGATTCGGACGCTCACCCCGCTGCCGGCCGCTCGGCTGACTGCCCGTCCCCCGCGGGGGCCCTTGGCAGCCCCTACCCATCTTCCCCAAGCGTCAGATCCCACGCTGGAGAAGCCTTTGGCCTGGGCTCCCTGCAGCCCAGGTCAGCCCACTCCACCAAAGCCAGTATGTCCCCATCCCAGAAGGGCCAGGCCAGCAGCTGCCCCCCTTCCATCCTCAACTCCGCAGCTGACATCCCAGTGCTGCTGGTGAACGGCTGCCTGGAGCAGGGAGACGCGTCTCCTCGGCTGCCCAGAGGCTCTGCAGCCTCGGCGAAGCAGAGCCCCACTCCCAGCTGCGCTCCATCCCCTGGGCTCGGTGGCCTGAACAACGCGTTGTCCGCGCCGGTGCTCTCCTGCGTCTCCGACAGTAAGTCATCTCCCTGCCGCAGGGCCGCTCTCGGGGTGGAGGAACCCGAACCAGCCGTGTTGTTTCCCCCATCGAGATCCTCGGGCAAATGTTCAGCAGGCAGAAGTGTCCTGGTCCCACTGAAGGAGGTGCAGATATGCTCCTTTATAGCCACTGAGAACAGGGACCGTAACGTCGTCATTTCATACTTGTTGGGGGAGCCAGAACGTGCGGGGAGGAGGGGTTAGGGTTCCCGTTTGCTCTGGAGGACATCGAGAGAAATCCAAAGTTTGTAAGGTCCTCCATTCAAGAGCAAACAACAGGGCTCTTGTTCGCTGGGGGAGGTGAGCAGAGGCAGCTGTCAGGGCCGAGTGTTTTAACTGGGACCCTCATGGGTCGGATCCTGAGCTGGTGTAAATCACCATGGTCCAGTGGACTTCTGTAGGGTTGGGCAGACTGGTACTGCCAGGGGACTTCACGTGCTGCCGCTCAGCTCTGTCACAGCATCCCAAGGAAGATGATTATGTGCAGAATGAATTATCCCGAGTAGCAGGGAGGAAGCTCTGATCGAAAGGATTGAAGAAACACTTCAACCTTGGCCAGCTTGAAAGAGAAACGTCTTTGTTAGGGTTCTGTTCTCCTCAGTGATGTCTGCTGCCAAGGTCTTCAGGGTTTACATCCCTGACACACAACCCCTGTCTCTCTGTGAAGAGGATCCGTGTTCCTTGCTCTGCTTGAAGGAGTTACATCTCTTGCAGGTCCCCTCAGAGATGGGCAACCAACCATGAAGTTTGTGATGGACACATCGAAATACTGGTTCAAGCCAAGCATAACCAGGGAACAAGGTAACACGAGCGTCTTTGTGGGGATAATCCCATATTGCCCTTGCTCTCTGCAAGTCGGCAGGATTACTGCCTATTCCTCGGAGTGGAGTTTGCTTCTCTGCGGTAGATAGTTCAGCTCCTACCAGTGCTACTGAGCTCCTGCAGTGACTCGATGATGGCAATGAAAAACGTCCTGGGAGCTGGTGGGCATGGAGAGATCCGCTCACTAGTCAAGATGGAAAGCTTAGAGACGCGAGCTGCGCCACGGCTCCGTCTGTACCCCCCAGGGCCGGGAAAGCTCGGCCTGCTTTTGTAACCGTGCATTAATCAACATGGCTCTGAAAGGGGCTGGCTCTGTTCTGCAGTTCCCGGAGTCCAAGTCCCTGAGCCCCTGGGGACAGGGGACCTGCAGGGGTGAGCCAGGGCCCCTGCGACCGAAAGCACTCTGTGCTCGAGCTGCCCTTGCAGGCGGCGGGCCGCCAGCCGCTGCGGAGCTGCACGGTGCCGTGGCACTGCAGCCTGTACCTGCGCGAGGGACGTGGGAGTGCTCGGCAGCCTCTCCTGATTATTCCTCGCTGCTGCCAAGGAATGGCTCCCATCGAGAGCATCGGCAGGATGCTGAGTGCAAGCAGGGGAGGTTCCACCTGTTTTGCTTGGCTCAGTCCCTGCCTGTGCTTTGACAGCTATCCAGCTGCTGAAGGACAAGGAGCCAGGCACGTTCATTGTGCGAGACAGCACGTCGTACCGGGGCTCTTTTGGACTGGCGATGAAGGTCCTGGTCTCTCCGTCCGGCAGCCAGACAGGTACAGGGATTCACTCACAAAGGTGGTGTGAAATGAAACGGTGTTAAATGAAACCGGCTGAACTGTGCGGCGTTTAGGCAAGCTAAAAAGCGGCAGGACTCTTGTTCTGTGGCAGAGGCTAGAGCCGGGATCGGTGCGTGCCCCCTCATCCCCGCGCGGCAGCCCCGCGCCGCTCCTGCCCACGAAGAGCCCCGGCGCAGCGGATGCCGCGGGGCAGCAGTGCTGTGCGCTGCCTCTGCCCGTGACCCCGGCGCGGGCAGGGGAGGGCGGGGGGAAACGGCCGCGGCAGAGCTGGTGCTGAGAGTCTTCAGTCTCGCTTGCAGGCGACGACAGCAGTGAGCTCGTCCGGCACTTCCTCATCGAGTCCTCCGCCAAAGGGGTGCACTTGAAAGGAGCCAGCGAGGAGCTGTATTTCGGTAAGGACGGTGCCGCCCCGGGAGCAGCCCGGCCGTTCCCTCAGGTGCCTCTCGAAAGCCCCTCGAGGCATCAGCCCGGAGCAGAGCCCTGTGCAGCCTCGCAGCGGGCTGGCTGGGCGCGCCCGGGCTGGGGTGCAGCGGTCGGCACCGGGGCCCTTGCTGAGCGGGCGGTTCTGCGTTGCAGGGAGCCTGTCCGCCTTCGTGTACCAGCACGCCATCACGCCGCTGGCGCTGCCCTGCAAGCTCAGCATCCCCGCCCGCGGTAGGTGCCCGCAGCGGAGGGCAGCAGCGGGGCGTCACCGGCGGGAGAGCCGCTCGAAGCAGTCCCTCCCGGCCTGCGCCTGGGGATGGAGAGCGCGGGGCGAGCCGATCGCAGCGCGTGGTCCGGCGGCGGGAGAGGGCTGAGCGGCCGGGGCGCCCGTGGGAAGGGTGGGCGGAAACGCGGCCGATTGCTCTGGCTGCGGACGGAGCGGGGAACCGCAGGTCCTGACCCGAGTGTGAGACAGTGACCTGCTTCTGCTGGGGATGGAGGGTGGTCAGCCGGGCGCGTCGGGGAGGGAGGGCAGAGGGGGGGAGCGGGGGCATCGGAGATGAACAGAGCCGTGGAAGAGGGGGATGGAGGACAATTAAATTAACTGCCTCTCTAAAAGCCTGCAATTCCCGTAGTCCTAGCCCTTGCGTGGAAAGGAGTGTCACCGTGGACATCAGTGCTTCTGCTTGTCGTTTGTGCAGACCTTGCCGACGGAGAAAGTAGCCCTGACTGTGCTCCAGCATCGGCGGTGTCCCTGCTGAAGAAAACCGCTGGTGAGGAAAGGGTCAGGGTCCCTTCACCAAAGAGCAGTTGAATCGCCCCTAGCTAGAGCTTCAGGCTTGAAAAGACACTTCTTGACTTCCCAAGCCTGATAAAAGACCCTGAACTTTTCCGATTATCAGTGTCCCCTGATTTTCTAAGCCATTCCTGACTTTGTCTAGCTGATAGGTTTTGAACATCTGGAGTCTCTAGGATGGGAATAGTCCTGTCTGGAGCTCTTTAAAGCCACTGTTTGGTTACACCGCTGTGGGACCTTGTGGGAGATGCTCAGAAACGCTACCCTGGTGTCCAGAGCCCGTGTTCTGCGGTGGGTGGGCTCCAGGTGAGAGCAGAGAGTGATGGGGAGGAGACAGCGCTGACTGGGTCACGGCATAATCGTGGGAATCAGAAACCGCTTTGTTTTGCTGGAAATTCTGGAAAATAAGTTGGCAAGCTGAAAAGTTTAGTTTGACCCAGAACAGTCCTTTAAACATTTCAGTCAGCCCGAAATGTCATGTTTTAGGTTGGGCTTGAACAGTTAGTCAGCTTGGAGTATTTCTGCTTTTCATTAAAGGAAATATGTAATAAACAGGGGAAAAAAATCCGAGTGTGACATTTTGACTTTGAAAACAATTAGTGCAAAGAATTAAAGTAAACCAAAATAAATTTGTGAAATATTTCTGAGTCACCAAATCTTTACTTTTTATCTGACCCTCCAAAATGTGTCCAGCTCTGCATGACGATGCCTGGGACCTGGTTCTGGACTCAGTACTTTTGTGCTAGGCGCTGCATGTATCCGGAGCAGAGAGAAGCTGGGTGATGTCCGGGGGGGCTGTGGGCCCCTGTGCTGCTAACCTCGGCTCTGGGCTGTCCTTGCAGTGTGCAACGTCTTGTACCTCAACTCGGTGAACGTGGAGACGCTCACGGGAGCCCCGGCCATCCAGAAAGCCATCTCCTCCACCTTCGAGCTGGAGACGCTGCCCACGCCCACCCTCGTGCACTTCAAAGCCACCGAGCAGGGCATCACGCTGACGGACATCCAGCGAAAGTAAGCGCGGCGCTGGGGACGCGCAGCGCGGTTCTGCGGTGCTCGCCGTCCGGTGCCGCGGCCGAGGGCTCACCTGGGCCAAGACCCCGGTGGGAGGGAACAGGGGAAAGTTAAACGTCTTGTGAGAATGCAGCTGGTTCTTGAATCCTCACATCCGAGCACAGCTCTCCTCTTGCCTGTTACTCTGCCAACTCGCTGATTTGCAGCGTATCAAGAAAAACTGGCCTGCCGGGACAAATCCACGTTGTAATTCAGGATGTACTTGACCCCTTGTTTTTACAGCACGGGGCATGATCCTGCCTTAAGTGAAGTCAGTGGCAACATTTCAGTGGTCTTGCAGCAGCGGGAGGCAGGAGGAGGCTGAGCGCGAGAACGGCGTGCAGCCTGCCAGCGGCCAGCGCGGAGCCAGCCCTGGGGAGGGGGGTCCGCGCCCCCCGCCCGGCAGCCCCGAGGGCTCAGCAGCAACTCGGCTTCGCAGATGTCTGTCTCTCCCAGCAGCCCTGTCCAAGCGCTTTCCTTTTCTCACGCCGCGCTCTCCTCCTCTCCCCTCGCAGGCTGTTTTTCAGACGACACTATCCCCTGGCTGCCGTCCGGTTCTGCGGGATGGATCCTGAAAGCAGAAAGTGAGTTCACAGCTCTGGGGCTGAGAGCGATGACGGGCGTGAAAGCCGTTGCGGAGCGGCGCTCGTCGAGCCGTGGCTCCCCGCCGGCGAGAGCAGGGCGATGCCCGCGGGGCCGAGCGCGGCCCGGGGCCGAGCATCCGCGCTGGGAGGTGCCGCTCCGGTCTCCCGCGCCGCTCAAATTCCCAGGCACCCAGATGTGCAGTCCCCCCCCCGCCCCGGGCTTAACCTGCCCGTTTTGTAGCTAAATATAAACGCTGACTTTGCAGCTAGTTGAATGAGTTAAATATCCCTGTTCTGAACAAACCCAACTCTGTTCTTCCTTCAGGTGGCAGAAGTACTGCAGGGCCTCAAGGTAAGGCTTGCACGAGGACCCCCTAACGTAAGCACGACGATGGAAGCCTGGGAGGGAGGCGGCTGCTTTGATTCAGCCTTGGCTCTTGGGTGGGAAGCACTGCAAACCTTCGCAGAAGCAGCAAAGAACTGAGGCTTAAACATGAGCAGGGGATGCAACAGACGTTAACGTGGTGGCTGGAAGAGTTGTGGAACGAAGGAGAGAAGGTTACGGAGTCTTTGCTCTGGGGGTTTAGATGCGGGGCTGAGATTATGCCCAATGTTCTCTGTGTCCCCTTAAATAGAAAGTGCCCTTCCGAATCCTTCAGCCTTCCCAGAGTTACTTGTTTGCTCTGGACTCAGGCAGTCGGTTGATATGTGGCTCTACCTTGCGTTCAAGAAACTTTTTACAGTCGGGAAGGCCTTGCCAGAAATACTTCTCCCAATTGTTTTCCTTCCAAGCAAACGTGATCGGGGAACAGGCCAAGGCAGAGTTATGGGAGCTGGGATTTTGCTTTGTGGCTGGGGCTAGTTTAAGCATATTCCCTTGGATTCCTGAATGCAAACTTAATGAGACTCTCTCTTCTTTTTCAAAGAATCTTTGGGTTTGTGGCCAAAAGCCAGACAGATTCGGAGAATCTCTGTCACCTGTTTGCAGAGTACGACACGGTGCAGCCAGCGTCTCTTGTGATCGACTTTGTCAGCAACCTTCTGCCAGGCCCGTAGAGGACAAACCCTGGGAGAGCTCAGGGCTAGCGGCTGCCCACGTGCTGCTGAGACGGTTCCTCACTTTTTACTGCTTCTGGGTTGCATTTTGGCAACAGCTCATATTTATATTTTTTTGTTACATACTGTCATGTCAGGAGTTTCGGTTAAAGGTTTCATACTCACTGCTCAGTTCTTGGAAGCTTCTGGTGGGATCAGATGCTCCTTCAAGGCCTCCGTGAGGGATCATATGGAAGCATTCACGACGATGGCGAACGCATCAGGATCCCACCGTGCGGAAAGCTGTGCCTGGCCCGGGAGCGGAGGCATGTGAGGGAAAGCTGGGCTTGCCTTACGAAACTGCTGGCTCGCTCACCTGGCATGCACGCTTTCCTTTTCTCCACGGAGCACTGAAATACTCTGGCCGAGGTTCCTACCAGTAACGGGGGTGCCTTGACTTTGGGTGTCCAACCTGAGGCACGTCTGGGGGAGCCGAGCCCCCCTTCGGAGAAGCAGCCTTTGAGCCCCCCCCCAACCCGGCAAGAGAGGGAAGGTCTGTCGGAGGCAGGGAGCCGACTCTCCACCTCGAAGACAGACCTGCATCGCACGGCAGTTTTGCAAATCAAAGCATATAGAAATCACTAGACCCTGCTGGAGAATCCTGCTTTCCTGAAAGAGCAGGAAACATCCAAAGGCGGAAATGTCAGAGCAGCGTATTTTTGCCAGGTGCTGGTAAATTCTCCTGCCCTTTTTTGCAAAGCAGGGTTACAAACTAGCTCAACCTACATGCGCTGAGATAAGCTGAGAAGTAAATGCTGACATTTTCATGACAGTAAAACACTGGGGTTTTGGACGTGGTTTTCATGAATTTGGGCCAGATCCTCAGATGACGTAAATTGGCGTGGCCTCGTGGAAGCCGGGGCTGCTGTGATTTACACCAGCTGAAGATTTAGCTCTTGCTGTAATGTCAGAGTGGGGTAGAGCTGCTCCAGTCTAACATGTAATCTCCTCGCCTCCCCCCTGCTTTCCTTGCACCACTATATTGTTTTAATTTGGGGCTGTGTGCTAACAAACCCTGCTTAAGGGTATTTTCAATAAAACCGGTGGATCATTTATCTCGCCACAGACACGGAGATTTTAGCAATTGAAATATGCTACTCTGCTCTTTTAAGCTGCCAAGTGTATGTATGCGCTGTACATAAGGAAAAAGTCACTATCCTCCAGCGAGACTTTGAAACGGCGTCCAAGCGAAACAGCTCTTTGGCAACGATAAAAATAACTTTATGAGTTCCTGAGACCTGCTGTATCGGGGAGGGGGGAGCACCCGGCTTCGCTGAGAGAAGCTAAAGGTTTTCTCAGCCCGGGTCTGCGTGCGTGCGTTCCCGGGACGGGAGGGAGGCTCCGCCGGGGGAAGCGGCGGCGGGAGGCAGCAGCCGCCGCTCAGTCGCCCCCGAGCTCCCCGCGGCCTCGCGTCCTGGGCGGGGGGGCTCGTTTTGGAGACGTGGCTCCGCGTGCGGCGTGCGTTTTTACAGCAAACCCAGAGCTGCTGCAGAGAGCCGTGATCTCTGCTCGGTTTGGGCTCGGCCCCCGCTGTCCCCCCGTGCAGCCCGGGTCCCGCAGAGCCCAGCACCGAGCCTGGCCCGTGGGCTCGTGCATCCCTGGGCTGCTCCGAATCCAGCCCCATTCCCACGGAGACCTCGACGTCCTTTAGGAATGGCTCCTCGGGTGCTGCCCGGGCACCGCCGCACGCTGCACGGGGGCATGGGGCGACCGCCGCATCCTGCACCGGGGCATGGGACGTGCAGGATGAGACCCGGTGCAGTGCGGGCTGCGGCCAGCAAGGGGCCCCAGCACGACACCGTCCGTCCTGCCCATCAGCTGGGAGCCATAAATAAGGGCAGAGGAGCTGGTTCTTGCAGAGCTGTTTTCATTAAACACTTAATTACTTCTGTGGCTGCTCAGGGCCCGCAAGATCCCGGCCCCTGGGACCCGGAGCTCGCTTATGCAACCTGCGAACAAGCCCCGCTTTAATCCGCTGCCTGTATTACAATGATTTTTCATGAAAACAGCTATAAGCACAAAGGGAATATGAAAATTCAAGTGTTTTGGCTCCAAATGGCAGCGCGGGAGCTCTGCTGCGCCGGAGGAGCCGGGCGGCCGCCCCGGCGCCAGCGCGGTCCCGGGCCCGGTCCCAGTCCCGTCCCCCCAGGCACACGCTTCTCCCCTCGCCCGCTTGTGAAATCCACCTCCATTTTGCAAAACTCCCAACAGCAAAAAAAGAGGGTTTGTTTGCTTTCCGGGTGATGGGGGCAATAATTGCTCCCCCCAGCTCAAACCTAGTGATTTTGGAACAGGGAACCGGCCCGGCTCCAAGCTCCATCTTCGGCACTGGGAATTTTCAGTTCATTGAAAGCCCTTTTCCCGTGAAACGCAGCCGAAGCATTGGCCTGGACGCTGCGGAGATAGTTCAGCCAAAACCACCTGATTCAGGAAAAAACAAACAATTCTCTGAGCTGCTCGCGGTTTCCAAAGCCTGTCCCAGGCTTCCTGGAAGCACAGCCCTTGGCCGAGGTCCTCGGGGCCGGTTCCAGCCGTTTTGTAACGAACCCAGGTCCCGGCCCGGCCGGGTCGGCGGTTTCGGTGCGAGGAGCCGCTCTGCCGCGGCCGGTGATGCCCCACGGCAGCGGTGGCTTGGGCTCTGCGCACGGGGCGTCATCTGAAAACGATGCCAACGCTTCTGATTTTTAACAAAAGTGCAAGCGTTCCCAGCCGGCTGTTTTCCTCTCCCCGCTCTAATTGCGTGAAACGAGTTTGGAAATGCAAGAACAACCCTCCCGCGGCCGCGGGCACCCGCCGAGCATCCCCGGGCACCTCCGGCCCCCGGACGTGTCCGGCCGTGCGGACGTCGGGGAAGGAGGGAGCAGGTTGCTGCAGCCGCTGTGGGCAGCCCGGCCGTCACGGCTCCGCCGGAGCGACGCTCACCCGGTTCCCAGAAACAGCTGGGGGGAGACCAGGGAGGACACTGTTTTGGGGGGGAAAAGGTTTTTTCCAGCATTTTGGCTGGGGCCGGGGTGTGAGGAGGCTCAGCCCGGCCTGGGGAGCCGGAGGAGCCGCGGGAAGGCCGGTGCCAGCGTGCCGGGAGGAGCAAACCCTGGAAGCGGACGTCCTGCCGAGCTGGGCAGCAGCTCAGCCACATGCACATGTGTGTGTATATATATTTATATATATGTACGTGTATTTAGTGAAATCGGTTCCCGAGCCCAGGCTGGTGCCCCTGCAGCAGCCCGGGAAGGGCCAGCGCCAGCCCCGCGGGGGATCCCGCGCTCATGGACTCGCCGGGGCTCCAGGCCGGGCTCCAGGGGAGCTGGCGACGTCCCGGGTCCGGCCACCGATCTGCTGCGCCAGCAAATTGCAGCGCTTGTCTGCGTTGGCCGCAGCCGCCTGCCTCCGGGCCCGTCCCCGCCGCGCTGTTTGCACAACCCCGAGCGCCGGCGGCCGCCCCGCTCCGGCCCTCGGAGCACCGGCTGGCTCCAGCATCTTCCGAAACGGCGGGGCCGATGCTCGGCCGGCGGCACCCCCTCCCCGCTCGCCTCCCCCTGCAGCCCGTCGCCGATGGGAGGAAGCCGTCAAATATTTCTGCTGGCAGCCCCTGGCCCGAGCCCCGCCACCCTCCCTTGTATTTCTCTTTCGAGCAATGCAGAGATCAAACACACTCGACAGAAACACATCGAATGACCGTGAAAATTAAATATGGCAATTATATTTTTTTCTCCTTTTTGATGATACAAAGCTTCAAGTTTACTGGTAAGAGAGGGACGTTGCTACACGCAGAGGGAGCCTGGAGGGACGGGCTGCGCCGAGGAGGCGATGACAAACCCGCGCCGGCGTGAAAACACCCGCCGGGGCAGGTCACCCGGTGTAACGACCGCGGGTAAATACAGCCTGAAACTGCAGGAGGGAGACGGAAACAGCCCGGGCGGCGATGCCCGGTTCGTCTCCCGCGGGGCCGGCCCGAGCGTGCGCTTCACTAAAACTGAAACGCTTCCTCCCGCGCCGGGGCCCGAGAGCTGCTGCCGGCCACAGCGAGGGGCAACGCGGCCCGGGGCCGCCGGCCAAGGGCGGCAGAGTCGCTCCCGTCTTTGGCAAACTCGCAACCAAAAAGGCCATTTGTCACCCAAAAGTCATTTAGATGAACGGTTTCCAACCCGGCCGGCTCCCGCAGAAGCGCTTCGAAAGAAAAAAAAAAAACAAGGCTACAAAAATAGTGAAAACTTTGCAGCGGGAAACTTTGTGCTGCAAAACCCACAGTCCTCGCGTCTCTGAAGCATTTCAGAAATTCGTCTCGGTTTTGTCGAGTTGGCCAAGTCGGAAGGCGCAAAGACAAGAAGCAGTGACGGAGGCGTCCCGTCTCCCACCGACGAGGCCTCGCAGCCGGACGGGCCACAGAGCCGCCCTCAACTCCGCCAGCCGCGTTCTTTCAATATTTTACATCTTTGGGGGGGAGGGAGGGGGGCACAGAAAAGCCCTCGGTGCCGGGCGGGCGCCGCTCCCTGCTCCCGGTGTCCCGCGGCGCCGGGGCGGCAGGGCAGCGGGGGGACGAGCGGGTGCTTCCCGGCGGCCCTGCGCGGGGGCTCGGGGAGGTCGGGACGAGGCACTTGGGTGCCGCGGGCCGGCAAGGTGCCGCAGCGCGCGGGGGCCGCGGTGCTCGCGGCCGGCTCCGGAGCCGCGGGCGCCGGGAGATGCTGCGGCAGCATCCGCGGTCCTAGGGGACGGTCACATGCTGTCCGCCGGCTGGTGACAGTCCAAGTCCCCCTTCAGCTCCAGGAAGCCCGGCAGCTTCACGCCCGTCTTGCGGTCCACGCACCAGCACTTGCCGCGCTGCCCGTCCAGCGCCGGGTGACACTGGAGGGGACGCGGCGGGTCAGGGGCCGCTCGGGGGGCCGGAGGGGCCGTTCCCGCGGCAGCACCCGTGGCCCCGGGCGCGCTCGCCTACCTGCTTGGGGTGGAAGTTGCCGTTGCGGTCGCAGTTGGGGATGGGGATGACGTAGAGGTCCTCGTGCGTGCGGGTCTGCGACGCCGCCAGCCTCTCCAGCGCCCGGTGCAGCTCGCTCTGGCACGAGCCCTGCGCCTGCGGGAACGGGGCGCTGAGCGGGGGCCGGGCCACCCCCCGCCGCAGCCCCGGGCTCCCCCGGCCGCGGAGCCCCCCCCGGCCCGGGCATCCCCCCCCCGGCACCCACCGCCCTGCACCCCCCCGCGCCGGGGCCGCGGCGCTCACTATGGGCCGCGTCTCCTCGCGGTGGCTCCCGCTGTTCCGCATCTTGTTGCCGTTGTTGACGCGCTTCGCCTGCTGCTTCTGCAGGCACTTGCGGTCCTGGATGCTGCAGGGGCTGAAGCTGTTGTTGGGGTGGTCGATCTCCTCCTTCTCTGCAAGGGCAGAGCCGGCCGCCCGTCAGCGCCGCCGAGCCCGCCAGCGCCGCGCTCCCGCTCGCTCCGCATGCATCCCGCTCGCTCCTGCCCCGCGGCGCTGGCGAGGCTGGAAGGGCTCCCGGGAGCTTTCGCGCCCTGCCTCGCGGCCCGTTCCCACGCCTTCGCTGCTGCAGCGCCGCGGAGCCGCGCTGCGACGGTGCCGGGCAGTCGCTGGGACGTGCTGCGCTGCGGCGGGTCGCGGTCCCCTGCCGGCCACGTGCCGGCCGCATGCCCCGGGCGTCCCCCGCGCCACCGTGTCCCCGGAGAGCCCGGGGCCGGGCAGGTGACCCCAGGCACGGGGGCCGCGCGTGGCCAGGGAGCACCGCCAAGAGCCCGGTACCCGGAGGCAGCGGCGGTTTGGCCGGCGCCGGGGCAGCCGGGCGCTCTGCCCAGCCTCGGGCAGGGAAGAAAAAACCCAGGAATACGAAAGCTAACGGCGAGCAGGGCCCGTTTCCGAAAGGCGGCACCGGGCACCTCTGTCCATGCTCGGAGCGGATCCAGCCCAGATGTTGGCAGCTGGGAGACGGCTGCCATGAGCGGTGCTGCTTAGCGCAGCGTTTTCCTGAAAGCTGCAGCTTCTGCTCGCTCGGCCCACGCGTGTCGGGAACAGGATTCCCGAAATACGTGGGCCGCGCTGGCACGGGGCAACACGGGCAGGAGCCGCCGGCGCTGCACGGTTTCGCGGCTTGCGTCATCACATAACGTGTCCGGGCCGGGGGGGAGGCGGAAAACAGGCCGGGAGCCGCCGGGGCCGGGAGCCACATGCCAGGGCCGGGAGCCTCCTCGGGCCGGGAGCCTCCTCCGAACGGGCACCCGCGCCGCTCCCAGCTCCCCGCACCGCTCCCGGCTCCCCGCACCGCTCCCGGCTCCCCGCTGCCCAGGGCTCGCGCAACAGCCCCCGCGGCCTGGGTAAAGTTCACAGCGGAGCCCTGATGACAAACCCTTCTCCTTCATTCGTGCGCTATTTGCTTTTCGTTTAATATGTCATTTTTTTCCAGGAAATGGCTCAGGTCCTTGAAATTTGAAACGCAAGCCCGCAGCCCCCCCACCCCCGCAGCAGCGGCTCCGGGACCCCGGCACGGAGCGACGCCAGCCCTGGCGGCACGGACACCCGGGGCGGGGGCTCGGCTGCGGATGCTCCCGCCGGAGCAGCGCCAGGACCCGCCGCCGGGGCCGGCACCCCGGACCCCCGCCGAAACCCCCCTCCTCCCCCGCCGGCCGCTGCCGCAGCGTCGAATCTCGTGGCTTAAATAAAACCAGATGCCAGTGAAGTTTTCCCAAGTCCCATGAAGCACGCGGTGCCCCGGGGCGGCCGGGCTCCGGGGATGGGGCCAGCCAGGCTTCGCCCCCGTCCTCGGCACCAGGCCGGGCTAGAAAACCCTTTCGGCTCTTCCAGCCCCAGCACGAAGACGTGGAGAAGCAGCCCCGGAGCCCCCGACCCGCCGCCCCCCCGGCCCGGCCTCGCTCCGCGGCACCCCCTCCCCGAGCCGAGGCTGCGCCGAGTGCAGAAACCTGCAAAACCTGCAAAAAAACCACAGAAACCATGGCCAGCGTCCGCGAGGACGGAGCCACCGGTTCGGTTCAGTGCCGCGGCCGCCCGCCCGGCCCCAGCCAGCGTCCCGGGCGCCGCAGGAGGAAAGGGAAAAAGCTGCAGCTCTGTTTCCTACAGGCTCTGGGAAAAAATGCTGCGCTACGCAGGGCGAAGCCAAAACCAACAGGCCTTGGCAGCCGGTCGGAGCGCCGGGCCCGGGAGCCACGGCGGCTCTTGCAGGATGTGGGATGGGGACGAGCAGCCGGGCGGGGGGTCTCGGCAGCAGAGCCCACGCTCACGGCCCGCTCCGGCCCCCGGGAAGGGCAGGAAGCTCCGCGCGGGCCCCGGCACCGCGGCACCGCCAGCACCGCCGCCTCGCAGCAAAGCGGTGCCCAACTCCGGGGCTCGCAGCAAGTAACCGGGCCGCCCAAACCGCTGCGGCCCTTCAGCCCTGGGGAGCTGCAGCAGACTCCAGGCGGGACGCGCGGCCAGGCCAGGCTGTGCTGGCTCGCGGGCCGTCCCGGCGGGATGCTGCTCCCCGGCTCCGTCCCAGCAGGCACGGCAGGAGCTCCAAGCGCGGCAGCCTGTGCCCCAGGGCCCTGGCGCAGCCCACATCCCAGCGCCGAGGATGGGACGGGGACGGGGACGGGACCGTGGCATCCAGCCCCGCCAGCGGGCCGGCAGCGCCGTCCAGGCCCAGCGCCCGCCCGGACCCACCTCCGGGCTGCTCCCACGCTCAGCCCCGGGATGGGGTCCGCTCCCACCGCCGGGGCGGCTGCATGGCCCGAGCGGGTCCGGGGCAGCGCTGCCAGCTCAGCTCTGCTGCTGCAGCCCCGTGCTCCCGCGGCCCCTCCGGGCTGCCCGGACACCGGGCTGCGGGAGAAGCGACGCGGCGCTTGGCACAGCCCCGGCACGCGGACGAGCCCCGAGCGGGCTGCGGAGGGAAGCAGGTGCCCCGAGGCCTCTGTCCTGCTTCCTCCTGGCAGCGCCAGGAAGGGAAGGGAAGGGGGGAGCCGGGGGTCACGGTGCAACGGGAGCAGCCCCCGGGCCACTGCGGGCCCCTCGCTGCCCGGGCACTCTACACCATGTGCCGTCCCGCAGGGCTCTCCGGCCGGCGCCACGCGGCGAGGATGGCACCGACGTGCGGCTCCTGCCCCGGTGCTCCCGGTGCCCGTCCATGCCACGCCGTCCCGCCGCGGGGACCCCGCCGAGCCCCGCGCCCGGCCCGCCGCGCACCGGGCACAGGGGCTGCTGGGGCGCCGGCCTTACCTGGCGGCTGGAGGCTCTCCTGGATGGCCTCGACGTCGGCCAGGTCGGTGCAGACGCCCTGGCCGTGCATGAGCGTGTGCAGCGGGCGCGGCACGCCGCGGGGCGGGTAGCAGCGCAGCCCGGCGCCGCAGCGCGCCGTGTAGACGCCGCAGGCGGTGCCGCGGCCGAGCGCGCAGGTGGCGCAGCAGCCGCAGCCCGGCTCGCGCACCAGCTCCGCGCAGCCCTGCGGCGCCCGGCACCGCGCCAGCCGCTCCGCCGAGCACGGCGGGCACTGGATCGCCTCCTCGCCGCCGCCCAGCGCCGCCGCCGCCGCCAGCAGCAGCAGCGCGCGCCCGGCCGCCCCGCGCATGGCGGCCCGCCCGCCCCGCTCCGCACCGCCCCGCACCGCCCCGCACCCGCGCTGCGCGGCGCTGCAGGCGGCGCGGCCCGGCCCGGCCCGGCGCGGCGCGGCGCGGCTCGGCTCTCCGCTGGCGGCGGCCGCGGGGCGGCGGCGGCGGCGGCTTTATGCGGCCTCTGGCCACACCTCCCGCCGCCGCCGCCACCGGGGCCACCGGCGGGGCCGCCCCGCCCGCGCCGCCGCCGCCACCGGCACCGGCTCCGGCTCCGGGGCCAGCGGCAGGGCCGCTCCCGCCGCGGGCGGCGCGGCCTCGGCGCCGGGGAGGCTGCTCCCGCTCCGGGCCTCGCTGCTCCGGCCGCGCCGGGAAGGGCTGCTTCAGCACCGGGCAGCGCTGTCCCGGCCCCGGGGAGGCTGCTCCGGCCCCGGGGAGGCTGCTCCGGGCCCGGGCCTCGCTGCTCCACCGGCGCCGGCGAGCGCTGTTCAGCACCGCGGCCGCGGGCAGAGCCGCCCCGCGCCACCCCGGCCCCGCCGAGCCCCCGGCGCTGCCCCGCGGCCCGGCCCGGCCCGCTCCTCCCCGCCCCGCAGCCCCCATCCCCGCAGCCCCCGCCCTGCCCTGCAGCCCCCATCCCTGCCCCACAGCCCTACCCGGAGACCCCATCCCTGTGGCCCCCCACAGCGTGTCACGGCCCCCCGGCACGCCTGCCCCCGCGCGCCCCATCGCTCCGTAGCCCCCTTGCAGCCCCTCTGCTGCCGGGCTCCCTACAGCCTCCCCCAGCTCCCAGGCCGCCACGGCCCGTCCGGTCCCGCGAGCACCTGGGCTGAACGGGGGGGCGCAGGGGGGCATGCCCGAAACCGGGGTCAGCCCAAGGTCCGCCCTGGGGACAAGCGAGCGCTGTCCCCGTGCAGAGGCGCGAAAGCGCGGCCGAGGCCTCGTCGGCAGCGGCGTCCAGGAGGCCCCGGCCCCAGGCTGCCTCCGCCCCCCCGTCGAGGCCCCCCCCCGGCGGCGAAGGCTCCGGGCGGCTCGAGGCCCCTTCGGGGCCGCGGTGCGGGGCCGCGGGCGTGCGAGGCCGGACGCGGCAGGGCCGGACGGCGGCACCGCGCGGGGCAGGAAAAGTTGAAAGCTGCCGGCACCTAGCGGCGACTTCGGAAAACGGGGAGGCGGCAGGGAGGGGAGGCCGGAGCATCCCACGGGGAGCGGCTGCGGCCCAGCGCCGGCTCGGTCCCGCGGGGCCCAGGCGTCCTGGTGCCCCGGCGAGGGCAGAGGGACGAGAGGCGGCACGTGCCGGGCGATGCCCCCGGCGGGGCAGGTCGGCGTGGGGGGACCCCCCCCTCCCGCAGGGTCCCCGCAGCGGGGACAGGCTGCGGTCAGGCCTGAGGCAGAGACCTGCCCAACTCGTGCCATGTGCCGAGGAGCGGCTGCAGGGCGCCTCGGGCCCCAGGGACGCGCTGGCACCGGGAGCAGCCCGTTCCCACGCTGGGGACGGCACGGACCGCGGGGACAGAGCCCAGCCCTGCTGCCAGCACCGGCGAGCGCCCGGCAGGAGCCCCCGCGGCGGGGTCCCGGGAGGCAGGGGCCTGCCCCAGCCGCGAGCACGGGGATGCGACGCACCCGGTGGGACCCGGATCCTGTCCCTGTCCCTGTCCCCTCCCCAGGGCGGCAGCAGCTTCGGGGTGCCTGTGGCTCGCGGGTGTTGCTGCAGCTGCCCGCTTTGCTGGCTCGCACCAGGGACGCCGCTGTCCCCCAAGGGCAGCCCGGGACCACGGGGCTGTGCATCGGCCCGCGGCTCGGCTCCAGCCCTGGCTGCAGGATGCAGCCGCGACCGCCCGCGTCCGGAGCGACCTCCCGCATCCGGAGCAGCGGCCGGGTTTGCAGAGCCCCGCGGGGAGGTGCCGCTTCGGAGCAGCCGCCGCAGCTCCATGACAGCGAACGCGCCGGGGGGAGGCAGGGGGCTGGGGACGAGCCGGGGCGCTCGGCCCGCGGGTGGGCGGCTTCGGCAGGGGCAGGGGCTGCAGCCCGGGGCACTGGGCATCGTCTCAGCCCCCATGAGAGCGGCACAGCCTGCAAGGCAGGGCCTGGGCTGAGCCCCCCAAACTCGTCTCACGCGTGGTCACGTCTAGCACCCCAACCTGCGCTTCGAGGCATGAGTGCTGGCTTTCGCAGGGGGCCTCTGACCTTCGCTGCGGTGCTGGGAGCCCCCAGGGCCACCTTCCTCCTCCCAGGGGCCCCCCGCAGATGGGGACGGAGAGCGGGTGCCACGGCGCAGCGGTGCCAGCAAGCCGGGAGGCACAGAGCCCCGGCCTGGGGCTCTTCATCCCCGCATCCCCCGCGTCCCTGCGTCCCCCACGTCCCCCGCTCCCGCCAGCCCCCCGTGCCACCTCCCTGGCCCCGGGGCTCCCCGAAGCCCCACACTGCCGGCACGGCCGCGCTGCTGGGGCTTGCGGTGGCCGTGACACGGGGCACCGGCGCCAGCCTTGACACGGTGTCCGAGCCCAGGGCCAAACCCAAACAGGTGCCCGGCCCCTTATCAGGCCTTGGCAGCGCTGAGCGCCCGCGGCGAGACTGTTGTGTCTGCGGGCAGCGGCGGCGGGGCCGGGCGGCGGGGCTGGGCTGGGCCACGCTCGCTGCTCGGCCCCCGGCCCCCGGCCCCCTGCTCCGGCCCGGCACAGCCCCCGGCTCCCCCATCCCTGCACCGTCCCGCGGGATGGAGAGGGAGCTGGTGGGTGCAGAGCCCCCGGGTCTGTCCCGAGCCCCTGCCGCGCTGTCCCACCGCCCCAAGCTCAGGGTGCTGCAGCCGAGGAGGTGCTCGGTGCTCGGTGCTCGGTGCTCGGTGCAGCCCTGCTCTCCTGCCCGTGGCCGGGAAGCCCCCGCACCCCCAGGGCTCCTGGCTCAGCTCTCCTGGGGTCTCTGGGCTCCTCAAGGCCGGGGAGGGCCCCGGCTGGCTGCTGGTCTCCCACGCCCCATCCCAGCAGGGTCCGGAGCCATCCCAGCCCTGGGAAGAAGCAGGTCAGGCCGCGCAGGGGATTCGGGGGCTCAGAGAAGGGCTGGAGACCCCCCCAGCAAGGGAGGCCAGGCTGTCCCTGACAGAGCAGGGGAGACGCGTGGCCGTTTGTGCCCGCTGCGGGATGCAGCGACTGCACGTGCCGCAGGGTGGGACACCTGCACCCGCGGTGATGGCACACGCCGCAGGTATTGCACCCACGGTGATTGCACACGCCGCAGATATTGCACCCGCGGTGACTGCACACGCCGCAGGGTGCAGGTATTGCACCCACAGTGACGGCCCACGCCGCAGGGTGCAGGTATTGCACCCTCTCGCAGCCCTGTGCCGCCCCGCGAGCACGGCTCTACCTGCCCCGTCCCCACGTCAGGCCCCAGAGCCGCGCGGCCCCCCGGGAGCCAGCCCAGCCGATGCCCTCGCCCTCCGGCAGCCCTCGCCCGGGCTCCCCTCCTCGGGGTTTTGCTTCCCGCGCCCGGGCGGCATCTCCTCCCACGCTCCCTGCGCCGCCGTCCCCCTCCGCCGGCCAGGCCCCCGCCGCCTCCGGGCGCTCAGCCCCCGCCGGATGCGGCCCGCGGGGCGCGGGGCGGGCGCGGAGGCGTGTCGGGGGCCGCGGTGATAACAGCCGGGGCCGGCTGGCAGGGCCGAGCCAGGCCCCCCCGCCGCACCGCGCCGTGCCGGCAGCCCGAGCCCGGGCGGCAGCATGGGCCCCCAGCGCCTGCTGCGCGCCCTCTGCATCCTCTCGGCGCTGGCCGCCCGCCTGCCCCCCGCCACGGCCCAGTGGTTTTACGGCCTGGGCGGGGAGGAGACGACGCCGGAGCCGGGCGCCAGCCCCGCGGCCCCCACGCCGCCCGCCCCGGCCCGGGAGCAAGGTAGGCACGGCCGGGCCACCGCGCAGCACGGGGCACGGCGAGAGGGGACGCGTCCCCGGTGCATCGGGGGCTCGGGGCTGCCGGCGCCATCGCCTGCTCCCGTCCAGCCCCGCCGTCCCTTTGCTGTTGCAGGCGGCGACGCCGGCGCGGAGCCCACGCGGAGAGTGCTGCTGAGCAAACCACCGCTGCCCTCGGCCCCCCGGGCGCGGGAGCCGCCCGCCAAGGCGCCCGCCAAGGGCCCCGGCCGGGCCCCGCCGCGCGCCCCGGCCCAGGTGCCCTCCCGGGACCCCGCCGGTCCGCACGGGCTTCGGGGGCTCCGACGCCGCCCGGCTCGCCCGTCCCCTCCGGGACCCCCGCGGCGCGGCGTCGGGCTCCCTCCGCGTGCTCCCCCGTGTCGGTGCTCTCCGGCGCGGCCACGACGGCCCGGGGCTGCCGCGCTCGGGGAAGGCTCCTTCCCCTCCGCCGGCCCGGCGGGAGGGTCTGGGGGGGCCGGGAGCCCCCACCTGAGTGCTGCCGCGTCCCGTCTGCCCTAGCCCCGCCGCCCCACGGCCGCCCCGGACATCTTCGAGGGCAGCGCGGAGGAAGAGGAGTTCCTGCAGATCCAGGTTGGGGGGGGGCAGCGGGGGCTGCTGGGGGGCTTGATGGCGGCGGGGGGGGGACACGGCAGGGGGGCTGCCGGCGGCACCGGCACTCAGCCCCGCCGCTCCGCACAGGCCACGGCGAAGGGGGTGCCCCGACGGGGCGCCGCGGCCCCCGCGACGGACGCTGCTCCCCAGGTGAGACGGGGCGGCCGTGCCCATGCCCGTGCCCATGCCCGCGTCCCCCGCCGCCGCGGCACGCGTCCTCACGGCCGCCCCGCTCTCCCCGACGCAGAACGGCTCCCAGTGCGTCTGCCCGGTGCGCCCAGGCCCCCCCGGCCCACAGGTACCCCCTCCCCATCCTCCCCGGGGGGCTCGGGGGGGGGATCCCCCAGCTCTCCGGGCCGTGCAAAAGTGCTTCTGCTCGGGATTTGGGCTCCCGCGCCAGGGCGGGAGCCGGGGGACGACGGCGCGGTGCCGGGGTGCCCGTGGCCGGGCGCTGGGGGGGGCAGACCCCCCCGGGAGCCAGGCGCTCGCTTTCTCCCGACAGGGAGAGAAAGGCGACCGAGGGCCCCCGGGAGAAAAAGGCCAGCCGGGATTCTCTGGAGAGAGAGGGAAGACGGGCAACCCGGGCCCGCCGGGTCACCAGGGGCCGCGGGGCCCCCCAGGGCCACCGGGTCCCCCAGGATCCCCGGGGCCCCCGGGACCCCCGGGCGTTTCGGGAGCCAGGAGCCCCCCAGCGCCAGCCACCCTCACCAAGGGCTCGGACAACGAGGTGAGGGCTGGGGCAATGCTGCCACGGGGGCGGTGCCGGCGCGGGGGCAATGCTGGCCCTGGGCTGGGACCCCCGGGGCACGTGCGGCCCAGGGAAGGGGAGCGGAGGGTGGGCTCCGTCCGGCTGCTGTGCACCGTCTCCGCTTCTCTTCCCTTTCTTCCTCCATCCGGACAAGCAGCTGGGAGCATCCAGCCCCGGGAAAAACCCAGGACCCCCGGGTGCCCCCGGGCAGCCCGGCCCCCCCGGCCCCCCAGGCTACCCAGGGCACGAAGGCCCCCCTGGGCTGCCGGGGCGGGAGGGCCAGCAGGGACCCCCTGGCCCGCCGGGGGCTGTGGGGCCACCCGGTTTCCCAGGGGCCGAAGGGCCTCCGGGGTCTCCGGGCTCGGCGGGGCCGGATGGGGCCCCGGGGGCACCGGGACTGCCTGGCCCTCAAGGCCCCCCCGGGATACCCGGGCACGAAGGGCCCCCCGGACCCCCGGGACCTGCGTCTCTCCCTGGCAAACCAGGGCTTCGAGGGGAGCCCGGATTCCCCGGACTGAAGGTAAGGGGGGATCCCAAACCAGCCGGGGGGGGGCCGGAGCGGCCGGCCCCCCGCTCTGCCCCGGGGCAGCGCAGCCTGCACGGCTCCGTTGCAGGACTCCTGGGCCCCCCAGCGCCGCGGGGCCTGGGGGGGACGTGGGGCACTGAGCCCCGCACCGCATCCCGGCAGGGCGAGAAGGGCGAGCACGGACTGCCGGGCATGCCGGGCAGCCCGGGGCGGACGGGCGACACGGGTGCCCCCGGCGCACCGGGTCCCGCGGGACCGCCGGGACCGGCAGGCGACTACCGGGTGAGTGGCCCCGCGGGGCGTGGGTGCTGGGGGCAGCCCCCCCCCGACGCCCCTCCAGCCGTGCCCTCCTCCCCTTGCAGTGCGACCCGCGCCTGGCCGGGCACCACGCGCCGGCCGGGCACCGCGCGCCAGCCGGGCCGCCGGGACCCAAGGTGAGCCGGGCGGGGGGCGATGGGGGCTTGGGGGCTCTGCCCTGGCAGCGGCATGGAGCAAAGCGACCTGCATCACCCCTGAGCTCACGCCCCCCCCCCCCCCCGCTTTTCTTCCAGGGCGAAAAGGGCGACCCTGGAGAGCGGGTGCGTAGCCGCGCTGGTGGGGTGCCCCCTCCCTCCGAGCCCCCGCACGAGCAGCCTCGTGCACCCGGGCGCAGCCCCCCCCCTGCACCGGTGCATGGCCAAAGCGGGGGGGGGGGTCTGCCTGAGGCTGGCCCAACTCATCTCACTTGTGAGCTTGGGCAGGTTCCCCAAAGGGGGCTGGGGCACGGGGGGGGTGGGGGGTCAGGCGTGCACAGCCGTGCACACGCGCGTGCACCCTCCCCGCCGCCCCGCACGGCTCCGACGGCGCCTCGCTCTGCGGCTCCCGCAGGGATGCTGCCCCGGCGAGCACGGCTGCCGGCCCGGCCACCACCTCCCCTTCCCCGGCCCCGGCGGCCCGGCCGGCTCCTGGCTGCCCATCCAGTACCCGCCGGTGAGTCCCGGAGCCCGGGGGTGCCGGGGGCACCCGCGGATGGGCCCGGTGAATGGGGCGCGGAGGGACCAGCGGGCGGAGGGACGGACGGACGGACGATGGCGGAGCCTCCGCTGGAGACGGCCTCCATCCTCTCCCCCTTCCTCCGCAGAACGGCAAAGAGGAGCCGGAGATCTACGGCGCAATCATCCCCCACGTGAGATCGCCTGGCCGCCCGGCACCGCCGGGAGGGGACGGGAGCGGGAGGGATGGGGAGCGGGGACTGCCGGGCCAACCTCCGCGCCGCTCTCCTCCGCAGGGTCCTCGAGGTCCCCCTGGCAGTCCCGGCCCCCCCGGCCCCCCCGGCCCGCCCGGAGCACCCGGTCTGCTCTACCTCAATGTAAGGCCCGGGGCGGGCTGTGCACGTGCTTGTGCCGGCAGGGCTCACGGGCGCGTGCGCGGTGCGAGGGGCGCCTCGCCGAGCAGCCCCTCTTTGCTTGCAGAGGGTGTACCCCGTCCGCGGCCAGCCTCCCTGCAAGCAGCCGGTAAGCGGGGCCGCGCCGCCCGCGGAGGCTCCCTGCCCGCCGTGGGGCCACGGTCAGGGCCAGGCCCGGCCCCCGCCGTGCATCCCGCACCGTGCACCGGCACTGCCCGGCGCTGCAGCAACGGGCCCCGCTTGCTTCCGCAGGCAGCGTCCGACGGAGCCTGGCTGGCAGGTAAGGGCAGTTCCCAGGCGCTCCGGGTGGGCTCCGGGTGGGCTCCGGCCTCCCGGGAAACCCCGGCGCCGTGGGAGCCCGGGGCGGGAGCCACCGCGTGCCGGGCTGCACAGCGACCCCGGCCCCTCTCCGGGCTCTGCAGACGCCGACGCCTCCCGGACGGCCCCGCCGGACTCCCGCGCGGATCTGCGGGTGCGTGCGGGCGGCCTCGGGGCGGGACGGGACGGGACGGGACGGGACGGGACGGGGCTGCCCCCCGCGCCGGCTCACGCGGCCCCGCTTCGCCCCGCTCAGCGCCAGACGTGGGTGTTCGGGTCCCGGGAGCTGATGGTGAAGGCGGGCGGCGCCGTGCCCGAGGGCAGCCTGGTCTACGTGCGGGAGGGCAGCAGCGCCTTCCTGCGCACCCCGCGCGGCTGGAGCCGGCTGCTGGTACCGTGCGCGCGCCGGGGGCCCCCGCCGCCCGCGTGGGGCCGGGGGCCGGGCTGGGGCCGGGGACGGCGGCGGGCCCCCTCTAACCAGCCCCCGGGCTCCTTGCGTTGAGCAGCTGGAGGACTCGGAGTCGCTCTTCGCCGGCGACGACCCCTCCGCGTCCCCCCCGCGCTACCAGGTGAGCGGGGTCCGACCCCCGCGGCCCCCCGGCCCGGTGCTCGCTGCCGGAGGGGCCAGCGCCAGCGGGACCGTCCCCTCCTCTCCTCTCCACCCAGGAGGCGAAGCAGGTGCAGACGAAGAGTCCCAGCATGGAGCCGCCCGCGGGGACGGTGGTGAGTGCCATGGCCGGCGGCGGGGAGGGACGCGCTGCCAGGATGAGCCCCCGGCCCGGGAGCGCCCGGATCCCACATGACTGCGCCTGGCGGCATCCCGGCGGCTGGACGGGATGCGGGGGGCTGCGGCGGGACGGGACGCGTGCCGCCGTGCCGGACATCGCCCTGATGCCGCCCGCCTTCCTCCAGGTGCACGGGGAGGAGGCGCCGGGGATGCCCAGGATGCTGCCGACCACCGTCGCTCCCAGGATGCCTTCAGTAAGTGCCGCCCCGCTTCCCGGCCCCTTCCCAGGAGATGGGACACGGGCTGCCGGCTGCGGGAGAGGGGGCAGAGGGGCCTGACCCCCCCCCCCGCTCCGCGGCCTGCCGGGAAAGGCTGGGCTGCACGCCCAGGAAAACCCCCGTGTCCTGCCGGGAAAGGCCGGGCCGTGCGCCCGGGGGATCCCTCCGCGTCCCGGAGGTGGAAGGTGGAGCGAGAGGAGGGCGGCGGAGCGGCGGCGGGGGGGTCCGGCGCAGGGGGTGCCCGGCCTCCCTCCTGCCTCCCCAGCTGCGCCTGGCCGCCCTCAACGCCCCCCTCTCCGGCGACATGAGCGGGATCCGCGGCGCCGACCTGCAGTGCTACCGGCAGTCGCAGGAGGCCCGGCTCTACGGCACCTTCCGGGCCTTCCTCTCGGCCCCCACCCAGGACCTCGTCTCCATCGTCAAGCGCACGGACCGGGCGCTGCCCGTCGTCAACCTGAAGGCAGGTGCCGCTGCCCGCGGACGGGGCGGCTCTCCATGACGCTTCTCCCGCCAGCGGGTCGCACGGCGGCGGCTCGTCGCCCTCTGCGTCCCCCCATCCACCCCGGCTCCTCGCCAGCCCTTCGCCCCCTTCCTTCCCCTTCCCTTTCCGTGCCGGGACGCCAACATGGCCCCGTCACGGCCCGGCTTGCAGGGGCAGCTGCTGGCCAAGAGCTGGAGCTCGCTGCTGGAGGGCCAGGCGGGCGCCCGCCGCGCGCCCATCTACACCTTCGACGGCCGCGACGTGCTCAGCCACCCGCTCTGGTGAGTGCGGCGGCACGGGGACGGCGCGGGGGCCGAGCGCGGCGTGCCCCCCCCGCCCCATCCCGCCGTGCCGACGCGGTGCTGTGCCCGCAGGCCCCGCCGGCTGGCCTGGCACGGCTCCACCCCGCGCGGCGGCCCGGCCCGCGGCCACCACTGTCACGGCTGGCGGCGTGCCGGCCCGGCCGAGGGGCTGGCGGCCCCGCTGGGCCGTGGCGGGCTCCTCCTCGACGGGCGGCTGCACAACTGCTCCGAGTTCCTGGCCGTGCTGTGCGTGGAGGTGGCCTTCCCCTACCGGCACATGTGGTGAGGGCCCCGCCGGACGCCTGGGCCCACTGCCCCGCTCCCGGCGTCCCCACGTCCGGCTGTCCCCCGATCCGGCCCTCGCGGCGCCACCGGCACTGTGGGGGCCCTGGAAATAAACTGGAGAGAAAGTCGGTGGTTTTGGTGGTGCCGGGGTTGGGGGGGGGGGGATGCGGCCAGCCAGGACACGAGGACGGGGTGGCCAGAGCCGCCCTCGCGGCGGGAAGACGCGGTTTTGGTTTCTGCCGAAGCAAAGTGCCCCGAGCCCCGAAGCAGCTGGGCTCTGGGTTTGTTTGTGATACATATATATAAATATATATATATATATATACACACACACACACAAGGGTGGGTGTGGGGATGCGTGTATATATATATTTTTATACACACACACACACACACACACACACACACACACACACGTCCCCAAGGACCTGTGTCCTAGCGTGTCCCTTGGCCTACCCAGTGTGTCCCAGGACCTGCCCAGTGTGTCCCAGTGTGTCTCAAGGCCAGCCCCCTGTGTCACTGTGTCCCAGTGCATCCCCAGGGCCTGCCCAGTGTGTCACTGTGTCCCAGCATGTCCCCATGAGTGCCACTGTGTCCCCAGGGCTAGCCCAGTGTGTCACTGTGTCCCAGTGTGTCCCCATGACCTGCCCAGTGTGTCCCCAGGGCCTACCCAGTGTGTCACTGTGTCCCCAAGGCCAGCCCAGGCTGTGCCTATGTCCCAGTGTGTCCCAGGACCTGCCCAGGGTGACCCAGCATGTCCCCATGACCTGCCCAGGGCGTCCCTGTGTCCCCTTGACCTGCCCAGTGTGTTCCAGCATGTCCCCATGACCCGCCCAGGGCGTCCCTGTGTCCCCTTGACCTGCCCAGGGTGTCCCAGCATGTCCCCATGACCCGCCCAGGGCGTCCCTGTGTCCCCTTGACCTGCCCAGGGTGTCCCAGCATGTCCCCATGACCTGCCCAGCATGTCCCTGCATCCCAGCATGTCCCCATGACCCGCCCAGGGTGTCCCTGTGTCCCCTTGACCTGCCCAGTCTGTCCCAGCATGACCCCAGGCCCTGCCCACTCCGCTCAGCCACCGCCACGGCCGGGCTGGCCCGGGAAGCCCCCGTGGCTGGGCCCGGGGCCGGGCCCCGTCACCCGGGCAACCGCGGCCCCGCCGGCGTGCGCTAGTGGCGCAGCCTCGCCGCCACTTCCCATCTTGCTCCGCTATTGGTCGAGATCCCTGCCCGTCATTCAGATGTCCCTTGTGAGTGGCGCGGTTTGAACGGGTCCCGCCTCCCCCGCGGCCAGAGTGGCTGGTTTGAACGAGCGCGGCGCCTTGTGACTGGTGAGGGGAGGCGGGTGGGCGTGGCCCGTGTCCCCGCCTTCCCCCTGCCATTGGCGGGGCGGTTTCGGCGGGCTGAGCGGAGGTTAGAAACGCTCCCGGAGCGGTTAACGGGCCGCCATCGCCGCCCGTCAGCGCCGCCGCCGCCATGGAGCTCGAGGAGTCCTCGTCGCCCCTCCGCGTGCGTGGAGCCCCCACAAGGCTGTGGAATTCCCCTCAGATCCCCCCCCAGTTCCCCTCAGATCCCCCCCCCAGTTCCCCTCAGATCCCCCCCCAGTTCCCCTCAGATCCCCCCCCCCCAGTTCCCCTCAGGTCTCTCCCACTTCCCCTCAGATCCTCCTCGGGGTCCCCCGCCGCCCCTCTCCCCTCCTGGGGTCCCCCCCGCCCCTTGCTGCCGCGGCCGGTCCCCGCTCCCCTCACGGCCCTTGTCTCCCTCCCCGAGCAGCCCCTGGACGAGAACCCGCGGGTGCCCAAGGGCGATGGCGCCAAGAAGCGGCTCTCGGTGGAGCGGATCTACCAGAAGAAGACGCAGCTGGAGCACATCCTGCTCCGGCCCGACACCTACATCGGCTCCGTGGAGCTGGTGACCCAGGTGCGGTGGGGCCGGGGCAGGGGGGGCCCGGGGCTGAGCAGCACCCAGCACGGGAGGGGGGAGTCGCGAACATGGCCCGCCAGCTAATTGGGAACCGGTGCTGGGTGCCGCTGCCTCGCACACTGACGACAGGGAACGGAACATGTGGGAAATCTGCAAAACGCTTAGGGATTTATGTATTTTTTTTACTTTCTTTTCAGCAAATGTGGGTTTTTGATGAGGATGTGGGCCTTAACTGCAGAGATGTGACCTATGTGCCTGGCTTGTACAAAATCTTTGATGAGATTCTAGGTGAGCTGTGAGATATCTGGTGGATCAGCGATTAGCAAGGTTTTTCTGTTTGTTTTGCTTTGTTTTATTTTTTTAAGTTATTTCTGGATACTGAATGTGTAAGAGAACCTTGAACTAAAATTAAGAGCTAGGCCAATGTACTTTTATCTAGTTGCATTGTTGACTGAGTAAATGTCTGTTGCATAATCCGATGGATGGTGTTCACAGAGATATCGTTTGTCAATTGCGCTCCAAAATATTGGATACTAATGTTCTGCCTGGTCTTAATTTCTATTAGTGCTACTAAACTGTAAGCCATTCTTGGGATGATGGTACTATCTATCATAAAACCGATTTCATTCAGCCCAGATTCTCCCTTTTATATTATCCTGCAGTGCTAATCTCTATAACTTGTAAAAGCTTTGCAAACCAGGATGATTATTAGTAGCATCTTGTCTTCAATTTGTGTATTCATTCTACCGAAAGCACTTTATAGTTAATATTTTTTGTCTTGACTTGAGAGCATAATATGCTAAAAATAACAATCTTTCTATTCTAGTCAATGCTGCAGACAACAAGCAGAGGGATAAAAGCATGTCATGCATTAAAATTACAATTGATCCGTAAGTTTTATTTCATTTTTGTTCAGTGCCTTCCCAGCTCACGTGTGTCAGATTTTCTTCTTCAGATACTGTTCTGTTAGGCTGGTTTTAGGCATTAGAGAGTTCTCTGGAGAGGCCCATTCAGGTTAGACCAAATGTAGCTCCTGGAGCTCCACAGTTGCCAACCCGTGTAGTGTTATTGACCAGTTACAAAAGCCTTTCTCTTGTTTAGGTCTCTTAGAGTGTTGACTTGTGAAATCACTGCTTTTGCATTTTTTTTATTGTCTTTTCCATTGTGGTCATTTTCTCCTTTTCTTCTTCTCAACCTTTTTATTCTGTTATTGAGCATAGATAATTTTCATGCATAATTGTCCATGCTATCTGCAGATCTGAGCCTGAAGGATTTTTTTTTGACTTGTCCACCCTCTGCTGGCTGTTTCTGCACTAGCTGAACAGAAAATTACTTTTGATGAAATGGTGGCCTTCTCCCAGAGATGATGTATAGTATTTATTTCATAACTCGGTCATTTCCAGCCTTAAAGACGCTCTTTCTTTTCCCCCAGAGAGAATAACATGATCAGTGTGTGGAACAATGGGAAAGGTATTCCAGTTGTTGAACACAAAGTGGAGAAGGTCTACGTGCCTGCTCTTATTTTTGGACAGCTATTAACATCAAGCAACTATGATGATGATGAAAAGAAAGTCACAGGTAGGGAAGTCTCCAACTTATGTGCTAATATTTTTGTGCAGCCTGATCAGCTTAAACATGTGAACTGGATTACCTGGTGTGAGTGAGCAGTAGTTACTAGGTTTCATCAAGACTGCTTGTTCTGAATAAAGGTGATGCTAACTGGTCCCTTGCTGTTCTCCTTGTTAAGAAAAAGAAGGAGTATCGATGCAGCAAAAAAAAAGGAGTTCCTTCGTGTATCAGAAGGAAGTCTCCATGCTGTATTTTATTACAAAACTGGTACAGTCATGGAGAGCAGGAGGAATTCCCTTTGAACACTAATTCCAATTAAATATGGGTTTATAGCCATGTACTAAGTTTGTAGGATATTGTCATTTATAATGAGTCGTACTTTGTGCTGAAGTGACTGAATTCTTGTTAGTCTGGAATTATTTTAGATGGTTTTGAACAAATGTAACAACACAGGTCTGTTTGCATTACAATTCCAGGTGGTCGAAATGGCTATGGAGCCAAACTGTGCAACATATTTAGCACAAAATTTACAGTAGAAACCGCATGTCGTGAATACAAAAAATTATTTAAGCAGGTATGGACACCTTATTTAATTCTGTTTTCTCATTTCAATGAGGTTATGCTTGAGGTTTTCAAATAAGAGCCTACTTTTTATACCAGTTTAGGTGGTGTTTGCATGGTGCAAATTTGTATTTGTAGAATGACTAGAATAACTTTGGGCCACAGCTACTGTACTCCCAATTTTGGTTCAAATAAATAATGAAATGAGCAGACATAATCAGAATCTAATTTTTAACTAGTGATTTTTTTCATCTCAGAGTATTTAAAACTTGTAAATAGGCTCTGTGGTTTTAAAAATTAAGCTAGTTATTCGTATTTGTTAGACATGTAACTCACATAATTCATTTTTTCAGACCTGGACAGACAACATGGGAAAGGCTGGTGAAATGAAACTGAAATATTTTGATGGAGAAGATTACACGTGTATCACTTTCCAACCTGATCTGTCAAAGTTTAAAATGACAATTCTAGATAAAGACATTGTGGCTCTAATGTCTCGAAGAGCATATGATATTGCTGGATCCACGAAGGACGTCAAAGTTTTCCTAAATGGGAAGAGACTGCCTGTGAGTGAGCATTTAAAGGAAATCACACCTATAGTTCTCATCCTATTTAAACAATGAGATTTTGTTCAAGCAATTTACATCATTACATGTGGTGAAGTGAAAATTTGCATGGGTGATTATTTGTCGTATTTATAGGCACTGTTATAAACAAATTCTCTGCTTTTATCTCCATGTAGGTGAAAGGATTCCGTAGCTATGTGGACCTCTATGTAAAGGACAAAGTAGATGAAACTGGTAATATGCTTAAGGTTATCCATGAGGAACCAAATTCTCGGTGGGAAGTGTGTTTGACTTTAAGTGAAAAAGGCTTCCAGCAAGTTAGCTTTGTCAACAGCATCGCTACCACAAAGGTAACTCTTCTTTACCTTATTTAGTCAGGTTAATGACATATTCTTCATTATTAGTATTCTTAGGTATTTTCAAATGTATCTTAGTGAAAAATAGTTAATTGCTTAAGGTGCAAAGACCATACTTTGAATAAAGGTACACACCTTTAATAGAATCGCCTCAAGATGTTTGGTCCTTTTTTGCCTTAGGGTGGCAGGCATGTTGATTATGTAGCTGACCAGATTGTGACTAAACTCATTGAAGTTGTGAAGAAGAAGAACAAAAACGGAGTTGGAGTGAAGCCTTTTCAGGTACAAACTCAGAATCTCCCTAATAGAAAATGTAACTCTAGCATTATTGTAAATGGTAGCTACAACTTGATGAATTATTACAATAGTCTAATTTATAATAAATATTTCTACTATGAAGATAATATATATAAACTGTACTAAATACAGAAGCCTTGCATTTTTCATTTTAAACCAACTAACAATCTTTTCTTCCTTTAGTTGTTGTATTTTGTAATCAGAACACCATAAGTCAGTGCAGATGCACTAAAAATATTGGATGATACCTATTTCGGAGGAGAGCTGCTGATTTCTTAACATCCCAAGTTATATAGTATTGTTCATGAATGTTTGTTAGCTGTCCTAAATTCTGTCAGTTTTGTTTAATCAGTCATTTAGAAAAATTCACAAAAAATACAGTGATAGTTGAATTAGTTCTCCTTTCAGTGTGATTCTGATAGGCAGATGTCAGAAGGCACTGTGAGATGAGTTTGTATAATTTGTAATGGTGGTTGTATTTAACTACAGGTGAAGAACCATATGTGGATTTTTGTGAATGCTTTGATTGAAAACCCAACCTTTGACTCTCAGACTAAGGAGAATATGACTCTGCAGGCAAAGAACTTTGGCTCAACATGTAAACTGAGTGAAAAATTTATCAAGGGTGTAAGTACTGGTATACGCTGATTTCAGTTACAGATGTCTATGAAGCTGCATCTTATGCTTAGTGTGGCAAATACATTAGTTATGAATTCACATCAGTTTAAAAAATGAGTATATATCCTAAAATTATGTCATAGTTGAGGCTTTTCACCCAACTGAGTCTCTTGTATTGCAGGCAGTTGGCTGTGGTATTGTTGAAAGTATCCTAAACTGGGTAAAATTTAAAGCTCAGACCCAGCTGAACAAGAAATGTTCAGCTGTGAAACACACTAAGATTAAGGGCATTCCTAAGCTGGATGATGCCAATGATGCCGGTAAGTGTTTTATATCCTTTCTAGACAGTTCTTTCAAAACAGTTAAAAAATGTTTGTTACAGAAATGAGAGAATCATCTCCTAAAGAAAGTGAGCAAATTCTGTAATTATAGCTTATCCTTATTTTGCAGTCAGTCCTAGGTGTGGTCTAGCAAAACCCGTGTTAGAAGATATTTACTCTCATTCATTTTGTGAGCGTGCAAACTTCTGATTGCATTTCTTAATTAGAAAATTTACTTGCTTTTTTTTAGGCAGCAAGAGTTCTATAGACTGCACGCTTATCCTGACTGAGGGAGACTCAGCCAAAACACTGGCTGTTTCTGGTCTAGGAGTGGTTGGTAGAGACAAATATGGAGTATTTCCTCTTCGTGGGAAAATACTCAACGTCAGAGAAGCTTCTCATAAACAGGTTAGTTAGAACATCTTTATAATCTACATATTAGAAGACATGTTATCCTTTGTGTAATGCAGTATGTTTTAACCAAGTCAGTACAACTGGACACCTGGAATATTGTAACTTGTAGTAATAGTATCTTAAATATGTGAAGCTAGCCTCGCCTTCAGTATGCCTTGCTGATTAAGAGGGAATATTGACCAAGCCCTATTCACTGCTTTGCCCGAAGGAATAGCGTTTGTGTTGTGGACTACAAAACGTTTGCAATGACAGAATAATTTAAGCATTAGACTTCAGTTTAGAAATAATAAGTTTCTAAACAGGAAAAGAATGTTGACAAGGCTAAGCACAATAAAGGAGATGCTTATAGTGGATCATTTTATATCTCTTTGAGCTACAGTTTAAGTCTGGCAGAAGTTTTTATTCTGTATGATCTCTTCTAGATTATGGAAAATGCTGAAATCAACAACCTCATCAAGATTGTGGGTCTACAATATAAAAAGAACTACGAAGATCACGAATCTTTAAAGAGTCTTCGCTATGGAAAGATTATGATTATGACAGATCAGGTTAGGCTCACTAAAATTCAAAATTGGGAGAGGAAGAAAAATGCTACTATACACAGCAAAGAAGATGCTACCTTTCTCCCACTGGCACTGTTGTACCTAATTATCTGTATTCATCTGTCTTTAATCATTCTATTTTTTAGTGGGTCATCCTAAATTTTCAGTCACAGAACATAACAGATAAGGTAGAGGGGGGAGCAGCATCACCAAACTGCTAAATAATGTCTTTTCAGTCTTATAATAGATCTGGTACAATGTCCTTGACCAGACCTTGGTACCTTTTTTGGCCAAAAAAGCACCTTTTCTGTTTCTCTTACCTTTCCCTAGTTAGAAGGTGGACTTGTATGGTCGCATCTTTGGAAGAGAAAGTTAGTAGGGCTGATACGATCATTCACTATTAAGCTAACAATTGTCACTTTCCATTGTATCCCTGATTAAAATATGCCTTCTTAAAAAAATTCAGGATCAAGATGGTTCTCATATCAAAGGCTTGCTGATTAACTTCATCCATCATAACTGGCCATCTCTTCTAAGACATAACTTTTTGGAAGAATTTATTACTCCCATCATAAAGGTAAGGGCTGAGTGGATGGTGAGGTGAATGAGTAAGGATTAGTTGATCCACATCTGCCTCTCATTTCACAAGTACAATACTCATTCATTACAGGTCTCCAAAAACAAAGAAGAAATACCATTCTACAGCATTCCTGAATTTGAAGAATGGAAAAACAATACACAGAATCACAATTCATGGAAAATCAAGTACTATAAAGGTCTGTAGAAAACCTAATGGGGTGGAGAGAAATGATCCAAATAAGAGCCACTTCATTCATAGTCTAAATTCAGAGTTAGCCCTGCTTGCACAAAGGCTTTGAACCAGATAATCTCTGAAAGTCTCTTCCAACTTAACTTATTCTGATTAACAAATGCACGCAACAAAGTTTAAAAGCTTTATACATCAACACTGAGCATGTTTCAAAGTAAGGAAACCATAACCTCTAACTGGAGGATCACTGCCAAGCTTCAATAAAATCTCTCAAAATGGAACTACAGTATTGTAGGTTTCCATTCACTCAGCCCTCTTGGTCAGACATGCTTAGCTTTGACAGTGCTTCTCTGTTGTCCATAATACAGTCCATGTGTGATGATAGCATTGCAAGCTAAGTACTTATTCCAGAATTGCTTAATCCCGATAAGCAAGTTGCCAACTGCCGAACAACAGCTGGATGATGAGGAGTCTTTTCCAATTTGCAGTTAATAGTTTCAGACATCTGTGGAAGTCTCAGGCAAAATCCAAAAGTAGAACATGCAACTGCTTGCTTGCCTTTAATTCTTGTGCTTTTTGTGATACCTTACCTCTCATTTTGAAGTAATTTAGGGTTTTCAATAAAATCATACTGTTTTAATGTTTCACGTGATGCATCACAAAAAAGAGATGTAACAAAACATTTGTTTAAACTGCAACTTAATTTGGGCAAGAAGTGATTAGGATTAACTTGTATTGTCTCTGCAGGTTTGGGTACCAGCACATCGAAGGAGGCTAAAGAATACTTTGCAGATATGGCAAAACATCGAATTGGCTTCAAATATTCTGGTCCTGAGGATGATGCTGCGATCACCCTGGTAACTAAGAATACTTGATTTAATTGCTGACTTACTACCTTTGGTATTCTACTGCTTAGTGCTGTGTATTTTCTCTTAAAATGCTCTTAGAGGCCTTTGGGCTTGAGACAATCTCTTTGTTTCCAAGGCTACAGCTTCTGTCTAACTGGTAGAAGCAAATCTGTACACAGACCTCAGGCCAAGAGCACCCTTTTAATGATGGCTTTTAAATATAGCTCAGAACAAACTAATCGCTACAAACCTATTGACATTTTCAGGCATAATGGTAAATATTCCTTTAACATTTTTCTCCATGTTATAATGCAATTTTCTCTAAGGCAGAACACACACACCTCCCCCCCGCCTTTTCTCCCCTAGATTTTCTTATCGTTTTCTTGTAAAATGATCCACCAGTGGTTTAAAACAGCTCTTGCTTCAGTGAACTTCTTCACCTTAAGTAGATATTGACTCTTAAGTATTCTTCTGAGTTATTAGCCAATGCCCAAAACCAAGATTTTTCCCAAGGTATTAATTACATTAACAGGGAAATTTGCTTTGGTTTTCTGTTCTTCTGTAAACGATTCATAAAGTTAAGCCTAACTACCATGTCTCCTAAAGACTGATAGAAATCATGCTCTTGTTTTTAATACTTTTAGCTCCCACAACCTGTTACTGCACTTACTAGGCTGTTAAGCCAACCTGTTTAGCATGTTATTCCCCAGGTTAAAACATTTCTTTATGCTTTCCTCTTCTCAAGCACTCCAGTAGGGCACACTATAGAAGGTTCTAGAATTGAGTTACTTTGCATTTATGTAATGTATAGGCCTTCAGCAAGAAGAAGGTAGAAGAGCGAAAGGAATGGCTGACTAATTTCATGGAAGATAGAAGACAACGGAAGCTGCGTGGCCTACCAGAGGTAAAAGGTTTAAATATATGAAGGAATCCGGTTTCCTTTCGCTCCCTGGGGCTGTTCTCAGTTTCATTCTGGCATGGTAGAGCTGCACATGGCTTAGGGTCAGTGAGTCAGTCACCAGATTATGGGACAGTTATAATGTTTCAAGATTTTGCAAAGCAGCCTCTTTGTCATCTCATTAGTGCAGCCTCAGTGTCAGTTGTCCGGTGATTAATTTGATTTTTAGCTCTTATCTTTCGAATTACTTTATCAAGAGGGAAATGATAATTTAAACAGGACTGCATGAAGTAAAACGTAATTTCTCTATAACACAGGCCTCTATCATGGGAAGCAACGTTTCATTTTTCCGTGCTGAGAATACCAGCATTTGAGCTTGTATTTAGCTAGTCTTACAATGAACTTCCATTTTAGCAAAACCAGACAAGTATGAGCTAAGAAACAGATTAGACCTTGTTAAAATTAAGGCACTCTTAAACCTGTTTTTCTTAGGACTACCTATATGGGAAAAATAGTAATTGGCTGACATATAATGACTTCATCAACAAGGAGTTAGTGCTGTTCTCAAACGCTGATAATGAAAGATCAATCCCATCTCTGGTTGATGGTAAGCAATTTCAAGTTAGTGACTCTGTAAATGGATGTTTGCATGTCATATCAGAATCAGGGTAACCTGCTGAGTTTTCAGGGTCAGTGTTCTAAAGTCCATTTTCTGTTCTCCAAGTTTTTTGTCTTTTTTTTTTTTTTTTTTTAATCTTTGGACTAAATGTCTTGTCCGTTTTGTAGCATGTAGTTGCAAGTACCTAAATCTCATGGTACTGACTCTAGGGGTATATGTAGTTCTTAGAGCCTCCAGAAAGCTGAAGCTAGGTGAAACATATTTTATGTTGTAATTGCAAGGTCTCTTTTTTTTCTTTTTTTCATACAGGTTTGAAGCCAGGTCAAAGAAAAGTTCTGTTCACATGTTTCAAAAGAAATGATAAGCGGGAGGTGAAGGTTGCTCAGCTGGCTGGTTCTGTAGCTGAGATGTCCTCATACCATCATGGTGAAGTAAGAATCCAATCTGGTTGTGCAAAATGCTTTAAAAAAAAAATCTTCTATTGCCTCAACAGCTGAGATGATGCTAACTCAGGGTTAGATGTTTGCATATGAACTCCAAACTTACTGTATTGACCAAAAAAAGCCCGGTTCCTTTACTCTTTCTGTCAATAGTTCAGTAAATTTGATGTTTTAGGTAGTAATAACCAAATATACTTTCAGTGTGTTTCCTCCAATATTTTATGAACTTATCCTTCATATCAATTTTGTTCTCATTGCGAATTCTACTTCTAACTTTGTCCTCTCAGCAAAGAATTCTGCATTCTTAACTTTGAACCTTCTTTATTGCAGGCATCACTGATGATGACTATCATTAACTTAGCTCAGAACTTTGTGGGCAGCAATAACCTCAACTTGCTACAGCCTATTGGACAGTTTGGCACAAGGCTGCATGGTGGGAAAGACTCTGCCAGCCCTCGATACATCTTTACAATGCTCAGGTCAGTGTTAAAGATCACTTACCATCTTAAATATCCTTAGCATGTTATAAGACTTGATCTGACAGCACTTAAAATTAAAAAAGTATTTTTTTCCCTTTAAACCTCTAAAAATTTGGACCAATTAAATCTGAATATTCAAGTGAGATTTGGATTCTTGGTTCAGATGTGTGAACTTTGCTGTTGCCTTCCCACAGAACAGAAAGGAGTAGCAGAGCAAATGGAAATGGGAGCAAAAACAAAGGGGAAAATTTGGGTAGGATAAGAAAAAAGTGAGCTTGAGTAGGAAAGTTAAGTTTTAGTATAATAAATATGGCCCAATAGTCACACAGGTTGTACTTGATCAAATCTGTTCCTTGAGCACATATGTGATTGTTGTACAAAAGAGCAAAGAATACAAAGGATTGTAAACTTCCCATCCCATTTAATTATGTAAGATAATAATTAAAGTCATAAATAAATACATAATTAAAGTCAGAGCTTAGGGTCCCATATAGTCAATAGAACCTGTAGAGTTTGCTTAGACTGCTTAAGACACACCTCTATTTTGCCTGTTGCTCCAGAAGCCTTGACTGCTAACATAGACACCTAGGCTGTATGGCTGAGGCTGGTTGAGAGGAATATCCCAGATTTGTGTTTTGTCTGGGTTTGAAGGTTCTTTTTGCATAGTGGTCACTGTTCTGTAACAAGAATTTGGGCTTACATTTTCTCTTTGATTCTAGCCCGCTAGCACGGTTGCTGTTCCCACCGATGGATGACAATATCCTCAGGTTTCTGTATGATGACAATCAACGCGTGGAGCCAGAGTGGTATATCCCCATCATCCCAATGGTGCTGATAAATGGGGCAGAAGGGATTGGTACTGGCTGGTCCTGTAAGATCCCCAACTTTGATATCAGGGAAGTTGTGAATAATATTCGTCGGCTGATGGATGGAGACGAGCCCTTGCCAATGGTAAATAATGTATTAAAAAAGAAATAGTCTCATTCATTAGTCTGTTCAGCATATCCTGGAGCACTTGATGCTTCTACTTTTAAGTATTTGCATGAACACTGAATCTAGTGTTCTTTTCTGCTTAGCTTCCTAGCTACAAGAATTTCAAAGGCACAATAGATGAGCTCGGACCTAATCAGTATGTGATAAGTGGTGAGGTGTCTATCCTTGATTCTACAACCATTGAGATCTCTGAGCTGCCTGTCAGAACATGGACACAGGTAACAAAAGCTGAATTTACCCTATGAATGTATAGTTTGCTATAAAGCAAAAAATGATGGTTAGTGTTTTGGAGCTTTCATTTCCTTGGAAAACATGGATCTGACTTTGATTCTTTTCTCAGACTTACAAAGAGCAAGTTCTGGAGCCAATGTTAAATGGCACTGAGAAGACACCCCCGCTAATCACAGACTATAAAGAATATCACACAGACACCACAGTGAAGTTTATAGTGAAGATGAGTGAAGAAAAACTAGCTGAAGCTGAAGCAGTGGGGCTGCATAAGGTCTTCAAACTCCAAACAAATTTAACCTGCAACTCCATGGTATGTAACAGATTTTGCTGCAGAACGTTCTTGTTTTAACTGAAAGGCTGATGTTCATCTCAGATATTTTTCATAAGGCACCAAAGACTGCATGGACAGCTGCAATTGCTGGATGTAACAAAAATGCTCTTGTGAAGTAACATACTGACTTTTATTTTCTACTGTTACTGATTTTAAATCAGCTTTCCAAATATGCCTTTAAAAGATTGAGACAGGCTTGGTTATGGCCACAAGACAGTATGGTTTTGCCAGCATGAGTAGAAGTGATCTGAAGTCACAGTCCATGGAGACCCTCGTCATGTCAATGATATTGACAATGAATATCTGGATCTTGAGATTACAGAGTTTGCCAGGTGTTTATCCAACACATAGTTTTAAGAATCAAGTAACCTTAGCTAGTGTTTCCAAGAACTTTGAAATTCTAAAATCATCTCTGCTGTTGTGCTTGCAAACTGAAGTCATTTTTGAAGTGACACTAAGGTGGTATACTTTGTAAGATGATAAGTCAACTGTACTATCCCATCGGTGTGTTTTGTCTAATTTTTGGTGGTTTTGAAAATCAGTCGTATGATCGTAATGCCTATGCTCTTTTGTGCAGGTTCTTTTTGACCATGTCGGCTTTCTCAAGAAGTATGAGTCTCCCCAGGATATTCTAAAAGAGTTCTTTGAACTCAGACTCCGATATTACAGTTTGAGGAAAGAATGGCTTATTGGAATGTTAGGTGCTGACTGTGCAAAACTGAGCAATCAGGCTCGTTTCATCCTGGAGAAAATAGATGGCAAAATTGTGATTGGTATGTATCGTTTTCAGTTACATGGTTTATGAAATTGAGAGAATGACCAGGTGCTCCTTTCAGTTCTGTCAGCACCCCCTCAGCTCCAAGCTGGCTCTTAACAAGCCACACCAGAGCTTATCTTTCTGTTCTAGTGACATATAAGAGAAAAATGCTTCACAAAATATCCTTGGTCTATAGAGCATTATGCACACATTAATTAAAATAGGATACTCATACAGCCTTCCTACTGTGTTTGACACTATTTTGAGAATAGAAATATTTTTAAGTAGTTTAGCATAAATTCCTATCTTTCTGACTCAATAGTAATAAAAGTTAAGTACTGATAGGGTTTTAAAAGGGTAATATTTTCTGTTTAAACACAATTCTAAAGAATCCATCTCTCTTCCATGTTATATTTTTGAACCTCTGCAAAATATTCCAAATTATGCTCTCAGTGGATTGGGGCTTCAGACTTAGAAGATACTCAAGTTAGCAACATAGGAGAATCATGAGCTAGAAAAAGAAAAAGAAACAGATCTTTGTTCCCAGCACTTCAACTTCTCAATCAGCTTTTCCACCTCAGTCTAAAAGGCAGCCTGTATTTCACTTGCGTTCGTGGAGGATACAGCTAGACAAAGTGTCATAAGATGGTTTGTGTCTGAAGGCAGCCCAGTGATCCTAACAGTCTGTGTCTGTTTGACTTGACTCAGGAAGAGAAATAATTCCCTTGAAATGCATTTTCTTGGGATTTTTTTAATGAGCTGTTCCAAGACTGATAGACCTTGTTTCATTCGTATTTGTTTCTCATGGTTGATTGCTTTTGCTATCTTAAAAAGGAGCAAACTCACAACTGAAATATTTCCATTGCTTGGGGCATTTATAGTGTGTTTTCCCCAGGTGATGTCTAATAAGGCGCAAGCTTATGCCAAAGCCTTTCTATGAGTAGTATTGAAAGGTTTTTGCCTCCACCTGGCTGACTATTATCACCAAACCTTTTTGATATCTTTTTTCCCCAAGTTCAAAAACTACTTAAGGCAGGGTAAATGCATACATGGAAATGAAGGAGAACAATATTTAAAGTGCTCTGACAGATGTTCTTGACAGGTGTAGAAGCAATGCTGAGCTGTCAGTAACCTGTTAAATAGGACCTTTTTTTTGATATAATTTCAGGCTCCTTCATGTGTCCCACCTCTAATGAGGAAAGGGTATTTCACAGAGCCCTATAAGGATGCTGAGCTGTTATAACCATAGGAAAATTTAAAGCTCATCTGTCTTTCTTAACAGTGATTGTACTAGTCAGTAAATGACGATACTGAAATATCTGTTTACAGAAAACAAACCCAAGAAGGAGCTCATTCAAGTCCTTATTCAGAGAGGGTATGAATCTGATCCAGTGAAGGCCTGGAAGGAATTGCAAAACAAGGTAATACTTCAGTCATCCTCTCCAAATAGATCTTATGTGGCCCCTATCTCTCTAAGGTTTCAAGATTTATAGGAAGAAGCTCAAGTTACTTTCCCATTTGTAGGACTGAAGAGCTTGCATGCAGGTAGGTCTGTAGTAGGAGATATAAAACCAGTAAAACTTCAGTATCTTTTCAGAAGGTATTGACACCTAGTCATTGTTTTTGACTCTGTCAGGGATCAAGTCCTTCTGAAATTTCTGCCACGGCACTTTCTGCCATTTCTTAAGGATTTTGTTCCTCCTGTGAGTCACAGCTGTTAGAAGGGTTGTGAGGAAGTTGTGACTGTTTTAAGTAGCCTGGGGAAAATCTGGACTATTAAAACAGATTCTAAGATCTGACAGATTCTATTTGAGAAGCCAGAGCAAGTAGAGCGAAAGTCTTGGGGAACTGTTTTTGCAGATGGAGTCCCCTATGTGATAGCATCTGAAGCTTTAAGAAGCATAATTTCATCTTCGAGTTGTCCTAGAAGAGCCTAGGACACTGCAAGTGTATGGAGTACCTGTGATGTAATCCAAACATGATCAGCAGCCCTAGTATTTTATGTAGATACATTTCTTGACAATGTTTGTTTTAAATCCGCATTCAGGAAGAAGAAGAAGAAGAGGATGAGAGTGACAAAGAATCAGCTCCAGCTACTGGACCAGACTTCAACTATCTACTGAACATGCCCCTCTGGTATCTGACTAAAGAAAAGAAAGATGAGCTCTGTAAGCAGAGAGATAGCAAAGTATGTTTTTTTCCTTTTCCTATAAAAGTATTTAAGATGCCAGATTAAAATAAATGACTAATGATTCTCAACTATCATTCACTTTAGGAAAAGGAGCTGGAAAACCTTAAGTGCAAGAGTTCCTCTGATCTATGGAAGGAAGATCTTGCTGCCTTCGTTGAAGAACTTGATGTATGTGGATGTTCAGTGTAGATGACTGACTCCCTGGGCTTGCAGTCTCATCTGCCAGCTCTTTATTGACTTTTTTGCCATCATGAGGAAACTAAAGTTGATAACTTGAATGTCTTATATGAATTGCACTCTCTTAGGAGAACTGAAAGCTTTCTTCATCTTCCTAGGCTGGATAGGATTACCATTGCTCTGGGGCAGGGAGTCAAACCACTAAGGCAGCTCTTGGAATGAGACTCAATTAGGAGTCTGAGTAGTGAAGAGGAGTTTTAGGCTGGCTGAGGGAAGACTGGTACTCAGATATAGTATGAGATCTAGTTCAAAGGTTTTTGAACAGTGAATGAGGTGAGGGAGGACCTGGCCTTTACTGAACAGAGCCCAGACTGTGGGCAGGTGTCTGTGCACCAGCATACCTGGTTGCTGCTCATGTCTGTTCTTCTTCCCCAAGTAACTGAACTATACCTCTGGTTCAAATCATTCTTTGAAAACGTGCAAATCGTAGCAGGCTGGGAGGCTTCACTTAATCTGACGTTAGGGAATCTATCAGTGAGGTTAGAGTGGGGCTGTGATTTTTTTTTTTAGTAGTACATTTCTTTTGTGTTCTCACAACTGTATTGTTTTATACTCACCTCTGCAGGCAGTGGAAGCCAGACAACTTCAGGATGAGATGGTAGGATTAACTGGCAAACCTTTAAAAGCAAAAGGAGGGAAACCAAAGGTGAAGAAGATGCAACTGACAGAAATAATGCCATCACCTCATGGCATAAGGGTTGTTCCTCGGATAACTGCAGAGATGAAAGCAGAGGCAGAGAAGAAGACTAAAAAGAAGATGAAGGTAAAACAAAACCAAACCCCTCCAAACACTTGAATCTTTCATTACATCCTTTTTAATTCAGACAACACTAAAGAACTGATAGTTCCTGGTGGCAGAAGGTGTCCTAATGAAGCAGTTTTATTCTGCATTCTGGAAGAGGGAGAGAATCTTAGCACATGGGAGACCTTGGAAATGGATGTTTCTCAGAGTAAAGGAGAACAGAATTACTAATGTTAACAGGAGATGGCTTAGAGTAGAATCTTCTTTTGGCAAGAATGTACATCACTATGGCATAGAGATGGGTTAGTAGCTCAGAAATGAAAAAGCAGATACATGCAAGGTTTTTCTAGGTGTCCTGGGGATTTTATAAACCGTCTACCAGGCAGGAAGTACAGCTAGTAAATTCACTTCTTTAGAACAGCCTTTGCATTTCCGTAGTGCTTTTAGTCACTTAATGCAGTTATTGTTCTTGATATTAAGGAAATGAAGATTTAACTCTTTTATAGGGCTACTTGAAATTATGCCATTCAGCCATTTGCAATCTAGAAAATTAAAATATCCCCTCACCTGTTCTGACTTGTAAGCCAGACATACCGCTCCTTTTCTACAGAGCGTTCCATCAGTTTTTCCATATAACATGCGCTGTTGTTTTTAACCCACTTTGTTCAGTTCTGCATCCTCAACACACCCTAGAGTAATGCTGCCATCAGCACACAAAAGCACTCTCATTAGGTGTGGGGATAAAAAGTCTATTTTTGTTAATTCTGGATGTTACATTTTAAGTTGCCTGCTCTGGAGACTGATCATGTTGGATTTATTTGCTTGTAATCAGTTTTAGATAAATTCAGGTTTCTTGTATTCCTATGGCTTTCATACATCTAAAGCAGCTCGCTTCTATATTGCTCTCTGTTTGCTTCTTCTAATGGTGTTAACTAGCTAGCTATTTGATCTCTGTTGTATCTTCAGAGTGAAAAAAATGAATCTGATGAGAATCAAGAAGGAAACTTGTCAGGAGATAAAGAGTCTTCAAGCCTTAAACAAAGATTAGCACGGAAGCTTAATACTGAGAAAGGTAAATAGTTTTATGTGTTATTCCATGAATGGAAAGTGAGGGGAAGTGCCGTAAATTTGGTTGTCTGACCACTTCCTGAAGTGGTGAGCGACACCTGGGATCAGTATGTTTGGAAAAACTAGGTGAGAGATATACAAAGTGATCCTGAATAACAGTCAAACTGAAGACATAATTACTAATTCCCTTCAATGTTTAAAGGTAAAGTCTCTGAATTTAGTGATGTATCCTAAGTTGAGCTCGGACTGCTGAGCTTGAAATGCATGTGGAATGCATTTTCTGATACATCCTGCCTCCTGTCATTTTTCAGGTACTAAGAGACAGGCCACTTTACCATTTAAACCAGTAAAGAAAATGAAGAAACGAAACCCTTGGTCTGACTCAGGGTCTGATTCAGAGTCTGATGATATTGAAGTGGCTCCTCGGAGAGAGAGAGTGGTTCGCCAAGCAGCAGGTGAGTGATGACATAAATGCAAAAGAGGAGCAGTCTGTGGAGGAGAAAATCGGACAGACCAGTTAGCTCCATACCCTGAGATCTCAGCCAGAAATCATTTGTAAGCAGCTTAGCTATTTTACTATATGTCACAACTAAGAATTTTCTACTGTGTGAGCAGATTTTCACAATGATCTGTCAAGGAAAAACAGAAATGAGTAACCAGAGAAATAAGGTTATTGGTTTTAATTACGCAACTATCTTAACAAATCAAATGTGGGGTTGGTAAGTGAGCCCTGAACACACCTGTGACTTAGAGTCTTCCCACTTTCACTCTCAGAATCTGTTTTTATTCGCATGTTTATTGTTTTAGTAACCGCAGCTAAAATATTGAAAAGGAAACTGACCTGCATGTGTCTGTGTAATTTCATTAGCCAAAATCAAGCCCATGATCAATTCAGACTCGGATGAAGATCTCACCGGCTCAGATGAAGAGTCTGAATTTCAGGGGAAGAGTGAGGACAACTTTGACTCAGATACAAGCTTGAAAGAAAAACCAGCTCCAAAGCCCAAAGTTGCTCCGAAGTGAGTATTTCTCCATATAGTCACTGGAAATAAATTGTGCGCCTTGTTTTAGTATTATATAGAAATGTTTTTTCCTTATTGCAACTATTTAGTGCATCATCAGCTGAAAAAATACTTGGGGTTTTGTATTCTAGGAAAACTACTGAAAAAACAGCCAAAGCTCCCAAACCACAAACTGTGCAAAGTGCTGTCTCTGGTAAGGATAAGACCTTCTAAACCTTGTTGGTTCTCCTAAAACTCCAAGAGGGTGAGCTCGGCACTGTGATCAGTGCTTAACGCTGTGACAAAGGCAGATGTTACAATCGCAACTGGACATCTCGCGAAGAAACCTTGATGGTGGGGTGCAAGCTTGTTTCACTTCATCTTGGCTTTTGTCTGATTCTGTCTTGAATCGAGTTTGTGATTAATCTAGTTTTGATAGTTGTTCTACTTTATAAAAAGTTGCTCACAATTATTTCCTTCTGCTCTGATGTTTATAGCCAGATAGAGTTGTTAATTTAACTATTTCAGACTTGCTTTCCACTTTCCTTACTCAGCCCAAGTCCAAGATATTGATGATGAAAATGTGAGCCAAGCTCCTACAGCTCCTTCTGTCTCCATGCCTTGCAGTAAAGTGGCACCTAAAAAACCTGCTGCAGTTAAGAAGGCCAGTGCCACAAAGGGTAAGGTGAAGCTATTTTTTCCGAGTTTTTATAAAGTCATTTGAAGACTGCTTTTAGATAATGGTTATTATTTCTGTGGGAATGCTAGCCATCTAGAGGAATGAATAACTTGAGCTTTAATTTCAGAAAAGATACGAGGTTTGTGGCAAAGGCTGTCTAATTGTTGTTTAAAGAAGCTTGTTTCCAAACATATCATGTTCTAGTTCATCTGAGATATTATTCAAGGGAGTGAATTTTAATTTGGGAGCAGGAGAAGGGAATGCTTCCTATAGTGCTATGTAATACGTGGCAAAACTCATCTGAATGGAATTTCTGTGTTGCAGTCAACATCCTCTCCTGTGACTTTTAGGGAAGAAAGCTACTCAGTGGTAGCTTTCTTCCCCAAAAGAATAAAAGCTTCTATGGGATAGCTTGATCTATTTAGTGCTAATTTGAACTCATAAATCTAAGGCATTTGACCCAGGTTTTTTAACCTTAACAGCCCAGAGTCTTTGTCAAACTTCGAAAGCTGTTTAGCCGGTTTTACATATTCCATCACTGCGTTATTCATCCCAGCGGTAAAGTAGTATGTTACTTTACAACAAAATAGCTTTTTTTTTTCCACTTCTAAATTCTGGAAAAGCCTATTGCGGTTCAGAAATGGTTTGTTCACTTCAGCCTAGTTTGGAGAGACGCTTCAAGAAGCTGTTAAAAATATGTCAAAATGTAGGTAAGAAAGAATTCAAAAATTAAAATTGTATAGTATAGATGGTAAATTCGTTCCCTATGCTAAGATTTTGAAGGTATAAGATTGGTTACATGGCCTTGGGATTTCAAAACTTTTCAATCTGAAACAGTCTGTAAATTGCTTAGAGTATATTTTAGAGAGTATATTTTAATTTGATAAAACATAGCAGAACATAGCAGAACTAAGCAGATAAATAAGTTCGTTTCTAATAATCTTGGTAAATAGCTATCTCTAGAAATTCTTGCTGCAGAACGAGATGACCTATGCAGTGACCTCACAGTATACTGCAGAGCCATGTTCATGTTGGAAACAAGATCTGTGAATGAGAAGAGGCAGCAAAACACAGGTTTAAATGCAGAATTCTCTTTCAGGTAACCAGCCATCCATCATGGATATTCTAGCCAAGAAAAAAGCTGTACCAAAATCCAGCAAGACAGCTTCGAAGGAGGGCTCCTTAGATTCTAATGCTGAAACAGTGGTTCCCAAGAAGCCTGGCCCGACCAAAGGGCGAAAAGTTACCAAAAGACAGCCAAGCTTTTCAGATTCGGATTCAGATTTTGGCTCAAAGCCTTCCAAATCAGTTGCGGCTAAGGTTTGTACTCTGCCAAGCGTTATAGCCAAGCATTCATGTTTTTTGTCACATTAATTTTGGGGGACACAAGACCTTGAGGCAGGGAACAGACCATAGGGTGTGTCATGGGTTGTTTTGGCAGAGAAGAAGTGGCAGAGGTAGAATCTCCTGCATAACAGCCATCTTTGTTGTTGGATATAGAGAAGATGGGTGAGAGGGTGGTGGGGCATGTGTGCTTATCTCAGGTCGTAGGTTTGGTCTAATCAGTATGAACAACAGCCCTATCAGTGACACAGAGGCGAGTTTTATGTTGTGTTGCCTGTTTATGCTCCGGTTCACTATTCATTTCTTGACTATGCTTTCCCTCTAGAAATCCAAGCTGGAAGATGATGATAGCTATTCTGTTGATTTAACCGCTGATGTGGACAGTCCAGTGGCTGCGCCCCGAACGAGGCCCGGACGTCTCAGAAAACCTATGAAATACTTGGAGGAGTCTGATGAGGATGACATATTTTGAATTTTAAAGATTTTTAAACCGCTGATCCAAATTGATCTATAAATTTGCTTTGGGCAGAGTTCTTGGCAGGCTCTCACCAAAGAACTACATCTCAGATCAGAAAATCTTTTACTGAGTTAAGCTTGTCCCGAAATGTTTGATACAAGTGAATACAGCTCTAATTTCCTTTGGTTTTAAATAATTTAAATTTGTTTAAACAAGAACACCCTTCCCCCTTTCTTCTGAACAATGGAGCAATAATGTGCCCAGCTAGTGCTGATGAGCTCCCCTCTTATCCATTAGCTAGCTGGAGGTCCTGGTAATTCTTTTGACTCTTTATGGTCATTTTAATATCAGAGCAGACTTTTATACATACCAAATCTTATAAAATACCTTCTCATATTAATCCCCTCCTCTTCAGAGAAACTTTTTTTAAACTGCACAACCACAGAGATTTAACATGTGAGATGCAAGGCGCATAAAACTCCATGCTAGTGTTTTTCTTTCTCTACTCTTTCACAGTCTTTTATGTCTGTGCAAGCCCCTGTTGCTCAATTTCTGTCATGTTGAGTTTTAGCCTTTGGTTTTTAAAATCAGATCTGGTAGTGAAGGTTTGTGCAGACTTGTCTCCGCACTGTACTCAGTGTTGGCAGTTTTATCGTCTGTCTTACTGCCAGGAAACCCCATGTTCAGCCCAGAGGTCATCCTCAGGTGAGAGGTGCTTGTGACTGCAAAATACTTTGTACCATTAAAGAGCTAAATGGATGTTTCTGAGCTTAGTGCCTGAGGTGCCATCTGAGTGAAGCTGGCTGTTAGTGAGGAGGGGAATCCAGCGTCAGGCTGGACAGAGATTCTTCATCCTAGCAAAGGAGACAAAAAGGAACTTGGGTCTGTGGGAACTCAAAAGCAAGCAGGTGGATATTCCAATGCACGTATTGGAAAGCAGCGGGTTCTCCCATGTTGGGCTCCTCTGCTGCCATACTTGGCACTAGAAAATGCTGTTCCACAGAATGGCTGCTCAGCAGCATGAAGTTCCTCATGCCAGTTCATGCTTCAAACTCGGAACATGTTTGTTCTTGGGGACAAAGAGTGACTTCCCCTTCTACAGGCTGAGCTGCACGAAGAGTGCAGCCTCCTGTGAGGTCTGTTCGTCGCCTCTCGGCGCTGTTAAGTGGTTGGACTGTTCAGTGCAGTGGCTAGAAGTTGGTGGCCACAGGCATCTCACAGACTGGGCATGGAAGACTTGCAGCGCTCAGGTTCCTCAGCAGAAAGCAGAGAAGAAAATCTTCCTCTTCAGAAGTACTTCACTGGAGTATTCATCTATTAAATGTTTTGCTTTTCTTGGAGCCATTTTTATGGCACTGTGCATTATTTCTTGACTGTCTATGTAAATATTTTTTGTGTTTTTTCTTCTGTTTTCCTGAGGTTCTGTCCTTTTTAATAGATAATAAAAGGTTTTTTTGCACAAGTTTTGTTCAATAATGGTGATGGTTGCACTTAAAAAGGGGTTGTTGTTATCTGCCCGTTCCCTGCATTTTTCACTTGTGGTGGAATCTCCAGAGCTCTGTAGTTGTCTTTGCTAATGGCGAATGCTCCAAACTCTGCCTTTCTCAGGAGGAAGAGGCCATCAGCTTCCCTCCTCTGCTGCCAAGACTGTCATCTAAATGGGTCATTGCTTTGTGTTTTTCATAGCAGTTGCAATTGTATAAACACACTAATTACTTCCCAGTTTATTTCCTACACTGGAATTATCCACTTTGGCATTGGCATTGTCATGGAAATGATTGAGGCCACAGCGTGGATGATGAGTTAGTGCGAGGAGCAGAGGGCTTGGCACAAGCTGTGGTCTGGGCTTAGCTCTCAGCAAAGACGGAGCATGGGGTATGTACCATGTCATGCCCAGCTAGGGGGTATTTTTTAATAAATATGTCTGATTAACCAAAAAAGAAAAAAAAGGGGGGGCCCCAAGCAGCTGCTCGTGTTTGCAGGCGCCAGCAGCGGCTCCTGTGAGGGCAGCTGGGCACTCGCTGCCCTCCAACTTTTCAAGCTGCTGCTGCCTCTGGCCTGGCTCTGCGGGAGCAGCGTGCGAGGGCTGCACCTCCCGCGGGCTCGGGTGCTGCACGGGCTCTTTCCTGCTAATCCCTTGCTGCCGACACTGTGGTTTTACAAAACCGCAGGCTCGACCGCTGCTTTTACTCCACAACAAAGGTTTCCGAGCGAAAAATTCTTGTGAATGCCGGTGTGGCAGGGCCGGGAGATGGGGATGTGGTTGATCCAGCCACGCTCCGGCGGAGGGGCGCGTGCCGCGGGCTCTGCTTCCGAGAGGCAGCGGGAGCTGCTGGCGGCGAGCACCGCGGGCCGGTTCGGCTGTGCCCGGAGGCCCTCGGCCCCCGGGGCCGCGCAGGCGGTGGGCTCCAGCGCTGGCCGCTGCTCCCACGGGCACGTACCGGCGCGGCACGGCTCTTTGCATGGTTACTGTAAATGTCACGTCAGAAGCGAGCAGAGATAGTGGAGAGCAGCCGCTGGGGCCGGCGGAGATAGCAGCTGCCCGCAGAGCGCGGGGAAACGCCGGCCCCCGCCAAAATCAGGCACCCGCTGCTGCAGCCGGCGAGCCCGGAGTGATGGTGGGGGCAGCGCGGTGCCCGCGTCCCCGGCTCGGTTGTGCGCTCGAATCCAGCTTTTCCCGGTGTCGCAGGTGGTGGATGCATCGAAGCCGAGACCAGGCGGCTTCCCCGCGCGCCGGGGCACCGGGCGCTATCGGTGCCACCGAGGTGCTGCTGGCAGCCGGTCAAGTGCGGAAAGCGCTGTCACATTTTCCACTGCGGGGCTCTGGAGAGCGTCTCCGGCGCGGCCCCGCCGCGGGGCTGTGCTATTTACGGAGCTCCTCGCTGCAAACGCGCCCGGAGCCTCGGCTGGCACAAGCCGCGGAGCAACGGCGAGGCCGCACGGTGTGGGCTGCTCCGGGCTGCCTTCCTAGCTGCACCGGTAGCCCTGGGATATACATATATATATTTTTATAGAGAGAGATAGATGATATAGATATAGCTATAGATTAGATATAGATATAGATATAGAGAGCTCTGTGTGTGTGTGTGTGTGTGTGTGTGTGTGTGTGTGTCTGTCTGTCTGTCTGTCTGTCTGTCTGTATGCACAGGCACACACGTTATCGTGCCCTGCTGCAGCTGCACCAGGAGTTTCTCCGTCACAAACCCGCCGGGACCTGTGGGTTCGGGGATGCCGAGGGCTCTGCACGCTGCTGCAGCCCCGCACGGCTGCCGTGGGCATTGCGCGGCCACCCGCGGCTGCAACGCGGTCCCGAGGCTGAAACACCACCAGCACTACCCGACCCTGTGACAAGAAGGGGAAACTGAGGCACAAGCCAGGACGACGTCTGGCTGCCAGCCACGGGACCCTTGTGTGGGCTGGACCCCCCTTTGCAAGGCCACGCGGGTTTGGGGGTGCTGCAAGCCCAAGCCCCCCCTCCCCATATGCACAGCCCAGCCGCCCCACAGGAGCGGCCCCCCCGGGGCGTGGGGTGGCCGGGGGGCATTTCTGCAGGAGGCTGCCGGTCCCCACGCCAGGCAGTTTGTCCTTGAGGCCTCCCCCGGCTGGCAGAGCCGGGCCCTCCCCTCCGGACACCCCCGCGGCGGGGCCCGGGGCCGCTCTGCCACTTTAAAAGGCTCCAGGCGGGACTGTGGGCACCGTCATCCCGGACGGACCAGGCACTGGACGGATGGACAGGGCTGGACACTGCAACCGGGGGTGGCACACGGATGCAGGTACTGGGTCCAGATCCCTGTCCTTGGGGGGGGGGGGGGGGGGAGGGGGGGGTGTCCCCCCTACAGTGCTGTCCTCCCCCCCCCCCCCGTCCCCATCTCTGGGAGCCCAGCTGAGGCCTGGGCACATTCGTGACACGAGTGGGCTGCTCTCAGCGCCTCCCACCCGGGCGCCCGCGGCCATGGGTGCGCGGGGCTGCCTGAGCTCGCAGCTGCAGGCGGTGCGGGAGCACTCGCCCGTGGCCGGGTGCAGCTGGCCGGCGGCGTTGCCTGCTCCGTGTCCCGGCCCACTGAGACCACCCTCTGCCTCCGCTTCTGCGTCGCCGTGGGGCATCTCCTGCGCAAGGGCCGCCCCGGTGCCCCGCAGCCCCGGCTACTGCCATCGCTGACATGACGTGTGGCCGTTCTCAGCCGGGGAAGGGGGGGAGGGGGGTGGGCAGCACAAGGAGCCCACGCCCCAGTGCCGGCATCACTCGTGGGTGCCTGCAGCTCGTCCTGCCTCGGCTCTGCCCTTCCCAGGGGCTGCTGGGAAAAAAAAACGCATGGACAGAAGGAAAACAAGCGGGTCCCAGCCCTGCACCACTGCCGGCCTCGGGATCGGCACCGCGCTCCGGCCCTCGGCTGGGCCCCCACGGCCAGGGATGCCCAGGCGCCCCGGTGCCAAGCTGCGGCCCGGCTGGGGTGTCACGACTGCATCAGGCCTCTGCAGCACAGGTGCTGCGAGCCGGGGCGGGGGCACAGCTCTCCTGGCGCTGGGGGGGGGGGCAAAGGGCTCTGTCCTGGCCCAAATTTGGGGTGACGGTGGTGGGGGAATGGTGCTGGAGAGCAGCTAGAGCTGGGTATGGGGGGGGGGGGGTTTCCTGGGGTGCAATATGGACATCGCGGCCCGCCCCCCCCCAGCCCCCAGTGCACTGCAGCCCACCCACCCCAGGGCCCCACAGCAAGAACAAACCAGTCGCTAGAATAAATAAACTTTATTCTGGAGCCATTCCCCCCCCACCCCGCCCCCCGCCCCATCCCATGTCCTCCCCGTGCCGGCCGGCCCCTGCACCCGCAGCCGGCCCCGCTGCCCTGCCCCGCACCGCCCGGGGGGGCCGCGGCAGGAGCCCGCCCGGCCCCCCCGAGACTCTAAAACCGCTAAAATCTCAACAACAACAACAAAAAAAAAATTTAATAATAATAAATCGTGTGCCCCCCCTCCCCTCCCGCCCCCGGCAGCGCCCGCCGTGCCCCCTCCACCTGCACAGGCCTAAAAACCCCTCCAAACTTTTACAAAGGTTTTAAAACGTATTTATAGATATTTATAGATATTTATATATATATACTTTGATTTCTTTCTCTTTTAAATGACTCTGCTTCCTCGGCGTGGGGGGGGGGTCTGGCTGGGCGCTCCCCGCGGGGCCGGACGGACAGGACGGGGGGGGGGGGGGGCGGGGGGGCTCTGTGGTCGCGATCCTGTTTTTGTGCTGGTGCTGGTGGGGCCGGGGCCGCCCCCGCCCCTGCCACCGCCCCCGTCCCCGTCCCCAGCGGAGGAGTGTCACCGCGCCGGGTGCCCCGCGCCGCTGAAATGTGACTCAACCAAAGCACCTCGCTCGCCCCCGGGGGCGGCGGAGGGGGGGCTGCGGGCTGCCCCCCCCGCCCCGGCTCTGCTTCGGCGTCCCGTTTCGGGGGGCCGGGTCCCCCCCCCCGTGCCCCGGCGGCGCCCGGCCGTGCCCGCCGCGCCGACGCAGCCGGCGGGGGCCGCGGAGGAGTCCGCCCCGGCGGGGGGGGCCGCGGGGGGGTCCTGGTGGCGCCGGCGCGGGTCACGGCGAGTGGGTGGCCGGGCTGCTGCGCGTGGAGCTGGGCGAGAGGCTGGGGCTGCAGCTGCCCGGGGGCGGCGCCAGGCCGCCCGCGCGGGACCCGCCCGGCGGCCCCCCCAGCGTGTCCATGCCCTCCGAGTTCTCCAGCATCTCCTGGATGAGCGGCGGCATCGAGCCCGGGATCTCCATCTTCAGCGTGATCACCCGCTCGGCGCCTGCGGGGACGGGCGGCGTCAGCAGGGCCGGGAAACGCTCGGCGCCGGCACCCCCGAATCGCTGGCGGCCCCGAGGACGCCCCGGGGATGGTGTCCCTGGTCCCGGAGGATGCCCTGCCCGGGGGATGGTTTCCTTGGCCATGAGGATGTTCTGCCCCGGGGATGGTGTCCCCGGTCCCAAGGATGCTGTGCTCAAGGGATGGTTTCCCTGGCCCCAAGGATGCCCTGCCCGATGGTGTCCCTGGTCCCTGAGGATGCCTTGCCCCAGGGATGGTGTCCCTGGTCCCCGAGGGATGGTGTCCCTAGTCCTGAGGATGCCCTGCCCCAGGGATGGTGTCCCTGGTCCCCGAGGGATGGTGTCCCTAGTCCTGAGGATGCCCTGCCCCAGGGATGGTGTCCCCGGTCCCAAGGATGCTGTGCTCGAGGGATGGTGTCCCTGGCCTCAAGGATGCCCTGCCCTGAGGACGGTTTCCTTGTGCCCCGGGGATGGTTTCCCTGGTCCCTGAAGATGCCCCGCTCTGCAGATGGTTTCCCTGGCCCCCCCAAGCCCCCCCTCCTCGGGCGCGCAGCCGTCCCGCCCCCCCGGGTCTCACCCTTGGCGCTGATGCTGCGGAGATCTGTGATCTTCATGAGCATCTTGGGGAACATGTGGGGCCTGTTGGGCCTCCTCTTCCTCACGTAGACTTTCAGCGCCTCCAGCAAGGGCTCCTGCAGCTTGTCCACCTTGTCGGGCTGCTCCAGGTCCTGGCGGTCTGGGGGGGCAGCGGTCACGGGGTGACACACCCACGCGCGCCCACCCTCCCCGCCGGGGGCCGAGGGGGACGGGCCAGGGACAAGGGACGAGCTCAGAGGGAGCCTGGTATTGTGGGGTCTCCCCAAAGCAGCCTTTGGGGGGGGGGGGGCGGCACCCACCTCCGCAGATGAGGCAGATGGCACTGAGCAGCCCCGTCTCGGCGTCGTCCATCTCCAGCGGGAGCAGCTGGTTGGCGAAGGCGAAGACGAGGTCGGTGAGGGGCCCGAAGCCGGCGTTGTGCATCTGCGTGCGGTTCAGCGTCAGCCCGTCCGAGAAGGTCATGGTGTCCTGCTCCGGCGTGTAGCGCGTGCAGATCCGCAGGATCTGGGGGGGCAGCGAGGGCTCAGCGCCGCGGCCCCCCCCCCAGCCGCGGCCCCGCCGCCGGCCCCGCGCTCACCAGGATGTCGAGGCAGGCGGCTTTGAGGAGGGTGATCTGGTCGGCGATGGTGAGCGTGGTGAAGCCGGGGAGCTGCTTGGCGAACTCCACCGTCTTGATGATGCACTTGGTGGACAACTCGCTGAACTTGTCCCAGAGGTCGATGTCGAGGGAGACCCGCTGCTCCGAGCTGTTGTTCTGGGGGGGGGGGGGGCGCGGCGGGGTGAGGGGCAGCTGGAGCACCCGCCGGCCGCCCCCCCCGCGTGCCCCCCCGGCCGCTCACCGTAGTGTACTTGCCGAGCTGGCAGAGCGCGGGGAAGGTCTCCTGGTGGGCTTTGCGCACCTTCTCCACCAGCTCCTCCACCTCGGGCGTGATGGTGTAGCTCTCCGAGCACTCGGCCTTGGGCGTCTCCTTCTTCTTCTTGTTGCGGTCGTTGCGGACGGCTGGGGGGGGACGCGGGGTGAGCGCCCGGGGCACGCGGCACCGGACCAGGCGCCGGCACCGGGCGCGACCGGGGGCTTCTCCGAGGAAGCTCTGGAGCCGTCGGGAAGCGATCGGGGCGACGCCGCATCCATCACGCGGGCAGCGGCTGCCGGCGACGGCGCCGCAAATCCGATAAAGCGGAGCAAAAAAAAAAAAAAATCCAACAACCCCCCCCCCCAAACCACCGCCGGGGAAATTCGGGAGGGGGAACGGCAGCTGCGACACGGCGCTCATCACCGGGACGTGCTCGCGCTCCGGGGGCTGCCGATGCGGCGTGGGACCGGCCCCATGTGACCCCCCCCGGGGGGCTGGGACCCCTGGCGATTCGGGCCCCCCCACAGGCAGATCCCCCCCCCCCGCGATCCCCAACCCCCAGCCCGGAGTGGGGGGATGCGGCGCCGCGGGAGCAAACAGATGGGGCCGGACTCCTGGGCCCCCTGTGCTGGGGGAGGGGGGCGAGCGCGGCGGGGGCCGGGCGAGACAGCTGTGCCCCCCCCCGTTATTAATGCAGCCCCCGGAGGGGGGGTTTTACGGCCGGGCACCATGACAACTGGCACGCAGCCGCCGGGAGGCCTCCGTCGGCGTCATTTATCTCTGACATCATCCATCACGCGTCGCCCCGGCAACGGCCGCGGCGACACAAAACGCGGGGGCTCCCGCCGCCCGCCCCCCCCCCGGCGCCCCCCCCCGTCCCGCGCCGCGCCGGCACTCACACTCCTTGGACATGCCGACTTCGAAGCACTTCTGCAGGCGGCAGTACTGGCAGCGGTTGCGCGTCACCTTGTTGATGATGCAGTTCTTGTCCCGGTGGCACGTGTAGACCATGTTCTTCTGGATGCTGCGGCGGAAGAAGCCCTGGGGGGGCCCGGCGCGGCCCCGTCAGTGCCGGCAGCCGGGACCCCCCCGAGGTGCCTGGCGGGACCGTGGGGACACGGGGATCGCGGTGGGATGGGGACCATGGTGGGATGGGACCGCGGTGGCACAGGGACCGCGGCGGGATGGGGACTGCGGTGGGATGGGGACTGCGGTGGGATGGGGACTGTGGTGGGATGGGGACCGCAGTGGCACATGGACCGCAGTGGGATGGGGACCACGGTGGGATGGGACCATGGTGGCATGGGGACCATGGTGGCACGGGGGACTGGTGGCACAGGGACCATGGCAGGATGGGGACTGTGGTGGCATGGGGACCGTGGTGGCATGGGGACCACGGTGGCACGGGGGACTGGTGGCACAGGGACCATGGCAGGATGGGGACTGTGGTGGGATGGGGACCGTGGTGGGATGGGGACCGTGGTGGCATGGGGGCCACAGCAGGATGGGGACCATGGTTCAATGGGGACCACGGTGGCACAGGGACTGCAGCAAGATGGGAACCACGGTGACATTGGCACCATGGTGGGATGGGGACTGTGGTGGCACAGGGACAGCGGCAGGATGGGGACCACAGTGGTGGGATGGGGACCACGGTGGCCCAGGGACTGCAGCAAGCTGGGAACCACAGTGACACTGGGACCATGGCGGGATGGGGACCGTGGTGCGACGGGGACCGCAGCACGATGGGGACCGCGGTGGCCCGGGGGGGGGGGGCCGCTCACCTTGCAGCCCTCGCAGGCGCTGACGCCGTAGTGGTAGCCCGAGGACTTGTCCTGGCACACGAAGCAGGGCTTGTAGATGCGCGGCAGCGGCGGCGGCGAGGGCGGGCTGGGCACGATCTCCTCCGAGCTGCTGCTCTGCGTCTCCACGGCTGCGGGCGGCAGTGCGGCGGGGGCTGAGGCCACGGGAGCCCCGCGCCACCGGCCCCCCCGGCCCCCCCGGCCCCCCGCCCCGCGCCGCAAAGATGCAACCTGACATTTCCAGGCCACGGCGAGGAGACGTGGGATTGAGTCAGACAAAAAGGGGAAAAAAGGGAGGAAAAGCAGCCTGTGCATCCCGGGAGCCCCCCGCGCGGCGGCCACCGCGCCTGCCGGCACAGCACGGCCCAGCACAGCCCGGCACGGCACACTCGCTCGCACGTGCCGCCCCGCACACACCGCCGGCACCGCGGGTCCTGCCCGCCCTGCGCCCGATTCGGAGGCGCGGGAAGCACCGGCACGCGGCCAGAGCCCGCAGCACCCCACGGGGGGGGCACCCCCGCCCCACTGCCCCCCAAAACCCCGCGGCCCGGTGGGGGTTAAGCGCCCGCCCCGGCTCCGCAGGATGTTTGCGAATGTTTTTCTTAAGCCGGAGCCAAGGAAACCAGTCGAACAGGATATCAAGGCCTGGCCCCGCACGGGGTGACGGTGGTGGCCCCCGCGCCCGGCCGGGGGGCCCCGGAGCGCCCACGCCGCGCTGAGGCCGGGCGCAGCTCGCCGCAGGAAGAGGCCCAGCGCGAGGGGCCGGCGCCCCGCACGGAGCCGGAGCCGCTCCGGCCGCCCCGCGTGACGGATTAAGGCTGCAGCCAAGCGGAGGGAGGGAGGGGGCCGCGGCCCGGACGCCTGGGCCCTCGGATGCCTGGGCCCTCGCCCGGCGCGGGGGAGCGGCAGGGCCGAGGGAGTTAAAGGCTCGGGGGTGCGGGGGGAGCCAGGACGCCTGGGCCCACTCCTCAGCGCCGGGAGAGGAGGGGGCCCCACGCACCAGAGCGAGGTGGGGGCTGGCGGCCCGGACGCCTGGGCCCCCGTCCCGGCGCGTGCCCAGGGGCCGGGCCCGGCGGGTCCCGCGGGCGAAGGTCACGGCGCTGCCGCCGGCGCCGGCGCGGGAGGGGATGACGCGGGAAGAGCCGCCCACAAAGCGGGGGCTTGTGCCCGGGCGCAAGGGGGGGGACGGGGCCCCCGGCCCCCCGACCCGGCCCCCGAGGACAAAAGCGGCGGCCCCGGCGCCAACAAAGGCGGGTCTGTTCGTGCCGCGCCGCCGCGGCCATCGGAGCGCACCGGGGCGGCGGGCGGCCGCGCGCGGGGGCCGCCGGCTCCCGGGACCCCCGGGGCCCCCGCACGGACAAGGGCGCACGGCCCCGCGGTGATGCCCAGGCTGCGGTGCCGGGCGCCTCGCCAGCCCCCGGCTCTGGGGCACTCCTGGGCCCCCGCACGCCGGGCCACCCCCGCCGCGCCGCGCCGCTGCTCGCCGCCTGCCCGGGCGGCCCGCGGAATAAATCACCGCTTCCACTTGAGGGAGCGGATCCATTAAAGTGACTGAGCGAACGTCGCCTGTAATTTATCACCTCTTTTATATAATTTAAGAACTTCCTCGCGGAGAGCCGCGCCGGCGAAACGCAGAGCCGGCGGGGCTGCGGCGAGGGGGGAGGCGGGGGCCCCGCCGGCGTCCCCCCGCCTGGCACCGCGCCACCGCCGCCGCCGCCACCGCACGGGAATCCCCCACGCCGGGCGGCCGTCCCGGCACGGGGACGCGCGTGCAGAGCGGGTGGCCGCAGGGAGAGGGGACCGGCACCGCGGCCAGGCCACCGGGGCGGCCCCGAGCGGAGGGTGCCCCTCACGGTGGCGTCAGGCCTGGGCGTCCCCAGCGCTGGGGCAACGGGAGCAGCTGGGGCAGGATCGGTGCCGAACCTGCCCCGCGGGGCGCGAGGACACCACGGAAAGGGGGCCCAGGCATCCGGGCACCCAGCCCCTCCCCCAGGCCCTTCCTCCCCTCCTCCCCGCACCCGGAGAGGGCCCAGGCGTCCGGCTCCCCCCGCCCCAGCGCGAGCGGGAGGAAGCCGAGCCCAGCTGCAAACCAGATGCCGCGCGGCCCCGGGCGGGCGCCGCTCCCGCCGGCGGAGCCCCCCTTCCTGCCGGAGCCGCCGGAAACGGGGCCGGAGGCGCCCCGACCCGCGCCCCCCCGGGCACCGGCCCCCGGCACCGCTGCGCGGCCACGGCGGGAGTGGGCCCAGGCGTCCTGGCCGCCCGCCGGGCCCCGCTCTGCTTGCAGGGGAGGGTCCCGCGCCCCGGCGCCCGGGACCCCACCGCCGCCTCCGGCCTCGCTTTCCCCAGCGGCGGCTTCCTCCGGCACCGGCCCTGGGGAAACTGAGGCAGCGCCCGGCGGGGCGCGGGGCACGGCCCGGCCTTGCGCAAGGCTGCCGGGGCCGCCGGCCAGGGCGCCGCGCCTCGGGGTCACCACGACCCGCCGATGTCCCCCGCCGATGTCCCCCGCCGATGTCCCCGCACGGCAGCTGCCGGGGCCCCCGGCCGCAAACAAAGGCGCCGCCGCCGCCGCCGCCAGCCGGGAGGGCGCACGGCCCCCAGCCCGCGGTTCGGCCCCGCAACGCGCCCCCCGCGCCGGCACCGGCACCGGCACCGGCACCACCGGGCCGGGCCGCTCGGTCTAACGGACCCGGGGGCGTTTGCAGCCCGGCGCCCGGCCCGGCCCAGCGGCAGCGGCACCCTGCGCCCAGCCCCGCACCCAGGGCTCAGCACCGGCCTGCACCCAGCACCCAGAGCAGTGCTCAGCCCCGCACCCAGCACCCAGCGCACAGCACCCAGAGCAGTGCCCAGCACCCAGCACCCAGTGCACAGCACCCAGAGCAGTGCCCAGCACCCAGAGCAGTGCTCAGCCCCGCACCTAGTGCCCAGTGCCCAGGCCAGGGCTCAGCACCCAGTGCACAACATCCAAACCAGTGCACAGCCCAGCACCCAGCGCACAGCACCCAGAGCAGTGCCCAGCACCCAGCACCCAGCACACAGCACCCAGGGCAGTGCCCAGCACCCAGAGCAGTGCTCAGCCCGGCACCCAGTGCCCAGTGCACAGGCCAGGGCTCAGCACCCAGTGCACAACATCCAAACCAGTGTACAGCCCGGCACCCAGCGCACAGCACCCAGACCACTGCTCAGCACCCAGACCACTGCTCAGCACCCAGACCAGTGCTCAACGCAGCACCCAGCACTCTGCACCCAGTGCACAGCACCCAGACCAGTGCACAACACCCAGACCAGTGCACAGCACCCAGACCAGTGTACAGCACCCAGACCAGTGCACAGCCCAGCACCCAGTGCACAGCACCCAGGACACAGCACCCAAAGCAGCGCCCAGCCCAGCACCCAGCACATTGCTCAGCACCGCGGCGCAGCCCCCCCCGCGGCCCCCGGCCCCCCCGGCGCGGCGCAGCCCCCGGGTGCAGCAGGATTTGCAGGAAACTTCCCGGCCGCGGCGGCCTCCCGTCCGGGGGGGGGGGGGCACCGGGGGGGGGGCGCGGTACCTACAGCGGGCGGCGCTGCTCCAGCGCGGGGGCGGCGGGCGCGGCGCGGGGGGGGTCGGCAGCAGGCAGCCGCGGCCCGGCCCGCACAACTCCATGGCGAGGAAGGCGCGGGGGGGCAGCCCGGCCACCTCCCCCGCCTCCAGCATGCTGCCGCCGGGGGGGCCGCGCCCGCTCAGCGCCCCCCCCCGCGCCGCGCCGCCAGGGCCCCGCCGGGGGCGCCGGCTCCGCGCTGCTGCGCCCTGCGCGCAGCCCGGCGGCGGGAGGAGGAGGAGGAGGAGGAGGAAGGGGAGGAGGAGGCGGAGGAGGAGGCGGAGGAGGAGGAGGAGGAGGCGGAGGGCGAGGAAGGCGCAGCCCCGGCGGCTCCGCAGCGCGGCGGCTCCGGCAGCCCCGGTCCCTCCTGACACGAGTCGCCTCCCAGCAACCTTAACCCGCTCCGCGCCGCGGCCGCCGCCGGCCGCCCCTTCCTCCCCTCCCCTCTTGTCTTCATCCTCCTCCTCCTCCTCCTCCTCCTCCTCCTGCGCGGCTCCGACGGCGCGCAGCAACAAGCGGGGCGCGCAGGGGGATCCGGGGGGCGCAGGGGGGCCCGTGCGTGCAGGGGGGGCCGGGGGGCGCAGGGGGGTCGGGGGGGGGCCGGGGGTCGCAGGAGCAGCGCTGCTCGGCGCGGTGCATCCCGCGGCCGGGAGCCGGCGGGTCGGGTCGGGTCGGGTCGGGTCGGGTCGGTGCGGGCCGGGCCGGGGCCGCTGGGGCGGCGGCTCATTTGCCTAATGGCTGCGGGTGAACTGCGGGCGACCCCGGCCGGGAAGGGCTCACCTCGGCGCGACCCCCGGCAGCCCCCCCCGCGCCCGCCACACGCGTGTGCGCGCACCGATGCGTGTGCACAGGGATGCGCGTGCACACGGATGTGAATGCACAGGGATGCGCGTGCACGTGTGCATGCACGGGGGCACGTGTGTACACATGTGCATGCTCCCGCTGCACACAAGCGCGTGCACGTGTGACCGTGTCCCCATGGACACCGGTGCAGTTGTGCATGCGCGTGCATGCGCGTGTTCACACGTACCCAGGGCACGCAGGCGCCTCTGCGGCAGCGCGTCCCCACTGCACGTGGGTGCATATCCCCGCTGCACACGCGTGCGTGCAGCCCTGCTGCAGCGGGAGGATGCGTGCGTGCGCCTGTCCCTGCTGCATGCACGCGCACGAGTGCATGCTCCCACCGCGGGCACGCGCACGCACGCGTGCTCCCGCCGCACACGTATGCATGCACACGCACGAGGCTGCACCTCGTCCCCCTGCTCCTGCTGCGCCGGCCCCACGGCCGGCCCCCAGCCTGCACGAGCGGCGACAGCACCGCAGGGCAGGACGAGCCCGTACGGAGCAGCAGCCCCCGCGCAGCACCGCCAACCCGGCAGGCCGGGACCCCGGCAGCGCCCCGGGCCCGCGCAGGACGCTGCCGCCGCGACGGGAAGCGGAGCCGGTCGCGCCCAGAGATGCGCCGCGTCCCCGGAGGTGCCGGCAGCCTCGCTGCAGCGCGGTTTCCCCTGCCGCTCGCTTGCTGCAGCCGCCCCGCGGCGCTGCACGCCGGACCCGCGGCCGGGCTCCCCGTCCCCGTCCCCCTGCTCCGGACACCGGCTGCGCAGGGACCCGGGATCCTGGCGCTGCTGAGCCGCCCGCCCGCAGCTGCAGCCCCCCGGCCCGGCCCCGCTCGACGCCCGCTGCCGGCCCCTGCCGCGCTCCCCGGCACCGTGCGGGTGCAGCCGCTGCAAGGGTCCTCCCGCAGCCCCCAGCCTAAAACCCCGCGCTGGGGCTGCCAGGGGGGCCCGCGGCCCCCGAGCCTCCCCCCGGGGCACTTGGGCATCACTGCTGGGAGCCGGAGCCCCGCGGCCTCCCGCCCCACGGACGCGGGAAGCACAGAGCGCCCCGAGCCCCGGCTGCACTGTGTGCATGCACGCATGCACATACGCACACATGCACATACGCACACATGCACGCGTGCATGCACACATGCACATGCACACACACGTGCCCGAGGCCTGCGTGCGAGGGGGGGGGGGCACCCGCGGGGGCCGCGCACACCCTGCGCCGGGCACCCCAGCTCCGCCGCGCACGGGGCCGCGCGCAGCCCTCCCTGCCCGGCCCCAAAGTGAGCAGCTCGGCCGAGCGGCTTTTCTTTAAGCGCTGCCCTCCCCTCCGAAAAGAGAGAGGGGAAAGGGGAGAGAAAAAGCAAAAGAGAATAAGAAAAAAGCCCGGAGGCATGTGTGTGTCTGTGCAAGAGGGAGAGATCAGCAGCGCCTGTTTAAATAATAATAGAAAGTCAAAGGCTTTGCTTAGCCAGCAGGTTTCTGAACAAAAGCCCAGCGCTCCTCCAACTTCCTGCAGCGAACATGACAAATGTCTGCTTTGACTCATTTACTAGCGCTGGAAAGAATGCGGCTGCGACGGAGGGGGACGCGGGCCGGCGGCGCGGCACAGCGCGGAGCGGCACGGTGCAGCGCGGAGCAGCACGGCGCGGTGCAGCACGGCACGGCATGGCATGGCACAGTGCAGCACAGCACGGCATGGCACAGTGAAGCGCGGAGCAGCACGGCGCGGCATGGCATGGCACGGCACGGTGCAGCACGGCACGGCGCAGCGCGGCTCGGCCGCAGGCTGGCAGCAGCGGCGCAGGGCTCCGGGCCGCGCTTCCCTCCCGCTCCGGCAGCAACAGGAAGAAACAGATAGAAAAAATTAGGAAGAAGCCGGGAGGCAGCAGCCGAGGGGAGGGGGGCCGGCACCCTGCGCCGCGGGGCCCGTTCAGCCCCTCGAGTGGCCCTGCCGCACGGCGCGTCCGGCTCTGCCCCGCGATGGGGACCCTGCGCCCCAGCGGCTTCCCCGGCGCCCGCCCCAGCGCTGCACGCCGCCCCCGCCTGCCGGCAGCACGCTCGCGCTCATTAATTTTTAAAAATTAATTAATTAGGGGGCGCCGCGGGGGAGCGGCAGAAACTGGAGCCGGCGGGTCGAGTGACGGGCCGGGCCCCGCGGGCGGCGGCGGGGGGGACGGTGGCACGGGGAGACACGCACGGAGCCCGGCGCGGACCCCAGGGCCCCGCTGCCGCGGTGCAGGACGTGCGCACGCACACGCAGCCGCACACACGCAGGCAGCCGCGCAGGCAGGACCCGCACGCAGCCGGCGCGGCACTGGAGGCACCGAGCACACGCACGCACACGTGCGCGCTGCACCGAATGCGCCAAGCACACGCGCACGCGTGCATGCACACGCAGCCGGCGCTGCGCCAAATGCACCAAACACACGCAAGCACACACATGTAGGGACACGCAGCCAGTACGGCACTGGATGCACTGAGCACATGCACGTGCATGCACACACATGCAGCCAGCACTGAGCACACAAACACGCATGCAGCCAGCGCTGCACCAAACGCAGTGCATGCACGCACACGCATGCACGCACACGCATGCACGCACGGCCAGCGCTGCACAGCCTGCAGCGTACACACACGCACCCCCCCTGCACAGGCTGCGGCGTGCGTGCAGACGTGCATGCATGCAGCCGGCCCTGCATCGCATGTGGCATGCGCGCACACACACTTGTGACTGCCAGAAAGTGCGTGGGGGGCACACTCGCCGCCCCCCCGTGCCCCAGGCCCGTCTCCCTGCCCGCCCCGGGGCCGGGCTGGGGCCCAGGACGCCGGGTCCCCCCCGCGCCCGGGGACGCCGTGACTCGGCCTTGCCCAACGCCGGGGCCCCGGCCGGCGCCCGTCCCCACCCTGCGCCAGGAAACCGCAGCGCTCCGCCGCGGGGGCTCCCCGGCCGCGGTGCCCAGGGCGGGCCGGCACTGCCGCTTACTTCCCCTTCGCCGCCGGCACGGCACGGGGGGCCCAGCCCCCCCAGCCCGAGCGCCTTTCAACACCCGCGGAGGCACCGGGTGCTCCCGGCCAGACCGGCACCGGCACCGGCCCCGCGGCAGGGCACCGGCGCGGCGGGAGGCTCGGCCCCGGGGCCGCGCAGCTGCAGCACAGCTGGCCAGGGCGGGCTGGGGAGGGGACGCGCGCGAGGCGGGGGCCACCCAGGGCTCCTCCGCACTCTCCCACCACGGCCCCGAGGCCGGCGGCCCTGCCCCAGACGCCTGGGTCCCTCCCGGCTCTGGCGCCGACCCCGCAGCACTTCCCTCCCGCGGGGACGCGGGCGCAGCACGGGGCACGCGCGATGCTGGGCGCCGCTGCCGGAGCCCCGCAAAGGGCTTTGCGGGGGGACGCCCGTGTGGCCCCCCCGGATCCTGCAGATCCCCAGGCACTGCATCCCCGGGATCCCCAAGCATCCCCGGCACGGCATCCCTGGGACCCCCGAGCATCCCTGGCACGGCATCCCCGGGACCCCCGAGCATCCCCGGCACGGCATCCCCGGGACCCCTGAGCATCCCTGGCACGGCATCCCTGGGACCCCCGGGCATCCCCGGCACGGCATCCCTGGGACCCCCGAGCATCCCTGGCACTGCATCCCTGGGACCCCCAGGCATCCCCGGCACGGCAGCTCCTGGGATCCCTGGAATCTGCCGGGAGCCTGGCGCACCCCCAGACACGGCACCCCTGGACCTCGCAGACCCCCAGACACGGCATCCGACGGGACCCCGGGGCATTCCCCAAGATCCCGGGGCATCCCAAAGGTGCCCCCCCCCAATCCCTGTAACGAGGCCAAAGGGAAACTGAGGCACAACTCACCCTGCCCAGCAGGGAGCCCAGGCGTCCGGGCCCCAGGGCACCCCCCGGCCCTGCCGGTGCCCCCCACTGCCGTCCCCGCTGCTGGGGGGGGGGGGAAGGGGGGGGCACCCCCAGGCCGTTCCCACACCGCGCATGGGGACCGGCCCCCAGCGAGCGTGGAGGAGGGGCCCCACCCACTGCCTCCCAGTCGCTGAACTGGTCCCACTAGGTCCCAGCGCCGCCGGGGCGGCTCCGGCGGGGACGGTGCCCCGGGCCAGCCCTGCCCAGGCCTGCGCCGGCCCCCCAGGCGGGGGGGGGGGGGGGGCTGCCACCCCCCCGGCGGGCACCGAGCCACCCCGGGGCGCAGCCGGGGAAACCGAGGCCCGGGGTGAGCTGGGGCCGGCGGCAGCTCCCAGCCGCTCCCGCGGCCCCGTGATGGACGAGCCTGTCGGGGCAAATCGCATCAGGAGCCGACGCGATGATGGCGTTCATCGCTTCCCCGCGGGCCGCCAACGCTGCCGCCGCCGCGCCGGGGGGGGGGAACAAAGAGCCGGCGGCCGCGGCACCCCCGGGAAGGGGGGGGATGCACCGGGGCGGGGGGGCTCGGCGCCGGTGCCCGGCGTCCCCGGGGCCCTTCGTGCCCGGAGAGCTTTGTTTATCCTTTCGGCCCTTTTGCTTCCTGTTATTGCAGCTATTTATACGGCTCCCGCGAGCGGGCGGCGCGGCATGGGGACGCCCCCCCCCCCCCGACCCCCCCCCTCCCCGGTGCCCCCCGGTACTCACTGGCCGGCGAGGGCGTGCTGTATCCGCTGACGGGCAGCTGGTGCGGGAGGCCGGCCAGGGCGCTGGGCGGCGAGAGCCCCCCCAGCACGGGGGGGAAGAAGAAGGCGTAGTGGGGCACGGGGTAGCCGCCGAGGGGCCCCCCCGCCGCCGTGGGGCAGGAGCTGCTGTTGCTGGCCATGGCGGGGCTGCGGGGCGGCCGGTCACGCGCGGGGCACCACGGCCCCCCAGGGCATGGGGCCGCCCGGCGCGCTCCCCCCGGCCTCGCCGCTGCCCGCCGGCGTCCGCCGCGCGTCCGGGACCGGGTCCGGGTCTGGGTCCGGCAGCAGCTCCGGCGACGGCTGCGGAGGGAGCAGAGAGGGGCGTTAGCGGTGGGGATGGGGCGCCCGGCTCCCCCCCGCCACGGCCCTGCCTCAGTTTCCCCAGAGCCCCCCAAGCCGGCCCTGCCTCAGTTTCCCCAGAGCCCCGGCGCTGCCGCGAGCCTAACGACAATGCCTGGGGTTAACGATGATGCCCGGGGCCAGCAGGTCCCTAAGGCCCGGCTCAGTGGGATGGGGGGGGCACGGGGAGCCCCCCCGGGGCAGGGGGTCTGCAAGGGACCCCCCCGCGGGCTGCAATGGACCTGCGGCGCTGCGGGGTCCCCCGAGGACAGCGGTGCTGCTGCAACGCCGCGGGGGCGGCACGGTCCCGCCAGGCTCCCGCACTGCCCGGCTGCATCCGCCGGCCTCACGCACGCACCGAGCGCGAGGGGGCTCAGCCGGGGCTGGAGGGGGCTCAGCCGGGGCTGGAGGGGGCTCGCCCAGCCCCTCTCCCCACCGCCCTCGAGCCGCCCACCATGGGGCAGAGCCTCGCGCCGGCGGCTCGCCCCACGCCGGCGGCAGCGCTGGGAGCTCCCGCGCCGGGCCGGACCCCGGGCCGTGGGCCGCGGCGGGGGCCGGCGGTGGGAAGGGGGGCACGGGGCTTTCACAATCCGGGGCCGGCTGTTTATTTAAGCGCTGGCGCGGGGCCCGGCGGGGGATGTTTATTTGCCGAGAGCGCTGGCTCCCGGCCCCGCGGAGGCGGAAAAGGATCCAGAGGAACAAGGCTGGGCCGCCCGGCGGGGCGCTGGGGAGGGGCCGGGACGGGCACGGCCCTGCCCGCTCCGCGCCTGCCCCCCGGGGCCGGGGCCCCCGCGACGGGGTGCCGCCGGCCCCCCCGGCTCCGCACGCCCGCCGGCACCGCGCACCCCGCTGCTCCCCGGCCGGCGGCACCCGGCACCCGCCGGGGCGCCCACGGGGCATCCGTGCTCCGGCTGCATCCCGGGGTCCCGCTTCCATCCCGGGGTCCCGGCTGCATCCCGGGGTCCCAGCTGCAACCCGGGGCGGGATATCCCATCCCGGGGCGCCGTGCCAGCACCGCCGTCCCCCCCCCGGAGCAGCCCAGCGGCACTGCCGGGAGGAGACGGCCTTCGCACGGCCCCCCCGGCCCCCCAGCCCGGCACAGCAGCCCCGGGGACCCTGACTCCAGCTCCGCTGCCCCGAGCCCCGGCAGCCCCAGCGCGGGGTCCGCTCGTCCCCCCCCGGAGCCGGGCCGCGGCCCCCGAGCCACGCCGGCCGGGGGAGCGGAGGGGAGGGAGGCGCGGGAAGGACTGTTTATGTTTGCCGGTGCCAAGTGCTTGCCAGGCACGGCGCCAGGCTCCGGCGGGGCCCAATTACTCAACCCTGCTCCCCCCCAGCGCACCGCGGGCCTGGGAGAGAACAACGCCAGCGCGGCCCGGCCGCCGCGAGCCCCCTAACCCAGAGGGGACGGACGGCTGGGGACGATCCCGGCCACGGGGAGCCAAGGGGGCTCCCGAAAGCTGACACAGCCCGGCTCCTGCGGCCCCCACCTCCGTGGCCCCAGGGAGGGTCCCCATCCGTGCCGCGGCCCAGGCAGACCCTGCTTAGCTTCCCGCCAGGGCCGGCCCCCCAGCGCGGCCCCAGCGCGGCCCCAGCCCGGCCACGCTGCGCCCCAAAAGCGGCCGCACCCCCTCCGCGGGGTGCCCCGGCCCCCCCGGTGCCCGGGTGGATGGGGGCCCGGCCAGGAGGCCCCACGCCGTCCCCTCTCCCCGGCACGCCGTGCCAGCGAGGGGCCTCGCTGCTGCTCCCAAACGTGAGGGGCCAGGAAAGAGCCCGGTTAATCCCCCCGGACCAACTTGCTCCGCTCCCGGAGCTCAGCCCAGGGGTCCCGGAGGGACCTTGCTCCCGGGCTGCAGCGGGAAGGCGGGGATGGGGCCGGGCAGCCCCGCGCGGTGAGGAGCCCCCCAGCCCGCCCCAGCCCGGCGCCTTTTCCTCCAGTTCCCCGGCAGGAGCTGGCCGGGAATCGGTACTTCCTGGAATCCGGAGCCTCATTCCAGCCCCGCAGAAAACAAGGCCACGGGGCTCGGGCCAAATCCCAGCCACGAGGAACCTCCCGAGCAGGCCGGGGGTGGCCCCAGGGAGCGGGCGGACGGACGGACGCGCGGACAGACGGTTCCCGTTCCCAGGGCCCACCGCCCGCCCCCCCAGCCCGCGGCCCCGGAGCCTGGAAGCCCCCAGCCCGGGCACGAAGCCCCCCCGCTGCCCACGCGCGCATGGGACAGGGACGCATCCAGCCCCCCCGCGTCCTGGGGCGATGCACCGCGGTCCTCGTCCCCGGCACCGCCCGCCAGCCCCGGGGCGGGGGGGGGACGCGCAGCATCCCCATCCCCATCCCCATCCCCATCCCCATCCCCATCCCCATCCCCGCGCCACGGGGGCCCCGCGGGAGCCAGGAGGTGCCCAGCGAGCCCCCGCCGCGCCGCGGGCCGGCTCCTGCCGCCGAGCCCGGCAGTGCCAGCACCAGCGCCAGCGCCCCGGATGCGACACGCGGGGCCGGGCACCGCCCTGCCCGGCTGGCACCGCGGGGGCCGCCGGGGCCGGGGCAACGGCAAATCCGGGCCGCGCTCTTGGCGCCTATCGAGGCGGCGGGCAAACGCAGCGACCGAGCCCTTCCTGTCATGCCTGCGACCGCAGCGCTGCCGGCCGCAGCTTCCCCTCGCCGCTCTCGATTCCCGGGCCGACGGGTTTCGGTTCGGCCCCGGCCTCGCCGGGACGGCGGCAGGGATGCGCCGAGCCGTGGCACCGGGGGCAGCTCCGGGCCCCCCCCAACCCCCCGGGCAGGGCAGGAAGCGCCCGCGGATCCGCCGTGCGGTCGCAGCCTGCGGTTTCCTCGCTGCTGTCAGCAGAGAGGCCGGGGCGGCCTCACACGCGAGGCCGACGGCCCCGGGCACCCCCGGCCGCCGCCGCGCTGCCTCCCCGGCCCCGCGGCCCCAGAGCCGGCCGGCGGCGGGACCCCCTCCCCGCGCCCCCGGAGCATCCCGGCCTCTGAGTCACCGTCACGTTTCTCACGTCCCCGGGCGGGCGTGAATCATGCCCCAGCCGAGCGGATGTTGCTGGGCCGGAGCCGGCTGCACACGCTCCGGCACGGGCGGCGCATGCCGGAGCCGCGGCAGAGCCACCCGGCCGGCGAGGGGCCCCGGGGCAGCTCCAGCTCCGGCACCCCAAAGCCCCGGCACCCCATGGGCAAGCGGGGCCCCCCCAGCCCCGGCAGCACCCTTGGCCATGCAAACCCAGCGCCGGGCAGGCACGGAGCCGGGAGGGCCCCGATGCCGGCTGCGAGCCCCGTGCTGCCGGGGGGGACGACGTCCCGCCCCACACCGTCCCCAAGCGCGGCGGTCCCTCGCCCGCCCCGTGCCAGGTCGCGTGCCGCCCTGCTTCCCCATCCCCACCGGGCGCCCGGGGGAGCCACCGCCGGCCCCCGCCGCACAGGGCCCCCCGGCACCCCCCGTGTGCCGCTGCCGCTGCCGGGGCCGGAGCCGCAAAATGAAATTCCACCTGTCGCGGCTCAGCCTGCCCGGCTCCGGTTACCGCCAGGAACGCGCCGCTCCGGTTACACCTCCTACACCCGCCGCCAGACGCGCCATTCTTCGCCGGCAACAGGTGCCCCGGCCCCCGCCACGGCCCCCGGGACAGGCACGGCCCCGGCTGAGCCGCGTCGGACGCCGGCACTGCTCCAGCCTGGCGGGACCAGCACGGCTCCGGCCCGGGTGCTGGGCTCTCTCCGGAGCGCTGGAAAGAGGCAGCTGGCGCAGGGCTGCGCCCCAAGATGCTCCAGCAACTCCTGGGATCAACCCTACCGCCAACCCCTTGCATCGCACTGCGGCCTGGGGACCCCACACTGCTACCTGCACCGTGGGCACAGGGCCCCCAGCATCCTCGGCACGACGGGGGGGCACCCACGCAGCACCCACGCCCCCCGCCCAGCCCTGCAGCCCCAAGCCAAGCCAGGGGCGCAGCCCAAGGAAACTACAGGTCCCAGCATGCACCAGCCCCGCCCCGCACCCCCATGCCGGCACGGCCGGCCCGCAGCATGCTGGGAGTTGTAGTCCGAGCGGGCCCTTCCCAGGCAGGGGTGCCCGTCGGCGCCCGGGAAGCGGCCGGATGGCAGCGCGGCGGCCCGGCCGCTCGCAGCAGCCCCGGGCTGTTTTTAGCTCCGCGCCCGGGGCGGGCGGGCCGGCTGCCCCGGGGATGGGCTGCCCCGGGGACGGGCTGCCCCGGGGACGGCGCGGCCCCAGACGGCCCTTTCTGGCTCGGCGACAGCCAGGACAAGTGCAGCCGGCTGCGCGGCGGCCGCGGCGCGGGGCCGCTCGGGACACGGCGCTGGCCGGGGTGCACCGGGCAGGCGGGCGGCACGACGCCCCGGGGGCCGCGGCACCGGGCTGCCCCCCCGGGCCGCCCCCCCGGGCCCGGCCGGCTCTGCCCCGGGAAGGGCCAGCACGACCCCACGCTGCAGGCCGGCGGCCCCCCCGGTGCCAGGGCACCCGCGCAACGCCAGCACGCGCTGCCCGTCCCGGGGGACCCGGGGGCTGCGGGGGGGTGCCGATGCCACGGCCCCCCCCCCGGCCGGGCCTGAGCTCTGCGGGACACACGGCTCGGAGGTCAGGGCCAGGCCCGGCCGAGCCGGGCACACGCGCCCCCCCACACACACCCCGTCCCCGAGGCTGGCCACGAGCCCCCCCCCGCCGCGCTAAGCCACCTCCAGCCGCAGGGGAGATTAACCCATTTTCCGTAATCAGCACATGTCAGCACGGATACGCTCGCGGCCCCCCCGCCGCCCCCCCGGCAGCCCCAGCCCTTGACCCCCAGCCGCCCGCAGGGCCCCGGGGGGCACCGGCCACCAGCCCCGGGGCGGGGGGGACGCACGGCCTCCCGAGGGCCGCGGGGGTCCGGCGGCTGGGGGGGGGGGGGAGCGGGGGCGGCCGCGGGGGCCGCACGGCCGGAGCGTGGCTCGCCGCAGCCGCGGAGCCTCCCGGTTATAAATAGAGCAGGAGCCGCGGGGCCGGCGGACACCCGCGCCGGAGGGCAGGCGGCAGCGGGCCGGCACCGCCGCGACACGGGGGGCGGCACGGGGGGGGCACCGCGGCCCCGGGGCCTGGCGAGGCCGGGCAGCCGGTGCCTACAGCAGCCCCGCGCCCCCCGGTCGCTCCCGCCGCCCCCCGGCCCCGCCGCCTCGTTTGGGGGCCGAGCGGAGCGGGGGCCCCGGTGCCCATGGGTCGCCCCCCCGCCCGGTCCCCGGGGCCGCCGGCAAGGTCACCCCGCAAGGGCGGGCGGGCAGCGCGGGGACATCTGGCCGGCAGCGCGGGGCCGCTAAGCCGCCGAGCCGGCCCCCGCTAATCCCGGCGCGGCCGGGGCCCCCCCGCACCGCCACCGCCACCCCCGCGCCGGGCACCGGACCCCCGGCCCCGGGACGGGATGACCCCGAGCGGCCGGAGGAGGTCAAAGGTCAAAGATTTGGGGAGGGCAGGGATTCCCCCGGCGCAGCCCCCCCCCGCCAAAACACAAGGGGGGGGGGCGCTGCCAGCGGCTCCCCCGGGCTCCTGTGTCCCCCCTGGGGGGGGGGGGGGGGGACGAGCCAGCGCCGGACCCAGCCCGGGGGGGGTTGGGGGGCCCCCCCGGCGATGAGCGCGGCGGGGCCCGGCGGAGCCCCCCCCCCGCCCCGGGGCCGCCCCCCCCCGCCCGGGATCGCCGCCGGGGCCGGGCTCGCCCCGCGCCGCGCCAGGAAGCGGCGCAGACACGGCTGCGAGGCCGCCGCGGCCCCCCCGCGCCCTGCGTAACCCCCGGGGCCCCGGCCCCGCTCCCGCCGGCGCAGCCCCCCCAGCCCCCCCCCCCGGCGGCCCCCGTGCCCAGGGCGCCCCGGCCCCCCCCAGAAAGGGGAAGCAGCGACGCTGCACCGCCCCCCCCCCCCGCCGGGAGGGGAAATGGGGCCGCGGCACCCAGCCCGGGGGGGGCAGGGGGGGCAGGTGCCCGCTGCCCCGGCCCGGGGGGGGCCCAGCACCCCGGCTCCATGGGGGGGGCCCCCAGCACCCCTGCCCCTTGGGGGGGGGGGGTCTAGGGAGGAACGGCCCCCAACCACGCTCCTGCGGGGGGGGCACCCACCACACTGACCCGGGGGGGGGGGGGCAGCGCCCTCGGCCCGGGGACCCAAAGCCCCAGTGCGGCCGGGGGGGGGACGCGGCGCCCCCGCTCTGCGGGAGCTGACCCCAACCCGGGGGGGGGACACGGGGACACCCACCGCCCCGGCGCAGCGCGCGCGGCCCGGGCAGCCCCGGAGACCCCGCGGCCCCCCCCGCGGCGAGACGCGCCCGGTCCCGGTGCAGCCCCCCCCCAACCCCCCCCGCAAAAACGGGATCCCCGGGGGGGGGGGGGGGACACACACGCACCCGGGAGGCTCTGCCCCAGCGCGGTGCGGAGCCGCGGCACGGCGGGCGGGGCAGCGCCTCCGGGGCGGAAGGGCGGGGGGGAGGGGGGGGAAGGGGGCCGCTCGGTACCTGGTCACGGAGGGGCGCCGCCGGGTCCCTAGGGCCGGGCGGCTGCGGGCGGCGGCTGCATGGCGGCGCGGGGCGGCCCAGCCGGGGCCGGGGGGCGGCGGGGGCTCAGCGCGCGGCGGCCGCGGCCATTGCGAGTCATGTGCTCGCGGGGAAACTTTACCCGGGGCTGGGCCGGGCCGGGCGGGGCTGGGCTGGGCACGGCGGCGGCGGCGGCGGCGGCGGCGCGGCGGCGGCAGCGGCGGCGGGGGAGGGCGCGCGCCGCCCCGCCCCGCCCCTCCCCGCCCGCTCGCCCCGCCCCGCCCCGCCGCGCCCGGCCACGCCCCCGCCCCGCCCCGCCGGCCAATGGGGCGCCTCCGGGGGCGGGGCGCTGGCTGCACTGGAACTCTGAAGTAGCGAGCAGGCGGAAGGGGAGAACGTGGGTGCGCGCGCCGCGGCGGGGGGGGGGGGGGCGCTTAAAGGGGCCGCGGCCGCGAGCGGGGTCGGGGCGGGGCGCAGCCCCGGCGGCCTCAGTTCCCCCCCGGGCTCGGTGCTGCCCCGGGGAGGCGGTGGCCTGGCCGTGGGGGGCCCCGAGCTGCCCTCCCCCCCCCCGGGTGGGGGTCACCCAAGGCTGCGGAGGGCTGGGGGGTCCCACCATGGGGATGGGGGTCCCCCGGGCAGCGCAGGGCCCGCGGGGGGGGCGGCAGGGGTGACCCCGGGCCACGGGGCGGCACACAGCGGGGGGGGCCGCAGAGCCGGGGTCACCCCGGATGCCTGGGCCCGGAGGAGCAGGGTGGGGGGTCACCAGGGATGCAGTGCAACGGTGCTGGGGGGGCCCTGAGCTGCCCCGGGGGGGGCTGGGGGGGTCCCTGGCACGCACAGTCCTGCACCCCGGCACCCCCTGCCTGCCCCCAGCCGGGCCGGGCCACCCCGGGGGGGGCTGCAGCCGGCCGCCCCCGGCCTCTGCGGGGCCCAGCTGGAGCCCGGGTTGCCCCCCGCGTGCACACGCATGCACACGCATGCACAAACACACATGCACACACATGTGCGCACACGCGTGCACACTGCCTGCTGCCCCCACGGCCCCCACGGCCCCCCCATCCCGCCGTGGGGCCGGTGCCCACCGGGACCCAGCGAGGGCCGCGCCGCCGGTTAAAGCAACTTTGCTGTGAAAAGGGAAGAAAAAGGAGAACCGCCGCACCCGACCCCCGCCCCAGCGAAGCGGGAGGGGGGGCACCGAGGGGCTCGCGGGGGGCCGGGGCGCTGGGACCCCCGTGCTGCCGGCCGGGGCGCCGAGCAGAGCTGCCCGTTAGCGGCCCGCTGCCCTAACGAAGCCCCAGCTCACCTCTGCGCGGGGGGAGCCGCAAGTTGCCCCCCCCGGAGGCCAGAGAAGGGCCGGGACCCCGCTGCCGGGGGGATGCCGGGGGGGCCGCACGCCCCCTCCCCGGCGAGGCCCGGCCGCGGCGTGTGCTCAGCCGAGAGGAATGCGGCAAATCGCTGCCAGATGTGCGGCGGCCCCCCTGCTCCGCGACCCCCCCGGCAGCCGCCCGGCCGGCACGCGGCCCCTGCCCTCGCGCCCTGGCCCCCGCCCGGCCCGGCACGGCACCCGCCCGGCACGCAGTGCCGGGCGGGTGCCGTGCCGGGCCGGGCGGGGGGGTCACCGGGGGTCCTGCCCCATCGCCCGGCCCCGGCGCAGCCAAGCAGAAAGGGGCTGTCAGATGGGATCTGGGTGATGGCGCGGCGGGGGGGCCCTGCCCGGCCACGTGGCCGCTTATGTAAGGAGGGAGCAGCGGAGGACAGGCAGGGCGCCGGGGACGCCGAGGCCACCCGGGCACCCGGGCCCGCCATGCGCAGGCACCGGAGCACGGGCACGGACATGCGGGTGGGCACGGGGGGGCCGGACACGCGTGTGCCGGAGCGGGGGGACAGGGACACACGTGCACTGGAGCAGGGGGACAGGGACACGCGTGTGCTGGAGCAGGGGGACAAGGACATGTGGGTGCCGGAGCAGGGGGACAGGGACACACATGCACCGGAGCAGGGGGACGAGGACACGCGTGTGCCGGAGCAGGGGGACCTGGATGTGCAAGTGCCAGAGCAGCAGGACAGGGACACACGTGTGCCAGAGCAGGGGGACAGGGACATGCAGGTGCCAGAGCAGCAGGACAGGGACACGTGTGTGCCGGAGTAAGGGGACAGGGACACACGTGTGCCAGAGCAGCGGGACAGGGACACACGTGGGCCAAAGCAGGGGGACAGGGACATGCCAGCCCCGCGGCCTCCCCGGTGCTGAGCCGGGGACCAGGGCGTCCCCAAGCCGCCGCCGCCGCCGGGCCCCTGGCCGCGCGGGTGATTAACGGCTCCGGCGGGAGCCTCTGGCACCCGCACGAGTGAATCAATTTGCGCTATGGATTTTTCATCCACTGCGGCAGAAAGCGGGTGCTGGAGGGCTGCCGCCGGGCCCAGCGCCGTCCGCCCGCCCGCGGGGCCAGCCTCGACGGGCGCCGGGGCCACCGTGACCCCCCGGGGCCGCCGTGACCCCCCGGGGCTGCCGCCGGCCCTGCTGCGGTCCCGTGCCGCCAGCCGGGGCCCAGCGTGGCCGGATGCCACCGGGACCGGGGACCCCCCAGCCCCGCACCCCCGCTTGCCGGCAGCCGGGGCCCAGGTGTCCGGGCGGGCGCGAGCACCCGGCGGGGGGGGGCCGGGGGGGCAGCGCGGGCACCGCCGCACCCGCGTCACGGCCGCGTCACTGCGGTCACGCACGCTGCCAGCCGCTTCCTCCCAGGCACCGTCACCGGGGCCACGGCTCCGCGGCGCCCCAGGATGCTTAGCCCCCCCCCCGCCGAACCCCCCCCCCGCGCAGCCCCTGCCTCGGTTTCCCCACTGCCCCCACGGCAGGAAGGGCCCAGGCGTCCGGGGCCAGCCCAGCCCCACAGCGTCACCTCGATGGCACCCTGGAAGCCGAGGGGGGCCGGGGGCAGCTCCCGCGGGGACGAGGGGCCGTGCCAGGCCCCGGGTGGGGGGGGGGTCTGCGGCCCCCCGCGCCGGCCCCTCATTAGGCTCCAACCGCCGCCGCTGCTGTGGGAAAGGGCCGGGAGATCAAAGGGGCCCGGCGGGAGCCCGAGTCCAATTAGGGCCTTCAAGCAAGCAGGGGGGGGGCCGGGGGGGGCCGGGAGCCCAGCTCCACCACTGCAGCCCCCCCATCGCCCCCCACAGCATGGGGCAGCCTGGGGGGCCGGACCCCCCCTCACCCTCCTGCACGGGGGAGCAGCACCTCGGGACCCCCCCGCCGAGCCCCCGACCCCGCTGCCCTTGGAGGAGGTAGCAGTGCCGTGCGCGGCCCCCCCGGCGGCTGCAAAGGGGGGCAAAACCCTCACATTTAACACAAACCGAGGGGCCGGGGGGGGGCAGAGCCGCAGCGGCCGGGCCCCGTGGCCCCCCCCCAGCCGCAGCCGCCGCACGCGCCGCGGCCGGCCGGAAACCGAGCGGGAGGCGACACGTCGTTTCCAAACCAGAGCAGCTTTATTGCCATGCGGGAGAGAAAAAGGGCCGTTCCCCGCCGCTCCCCCCACGCCGCAAGCGTCCGGGGGGGGGGTGGGAGGCCGGCGAGCGCCGCGGCCCCCCCGGGGCTCCCCGCGGCCCCCCCTCCCCGGGAACCGCCCGGCTTCAAAGGGGGCCGCGAGCGCGGCAGCAGCCGTCGCGTTTCCGCCCCCGCGCCGCGCACGGGCTCGCGCCCGGCGCCAGCCTCCCGCTTTGATCTCCCGCTGTGCAAAAATAATAATAAAAATATATATATACACACACGCAGGATCACGGCGAGGCGCGGCACCAGCCCGGCGAGGGCCCGGAGGCGCCTCCCGAACGCGGTGCGGGTCCTCCGGCCACGTCCGCTTGCTCCCGGGCCGCGGCACGACCAAAAACGAACATGCAATTAAAAACACAACAGCAGCGCAGCGCAACTGCAACCGAGCCCAATTCACCCAAAAATTCACCCGAAAATTCACCCAAAAACTCATCCACGGGGGGACCTGGGGGGCGGCGCGGCGGGGGCTACGGCAGCCCCTGCGCCAGGATGCTCCCCACCAGGGCGGCATCCCGCAGCGCCCGCTCCACCTCCTGCTCCTCCAGCTTCAGGGAAACCTGCGGGAGACACAGAGCCGCTCAGCGCCCCGCCGGCCGCCACCACCGCCACCACCGCCACCGCCACCACCGCCACCTTGGCCAGCCGGGCTTCCTTGGCGCGCTTCAGCTCGAGGACGCCGCGGGCCTCCAGGAGGGCGGCGAGGGCCAGGCACTCGGGCTGCTCGGCGGGCGCCAGCCGCTGCCGCCGGCACACGCGGCTGTAGGCGTCGTGGAGCTGCGCGGGGAAAAGCGCTGCGTCGGGGCGGGCCGGGCGCACCGAGGGGGGACCGCGCCGGCGGGGACGGGGCCGCTCACCTTGCCCAGCGTCACCTCCCTGGCCCCGCGGTGCCGGGCGAGCAGCAGCAGGGAGCACACCAGGATCTTCTGCTGCAGCGGGAAGGAGTCGCCGGCGCCGCCGGAGCCCGCGGCCATGCGTTCGCCGTACACCTCCGCCATGACCCGGGCGACGTGCGGCAGCCCCACGCGCCGCGGCACGGGGCGGCCCGGCGACGCATCTGCGGGATGCATGGGGCACATCGCGCAGCCGCCCCCTCCCTCCCCGCCGCAGCCCCCCGGCCCCGCTGCACGGGCGGTCCCCAGCGCCGGCCGGGACGCCGGACCAGCCGGGGAGGCCGCAGGCAGCGTCCGCGGGGCAGACGGAGGAAGACGGCCGCGCGGCGCGGCTCGGGCGGCAGCTACTCACCGCCAGGCCGCGGCTTGAGGACGGTCTGGCTCCTCACGTCCCGCTCCACCAGCTCCACGGCCCGCCTGGGGGACAGGGGTGTCACCCCGGCAGAGCCGCCGGGCCCAGAAGCCCCCAGACCCCTCGCGGCCCCCGCTGATGTCCCCACAGCCACCCGCTCCCTCCCGGCCCGCGGCGATGGCCCCCGTGGGTGCTGCGGGATGGGGCAGCGTCCGGGGGGCCGGGACCCCGTGGGGCGTCGGGAGCAGCTCGCTCCCCCTCCGCACGCGCTGCTCCACCGGGACCGAGCGCCGCGGCGGCAGCGGGGACCGAGGGGCTCAGCGCTGGGAGAGCAGCGGCCCAGAAGCCGGTCTCCGTTTCCGCGAGCACCGCAGGAGGAGACGGGCTCCGGCTCCGGAGCGCTTCCTCGGCCGGCGGCCTCGAGACGTCCCTGCCGGCTCCTCCCAGCCCCGAGCCCCGGCCAAACCCCGCGGCGGGAGCCCGGCGCTCGCGGCCCAGCTGGCCCCCGGCCCACGCGGCCTGGCAGCGCGCCTGCGGCGGTGGCGGCAGCTCCGGGCCGGCCGCCCCGGCGTGGGATCCCCGGCACGGAGGGGCCGGGAACCCCCCCTGCACGGGAACCGGCCGGCCGGGCAGGGGAAGAGCTAATTCCGACGGCAGAAAGTGGTTCAGCTTCATAAAGAAGCCGGCTTGGGAGCCGCTAATGGGGCTTTCTGTGGTGCAGATGTAATTAAGCAATCCAGCGGCGCGGAGGGGGGGCCGGCAGCGCGCTTGCCTCCCCCTCCGCAGGCGATGGGCCGCGAAGAGCTCTCCCCGCACGCGGGCAGGCGGCAGAGCTCCCGCTGCTCCTGCGGCCCTGCGGGGAGCCCAGCGGCACCGAGCCCACGGGCCACGCGGTGCATTTACCTGCAGACGTCCAGGGCCTTGCGGGCGTCACCGGAGACCGCGGAGACTTTGCGGGCGCAGAACTGGACGGCAGAGCTGTCCAGGACCGGGTCGCCGGGCACCTGCCGAGGAAATGCAGCCCGGTTACGCTGTGGCCGCCGGGATGGCAAATACCGGCGTGCCGCTCGCCGGGTCGCGGCCGAGACCGCTCTGCTCCCGGCCCCTTCTCCCCGCGGCGCCGGCTCGGCCGCCCGGCCCGATTCGGGAGCAGCGCGGCAGCCCGTTTCCCGCGGGCAGCGGCAGCACCGCGCTCGCAGCACCCGCCGGCTTCGCCCACGGCCGCGGTTCTCACCTGCTTCAGGCGTTCCTGCAGGATGGAGGCGAGCTGCTCCCGGGTGTAGGGCGGGAAGGTCAGCAGCTGGGGCCGGCAGCCCGGCCGGGCCTGCAGCCGGGCCAGGCTGCGCTCGGTGAGGTCCAGGGCGTTGGCCATCCCTGCGGAGCGCGGCGAGCTCGCTGAGCCGTGGCGGCGGGGGGGGGCCGGCCCCCGCCACGGACTCTTCCCGGCTCCGCGGCCGACGCGCCGGGCACCGGACGCGGGTGACACTCACCGATGAGGACGAGCCGGGAGCCGGCCAGCCAGGGCCACTCGAACACGGTGTAGAGCACGTCCTGCCCCTTGCTGTCCAGCTGGTCCATCTCGTCCAGCACCAGCAAGCTGCCGGGCGGAAAGCGCGGCTCAGCGCCGGAGGGGCCCGCGAGCATCGGTCTGCCGCAGCCCAGGCCGCGGGAGCAGGACAAGGGCCGGCTTTTGCCGGCACCTCTGCGACCTGCTTTGCACGAAACCCTGCGCAGGCGACGTGCGTCCTGGCAGGCCGAGGCGAGGGCCACCCCGCTCCCGGTGCGGGATCGCTCCCCACGCGGCGCCCGCAACTCACACCATGGGCCCCTTCGCCGTCAGCCGCTTCTCCAGCTTCCTCACCACCTCCCTCCCAGCGCCCCCGGCCGCTGCCGGCAGGCCCAGCTGCTCCGCGACGGCCGGGAAAATGGCCTGCGAGCTGCTGAGCGCCATGCAGTTCAGCACGATGGTCGTGCTCCTCGCAAGCTCGTCCTGCCAGAGAGAGATGCGGGAGGGTCGCAGTGCCGGCAGCCCCGCCAGGCACGGCAGAGCCCCCCGGGCCGGCACCGGTCTCATCCCCGGCGCGCGCGGCCGGGCAGCTGATGCTGCAACGCTCCCGTTGCACCGGACCCGCCTCTGCAGCAGGAACCCAGCAGCCGCTGCGCGTGCAGCGATCACACCGCGCGCAGAAACGGCTGCTAACCGACCTCCTGCTTCCCAAGCCAAGCAGCCGAGCTACGGCGGGTGGGAAAAGCCATTGCAGAAGTCCAGGAAGGCGAAATCTCCTCCCGCTCGTTCCAAACCGCTTGCACAAGCTCCTTCAACCCTACCAGACTTCCCACCCCAGCGCCCGGCTGCCCGATGTGCTCCGCAGGCAGGGAAACACCGGCCTCGCGAAAGCCGGGCTCGTCCCAGCTCCGGCCGCAGCAGAGACCTCGGCCCCGGGGAAGGAGCCCCCCAGGACGCCACGCACCTCGCAGTCCTGCAGCACCCTGCTCAGACAGGCCGTTTTCCCCGTTCCGGGGGCTCCCGAGATGTAAAGGCTGCTGGGTCTCTCCCCGCCGACGTGCTCGCGCAGGAACCGCGTGATGACGCCGGTCTCCCTCTCCCGGGCGGGGAGGCGGTCCGGGACGGCGGTGTGCAGCACGCGCTTCGCCTGCTGGTAGCAGGAGCCTGCGCCGGGGAAAGGGAGGCGTCGGAGGGGGCCCCGCACGCCGGGGGGGTCCCACCGCCCTCCTGCCGGCACCCACCTTCCTGCCGGAAGAGCCGGGAGGGCTCCGAGCTCCGGGGGGTCTCCTGGCCCTGGCGCCGCGGGGAGGGTCCCGGCTCGCCGCGCTTCTCCGGGGAGCCGGGGGCCGGCGGCTCGCCGAAGAGCAAGCGGCGCCCCGCGTTCTCCTTCCTGCCCCGCTTGCTGGGGGAGGAGGGCGGCGCCTGCGGCACGTTGCACAGGTTGTCGTCGCCTGCGGAGGGGAAGCGCGGCGGTCAGCGGGGCCGGCGGAGCCCGATCCCCCCCCGCCCCACCCCACGGAGCGAGGACGCGGCCCCACGGCGCCCCGGCAGCTCACCCAGGCGCTTGAGGGGGCTCAGCGGCAAGGCCTGGGCAGGCGGCGGGGGCGCGTGGGGGGCCGGGCTCCTCGGCCAGGGCGCGAGCCGCAGGGCGGTGGGGTCGGCAGCAGTGGGGCCATCGGCAGCGGTGGGGCTGGCAGTGGGGCCGGCCGGGGCGTCGCGGCTCTTGCCCGGGAGCCGGGCCAGGGAGCGGGCGCTCTTGCAGCAGGGGAAGGCGATGGCGGCCTGGCTCTGCGCGCGGGTGCTGGGCATGGCTGCGGCTGCGGGGAACGGCGTCCATCACGGGGGGTCCGCGCCACCATGGGGCGCAGGCCTGATGCCCCCCAGCCTCGTGCCCACCCCCCCCAACCGCCCCACATCCCCCCTGCCCCCCATCTCTGCCCCAGCCCCCCTTTCGCCTCCACCTCCTCCCGCCCCACATCCCCATCTCTCTGCCCCCCAGCTGCACACGCCTGCTCCCCGCTCCCCCCCCAGCCCTGCCCCACACGGCCCTGCCCCAGAGCCCCACAACTCGGCCCCCGGCAGGCCGGTCCTGCCCCACAGCCCTGCTCCCAATACCCGCCCCAGCCCTGCCCCTCGCGTCCCCAGGCCCTGCCCCACAGTCCCGGGCCCCTGCCCCACACGTTCCCGGGCCCTGCCCCACAGTGCCACGTATCTGCTCCCCGGCCCCCCCCAGCCCTGCCTTCAATACCCGCCGGCTCGTGCCCCATCGCCCCACGTCTCTGCTCCCAGCACCCCCCAGCCCTGCCCCACGTGTTCCCAGCTCCTGCCCCAGAGCCCCACGTCTCCGCTGCCCGGTGCCCCAGCCCTGCCCCCAGCACGCCCGGTCCTGCCCCACACCCCTGTTCCGAGTACCCCCGGCCCTGCCCCGCATGCTCGGGCCCCGTGCCCGCCCCCCCAGCCCAGGCCTGCCCCACACCCGGTGCCCCCCCGGCCCCACCGCCCCCCCACCTTCTCGCACCAACTCTGCTGCGGCCCCGCACTTCCCGCCAAGAAGCCGGCCCGGCCCCTTCCCGCCACCCCATTGGCTCCGCCGCCGCCAATCGAGGAGCTCCGCCCCCAGCGCCGCGACGGAAGGGGAAGGGGCCGCCCCCAGCAGCCAATCGCAGCCGGCGGACGCAAAGTGTGCTGGGAAGTGCAGCCGCTCAGCCGGGGGCGCGGCCCAGCAGGGGAAAACTGAGGCACAGGCCCGGGAGCCCCCCGAGTGCCCCAACACCACCCCCGGCAAAGCCAAGGGCCGGAGCGCGCCGTTGACCACGTGTGCACCTTTATTACTTTTATTTAAATGCAATTTCGAGCTTATTGGTTTTTTATTCTGTTTCCCTCTTAAAAGAGCCCCCCCGGCTTCCACGGGGGCCACCCGTGGGCAGGGAGAACCTCTGTCTGCCTCTCTTTAAGGACAAGGGCACAGTGCACGGACCCCCCCCAGCCGCGGCGCTGGGGGAGACGAACCCAAGCGACCCCCCCGGGCTTCCTCGGCCAGGCAGCGGCCCTCAACATGAGTGCTGCCCGGCACCCCCCGAAAAAGGGCAACTTCCCATCATCGTAGGAAAAAAAATAGCAGTTAAAGGTGAGGGTTTAGTACACCTGCAACGAGCCCACCTTCCTCCTATATTACAAGCTTTTTTACAACGTACAAAATAGATCAGTAACTATGATTAATGTAAAGCCCACCCCGGTACTGCGAGTAAATACAGAGACACCAGCCTGGTACCAACAGCCTGACAGAAGTAGTGTAGATAAGGCAAAACGTCAGCCAGGGACGAGGGGCCCCGGCGCTGCTGGGGGGAGCATGACCCCAGCGCCAGGGCACCACTGTCCTGCGCCCCGGCACGGGTCCCTTCCCGCCCCCAACGCTCCCTGCCCTCACGTTAAAAAGAAAGAAAAAACAAAAACAAAACAAAATCCTGCATCTCTCTGCTGCTTCCACGGACCATTAAGTGTTTTCCTGGTAAAACGCTCCGTTTGGTAATTCAGCCTTAAAAGCAGGGCTGCCCCGGGGGGCTGCGCGCGGGGCTCCGGCTCCCTCCGCCGCCGGCTCGAGAGGCGCCGGCAGGGGCTGGGGTCCCACCACGCCGGCTGTGCCAGGCAAGGGGCTGAAACCCCGCCGGCCGGCCGGCTCCCGCGCGAGGCCGGGGCACGGCACAGGGGGGCCGTGCGGCCGCAGGGAGCATCCCCGCCGCGGGAGCGCAGAGGCAGAGCGGCAGGGAAGGCTGCGGCTTCCCCGCCGAGCTGCCCCACAGCCCCCAGCTCCCGGTCCCTGCCCGGAGCAGCCGCTCCGGCCTCCCTGGGGCACAGGCCGTGCAGCCCGGCACCGCCGGGCTCTTTCTGGATGGTCCCAATCGTCACATGCTCCTTCACTGGCTTCTGTGCAAAAAAGCAATTTGCTGTGTTTGGGTAACAAAACATTCTGCTTGCTCCTCCTCGTCTCACTGTTAGCTTAACGGATTAATATGCAGCATTTCTGCCCATGAGTGTCCCAGACGGAGTGCCCTCGGAGACGCCCCTTTTCCTGTACCCCTCTGCAACTCTGACCTACCCCAGCTCCTTTCCAAGCCCGCACAACACCCTCAGCCTGCCCCAGCCCAGAGGAAAACGGGGCAGCGAGCCGGTTCTGGTCCCAACACCGTCAGCTGGTCTCAGCGTGGTTCGGCACCTGCCCCAAGTCCTCACGCTCAGACCGCAGCGAGAAGCGCCGTCCCGACAGGTCCCAGGAGCTGCGACGAGCGAGCGGAGGAAAGGACCCACCCGGGCCTGCCAGCAAGGTCCCCGAGTCCAGGGTGAGGTGCATAGATGAAGTGGGGCTGGCGGAGACGGCCGAGCTGGGGTTATCTGCTCTTCCTTGCACAGCTGGGAAAACCAAAGACGCTGGGAGTTTCTCATGCAGGTTCCTAGGGGGCAGGGAGGTGGGGAGGATCCATCTGAGGAAGGGGAAGGAGGTCCGTATCTCTGCTCAGGAACAAGCTGCCTGCGCGGCTCGCTTTCACCTGGGGATGGGAGGCAGAGGGGGGGCCCCACGGGTAGCTGCAAGACAAGAAATTCCATTGAAACCAGAACCTGTGCGGAGACTGCCGGCACCGCCGCCAGGGCCGCGTGCCCGGCACCGCTAACGTGCGCCGGCTTCGCCCCAGCCTCCTCACTGGCTGCCAGGGCCGGCTCGGAGGGTCGCTGCCTCGGTGGCTAAGAGCGGCATCTGGCACGTTTGCTCGCCCTCCTCCACCCCCACGCTGCTGCCCTCCCCGCTCGTATTCCCCACAGCGGCCCGGAGCCTGGGATTTGCGACTCGAGAACCAGCCATTGCAGCATGCACGGAAGGCTCAGGGCTTTTCAAATCCACATTAAACATTTATCGTTCTAAAAATAAACGAGCATCCCGTTCTCCCTGGAGTCTCTCCTCCCGGATCTGCAGGGCTGACTCGCAGCAGCAGAACAGCAAGGGCACTTTGTGCTCTGTTAGGAGAGGAACTGGCTCCCGTAAGTGTCGGATCCGAGCGCTTCTGCTCGGGGCCTCTCGGTTTGGCCTGTTACAGCACCTGCACAGAGGCTCTTTACCCTCCACTGCCTGCCTCACACCAGCATCTCAGCTGCAGGGCCAGCTGCTGGGCTCCTTTTATAACTGCTCCAGCACCAAAGGCCAGGAACAAGCCCTAAAGCGTTTCTGCGCACAACGGGTGGCCAAGCCTCCGTCGCCGTCAGCTCCCGACACCGGCAGCACCCTCGAGGGGAGCCAGGCCACGCAGGACGGGGCCGCCTCCTCCCTTACCTCTGTTCGTTTTGCTGGGGTAGATCCTCTGGAAGTATTTATACTCTTCTGGGGCTGGAAAGTCTTCGACAGGGTGAAAGGAATATTTGGATTCAAAGTCATCTGCAGAGAAGGGGAAAAGCGGGTCAGGGAGGGCGGCTCCGAAGGAGCACAGCTAAAGCCGACCTTGCCAGAAGGGCTCAGCACTCCGCACCAGGGCCTGGCCTACGGCAGCTCCGGGGGCTCCTCCTGTTCCCAATTTTCTGTCCCGTGTGAGAACAGCGGTCGCCGATGAGCACGTAGAGCCTGGACCTTCGTGCCTCTGGTCCAACCCTGGCGCCAAGTCAGGGCAGAGCAGCCCCAGGAGCATCCTGTCCCGTCCCCCCCCCCCCGGCTCCATAACCCCCCAGCCTCCTCTGTCTCTGCGCCTCTCATGTTCGCAGCTGGGGAGGCAACGAGGGGCGGCATGGCCACACGCAGGGCTGCTTTTCTCCCCGTGACATACCACGGCAGGATAAACAGGGGCAGTCCCAGCTCAGTCCCTTCCCCTGGCGCTGGCACGGCCCCCCGGGGAGCCGGTTCTGCTGCCAGGCATGGGCTCGCCCACGGTTTGCCGACCACCGGAGAGCAGCACTCCCCTTCCGCTTGTGCGGGGCCTACAACAGCCGTACCCACAGCCGCGCAGCCTTGCTCACCCAGAAAAGCTCTGACGGCGGAGATGGAGTCCCGGTGGCCGTTCCTCACGGGCGGGGGCGGCGGGGGGGGCCCGGCCGGCGTCCTCGTGGGCGGCGGTGGCGGCTTCCCTCGGCTCGGCGGCTCCGCGGACCCGTGCAGTCTGTAGGGGGGCGGGGGCGGCGGGGCGTCTCGCCCGCCGTTACGCAGCATCGGCGGCGGCGGGGCTGCAAGGAAACCCGGGGGGTGAGGACAGCCGCGGCGCGCCGAGACGAGGCATCCCTAGGGCAAACCCTCCCCTCGGCAGCGGGGCCAAGGACACCCTCCGAGGTAGCTTTCCAGGCCAGCTGCCGAGCCGGAGCGCGCCAGCAGCCAGCACCACGGCCCATGGATGTTCCTAGCTCACGTCCAGCGGAGATTTCCTGCTCGTTCCTGACATCTGCATTCCTCCCCGTCAGCTGCGGCCGGGACCTGCCAGCAGCCTGCCCAGAGCGCGGCCAGCCCCGGAGGCCAGCTGGCCCCGCGGCCGCCTCCCGGCTCGCTGCGACGGGACCAGGCGAGGGGCTGCGAGGGCGCAGGGCCGTGTGGGCCAGCCCGCCCCGAGCAGGGTGTCCAGCCCTCGCGCAGCCCCGGCCCGCAGCCTCGCCCCCCAGGGAGGGACCGTGTCCGCCAGCCACGCGCTGCCCTGGAGGACAGGACCGGCACGAGCCCTGCGCCCCGCTGCCGGGCAGCCTGCCTCCAAACCCGCGCTGCTGGCAGAAAGCATCCGCGCCGTGCAGAGCGATCCCACCGGAGCCCCCGCGCCCAGGCGGCACAGGCAGCAGGCTCCACGCGGAGGCCAGGCACCGTCTGCCACGGCGGGGGGCAACACCGCCAACAAGGCTCCCAAAGCGCCGATGGGACCCGCAGCCTCTCCGACCCACCTCTCGCTGCTGCCCAGCCTCCTGCCAATGCACAGTGGCGGTTCATGCTCCTAATTAGGTTAATTACACGCAGACTGACACAGCAGATCCCCGGCTGTAACTCAACGCAGGGATTCTGGCAGGGCCGGAAGGACAGAGCGGCTTGGCAGGGGACCAGGCGGGAGCTGCGGTCTGGACGCGGAGCCCAGGAGCGCGCGGGGGCACCGGGGCAAAGCCGTCACCCAGCCCAGCAGCGTGACACGCTCCCGCCTCGCGCCGTGCGCGGGGGGACGGCAAGCGGCCTCCACCGAGTCACCCAGGTAGCAACGGGACAGGGACACGGGCGACCTCCGGGAGCTCAGACACTTCCCCAAGCGGCATCTGCCGTGGGAAGGTGCCGCCTTCCTTTACAGGGGGCCAGATGGGATGTCCTGGCTCCGTCGGGATGCCTGACACCACGGTCCCGGCACCTGCATCGGAGGCGACGGAGCCTTTATTGCCAGCTGTCCTTCGAACCACCCGCGATGCCCACAGAGAGGGCAGAACAGTCTGTGTTGTGCTAGATGCTCTCCCTGCTGCACGGCAGGTGAAGCGTCCCTCCCTGCTCTGCTGCAGCTTTCCGTCACCACCTCCGTGACATTTAGGAAGCTCAGGGGAGAGCCCGCGGCACAGGCCCGTCTCCAGCTCCGTTCTGTTCTCTCCTCCCACCTCGGGAGGCGGCTCCTGCCCCAGGAGGACGCACCAACCTCACGTGCGAGAGCTGCCAAGCCACAAGCCATTGCCAACAACCGGCATGGAAGGAACCGGATAAACAGAGGACGTGACCAGGGACATCTATTGAACATGACAGTCCAGATACCGCCTCTGGCTCCGGCAACCCCTGCGCCGACTGCCGCGTGCGGGAGAGACCTCGCTGCGTCCCGGCTTTGACTCTTCCCCGGGCGCCTCCTGCCACCGAACCACCCCTGCGGGCAGGCGACCCTGCTCCGACCCACGACGGCTGCTCTGTCTCGGGGGCAAAGGAGTCGGGACGAGAAGAGCGCGAGGTTCTTACCTGCTCCTCTGCTGGGGGGGTCTCTGGCCGGCGGAGGGGGACGACTGCTCTGGAGAGACGGGGAGGCTGAAGCAGGCGGCGGCGGCGCGAGACCCCGCAAGGGCCCCGGCGCCTTCCTATGCAAGGAGTTGTGTCTCTGCGGCAGCTCCGGGGCAGACTCGCCGATGGGGCTGGAGGGGCCGTTGGGGACCCCCGGGGGCTGCCGATAGGGGGGCGGCGGCGGGGCGAGGGACTGGCTCTGAGCTCCCGACCCCGTCCGGAGGCTGACCGGGGAGGGAGGGGGCTTGATGGGTGGCGGGGCGGGGGGCCCGTCCCTGCTCACGGGCAGGCGCTGTCCCGGGGTGGGCGGCAGGGGCTTCTCGCGGTTGTAGGAAGACGCCTTGGTGCCGTGGGCAGGAGGGGGGGCGGGAGGCGCGGCGGCACGGCGGCCCGGCGGGGGGGGCGGCGGGGCGGACGAGCTGTGCTTCATGCCGGTGCTGCCGGCGCTGTTGGGCCGGGAGAGGTCGGGCAGGGAGGGCCTCTGCGTGCGCGGCAGCTCCGGGGGGGAGGCCCGGCTGTTGTCGGAATCATCCTGAGGTCGGCTGTTGCTGGCGGGCACCGGGGGCCTGGGGGCGGCTGCTCGGGAGCCGGGGACTTGCAGCGTTTGCTTACTGGAGCCGTCTGCAGTAAGAGCAAAGCCATGGAGTGACTTGCCAGACCCAGCACCGGCTGGGAATCAGCGAGAGCGACGGACAACGCTTTGTCCCGGAGCCTGCGCACAGCGCGGGGCAGCCTGCCCGCTCTGCCGACAAGGGCCAGAGCTCGGGGAACACTGTCTGGCACAGGCGGGGAGCTGGCACCGCTCTCAACCGCACACGGCTCCTCTCTCACCACTGCTATTCGCTCTCTGGCTTGCTGGAAGGCAGGTTGCCACAGAAAATAGCAGACAGAAACGTTCAACAACACATATGACTCCCAGGCCCTCCACAGAGATCATTCCCAAGCGGCTGCTACAGCAGAGAGAACACAGCTTGCTTGTGGCCATGTCGGGTGTTGATCTGGGGTCCCCGTCTCTAGCCAGCTGAAACCCCCAGCAAGATCCTCACCCCTTCCCTGCTCAGGGATCTCCCCAGGGCAACGCACAGTCACACGGCCGTTACCTGAGGTGTCCTTTGCTCCTACGGGTCTGAGCTTGGGGACGCCACCTTGGAAGAGGCCTCCTTTGGGCTGGATCGCAGCCGAGCCAGAACCGTAGCTGCCGCCTCCGCCACCCTTGGGCTCTGGAAAGAGAGAGGCAGAGAGGCTAAGTGGTATCAGCTTCCTCCAAGTAGGAGCCGCTGGAAGCGACTCGAGGGAAGCCACGAAGCCATCCTGAAGGCCACGGCAGCACCCAGCACAGGGCTCAGAGAGGCTGAGCGCGTCCCAGGGACGTGCCAGGCAGGTACTCACTCTCCAGGATCGGTGCGCTCCGGTCATTGATCTGTGTCACTTTCTTGAGCTTGGTCCCTTTACAGATGTCCTGCAGGAGGGCCCCGCGCCCCCGCTGCTCCTCTCGGCTCAATTTCGGCGGCTCTGTGTTCGCCTGGAGACAAGAAACAGCTTAGCAGCATTTTGCATGCGCGTACGGACACCCCAGCGCACGGAGCACAGCCTGACTCCACCTTCGCGGTCCCACACCCCGCTCCTCTGCCGGGCCAACAGGCAGCCCGACCGTCTGCCAGGGAACAGCGCTCTCCGAGACGCCTCTTCGCGATGGAGCAACCCGGCTGTCCCAAGTCCTACACCGCCATCCCGCCGGATGAAGCGGAGACCCCGTCCCGCCCCAGCCAAGGCACAGCTCAGAGCCGCACGCCAAGTCCCCGGCTCTCCCTCCGGAGCTGTCTCGGAGCGAGAGGTACTAGTGCAAAAGGAGAGCCCGGAGGCGCCACGGGGTCCGCGTGCAGCCCCTTCCCTCACACGAGCTCCGCTGTAAGGGAAACTGAGGCACAGCTCACGAGCGCCAGAGGCTCCCACCAGGCTGGACTCCAGGAGGTCCAGCCACACAGCACAGGGGACCTGAGCAAAAGGACCGCAGGGACACGGGCCACCCTGCCACCGGCCCGGCCACGCGAAGGGGCCAGAAGCTGCGAGAAGGCTCTTACCTGGCTGAAGGTGGGAGGCGGCGGGGGGCCGGGCGGGGGCGGAGGGGGCGGAGGGATCGGCATCCTGGCCGGCTCCGGCTGCTCAGTGCCCGGGACGAGCCTCCTCACTCATACCTGCGGGAGGGGAGGAAGGAAGCGGTCAGGGACGGAGGGGAAAGCCGGCGAGCCCAGCAACGGAGGAGAGCGGCCCAGGGCAGCGCGCAGGGGCCCTTCGGCTGGAGCAGCGCTTGAGGGCGGCCGCAGTCCCCGCAGCCCCGCAGGCAGGGCAGCGGCAGGCAGCCGGCCCGCCGGCCCAGGCTGCCCTCTCTCAGCTGGCTCCGAAGGGCAGCCGGGTCCCTCCAATGCCCCACGACCGAAGCCGCAATTCCCCAATTCCCCGGGGCCAGGGCCACGCAGCCTGCGGCCGAGCCGGAGCTGTCGGCAGCTGAGACCCGGGACGTTTTTCACCTGATGGCCTTGCTTGGGAGAGAAAACCCGGCTACGCTAACTCTGCGCCATCAATCCAGCTTCTTTATCTGCGGCAGGAGGCTGCTTACGCGGAGATGCGACAGGGCCCCAAAGTCAACGCTCATCAGCACAAATCAAGGGCTAACCCTGGCGCACATCCCCCGTAGGCCCCTCTAGCTGTAAATGTAGTTAAATCTGCCACACAAATTACCAAGCAGAAAACAGATGAAGAGGAATGCGGTGCTGCCCTGCGGTTCGCACAAGCAGAGACTTTCCGTCCCCAAACAGCCCTGACAGATAAACCAGATTTTCAAAACCCACTTGGATCTCATTTCGATAAACTCCCAATGCTCCAAAGGCTGATTGCGCTCCACATCTAACTTAATTTTAACAACTGCGACTCCAAAGCTCCCTTTGACGGCGTCCACGTGAGCAGGCAGCACAACAAACTTTCCCAACATCGATCTAATTACGCTTCAATCCATCTGATTACGAGTCTGAAACAAAGCCGTCCGCTCCACGACTTACCCGGAGCGGCTCCGAACCAGCGCAGCCCTCTGCCATTCGGACTGCGCACAACCCAGCGGAGACCGGTACCGGCAGCCAAACGCTTAAAGGGAGGAAGCGGGGACAGGAAGAAGCCTGAATCACCGGCTGATCACGAGCCAGGCCGCTGGGAGCAGCCCGGCAGGTAGGGCCATCGCGGCAGCACCGGCTAAGGGAATAGGAATGTGGTGACTGGAGGCCTCGCTCGCCACCGCGGGAGGTGCGGGTGCTCGGGGCAGACCGAGAGGCAGGGGCAGCAGCCCCGCTCCGGAGCCACAGAACGCTCTTCCTTTGGGAATCCAGTCCCTCAGACACTAAAGGGGACCACGATGCTACTGCCTGCGAAGAGCTAGTTTCATATTTAAAGCCTCTAGACTTCCGATCCCCGAGCTCCAGGATGTGCGACCACAGAGGTCACAAACACACTCACCACCACGGCGAAGGTTTCGTTATAAGCCAGGCAACGAAAGCCGGGGCCCGCGACATTTGACAGGGTTTGTAGGGGTATTAAAATGCAGATCCCTTCCGAGACTCACCTTCCGCTAGACAAACTACTCCCACTGCCATGACTCAAAGGACCCTTGCCAGAGAGGCCACCTCACTCCAGACCTCTCAGACACGTACCTTCTCCTCCAACACGTGCTGCGTTATTTTGCTCCGGACGAGGCTCAAGGCCTCGCGCAGAAGAGGAACTAACGTCAAGCCGTTTCCCCCTCACCCCCTCTACACCACCGATCCTCCCACAAAGCCGGCGTGCTCCACGAACTGGAGCGAAGCACGGCAAACCCACAGGCTGAACCTTTCCCACCACTGCAGATCAGACAGTTCACAACGTACCAGCCTGGGACTCGCAGGCGCTGCCCGAGACGTGTTCAAACAGGAGCTCTTTTCCCCGGTGCTCCTTCCCATCCCGCAGTGAGATCATGTCCCCAGAGCTGGGGCTGCACAAGCTGTTGCCAGACCAGTGCGTGACGTCCCGAGGACAGCGTGACGTCCCGAGGACAGCGTGACATCCCGGCACGACCCACGGGAGGGGACAGGGCAGGGGAGCCCAGGTCTTGTCTGAACACCAACGGCTCACGGTAATTAGCAGAGTTACAGCTGAGACACGTGCCAGGTAACGAGACTCCCGACCGGGTCTCATGTGTCACAGGCCCTGGCCAGCGCAGGAGCGGTGCCAGGACTGCAGGCCATCACCTCCGCTCCTGAGCCGCCACAGCAGAAACGCCCCGTCAGCTCCCGGCTACGTTTCCGCTCCGGCACGTTACTCGCACGGCGGCGTTTCCCACCCCGCTCCGCGCTTTGCTGCAAGTCGCGGGCTGCCCCGGAGGCCTGGCAGCGTTTGGACACTCCCATGAGGGGCACAACAGCGGCCCGTCACCTCGCTGAACCCGACGGGGACTCGTCAACAGTCAGAAAACGAGTAAACACCAAATCCGAAGCAGCAGCACGCCGCTCGGTTCCGCCCGTTCACCCCGCTGGCCCACGACGTCGGCACCGCGTCGGGCTGAGCGGCAAGGGAAAATCCCAGAAACATGACTTGGTGCAACTGCGGGCTGGGGAGGAGAGGGGTATTTCTACAGAGAAAGCCATGAGTCATTATTTCCCTGCATCTGCCATGCCCTCAAAACTACTGCTGCTCTGAAACCCGCATTCAAATGAAGGATCTGACCTAGAAGAGCGAGCGAGGAGGGGGAGAAAAAGAGTTTAAGCTAAAGCAGCTTGAGGATAAAGCGGAGCTGAATTCCTGACAAACGGGTCATTTCGTTCAGCGCGGCCCCATTCAGGTTGTGGATTAACAGCAAAGGTCACATTGAGAAACAAAAATCAAGAGGCACCGAATTCAGCCACAGAAAATCAGTGCATGGTGGATGCCGATTATTTCGTACCATGAGAAAAGCTGAAACCTCTGGGTGGGAACGCTGGAGTAATCTGTGTCTGTCTTTAAAATAAAGCCTAAATCTTTAATGTTTGTGAAGAGAGGCACAGCTGATAAAGATTAGGGAGACACAGGCTAAATCCTGCAAGAAAAAAACACCTGGGGGTTCTCCCAGCAGCGCTCGCCAACCCTCCCCGTGCAGCGTGGGCCTCGCGGACGGCCTGCCCTGCTCAGACAGCGGCTTCTCTCCGCGTTTCTTTCCCTTTGTTCCTCATTACCAGGGATTCTCTCCCGAAGCCGGATCTTAACGTTTGAGAGCTCCATATGCCACGGCAGCAGCTTGCTGCAGTTGCAGGGAAAGTGATTTAAAAGACCTGAATCGGGACAGTGTGAAAGACACCCTCTAGATCAAAGCGCGGAAGAGAGCTCTTCTTCAGCGAAGCCAGAAGGGGCAGATTCGCGCTGCTGCTTTCCCTCTAAAACAAAAACAAAAACCAAGAAAGCCGTGAGGAAACCAGGAGGACGACAGCGTAAAAAGAAAACCAAAGCCACCACTCTGGAGGAGAGTTCACCCAAATCCAGGTCTCTGTCCCGCCACCGCGGAAAGCAGACAGGTTACTTCAGCCCTCGCACTGACTTGTGGCAGCCCACAGCACTGCAAACCGGGTTTCCCTTGCCAGCTCCACGTTCAAAATACTATTAAAAAGCAAGAACTTTATACTCAGCAGTCCACCTCTCTTGTAAAACAGCTGAATTAGCTTAACAGCTGCTGTCCTTCAGCCAGAAGCGCAGCAGAGCCAGCTTGGATGAGTCGCAAAGACCAAAATAGCCCCCTCCATGCTTCCCCCCCGTCAGCAGCACTCGCCCCGTCCCCGACTTCACAGCGCTGCATCCTTTCGTGCCTCCCGCGCTCGCGGTGCCGAGCTGCAACACCCAGCAGACCCCCGACATCTCAGGGGCCAGACAAGCTTGGCCTTGAAAGGCCTGCGCCCAGATAAACCGGCAGCAGGAGCACGCCCTGGTTTTTAGGCATTTTCAAGTCCACATTTGCTGCAGAGTGAAATGAAGTGTTTTCTGCACAAAGCAGCCCTGGTTTCTGCTCGTCCCTCAAGGTGGAGGGTGTTGGTGTGCGTGCTTTTTTGTTTTTTTGTTTTTTTTAAGCAGGACATGCAGCAGTGACCTTCAGACGCCACGAGCGTGTTTCCTTGCTTTTCAGGGGGATCTGGGCACCGTGGCGGATTTGTATTTCACAGCTACGCTGCTTCCGCGGCGAGCCTGCATTTGCAAACCCAAGATGAAGCGTTTCATCCTCAGGGAGGCAGTGGCTTTGAACTGCAGATCAAGCGGAATTTCCAGCCCTCTGATGTCGGCTGCAGAATGCGGCGGCACCGGTTCGGGGACGACTTCCAAGGCTGGACCTTTCCAAACGCCCTCCCCGCCGCCCCCACGTTAGAGGGCTCCTCTTTCTTCCACCTCTTCCCATCCAAACCCTCGAGTCTTTGTTATCCCGAGTGCAGCCTTCCCAACTCAGACCCTGTCCTCCGAAGCCTGACATTTCTGCCTGTTCTCAGGAGAAAGGGCTTAGGCAGCGCTGAAGATGCAACATAAATAATTTATCCTGAAAGACAGCCATCGCAGAATTTAAGGTCATTCAGGCTTTTAAAATCGTATCAGAATGCTTTAAGAGAGCGAGCTGCCATCTCAATTTGGAGCGTCTCGGAGAGCTGGTGCATCTCTGCATGCAGACAGACAGACACGCTCCAGCCCTGCGGGACTCAGACGTTCACTGTGAATTATTAACAGCCCACGGTCACTGACAATGCGTTTTTAACAAAACCCTGAACACAAAGTTTCTGATGCCTCGGGGCCAAATTCCACAGCCCTCGGTGGAGCGGAGGCTTCCCCGTCCGCCGCCACGAGCCCTGCTCCGTTAGGGGACCCCGGAGCCGGACCGTACGCTAACAGCTTTCCATCACGCTCAGCTCGGTTCATTTGGCAGAGGAAACATTTAATCAGCAGCGAGGAATCGCGTCCCGACATTAGGCTACAGCAAAGGGAAGAGCAGGAAGAGCCCCTCCCACGAGAGCCCGCAGACTTCCCTGCCTCTCCCCGTCCCACGTGCCAGCGAGGAGGGAGAGGAAGGCGGGAGGCAGAGGTGGCACACGAAGGGACCTGACGGGAACTCCTCTGAACCACCGCTCCCGCCGGCGGAGATCGCCGATTGTTCCAGCGGGAGGAAGCGGAGGGAGACACAGGGACTTCCCGGCTGCTTCGGCTGTGACCCACGGCGGGGAACAGAATGGGCTGCGCGGCCCACGCCTCCGGGAGAACAATACCCTGCTAAAGGCAAAGGGCTCCCGGCCTGGTGTTAGTAGTCCAGAGTTCAGATAAAAATGGCTTTTTAACAGCTGCCAGTGACCCACCTTCCCCTTCACCAAGGGCTTTAGCAACCGCTTGAACATCTAGAGCAAGTGAAGGCTGCCCGCTGGAGCGGATCGCCGCGTAGTCTGCCCCACGAGACCGGGGGATGCTCAGAAACACATCGGGGGAGACCGAGCAAGGACAACTTCCATGGCTTCGGGCTGCCCCGAGCAGGATGGGGAACGGAGAAGGCTCCGGCCACCTCCGAGAGCCCTTCAAAGCCCCTGAGGGCCGAGGGAGCCCACTCACATGCCAGGCAAGCTCAGAGCCAGGCGCTGGCAAGCCACGTCCGAGGTGTTCCACGCAGCAAGCGCAGGCCCAGCAGAGCAGCAGCCTTCGGTCCTCCCCTCCGCAGGGCCGCAGCCGACGTGCTACCGGCAGTGAGCAGCACGGAGCGAACTCGCGGCTCTCCCGGCTGTCATTCAAAACCAACAGCGTGTGAAGCGAGCTGCAAAACGGGACCGGCGCTGCTCGGCGCAGAGCTTGCGACACTCGCAGCGCTACGCGGCAGCAGTCAACAAGTCTCCAGCTCCAGTCTGCCCCCCTGAGCTCGCTGTCAGCTGCTTCAGCATCTGCTCAGCGAAGGCCTGAGCCAGGAGGAAAGGGCAGCGAAACGCCCAGGTAGAGCCCTCCGCCAGGAAAAGCCCAGGAACTCGACCAGGCCCAGCTGAAGGCCACGCTCCCAAAACAAGCCCATGTGCCAAGGTTTTATTCCAGACTCACCCCAATATCCGAGCGCTTGGCCACAACCCGATCCGCCCTCTCGCTGGCCAGAACCGAAGGGATGACGCTTCTGGGTCTTCCAGCTCGGCCCTTATGGAGCGGCCGTCCTTCCCCAGCACGCGGGCCCGAGCGGGCAGCGTCTCCCCAAAAGGTCACTGCATCACGAGACTAAACGGGTTTTGCAAGTGTTTTAGGAGAAAAGCTGGTGTTCTGCCGAGCCCCCCCTAGCTCCCACCCCTGAGCAAGCCCACCAAGTTCAGTTACATCCACTAAAGGAGAAAAAGCTGGTGAAGAACCATGAGCTGAATGAACACACTGCTTCGAGGTCTGTTCTCAGGAACCTGGAAGGAGGATACCGTGCGCCTTTAAACAACGGCAGGACCAGCTCCAGCTTAAACTCTTCCCCCTCCCGCTCCACCCCGGCCCCGCTCCCTCCGTACCAGCCTTCGCCTGTGTTCAAACACGCGGCTTAAACAGAAATCCTGCCGTGCCCCGGCAGCGCTGCCGGCTCCGCTGGCCACCCTCCTCCACCGCGGAGGGTCCTTGAGCCACTCCACCCCGGTGACCTGGCACCCGCGGGGCTGGATCCGCCTCTCCAAACCGGAGCTCTCCGCCGGCCCTGCCCAGCTACCGCCCCGCTCCGTCCGGGAGCTGCCAGGCCTGGGGGGCTGCTCCAGGCTGGACACACCGGTGCCATCGCACCCCATGGCCACTGTCCCCTCTCGCCGTGGCATTACCCAGGGACTGCTAGTGCGGGGCTCTGCTCTCCTCCTCCTGCCACTTTGCTCTTTCATGAAAAATATGAATTTTCACCACTACAGACAGCTTTTTTCCTGACCAGTGGTGTCACATTCGCTGTCCTCCCCACTGCAAGGGCCTCACCATCAGAGGACTCAGTGCTCTACTAACGGGGCCGATGGAGCCCTGTCGTCTCCGCACGCCTCCTGCCAGACGCCCAGCTCCCAGCTCCCGTCCCGTCGGGCACTTCCGAGCCTCTCCTGACAGCTGCCTGCCAGGCCTCTCCCTCTTCCCGCCAGGTACCCGCTGCTCACTGGTTCAGCAACGCTCCCTGCCTCTTAATTTGCCGGTCAGGCTACGGGGGATGCTCGGGACAGCACAGGGACGCTCCAGCCCCGCTCACCACCGTCCCTCGCTGCAGGCCGGGGGCACCAGGGCCCGGCTGCTCCCCAGCCCCTGCCTTCTGCGCCGGCTCTTTTGCAAGAGCAGCTCCGAGCCCGGCTGCGGGAGGCGGCACTGGAAGGGGCGCGCGGAGCCAGGCTGGAGCGCGAGGTCCCTCGCTGTTCCACAGGGTCCAGCCAAGTATTGTCAGAGTTTTCCTAGGCAAAGGCCAAGCAGAGATGCACCAATCTGTGATCCAGAACAGACGGGGCAAATCACGGAGCCAGAGCGCGAGGCGCTCCGTGCTGCCGGGAAGCGCCGGCTGGAACGGCGCGGCTCCCGCTGCAGGAGCTACCCGAAACCACCCCAAAGCCACCGTGACCTCACAGAAAGGAAGCAGTCGCTCGGAAAACTGTCGCTGATTGCTTTTAAAGTTTTAATTGGCTAAAAGACCCGCATCTTTCCCCTAACCAGGTCTGCAGTGAGAGTAATTAGGAGAAAACTTTACAAGCTGCCATACAATATCCAGCGCTTGAGCGTTACTTTGGGACACGTGCACTCAATACTTGTGCAGGGCCCTAGAGCTACAGAAACTTCCCAAATGGCCCTGATTTACACTGCGAGATCGACACAGCGGCTCGCAGCCTGGGTGCGGAGCCCACCACTCATCCCACCAGCGCGACATCCGCATTTACAGAAACCTCCCGTCCCCCCCAGCACCGTCTGGGAGGCTCCAGGGCGCAGCAAGCGCCGCTTTGGAAGGGCCAACGGTTCACAGGCACGCCGCGGACCCGCGACGCTCGGGCACGAGGCCGGAGGGGCTGAGGGCCCCGCGAGCCGTCACCGCAATGGCCACCGTTGCGGTAGGTGTAAGAGTGTGAAGGAAGCGCCTGCGTCGATGCCAAGGGGGAAATCGAGCCAAGCCCTGTCAGAGCAAACCCTCCGCGCAGGCAGCTCCACACTCTGCTGCTCTTTAGGTTGCTAGGTGCCAAAAACACGCTGCAAATTCACAGCCAGCGCAGAGGAAAAGGAGAGTTTGCTGAGAGACATGATCTAGTAACGGAACGTGACAGATGGGAGAAGCAAAGACGGGGTCGGACAGTCCTTGCGGACACGGTCCCGACGCCCCGGCAGCCCGCGTGCCAGCCGCCCCGAGCGCCCGGAGCGGCGAGCTAACGCGCACAGCACCCTCGCTGCTCTGCCAAAGGCAGGGGCTGGATCGGCCCCGGGCGCCGCCAGGCAAGTGACCCAGATTCCAGCCCGCGCCAGGGAAGATTTGAGCCCGCTGCCTCCAGGCTGAACGCGCCGGGCCCCACGGGGAGAACGCAGGGGCCCAGCTTGCCGCTGCCATCGCGGCACGGAGCGGCTCCCGGCACGGGCCGGGGAGAGGGTCCTGCTCTGCGCAGCGGACACCTGCTTCGCGCGGGCAGGATTTCCAGCCGGTGGGAAGGGCTCTGCACGTCCCCCCCCAACCCTGCCGTCACCGCAGAGCACAGCCCAGGGCAGGGGCAGCCGCGGCCAGCTCAAACCCTGTCCACGTTTCCCGGCCACGCGCGCGGGAAGGTGCCCGGCTGCTCCGGCAAAGGCAGCGACGGGCCCCGGGCTAATCGCAGGCAGCGCGCGTCGCCGCGCCGGCAGGTCACATTTGACAAGGACACTCGAGGGAGCCAGCGCTGAATCAGAGCACGCAGCCGTCCCCGAGCGCCAGGCCGGCGCAACGCCCACGCCTCCCTCCCGTCCCGGGCCGCGGGCAGGGCGCGCGCCCAGCGAGCCCCGAGGCGCGGCGTTTGCAACTCGCCTCGTTTGCTCCCATCCTAACCGGGGAACCCGCAAACCTGCTCATGAGCATCTGTCCCGAGGCAGCTCCGCCCCGGCGCAGAGCCACAGCCCCTCCGGCCGCTGCAGCCCGTCCCGCAGGGCCCTGCTCAGGCTGCTGGTGCTGCAGCGCTGGGAAACCGGAGCCCGGCCGGGAAAGGAGCCTGGCCCAGAGGAAGCAGACGGGCACACGAGAGGCACCTGAGCCCCCCGAGCCCGCAGAGCTCCGAGCCCTCCGTGCTGCAAGCAACCCCGCGGCAGGCCGCGGCTCTCAGCGCTGCAGTCCCCCAGGGATCAGCGATGAAGAAACCAGCTCGGCCCTGGAAAGGACCTTTTAATTTGTGAACCAACCTAGTAACAGCAGCACCGCTCTGGGAGCAGCGCTCGTTCCAGAGCTGCCCTAGCGAAGCCAGCGGGAGAAACCCAACCCGCCCCAGTCCCTCGCTGCGAGGGCACTTTCCCCCGGCTCCCTCCTCCCACCTTTGCTTCCCAGCAGAAAGCTACTTCTTTGGCAGAGCAGATCTGCCTTCCTTCCAAGCAGCCAGATGTAAGTAAGTAGGTCAGACAAGGACCAGAGCGCCGCGACAACAGCACTGTAAAGCAAAGCAAAGCGGGCAGCGAGCCCTGACCTGGAATACGCCCCATCACCTCGGCGCTTGCAGGAGGGGGCCGGCACGCGTCACTCCAGAGGTAACGCCGTAAGACCCAATTCAGTGAGAGCAGAAAATCCAGGAACAGAGCTGCACTCTCCAGCAGTGACTTTCATTTCAGGGTCTAACACCCCGCAGCCACAGCAGCCGGGAAGCTTCGCAAACTTGCACGTCTGCGTCACCAGCTGGCCCGCAACAGCGTGGAACCACAGACCTACTTTGAGCTGCAGAAACTAATTCAAACGGACCCAATTCAACAGAAAGGCACACAGAGCAGCTCGGCAGCGGTCCAGATGGTAAAGGTGGCAGTTTCGTGCCAGTAAGACACGCTCCCCTCCGCGCCCCGCTCGTGTCTGCGCCGGGCGCTGACATACGCTCTAGATGGCACCCGGCTTGGCACGCCACGATGCCGGGTCCGACAGGCCCCGTTTGTCTGCGGAGGGACCAAGCCCAGCCCTCCCTTGCCCCACACGCCGCCCTGCTCGGCACAAAGAGGGGTTTGTGCTCCCGGCCCCGAGCAGCGATGGGAAAACAGGCTCTGGATTTGTGTTCCAGCAGCGCGGCGACCCCGTACGCGGCAGCCGCCATGGCCCGGCAGCCCCCGCGGCCCGGCAGCCCCCGCCGGGGTTAAGCTGGCGCTTTTCACTGCGCCGCACGTGAAGTGTGAAGAGAGGCCGTTTCCCCCGGGGCTCCGCAGAACCAGTGGTGCCGCAAAACCTACAGGACCTGACACACTCGATCAGCGGAGACAAGCAGAAATGAACCCAGGCATCTGAGCTGCGAAAAGCAGCGCATGTGACACCCTGCCACGGCAGCAGACGCGCTCGCCAGGTAGGTTTGCCCCGGAGAACACATCCAAACCGCAGAGCCGGGCGGATTCACACCTCATCTGCAAACCGAGCTGACTCCTCTGGCAGCAGAGACAGGAGTCAAGTTAGATTAGATCCTCCCTGGCAGCCATCAGCAGAGCAGCAACGCTCCACAACGGAGACGGGGCCAGGCCAGAGCAGCCCAGGCAGACACCGATCTGAAGCCAAGTCTGCCAAAGGTAAAGCAAGGCGCATTTGGGATCACGGCGCCTCTCCAAGCGCTGCTGCTCAGCCCAGAGCTCGAGACCGTCTCCGCTGTGGTTCATTGAAATGATTTTCATGCAAAACCTCTGCCTCCACCTGGCCTGAGGACGCTACCACACCGGCTCCTTTTGCTGTCGCTGCCTCCCCGCCGCCTCTTCCCCGCCAGCGGGGAGGGCCACCGGCCCCCAGCCCTTATTTCACCTTGACAGAGGATGTGGAAACTCAGCAGTCACATACGCAGAGCGGTCACAAGACACCAAGTGCTTCGCACCCGTCTATCAGCTGATGGTCAGGAGGCAGCTCACGCCTGCTCCCCTAGCATCCCGCCCGCTGCCCCCGCCGGCTAAGGCGCAAACGGCCGCGGAGGCGGCAGTTCGATCACCCCCCTGCTCAGCCAGGGGCGGGCAGCGTGGAGCAGGGCGGTGGGTAACAGCGACCGGGACTCGAGGAGGGCAGCCCCCCACGCCGGCTCTGAGCAGGACTGGAAGAGCAACGTATTGTACAGAAAGCTGTACCGGACTGGGCTGGTGGAAACCCAAACTGCAGCCGCTGGCCTGCAACACCCCCCAAACCCACCCCGCCTGCTGCCTCCTCTCCACCCGCTCACCGCGGCCCGGAGCTGCCTCAGCTCCACGCAGAGCGGCTTTTTTGACAGGACAAACAGCAAAACAGGCAATAACTCAACTGGAGCAGAGCGCCAACGGGGAAAACTTGGTGTCAAGACACGCTCAGGGATGCAGCCGGCACACATCCTGCGGCCCAAACCCATCTGTGGTCCTCTCTGCGTCGCAGCTGAGGACATCAAGGCACACCGGGGACCTCACGCACAAAGAGCCCAAGCGATGAGAGCCGGCCACGGTCTCCGTCTGGGAGAGCCACGTCAGGAGCAGCAGCACGTTCAAGGGCAGGAACGAGCCCTATCAATTCTGCTGAGTCCTTGCAGGGGGAAAGGCCGCGGCTGCTCATGCCACAGCGACGCTGCTCCCCTTCTGTCCCAAAGGACACGAAGAAAACAATTAGCTGCTAGTTTTGTTTGCTTAGAACCGAGACTCTGGAGAGGTCCAGGGCTTAAACCCACAGCGGGGATTCAGTCCCGCAGGCCGGGCGCTGCCTGGGCAGGGTCTGGCACATGTAGGCGCTTCCATAAGGCTACGTGGGTGGGGAAGGGCCAGGCGGGCTGGGAACGCGCAGCTGTGGCAATGTTTACCCAGGGCAGAAGGGAGAGCCCAGCCTCCACGGTGGCACTCGGAGCGTGGCTGCCCGGCCCCACGCCGCCCCACGCCGGGGTTTCCGTGGGTGAAGGCTGCTCAGACCGCGGCGTGCCAGCGCCGGGCCCAGAAGAGCAGCCTGACCGCAAAGCCATGCCAGGGCGGCCGTGAGACCCCAAGACGGCACAACCGATCACCCCAAACCTCCCGCAGACGCTGCCTCCGGGCAGGAACGGAGTCCTCGCTCCTCCGGGGAGTGCAGGGCGCAGCTGAGGCACCGCTTCAAGGGGGGGACGAAGGGAAGAACGTGACAAAACTTCCCACGACGCCAGAGAGAAGCAGGAGGGGGAAGGTCCCCAGAGCCGCACGCAGCAGCAGAGCCCACCCTATGAGCACCACACGCGCTGCCGCCATGCCTGCCACCACCATCCCTCCCAGCACAGATGTTCCCAATTACACCAGCATCTGCCCAGAAAAACTGCCCTGCAACCTCAGGGCGCCTCAAGGCAACCACCTTTAGAGACCCCAAAGCACCCAGCACATCCCATTCCCCCAGTCCCACTGCACCCCCACGGTGGGCCCCATACAGCCCCCCGTGTGCCCACACCCACCCCATCGCCACTGACCTCAAGTACCCCACTGCACCCCCCAAAGCATTCAGCCCTACTGCACCCCACGGAGCCCTGCATGCACCCTACGCAACGAGCCCCCCCATACACCCACACGGGGCCCACACCCTCACCTCATCTCTCTGCACCCCACACAGGCCCCACACCCCATTCCTCTGCACCCTGCCTAGGCCCCACACTCTGTCCTCATCCCTCTGCACCCCACATCCACTCCACACAGGCCCTACACTCTCACCCCATCCCTCTCTCTGCACCCCACACAGGCCCCACACCCCCTCCCCATCCCTCTACACCCCACAGAGGCCCCACACCCCCTCCCCATCACTCTGCACCCCACAGAGGCCCCACACCCCCTCCCCATCACTCTGCACCCCACACAGACGCCTCTGCGCCCCACACGGGCCCCACACCCCCTCCCCATCCCTCGGCACCCCACACAGGCCCCACACCCCCTCCCCATCCCTCGGCACCCCACACAACAGCCCCGCAGGACACAGCCCCGCTCCCCAATTTCCCCCCTCCCGGCCGCAGCCCCCGCTCTCACCCGCGGCCTCCTCCCGCCGCACCCGGAAACGCGGCCCAAGCCACCGTCCAGCCTCCAGCCGCGGCCAAACAAAATGGAGGCCGCCGCCCCGCATGCGCACGCGCGGCCCGGGCCGGATGTGAGGGACGCGGAAGGGCGGCAGGGCAGAGGCGCCATGTTGAGAAGGTCAGCCGGCGGAGGGGCGCGAGGCTCCGCGCCGCGGCAGCCATGTTAGGAAGGTCGCTCCGCGGCGAGCGCGCCTCGCTCCGTGGGCGCCCCACGAGGCGGGGAAGCCGCGCGGCGGCCCCGGCAGGGTGCCCAGAGATGGGCCGAGCCGCGGACGGGAGACTGCAACTGCCGAGACGGGCCGCCACCGCCTCCTCCCCGCCATGTTGGGAAGGTCAGGCGGAACCCCTGCGCAGCGGCCATGCCGGGGAGGTCAGCGCGGACGGCCGCCATGTTGGGAAGGTCGAGACCCCCCCCGGCCGGTAACGGGGTTCCCCCCCGGGGCGGCGGACAGCTCCCGTGACCCGCAGCACCCCCCCCCCCCCCATGCTGCGGGCCTCCGGCTCTTCCATGACCTCATCCGTGACATCATGCCCTGAGATGGCATCACCATACAGCAGCACCCCACATGGCCTCCCTTGTCCGCCCCCCCCATGCCCCCCCCCGATCCCCCCGCACACGCAGGACACGGCACCGGGACAGCTCGGCTTTTATTCGCGCTCCTCTGGGCACAGCCCCCGGCGGCTCCCCCCGTGCCGGGGGGGGGCCTGCGGGGTGGGGTGGGCTGGGTTTTTTTGTGCTTTTTTTTCTCCTTTTTCTTAAAAAATAAATTTACAATTAAAGACCGCCATTTGGTACAAAATATATACATTCTGGGGGGGCCGCGGCAGGCAGCGGGGCCGAGGGACACGTAGAAAAATACGGGGAGGGGGGCAGAGCCGCCCCACGGCGGGGTGCGTTCCCCCCCCCCCCCCCGGGCTCCCCGCGGCCCCTGGGCAAAGTGCGTCAGTGCTGGGGGGCCGGGCCGGGCCCCCCCCCGCGCTCACTGGCCGCTGGGCTCCAGCTTGTAGGAGAGCTCGAAGAGCAGGTTCTGGTTGTCGATGACCCGCAGCTGGCGCACGTAGGCCTTGGTCTGCAGCTGGCTCGGGGAGGCCTCCAGCTCCAGGCCTGGGGGCGCGGGGGGGGCACGGCCTCAGCGCCGGGGGGGGGGAGGTGGGGGGGCACCGGCAGCGCCCGCCCGCACCGCGTTACCCCCCGGGGGGACGTGGGAGAGCGGCCCGGGGGGGATGTGGGGATGTGCACCCCCACCCACACAGCCCGGCGGTGCTGGTCGTCCCCCCCCCAACGGTGCTGGTTGTCCCCCCCCCCGCCGGCACCCCCCGGCCCCGACTCACACAGCGGGCGGCTCCGGTACTTGCGGATCGTCCTCACTTTCTCGGCGATGCAGTGCTGGGCAGGGAGCGCCGCGGGGCGTCACCCCGGGGACCCCCACCCATGGAGACCCCCGCCCGCGGGGACCCCTGCCCATGGGGACCCGGCTCTGGGGACCCGGCTCCGGGGACCCCTGCCCACGGGGATCCCCACCCACGGGGACGCGCGGACCCAGCTCCGGGGACCCCTGTCCATGGGGACCCCCACCCACAGGGACACAGGACCTGGCTCCGGAGACCCTCGCCCATGGGGACCTGGCTCCGGGAACCGCCACCCATGGGGACCCCCACCCATGGGGACACGGGGATCCAGCTCCAGAGACCCCCACCCACGGGGACCCAAGGACCTGGCTCGGGAGACACCTGCCCATGGGGACCCCAGGGCCTATCCCCCCTTGGGGACCTTGCCACATACCATGGGGACCTCTCCATGCAAGGGACCCCCACATCTCCCCCCGGAGACCCTGCTCTGGGGACATCGATCTCATGGCCACCCCAGGGACCCTGCTCTGGGGACATCCACCCCACAGCCACCCCAGGGACCCTGCTCTGCACCCAAGGGAGATGTACCCTGGGGACCCTGCCCTGGGGACACCTGCCCCACGGCCACCCCCAGGACCCCGCTCTGCACCCCAGGGATCGTGCACCCCACAACCCCCCCCCAACTGCTGCCCCCGGTCCCTGCCCCAGATCTCCCCCTCCAGGGACACCAGGGTCCCTGGGCTTGTGCTGGGGGTCCCTGGCCACATCCTGCCGGCGCCGCCGGACCCCCGCGCACGGCCAGGCTGGGGGCTCCTCTGCCGCCGGGCACTGGGGGCTCACCAGCTTCTCCATGTTGACCAGCCCGTCCAGGAGGGTCTTGCTGCCCTCGTGCAGGAAGGTGAGATCTGGGGGCGAGCGGAGGGGTGAGGGGGCCCCGCGGGCAGCCCTTGGCGCCCCCCCCCCCCGCGCCCCCAGCCCTGCCCTCACCCTTGAGGATGAGCGGCACGAAGGGGATGAGGGGGGGCTTCATCTTGGCCAGCACCTCCCGGTAGGTCTTGTGGTTCCTGCAGGGGTCCTGGGGAGAGCGGGGGGGCTCAGGGCCGCGGGACAGCCCCAATGGCTCCCCACAGGCACCGGCACCCGCCCCGGCCCCCCGGCCCCCTCACCGTCAGGTTCTCGAACTTCCGAAACAGGTTCTTGAACTTCCCCGGGAGCTTCTGAAATGCAAAAGCCCAGTGGAGCTGTGAGCGTCCCAGCAGCGGGGCCAGGAGCAACCCAGCAGCAGGGCCAGGAGCATCTGGGTGGTGGGACCAGGAGCATCCCGGCAGGACCAGGAGCATCCCGGCAGCGGGGCTGGGAGCATCTGGGTGGCGGGACCAGGAGCATCCCAGCAGGACCAGGAGCATCTGGGCAGTGGGACCAGAAGCATCCCAGCAGGGCCAGGAGCATCCCAGCAGTGGGGCTGGGAGCATCCGAACAGGGAGACTGGGAGCATCCCAGTGGTGGGGCCAGGAGCATCCCAGCAGGGCCAGGAGCATCCCAGCAGTGGGGCTGGGAGCATCCCAACAGGGCCGGGAGCATCCCAAGAGGGAGACTGGGAGCATCCCAGCGGTGGGACCAGGAGCATCCCAGCAGGGCCGGGAGCATCCCGGCAGCGGGGCCCGGGGGTCCCTCACCTCCCAGGTGAGGCGCAGGCGGCTGACGGCGGCGTTGTTGAGGCCGATGACGACGGCGTAGAAGGAGAGCATGTCCTGGTTCTGCTTGCATCTGCGGCGGGGAGGCGGGGTGAGGGCCGGGGCCGGCGGGGCCCGTCCCCGCGGCGTCCCCCGTCCCCGCGGCGTCCCCCGTCCCCGCGCTCACATGGCCGCGATCTTGATGAGCTTCTTGAGCAGGTGGGCCCGCTTGCCCAGCGACTCGCAGAGCAGCAGCTCGGTGCCCACCCAGTGCTGCACCTCGCTGCAGCGCTGCAGCATCAGCTCCAGGTTGGCCGTCTCCCGGCGGCCCCGCTCCCCGTGGAAGACGTAGTCCACGAACTCCAGCTGCGCGGGAGAGGCCGTCAGGCGCGCGCGGCGCCGGGGACCGGCCGCGGGGGTCCGGCGGCCCCCACCCACCTCGTGGATGCAGCGGAAGAGCTCCCAGTGGAAGGCGGTGAGGTGGTTGGCCACCTCCTCGGGCTCGGCGCGGTGCATCTCCGTGTCCCCCGGCACCACCTGGACCTCCTCGGGCAGCGGCACCTGCAGCGGGGGGGCCCGGTGCTGCAGCAGGGTCCCCAGCGCCGTGATCCCCCCCCCGCCCGCCGCAGCCCCCCGCCGCGGCCGGCGCTCACCAGCGACTCGAAGGTGTCCCGGGTGCAGGCGAAGAGGTGGCTGTTGATGCCCAGCGCGGTGAAGACGCACTCCTCGCTGGGCTGCAGCACGGCCTTCTCTGCGGGCAGAGCGGGGCGGCGTCAGCGCCGGGAGCCCCCCGCCCGGCCCGCGCCCCCCCCCGCCGCCCCCACCTCCGGACGAGGCCACGGCGACGAGGAGCAGGGCGTCCTCGCGGGCGCCCCGCTCCTCCGAGTACTGCAGCTTCTCCGTCACCGAGGCCAGGATGTCCTGCACCGAGGCCGAGAGGCGGCTGCGGATGGTCACGTACGAGTGGTCGGGCATGTAGACGCGGCAGAAGACTGCGGGGGGAGGCCGGGCGTCGGGGGGGGGCGGCCGGGGGCCGGGCCGCCCCCGCCGAGCGGCCCCCCCGCGCCCCCCGCGCGCTCACTCTCGTCGGAGCCCCGGAAAGCCACCCGCGTCTGCAGGCACGCGTCGATGCGGCGGAAGTGCCGGAACAGCGGCTTCACCTGCTTGTTCGGGGGGGGCGTCTCGTCGGCCACCCTGCGGCACCGGCGCCGGGTCAGAGCCCCCCTGGGGCGCGCGGGCACAGGGGGCCCGGCCCCAGCCCCCCTCCGCAGCCCCCACCGGCCCCTCCGCGCCCACCTGGGTCTCACCAGGTACCGAGGGGTTGCTGATGACCCCCTGGGGTGCCCCCGTGCCCTGCGCCCCATGGGGACCCCCTGCACCCCACGGGTACCCCCTGCACCCCATGGGGACCCTGTGTGCCCCACAGGGACCCCATGCACCCCATGGGCACCCCTGCACCCCATGGGGACCCCCTGCACCCCATGGGGACCCCATGCATCCCACAGGGACCCCCTGCACCCATGGGTACCCCCTGCACCCCCTGCACCCCTGGGGACCCCGCGCACCCCACGAGGACCCCCTGCACCCCCTGCACCCCACGGGGACCCCTTGCACCCACTGCACCCCATGGGGACTCCCTGCACCCACTGCACCCCATGGGGACCCCGCGCACCCCACGAGGACCCCCTGCACCCCCTGCACCCCACGGGGACCCCTTGCACCCACTGCACCCCATGGGGACTCCCTGCACCCCACAGGGATCCCCTGCAACCCCTGGGGACCCCCTGCACCCCACGGGGACCCCCTGCGCCCCGTGCACCCCACGGGGACCCTCTGTACCCCATGGTGACCCCCTGCACCCCTGCACACCACTGGGACCCCCTGCACCCCACGGGGACCCCCTGTGCCCCCCCCGCACCCCCCTCACTTCAGCTCCACGGTCTCCACCAGCTGGTGCAGCTGCAGGATCTGGTCCTCCCGGTCGCGGCGGAGGGACGCGTCCTTCATGATGAGCAGGTAGAGCTCCTGGGGGGCAGCGAGCGGGGCTCAGGGGCGCGGGGGGGCGGCGGGGCGGGGGGCCGCGGCCGCGCGCCCACCTTGATGACCGCGCCAGCGCTCTCCTCCTCCTGCAGCAGCCCCTTGTAGGTCTCCAGGAAATGGAGCAGGACGGCGAGCACGGCCCGCTTGCGCCGCAGCCCCGCGCCCTCCTCCCGGCCCGGTGCCAGGCCGCCCGCCGCCAGCACGAAGGTGGCACCGTCAAGGAGGGACCGTGGGCAGCGGGGGCACCCACCCCCCCTTGCACCCCGACACCCACCCTGGTGCCCTCCTCGTGCCCAGGCCCGTGGTGCCCTCGTGCACAACCTAGCACCCTCCGCAACGGCACTCTCGTGTGCACCTTGCACCCACCCCCGTGTCCTCCTCGTGCCCACCCTGGTGCCCTCCTTGTGCCCACCCCTGTGGCACCCTTGTGCCCTCCCTCGTGTCACCCTCATGCACACCATGGTGCCCACCTTGTGCTCACCCTCACGGCACCCTCGTGCCCAGCCCTGTCCCCTCCTCATGCCCACCCTCATGGCATCCTCGTGCACACCCTGGTCCCCTCCTTGTGCCCTCCCTCGTGGCACGCTCGTGCGTGCCTCGTGCCCACCCTCGTCCCCTCCTCGTGCCCTCCCTCATGGCACCCCCACGCCAACCTTCATGCACACCCTGATGCCCACCTTGTGCCCTCCCTCGTGGCACGCTCGTGCACACCTCATGCCCACCCTCGTGCACCCTCGTGCCCACCCTTGTCCCCTCCTTGTGCCCACCCTCGTGACACCCTCGTGCACCCTCGTGCCCTCCTTGTGCCCATCCTCAAGCACACCTCGTGCCCACCCTCATGGCACCCTCATGCCCACCATCATCCCCTCCTCATGCCCACCCTGGTGCACGTCCCATCCTCCCCCGGCGCCCTCGCCGTCCCCACCTCCGCGGCACCCCCGGGCACCTCTGCCCGCCCCCCCCGCCCCCCCCCCGGTGCCAAGGATATTGCTGGTGCAGCTGCTGCAGGAAGCGCTCGGTGGGGAGGAAGAGCGAGTGCGTGAGCACCACGTCGTCGAGCAGCGAGTCTGGGGGAGGCGGCGTGGGGGTCAGGCCGGGCCCCCCCCCATGCACCCCCGGACCCCCCCGGCGGAGCAGCCCCGGGGGCCGCGCCGAGCTCCGCGCCCGCCGCTGACTCACGGCGCCGCCGGGCCGGGACGCGCCGGGACGCGCTGCCGCCCGCCCCGGTGCCGCCCCGGTGCCGCCCCGGTGCCCCCGGGCACGGGCAGGGCAGGGGGGTCCCGGCTGCGGGGGGGGCGCCGCGGCCCGCTGCCACCCCACGCCGGGGCCGGGGCCGGGACCGGCCGGCGGTGCCCAGCGCCGCCCGCGCCCAGCCGCGACCTTTGCACGAGGCGCTGCTGCCTCGCCCGGCCCCGAAACCCGCGCGGCGAGCGGGGCCCAGGCGTCCGGGCCGGGTGCCGGGCTCCCCCCAGCCCGCGTGTCCCGTCCCCGTGTCCCCCCCGGCCGCGGATGGCACCGCGGGGCCGCACGGCGATGCCCCGCTCCCCTCGCACCCCCCGGGCCGCCCCCAGCCCGGATCCAGCACCCCCCCAGCCCGGACTCCTGGGCCCCTGGGTGCCCGGGAACGAGCCCCGCGTGGGGCAGGCCGGGGGGGGGAGAAGGGCAGGGGGTCCCCGGGCTCGGCCAACCCCCAGCGCAGGGCTCCTCCGCCCCTGCCTCAGTTTCCCCGTCCTTACGCAGCCGCCCCGCGCTGCGCCCTCGCCCCGAGAGCCGCCGTGGTGGCAGCCCCGGCCCGCGGGCGGGTGCCAGGGTCTCCCCCATGCCGGGGTCTCCCCCGCACCGGGGTCCCTCCCGCACCGGCGTCTCCCCCCGCCGGGTCCCACCGCGGCCCAGCAGCGCTGGCACATGCAGGGCCGGGCGCTGCCGGGCTCCCTCGTCTCGGGCTCCCTCGTTTCGGGCTCCCTCGTTTCGGCGCCCCCCCCGCCGCCCCCCTCCCCTCCACTGCGGCTCCAGCACCGAGGCTAATTTTAGCACCGGGGAAATGTTAAAGATTAACCCAGATGCAGGAGGCAGTGCTCGGCCGCCCTTGGCCTCCGCCGGGCCTGGCACAGCCGTAGCCCCCGGCCGCCCCCCCCCCGGGTCCCTGCCTGGGGGCGGCTCCGTGGGACCCTGCCCGCCGCGACGGGACCCCTCCGTCCTGCCTGGCCCTGCACAGCCCCCAGTCCGGCCCCACTGCCCCAGCAGGCACCCGTGCATCCCCCTGCCCCCCCCCGCATCCCCCCGCAGCACCCAGCAGTGCTGCCAGGCCCCCTGGACCCCCCGGCGCTGCCCCCCGCAGCGTCCCGGTATTGCTCAGCCTTGCACGCAGCTGTGCCCCCCCCGGCCCCCCCAGCGCTGCGCCCAGGCCCTCCAGCATCTCCCACCGCGGCACCTCACGGCGCTCACCGGATGCCCCAGCGCTCAGCAGCACCCCCAGCACCCGGCAGTGCCCCCCCCCAGCACCCAGTAACACCCCCCAGCACCCAGCGATGCCCCCCGACGCCCATCAGCACCCCACGACACCTCCCCAACACCCAGCAACGGCTCCTAGCACCCCCTGAGCACCTAGCGATGCCCCCCCGGCATCCCCCCAGGACCCATCAGTGCCCCCCAAGATCTCCCCCATGACCCAGCAATGCCCCCCATGACCCAGCAATGCCCCCGGCATCCCCCCAGGACCCATCAATGCCCCCCAAGATCCCCCCCAGGACCCAGCAATGCCCCCCAGCACCCAGCAATGCCCCCCAAGATCCCCCCCAGGACCCAGCAATGCCCCCCAGCACCCAGTAATGTCCCCCAGCATCTCCCCAGCACCTAGCGATGCCCCCCCAACATCCCCCTAGCACCCCACAGTGCCCCCCAAGACCCCCCCAGGACCCATCAATGCCCCCCAGCACCCAGCAGTGCCCCCCAGCATCCCCCCAGCACCCTGCAATGCCCTCCCCAGCACCCATCAATGCCCCCCCAATACCCCCCCAGCACCCATCAATGCCCCCTGGCATCCTCCCAGCACCCATCAATGCCACCCAAGACCCCCCCCAGGACCCATCAATGCCCTCCAGCACTCAGGAATGCCCCCAGCATCCCCCCAGCATCCAGCAATGCCCCCCCAAACCCCCCCCCCGGGACCCATCAATGCCCCCCAGCATCCCCCAGCGCCCAGTAAAGCCTCCTAACGCCCCCCCCCAGCCCCAGCAGTGCCTCCCCAGCCCCCCCCCAGCCCCCCGGGCTGCCCCAAGACCCCCCCGCCGCGGCGCCGGTACCTGCTCCGCAGCCGCGGCCGTGCGCGCCGCCCGCCGCCAGTCGCTCCAGCAGCGCGGCCAGCAGCCGCTCGGGGGGCGCGGGGGGGGCCGGCGGCCAGCAGCAGGCAGCGGGCGGCGGCTCGGGGCTCGGCGGCTCCCGCTCGCCGCCGCCGCCCGGGGACGGCGACGGCGACGGCGACAGCGACAGCGACAGCTCCTCGGAGGAGAGCGGCGGCGGCGGCGAGCGCGGCGGCGCCTCGGGCGGCCGCAGCTCCAGCCAGCGCCCCTCGCCCGACCGCGGCCCCGGCGGCTCCTCGGGGGAGGCGGGCGGCCGCGACAGGCTCTGCCGCCGCGGCCCCGGCCCCGGCCCCGGCCCCGGCCCCGGCCCCGGCCCCGGCCCCGGCGGCCCCGGGGCGGCGGCGCGGGCGGCCAGGTGCGAGCCCGGCTTCTTCAGCAACTTCTCCAGCGGCTTCATGGCCGCGCGGGGCCGGCGCCGCGGCGGCTCAGGGGGCCATGGGCGGCCCGGGGCGGCGGCGGCGGCGGCGGCGGCGGCGGGGCGGCTCCGGCTGCGCCCCGCTCCGCCTGCCCCGCGCCTGCTGCGCGCTGCGCCCCGCCGCGGCCCGCCGAGCCGCCAGCGCCGCCCCCGCCCGGGGCCGCCCCGCGCCGCCGCCGCCGCCGCCGCACCTGCCCGCCCCGCCCCGCCCCGCCGCCCCGCGGGACCGGCACCGGCACCGGCACCGCGCGGGGGGGGCTGCGGGCTGGGGAGCCTGAGTGGGGCATGCACCGGGCTGCAGCTGCACGGCCCGGGCACCTGCACGGTGACACGGTCACACCTGGGGACACAGCCGTACAGGCCCGGGCACCTGCACGGTGACACGGTCACACCTGGGGACACAACTGTATGGCCCCGTGCACCTGCACGGTGACACGGTCACACCTGGGGACACAGCCACACGGCCCTGTGCACCTGCACGGTGACACGGTCACACCTGGGGATGCAGCTGCATGGCCCCATTCCCCCCCACAGTGACACAGCCACACCTGGGGACACAGCCACACAGCCCCATGCACCCACACAGTGACACGGTCACACCTGGGGATGCAGCTGCACAGCCCCGTGCACCTGCACGGTGACACGGTCACACCTGGGGACACAGCCGCACGGCCTGGTGCCTGTACAGCGATGCAGTCACACATCCCCGTGCAGATACAGAGATGCAGTCACACCTGGGGCTGCAGCCAAACACCCTCATGCCCCCGCAGCACTACAGCCGCACAGCCCTGTGCACACCCAGAGCGATACAGTCACACCTGGGGTGCAGCCACACAGCCCTGCGCACTCACAGTAATACAGGCGCACACAGCCCTGTGCACACCCACAGCGACACAGGCACACCTGGAGGTACAGCCACACACCCTGCACACACCCACAGCAAGTCACACGCAGTGACACCGTGGCACACCCTGACACAGCAAGACAGACACCCCCCCACACCCCCCCACGACACGATGCTTCCTCACACCCAGCATCGCCCCCCCCACCCCGCTGCACCCCGCACCCCCTCCGGGCACCCCGGGACGAGGCGCCGCGGCCCTGCTCGGGGTCGAGCCGCGGGAACCCCGAGTCGCGCGTGGGGCCGGGTGGAAGCGTGGGAACCCCGAGCGGCGCGTGGGGCCGGGCGCCGGGGCAGGCCGGGGCGGGCCGGGCGGCTCCTGCCCTCGCGGGGCCGGCGGGAGCGGCGCTGCGGGCGGGCGGACAAGCCGGGGCAGGCGGCGAGGCCGGGCAGGGCCGGCGGTGCCGCGGCAGGAAGAGCCGCCGGGCCCCGCACCGCGCTCTGCCTCCGCTCCCGGGTCTCCTCTCCCTCCCGACCCCCGGCCCGGGCGTGCACGGCCCCGGGGCTGCCGGCGGGGAGGGGGCGATGCGGGGCGGCCGGGGGTCCCCGGTCCCGGCTTTGTTCCCGCGCTGCCGCTACGGCAGTTGCTTGGCAACCCCATCCCGGGGCGGCCGGGAAGGCAGCCGGCGGCACGACGCCCTCCCCGGGGCTCGGCGCCCTCCCCGGGGCTCGGGCGCCCGGCTGAGCCCCCGCGGCCAGGCCCGGCCCCCTCCGGCCCCCGAAGCCCCCGAAAGGCTCCCGCCGCGGCTGAGCGCCATCCCCGCTCCCCGGCGGCTGCTCCTCCGTCCCCTCCGCCTGGGCACGGCCGATGGGCACCGATGCCCCGGCTGCGGCTGCACGGAGAGGGGCCTCTCCCCGCCGCCGGGGAAACTGAGGCAGGGAGCGGGCGCGAGAGCTGGGCCAGGGCAGCATCACGCCGCGCCGAGGCTGCGCTCCCGCTGGGAAACGCGCCCCAGATCCGGGCCAGGCTGGCGGCTGGCGCCGAAGCCCCGGCTCCGGGCACGGGCAGGGGCCCCGCTGGCGCAGAGCGAGCTATTAGCTTAATTAATTTGCTGTTATTTCTCCTAAAGCGCCGGGATCTGGAGCAGGCTCTTCCCTCCCGAGCCGGCGTCTCCATTTGCAGCCGCGTTCGTTCTCCGCCCCGGCAGCCGAGCTGGGGGTGTGAATCCTCCAGGCGCTGCTCAAAACAGACCTTGTGTGGGAAGGAAAAATTACAAGGAGGGAAGAAACCCTCCCTGAACCAGCGCGTTAACCCGTTTGCAGGCTCCAGCCCGGGAACGGGGATCTGGGGGGACGCGCGAGCCCCCCAAGCCAGGGGCTGCGTCGGCGCAGGGGGCAGCGCGCGGGCAGGGGGAGGCTGGTGCTCCCATGCAAAGCGGTGCTCCAAGGGGGCTGCAGGCAGGGGGGAGCTGCCGAGCACCGGCCCCGCTTGCCGTGGGAAGCCGGGCCACGGGCCAGCGCGCACGGCACGGGCCTGGAGGGAGCCGTGCGCAGAAGCGCGCAGGTGGCAGGCTCCCATGCCACCCACGCAGCAGTTGTTCCTTCCTCCGCCAGCGAGCGAGCTTGCTCCGCGCCCCCGGCTGCGAGGAGCGACACGGGCGAGGGGCTCGGTCCGCTCCACCGACCGGCCGTGGGAAGCAGCCCGGCCCCGGGGAGGAAGCGCGCGTGGGGGCGAGGGCGGCTGGCGCTAGCAGCAAAGGCAGCAGCTGCTCTTCCAGTCGCACCAGGAGCTGGTGCAAATGGGAAAGCAGCTCCCGGCGCACCTGGCCTCCATTTCCAGCAAGGTGTCGGAGGAGACGCTCCCTTCCCCGCGCCGCTGCGGTTCCTGGCCCGGCCGGTCTCGGAGCAGCCCGCAGGCGCCCGAGGAAAGAGAGACACAGAGCTGGCGACTTTCTAAAACGTATTCTCATCTCCGTGTCGATACAAGGCTGGTTACAAGTGTGCGCTCCTCATGAACAGGAATCAAAATAACACCAAAACCCATCACAGTGTTGTAAGGTCTAGGGTCTCAGTCAGGCGACCGATATGTTAAACAATACATTTCAGCCTTAAGGCAGAGAAACAGGTACATTTAAAACACAAAAGATTTCTGCTTTTAAAATGTTGTTTGACATCTGAAATTAAGTACAAAAGGTCGTCAAGTTACAAACAACAAACAAAGAAGATATTTCTGCTCGAGAGGCAGGCATGCACGAGAAGGTCTCAACCGGGGAGCAGGCAGGTGGGCGCTCTGGGCAGCCCTCCCTGGCCACAGATGGGAACACGAAGGCCAAGACGCCACTTGCTTGGAAGGAATCACTTTCCCACTCTTGCTGGGAGGCCTGCGCCAGCAGCTGGCACTTCCACACACTGCCCCAGCACGTGCTCGGGGTGAACGGCAGGAATCAGCAGCCTCGGTGCCAAGTTTCCTAATGCAATTTGCAAACGGCTGCGAGGACATCGCCAAGCCCGAGCGCGAGGGGAAGCCGCGGCGGCTCCGCGGGTGCTGCCGCAGGGCTGGCCAGCCCGGCCGGCTTGGCAATCGCAGCGCTGCGGTGCCAGTTGCCTCAGCAGATTGGCTTGAGGATCCTAACGCAGGGAACGAGGCCATCGGGATCCCGGAGGGAGGCACCTGGTTATGCGATTGTAGGCGCCGGCGGAAGCGCCTCCTCCCCGGGGATCAGAGAGGCCATGCTGGATGCAGCAAGGCGGGTTAGGACAGCACCTTCCACTTCCACAGCAGCAACACCCAAGTGCTGGGAGCAAATCATCCCGGTGCTTGCCCCGTCTAGCTGGTTTGGCTGCTGGCAGGGCTGTTCGGAGAGCCGCGGAGATGCCTGGGTGCCTGTAAACATCTCTCTCCGCCTCTGATCTAGCAGAGGTCTGCACGGTGGGGGGAAATCTCCTCCCGCTCTGCAAGATGCGCTTGTAGCGGCGGGGAAGGGGGTTGCCCTACGCTCAGGCTCACAGATTCCTGTCTGATTCGAGTTGAGAGCTTGCACACGGACAGAAACTGCCAACACCACAGTCACCAACAGGGCTTGTTCCAAAAAAGAAATAGGAGGAGCTTCTAAATTAAGTGGTGACTGCACAGCCAGTGCGTTCCTCACAGGCTCCTAACACTCAGCTGCCCTTCCTATCCTTAAACAACGGCAGAAATAAACTTGCTAATTTAAAAGAGAATTGAAAACAAGAATTAACTTATCAGCTGTCTCCATGAGGGGGAGGAAGGGGGGAAAGTGGTAGTAGTAGGGAGATGTTACATTCCTGCTAGCCAGACAAACAAATTCAAAATACCCAAAAGAAACAAATCAGCTTTACTGAAGGAGCTGGTTCATCTCTTAAATAAAAACAGAGACCACAATCAAGCTGTTTTAGTTTAACATCCTAGAAAGGGAGAAGGGCAGACGTTTAGTAAAAGGGAGAAGTTGCGAGAACTCGCGGCCAAGGACCGACTCTTGTGGTCGATTCTTCAATGACCTCTGTGCCCCAGTGAGGGAAGGAGAAAGGATCAGCAGCAGCGAGAGATACGGTTTTCAGGAGGGCACCAGTAAAACCGGAGGGAAGGTGCCTGGCCCTGAGCACAAGACGGTGCAGCAGATTTCAGGCTGCTGCCTCACCTACGCACAGGGAAGGAGCCTTTTCCCAGAAGGAGCTTCCTCCTTGCTGAGGTGCCAAGTCTGGTGTTGGGATTCCCACGGCCACATCCCTACGTGTTGCTCCTCTCCTTTGATTTTTCACTTTTGCTGTCCTGAGGAAAGGGGATGGGGGGAGAAGGAAGAGAAAACAGGAACCACAGGGTTAGGCTGCTCCTACGGCAAACTCCACGCGGGGTTTATAGCACTATCACCAAGGCGCCGCAAGTAAACATCCTCCATGCCTGGGCACTAGAAAATGACCACCACCCTCCCACACATTCAGCTTCCTCCATGCCTACTCTGGGTAAAACAAGCTCCCTCCAAGCCAAGCTCTCTTGGTGGTTAGAGCGGACACGTTTTTCCATAGCTAGGCAATTCAAAGGGCGCCTTTATCAGAGTATCTCACAGTGATTTACAAAAGCTGCACATTTCCCAGGTAGGGAAACAAGAGGGTGAAGTGACTTCTCCCTGGTCAGAGGCAGAGCTATGAACCCAACGCAGGAGTCTTCCCGCCAGGCCTCTGTTATAACACGTGCCGCCTCTCCCAGGTACAGGAAAAACACCTGGCACACGCCTGCCTGAGCCCAGGCTTGCCATGAGTCAGGTTCGGTCAACTCCCATGTGCTAAGGAAGCGATTATAAAGCAAACCAAACATGCACGTGACACTCCTGCACGTGCACGCATGTGCACACACACACACACAAACAGTTCTCAGCATAGAGCAGCAGTTCTCATCTCGTAAAGCCTCTAAGTCTGCTGCCTGAACTCTATCCTGCTAAGGTCTCGGCTCTTTTTCTTCCAGAGAAGTCACTGCCTCCTAGCTTAGGACTGGATTTTTCTCTTTTAAAAAGTATTTTGCTCTGTTTTTACCCTGAATGAAAAAAGAAAGCAAGAGTCAACTTTGGACTTACTTTTTACGTGGGTTTAGATTTAAAGTATTTAGAAACTCAAATTAACTGGAGCCCTGCTTACCACCTGCAACGAGAAGCTGAGGTTTGGGACATGTCAAAGATTAGACAGTTCAGGATTTTCTTGGAACAACACACTTTTTGGATGGGAGAGGGAGACTGAAGAATCACACGCACGCATCAACGGCGTAACATCACACACACACACAGACCCACACAGGAGACAGGCAGAGGGCACGGTACCTCAGGAGGCGGTGGCTTGATAGTCACAGGCTGGGAGGTCCTTCGTGGCGGAGAAGGCTTGGGCTGCACTTGCTGCTGGACAGTATTGTAGTACGTGACCCCTCCGTACACCTGGGACTGGGCCTGCATTCGCCAGAGAGCAGAAACGTCAGTGCTCCGTGCTGCGGAGGACACAGCAAGTCTCACCCATCACAAGAGCACCGAGTACCTCCGGCAGCCTTTGGGGCATAAAGTAGGTCTCTAAAAAGATACCGCTATCTAGCACTAAAGGTGAACAGCCGCAGGGGGATCTGGTTTGATTTCTGCTATGCTCCTCAACTCAAAAAACAATAGCAGCACTTAAAACTCCGCGAGGGCGGCTGCTGGAGAACGCTCTTCAGCCATCGCCTCCTCACCAGGACCCCCCTGCTTTTCGCAGAGCGGGCAGGTATGTGGCTTTGGCAACCCATAGCCACGCTGGCCCCAACTTCACAGCAGACTGTTCTTTCGTCCTGCAGAATTTCTCAAGTACCATACAATCTCTACACTTAAAAACAGCAGCAGCTACTGAACCAGACAGATAACAATCCCCCCTCACACCGCGATCACTTCCAGGCACCAGAGGCCTCGGGACCTGCCCCCAAAAGCAGGCTGATTCCCTGTCAGGGCAGCTCTGACCCGACCAGGAGAGCAGGGAAGGTCAGAAAGGCTGCAGGCCTTGGGGAACGTGCACATCTCTCGCCTGCCACTGCGTGTCAGCCGTGTGCCGTTCGTAAGCCAGCCACAGGGAGCCTCTGGTTTGTCCTCAAGATGCCCACAGAGATCTCGCTCCTCTCTGCAGAGCAGCTATTGTGGACACAGAGGTCGGAAGTTTAACGGGAAGAGCTGGCCCTGCGGGGACTGCTGTTCACACAAAGGGTTTTCCTGGTCAGTGGCAAAGAACAGCACCAGGCAGTTTCAAGCTTCCCGCCTCGGTCTTGCAAACAGAAAGGAAGGACTTCCAAAACAATCGTCAAGGTGTCCTTGACAGCACAGACCTGGAGGGGACAAAATGGTTTCACAGGCTCCCTGCGGGCTGTTTCCTTGTTCTGCAGGGGAAAATCTGGATTCTGAGATCCATCAATATATTGATTTCAGGTTAAATGCAAAGCAGACATGGGAGCAGTCCCTTTCAATTCCCACGCAAGCAGAGACAAACGACTAAACAACCCCCCACTGTGAAAGAGCCCAGATGTTCCACATCCTCCTCTCAAAGCTGTACAGAAGATACTCCCCACACACACACAGCGGATCCTAGCTGGGCTCAGCGGCTCCTGTGCAGGGAGGAGACGCACGAGGCAGCTGGCTTACCTGTGTGTTGGAATAGAGATGAGGAGGGGGCGGTGGGGGTAGTGCTCCCGGGGGATAAGGGTAGCCAGGATTCCCAAAATTCATGACTCCAGGAGGGGAGAAATAAGTAGGTGCCAGCAGCTGCTGTGGAGGGGGCTGACCCGGAGGCATGGAGACTGGTGGAGGATACAGCCCAGGGTTTGCCATTGGGGCTGGTGTCTGGTGGGGATGTAAACCTGGGAAATGACAAAAATAAGCTGAGCGTGATGTCATACGTAAAGCCAACGTGTTTCAAGGAGGGTTGAGGCTGCTAAAATGCCAACACGCATCAGCGTGGCTGTGCTGGCCCTGCTCTGGCCTTCCCTGCTGCAGCAGGAAGCAGAAGCACCGTGCTCAAGAGGCCTTGCCTGCAGCCACGAGACCCAGCTCCTGTGCTGGGGAGGGAAAAGCGGAAGCTTTACTCAGCAGAGCAGAGCAGAGCACACCAGCCTCCTCCACAACGCCAGAGTCCCCAGCACAGGAACCAGGCACAGCCCGTCAGCACATCCACCTCAGGGAACAGTTCTCGTGGGCAAGGCAGAGAACATCGCAACTCAGCAGCTCTCATTTCTGCTTTTCCTACTGCTTGTGTATCAGGAAAGATCTAAAGAATGAAGCTAGCACAAGAGCCGGCAGTGGAAACATCTCACTGGAAGGGAAAGCAATGGAGCCAAAAAGGGTCTGCACAGCATTTGCCCACATCCAGCCAGAGGCTGTCAAAGCTTTCAAACGATCTCAGCCCTGCGCTGCCCGTAACGCCAAAAAATGTCTGTTTTCCTTTCCTTAAAATTTATATTTGTTCGGCCTCACTGCATGAGGGAAACAGGTCTCTGTGCCACCCGGGGAGCTGGTTCGTTACCTGGATGAGGGAGGTGCATTTCCGGCTGTACGATCATCCCTTGGGGAGGCAGCGGGGCAGGGTTCTCACTGTGGGTGTAGATTGGTCCCTGGAATTGTACTGCAACATAAAACAGTTCCTAAGGAAAAGCTTCACTGAATTTTACTCTGTTGTAGTGCATCACACTACATACACAGGCCAGCGACAGTTACGAGACTTGAACACACTGCTACAAGAGCAGCACTGTTACATTCCCATCAGAAATAGCAAATGCAATCCATGAGGCTCACAGATGCTCTGTATTCCCAACAGAAGCGTTTCCTACTCCCTTTATAAAGCAGCAGAACACAGGGAGTTTCTTCTCTAACACTAAATACTCGGCTAAATTTCAGATCCATCCCCATTCTTGTTCCATAGCTCTCCTCACTCTTAAACATCAAAGAAATTGCTCTGGTTTCAAATTGTAACTCCTGCTTCTTACGAAGAAAAGCTGTGCCCCAGACAAAGCCCTTGCACAGGGAGGGAAGGCAGTAACGCTGATTGTGTTTAGATGGGAAATATCTAAACAAACCAGGGAGGCTCAGAGCAGCCTTTTAGTCACAGTAAGAGAGGCAAAGCAGCAATGAGATTTACAGAGGGAAGAAAAGGCAAAGCCCACTGATCCGTCCCACCCTAACAGGGCGCTGAAGGAGCAGGGGACTCCTGCTCCAGTGCTCAGAGCTCAGCTCCCAGCGCACACGAGGCTGCTGGAGCAGCAGGGAAACACTCACGTGGGTCGTAGTAGTGCCCTTCCACGATGCTGATGTGCATAGGGGGGGTGGGCTCTGGAACCGGCGGTCTCTGCCGCTGCGACGAGTAGCGTTTCACACGGCCCCCCTGCACCGCCTGCGAGAATCCAGAGACATCGGCAACGGTCAGCGCGTGACGAAGGGGTCCCCCCTCCAGGGAGGGGGCACTGACCCGCCTCGCCCACCAGCCCCTGCACATCTCTACTTGGATCACACAGCCAAAATTGTGAACACGCACAAAGGGAAAGGCTAAAGCGTCACAGACAGCTTTAATTATCACAGCACAGAGCCACATGAACGCTTGGCTTCCACGCTCCTAAGAGTAAGAGTCACACCCCGTACAGCATGCTTTACCATTTCCTCCATCCTGTTAAACTGAGGCGGTGGCCCAGTTCCCACGTGCATATGGTTGGGAATACCTGAGGAAGAAACAGACTGGTTATTACGGCTTACATTTGCTCTCAGTAGAAGCCTCACCCGCCGCCAAAGGCGCTGCCAGAAGCAGCCTGGCACTTGCCGCCGGGGCACCTACAAGCCCCGGCAGTCTGGAGAAGTTACCGTACGAGAAGTACCGAGACAGCTCTTGCTTTCATGATGAAAAACCTTTAAACAACTTCATGTCTTAGGTTACAATTTTAAATATTTCAATATTAAAATTAAAAGCTGTTGCACCACTGTACAGTCATCCACGCTGCTCAGCACCTTTTAAATCTCCTTAAAATAAATAAATAAATAAAAATCTTTGGCAAGAAGTCCAGGTCCCAAACTAAGCTCTGTTCCTGGTGAGACAAGGATCTCTTTACAGCAGAAACAAAGCATGCAAATGGAACCACGCGAGATGCAGTTTAAACTTGTACAGAGTGTAACCACTTACATCACGGGCTCCTCGCAAGCATTTTAATCCAAACAACAAAGTTACACAGCGCAATTTAAACCACAGTGTCAAACTGATTATAGGCAATTCCAAGGGAGTGAGAGTGGGCAAAATAAATACTGAAAGTGACCACGGACCATTTATACTGCAAGCCTACATGAACATGTAAATCGCAGTATTTTTGAACTCTCGTTCTACTAGCATATTTAAAGCCTGTCCGTTTGAGCCTGTGATCAATACCAGGGGTCTGTTCACACAAAAATTTTACTAGTCACATCGGTGCCAGAAAACTTGTGGTTGCGCAGACCTAAACCCCCGGAGACACTTATGAAAGCAGCGAGTCGCTTTTCTCTCCTTGCTCCAGTTTTATTTCTCTTGGGAAGGTCTCTTAACTCTCCCCAGAAAAGACTCTCTAATTCTGCAAAGAGATAATTATACCTGAATGACCTCTCAGGTGGATTCTCATCTGGAGCTCAGTTCTCAGCTCACATGGGTCTAACTTTGCCACAGATCTCCGCTTCAGCCTGCTTCTGAGAGCAGTGCCGCTTCCTCCTACCAGGTGCAAATGGACCTGCCAATCCTAGGCAGGCCTTAGCTAGCAGCAACCAAGTCTCAGTGCTATGAAATAAGCTCAGTCTACTGAACAACCTGCTGATAAGTGGAGGAAAGTTGCTTCCTGCTCTCGAGTGGGACACTAGATAAGTCTGATTAACGATCACCCACCTGTAAACTGATCACAACACTCCTGATCCCCAGAATCCTTATCTCCTGCTGCAGCAGCGAGTCCCACCGTGACTCACACATCACCCACAGTTCCTGCTGTCTGTTCCACACACAGACCTTCACTTTACTGAATCTTCCTCATTCTCAACACAAAACAAGGTAGACAGAGGGAAAGGATCTAGTCTTACATCCTTCCCAGCCCCAATTCAGTTAACTTATTTGCAGATATTTAATCCCCCCCTTTTTTTGTTCCGTTTTACCCCCTTCAATCATCTCCACTGTATTTTCTCAACACTATGAATCTCTGTCACATATCAAAGCTGAGACTGGACTAAGGCAAAGACAGTTCAGCTCTGATCGACTACGAGATGTTTACGACAACAGCAGAGCTGCACTCTACCGGGGATGGGGCGGGGGGAGTTCAGGCTGCACCCACTTACCCCTGAGCTCCCGGGGCTGTATGAACTGAGACTGCCCCGGAGTCCAGTTCTGCTCAGCGAGATTCATTTGTGTCATCTCTTGCTCGAGTCCATCCAAGCTGGATTCTACTGGCGACTCCCAATTACTGCTCTTGGCTGGTGGGGGGGAAGTCTCCGCTTGCACAGGTTTTGGTGGCACAGGCGTCAGCCCCTCTGAAGCAGGTACTTCATCTGCCAGCTTTCCTGCATCCCCAGCTTTAATTCTGGTCCTCCTTGCCCGGGAATAAGACTTCTTTTCAATTGGTCTGTCTGGTGGCGGCTGAGCAGCATCAGCAGTCGTGGTCGGGCTTTCCAGAGCAACCTCCTCCTTCACAGGGCTGCCGTGGACGTGTGCCACTTCCGTCTCGGGTGACTTGTCTCTCACTGGGGTTTGCTCCACGCGCTTCGCCCGGTAACTGCTTTCCTGTTTGGCCTGCTCACCATTTCGCGAGAGATGCTGGACACTCGCTTCCGAAGCCCGGTAGCTTGGGCGGGTCTCCTTGTAGCCTCCCACCCGCGGATAGCTCCTAGGCGGGGGCATTCTCCCCGTACCCGCGGAGCTCCTGTTGGTGAACGTTCGCGGGGGAGCTGAAGTGCTGTCTGGGCCTTGGTGTCTTGGGGGCTTACTCGGCCTCTCGTTGGACCAGTTTGGGTCTCGCTGAGGAGGACTCCCAAACCTGAGGAAGGAAAATGCTACAAAGGACTGGAAACAAAACCCGAGGTGAAAAATAAAGCCGTCACTGGAAGGCATTTCTAATTGTCTGGGTTACCTTCTGGTTTAAAGTTAATTTCCAGAAGGTTTCCTGCCCCTATAAGAGAACGGCTTGAACCCACATTACTGAACCACTCTGCAGATGGCCTCTCTCAAGCTCAGCACTTCTGAGCCGGGGTCTAGTTTGACTTTGCTGTTCACCTTGGTTTGCGCATCCTCCTCGGCTTGATGTCATCAGGGTTGTGAGCTGACCTGATGTCATAGCCATAAAGGGCGATCAGCTCCTGCCTGGTCTTGGGGGCCTGCTCGTCCTCCCGGAACTTGTCGTGTTCCCAGCGGCCCTCGTCTTTCCACAGCTTCCGCTGCCGACCCTTCGGCCTGGAACAGTCATACGGAGAGAAGCAAGAGGTCACTGCAAAGCCAAGGATACGCGGCAGCTTCAACGAGCACCAAACACAGAGAACGTGCATTTCTAGGGCAAGGTGTGCATAGGAGACAGCACCTCCTCTTCCTCCCATTCTTCCTGCCCCAGCAGCTGCTGGTCTACCCAAAGCTATTTTATTTGAAGTGGTAAATGTTGCTGGTCAGTGGCAAGAGGCTTTCCTCGTGTTTTTTGTACCACCTCCAGTCCCTCCCTTTTCAAAACAAAGAGCCAAAGCCACTCCTGGCAGGGCACTGCTAGCAGGCAACTGGGCCAGAGCACAGAGAGATCCTTCCTTGCTGGTGCCTTCCCAGCTTTTCACACAGACACGAAGAGCTGGGCTGCCTCACACTGGCCTGGGAGTTAGTCTTAGTCTAACAGAGAGAGGGAGGGACATGTGGGGGATCCTTACGTACCTGACCTCCTCCTCCTGAGTCTGCCCTCGGAGGTCATGCTCAAAGAAGAGCCCTTTGCGTGGGATGTAAGCCGGGTTCTTCCGATCCTCGTCATCATCCAGGTGCTTGGGAACTTTTTTCCCAACTTTATTCTCAACAGGTTCAGTGCTCTCCTGTCAAAATCAGACAGCTCTTAACACTGCAGCAGTCCTTCTACAAAAAGCCCCTCGTGGCCCGGAGAATGCACGTGTTTAACACCTACCTGCCCGTCCCCGCTTTGTCTCTCGCCAGTTACAGCACCTTTGGAGTCAGGTTTCTCATCCCCTTTCTCTGCTTTTGCTGCAGTTTCACAGGAATCATTGCTATCCTGCTTCAATTCCACTTTGGCACTTTCTTCCTCACTGTAATCCTCTTCCTCCGCCTGAAAGAGCCCCAGTTACTCAGACAAGTGCCTTTAGCAGCAGGTCCCCCAGGGAATTTCCAAAGAGGTCCCCAGCTCTGCAGTTAGATTCCTGTTCCAGCTGTTAGAGAATTGACTCTCTTATAGCGGGGGATTAGCTCTCAAGGTCCTTCCTATCCCTACATTTTCATGGGGAAAGCAAAGATTAAACGAACATCTCTCCCCACCAATTCCCATCAGTGACATTAGATCAAACAACCATGATATCTAGAACATAGAGCTGGAACCAGCTCCCCCACAAAGTCACAGTCTAACCTGACTGGAAAGAAAGGGCTTGTACAGGCCTGGGAGACAAACTAACGAGGGAGATGGTTTCTACCACCAGGCCCTTAGAAGGTCCCTTCTTTCCCACACTGAAGGCCTGGATCCAGCCACTGCTGCGTTTCCAGATTCCCTGGAGTTACTCAGCTGACTCACTCCAAGCACTGTGCTTGCAGGAGTCTGACCTCGTTTCACCCTTCAGGAGCCTGCAAGCCTTGCTTAGACTGGAATTGACACTAAAAATAGCTTTGCTTGATTAAGAAAAAGACTGCTCTATTTTTCTCTTTCAACACAGCGTATTTGCACATCAACTGCTCCTTTTGTTTACATTAGGGAAACCCAGACATGGCATTATTTTTAGGCACAGGAACAGAGTCATCCTGGCATGTCGGTGATGCAACATTGCCACGGCTCCAACACCCTGGTGTGCACCAGCGCGCCTGTGCTTCGATGCGCTCCGAGTGCCGAGTCTCTAGGGAGCCCGCTACGCGGTTTGCCGGAGGTTTGGCGAGTTGCCGTAAGGGGAGCGGCAGGGCAGATGTCCCCGTCGCCTCCACCCGCTGCCTCTGTAGCCTGCAAAGCTCCTTCCTCGTTAATGGCAGGGACTCACTCACAAACGAACAGCCCCGACTAGCCTGCAATTTCATCTGCCTTGTTTTATAGCCCCCAGGGTCCCCACAATACCTGTCTCAAGAGAAGGGTTTTCACTAAAAAACTTTCACTGTAATATATATTAGACAATCAGGAGAAACCAGAACTTCTCTAAACGTCTCCAAGACATTAAACTTCCACTCATGCAATAAACATCCAGGGAAAGCCACAGGCTGCTGCAAGGCTGCCTCGCTGGCTCAGAGCGGGTGCCATCAGCACGCGTGAGGGGCGATGTGCACAGGATACACCCAGCTACCAGCACTTGCCAGGGGCATCGTTCTTCCAGCCACTGCACGCAGAAAACAGGGATGCTGTCTGGGATGCTTCCAACCCTGTACTTAGTTTTTAATTTCAACCGATTAAAATGCAACCAGCATCCTACAGCCCCTTCCGCATCCTTAGTCACGGCAAACCCCACCCCCAGTTCCCAGCACCCAATCTCAGAGGAGTCAGGGAATTTTCTGCTTATATACTGGTACCACATCCACTCCACCAGCAGCACAGAGAGCTTCTAAACTAGGGATGGACAGGAACAGCCATACAGAGCAGGGGACCACGCACAAGAGAACCATCCGGGAAGAGGGATCAGGCTGAAAAAGGCTTTTCCTTCCAGCAGTGAGCACTACTGCAGCGCAGGTCGCTCCGAGTCCTCGCACAGCAGGTGCAAAGCACGTGAGCGGGTATCTTGAGACAAAGGCAATCGCTACAGACGGGGTCAGTGGAAGAGAACGAAGGACACTAACTGGGTTTTGTGCTAAAATTAGGCAAGATACAGTCATTCTACAGAACACCAGGACGGAGGCTCCTCTTACCTCCGAGTCTTCTGCGCTTTCGTAATCCGAGAGTACAGCTGTGGGGGAGAAAAAGGAGATTGGCATCGAGGCAGAAATAGAATAGCGCTTTCCCTGAGAACAGATTCCCTTTGAGCGTAACACACCCTGCTCCAGGCTACTCCTGGCAAACACCCACAATACGGAAACACCAAGGGGAAGTCAGGGGTAATATTAAGTGTCCCTGACAAATACCATTACTAGTTCTTACAGGAGGAACAAAAGGTGAATTTGGGGGGTACTGTCCCTGCGCTCCACGTTTGTCTACTGTTATGAGGTAACATTTGGGATAACAACAACTACAAAACTTTTAACAAAGGCGTTTTTCTCACTTTTGTGCTTCCGCGTACCACAGACTACACTTGCAGTGCCAGAGAGAAGCGTTACTCACCATCTCCTTCGATGCCATCTTCGCTTTCCTAGAGAGAAAGGGAGAGAAAATGCATTAGCAGAGAGGCAAGCAAGCAGCCCGATTCTCGTGGCATCCTACACTCCCAGACACAATTACAGCAGAGTTTGGCCCTGGTCCTACCACATCCGTTCTTGGAAGTTCAGTCTGAATTTCCAGGCAGGAAGAAACAAATCCAGTACCCGCAGTACTTTTCTTTAAGATCTTTTAGTCCTCACTGCAGAGCAAGCTACACAGAGGGAACCTAAAGGGCATCGCCCATCAAAGAAAAGAGCGTGAACTGCGCTCGCTGCTGGGGGTCTTTGGAGGGAAAAGCACACGCACAGGCAAGAAGAGCTTCCTTCTCTGCACAACGCAGACCAAGACAGCTAACTTGGGAAAGCAAAAGAGGGATTACTTAAAGCAAGAGCCAGGGAAAAACTAACAGATGCTGAGCAGGACCAGGCTCAGACAGACATCTGCTACAGGGAATATATCTCTGTATGCAAGAGCAGACACGGGGTGAACTGGAGCAATTCAGACCAGAGAGAATTTCTAGTAAGACCGTGTGACTGAGCAGCTCGATAAAAACAACTTGAGATCAAAACCAAAATCAGTCAGTATGTTAATGAAATAAGCCCCAAAGTCAAAACAACTAAAGAAAAATACACTGCAATTTTAGGAGGAACTTGAAATAACTGGCACTATAAAATCACAACAGAACAACACCCAGCTATAAACTGTAAAACGAGAAGATTTATCCTAGAGACAGAGGGAACAGCAGCACCACAAAAGTTCCTGTAGGAAGTTTTCGATGCTCTCGCTTAGTGGCTCCAAATAGCCTTTTCTGAGGGGAGGGACTGGCCCCACCGGGCAGCCAGCTCCAGCGCTGCTCCGGGCCCCCCAGGGAGCCGCCTGCCCCAGGGAAGAGGGGAGCGACCCCCTGCCTCAGCCCCACTGCAGGAGCCCCTCTGGTGGGGTGGAAATGGGGGGGGGGGTCCCCAATTAGCACTAGGGGGTCGCGGAGCCCAGCCTGCCCCGGGGATCACCCCGGCCCCCACTCACGGTGCAGCAGTTTGCCCCCCCGCCAGCCCGGTACCCCCCACACACCCAGGCGCCCCCCCCCTTGTGCTCCATCCACTCGGCAGTTCTCTCCGCCCCAGGCACCCCGGTGCCCCCCCATTCCCCAGCCGCCCCCCCCCGGGCCCAGGGCCCCCCCAACTCCTCTGACTCTGCCCCACTTCCCCCCCCACCCCCCCCAGTGCCCCCCAGCTCGCCCCCCCCAGCCGCCAGCCTCCCCCCCCTCCCCGGTGCCGCCATCCCGCCCCCCGGCCCCACTCACACACTCAGACTCCGGCGCGCTCTTGGCCGCCCCCCCCGCGGCGCTCTCGGCCCCGCGGCCCCGCGGCCCGGCGCTGAGGGCCCCGGCGGCGCCCCGCGGCGGGCGGTGCGGCGGCCGCGGCGAGCCCGAGCGCGAGCCGGAGCCCGAGGCGGAGCCCGAGCGGGAGCGGGCGGCGCTGGCGGCCGAGTCGGCGCTGTCGGAGGCGGCCGAGTCCGAGTCGTCCTCGCTGTCCTGCGAGGCGCGCTGCCGCCGCCGGTCCGCCATCTTGGGCCAGCCGCAGGGGCGGGCGGCGGCGCGGGGCACCACGGGACGGACTACACCTCCCGGCGGCCCCCGCGCGCGCTTCCGGCGCGGCGTCACGCGCCCGCCGTCGTCCCAGCAGCCCCCGCGGCAGGAAGCGGACTCTCCTTCCCCCCCACCCCAACCCCGCCGCCTCGCTCCCCAGCAGGGGGCAGGCACGCGCCGGGCGAGGCGGCTACGTCACCGCGCGCGATGATGTCACGGCGGCCGCGGTGATGTCACGGCGGGGGGGCGGCGCGAGGCAGACACCACCACGCAGCCGTCGTTTTTCCTCTTTTATTGTAAAAAAAAAAAAAAAAAAAAAAAATTGATTTCTCCATGTTCGAAACAAACAAGTGGGGGGCGGGCGCCGCCCCCCGTTAACACTGCGAAACCTAACGAACGCGCGCGGAAACCCCCCCAATTAACAGCAACAGCAGCTTTTATTTACAATCCGGCTTTTTTTTGCCTTTTTTATAAGGTATTTACAAGAGAAACCCCTTCCGCGCGCTAGAAACGGTATCAAAAGTGGGCGTTACATCGGGGGGGGGGAGGAGAGGAGCTTCATTAACGTTGTTGTTGGTTTTTAAGGTTTTTCTTTCTTTAAACAAGTTTCCTTACACCAGGCCAAACTGTTCCCGAAAGCAGGGCTGGAGCGGGGGGAGCCGCGGCCCCCGGGGAGGCGGTTTCACAGTGCTGCCCCCCGGCCGGGGGGGCTGGGGCCGTGTTGGGGGCGCCCCCCCCGCGGGACGGCCCGCGGCGAGGAAAGGAAGAGGACGGGCAGGCGCGGCTCACGTTTTGCTCCTTTAATGTTTCGGCTCCGCGCGCAGGAACGCGGGGAGGACACATGCGACCATGCTCACCGCAGCCCCCGGGAACGGCCCTCGCGAGGGAGGGGGGCCAGACCCCCCCGGGGCTCCGGCCAGTGCCGTCCCCACGACACTTAAATTAAAAAAGAAAAAGGAAAAAAAAGAACCGAAGTTGTGCGTATAGAATTTCTATTTCACAAAAAAAAGTTTTGCTTTTTGTTTTGTTTTTTCAGCTCCCCCCTCCGAGCCTGTCACAGCCATTCCAGAGGGGGCGGGAGAAACAAAAACAACAACAACAAAAAAAAGGAAAAAAGGAAAAAGGAGACGTTAGCTGGCAAAAGCCTCGCCGCGGCGGCAGCCCGGCCGAGCGGGGGGGGCGGTGCACGGCCGCCGGCTCCGGCCATTCCTGCGCTCCAGCCCCACTGCCGTGGTCCGGCTGCCTGGAGGAGGGTCGGCGGCCGGGGGGGGTTGGGGGGGGGGGGGGAACAAGGGGGCCACATGCCCCCCCGGGGCGGCTCCAAGGCTGCTCCGGGCCCCGCGGCTGCGGGTAACGCCGGAGAACCTGCTGTCGAGGGAGGAGGAATAAAACCAGAACAGCCCCAGCTCAAAGCAGTCGGTTGGGGAAAGAGTCTGTGAAAACGTCGAAGAACCCAAGAGAACGGAACGGGCGCACGGAGGGAAGGAAGCCGCCCGCGCCGGGGCGGCACAGGAGGGCAGGGCCCGCGCCCCAGCGCCGTGGGCCCGGCTATTTCCGGCACGTCCGGTGAGGCGTCTGCTTCTTCTGCATCTCCAGCCGGCAGCGGCTCCGCTCGTCCAGCCAGGGCAGCTCGAAATTCCTGCGGGAAGAGCCGGCGCTCACTGCGGCACGCTGCGGCCCCCGGCCCCGCTCGGGGGGGTTCAGGCGCCCCACACCCCCGGGAATTTGTCATTTCCAGGGGGAAATAAGGTTTTACTCCTTCCAGCACCCCGGTACTCACTGCGGAGTCAGTTTTGGTAGCGGCCGGCCGAAGGCGACGACGGGCAGGTAGGGGGTGATCAGCAAGCTCTCCACTGCGGGGAGACACCGGAGCGTTACTCGGCCCCCGCCGCCGCCGGCACCGCTGCCGCGGCCGCACCGCGCGCACTCACCGTCATCTGGCTCAGGGAAAAATGAGGTAACTTCGGGCTCCGACTCCTGGATTCCTTTCCTCTTGTACATCCGGAGCTGCAGCCGCTGTAGGATTCGCTGTTCCCTGATCCTCTGGATGTCCCACCTGGAAGAGACCAAGCCCCCGCGCATGAGGGACCATGCTCGGAAACCGGACCATCCTCCGCCGCCGCCGCGCTCCCGCTTCCCTGCTCCGTTGCGTGGAGCATCCTCCACTGCCGTGCTCCCGCTTCCCTGCCCAGCGCCGGTCCCCTCTCCTGTCCTCCCGCCATCCCCTCCCTACCTTTTCCTCCTCTTCTCATCCAGCTCCAGCTTCGCGTGCCGCTTGGAGAACACGCTGTCGTCCAGGTTCTGCAGGGGCGGAAGGGAGGTGAGCGGCTGCTCGGGGCCCCGGCCCGGCCCCAGCCCCCCGCCCGCCGCGGCCGCCTACCTCCAGCAGGTCGGAGGGGTTGGGGTCCCTCAGGGGCTCCACGACATGGTCCCTCCACGACGGGACTGCGGAGCCAAGGGCAGGCGTTAGCGGGTGCGGGGGCTCGCCCGGCCCGGCCCCCCAACACCGAGCGCGGCTCGACCTACCGCGAACCCACGCGCCGCTCCGCGACGTCCCCCCGCGGCACCGCGGGCTTTGCACCGAGGCATTTGCCAGCTGGGGGGTCGCGGAGACGGAGCGAGGCACGAGGAGGGGAGGGCACCGGGGGAGCCCCCGGCTGAGCCCCGAACGCCGGCACACCACCCCCGGCAGAGTCGGCGCAGCCGGAGGAGCCCGGCTCGGGCAGCTGCTCCGGGAGCAGAGGGCAAGCGGCGTTTCCCAGGCCGGCAGGGCCCCGAAGGGGCCACGAGCCCCCAGCCGCGCTCCCTCCCGCGCGAGCGCCGTGCACGCCGGAGCACGCGTTTCCCAGCCGCGGGAAGCAGCTTCACGCTTTGCTTAAACGTGCACGTGGGCTGCTCTGGGAAGCAGCAGGGTTTGAAGCACGGCCGGGCCGGCAGCCTCGGTGGGGACCCCGGAGCAGAAGCGGCCGTGGGGGCCACTCCGGCACTGCAACAGGCCCCCCCCGCTGCCACGGGAGGTGGGGGGGGGGACCGGGGTGGCCACAGCAGAGCCTCCTCCCAGATCCAGGGCCCCTTCCCTGCTCGCGGCAGGGCGAAGGGATCGGCCGGACCCCGCCAGGGCCATCGCGGTGGGAGGGCAGCCGCCGCGGGGGGCTCCGGGCCCGGGCGCCGACAGACCCCGGGGGAAGGCGGCACCGGCCCCCCAGCACCCCCCTCGCTTACTCGCTACGGTCTCCTCCTTCTTCGGGGAGGGCTCTCGCAGCGGCAGCGGCGACGGGGGCGGCTGGTGCCAGCGGCACAGGTACATCTCCGTGGTGGCAAGGTAGGGCAGGTCCTCGGCGTCGCCGCAGAGGCCCTTCTCCTTGGGGGGGGCGCCGGGGCCCTTGAGCGGGGCGGAGGGCCGCAGCGGGGCGTCCAGCGGCGCCCGGCTCTTTTCGGGAGTCTCTTGGCTCCGCAGTTCGCGTTTGCAAACAGTCTCGGGCAGCGAGCCGCTCGACTCCTCCTTGCCCGGAGAGTGCTTCAGGCCTTTGCTCTTCACCTTGGAGAACTCCGACACCAGCTTCTTCACGGGCGTCTTCCGCTCGGCGCTGCCGAACGCCGGCTTCCTGCGCGGGACGGAGCGGTGAGGGGCCACGCCACGAGCCCCGGGACGTCCCCTGCGCCCCGGCGGCACGGGGGTCCCCCCGTCCCCCGTCCCCCACCTCTTGTGGCCCTTCCCGTTGCGGCCGTAGGGGAAGTGCTTGGGCGGCAGGGCGGGCGCGGGCTCCAGCAGCTCCTGCGGACACTCCAGCGGCAGCTTCTCGCACGCCTCCGCCTCGGCCTTCTCGTCCGCCTCGAAGCCCTGGAAGAGCCGGTGCTTCTCCCGCTCGGTGTCCTTCTTCACCAGCTGCACCCGCCTTTCCATGCGCTCGATGCGCGCCAGGAGCTGCAACGCGGCGGCGTCACCGGGCCGGCGGCGACCCGGCATCGCCCTCGGAGCGCGGCCCGGAGCACCGGCACCCGGCCCGGCCCGGCCCACCGCCTCCTGCCCTCGCACCCGGCCCGGCTTCTACCCCGCAGGCGGGCGAGCCGGGGGCGATCGGGGCTGTGCCCCCCCCGTGGGCAGCCCTGCGGCGGGGCCACGCTGGCATGGGCCCCCATGGGGCAGCCCCACAGTGGGGCAGCCCCTGACAGCCATAACGGCACCAGGGCAGCCATGCATGCCCTGCAGTGGGGCAGCCCCGCAGTGGGGCAGCCCGGACAGCCATGCTAGGGCCAGGCTGGTGTGCATGCCCTGTAGTGGGGCAGCCCCATAGCACGGCAGCCCTCTGTGCATGCCCCACAGTGGGGCAGCCCCAGCAGCCATGCATGCCCTGCAGTGGGGCAGCCCCGCAGTGGGGCAGCCTGGACAGCCATGCTAGGGCCAGGCTGGTGTGCATGCCCTGCAGTGGGGCAGCCCCATAGCAGGGCAGCCCTGTGTGCATGCCCCACAGCGGGGCCACCCCAGCAGCTGTGCATGCCCTGCAGTGGGGCAGCCCTGTGTGCATGCCCTGCAGTGGGGCAGCCCCATAGCAGGAGAGCCCTGTGTGCATGCCCTGCAGTGGGGCAGCCCCATAGCAGGGCAGCCCTGTGTGCATGCCCTGCAGTGGGGCAGCCCCATAGCAGGAGAGCCCTGTGTGCATGCCCCGCAGCGGGGCCACCCCAGCAGCTGTGCATGCCCTGCAGTGGGGCAGCCCCATAGCAGGGCAGCCCTGTGTGCATGCCCCGCAGCGGGGTCGCCCCAGCAGCCCCACGTGCACGCCCCGCCGTGGGGCAGCCCCACAGCCGTGCACGCCCCGCCGTGCGGCCACGCGAGCGGCAGGGCCGGGCCACGCCCTCGCCACCGCGGCGGGGGGGGGGGGGGGGGGGGGGGGGGGGCGGGACGGCACGGCCGTCACCCCGCCCCGGGGCGGCCCCTTTAGCAGCCGCACACACACACACCCCCCCCCGCGCCGCGCGCGCAGGGCCGCGGGCTCTTTAAGGCCCCCCCCGCCGCTGCCATGGCGACGGGCCCGTTAACCCCCGGCGCGCCGCCGCCCCGCCCCGCCCCGGCCCTTTGTGCCCCCGCCGTTACCCTCGGGGCGGCGGCGCCCGCCCGCCCTGCCCCCCCCGGCCCCCCCCGCGGGGCCTCCCGGTAACCCCCGCGCCGCCTTTGTCTGCCCGCGGGGGGCGCCGACCGGGGGGGCACCGAGCCCCGGTGCTGGGGGGGGGGGCATTAACCCCCGGGGGGGGGGGCACCAACGCCCGGGGTGCTGGGGGGGGTATTAATGACAAGGGGGGGGTATTGATCCCTTAGGGGTACCTTGGGGGGGCATTACCACATGGGGGGGCCTAAGGGGGGGCATTAGCCCCTTGGGGGGGCACTAGACCTTGGGGGGGGCGTTAGCACCACGGGGGGGGGGAATATTGATCCCTTAGGAGTATCTTGATGGCGGGCATTAATGCCCAGGAGGTGCCAGGGGGGGGGCATTACCGCCTGGGGGGGCATTAACCCCCTAGGGGTGCCTGGGGGCATCTTGAGGGGGCATTAATGCCCGGGGGGGTATTAACCCCTTAGTGGTGCCGGGGGGGCACTAATGCCTGGGTGGAGCCTCGGGGGGGGGATTAACCTCTTAGGGGTGCCCGAGGGGCACTAATACCTGGGGGGGCATTAACCCCTTAGGGGCACCTGGGGGGGCATTACGGCCTGGGGGCTGGCTTGGGGGAGGGGGGCAGCCTTAACCCCGGGGGGGGGGCGGGCCTGCAGGAGCATTAACACCTAGGGCCTGCCTTGGGGGGGGGGGGGCACTAACATAGGGAGGCCCTGCAGGGGCATAAATGCCTAGGGCCTAACTGGGGGGGGGGGGGGGGGCATGAAACATGGAGGGGCCTTAACCCCGGGGGGGGGGGCCTTAACCCCTGGGGGGGGGGGCCTGCGGGGGCATAAACGCCTGTGGCCTGCCTGGGGGGGGGGGGGGCCATGAACACATGGGGAGGCCATAACGCCTGGGGGGGCCTTAACCCCTTGGGTGCTTCAGGAGGTGAACTGGGCCTTCAGGGGTGACTTGTTCCTTAAGCACCCGGGGGGGGGGGGGGAGCAACCACGGGGGGGCATTAACCCCTTCGGGGCCGCGGGGTGGGGGGGCATAAGGCCTTGGGGGGACCCTCATCCCTGGGGGGGGGTTACCCCCCCAACACACACATTAAACACCCCCCCCCCCGGTGCGGACGGGGGGGGGGGGGGGGGCGGAGGCGGGACACGTCGCCCCGCGCGGCGCGCTGCCCCCCCCGCCCCCCCCCCGCCGCCGTTAACCCCGCCGTACCGTGTCGCGCTCGGCCTTGAGCTCCTCGCTCTCCTTCTCCTTGGCCTGGAGCTGCTGCTGCTGCTCGATGAGGTCCAGCTGCAGCAGCAGGATCTGCCGCAGGCAGGCGGCCTGGCCCGGCGCGCCGCCACCGGCGCCCATGGCGCCCGCCGCGCGCCGCCTCCGCCACCCGGGCTCGGCGGCGGGGCCGGGGCCGGGGCCGGGGCTCTCCTTGGCGGCGGCGGCGCTGTGCCCCGGCGGCCCCGCCTGGCAGCGCGGCCGGCCGCTGGCATCCCCCGCGCCCGGCGGCACCAGCGCGGCCCAGCCCGGCGCCGCGCCGCCGCGGCCCTTGTGTGCCCCCAGCGGCGGCGGCTCCCGCGGCGGCGGCGGCGGCGGTGGCGCGGCGCCCTCCTCCCGCTCGGCCGCCGGGCCCGGCCGCTCGCGCTCGCCCGCTCGGCCGCCGCGCGGAAGGCGGCGGAGCGCATGGTCATGGTGCGGCGCGGCCCGGCCGCCGCGGCCGCCCGCGCCGCCGCCGCCGCCGCTACCGCCCGGCGCCGCGGGCGGGCGGCCGCCGGCAGCTGGCGGCGGCGCGGGCGCGGCGGCCCGTGCGAGCCGCGGCCCCGCCGCGCTCATCCCCGCCCCGGGCCGCCGCCGCCGGGCAGGGGCTTCCCCGCCGCCGCCGCCGGGGGAGGGGCGCGGCCCCCGCACCGGGGCCACCGGGCGGCGCGGGCTCGGGGACCGGGACCCCCTCGCGGGAGCGGGGCGCGGCCTGGGCCGAGCGGCCCCCCCGCAGCGGCGGCGGCGGCGGCACCGGGCCCCCCCGGTTACCTTTAAACCGCGCGGAAGGGCGCATGCGCCGGCGGCGGCCCCGGCCGGGCGGGGCGGCGGCGGGGGGCGGGGGAGGAATTTGGGGAGGGGGCGGGGGGGGCGCGGGGAGGGGGTAGTGGGGGACAGTGTGGGGAGGGGCGGTTTGGGGCGCTCTGGGGAGGGGGCAGTTGCTGGGGGGGCACCAAGGGGGCGGCGGGGGGCGGTTTGGGGAGGGGGCAGTTGCTGGGGGGCAGTTGGGGGCACCAAGGGGGTGGTTGGGGGCAGTTGGGGGGCAGTTTGGGGGGGCAGTTGAGGGGGGTGGTTGGGGCACCAAGGCAGCGGTTGGGGGGCGGTTGGGGGGTGGTTGGGGAGGGGGCAGTTGGTGGGGGGGCAGTTGGGGGCACCAAGGCAGCGGTTGGGGGGCGGTTGGGGGGTGTTTGGGGAGGGGGCAGTTGGGGGGGCAGTTGGGGGCACCAAGGCAGCGGTTGGGGGGTGGTTGGGGGGTGGTTTGGGGAGGGGGCAGTTGGGGGGGCAGTTGGGGGCAGGGGCAGTCACTGGGGGGGGGCAGCAAGGGGGCTGTTGAGGGAGGGGGCGGTGGGGGCTCCGTGGGGCAGTGGGGGCTCCGAGGGGGGGTCCGGGGGGTGACAGCCCCCGTGGGGAGGGGGCGAGGGGGGGCAGCGGGGCAGGGAATCGGGGAGCGGGCGGAGTGGGGGCCCCCCCTCTCCCCCCCCCCCGCAGGAGGCCTGGGCGGCGGCGCACACGTGTGGCGAGCGGGGCCAGGCCTCAGCGCAGCGCGGCAGGGCCGGGGCCCAGCGCGGCGCCTCGCCCTCTCCCGGCAGCCCCCGCGCGGCACGCAGCCCGTCCGGCCCGCGGGGGCCGAGGCCCGGGACCCCCCGGCTGGGGAAACCGAGGCCCGGCGAGGCGGGCGGGTGCTGCCGGGGGGGGCCGGGACGGGGGGGCCCGGGCGAGCGGGACCCCCGCGGCAGCAGTGTCCCGCCGTCACCGCCCGGTGGCTCCCGCGCGCCCGCACCGGTGCCGCACGGCTGCGGGAAGGGGGGTCTCCTTTAATTAGCCGGCAGGGCCCGCTAATTACGGGGGATAATTAACCCCCCCATGCGCCTGGGGCTGCTCCGCCGTGCGCTGAGTTTGCTGGGCCTCAGCGCTGCCGCGGGACCCGCCGCGGCGACCGCAGCCACCTCTGCGCTGCTGTGCACACGCGTGTGCGCCCGTCTGCACGTGCCCACGCGGGCGTACGGGGCTGCGGTTCCCAGGACGCGTGTGCACACGCGTGTGCGCCCCTCTGCACGTGCCCACGCGGGCGTACGGGGCTGCGGTTCCTGGGACACACATGCACACGCGTGTGCGCCCCTCTGCACGTGCCCACGCGGGCGTACGGGGCTGCGGTTCTGGGACACACGTGCACACGCGTGTGCGCCCCTCTGCACGTGCCCACGCGGGTGTACGGGGCTGCGGTTCCTGGGACACACGTGCACACGCGTGTGGGTGTGTGCAGCCCCGCAGGGAGGCACTGCAGCCCCCCTGCACACGCGTGTGCACACAGCCCTGCAGCGCCAGCACGTGCGCACACCCATGCACACACGTGCACCCCTGCAGAGGCGGCAGCCCCCCGCACATGCGTGCACACATGCATGTATGGGTGTATACACACATGCATGCACACACGTGTGCACACGGCCCTGCAGCACCAGCACCTGTGTGCACATGTGCACCCCTGCAGAGGCAGCACCCCCCCACACACGCCTGCACACGTACATGTATATACACACATACGTGTGTATACACACATGCATACATGCACACACGTGTGCACACACCTCCAGGGGCTGCAGCCCCCAGCATGCATACACACACACACACGCACACACACACACACACACACACACGCATGCACACACGTGTGGATACGCTCCTGCAGGGAGTGCACTGCATGCACACACACACGCATGCACACGCATGCACACACCCCTGCAGGAGCTGCGGCCCCCAGTGCACACACCGACACATGCACACACATGTAGGTGGATACACACACACACACGTGTATGCACACACACACGTGCACACACACACATGCATACACACACACACACGTGTGCACACGCACGTGCACGCACGCAACCCCCCCCCCGGCAGCATTTCCCCCACACCCGGCTGAACAAACACCGCACCCGCCAGGCAGCCGCTGCAAACAGGGCAGTGGCACAGGGGACACGAGGGCACAGGGCAGGGCGTGGTGCAGCGGGCACATGGGCACGGCGCAGGGGACGTGCAGGGGATGGCACAGGACACGGCGCAGGGGACATGCAGGGCACGGTGCAGGGGACATGCAGGGGATACGCAGGATGACGCAGGGCAGGGTGCAGGGGACGTGCAGGGGATGGCACAGGACACGGCGCAGGGGACATGCAGGGCACGGTGCAGGGGACGTGCAGGGGATGGCGCAGGGCAGGGTGCAGGGGATGTGCAGGACGGTGCAGGGGACGTGCAGGGGACATGCAGTGCACGGCACAGGGCACAGTGCAGGGGATGTGGGGCATAGTGCAGGGCATGGTGCAGGGTATGGTGCAAGTGACATGCAGGGCACGGTGCAGGGGACGTGCAGGGGATGGTGCAAAGCATAAAGCAGGACAGAGTGCAGGGCACAGCACAGGGCATGATGCAGGGGACATGCAGGGAATGGTGCAGTGCACGGTGCAGGGGACATGCAGGGCATGGTGCAAAGCATAATGCAGGACAGAATGCAGGACAGAGTGCAGGGGACGTGCAGGGAATGGTGCAGGGGATGGTGCAGGGCCTGGTGCAGGCACACGCCTTTCTGCAGAGCTGCCTTAGCTGGGGGGCAGTGGGGGCACACGGGGGTCCTGGGCACCCCCAGCCCAGCCCGCGGGCACCGACCCTCCCTGCACAGCCGCCCCGGTGAGGCGCAGGGCCGGGTCCACGCCGGGCCCCATGCAGGGCATCCCCTGCGCGGTGGCAGCCGCCGGTGCTGCAACGCCGCCGCATTGCACCGGGCCGGTGCCAGGGCCCCCGTGCTCGCCGCGTCCCCGGCGCGGGGGAAGCCGCTCTCCCCCGGCACCGCGAGCCGTATTTAAAGCCCTGCCTGCTGCCTTGACCACTGCACCGTGCACACACGGACACGCACCCGCACACCCGTGCACGCAGCCGTGCGCGCCCGCCGCCGGCCCTGCTGCGCCGGGGTTTCCTGCGGCCGCGGCCCCGCTCCTGCAGGCCCACGTGCCCGGCCCCGCGCCCGGCCCGCACATGGCTCTGCAGCAGGGCTGCTTTGCAGGGAAGTTGCTGTGGCTAAAAATGGAGCAGGGCTCACATGCCAGGGCCACGTGACGCCGCGCTGCAAGCAGCCGCTCGGATGGAGAGGGCTCGCAAACAGCGAGGAGGAGGAGGAGGAGGAGGAGGAGGAGGAGGAGGAGGAGGGGGCCGCCAGCTCACATGGGCTGGCACAGACGCCGAGCCCCGCGGCCGCCCTGCCCGGGGTGCGCGGCCACCCGCATTCGGGGACGCGGGGCCCATGGCGCGGCCGGCCTGGCCGGGGGTGCTGGCGGTGGTCTGCGAGGCCGAAGGCGCCCCCGGGCTCTTCCTCTGCCTCCCCTGGCTCCGGGAGCTCGGGACGGCCGCGCTGCAGACAGAGGCAGAGGCGCATGGATCAGGATTGGGACGTGGGAGTTTAGGAGGATGCGGGCGGGATACGCCCCGGCACGGGGGCGAGGGGGGGCCCCATCCCCACTGCTCCTGACCCAGCAGTGGGGTGGCCGCAGCCCCCAGCCCCCTTTGGCACCCCGCAGGGCTGCGTCGCTCTGGTCGCAGGGTCCCTGCACCCCTGGATCCTGCACCCCTGGGGGGGTCCCTGCACCCCTGGGAGGTCCCTGCTCCCCTGCACGCCTGGATCCTGCACCTTGGGGGGTCCCTGCACCCCTGGATCCTGCACCCTCGGATCCTGCTCCCCGGGGTGTCCCTGCACCCCTGAATCCTGCACCCCTGAATCCTGCACCACGGGGTGTCCCTGCACCCCTCGATCCTGCACTCCTGGGGGTCCCTGCACCCCTGGGAGGTCCCTGCTCCCCTGCACCCCTGGATCCTGCACCCCTGGGAGGTCCCTGCTCCCCTGCACCCCTGGATCCTGCACCTTGGGGTGTCCCTGCACCCCTGGATCCTGCACCCCTGAATCCTGCTCCCCTGGGGTCACTGCTCCCCTGCACCCCTGGATCCTGCACCCCTGGATCCTGCACGCCGGGGTGTCCCTGCACCCCTGGATCCTGCACCCCGGGGTCCCTGCACCCCTGAATCCTGCACCCCTGGGGTCCCTGCTCCCCTGGATCCTGCACCCCTGGATCCTGCACCCCGGGGTGTCCCTGCCCCCCTGGATCCTGCCCCAGCCGCGGCCGCTCTGTGCCACCCTGGCCCCCGCCGCGGCGCTGGGGCCGGGCCTCCCCCTGCGGCTTGTTTACCTGCTTTTTTTCCCTTTCCGCGAGGGAAGGGAGAGGGCGAGTCCTGGCAGCGCGGAGCCGCCAGCCCCGGCCAAGAATCCGCCGGGATGAGCTGGGGCTGCTGCTCTTCCCCTCGGAGCCACAAATCCGCAGGCTGCGCGGCCAGAGGATCTCCCGCCCCGGCCCCCGGCCCCCCGGGGCTCACCGGCGTGGGGGCACCCCGGCCCCCCACCCTGCCCCACTCCCCGGGGGCCGCGCCGGGCCCTTGGCCGCGGCTGCCTGCGGGGACGGTGGTCCCAGCCGAGGCTCCCGGCACGGCAGCGCGCTGGAGCCATTCTGCAGCTGGGGAAACTGAGGCACGGCCGCAGGGGGACGCCGAGCCCCCACCGAGCTGGGACAGACCCCTGCCCTCCGCACCGGGGGGGGGTCCCGACCCGGGGGGGGGGTGCCCTGAGCGGGGGGCTCGGCTGGGGCTGGCGGCCCCCCCGGGCAGGGCAGCGCGCCCAGGCGGGGGGGGGCGAAACCCGTTCCCGGAAAAGGCCCGGCGAGGAGGTAAACACCGGCCAGGCCGGGAGTAAAAATAAACCCTGGTGCGGGCGGGCGCCTGGGCACGTGGCCTGGCAGCGCGGCACCGCCTCGAGCGGGCCCGGGGCACCCCCCCCCCCCGCCACTGCTTCGGAGCTGCACCCCGGGGCCCGGCCGGGGCCGGGGGCTCTGATGCAGCCGGGGGCTGCAGCGGGGGGGGCACAGCCTGGCCCAGGGCCACGTGCAGCCCCCGCCGCTCCCAGGGCGACGCTGGCCCAAGGACGCGGGCACGTGACGGGCCCGAAGCGCCCCAGCCGCGCTGCATCGGCAAGCAGGCGCCGCGGGGACGTGGGCAGCGCTGTGCATGGGGGGGTCCCGCATCCGTGGGTCGCATCCCCACAAGCCCCGCTGCAGCGTGGCGTCCCTGCGGCACGGTGCCTCCCGCCCCCGGGAACCGCGGTGCCCACGTCCGCCGGGAGCAGCCGCGGAGGCCCAAGCGGCACCGGCGCGGTGCAATGGCCGGCGGTGCAGGGAGCGGTGCTGCCGCGGGGTGACGGGTGTCCCCGCGCCCCGGCATCCCCGCGTGCCCCGGCGGCACACTGCGCCCGTGCCGGCACCGCCCTGGCTGTGGTGGCTCTGCCGGGGCGGGAGCAGGGGATGCCCCGGCCCGGAACAGATCCGGCACGGCCCTGCCCGCAGGGAGCCCGGCGCTGAGCACCTCGGTGCCCCGGGCCACCTCCTCCCGCTTGGCCCCCACGGCGTGCGCCGCGCTGGCCTGGCACCGTGGGTGCCCACCCGGCACCGCGTCACCCCACAGCCAGTGGGGCAGGGTGTCCCCGGGGCTTTGCAGCGCCCGTGTCATGCCGAGTGCCCCCAGTGCCGGGCACCGTGCCGGGGTGTCCCTGGAGCTGCGCGGTGCCCTCCGCAGCTGCCGCCGGTGCCTGGGGACCCCCGGGGGCCATGCAATGCCCTCCCGGGTGTCCCTGGTCCTTGGGAACCACCGGGGACCGTGCAGTGCCGCCTGGGTGCCCCCGGTGACAGGCACGGTGCAGCGCCGGTGCACCCCGGGGACCGTGCAATGCCCTCCCGGGTGTCCCTGGTCCTTGGGGACCCCCGGGGACCGTGCAGTGCCCCCTCGGGTGCCCCCGGTGACAGGCACGGTGCAGCGCCGGTGCACCCCGGGGACCGTGCAATGCCCTCCCGGGTGTCCCTGGTCCTTGGGGACCCCCGGGGACCGTGCAGTGCCCTCCCGGAGCAACCCCGGTGCCGGGCACGGTGCAGCGCCGGTGCACCCCGGGGACCGTGCAGTGCCCTCCCGGAGCAACCCCGGTGCTTGGGGACCCCCGGGGACCGTGCAGTGCCCTCCCGGAGCAACCCCGCTGCTTGGGGACCCCCGGGGACCGTGCAGTGCCCTCCCGGAGCAACCCCGGTGCCAGGCACGGTGCAGCGCCGGTGCACCCCGGGGACCGTGCAATGCCCTCCCGCGTGTCCCCGGTGCTTGGGGACCCCCGGGGACCGTGCAATGCCCTCCGGGGCGCCCCCGGCGCCGGGCCCGGCGCAGCGCCGGGGCTGCCGGTGCGGCGGGGCGGCGGGCGGGGGGCGCGGCGCCGCGGGGCCGGGCGGCGGGGCCGCCGGCGGAAAGTGTGTCACTGGGGCACGAGGCTCTCCCCGGGCATCACATGGGGGAGGCGGCGGCGCCGCGTGCGGCCCAGTGCGCAGCCGCGGCCGGTGCCGGGCGGGCGGCGGGGCGGGCGGCGGGCGCACAACAGCCCTGCCGGGCGGCGGCGCGGACGGCACCGCTGCGCTGCGCTGCGCTGCCGGTTTTGCACGGCGCAGTTTTTGCACAGCCCGGTTTTTGCACGGCGCAGGTTTTGCACGACCCGTTTTTTTGCACGGTCCGGTTTTTGCACGGCGCGGCGTAGCACGGCGCGGCTCGGTGCCCGGTGCGCGGAGCCGCGGCAGCCGGCTGCCAGCCCCACGATGGCCGCCCCCGACACCGGCAGCACAGGTCAGTGCCCCGCCGCAGCCCCCCGCCCCCCCCGGGACGGTCCCCGCGCCGGCACCGGCCGCCGGCGCCCGCCGGAGCGCGGCCGCGGTCTGCGCGCCGGGGCCCGGGGGGGTGGAGGGGTCCGGAGAGCGGAGCGGGGAGGGCTGCGCGCCGGGCACGGAGCGCCCTCGCACCGGGACCGGGCGGTGCTGCACAGCGGGGTAAGGGTCCGCGCGCCGGGACCGGGGGTCGCGGACACCGGGGCGGGGGGGGGGGGGGTGAGCCCGGGCACGGGGGCGGGGAGGGATGCGCGGCGGGACACCGGGGAGCCCGGACACCGCGACGGAGGAGGGGATGCAGCCGGGACCGGGGAGTGCCGGACACCGGGGCAGGGCGGGGAGATGCACGGCGGAACCGGGGAGTCCCGGCACCGGGGTGAGCGCGGACACGGGGGCGGGGGGGGGGGGCTGCACCGGGGAGCCCCGGGCAGGGAGGGGGCTGTGTGCGGGCGCGCACCGCCGGGGGGGTCACGCGCGCCGGCCCCGACGGGGGGGGGAGGCCCGGGGGGGGCCCCGGGGCCGCCCCGGCGCGGCCCCCCCCGTCACGTGGCCCCTCCCCGGCGCTGCCACGTGCGGAGTTTGTTTTCCCCGCAGCCCCGCCCCGCCCCCGCCCATTGGTCGCCGGCGCCTCATTACCTCGTCGCTCCCCCCTCCCTCCCCGCGCGACGTCACACCCGGAAGCGGGGACGCCGCGTTCCACTCGCCCTTTTAAACAGCGGCGAGGGGGGGGGAGGGGGGCGGGGGAGAGGGGGCGGGGCGTGGTGACGCCATCGCCGCGGCAACGGGCCCCCGGGGCGGGGGGGGGCGAGGGCGGGCCCGGTCGGCCAATGGGGCGCGGGGGGCGGGGCAAAGCGTGCGGGGCGGGCCCGGGGGCGGCCACGTGCGGCCCGAGCACGTGGCGCGGCGGCGTGAGGCCGCGGAGCGGGGGGGGGCGACCCGAGCCGGGCCCGGCGCCTCCAGCGCTGCGTCGGGCGCCGGGGCCGCCGCTTCACGGGGCCCCCCGGGCTTCAGGGACCCTCCCGGGTCCCGGGGGGGCTGGGGCCGGGGATCCCCCCCCCAAGGGGGTCCCGGTGTTTCGGGGACCCCCTGGGGTTCCGGTGTACTGGGGCTGGGACCCCCCCCCCCGCCGGCTCCCGGTGTTTCAGGGACCCCCGGGGATCCTGGTGTGCTGGGGCCGAGACCCCCCCCCCGGGGTCCCGGTGTTTCGGGGATGTCCCGGGGCACTGGGGCCGGGGATCCCCCCCCCCCCCCGGCATCCCGGTGTTTCAGGGATCCCCCGGGCTCCCGGTGCGCTGGGCCTGGGGATTCCCCCCCCCCCCGGTTCCCGGTGCCTTGGACCCCTCCCGGGTGCTGCCGCTCTGGGGTCCCCCCGAAGTGCCGGTGCTTTGCCCAGGGTCCCCGGGAGCCGCTCGCCCTCCCTGGCACGGTCGGGGTCTGCTGCCCCCCCCAGCCCCCCCGGTGCAGGGGGGGTGACGTGCCCTGGCCCCGGGGGGGGTGCGGGACCCACTGCCCCCGTTCGGTGACCCCCGGGGAGGGTGAGGGTGACTCCCGGCTCCGCGGCAGCGGTGCCCCGTGGGGCGGCCGGCACATGGCCCTGGCCAGCCCGCCCGCGGGCCCGGCGCCCGGCACGTGTCCGGCGCTGAGTCAGCCGGCAGCCGCGGCCCGGGCGGCCCAGGCTCGGGGAGGGGGGGCCCACGGCGCCCTGACCCCCCCCCCCCCCGCGGCCTCGCTCCATCGCTCCGGGGTCGGGGACGCGGAGCCCCCTGCCCGCTCGGGGGGGGCCAGGCCGCGTGCGGGCGCATCCCGCCTCCGCGTCCCGCGTTCCTGCCCGGGGCGTGCCGGGGCCCGGTGCCACGCGGGGCCGCGTGCACGGGGGAGCTGAGGCCGGGCGCCGCTCGCCGCACGGGTGACCGTTGCCGTGCCCGCAGGCGGCGTGATCAGCTACGTGGGCTCCAGCGGCGCCTCGCCCAGCCGCGCCAGCCCCGTCTCCCTGGGCAGCGACAGCTCCGGCGGCGGCTCCCAGCCCTTCCCCACCTACTTCCCGCCGTCGCCCACCGGCTCGCTGCAGGACGCCCGCGGCTTCGGCGCCCTGGGCCCCCGCGAGGACGGCTCCCCTTCCTCCTCCTCCTCCTCCTCCTCCTCCTCCTCCTCCTCCTCCTCCTCGTACGGCTCCACGGGCGGCTTCCCCGCGGCACTGCCGGACGAGCGCCGCCGCGGCTCCCCCAGCAAGGCCGGCGGCTCCATCACAAGTGAGTGGGGGGGGTCGGGCGGGGGGGGCTGGGTCCCACCCCCCCCCGACCCCCCCTCACCGCCATCTCCCCGCAGAGCTCAACGGCATGGTGCTGCTGTGCAAGGTGTGCGGCGACATCGCCTCCGGCTTCCACTACGGCGTGCACGCCTGCGAGGGCTGCAAGGTAGCGGGGGTGCCGGGGGGGCGCGGGGGGGCCGCGGCGCCCCTCGGCCCCCCCCTCACCCCGGCCTCCCCGCAGGGCTTCTTCCGCCGCAGCATCCAGCAGAACATCCAGTACAAGAAGTGCCTCAAGAACGAGAACTGCTCCATCGTCCGCATCAACCGCAACCGCTGCCAGCAGTGCCGCTTCAAGAAGTGCCTGCTGGTGGGCATGTCCCGCGACGGTGAGCCTCCCCCGGCCCCCCCCCGCCGCCGGGGCCCCCGGCCGTGCTCGGTGCTGCACGTGCCCCAGGACCAGGCCCCCCGCTCGCACTCGCATGCTTGCATGCTGTGTGTGTTTCCTTGCACACTTGCATGCTGTGTGTGTTTCCTTGCACACTTGCATGCTGTGCATACTTCCTTGCACACTTGCATGCTGTGCACACATCCTTGCATGCTGTGCATGCTTGCACCCATCCTTGCACACTTGCACGCTATGCATGCTTGCTCACTTCCTTGCACACTTGCACACGTGCATGCTTGCTTGCCCACTTCCTTGCACACTGCGCACTTCCTTGCACACTCGCATGCTGTGCATGCTTGCTTGCACGCTGTGCACCCCCCCCCCAGACCCCTCCCTCGCGCTCGGGGCTGCACACACCCTCCCGGGCGGGATGGGGGATGCGGCCGCGCTCCGGGGACCCCCGGACCCGTGTCCCGCGGGCCCGGGGGGGCCGTCGCCCGGAGGCGCTGACGCCCGTGTCCCCCCCGCAGCGGTGCGCTTCGGGCGCATCCCCAAGCGGGAGAAGCAGCGGATGCTGGCGGAGATGCAGAGCGCCATGAGCGGCCTGGGCAGCGCCCCGCCGAGCGCCGGCGAGGGGCTGGGGCCCGCCGGGGGCCGCGCGCCGCCCCCCGGCCCCCCGCCGCCCGCCCCCCCCGCCTGCTTCTCCCAGTTCCCCCAGCAGCTGACGCCGCCGCGGTCGCCCAGCCCCGGGGGGGCCACCGAGGACGTCATCGCCCAGGTGGCCAGGGCGCACAAGGAGATCTTCGTCTACGCCCACGACAAGCTGGGCCCCCCCCCGGCCTGCGACGGCGGCCTCCCGCGCTGGGACGGGCCCCCCGCCGCCCCCCCGGCCTGGCCGCCCGGCCCCCCCGCGCCGCGGCTCTGCCCCGCCGCCGGCCCGCCGCCCCCGCCGCCCCCGCCGCCGGGCTGCCCCTGGCCCCGCCGCCCCGCCGCGCTGCTGCCGGTGAGCGCCAGCCCCCACCGCCTCATTACAGCCGCTCCTCGCCCCGCGGCGGGCGGCCGACGCGGCCCCCCCGGCTCGCGGCACCCCGGCTCACGGCCCCCCCCCCGGTCCCGCAGGCCTGCCCCATGAACACGCGCCCGCCCGGGCGCAGCGGGCGCACGGGGCAGGAGATCTGGGAGGACTTCTCCCTGAGCTTCACGCCGGCCGTCCGCGAGGTGGTGGAGTTCGCCAAGCACATTCCCGGCTTCCAGGCCCTCTCCCAGCACGACCAGGTCACCCTGCTCAAGGCCGGCACCTTCGAGGTGGGTCTGGGGGCGGCTGAGACGCGGGGGGGTGGCGGGGGGCTGCCAGGGTGGCACGGCGCGGTGCAGCCCAGCATTGCACGGTGCAACGCAGCACGGCACGGCACAGCATGGTGCACCACGGCATCACACAGCACGGCACAGCGTGGCACGGCGTGGCACGGCGCAGTGCAGTGCAGCACAGCGTGGCGTGGCGCAGCACAACGTGGCACTACGCAGCACAGCATGGCACCCTGTGGCATGGCACGGCCCGGTGCAGCACAGCACAGTACAGCATGGCACAGAGTGGCACAGCACAGTGCAGCATGGCACGGCACGGCACGGCACGGCATTGCACGATGCAGCGTGGCACAGTGCAGCGCAGCATTGCATGACATAGCCTGGCATGGCACAGCACAGTGCAGCGTTGTACAATGTAGCCTGGCACGGTGCAGCGCAGCGCTGCATGGCACAGCATTGCACAGCGCAGCCCGGCACGGTGCAACCCAGCGTGGCACGGTGTGTCATGGTGCAGCCCAGCACGGTGCAGCCCAGCGTGGCACGATGCAGCATTGCATGATGCAGCCCAGCACGGTGCAGCCCAGCGTGGCACGGAGCAGCATTGCACGGTGCAACATTGCACGGTGCAGCCCGGCGCAGCGCGGTGCAGCCCGGCCGGGACGGCAGCCCGTGACACGCCGTGTCGCGCAGGTGCTGATGGTGCGCTTCGCCTCGCTGTTCAACGTGAAGGAGCAGACGGTGACGTTCATGAGCCGCACGAAGTACAGCCTGGAGGAGCTCTGGGGCATGGGCATGGGCGACCTGCTCAGCTCCATGTTCGAGTTCAGCGAGAAGCTCAGCGCCCTGCAGCTCAGCGACGAGGAGCTGGGGCTCTTCACCGCCGTGGTGCTGGTGTCGGCAGGTGGGGCGGGCGCGGGGGCGCGGGGGGCCGGGGGGCCGGGGGCGGCCGCCTCACGGCCCCCTCCCCGCAGACCGCTCGGGCATGGAGGACGCGGCGTCGGTGGAGCAGCTGCAGGAGACGCTGATCCGCGCCCTGCGCGCGCTGGTGCTCAAGACGCGCCCGGCCGAGACATCGCGCTTCACCAAGCTGCTGCTCAAGCTGCCGGACCTGCGCACCCTCAACAACCTCCATTCCGAGAAGCTGCTCTCCTTCCGCATCGACGCCCAGTAGCCCCCGGACGCCGGGGCCCCCCGCACCACCCCCCCCCCAGGACCCTGCACGCAGCGCCGTGGCGCCCGGACACATGCACGGGGCACCCGGGCACCCACGGGGCGCCCGGACACATGCACGGGGCGCCCGGACACATGCACGGGGTGCCGCCGCGCTCGCGGGGCCGCCCGGACGCCTGGGCCCCTTGGCTCAGCTGGCGGCACCCGGGGGGGGGGACCCGGCGGCGCCCCCCCGACCAGCGGTGGAAAGCAGAGGCCGGAGGCCAGCCGAGCTGTGTGGGTGGGTTTGGTTTTTTTTTTTTCATCATATATTTATTACATAAATATATAGTAAAATAGACCAGCAACAATTACCATAAAAATATCTTTCTTTAAAATCCTGACCAAAACACAAAAGGGTTTAAAATCGCACGTCACAGACTTGTGATTGTCACGTAAATCAGCAGCGCCTGCCCCGGCCCCCCCCGGCCCCCCCCGGCCTCGTGGGGGCCCCGGCGGCCCCGGCCGGCTACATTCAGCGACTCCCTGCCAGGCCCCCGCGCGGGACGGGGGCGATGCATAGAACTGGGCCCCCCCGCGCCGTGCCGCGCCGCGCACCCCCGGCCCCCGCCGAGGCGGGAGCCGGCGCCGGGAGCCTTGAGGTATGTGCCGGGGGCGCGGGGCGGCCCCCCCCGGGGCCGGCGCTGGACGTGCGACGGCGAGACGGAGACGAGACGAGACGGAGCGGCGCCGGGCGCGCGGGCGAGCGGCGTGCGTGCGAGTGCGTGCTCACGAGCGCGGGGCGAGCGGGGACGCCAGCGGGGACACGGCGGGGGGGGGACCGGGCTGCGCCCCCCGGGACGAGCCGCCCCACGGCGCCGCGCTGCCCTGGGGGGGGCCGGGGGCACGTGCGCTGCTTAAGACACGTCCCGCGACGGCTCTCCTGCCCCGAGCCCCGGCACGGCCGCGGAGCCGCGAGCGCAGCCGGTGCACGGGCACTGCAAGTGCATTGCACCGGCACTGCACCAACACTGCACGTGCATTGCACCAGCACTGCACCGGCACTGCGCATGCACTGCACCGGCACTGCAGTAACATTGCAGGGCACTGCACCAGCTCTGCACCAGCAATACACACGCATTGCACCGGCACTGCACCAGCTTTGCACCGGCACTGCGCGTGCATTGCACAGGCATCACGCGCATCGCACGGGCATCGTGCACGCTGCCGGCTCCGGCCCCGCAGCCCCCAAGGCACCGTGTTAAGGCCTGGCGCGGGGCTCACGTGCAGCACCGAGCGCCGGGCCGGGGAGGCGCCGGGATGCGCGCGAGGGCGGGCGACGGTGCTGCCCGGTGCACGGCCCGCGGCGCCCGGGGCGAGAGCTTAAGACATTTTGCACCGCGCGGGAGCCGAGGGCACCGTCCCCCCCCCCAGGCCGCGGCGGCACCGGCTGCCACCACCCGCAGCCCCTGCGATGCCCCCCCGGCCCCCGACTGGCCCCGGGGCCGCGAGCGCCGCCGCCGCCAGGCGAGGAAGTGTTTCACGTTGGGATTTCTGCTTTTAAACGACCCGTAAAAAGATTTTTTTTAATTACAAAAATTATATATTTTATAGATATTTTTTATATATATATATATATGCATGTATATATATATATATATATATATTAGCTTAGATCGGCTCTGCCCGCCTGCCTCCTCGCCCGCCCGGTCGCGCCCGGCCCCCGCCCTCGGCCGCCCGCCTGAGGTAAGAAGAAAATTCACAAACCTAAATCGGGGGAGAAAGGTGACAACGGCGCGGCGGGGCCCCGGCAGCCCCCCGGTGCAGCCCCCCCGGTGCAGCCCCCGGCGCGGGGCAGTAGTGCAGTGCGGCCGGGGCGCCCGCCCGCCCGGCGCCTCGGGGCCATTGCAACTTTTGACGGAAAACAGAACAAATAAAACGACGACGACGAGAAGAAAAAAAAAAAAAACATAACGAAAAACAACGGAAAAAGGTGTGTGTTGGGGGGGGTTGGGGGGGGCGGCCGCAGCGGGGCCCCGCAGCCCCCGACGCGCCCCGGCCGCCGGCGCTTGGCACAAAATCGCCTCCTCTCAGCCCCAAAAACGACAGAGAAACCAAAGCCCCGAAACGCAGCGGCTTGCGGGGCAGCACCGCGCGGCCGAGAGGTAGAGGGCGAAGCGGAGACGCGGCGTGGGGGGGGTCCCGGTCCCCGCGGGACGGGGCCGCATCCCCCCACGCATGGCAGTGCCGGAGGTGCCCCGGCACCGTGCAACGCCCTGGCACGGTGCAACGGCACGGTGCAACACCCTGGCACAGTGCAACACCCCGGCACGGTGCAACACCCCGGCACGGTGCAACACCCCGGCACGGTGCAGCGGCATGATGCAATGGCACGGTGCAACGCTGCGGCACCCTGGCACAATGCAACGCCCCGGTGCAACCCCGCGGTACCCCGGCACAGTGCAACGCCCTGGCACTGTGCAACGCCCTGGCGCGATGCAACGGCACGGTGCAACCCCGGGGCGTCCCGGCACGCTGCAACGCCCTGGCACCCCACACGCTGCAACACTGGGGCGCCCGGCCCCGGCCCCCCGCGGCAGCCGGGCGCCCCTGCACCCCGGGTGCCCGGTCCCCGCCGCCGTGCCCCCCGCGCGCTGCCGCCGGGCCAAAAGTGCATGCGGCCGCAGCAGCGCCCGCCGCCCGGGCAGCATCTCCCTGTGCAGCCCCGGAGCCCCGTCCTCCTCTCTCCTCTCCTCTCTCCTTCCAAAGTGCAGTTAGTTTAATATTTTAGCCTCTCAGGGAGGGAAATAAATGCTTAAAAAATAATAATCTAAGAAGAGAAGAACAATAAAGGAAACGCTCGACCGTCGGGGCCCTTCCCTGTGCAAACAAACAAAATTCGTCAAGTCCTGGGGCGAGGGAGGTGCCGGCGCGGGGGGGGCCGGCGCAGGGGGGGCCGCGGGGATGCCGGGGCCCGGGCGCGCGAGGCGGCATCGGCGGCGGCGGCATCGTCCCCCCCCCGCGCAGCACCGCCCGCCGGGGCCGCGGGGAGGGGAGCGGGCAGCAAGCGCGGCGCGGGCGCCTACACCTCCTGGTCCTCGAAGACCTCGAGGAAGAGCGGGGGGAAGAGCTCGGTGGGGCACTCCACCTTCATGTGCAGGAAGCGGCTGGCGTGGCAGGCCCCGATCATGCGCAGATCCGTCACCTTCATCAGCAGCTTGGGCCAGAAGTGGGGAATGTTGTGTTTGCGGTAGTTGATGTAGTGCTCGAACGCCAGCAGGTAGGTCTCCTGGCACTTCTCGATCTTGTCCACGCAGATCAGCCCCGTGCGGTCTGCGGGCGCAGGCACGGGTGTCCGCGGGGGACGGGCCCCCCCGGCACCTCCTCGGTGGCCCCCGGCGCCGCGCGGCCGCCTGCGCAGCCGGGTGCCACCCTGGATGTCCCCGTCCATCTCCCCAGCCATGGGTATCCGGGTGCCACCCTGGATGTCCCCGTCCATCTCCCCAGCCATGGGCATCAGCATGTCACCCTGCATGTCCCCATCCATCTCCCCAGCCATGGGCATCAGCATGTCACCCTGGACGTCCCCATCCATCTCCCCAGCCATGGGTATCCGGGTGCCACCCTGCATGTCCCCGTCCATCTCCCCAGCCATGGGCATCAGCATGTCACCCTGGACGTCCCCATCCATCTCCCCAGCCATGGGTATCCGGGTGCCACCCTGGATGTCCCCGTCCATCTCCCCAGCCATGGGCATCAGCATGTCACCCTGGACGTCCCCGTCCATCTCCCCAGCCATGGGTATCCGGGTGCCACCCTGGATGTCCCCATCCATCTCCCCAGCCATGGGCATCAGCATGTCACCCTGGACGTCCCCATCCATCTCCCCAGCCATGGGTATCCGGGTGCCACCCTGGATGTCCCCATCCATCTCCCCAGCCATGGGCATCAGCATGTCACCCTGGACGTCCCCATCCATCTCCCCGGCCATGGGCATCAGCATGTCACCCTGGACGTCCCCGTCCATCTCCCCGGCCATGGGCATCAGCATGTCACCCTGCATGTCCCCATCCAGCTCCCCGGCCATGGACATCAGGGTGCCCACGCCGGGATCTCCCGCCCTCGCACAGCCCCCAGGGCCTGGAGCAGCAAAGCACCCGGCCCCACGTGTCCCAGGGCTCTGGGTGCCCGCCCCACATCCCCCACATCCCCCCCCCATACCCAGCACGGCTCCCCAGGGTGCCCACCCCACATCCCTGGCACGGCTCCCCAGGGATCCAGGCACTGGGGTGCCCGCCCCGTATCCCCCCATACCCAGCACAGCTCCCCAGGGATCCAGGCTCCAGGGTGCCCGCCCCACATCCCCCATAGCCCAGCACGGCTGCTCCAAGGTGCCTGCCCCACATCCCCCCCATCCCCAGCACGGCTCCCCAGGGCGCCCGTCCCACATCCCTGGTGCTACCCCTAACCCTAACCCCGGCGCCCGCCCCACATCCCCGGCACAGCTCCCCGTGCCCGGTGCCAGCCCGGTGCCCGGTGCCCGGTGCGCGGCGCGGTCACCTGAGGACATGAGCAGCACGGCCTGGAGCAGGGCCACCTCGGTGTCGTCCAGGTTGAAGGCAGAGAGGGACTTGCCCAGGTCGAAGATGGCGTCGGAGACGACGCCGAGGCCGCCGTTCTTGAGCTGCTCCCGCTTGACGGCCATCTCCCCGCTGAGCGTCAGCGTCTCGCTCTCGGGGTCGTAGCGCACGGCCGCCCGCAGCGACATGATCTCCATGCAGCAGCCCTTCAGCAGGATGATCTGGTCTTCGCAAGGCAGCTGCGGCACAGGCGTCAGGCGGCGGCCCCCCCGGCGGCCCCCCCGCCCCCGGGAGCCCCCCTACCTCCGAGAACATGGGCAGCTTTTTGGCAAAGTCCACCACGCGGGTGATGGCCGGGGTGATGATTTTTGTAAACTCGCTGAACGCCTCCAGGTCGACTTTGTCCCCGTCGGGCATGGAGGCCATGGGCGACTGGCCGATGTCCTCGGGCTGCCGTGCGCGGAGCGGGCGGCCGTGAGCCCCGGCGCGGGGAACCGAGGCACCGCGGCCCCAACGTGGGGGAAACCGAAGCATCGTGGTCCCAGGGCCCCCAGGGCAGGGGAAACCAAGGCACGGGGGAAACTGAGGCACGGCAGCCCCGTGCCGCCTGCCGCAGGGGACCCGGGCGTCCTGGGCACAGGGCAGCAGCCAGGAGAGGGAGCCGTGTGCCCGGCGGCGCAGCGGGCACGGACGGACGGACAACGCGGGGACAGCCGGACGCGACGGCGGCCACCCCACGGCACGGCAGTCCCCTTCGGTCACCGCTCGCCCCACACCCCTCGCCGGTGGGCAGCATCTCCGACGCGTGGGCAGAGCGGTGCCCCCCGCATGCACCGAGTGTGCCAGGGCTCAGCCCCGCCGGGACCCCCCCTTGCCCCCCGCCAGCCCCTCACCAGGAATTTCCGCTTCTGCTTCCAGTGGCTGCCCTGGGCGTTGGTGCTGCGGTGTGCCTCCGTCACCACGTGGATGAGCTCCCACTCCTCGGCGCTGGGCTCCGGCCGGTGCTGCAGCGACTTGATCATCTCCTCCTTGCGCCGCCGCTCCCGGTTCTCCTCGATCAGCTTCCGCTTGGCTACGCGCTTCGAGTCGTCCAGCACCACTGCGCCGCGCCGGGCTGGCTCTCAGCGCCACTGCCGCCCCACGGCACCGCCGGCCCCATGGCTCCCCACCGCCCCACGGCCCCCCGCCCCACGGCCCCCCGCCAGCCCCACGGCACCACTAGCCACCTCGATCGGCCCCATGGCACTGCTGGGCACCCCAGCTGGCCCCACGGCATCACTAGCCACCCTGGTCACCTCGATTGGCCCCATGGCACTGCTGGGCACCCCAGCTGGCCCCACAGCACCGCTAGCCACCCCAGCCACCCTGCCCAGCCCCATGGCACTGCTGGGCACCATGTCTACCCTGCCCAGCCCCATGGCACCACTAGCCACCACGTCCACCCCTCCCTGCCCCATGGCACCACTAGCCACCATGTCTACCCTGCCCAGCCCCATGGCACCACTAGCCACCATGTCCACCCCTCCCGGCCCCAATGCACCTCCAGCCACCCCGCCGGCCCCAGGGCTGTGCCGGCAGCCCCATCCCGTCCCATCCCGTCCCGCCCCGGGGCGCCGGGCACTCACGGTCCATGGCCATGCCCACGGAGATGCACTTCTTGAAGCGGCAGAGCTGGCACTGGTTGCGGGTGATCTTGTCGATGACGCAGCAGCCATCGTACTTGCAGGAGTAGGTGGGGTGCAGGTTCTTCTGGATGGTCCGCCGGAAAAAGCCCTGCGGAGCGGGGAGGGCGCCGAGCCCGGTGAGCCCCCAGCGAGCCCCCTCGGCCCCCCCGGCCCCCCCGGCGCGGCGCGCTCACCTTGCAGCCCTCGCAGGTGATGCAGCGGTAGTGGTAGCCCGTGGCCTTGTCCCCGCACACCACGCACTGTTCATCTTTGTCCAGGTAACTAGGGATGTACCCTGGGGGGCCAGCGCGTCAGGCCCCCGCGCCCCGGCTTCCCTCCGCCGAGGGGCCGCCCCGGCGCTGCCCCGCTGCCGGCACGCGAAGGGTTAACGCCCCGGGGCCGAGGGGGGGCCGCCCGGTGCCCCCCAGGGATAAAGCCCCCATTATCCGGGCCGGACCCGGCAGCGCCGGCCGCCGCCGCACAATGGCCCAGTGTCGCCGCCGCGGGGAAACCGAGGCACGGAGCGCCCGCGCGTGCCTGCACCCGGGGGCCCGGGCTCCCAGGCCCCCCCCGGCCACGGGGAGGGCCCAGGCGTCCGGGTTCCCATGCCCCCCCCCCCCCGGCACAGCCAGGAGCCCCGGGGTGCCGGATGCAGGGGGGGGGCCCGGACGCCTGGGCTCTCCCCCAGCCCTGGGAGGGGAGGGGAGCGGCCGGGGCGGGGGAGGGGAGGGGCCCGGACGCCGGGGTCCCACCAGCGGCCCCTCCTCCCGCCCGGCGCCGCCGCGGCCGCTCCCCGCCGGGGAATGGGGCAGGGCCGGGTGCCCGGCGCGGCGCTGGGGGCTGCGCGGGGTCCGCGCCCCACGGGACGGCGCGGCGTGGGTGCCTGGGTGCTGCCGGCACCCGCAGCCCCCCCGACCCACATGGGACCCAGGCGCCAGGCAGGGACGTGGGGTGCCCGGGGGACCCAGCAGGGACGTGGGGTGCCCGGGGGACCCCGGGGTGCCCAGCGGGGCGGGTGCGGGGCGCGTACCTGACATGCTGCTCTTCACCAAACATTGGCTGCTCTTTCTTTTGCGCTTGCCATCCAGCCACCTGCGGCAGACGCGCCGTGAGCCGGGGCCCCGCGGCCCCATGCGCCCCACGGCCCCATGCGCCCCACAGCCCCATGCGCCCCACGGCCCCATGCACCCCACGGCCCCATGCACCCCACGGCCCTGCACCCCATGTCCCTGTGCACCCCGCGTCCCGGTGTACTCCGTGTCCCCTCACCCTGTGCACCCCGGGTCCCCGTGCACCCATGGCACCCCGCGTCCCTGCAGCCCATTTCCCCGCGCACCCCATGCGACCAGGTCCCTGCACCCCGTGTCCCCGGGGCTCGTCAGTGGCCACGACCGGGCTCCCCCTGCCCTGTGTGTGCGGGGGTGTGCAGGGGTGCTGCATGGGTGCTGCAGGGGTGCAGGGGTGTGTGCAGGAATGCTGCAGGGGTGCTGCAGGGGTGCACAGAGGTGCTGCGGGGGTGCTGCAGGAATGCTGCAGGGGTGCACAGAGGTGCTGCAGGGCTGTGCAGGGGTGCATGGGGGTGTGCAGGAATGCTGCAGGGGTGCTGCAGGGGTGCACAGAGGTGCTGCAGGGGCGCTGCAGGGGTGCGCGGGCCCCCGGCCGGGGCTGGCAACACGTGTGCAGGGGACACGCGTGGCCCCCCCGGGATCGGGCCCCCCCCCCGACCGCCCCCGGCATCCGGGGGGGATGGGCGAGGGGTGGGGGAGGGGAGGGGAAGCGGTGGGGGAGGGGCGGCAGCGGGGGAGGGGCGGTGGGGGAGGGGACGGGAAGGCGGTGGGGGAGGGGCTCATTTGCAGTCAAAGACAAAATGTCCTTTTGGCTCACGGGGAAGTGACATCACGGGGGCTCGGCCAATGGGCGCGGGCGGGGGTCCGCGCCGCGTCGCACGGCACCGGCCCATTGGCGGCGGCGGCCGGCCCGGACGCCTGGGCCCCCCCGGGCCCCCGGGCGCCCAAGGTGACCCCGGCCGGGCCCCCGGGCACGTGCGTCGCCGGGCAGCGCTCCCGAAATAGCCCCGGCGCTGGCGGGGCGCCCGCGGGGCCGGGCAGGGGAGGCCCCGGCCGCCCGGCACCGCGGCGGGAGCCGGCGCTTGCACGGGCACGCACGGGGCACGCACGGGGCACGCACATGCACGGGGCATGCACACGCGTGCACGGGGCACACATGCATGGGCACGCACACACACGGGGCACGCGCATGCACGGGGCATGCACACGCGTGCACGGGGCATGGCCTTGCATGGGTTGCACACATGCACGGGGCACGCACACGCACGGGCCCGGCGCATGCACATGCACAGGGCGTGTACGCACATGCATGGGGCATGGGCTCGCATGGGGCACGCACATGTGTGCATGGGGCATGGGTGTGCACTGGCTGCAGGCCTGCCCGGGCCGCGAGCATGTGCGGGGCACGCAAGGGGCACGGGGCACACGCGGGGCACGGGCACGCTCGGGGCACGGGCACGCTTGGGGCAGGGGCTCGCATGGGGCGTGCGCAGGGCACCCGTGGAGCACAGGCAGGCGTGGGGCACGCACGGGGCACGCATGGGGCACGGGCTGCGGGCACGCATGGGGCATGCAGGGTTGCAGGTGTGCACGCAGCACCGCAGCACGCAGGGTTGCAGGTGTGCACGCAGCAATGCAGCGCGGCCGTGCACAGGACATGGGTGGCACGGGCCAGGAACACGCCGGGGGCTCGGCGGGGTGCGGGGGGGCTCAGGGGGGGGGGCTCGGCTCACCGGGTGTCCTCTGGCTCCGACAGCGGGTCCAGGGTGCTGGGCTTCTGTTCCATTCACCGCAAGTCCATCAAGGAGCGCCCAGCACCGTGCGGGGCTGCGCCGCCGGCGGGGGCCGCGGCGGGGGCTACGACGCGCGCCCCATGGCGCCCGCCTCAGTGCTCGGCTCCGCGCAGCATCCCGCGGCCCAGCCTGCGGGGGGGGGGGGGGGCGCGGGGGCCGCTCAGCGCCGCGGGCCCGGCCGAGACCCGGCGCGCTCGGTGCACGCGTGGCCGGCGGGGGGGTACTTACGGCGGCGGGGGGCGCCGGGGGGGCGCGGGCGGGCGGCGGTGCCGGCTGGCGGGGTCTCCTGCGGCAGAGAGGCGGCGGTGGGCTGGGGGAAACTGAGGCACGGGGCGGCCGCAGCCCATTTTGGGGGGGGGGGCCTGGTCCGTGGCGGGGGTGGCCGCAGCCCCCAGCCCCCCGCGCCGTGCCCGGCCCCCGGCTGCTCCGGCTGCGCGCGGGGCCGGGCAGAAAGTAGGTCACGTTTGTCTTGGCCGCGGCAGGAATTCCTCCGGCGGATTTAAAGCGCGGCGGCGGCGAGGGGCAGCGCTCGGCGGGCACCCCTGCCCGCGCCGGGCCCCACGGCACCGCACCGCGCCGCGGGGCTCCCCCCCCGCCCCCCCGCCCGCCCCCCTGGCCCCCCGCCAGGCAGGGAAGCCTGGCAGCACCATGGGGCTGCCCCAGGGCCGTGCCAGCACGGCTGCGCCAAGGCTGCAGCACCCGCCGGGGCACCGCCGTGCCCGTGCGACGCACGAGGGGTTTTGCACAAGGGGCTTTGCACAAGGGGCTTTGCACGAGGCTTTTTGCACAAGGGGCTTTGCACAAGGCCTTGCACGAGGGATTTTGCACAAGAGGATTTGCACGAGGCCTTGCACGAGGGGTTTTGCACGAGGGGTTTTGCACGAGGGCAATCCGCAGCGCAGCACCCCGCCGCCCGCCCGTGCCAGCGAGGCGCACCGTGCATGCACGTGCACGCCGGCAGCCCCGGCACCGCCCGGACGCCTGGGCCCCCTCCACAGGCCCCCCCCCCCCGCAGGCCCGTCCCCGGGGGCCGCGGCTCCCTGGGCGCGCTCCAGGCCGGGCTTTGGGGCCGGCCGCGGGCGGTACCTATAGCGGCGGCGCAGCGCGGCCGGGGGCTGCAGCAAATGTTTGTTCCATATGGGAACGGCGCGCGGAGACTTCCAAGTATAGGCACTGGCGGGGCGCCAGGGCCAAGCGCGGGCCCGCCGCCCCGCGGGCACCCAGCCCCTCCGGCGCCCCCCCACCCGGCCCTGCTCCCCCCCCCGCAGAGCCCCGACCCGCTCGGCACACGCGTGGGGCTGGCGGTGCCCGGGGAGGCGCAGCATGCCGCGAGAGCCCCGGGGGCCCGGCCGCCCCACGGCGCAGGCATGGTGTGGGGCACGGCGTGGGGCACGGCAGCACCGCGCCGGCGGCAGGACGGGGCGGCGGTGACGGCGGGCAGGTCACGGCGATCGAGGAATCCCGCGGGCGCAGGGCAGACGGACGCGGCGCCGCTCCCGCTCCTGCTCCTCCTCCTCCCCGGCACGCCGCCGGCCCCGTGCCACCCGCACCGTCTCCCGCTGCCTGCGGGCAGCAGAAGGGGCCACGTGCAATGAGTCCCATCGGGTCTCAGCCTCCACGGCGCTCCCCGAGCTGCCACCGTGCGCGGCGATGCCAGGCGCCACCAGCCCCGGCGCTCGGGGGGGTCGGTGTCACCGCGGCCCGGCTGCCCCAGGGCAGGAGCACAGCGGCCCGGTGCGGCACCGTGAGACCCCGGCCCCGCGCCCCCCCCGGCCCCGCTCCCAGCGCCCTTTCTGCTGAGTCGGGCGGTTGCAGGAGCTGCATAACAACCCGGGGGCAAAGTCCAGGGCCGGGCGGGTGGCGGGAGCCGGGCGGCGCGGGGGGCACGGCACGGCAGCACCCGCACGCCCGGCCCTGCGGCACCCCGGCCAGATGGGCTGCGGGGGTCCCGGCGTCCCCCCCCCGGCCCAGCTGCTCGCCAGGAGGGCGCTGAGGGCCTAAGCGCTTTAGCCAAGGTGCCAATTAGCGTGATTAGCGCGGGGCTGGGGGAAGGGCGCACGGCCAGGCCCTGCCGCCCGCCCGGGCACCACCGGGGCCGCCGGCTGCGGGGGGACGCGGGGCCGGGGCTGCACCCCCGGCTCGGCAGCTGCAGCTGCAACATCTGGCGGAGCAAAGGGCCGCGGGGGCCCGGCGGGACGGGCAAGGGGCACCCGCTGTGGCGCCCGGCCCAGGTCACCGAGCTGCACCACGTGCACCCTGCGTGCCCTGCTCTGCGCGGTGCAATGCACCCGGCAGCGCCTGGCGCTGGGCCTGCGTCCCCGTGCAGCGCGATGCACCCGGTAGCACCCGGCGCGGTGCATGCAGCCCGGTGCAATGCACCTCACAGTGCCTGGTGCCGTGTGCGTGTCCCGGCGCGGTGCAATGCACCAGTGGAGCCCGGCGCTGCGCCTCCGTCCCGGCGCGCTGCAACGTGCCTGCGTCCCGGCACAATGCACCCGTGCAGCCCGGCACGCTGCAACGTGCCTGCGCCCAACACAATGCACCCGTGCAGCCCGGCGCGCTGCAACGTGCCTGCGTCCCCGCACAATGCACCCGTGCAGTCCGGCGCGCTGCAACGTGCCTGCGTCCCCGCACAATGCACCCGTGCAGCCCGGCGCTGCGCCTGCGTCCCGGCACAATGCACCCGTGCAGCCTGGCACGCTGCAACATGCCTGCACCCCAGCACAATGCACCCATGCAGCCCGGCGTGCTGCAACATGCCTGCGTCCCGGCACAATGCACCCATGCAGCCCAGCACTGCGCCTGCGTCGCGGCACAATGCACCCATGCAGCCCGGCACTGCGCCTGCGTCCCGGCACAGTGCAATGCACTGGTGGTGCCTGGCGCAGTCTGCGCATCCCGGCGCGGTGCAGTGCACTCGGCTGCGCCCGGCACTGTGCACGCGTCCTGGCACGGTGCAATGCACCCGGCGCTGCCTGGCACCGAGCGCATGTCCCGGTGCAACGCACCGGCGGTGCCCAGCCCCATGCACGCGTCCTCGTGCAACGCACCAGCGGTGCCCGGCGCTGCACGTGCATCCCGGCGCGGTGCAACGCACTCGGCAGTGCCCAACGCAGCGCGTGCGTCCCGGCGCGGTGCCCGTGCCCGGCGGTGCCCGGCCGGCACCGGGGCACCCGTGGCCGCGGGGCCGCGCGGCTGCGCGTGACTCAAGGCCGCAGGAATCCCAGGCATGCGGCGGCAGCTGGGCAGCCCGCGCCGGGGGATGCCATGCGCCTGACATCAGGGCCGGGGCGACCCCGGGGCACCCCGCGCGCTGCCGGCACCCCACGGCCGGGGGCCCATCCTACCGCGAGCCCGGTGGCGCCGGCCAGAGCCATCGCGCCCGGCCGCTCCTGCGCGGTGCCGCAGCCGGACGCCAGGTCCCGCGCGCTGCCAGCCGCTCCGGGTCGGCCTCGGTTTCCCCATCCCGCCGGGCGCTGCCGGAGGCGCCGAGGGGAAGCGAGCGGCGCCGGGCGGGCGCAGGGGCGAGAGCCCCCCCGCCGTTGCCCTCCGACGCCGACGCAGCAGGATGCGGCCGGGCCCCGTGCCGGATGCCCGTGCCCTCCGCGGGCACCGCAGCCCGCGTCACCCCGCCGGCCGCAGCGGCGCCGCGCGGGACCCCGGCTCGGCCGGACGTGTCACGAGCGCGCGCAGGCTCGGCTCGGCTGGCCGGCGCACCCATGGGTGCCGGGGCCCCCGTGCCGGCGGGTGCCGGGAGCCGCAGGGCGCCAGGGAGCTATTCTCAGCGCGCCGGGGGGAGGGGGAGCCTGGCGAGCCGAGCGGGACGTTGCTAAATCGGGGAGAGGCGCGGGGGCTCCGGGCTGCGCGGGGGGGGGCCCAGCCCCGGGGGCCCCCGCTGCCCCGCTGCACCCGCCCCGGCGGCTCCCGGCTCCCTCGACCCCAGCGTCCCGCCTGCGCCCTCCCCGCAGCACCCTGCCCTCCTCCTCCTCCTCTTCCTCGCGCCCGCCGGAGGGCCCAGGCGTCCCGGCCCCGCCTCCCGCACTGACGGCATTAAACACACACCCCGCGCCCCACGGCGGCCGGGGGTCCCGGGGGGCCGGCCCCATCCCCGCGGCCGCCCCGTCCGTCCCGTCCCGTCCGGCGCGGGCGGCTCCGGGCTTTGCCGGCAGCCGCGGGGAAGCGCGTGGCGGAGCGGGGAGGGGGCCGCGGCCCCCCGGGCAGGGCCGGGCCCGGGCGCCCGCCGCCACGCAGCGCCCCGCGAGTGCACGCCGGGGACGCCGGCCGCGGTGGCACGGGGACGCCGGGCCTTGGCGTGAGTCCGGCCCTGCGCCGGGGCCTGGCCCGCGGTGCAGCCTCAGGGGTGCTGAGCGCCCCATAACCGGGCTGGGCACCCCATAACCGGGCTGGGCACCCCACAACCACGCCGGGTGCCCCATAACCACGCCGGGTGCCCCACAGCCGTGCCGGGCACCACCGGGGCCTCGCAGGCGCCATGCACGCTCCATGCACGCCCGGCACCGGGCTGCACCGCCGGCGCGCTGCAAAGGTCACGGCGGCAGCGGCGCGGGGGTCCGGCCGTGCCCCGGCAGGTGCCCGTGCCACGGTGCACGCGCGCGTGCGAGGCCCCGCGCCGGCCGCACATGCAGCCGCACGGGAGGGCTGCTCCGCGCGGTGCCAAGCCGTGCCGCGCCATGCCAAGCCGTGCCGTGCCGTGCCGTGCCACGCCGTGCCGGCGGCTCCTGCCGCGCTCCCCACCCTGCGCCCAGACCCCCGGGCGCAGCGGCAGGCGGCAGCGCCGGAGCCTCCCGCAAACTGGTTCCACCGGGGCCTGGCGGCGGCGGCGGCGGCGGGAGGGAGGTGGCGGCGAGGCCGGGCGCGCGGCTGGCACCGCCAAAGGTCGCGCTGGGTGAGGCGCCCGGTCCCCCCCCCCAGTGCCACCGCTGTGGGCCCCCGCGGGGGTCGCGGCACCGCCGCCGAGGGGCCGCCCGGCCCGGCCCGACGCTGCCCTGGTGCCGCCGTGCCGGGCACCTCGGGTGACCTTGGCGTCCCGCCGCCGCTGCCTCAGTTTCCCCCACCGGCGAGCGGGGTCCCGCCGCCGTCCGGGGCCTCGACGGGGCGGCGGTGACGCGGCCCCCCCGGGGGACACCGCTGTCCCCGTGGGGGGGCGGAGGGGGGGGGCCAGGCCGCGCCACACCCCTCGCCCGGTCGGCGGGGCCCCGCGGCGGGCAGCGAGCGCGGGCCCCCCCCCCCCGCCCCCGGGGATGCCCCCGGCCCGGCCTCGCCCCCGCCGCGGCCCGGAGCAGCAAAACAAACAAAAAAACCCGGCGCTTTCCTTCCAGGGCGCAAAAAAAAAAATAAAAAAAAAAAATTAAACGCATTCCTGGCGCCGCCTGCCAAGAGCGGGGCCGGGGCGGGGACGGCCACGGGGCACGGCCGCCGCTCCGCCGCCGCGCTGGGCCCCGCCGCGCCGCTCCCACGGCCCCGCCGCCCCCCGCCGCCGCCGCCGCGGCCCCCCCCGCCCCCCGCCCGCGTTTTTCCAGGAAAATATTCCCCCGTCTTTTTTCTTTTTTTTTTTTTTTTCCGCCCCCCCCCTCCTCCCGCCGCTCCGCACCCGGGACCCCCCTCCGCACCCCGGGGCCCCCCCGCGCCCGCCCCTGCACCGCGCCCCCCCCCCCCGCATTGCAAGCACCGAATTGCGCCCGGGCTCAGCGCCGCGCGCCCGTGGAGGCGGGGGGGGGGCCGGGCCCGCGGTAAACAACGGGGGCGGCGCGGGGGGGGCCGGGGGGGCCGCTCGGCCGTACCTGGGCGGCGGCGGCGGCGCGGGCCGGGGGGCGCGGAGCGGCGCGGAGCGGAGCGGGGCGCGGAGCCGAGCGGAGCCGAGCGGGGCGCAGCGGCGGCGGCGGCGGCGGCCGACGGCGCCTGGCTCCTCCCCCGGCCCCGCCGCCGCCCGCCCGCTCCGCCGCGCCCGCAGCCCCCTCCGCCGGCCGCCGCCGCTCCCTGCACCCGCCGCCGCCGCGCGCCCCCGCCCCGCGCGCCCCCGCGCCCCCCCCCACCCCCCGCCGCCGCCGCCGGGCGCGCCCTCGGGGCCCCGCCCCCCCCCCCCGCCGCCGCCGCTCCCGGACCCCCCCCCGGACCCCCCCGCGGAGGCAGCCGGGGGCAGCGCGCCGGGATGGGGCCCGTGGGGGGAAAGCGGTGGGGCGGGGGGCAACGAGGGGGGGGACCACGGGGGGACACGGGGGGACACGGGGGGGCGTGGACGGGGATCATGAGGGGACGGGGATGGTGCCCGTGGCGGGACAAGGATGGAGCCCGAGGAGGGATGGGGACAGTGGGCACGGGGGGACGGGGACAGTGGCCACGGGGGGACGGGGATGGTGGGGACGGTGACCATGGGGGGACGGTGACGGTGACCATGGGAGGACAAGCATGGAGCCCGAGGAGGGACGGGGACGGTGCCCAAGGAGGGAGGGGGACGGGGGCCATGGGGATGAGGACGGTGCCCACGGGAGGACAAGGGCAATGCTCCAGGGCGGATGGGGACGGTGCCCATGGGGGGACAAGGACGGTGCCCAAGGGAGGGACAAGGACGGTGCCCAAGGGGGGACAGGGATGGAGCCCGAGAGGAGACGAGGACGGTGCCCAAGGGAGGGACAAGGACGGTGCCCACGGGGGGACGGGGACGGTGCCCACGGGGGGATGAGGATGGTGCCCATGGGGGGACAAGGACTGAACCCCCGCAGGGACGGGGACGGTGCCCAACGGGGACGGAGCCGCAAGAAGCCGCGAGGCCGCGACGTCTGGGGCGGGTGGAGGTGCCGGGGCTGGGCCGCGCTGCCCCCCATGCCAGCCCCACGGCGTCCCCGGGGGACGGGGCGCGCGGCACCCGAGGCCGCGCAGGAACCCCGGGGACGTGGGCGAGCGAAGCGGGGCGAGCGCCTGGCCCCACGGCCGCGCACCCATGGGTGCCACCGGGGCAGGGCCCAGACCCACAGCGCCAGCTCCCCCCCAACCTGGCTCTGCCGGGGGACAGAGACCTCGCCATGGGGCAGGCGCCCCGCCGTGGGGCAGGGGGACATGAGGGTCCATGGGGCAGGCGCCCCGCCGTGGGGCAGGGGGACATGAGGGTCCATGGGGCCGGCGCCCCGCCGTGGGGCAGGCCATGGGGCCGGGGATGGTGGGGTGCTCTTGGGCCCGGGGGGGCCGGGGCTGGGGGGAGCCCTGGGGTGCAATAGGGGGCTGCCCCCCCGCAGCCCCCCAGCCGGCCTTTCCCACCCCACCTCTTTCCCAGCAGGCCTTGCGCTGCCCCCCCCACCCCCCCGGACTACAACTCCCATCATGCCCGGCTCTTAAAGGGCCAGCGCCCCGCTCCCGCGGCGGGGGCTGCGGCCGCCCCGGCGGGGATGCTCGGGGGCCGCGGCCCCGGCGGGACCCCTGGATCTCCGCGGGGTGCCGGGGGGGTGCCGGGGGATCCCGGGAGCCTCCCAGCGCCGCGGCCCGGCGCTTCCCGGCTTGCCAAGGCAGCGCGGTGGTACCCGCGGGACGGGTGTAGCCCTGCAGGGACGGGGACACCCAGGGACAGCCATAGCCGGGCATGGGGGCACTCAGGGGACGAGAGCACCCAGGGGGTGGGGGCGCCCAGGGGATGGCCGTACCCGCGGGAGGGGGCACCCAGGGGAGGGGGGCACCCAGGGGACAGCGGTACCCAGGGGGTGGCGGTATCCAAGGGACGGGGGGGCCCAGAGCATCGGGGTTCCCGTGGGACGGCGGTGTCTGGGGCACGGTGTTACCCAGGGGACGGCTGTACCCAAGGGATGGTGGTACCCAGGGGATGGCGGTACCCGGGGATGGTGGTACCCAGGGATGGTGGTACTCAAGGGACGGTGGTACCCAAGGGACGGTGGTACCCAGGCAGTGGCAGTACACGAGGGACGGTGGTACCCAGGGGATGGGGGTATCTGGGCACAGTGGTACCCAAGGCACGACGGTACCCAGGGCACGGGGTAACCAGGACATGGTAGTGCCCAGGAGAGGGTGGTACCCGGAGCGTGGTGGCACCCAGGGCACGGTGGTACCCAGGGGATGGTGGTACCCAGAGGAGGGTGGTACCCGGGTCACGGTGGTACCCAGGGGATGGTGGTACCCAGGGCCGGTGGTACCCGGGGGATGGGGTGCCAGGGCATGGCGGTGCCCAGGGCAGACCCCCGCACCCGGGGACACGCCGCCCCTGCCCGGGCTCGGTCCCGGCCCCCGGCGGGTGCCCATCACCGCGGCTCCTGGCCCCGGCCGCGGCCCCACCCCCGGCCGGCGGCGCGCGGAGCCAGCGTGGCAGGGGAAGGGGCGGCCGCGCGCCCGCCCGGCCCCGGCCCCCTGCCCTGCCTGTACTGTACACTTTATCCTCGGCAAACACGCGGCGGCGGCGGCCCTTCCCCGCCGTCTGCCCGCGATAAGGACGCGGCCAGGGCTGAGCTCATCCTGCCCCGGGGCCGGCCCGGCCCGGCCGCCTCAGCAGAACGCCGTGTCCCCGCGTCCCCCCGCCAACCGGGGGTCGCCAGGCCCCGCCACGGGGAAACTGAGGCAGGCGGGAGCCTGCGCTTCGCCCCGGCGCGGCGGAGCACCGGGCGCCCCGAGCCCCACGCGCGCCGCTCGCCCCACGCCGCGGGCCCGGTTGCAGCACCCGGGGGCGGCGGCGGGGGCCGGGGGGCCGCGGTGGGGCCGCGTCGCGCTCCCGGCGAGATGCAGTCGGCCGGAACGAGCTCATTAAGATTCATCCCGCCGCTCTGCGGCGCGGAGCCGCTATATATAGCCCGGGCCCGGCGGCGCGGCCGCGGGGATGGGGCAACGGGCCGCGGGCGCTACGAGCCCCGGGGCCCCCGCCGGGGCCCTGCCTCCCTCCCGCATCGCCCCGGGGTGCCGCCGCCTCCGGGGCCCGGCCGCCTCGGGAAGAGGCGATGCCGAAGGGATGCCGCGGTTTGCGGGAGCCGCGCGGGAACCGGGCTGGTGCCACCGCGAAGGGACCCGGGCCGGGCGCGGTGGCCCCCGGCGGGAGCGTCCCCCGTCTCCGGGCTGGCCGCCACCGCCGCCTTCCCGCTGGGAACTCATCATGGGAATAAAATCCTTCACACCCAATAAAATACCAGCAGGCAGACGCGGGCGGGTGGGAACCGGCCCTGGCTGCCCCCCCCGCTCGGAGCGGGGATGAGCGCGCCGCGGAGGGGGGCCGGGACGCCTGGGCCCCCGGCGGGCAGGGCGGCCCCCCCGGCCGCGGGGCGCTGGGAACGGCCGCGGCCCCTTCCGGCAGCCCCGGCCCCGGGGGGCTGGCGGCAGCTGGGCCGGGGCGCCCTGCCAAGCCGGGCCGCCGCGCCGGAGCTCGGCGAGGCCGCGGCGCCTTCCCGGGCGCCGGCCGCCCCCGCGCCGGGCGGGGGGCTCCGCTCCCAGCCGGGGGCCCATTGCGGGCCCCCCCCGCGCTGCCGCCCCATCGTGCTGCCCCCCGGAGCCCAGCGGGACGGTTCGGGGCAGCCGAGGGCGCGTCGCGGGCCTGCGGCCGGGGGTCTCGCCGCCGGGGGGGCCGGTGTCGGCCTCGCCGTGCCCCCGCTCCCCTCCCCGCCGGGGCCCGGGCCTCGAAGCGGCGGCCGCCGGTGTCCGGTTACCCCTCGCCAGCTGCCGGGGACCGTCCCCCCGCCGCGGCACAGGAAATCCGTCCTCATGAATAGGGGCCGGGCCCCCCCCGGCCGCGGCCCCCGCCGCCTGCCAGCGGCTCCCCGCTAATCCCGGCTGCGGCGCGGGGGATTTGCGCCGCCCGCGCCCCGGCCCCGGAACGATTAACGCGGGCATTAAGGGGCCTCGGAGACCCCCGGGGGAGCCGGGGGGGGGCGGCGGGGGGGCGCTGCCACGCCGCGGGGCTCCCACCCGCGCCGTCTCCCATGGGGCGCCCGCGTGCTCCCTCGTCCCGTGGGCCCCCCCGCCTTCCCTCCCGTGGGGGCTCCCCCCGCGGCCTCCCACGCCCCCCCCGCGGCCGCCCCGGCGCCCTTCAGCACCTCGGACAGCGGCGTGGGGCCGGGGGGGGGGCGGTGCCGCCCGTGGGCGGCCACGCGCGGCCGCGGCCCCGCGGGGGGGCGGGAGGGCGGGGGGAGCCGGGTCCTGCCGCGCCCCGCGGGGCCGCGCCGCCGGCAGCGCCCCGCCGCGTGCACGCGCCCCCCCCCCGCAGCCCCGCCCGCGCGCGCCCCCGCCCACGCGCGGCGACCCTGCGCATGCGCTGCCACGCGCGGGCACGCGCCTCCACACACCCCCCTCCCCGCCCCGCGCCCGGCCGTGCGCGCGCCTGCCCCGCCACGCACACGCGTGTCAGCACACGCGCGTGCACGCCCACGCTCCCCCCGGGGCGCGCACACACGCGGGTGCACACACGCGTTTGCACGCGTGTTTCTGCAAACGGGAGTCTGAGCGCACGCACTTGCACGCATTCGCGCGTAGGCGTTTGCACACACGTGTTTGCACGCGCGCACGTGCACGCGTATCTTTGCACCCGCATTTGCGCGCAGACCCGGCTTTGCGCGCACGTGTTGCACACTCGCCCCTGCACCGTATTTCCGCACGCCTTTTTGCACGCGTGTTTGCACGCGCGTGCTCGCGCACACGCATCTGCACGGCGCCCTTGGCGCGCACAGCCCCCCCCGCCCTCGAACTACACCTCCCGGCAGGCCCCGCGCCGCGCCGCGCCGCGCCGCCCAATCAGCGCGCGGCTTGCTGCCGAGTGCCAACATGGCGGTGCCCAGGCGCTGAGGGCCGCGCGGCGGGGCCGCGGCGTCGCTGGGCGCAGGGGAGGGGCGCCGGGGGGGCCGGAGCCGGGCCGGGGGGGCCCCGCGGGAGCCATGAAGGTGGTGAACCTGAAGCAGGCCATCCTGCAGGCCTGGAAGGAGCGCTGGAGCGACTTCCAGTGGGCCGTGAACATGAAGCGCTTCTTCCCGCGCGGCGCCACCTGGGACATCCTCAACCTGGCAGGTGAGGGGGGCCGCCCGCCTCGGCCCCCCCGCGGGCCTGAACACCCCCCCCCCATCAGACTCCCTTTTCCTGCCCCCCTTCAAGGGCGTTTGGCACGGACCTGCCCAGCGCCGGTGCCCGCTGCGCTGCGCCGGTTTAAAGATTTGCCAGGCTTTTGTGCCAATTATAGAAACTTGTTGCTAGGATGTTTTTTTTTTCCCCCTCCCCGTGCGGCGAGCGCGTGTTTGCGAGACCTGGGTAAATAAACACGAAGCGCTGCTCGGGGATTGCTGTCGCAGGGGATTTACAGGGAAACGGTCCGGAGGCAGGTGGGGACGTGCTTGCCCTGCACCGAGCGGACCTTGTCCCCGCTGACCCCTTTCCCTCGCTCTGTCCTACCGCCGCGTTTTCCAGCAGCCTCTGGCCCAGCCCCAGCTCCCGAGGGCAGGTTCAGCCCCCGCCGGGGGGGCTCCATGCAGGGCCCCGAGGCCCCCAGCGCTCGAGGAGGAGGCTGCGGGCACCCTGGGGAGGCAGCTCTGTCCGGGGCGGCTGGCGCGGGAGCGGGGCGCTGCGGGGAGGCTCGGGGCTGAGGGTGGTTCGGGGGCTGCTCCTGCTGCTGTCCGGCCGCTTCCTGGGCCCCCCCGGTGCCTGTTTCCAGCCCTTGGCCCGTCTTGCCCAGGCAGAATCGGCCCCTGCTCGGCTTGCTGAAGCGGCAGGGCCTGTGGGGCTCGGCGTGGGCCTGCCTGCGTGTCCCTGGGAGCAGGGCGGCTGCTTTCCGCCAACTAAAGCCCGGTCAAAGGGTTAGAGATAATCGGTACCTGTGTTCACAGAAACGGTAGCTTCTCCCAAGCAGCTATTAGCGCCTCGGCTGAAGGAAAGGCTCGTCAGCCCGGCCTGCGCTGGAGGGCAGCCGCCCCGCGAGGAGGAGGAGGAGGAGGGGGAGGGAGCCGGCTCTGCTGGGCCCCGCTGCTTCAGGCACTGCTCGCGGGGGGGTGTTGGCGCTGCTCGGCCTCGCTGGGCAGCGCGAGGGTTGCGTGAGGTTGTGAGCGTGCAGGGAGGCTGTTCCCGGAGTCTGCCACGGCTGTGACAGCCGCCGTGTTCATGGCGCTACCTCCTCTCCGAGCCCCTCTCGCCGCAGCCCTAGCGCGGAGCCGTTTCCAGCTCGCGCGTTTCGGGTTCAGACTACAAAGGAGACGAATCTGGCACGAGCTGCCAGAATCACGGCGGTGCCCAGCAAATCTGCGCTGACACGTCTGCAGTGGGTAGCAGCATGTGGCTGGCTCGTGTTGACACTGCCTGATTAGATGGGGATGGGAAGGGGGACGGCTGCCATCAGCCTGCTGTCTTGGAGCTGCGATGCTTTTGGACGGGGTCTGAGTCTCCGCTCGAGATCCCGGGCGCCTTTTGCCTCCGTGGCTGTGATCAGCCGCGGCCGCCCCTTGTTTCCTTCGGGGAGACGGTTCCCTAAGCGGCCGCTTCCCCTCTCGCGTCTGGGCGCGTTGACCTACTTGCAGCCCGTGCCGCAGCCCGGGGCCTGCTTTTGCGAGGTGGTTCCTGCGCTCTGCCATAGTTCAAATGGTCAATTAAAGGCTTGGCTGAGCAGATAGGCCGGGCAGAGCCCCTCCGGCTCCCGAGGCCGGCGCTGGCAGGCAGCCAGCGGGAGGGAGCACCCGCCGTGCCGAGCTGATCTCAGCAGAGGGGCTCTGCCTCCAGCTCAGCCCCAGGTGCCAGAGCAAAAGCCGCTCGGCGGTGGGTGCCAGAGCCTCCTGGGCAGCACGTGGGAGGAGGGGAACGTGTTTGGAGAGCATCAGGTGCCGTTTGGGGCCTGGGGGCCCTGGGAGAGCTAAGTTAGCAGGAGGCTGCTTGTGCTTCCTCAATTATTTAGTAGCTTTTGCCGCTGGGATGAGAAAGTTAGGGGATTCAGTTAATTTCGGGGAAGTTCTGTGCAAGGTCTTTGTGGTTAGCGCAATTTGCCTTTGCCACCTTCCCTGGGGGATGAGATAAAAAAATGAGAATGCTCTGTGTGTGTGCGTGTGTGTATTTGTGTGTTCATGTCCCCACGTCTTGTATTTGCTGACCTGGGACCTCCTGGCCCCTCTCCTTTGCTTGCAGAGGCTCTTCTCGAGCAGGCTATGATCGGGCCGTCGCCGAACCCTCTCATCTTGTCCTACCTGAAATACGCTATCAGTTCCCAGGTAATAACACTCGCTGCGGACGCTGCGGGGTGTCGCCTTGCGGCCCCGAGTAGCAGGTGGGCAATGAAACCGCGGTGTGGAGCTGGTGGCGGCCAGGCACCCCAAATCTCCGCCTGTGCCTCGGAGGCATCGTGTCTCCCCCCGGCCGGGGCGGGGGGTGGAGGGCTGCGGGCTTGGCGCGCACCCAAAGCAGGGATCTGTCCGTAAATGGTGTCCGTCCGCTGCCCGGCTGCACACGGGCAGGGCGGAAATCCTCTCCGCAGTCGCTGTGAGCCCCACGCTTTCTGAGCGTAGCGTTTAATACTGTTTAAAGTTTGTGTGAAACAAATCAGCGATCACCTAAAAATGTCCGTTTGGATCTGTGCCGGGTCAGTGCCCCGGCCCCGTCTGCGGTGACAGGCAGCGGGGCCGTGCCCTGACCTTGCCGCTCCTCAGCAGCGGGCGCCGCGCTTGCAAACATCACCTACTGACACGCTGCTCTGCCGGCTTTGTTTTGGTTTGTGTTTTGTTCTCAGATGGTGTCTTATTCCACGGTACTGACGGCCATCAGCAAGGTACGGCTCTGACAGCTGCTGCGCGAGGTTTTCTCTCTACCTGTGCTCCACATATCCGTTTCCCTCCCCAGAACTCTCTCTGAATATAGGTCAAGTGGAAAATGACGTCCTCTGCTGAGTCAGCAGCGGCTGGCCAGCGCAGATTAGCGATGAGCCCTTCCGCGTCCTGCTGGGGACGGGCTGCCGCCGTGCCGGACGGCGTCCCGCTCCCGTTCGGGGACGGTCACGCTCCGTGCCGTGCGTGCTGTGGGCGTGAAAGCCTCGTCCCCCCGTCGTGTGGGGCCCGGCAGGCTCCTACCCCGCAGCATCGCGCGTGTAAACCGCAGCCCGGCTGCCGGAAACCACATCCCTCCGCGGCCGGTGGCGCCGCGGGAATCCGGAGCTGGTTGTGGAAAAGCCGCCCTGCTCCCGCGGGAACGCTGCCAGTGCCGGGCCGTGTATCCGCGTCTGCCCGCCCAGCTCGACGGGCCGGATTCCCGCGGGCGCTCGGCATCCCTGCGTCTCCCCGGCTGGGGACGCGTCCTCCGTAGCCGGCGGCAGAGCTGCCCGCGTGTGCCACCGGGGCACGGCACGGGCGCTCTGAAGGGAGCGAGTGGCCCCTCGCGCGTTGCATCAGGCCCCCCGTCCTCCTCGGGCGATAGCTGTATCAGGGCGACCTCTGATTCGGAGCGAGAGGAATTCTTCCCTCCCACCTCCGTGTGTTTACCGGGGCTGGGAACGGAAGGGGGCCGGTAGCGCGGGGGACCAGCGCTGTTTCGGGGCGCTGCAGGCAGGCTGAGCGCGGCACGCCGGCCTCGGGCCCTCAGGGAGCCGTGCTGTGAGCTGCCGCTGAGCCCGCGGGGACGGGGAGCCTCAGCGCCGAGCCGGGGTGGTCGCCGAGCTCCCGGGGGGAAGAGCTAGTGCGGGGCTGGCTGCGGCGGGCACGCTCCGAACGGGGCGGATGGAGAGCTGACCTTGACAGCCGAGGTTTCCTCCTTCAGATCAGCGTGGGCCGCGAGGAGACCCGCGGGCTAGCTCCGGCCCGGCGGGGTGGCCCCATCTGCTCCGCAGCCCTCCCCGTCGAGGAGGCGGGCAGCGACGCTTCTGCTGCCCACCGCCCGCGGCCCCGCGGCCAGCCGGGCTGTCGGCGTGCGCGGCTGCTGCCAGCCTCGCCGAGCCGGGGGTGGGCACGCGGCCTGGCGCCCGGCCACCGCCCTGTCAACGCGGCCCGCGGGGCCGAGAGGGGCCCGAAAGCTGAGCTTTGGCCCCCGCGGCCGCCTCTCTGGTTCAGAGAACCCAGCCCTGTCCCCGCTGCCGTGGCCCGGTTGCCTGCCGCGACCCCGGGAGGGCCCGGCCCGGCCCTCGGACAGCCCCGACCTACTTCCCGCTCGAGTGGCTGCTGGGCGGCTGCCAGGGCAGTGGTGTCCTGCGGCCGGTAGTGCCTGGCCCAGCCCTTCGGGAAGGGGGTTTTGCTTGTTTTTGGAGCTGCCAGAGCCTGGTAACCCCCGTCTGAAACCCCTCCTTGTTCCCCTGCTGTAGTTTGACGACTTCTCCCGAGACCTGTGCGTCCAGTCGCTGCTGGAGATCATGGACATGTTCTGCGATCGCCTCAGGTACGGTGCGGCCCGCTCCAGCCCTGCCGCCTCGTCTCCGGGCTGCGTCGGTACCGGGAGACCAAAGCTCAGGCGGGGCGAGCAGGCGCTGCCGAGCCCGAGGTGCTCGCTCCGGCGGGGGGAGGCAGGTTCTCCCTCCGGCTCCGTGTTTGTTCCCGTGCCGCTGGGCCCCCTCCGGCTGCCCTGGGTGGGAGATGCCACGCGAGTGCCAGGACAGGCAAAGCAGAGGGCTGGGGAGCCCCAGACCCCGTCAGCTTCATTTGAAGCTGCAAAAAACGCAGCCGTTCTGCTGTACGAGCTTCCCGGGGGTATTCCCGCCAGCTCAGGTAGATAGCGGTGGGCATAAGCCCAGTGTCCTGAGGGTTTCTGTCCCCTCCGTGTGTTTCGGTTCTCGTGTGTGGCCTCTCCGGCTTCCCAGGACCGGGGCTACGTGTTCCCGTCTGCCAGCGCGCAGTCCTGCCCGGACTGCCCCAGGCGCTCCAAGCAGCTGCCTTGTTTTGCTTCGTGCTCTTCCGCTGGTGTCGCTGGACCCAGGGGAGCCCAGACAATTCAGGCCACAAAACCTTTTTTAGAAAGCCCAGAAATCTTCCTGTTAACCCCTGATGGCCTCCTCTGGAAGGCTGGAGCGGGGAGCACGCAGGGGGCAAGCAGGAGGAAGGCCGGAGGTAGCAGCTCTTCAATTACATGAAATGGAGCAGCAGCAATGAATATGTATCAGTCACAGATGTTGACAAGGAGCTGTTGCTGGCCAACTGCAGAGCCGGCCACTTAATCCAGTCCCTGCCTAATCTGATCCTGCGCTTAATTTGATCAAAACTTCTGGCCCCCATGATTTGTGCATCAGGAGGGGAAAGCATTCACCTCTCGCAGCACATTGATCAATGCTGAGCCTCTCTTAGCAAGATAATTTGATTAGAGGCTTGGAAAGTTTCCCTGTAGATGAGTGGCCAGAGAGGAGTCTGCGCTGGGAAGACTTGATTTGCGTTGGTGCTGGGGGGTGTTTGTGGGCTGAGCAGATTGAGGCATGCGGCAGAGGAGCCGGGAGCCGGCAGGCGCGCTTGGCGGGCGCGTGGGACGTGGGTTTGGTTCCCCGGGCTGCCGTCTCCGTGCCTCGGTTTCCCCTGCGTAAAACGGGGGCGATAGCCCAGCCCGTGGCGAGTGCAGTGCCGTCCTCTCCCCTCGCAGCTGCCACGGCAAGGCCGAGGAGTGCATCGGCCTCTGCCGCGCCCTGATGAGTGCCCTCAACTGGCTCCTGCGCTGCGCGGCCTTCTACGCCGAGAAGGTGAAGGAGACGCTGGAGCAGGTGGCAGCTGAGAGCCAGCTGAAGATGTGTCTGGAGCGACTGGAGAAGATGCTCAGCAGCACCAAGAACCGGGCCCTGATCCACATCGCGAAGCTGGAGGAGACGTGTATGTCGCTGCCCCTGCCCCGGCCTCGCGGCCGTGCCCTGTCCTTCAGCACGTGCAGCTCGTGGCAGCTGCCAGCGCCGCCTCCTAGTCGCTGCTGGCCTCGGGGAGATGTCACGGCCACCTCTCCCTTCCCCCTGCCCAGATCCTGCCGCATTGTTCCTGCGGCTCCAAGCCCATCCATCTTCCAGCCCCGTTGCTGTAACCATCTCCTCCTTGGCTCCGTGCCACCCTCTGCCCCCTCCCTTTCACGCTGCCCTTGGAAGAGGAGCAGAATTAATGCGAAGGCTGCGTGAGCTGTTCCTGGGCGCGGAGCGGAGCCTGCGCTCCACCAGCCTTCCTGGCACAGCCCCGCGCCCTCGGTCGGTCCGTGGGCCTCGCCAGAAGGCCGTGCCAGGCCGAGCCCGGAGCAGGAGCTGCTTGGTGGCGTGCACACCCTCGGTTGGGGTTGCAGAGGCGCCCTGGGAAGCTGGGCACCCCGCGGCTACGAAGATGCAACAGGAGCTGACGTCCTCTCGCTGCGAGGCCTGGCGAGGAGCCCCGGCCTCGGCAGGCGCTCTGTGCCGCTGCGGCCCTTTGAGCCAGCCGGCCTGGCCCTCGGCGTGTTGCTGTCCCCCCCCAAAAGCCTGTCCTCCCTCCCCAGCCTCGTGGAGTGCCGTGGAGCAGTCCCTCGTCAAGCTGGGGGAGAACCTGAGCGGCCTCAGCACCTCCCCGCTGCGAAGCCAGGCTGACGACTGCGTCTCCCTCATCAAGAGGTAGCTGCCCGCCACTGTCTTCGCGCGCTCCGAGGGTAGAGTGGGTCGGAGCCCTGCTCCGGGGCCCGAGAGTCTCCTGCTGCCTCCGCGCTGGCTCCCTGCTTTCCTGCCCTTCCCGGCTCTGCCCCCGGAGCTGGCTGTGGGGTGGGAGGGGGACAGGGCTGGCAGTGACCTGCTGCGAGGCGGTCTCACCCGGGGATTGCTCCGCCGGCGGCCCTGGGCCCTCGCTGTCCATCCCAGCCCTCGTCTGCAGGGACACGCTGGGCTGCTCTGGTGCGGCCAGAGCCGCCGTCCCTCTCCTGGGTCCCCCCGGGAGGCGCTTCCAGGGCCCAGGCGGGGACCCGGCCAGGCCCCAAAGACTGCGGAGCCCGAGGAGGACGATCCCTGGCTACGAGCTGTCCTGCCCGGGAGCGGCTGGCGGAGGCAGGACGGCAGAGATCTGGGGCCTGGCTGGGAAGGGAGGATGGGACGGGCGGAGCAAGAGTGCGTCCCTGCAACGCTCCCGTGACCCCGTGCTGTCGTCTCCTGCCCAGCATCCCCACCATGCTCTCAGTCCACACCGAGCAGCTGAACAAGACCGGCTTCCCCACTGTGCATGCCGTGGTGCTGCTGGAGGGCACCATGAACCTCACGGGAGAGACCCAGCCGCTGGTGGAGCAGCTGATGATGGTGAAGAGGATGCAGGTACAAAAGTGGCACCTTGTTGTCCTGCTCCGGGTGGCCTGGGGGATGTGGGACCAGGGCCTCGCTGCAGCTCTGCGCGTTGTGTGATCCTGGTTCGTGGATGTGGGCAGAGCCGCTGGGAGCAGCACAAGCCTGTTGGCACAGGGGAAACTTGTCCTTGTGGTTGGTCCTTGCAGGGGGTTCAGGGCTTGGCTGTGGTTGGGGGAGTCACTTTATTGCTCTTCTGGCACTTGGAGGCCGGGGAGGGTTGGACCCCGTGGTGCCCTCACGCAGGGTCCTCTCTGTGCCCTGCAGCGCATCCCCTCCCCGCTCTTCGTGCTGGAGATCTGGAAGGCCTGTTTCGTGGGCCTCATCGAGTCCCCCGAGGGCACGGAGGAGCTGAAGTGGACGGCCTTCACCTTCCTGAAGGTAGGCCCCGGCCCCCCGCGAGGTGGTGGTGCTCCAGCCCGGGGCCTCTCGCTGCCTTTTCCCCCATGCCCCGGTCCCCGCTGAGTGCCAGAGCCTGGCAGGGCAATTAGTTCTGCTCTGCTGCCGCGTGCCCCTCGGGGCCCTCCTCGCGCCCCATCTGGACGGCGTGTGAGATGGAGGAGCCTCCAGGCAGCCGTCCCGCAACCTGCTGAGCATCAGCTTTGCTGTCTGGGATGTCTTTTCAGCCCAGCCCCACTTTGTTCTGCAGAGTGGCTTTCCTGGGACGTCGTGGGGGGCATCATGGCCTTTGGAGGAAGCCACAGCAGCCTTTGGGCCTACGCTCACAACGGCTCAGCCGTGGGCAGCCCCGGAGCAGTCTGCTTTGCTGCTCGTCTCAGGCCTGAAATTACACCCAGACCCCTTTTGTCTGGCACAAAGACGTGCTCTGTCCTGAGCCGGGCTCTGCGGCTGTAGGCCCCTGCCCGGCTGTGCCTTGCTACTCCTTGCCGTGGTTGAAGGACCCTCCGGAGGGGAAGTGGTGGGACAAAGCACACGGTTGCTTGTGGAATGCTCCTTCCTCTGGGCTGGGAGCGCAACTGGTGACTGCAGGAGTTCTGCGCTTGGGCTCCCGCTGCCTGTGTTGCGGGGGGATCCCGACTGCAGAGGTGGGTCTGCCGGGTCAGTCACGTCTGTGCCCTGCTTCTTTCAGATCCCCCAGGTCCTGGTCAAGCTCAAGAAGTATCCCCAAGGGGAGAAGGTGAGCGGCAAGGGCTGCTGGCTGGAGCTGTTTGCAGTGTTGTAGGCACAAGTGAATCGTGTTTGTCACGGTGGTGCTGGTGTCTTGCCAAAGCTGCATGGGGGCGGCTGGGGCAGGGAATGGTCTGTGTCCCAGCAACCTTCTTTTAACGGGCGGGATGGAGCGGGAGGGAAAGGTGGGCTTGTGTCAGCTCCCGCAGCAGCTGCTCCCAGCTGAGTGCTCAGCTTTGTGCCCGGCAGGACTTCACCGAGGATGTGAACTGCGCCTTTGAGTTCCTGCTGAAGCTGACCCCGCTGCTCGACAAAGCAGATCAGCGATGCAAGTGAGCACCACCGTGCCCACGGCCGACCCGCCGCGCCACGAGCCCCCGGCGGCACCGCGGCCGGTCCGCGCCGCAGGGACCCCCGACCTCTGCGGAGAGCCGGCGCCGCTCGGGACGGGCGCTGTCCCTCGGCCTGACGCTCTCCCGTCTGTTCCAGCTGCGACTGCACGAGTCTGCTGCTGCAGGAGTGCGGCAAGCAGGGGCTGCTCTCGGAGGCCAACATGACCAACCTGATTGCCAAGCGGTACAGCCCCCTCGCCGGCCGGGTAACCGGGGGGGTTGGGGTGCCGCGTCTCGCTGCTGGGATGTGCTGGCCCGGAGGGACGAGGCTTTGCTTACAGTGATGAACGGAGTGTGGCAAAGTGTCCCCGGAGGGGCAGCCGGCGGTGCCCTACGGTGGCAGCCTGGGCTCTTGGGGAGGAAGAGGAGGCAGCGGGTGCTGGTTCCCTTGGGGATGGAGGTGCCGTGGCCCTGGTGGTGGAGGTTTGGGAGGTGGCCGAGCCCCGGGGGGGAGAGCGGAAGGGGTGAGGAGCCCCTGCTCACGGCACCCACCTCGCACATCCCCCAGGACGGCAGACAGAGAACACGCCCCGCGCTTGAAATCGGCGGAGAACGCCAACATCCAGCCCAACCCCGGGCTCATCCTGAGAGCCGAGCCGACTGTCACCAACATCCTAAAGGCGAGTCTCCCCGCGCCCCGGCGCTGGGCGGGCTGGCGGCTCCCTCCCTGTCCCCGAGCCGCGCGGGTCCGTGCTCGCAGGGGCCCCGTGGGATGTTGCTGGCAGCCGACCAGCACTGCCCCCGTGTCCGCAGTTTCGCTGCTGCTCTGTAATACGCGTTTCCTCTGATTTTCCTTCCCTGTTTTTTTGGTAGACCATGGATGCGGATCACTCCAAATCCCCCGAGGGCTTGCTGGGGGTCTTGGGCCACATGCTGTCTGGGAAGAGCCTGGATCTGCTGCTGGCAGCGGCAGCGGCAACGGGCAAGCTGAAATCCTTTGCTCGGAAATTCATCAAGTGAGTGTGCACCAGGTGATGCCGTCCCCGGGGGCCAGCGGGACCGGCGCGGGGCGGGTGCCGGTGCAGCACGGGATCCAGCAGAGCCCCGGGGCTGCACCCGCCGCAGCCTCCCCCGCGCTCCCGTGCGAGCGGCGCAGAGCATCCGAACGGATCGGGTTGCTTTTGAGGGTTGCGTGCCAAGCGCACCAGCACGGTCTCGGATCCGGGGCACTCGCTGTATGTGCGTGTGCGTGTGTGCGCGCCTGTAGTCCCCAGATGCCTGTGGCCTGGTTACGGCTCACGTACCAGCACGCACGGGAGCGGCGCGGTGTGCTGCTTCGAGCACGGAGGCCTGGGGCAGCTCACGCTGTGCGGGCCGAGCCGGGTGCCCGGCTGTGCGGCAGGCCATGGCGCGGCCTGGGGGTTTGCTCTGGGGGGGCTTTGCGCTGTGGCGGTACGAAGAGACGGTCACGCGAGAAAATCCCCGCACGGAGCTGGCCCTGCGAGAGGCCCGTGCTCGGCGCTGGAGCAGTTGGGTGAGGGGGAAAAGGAGTGTTGCTGGACCTGTTTTGCTGCCGGGGAGCAGAGGCCGAGGGGGGAGGCAGCTCGTTCCCGCTGTGCTGCAGGGCGTTGGCTGGGCCCGGTTCGGTCCCCTGCCCTCCCTGCTCCCTCCCTGCTGCCGGGCCTGCGCGGAGCTGGGACGGCGGTGCCCTGGGGGGAGGCAGGAGGGGGGGGCGTGGGCAGGGGCAGCTCCTCCGCTGTCTTGGGGATGGGAAGAGGCCTCTGTTTTGCCACGGCAGCGATGGTAATGCTTCACCGCGGCTCTCTCTGCTCCCTCCAGGCTGAACGAGTTCACGAAGCACATCAGCGGAGAAGGCTGTAAGTGCGCGCGGGTCTGCGCTGGCGGGTTTGAGCTGCGCCTCCCCCGCTGCCGCGGGCCGGGACGCTGCGCGGGGCCCCGAGGGCGGCTGGCGGCGGGGAGAGCCGGGCTGGCCGCGACGCCAGAGCGAGAGCTGCTCCGTGCTGCTCGAGGCCGGGGGCTACCCAGCGCGTGGGCACGTGGTGGGGGCCGGCAGGGATCTGGGCCCCCAGGGACCCGCTGCCGTCGTGCCTGGCGTGTGCACGTCCGTCCCCAGTGCCCCCCCCTGCCCAGCCCAGCCCAGCCCAGCCCGCGGGGCCTCTCAAGGGCGGCCCTGCCCCGGCTCCCTCCCCGGAGGGGGTGATGTGTCAGCACAGAGCCCGAGATAAGGATTCTGACGGCGGCGTTTGCGTGTGATTAAACATGCCAAGTGCTCTGACCTTCCGCAGCGCGGGGGGAGCCCCGGGCCGGGCCCAGGCTGCTGGACGGGAAGCCAAAGCCGCTTTGGGGGCCTGGGCTGGGGCAGACTGGGGTGAGGGAGGCCCTCGGCACGTCCCCTGCGCCCCTGGCTCGCACACAAGCACTTTTGGGGGGTTTGGGGTCAGGAAAACGCTCGTGAGCAAGCAGGGTCCCGGCCCCCAGCTCCCGGGGCTCCCGCCTGCCTCCCCTGGGCCAGGGCTGGGGGTCCCTGACGCCTTTGTTTCTCTTCCCCCAGCCAAAGCCGCCTCGGTGCGAGCCCTGCTCTTCGACATCTCTTTCCTCATGCTGTGCCACGTGGCCCAGACCTACGGCTCGGAGGTATGACGTGCCTTCCCCTGCGGCGGGCACAGGGCGGGAGCGAGACCCTGATCCCGGCTGCCGGGCAGGGAGGGGACTCTGACCTTGCAGAGCGGCGTGCTGCAGCCTGCCAGCCTCCTCTAGCGGCCGGACCGCCCCGCCGGCGGGGACCCTGCCGCTGCCACCGCTGCCGCTGGCCCTGGGCCCTGGCTCCGAGGCCTCACGGGCCCCGCAGCCGCCCCTCCAGCGGTGCTCTGCCACGTGGGGTGAAGCACCCCGCGTGTTTCCCCTGTACAGCTAGAAATGGGCCCCCGCAGGGCCTGTCCGCGCAAGGCGAGGGAGCAGGGATGGCTGCAGCCTTCCTGGGGGCTTTTGCTTGCTCTCCTACTTTCTCTGCCCCATTCGGGGCCGCGCACGGAGCGGTGTGCAGCGACATGGCGTTGGTGGGAACGCTGCTCACGTGCCCCCTCGGGGGCTGGCCTGGCCGGCTCCGATCTCCGCAGGCTCTTCCCAGCCTTGCGCTCCGGTCCCGCGCGGTTTGGGTGTAGGTAGAGGCCAGTGTTTGCTGGCCGGGGGGCCCACGCAGCCGGGGCTGAGCGTCGGCCCTCCCTCCCGAAAGGAGGAACTTGCAGCTCCGCTCAGGAAGAGGCACTTCAGCTGCATGAAAATTTTCCAGGTTTCGACATCTGTGTGTGTGCTGGGAGGCAAAACGATACCAAAACACCGGCAATGCCGAGAGGGAGCGAAACGTGGCGGGGACCTGCCCGCCCGGCCCGGGAGGTGGGAGGGGGGGGCTGGCGCGGCGTGGCTGGGGACGGCTCGGAGCCAGGCGTGCTCGGGGCTGTCTGGGGAGGTCTCGGCCCCCAGCCCGGCCCAGAGAGACTTTCCTGACCAGCTGTTGCTGAACAGATGTGCAAAACATTTCGCTTTTGACAAAAATAGCGTCCCTTGGGTCACGGGGGGCTGAAGGGAGGAAGCGGCGTGCGGGATTCCCAGCCCGTGTCCCCCTTGGGACCCTTCCCAGCTGGCTAGCAGCTGGGCTGCACGCCCCAGCCCCGGGCTGCACCCCATCCCCGCGGAGCTGTGGGCCGGCCGGCCCCGCTGCCGGGGAGCCTGGGCACGGCTCTGCCCCCCGCCACGGCGTCCGGCACGGGGCACGGCAGAGAAGGGCTTCCTGGCCCCACAGCGGCGGGCGAAGGGCGAGGGGCCCTTTCCGGGCAGGACACGGTGACCTGCTGGGCGCTCGCGGCCCCTCGGGGCTGGCCCTGTCCCCGCGTCCCCCGAGGGCGCCCGGTGCAGCCGGCCGAAGTCGGAGCGCTGCTCCGAGACAGGCTGTGCCCCCCCGGGGAGTCCCGGGGGAGAGGGGCAAACCACAGCCCTGGAGGCTGGAAACCAGTGCCTTACTGGGGAGGGACCAGTGCCTTACTGGGCGGCTGAGCAGGGCCGGGGATCGGCCTCCCCGCGCAGGCCACGGGGCGGCGCTGTTCCCCCAGCCATGAGCCCCCTTGGGTGGGGGGCAGGCGCGGGGGGTCCCCGGACAGGGCGCCCGTGGGTGCGGCGCCCACCCCGCCTCGGGCTCCCCCCCAGGTGATCCTGTCGGAGTCGAGCCCGGCGGGCGAGGTGCCCTTCTTCGAGACCTGGATGCTGACCTGCATGCCCGAGGAGGGCAAGATCCTCAACCCCGACCACCCCTGCTTCCGCCCCGACTCCACCAAGGTGGAGTCCCTGGTCGCCCTCCTCAACAACTCCTCCGAGATGAAGCTGGTGTAAGAGCCCGGGGGCTCCCTGCGCGCCTGGCCCTGCTGGGCCGGGGCCATCCCGGGGCTGGGGAGAGCAGCCATGCTGTCTCCCCGGGCCCGCGGCCGCTCTGAGCCACTGTCTGAGCCTCTCTGCCTCTCTTCTGTCCGGCAGGCAGATGAAGTGGCACGAGGCCTGTCTGAGCATCTCGGCTGCCATCCTGGAGATCCTCAACGCCTGGGAGAACAGCGTGCTCACCTTCGAGTCCATCCAGGTGGGCCTGCGGGAGGACGGCACGGGGCAGAGCGGGGCACTGGCGTGCGTTGTGCCCCGAGGAGGGGCCGCGCCGGCAGGGTCCAGGCTTGAACGGGGCTGGGGTCCCCCATCCTCCTGCCCCAAACGCCGCTGCAGAGCTTGCTGGCTGCTTCACAGCTTGCATTTCCCCTAGAAAATCACGGACAACATCAAGGGGAAGGTGTGCAGCATGGCGGTGTGCGCGGTGGCCTGGCTGGTGGCCCACGTCCGCATGCTGGGCTTGGACGAGCGGGAGAAGTCGCTGCAGATGATCCGGCAGCTGGCGACGCCCCTGTACGGCGAGAACACGCTGCAGTTCTACAACGAGCGGTGAGGCCCGGCGCCGCGGTGCCCCGTGCCGCGGCCTTTCCTGCCCTCCTCCGCCTCCCAGGGCCTGCGTGACCCCTTCCTCTCTGCCGCAGCGTGGTGATCATGAGCTCCATCCTGGAGCACATGTGCGCTGACGTCCTGCAGCAGACGGCCACGCAGATCAAGTTCCCCTCCACGGGCATGGACACCATCCCCTACTGGAACCTCCTGCCCCCCAAGAAGCCCATCAAGGAGGTGCTGACGAGCGTGTTCACCAAGGTGCTGGAGAAGGGCTGGGTCGACAGCCGCTCCATCCACATCTTCGACACCCTGCTGCACATGGGGGGCGTCTACTGGTTCTGCAACAACCTGGTCAAGGTACAGGGTGGAGGAGGCTGCGCTGGGCCGCGGAGGGAGGTGGCCGCGACCCCCCCGGCGCTGCAGCTGAGTCGAGCCCGTGAGTGCCGAGACTCGCCCAGGCTGTTAGTGCGTCCCTCCTGCCAGGGCTGGAGTGGGGCCCGGGAGCGCTGGCGGTGGCTAGGCTGGGTCCGCTGCGACGGTCCCAGGCGCTGGAGAGGAGCGGGGCAGGCCCAGCCGTGCCCGCGCGTCCCTCAGCCTGGCCCTGTGCCCCCCAGGAGCTGCTGAAGGAGACGCGGAAGGAGCACACGCTGCGGGCCGTGGAGCTGCTCTATGCCATCTTCTGCCTGGACATGCAGCAGCTGACGCTGACCCTGCTGGGCCACATCCTGCCCAACCTGCTCACCGATTCCTCCAAGTGGCACACGCTCATGGACCCGCCGGGCAAGGCCCTGGCCAAGTAAGGCCCCCGTCCTGCGGTACGTGGCCTTTGGGGCGGCGGTCCTGCTTGCGGAGCTGGGGGCTGAGGGGCGGCTGGGGCGTCCCGGGCCGGGGCCCGGCAGCCCGGCTCCTGCACAGCGGACGCGCTGGTGTCCCGGGCCCCGTTCCCTGCTGGCTGTCACCTCTCGCTGAGGAGGGACCTGCCACGTCCCGTCCCTGCGCGTGCTCCGGGCTTCGCCGCCTTTCCGCAAAGCCAGCTGAGCTCCCGCGCCACGGCCGCGATGCGGGTGGGCTGACGGCACCGCCGCAGCTCCCCTCCCTCACCGTCGCTAGGCTCTCCGTCTGGTGCGCCCTGAGCTCCTACTCCTCCCACAACAAGGGCCAGGCGTCTGCCAGGCAGAAGAAGAGGCACCGGGAGGACATCGAGGTGTGTCTGGCGCGGCGGGGGGGGCGGTCGGAGGTGCTCTGCCTGCCCAGATGGGCAGCGTTCGCGGGAGGCGGCAGGGTTGAACCGGCTGGCGGGGGGGGAGCTGAGGCCGGACTCCCCGCCCGGTCTCCCTGGGCTGCCCGGCGTGCGGTCCCTCAAACTCCCCCGGGGAAGAGGGAACGTAAGGAGAGGGAGCGCGGCGGGGGTGGCCCGGGCTGAGTCACCGTGGTGTGACCAGAGATCCCGGTCCTGGGCCGTGGCACCGCGCGGAGCCCGCGGCGGGCTGTGCGCCTCGGGGGCCCTGGGGCACCCTTGGAGGAGGCTGGTGGGGCTGATCCCCCTCTGCCCCCAGGACTACATCAGCCTCTTCCCGCTGGACGACACGCAGCCCTCCAAGCTCATGCGCCTGCTGAGCTCCAACGAGGAAGACGCCAACATCCTCTCCAGCCCCAGTAAGTGCAGGCGTGGAGGGCTGCTCCGGGGAAGGCGCAGTCCTGCTCGCCGCGCGCTTGTGGGTGTGAAACGTGTGTCAGCACAGAAAACACTTCTCTCCCTGAGCCGACCAAGTGCTGCTGGCTGTCGGGTGTAGCTGGAGGGCTCTCCGCTCCCCTCCGTGCGGCTTCGCCGTTCCAGGCCCGGGCGCGAGTGTCGCGTGTGGCACCGGCAGGCAGGCAGCGCTGGCGCGGAGCTCAGCGCTTGCTTTAGCAGCCCTGGGAAACGGCGCGTGTCCGACCATCCCTGTGCCGTGGGTGCTCGGAGACCCGCGGTGGCCTTTGACGGTGACAGGGTGTTTTGAGAAGACTTAGCTCAAGCGAGAGTGTTGCTGGGTTCTCGTGGAGCTTTTGCACTGAGAAAAAGGTGATTTTTTTTGTTTCCATGATGAAAAGGACTTTAGGAAGGGTGATGAGGTTACATCTCCCCTCCCTGGCGTTGCCACCTAAGGCAGTGCCTGGTGTACAAGGGGCTCGGGGAGGTTTTGTTCGAGCCCTGTCACTCACGGCCACTCCATGCGGGACCGGAGAGCTGTTGTGCCGTCACCAGCCCAGTCAGGGCTGGAGGTGACGATCCTGATGTATCTCTGATTAAATCCTGAAATTCCAGTGGTGTTAATAAGGCAGCAAACGGAGCTGATGAGTCTCTGAAGTCACGTCTCCGCGTTGCCAGAGCGCGGATGCTTCGGGTTGCAACAGCGCTGGCAGGAAGTGCGGCGTGGGGTGCTTGGCCCTCTCCTGCCATGGGGGATGCGATGCAGTGAGCTGTTGCAGCTCCAAAATATGTTTGGACTCCTGGGCAGTGAGTCAAGATGCTCCTTGGTCATCGTTTCTTCCAATACCCCTACTTGAACTTGTTCTTTATTAGACAGTTCTGAACATATCCATCAACCTGTGGTTTTTGTTGGTTTCATTACTGTTGAAATTTGGGGGTTTCCCTTTATTTCACTATCTTTTTTTAACTGTTGGTGCAGTTTCCACCTCTTTCCAGTGACATTCAGGACTTTTTTGGTTGGTCTGCTGAAGCGATTTGGAAATCCTGCTTCCTGCACTAGCCATGTAACTCAGTAATTCCATGAGAAAAAGTGGGGGAGGACTTTCTTTTTTTAGCGAGCATCCCCAGAGCGGCACAAGGTGGGTCCTGCTGATTTTAGTAGCTCTGTAGGGTGAGTCCGTACAGGAGGCCTCCCCGGCCCGTTGGATAGGAGATGGCACCAGCTCCTCTCCTCCGGGAGCTCCCGGGACAAGGCGGTGTCCCTCAGGCTAAGATATATTCCCCCTCCCGGCCTTCCCAAGGTCCGCTACTAGTCCCCTGGTCACGTCTTGGCTCTGGTAGCTAAATCCTTCCCCGAGAGTGACTTCCCAGTGCTGCTGTGCAGCTGTTGAACATCTGGCTCGCCCCGCCCGGCCGGCTCCGCTATAAGCAGCATGCATAGTGCATATAGACTGTGCGTTGCTTCAGCTTGGCGGAGCGCTATTCGCTTCCGCTCTCGATCGTGACATTGCGTTAGCCGCTCGTGCCCTTGCGGCATGTCAGTAACGAGTCACTGTTACAATTAAAGCCAAATGCAGAGTAGCAGGGAGATGTGCTCACAGTGTCTCACCGATGCCTGTCCCTCGGAGAAGTCATTAGACTTGGTCAGACTCATAGTTTTGTGCAAGAGCGAAGCCCAGTGACACATCCGCGGAGCAGCAGCGGCATGTGCAGCCCTCTCCGTCATGCCGCGGGCTGGCGTGCGTAGGCCTGTCCCGCGCTGCCAGGGCTGCTCGCTCGCGCCCCGGCTGAGAGGGACGGTGACAAATGCGGAGACTATTTGCATGCTGCGTGTGCCTGGCGTGTCCAAGCAGCGAGGATGGTGCTCGTTCGGGGTGGCTGGGCGTGGGGGGCGCCGGGGACCGTGCTCCAAACCTCTCCGTCCCCTCCTGGAGCCCGGGAGAGCTCCAAGGGCCGGCGTTGGCCAGGGTGGGCACGTTGGCGCGACTGAGGGGGGCCGTTGCAGCCTGGGCCAGCCTGATGCATGTTTTCCTCCCCGTCAGATCGCTCCATGAGCAGTTCGCTCTCCGCCTCCCAGCTGCACACCGTCAGCATGAGGGACCCGCTGAACAGAGTGCTAGGTAACGGCGGGGCCACCGGCTGCTCCCTCGTGGGCTGCGTGGGGTGACTGACCCCCATCCGTGGGCTCGCAGCCCTCGGCCAGCGTGGGGAGCTTGGCGTGGGTGATGGACGTGACTGGGGAAACGCAGACCCTCCAGCCCTGCAGAGCCACGGGTGGGGACTGCAGTCGCCAGGGCACCCTGCGCAGGGGCTTGGGCCGCCCTCAGCCCGGAGGGCTCACCCCAGCCTGCCCCGTCTTCCCTGAGCTGGCCTGGTTTCTCACGTTTCCCCGTCTCCGCAGCAAACCTCTTCCTGCTCATCTCCTCCATCCTGGGGGCCAAGACGGCCGGCACCCACACCCAGTTTGTGCAGTGGTTCATGGAGGAGTGCGTGGACTGCCTGGAGCAGGGCAGCCGCGGCAGCATCCTCCAGTTCATGCCCTTCACCATGGTGAGTCCCGCGGCTGAGCCGCAGCCGCAGCGAGACCCTTCTCCCCTTGCCGGCGCTGCTGGCGCAGGGTGGAGGCAGGGTGGAGGCAGGGTGGAGGCAGGCGTTGCAGGGGGACAACGGGACGGCCCCCCGGGAAGCTGCCCCTCTCACAACGGCAGCTTGGGGCTGGGGGAGCGTACGCGGTGCTCCGTTAACAGGACTAGCGCCGGGGCAGGGGAGCACTGGGGATAACTCGGAGATGCTGGTTTGGCGCGATGGGGTCCCGGAGCAGACCAGGGCTGCGCCGTTCCTCCTCTGGCTCCTTGGTTCTCCCGTGGTTCAGTGCTGGGTGCTGACTGAGTTTCAGCCCCAGCTCTGCCCCCAGCTCCCTGTGGCCCCGGGCCCTGCCTACGCCCAGGGATTGCCCCAGCGTTGCGGTCTGCGGGACGCTTGCAGCGAGGTGGTATTTCAGGCTCGGGTTGCTGTGGTCTCGCTTCCCAGCCCCCTCAGGCATCCTCCACCCCTGCTCCGTGTCCCGCTGCTGCCTCCGCTCTCTCCAGGGTTGCCGTGAGTCAGCCGTTTCCTCTCTCCGGGCAGGTTTCGGAGCTGGTGAAAGTATCCACCATGTCCAGTCCCAAAATTGTCCTGGCCATCACCGATCTCAGCCTGCCGCTGGGTCGCCGCGTCGCCGCGAAGGCCATCGCCGCCTTGTGAGCACGGCTCCTATCCCCCACCTCGTGCTGGGCACTCGGACGCTGAGACCAACCGGCTGCTTTCTTTTTTCTAATGAATTCAGTCCTTTCCTAGAGCCAGGCTTTGCCTCGTTTCTGTCAGACAGGCCTGAGCCAGAGCCCTGGTTTTCTGCTTTTCAGGGGTGCCTGGGGCACAGGGTCGAGGAGGGGACAGATGATTCACGGGCAGAGGCCGGAGCGGCGGATAAAACTTGTGATGATTCAGCTGCAGCCTCCGACTCTGGCGGTCCCGGCGCCGCCCCGGGCCAGGAGGGAGCGGGCAGGCCGGGACGATGGGTCCGGGATGCTCCCGCAGCAGCGCCGGCCCTCCTGCTTCCCGCGGTGAGCCGGGGCCTTTCGTTTAATCCAAGCTCCAGCAGGAAGGGAGATGGGGGCCTGGACGAGGGCAGGGGGCTGCAGCGCTCGCCCGAGGGCTCGAACCCACCCGCCCCGGCCCAGCGCGGGAGGGCGGCGCGGTGCCCGGAGCCGAGTGTGCCCGGGGGCAGCGGGGCTGCGCGGCTGGGTGGAGCAGCGATGCTTCCCTGCCCGGCTGTAAAATACAAGCGAATTCATGCTGGAAATTCCTCCACGTGAGCGTGAGCTCGCGCTGCGCCCCTGGCCGCAGGCACGGCACGGCACGGCACGGCGGCCGGTGAGTAACGGGCCCCGGCACCCTGCGCCGCGCCGGCCGCTGCTGGGAGCGGCTCCTCCGCGGGGCCGAGCCGGCGGCCGGTCAGCTGCTTCTGCGGTGAATCCGCCTGCCGCTGTCACGAACCCCTTCGCCGAGGGGGCGGCACCGCCGGGGCGGCTTCCCCTCCGCTCCTTTCATTTGCACTTTCGGCTTGACTCATGAGATGGGAAGCGGTGCCGGGCGCTGGGTAACGCCGTACCTGCCTTACGCTGCTGCGTCCCCGGAGCCGGGCTGTGGCTCCCGCCCCAGTGCGGGATGGCGGGACCCCGGCATGGGCCGGCGGGACCCCGGCGCTCTCCCCCGTGTCCGCAGCGGGGCCGGGCCAGCGGCGGCGGGGGGAAAGGTGGCAGGATGGTGACACGGGGCCCCCCTGCTCCCGTGTCCCCCGGTGCGAGCGGGGCCGGCCCCAGGCCCCGGCACCCAGGGGCGGCTCTTTCCCGTTAACTCGGAGCAAAGAGCAGCGCTGGGTGCCCGCGGCCTTCCCCGCTCTGTCAATATTTGCCTGCGGGGCCGCGCGGCTGCCCGGGGCTCGGCGGTGGCCCAGCGCTGGCGCCCGCCGCTTCGCCTTCCTGGAAGGGGCTGGAGCGGGAGCAGGGGGGTTCCTGTAAGCGCTGATAAGCCGGGGCAGGAAGGCACAGTGCTTCCCGCCGCCGGTTCTTGGGAAAGCCGGCACACGGAGGGAGCCCGTCAAAGCAAACACGGGCAGCGGCTTCCCCGCGGCGGCCCTATCCCGGGATGGGGCGGCGGGGGGGCTCCGGCCCCCTCCGGGCTCGGGAACCGGGACGGGGGGATGCGGGAGAAGGGGCCCGGCAGCACCCGCCGCGGTCACAGGACCCGCGAGCAGGACCGGCGGGAGGAAGCACAGGCTGCTGCAACCCCGGGAGCGCGGGGACAGGCCGCCGCGGCCAAACCACGCCGTTCCCGTGGCGCGGGCATGGGGAGGAGGCCGGGGGCCGCCCGCGTGGGCTCGCTGGGGGCTGGCACAGTGGCTGCCCGGGCACCTCCGTTCCTCCGCCTCGGTTTCCCCGCTGCCACGAGGCTCCGGGAGGTCCCGGGATGCGGCATCACCGGCCTCATCCCTGGGCAGCTCCGGGGCAAAATCCCCTTGCGGCGGGAGCGAAAGAGGAATTGCCGGGGCCGGCGGTGCTGGTGCGTCACTGCCCATCAGCTCATCACAGGTTGGGAAGCGGAGGAGGCCGGGGGCCGGGGCCGGCCTGCACCGAGCTCCGAGCGCTCGTCACCCCCGTGCTCCCGCTCCTGGCGCGGGATGGCTCCGCGGGCGAAGCCAGGCGCCCCGGGCGTGGAGCTGCCGCCGGCTCCGGCGCTTTCGAGGAACCGGCGCTTGCCCAAGCGACGCCGCGGGCGGGAGGAAGCTGCCGCCCCCGTGCCGCGGGCAGCCCCGGCCCTCGCAGGGCTCAGCCCCGGCGGCCCCTTCGCCCCCGGCCGCGCGCGCCAAGGCGACGGGAATGCAACCAGCCCAGGCTCTGGAGCAAAAATAGAGTTTATTTCCGTTTTTCTCGTGTATAAAAAAGACCGTGCGGTTGTCTGGGGCTAACCCAGCTGCAGTAATAAATACCAGTGCAAAACACACCGCGAGGCAGCCCCGGCGGGGGCGCGGGGCCGGGAGTGCGGGGCCCAGCTGCACCGGGCTCGGGGGGGCCGGGCAGCAGGGAGATGCCCCCCGGCCCCGGAGCCAGGTGCGAATAAGTTAAATGCAATAAATACCGGGAGTTTCGCTGCGGAGGGGGCCGGAGAGGCAGTGCCGGTGGGGCACCCCGGGAAGAGCCGCCGGCCTCCCCTCCCGCCTGCTCCGTACCTAGTGGCTAATAAATATTAATTAATGTAAATACGCATAATAGAAATAACACCCGTCAAATCCATCCCCGGAGGGCGGTAGCCGGGGCAGGGAGACGCTGCTCCGAAGCGCCGTCCTCCGCGGCCGGCGGTGGATCCCGGCGCGGCCGGGGGAAACTGAGGCACGCGCTGCCCACGGCGCCGCGCCTGAACCTCGTAGCAGAGATACGCTTTTGTTTAAATATTAAACAAGGCTGATGCTGCGCACGGGTACCCGCGCGCGGATGCCACCCCTTGCCGGACCCGGGCCACATTAAATAGCGATAAATATTAAATAAGCGGGCAGGCCGGGCGCTGCCGGGGCGGGCGGCGGGGGCTGCGGGCGTCAGCGCCGTGCCAGGTGCCGCAGCGCCCGGTACGCCGTCTCCAGGAACCGCTGGAAGTTGGCCAGGATGAAGAAGCCGCCGACCTGGTGGTGGAAGCGGGAGGAGAAGGCGGGCAGGGCGCCGCGGCCCTCGGCGGGGTACGTCACCGTGGCCAGGCCCAGGTCCTCCATCTAGAGCCGGGCAGAGGGGACGCGTCAGAGCGGTCCCGGGATGGAGGCGTCCGGGGAGCTGCTGAGAGCTGCCTGGGGATGCGGTGCCACCGGGCTGCAGAGCCCCGCGTCCTCCCCGCGGTGCCACCAAGCTGCAGAGCCCCACGTCCTCCCCATGGTGCCACCAAAGCTGCAGAGCCCTGCATCCTGCCCGTGGTGCCACCAAAGCTGCAGAGCCCCACGTCCTCCCCATGGTGCCACCAGGCTGCAGAGCCCTGCATCCTGCCCGTGGTGCCACCAAAGCTGCAGAGCCCCGCGTCCTTCCATGGTGCCACCAAGCTGCAGAGCCCCGTGTCCTCCCCGCGGTGCCACCAAGCTGCAGAGCCCCGCGTCCTCCCCGCGGTGCCACCAAAGCTGCAGAGCCCTGCGTCCTTCCATGGTGCCACCAAGCTGCAGAGCCCCACGTCCTCCCCGCGGTGCCACCAAGCTGCAGAGCCCCGTGTCCCCACCCTGGTGCCACCAAGCTGCAGAGCCCCGCGTCCCCCCCGCGGCTCCTCACCTGCTGCTGGATGTTGGAGGAGAGGTTGGCGGCGTCGAGCTGCAGCTGCTCCACGAGGCCGGTGTGGGCGGGCAGCAGCTCCAGGACGGAGGCCAGGGAGCCGTGGTAGTGCAGGAGCCCCGCGCAGATCTGGCTGAAGCAGGCTTCCTGCGGGGGCACGCGGGGTCAGCAGGGCCCGGCTGCGATGCCGGCCGGGGGCCGCGTTCGGCTCGGGGCGGCCGGCGGCAGCGGCGAAGCCGCTGGGCAGGGCTGAGCCCGGCCAGCTCGTGACACAGGTGGGCCCGGCGCACACTCACCGCCTGGAAGCTCCGGCTGTGGCACTGCTCCAGGGGGGCCTGGGCGATGCCCAGGTGCTGCCGCACCAGCAGCAGCTCTTCCTCCTCGCACAGCTGGAAGGTGTCGCACTGCGGACGGGGGGGACAGCGTCAGGGCGGCCGGCGCGTGCGGGACCCCCCGCGCCCCCCCTCGCCGCTCCGCCGCCCTCCCCTCCCAGATCAGCGTGGGCAGGGGAAGGTCACCTTATCTGTGCCCGCGTGGTGCCGGGCCCCGGCGTCCCCGCGCACGGGAGCCCCGCGGCCGCACTCACCACGGCGCGCTGCAGCGCGGCCACGTCGCCCCGGAGCTTGCGGGTGAACTCGAGGTTCTTGCGCAGGAAGAGCTGGAAGTCCTGGTCGCCCGAGAACTCGGGCAGAGGCGCCGCGCGCAGCGCCGGGCACAGCACCGCGCCCAGCACCACCGCCAGCACCGCTGCGGGCAGAGAGGAGGCTCAGCGCCCGCCCGGGCTCGGCCCCGCCGCGCGGCCCCCCGCCCCACTGCCCCCCGCCCCGCTCCGGGGCCTCCCCCGGGGCGGCAGCACCCGAGGGACAGGGCGGAGGTGCCCCGGGAGGGGGGTGAGTGCCATGGGCGGCAGAGCCCCGCGGGGCGCTGGGCTGGGCGCTGGGGTGCTGCCGGTGCGCTGGGTGCTTTGGACCCGGGGATGATTTGGGTGCAGGGGGTGCTCTGGGTGCAGGGTGCTGGGGTGCTCTGCAGTCCTGGGTGCAGGGTGCTGGGGTGCTCTGGGTGCAGGGTCCTCTGGGTCCTGGGTGCAGGGTGCTGGGTGCTGGGGTGCTTTGGGTGCAAGGTGCTGGGGTGCTCTGGGTCCTGGGTGCAGGGTACTGCGGTGCTCTGAGTGCAGGGTGCTCTGGGTGCTGGGGTGCTCTGAGTGCAGGGTGCTCTGGGTGCAGGGTGCTCAGGTGCTGGGTGCAGGGTGCTCTGGGTCCTGGGGTGCTCCGAGTGCAGGGTGCTGGGTGCAGGGTGCTCTGGGTGTGGGTGCTCTGGGTGCTCGGGGTGCCGGGTGCTCTGGGTGCAGGGGATACTCACGGGTGAGGGAGCACATGGCGGCGCAGGTCTCGGTGTCTCGTCCTCTCCGCAAGCGCCGCGGGCCCGGCACAGCTGGCTCCCGCCCTGGCTCTGCGCGGCCTCATCGATTAGGGCATTTTATAGACGGCGCCGGGGATTCACACGGATGTGGCAACAGTGCCGATTGCCTCATTGTCTTAATCACCGATATGCAAATCCGGGCGCTGGGCGCTCCCGGCTGCTGGCCCAAGGCACCGTGCGCGGGGGGCTTTCCTGGCGCCGTGGGCCGGGTGCCCCTCCGTGCCGCAGGCACCCGCCGGCAGAGCCCCGGTGCTCCGGGCCGCGGCCGGCCGGCGCTTGGTGACTGATTAACCCGCTCGCGGCGTCGCTGGCCCGCGGGAGCTGGAGCTGGAGCTGAGCCGGCGGCTTGGCACGGCCTCGCCACCTGCCTCGTGCAGCCCCTCGCCCGCGTGGCCGCTGCTCCGGCGCACCCGAGCCCCTCACCCTGGCGTCGGGGCGGGTGCAGCGCTGAGCACCGGCCGCGTGCCGGCCCGAGCCCCGCGCTGGCCCTGGAGGGGCCGTCCCCGCTGGCCCTTCGCGGAAGCGGCTGCCAGGGAAGCCCCGGGCGGGCGGCTGCGGCCCGGAGGGGACCCGGCTGCTCCCTGCCCTCTGCCGCCCCGGGGCTCTGACGTGGGATTTTGGCTCCGGCCGGGTCCCACAAGTGCTTCCAGTGTTATTTGCTGTCTCGGTGCCAGCTCGGAGCTGGCTGCCGCCCAGCACGGGCCAGCCGGGACGCGGGGAGGCACCGGCTCCGCGGCGGCCCGGGACCTGGGAAAGGGGCTGGCAGGGTCACGGCAGGATCGACCCGGGGTTTGGGGGGCCTCACTCCTGCGCCACTGACCCCCCGCAGGGCCCTCGGTCACATCACTTCCCTCCCAAAGGCCACGCGGGATGGGAAGCCCCGGCCTCACACGTCACAGCCCTCGCTGCCCACGCTGGGCTGGGCCGGCTCGTGGGCCCCCCTGCCACCAGCGTGCAGCCCCCGGGCCACTCCCGAGCCCCTGGAGCCGCTCCGGCCTCCGGCTGGGTGAAAGGAAACACCTGGAGATGCGCAGCTCAGCTGTGAGCACCACCTGGGGCCTTGCCAGGCACGAGACAGGTGTTAACTCTGAAACCTAATGATGACTTTCCCCTCCCAGGACCTGGAAGTACTACTCATTCTGCCCTCAGGCTGGGTGAAAGGACTGCAGCAGTGGAGCCTGTTTGTGGGATTTCCTGGGAGAAATTTTCCTCTCCTGGCACTGCCTTCACCCTCCCCGGAGCCAGGGGCAGGCAGGGCCCATCCAGACCAGGGCGGCCATGGAAGGGGGTTCGTGTGACCCGCTGGCGCGCTCCTGGGATCGCCCTTTTCTCCGGAGCTGAGCAGAGCTGCCGTCTCAGCAGGTTGGTGCTTTCAGGAATCGGGGCTGGTGCAGGAGGGGAGGGGGTGAATCAGTGCCGAGCGGGGCCGAAAGCCCGTGTCGGCTTTCTGAGGAAGGAAGTGGTGTCCGAACCCGAAACTTGTGGGCGGCGAGGCGCGGGCGGGAGCGCTGGGCCAGCACAATTCGCCCCGGGCCGGAGCTGCCGCGGCAGGGCCGTGGGGACTGCCCCGGGCACCCACCCTGCTGCGGTTCTGCCTCGTGGCCTCCTTCCTCCCGCGGCCTCGCCCTGGGGACCCTCCGGCCCTCCTGCCCATCCGCGTGGAGGCTGCCGCTTCCGGGGTGTCCCGCGCCCCGGAGCCGGCGGCCGCATCGGGCCGGGGCTGCCCCTTCTCTGCTCCGGCCCGGCGGCAGGGTCCGACCCGCGGCTCCGCCGACGTCCCCGGGGGACAGACGAGCCGTATCCGTCGCGCTGGGGCTGCCCCGCTCCCGACCCGTGTGGCCCTTGGCCGCCAGCCCAGCTCGGAGCTCGGGAAGATTCCCGGATTTCCCCAGAGGATGAGCCCAGCTGGGCCCAGGTGTCCCCAGCGCGGCGGGGCTGGATCAGGCACGTGGACGTGACCCCCTTGGAGGGACGGGGCAGGTCCTGGGGGTCTCTTGCCCTCGCGCCGGTGGCAGGGGCAGCCCCCGGGTCTTTCCCGGCAGGCCAGGAGGGGGATGCGGGGCTGAGCCCCTTCCCGCGGCCTTGCCATGTACGTGGGCCGCCGTAACGCTGCTGATCCCGGTAATTCCTGCCCCAGCCTTTGTTTGCAGCCGCAGAACAAAGCGGCTTTTGGGAAACAGGATCGCGGCGGTTGGTGTCTGTCAGCGCAGCGGTGGCACTCCCAGCACCAGCCCCGCTGCGGGCACCTCGGCTCAGCCCCGGGACTGGGCGCTGGGTGCCACCCGCGTGGGTCCCCGTCCCCACCTCCCCGGCCTGTCCCAGCACAGCCGGGACGTGTCCGCAGCAGGCGCTGCAGCCCCCGGGGTCGGATCCTGCTGGGCCCAGCTGCGCCTCGGCCGCACACCCCTCAGCTTAGCCCCGGGGTCGGTGCGGGTTGGAGCCGAGCCCAGCTCCTGCCTGGGGCCCTGGAGAGGGGAGCGGGGTCCCGGCGGAGCTCCAGGCTCCCTCCGTGCAGCCCAACACCGCTCTTCCAGGCCTCCAGCAGCTCCAGCCGGCCCCGTGCTCACTCACGGATGCGACAACGAACCCACACCAGAACAAGGGAGGGTGGTGTTTTTCCAACTTTTATTTTAAAAGTCATAATTGAAGCTTAACAAAGTCTGACCCCATTATTGTTGTGAGAGCCGGGGGTGACTGTGGTCCCCGTGGAGCCCTACCACCGACCCCCGCCCGCCCTGGCCCCGCTTCCCGTGGAGCTCCCAATTCATGGGCCCTCGCGTGCCTCGGTGTGGGGCTCAGCAACGACTTCGACCACAAGCAACCTTAAAAGAACAGTTGTTTACTGGGGAGGGGGGTCCCCTCCGTGGGTGGCGAGGGCGATGGGGGAGCAGGGCCTGTGGCTGCGGGCCGGGGAACCCTGTGTCCCCCTCCCCCGGTACAGACATGCAGGTATTTATAAAAGAAAGGCAGATCGGGGACCGGGGCCGTGTGAGGCAGCTCTGCTCAGACAGCATCTTCCCTAGGGACAAATAAAAAAGTACAGCCAGGCCAGAGGGTCACGGGAAACCATCATCATCATCCTCTGCCATCTCCTTCGCAAACTCCAGGTCCTGCTGCTCGCGCTCCCGGCGCTCCTGGAAAGCAAAGGCAGAAGTTGGTGGCAATCGAGGGACAGGATCCGGGTCCTTCCGGGGGCCTTGGTGCCTGCTGGGCTGCAGCACGAGCAAGCGTCCTGCCAGCACGCGGCCGGCTGAGCCGGAGCACAGCAGAGGCACGGGGGAGATCTCACCTCTGCAGATTCCAAGTCCTTGTTGTAAGATTTGGGTGGGAACCTCATGGCCTGGAAAAACAAGGGAGAGAAGAAGCTGTGAGCAGAGGCCTCGACTCTGTCCCCTGTTCCCTTCTGCCAGTCAGAAAGCCACCGTGTTCCAGCCAGCTCTGTCCCAGCCTTAGCTGGAACCACCTTCTCCATCAGGGCTGAACCCGGAAGGCAGTGAGACGCCCCGGCTGGTTCTGAGCGGCTGATGGAGACCTGTTCCCTCCAGCTCTGCAGAGAAGCCCCGTGGGTCCCCCTGAACACGCCTGCAGCCTCCCAGGGCGATTCCTCACTCGGCAGGACGATCCCAGCGGCACGCGCTGTCCCAGCCAGACCCCCCCCCCATGCGAGGTGCCCGTGCTGCCGCGCTCACCTTGACGGACATGTTGTGGATGTCGAGGCAGAAGGAGATGCGCTGGTGGAACGCCAGCTGGGGCTCCCGGGTCGAGTAGATGTCGATCATTTCCTTGGACTGGACGTAGCCCTTCTCGTGGTTAATGCTGGCCTCGATCACGCCGTCCCGGATGGCCTGCAAGCCGGAGGGCGTGTGGTCAGAGCACCCGCTGTCGCCAAGGGCTGAGGCAGCAGTTTAGTGAAGGGAGTTGGCTGCTGCGACAGGAGCGCTGGGCTCAGGACACAGCACTCAGTGACAGGATGTGGTGACCTAAGTGTCCCCAGGAAGGGAGCGCTGCAGAGACGGGGCAGAAGCAGCCTGGCAGCAGTGCGAGGCCAGCCGCGAGAACCAGGAGCTGCAGACAGGTGCCAGGACCCGCAAGCCGTATGGTCACATGAGATTTCACGTGCAGCTACCTTGGCAACGATGAACTCTGCATCCTCCGGGCTGTCTAGCTGCAGCTTCTGCGCAATATCAGCCAGGGAAATGCGAGAGTAGGAGAGGCTGATCATACGGACACCTGAGACGAGGACAACGAGAGCTGAGCCCTCTCTCGCCAGGCAGCCGCAGTCCCAGGTGCGCAAGGTGACACCCAGCTGCCTGCCAAGCCCGTGGCACCAGCCGCGACGCAGCCCCCAAACACCACAGCGGCGACCTCCTACCTGTCTTGATGACGTTGTGCCTCAAGCGAATGATCAGGGTGTAGGTGCCGTCGGCCTGGAACTTGTCCCCAAACTGATCAAGGACCTGGTTGAACTTGGCCAGGTTCCCAGTCCGGACGGCTGGAGCAGGCAGATGAGGGAGGAGAGAATGTGTAAATCAGGGAAGGATCTAGGGCCGAGGTGCCGGCGGGAATGCGAGACAGGGCCCAACTCCCAGGCCTGCCATCCATTCCTCCTCCGGGCTGAGGAGGACCCAGGTGTCCTGCGCCCGGCTGCTCAACAGCCTTTCGGGGACTGCGGACTCGCGCTTCAGACTGGCACCGAGAGGAGTCTGGCAGCTGGGTCCCTTTGAGGCAAGAGGGGAGAAACCCCCATTGCTCATCCCCCCCCCCCCCGAGGCGTCCCACTCCCCCGAAGCACAGGACATTGTGCCAGGACACGGCAGTGCCGCGGCTCCGCGAGGAACTGCGCGTGGGCAGGAACGGCCCGTCGTACCCTGAGTCAGGAGGAAGTAGGGCATGAGCGAGCGCTTGAGGGAGGGCTGTCTGAACTGGAGCCTGTCCGGGATCTCCCCCAGCAGCAGTTCCACCACGATGAGCAGCTTGTGCACCTTGAGCAGAAAGAGGCTGTGAGTCTCCGGAGAGACCAGGCCGGGGCTAAACCCCGCAGACAGCTTCTCCACAGGCGCAGAAGGGAGGAGGACCAGCAAGGTGCCGAGACCTGCCCTGCCGCAGCCCCGATCCAGAACGAAGGAGGAGCCGCCACCCCGAGCGCTTGCGCGCTTCCCGTGCTCACTCACCGTCTGTTTGAAGCCAACAGCCGTGTGCTGCGGTGCCTTCCGCAGGGCGTTCGTCATGGTCCTCCGCGCCTCCGAGTACTCCAGCTGAATGGCCTTGATGCGCCCTGGGAGAGGGAGAGGGTTCACATGGGGCAGGAGGCATTTGGAAAAGCCACTGAGTGAATCCAATCGGACCCACCTGGCCGGTCCTTCAAATCCAGACTTGAAGACCCAACGCCCACCGCTCAAACAGACTCCCCGGGGACTAAAGACCCGAATCTCAGACTGCCAGTGGCGTGCGGGACCCTCCGCGTCTCACCTGTGTAATAGAGGTACCGTGCCCACTCGTTGTTGTTGGCCTGCTCGGGAAACACGGACTTGGAGACGAGCTTTTCTGCTTGGTCGTAGAGGTTGTAGTGAAGGTAGTTCCTCAGCAGCAGGTTCAGGAGGGTGGCCTGCCCGTCCGCGTCGTGGCGCAGCGTGGCTGTCCGCAGCCGGGCGTGCAGGAAGCTTCAGGGAAGGGAAAGAGCGTGTCAGGGAGGGAAAAGAGCCAGGCTCAGGGAGAGCCTGCGCACAGGACCACCGTGGAGGGCCGATCCTACCTCCTGACCACGTCAAGTTTATTCAGGAACTCATAGATGCGTGAGTGGTAATAGTAACATTTAGCCACCACCAGGTCAAGGGCACGGCGATTTTGGGAACTGATCTTCTGCATCAGGTCGTCAGACACTTTCTGGGCCTGCAGGAGGGGAACAGAGACCAGAACAGATGAGCTGCTGCCCAGGAGAAGTGGGAGACGGACAGGGTTGTGGGACTGCCCTTGGCTGAGAGCCGCAGCGGTGAGGGCTAACGCTGGAGGCTGCCTTCTGGCAGAGCCCCCCAAATGAGGCTGAGAGGAGGGGGAAATTGTGGGGCAAGGAGGCAGGCCGGCCACCAAGGCTCTCCAGGCCTGGCCTGGCGCAGGAGTGCCACGCGAAGAGCTCAGGTTTAGAGCGGGCAGCAAGGCAGCCTGGGGCATCTCACCTCGGGGTATCGCTTGCTGTTCATCAGGTAGATTACAAGGAGCAGCTGGAGGTAGGTCTCCACTTCTGGCAAGAGAGGGGCTGAGGCCGCCTTCCCCGTCCGCGGGCGAAACTGCAGCTCTGCTTCCGTGTCCATGGACTGCGGAGAGAAACATGCTGGGCCCTGGCTCAGCCTGCCGCCACCCCCCTCACCAAGGAGGGGTCTCCTCGTGCCCCCGTCGGCGGGACGCGCCCCGAGCGAGGCCGGTCCCCGGGCCTGCGGTCCCCAGCGGCTCTGCGGAGGGTGCGACGCCGCGGCCGGCCAGGGCTGCTGGCAGCACAGCTCCATCCCTGCTTGGGCCTGTGGTGCCCCGTCCCATCTCACGCCTGCTCCTGACCAGCCAGGCTGCGTCTCAAACGCCCCCGAGCCCTCGCTGGTCCCGACAGCCTCTCGCCCCACAGCAGCACCCCGGACGCTCCCCACTGCAGCCCCTCTGCAGCCAGCTGCCTGCCCCGTCCCCATGGCCTTACCTCCTCCAGGAAGCCGAGGAGGAAGTCCCGCGTGGTGCTGTTGGAGGTGAAGAAGCCGTTGATGGCTTTGTGGAGCACGTTGGAGTTCAGTCGGCGGGAGGTGGAGGGCAGAGCCCGCAAGGCACGCAGGACGTAGCGCGGCTCCTTCCCTGACACCGCCTTCTCAAGCTGCTTCACGTGCTCTTTGATATCTGCAGGAGCAGAGCGGATGTGGCATTGGCACGCGGCCTCCCAGAGCAAAGCTGGATCCCAGGATCCCACCAGATCAGGGGGCTGCTCCATTCTGCTGCTACTGGCTCCATCCATCTCCGCTCTCTTTGGATGCGCTTCCGGGAGAGGCCCCGGGTGCGCAGCCTCTGTGTCCCGAGCAGCCTGGGCTGACTCTGCTCTGAGCAGGAGCCTGGACACCTCCAGAGGCCCCTTCCCACCTGAATCATCCTTTGATCCATGGGCTCCATCCCTGCTTTGCAGTCCACCCCCCCCCAGGCATCCACCACAGGTTTCCCCAACTTCTCCTGCCATTGTCTGTCTCTCATTGCAGCCCCTCATAGGGGACACCCCCCCCCCCAAAATCCTCCCTAGCTCCTTTTCCCTTACAGCGATCCCCTCACCTATTCCCCATAGCTCCCTTCCCCCACAGAGGCCCCTGGTTCCCCTCCCCTCATAGTAACCCCCCCCCACATGCACCCTGCCCCACGTCCCCTCCCTCACAAGCACTCCCCCACCATGCTTCCCTACACTGATCCCCCCCAGGACTCCCTAAAGCTCCTCCTAGTTCCCTTCCTCCCACCGGAGCCCCCCTACAACCGCCCTCTCCTACACAGACCTCTCCCCAACTACCTCTCCCTACGAGCACCCCCCACAGCTCCCCTGTCACCCAGGCAGACTCTCTCCAGCTACCTCCCCCCTCAGAAACCCTCCTAGTTATCCTCCTTCTCCCCAAAGGCCCCCCCCAGCTAGTTCCCCCCTTGGAGACTCTCCTAGTTATCCTCCTTCCCCACAGAGACCCCCCCAGCTACCTTCCCCCCTCAGATATCCCCCTGGTTTCCCCCCCCCAGCCACCTCTCCTCGCACAGACCCCCCCCCGTTCCTCTCCGCTGCACCGGGCCCCCCTCACAGCTGCCCCCCCCCTCACCCTCCAGCGTGACGGCGTCGAGCTCGCGCTGCGGCTGCCGGTCCCCGGCCGCCTCGGCCGTCGTCGTCGCCGCCGCCTCCTCCTGCATCTCCACGTCGGGGGGGGCGGGCGGCGGCCCGTCGGGGGGCGCCTTGGCCTTGTCGCCGCGGCGGCGGGACGCGCCCTCCTGCTTCATGGCCGGGCCGGCCGTGACACTGCAGCAACCGCGGGGCACGCCGGGAGTCGGCCAGGCGCGGCCAGCCGCGCGCCCACCGCCGCCGCCAGGCCCGCGCGGCCGAGCGCCGAGCAAGCGAACGCCCGCCTCGCTCAGGCGTTCCCGGCAGCCGCTCGCTCCGCTCCTTCCGCCCTCTCGCTCGGGTGTTTCCGGCAGCCGCTCGGGTATTTCCGGCAGCCGCTCGGGTGATTTACGCCCGCCATTTGGCGCATGCGCGCGTTTCCCGCCTGCCGCGCTGAGGCGAGGCGCGAGGATCGTTAGCTCCGGGCGGCGGCAGTTAGGCCCGGTCCGCCCGCCCGCGGCCTTCCCCCGCCCGGGAGACCCCTCTGTGCCCGTGCCTGTCCCTCTGAGTGGGCTCGGGGCCCGGAGCTTGGGCTCTGCTGCCTCGGCCCGGGCTCCTGTGAAGCGTGCGGCCTTGGCCCCCTTGGCCGCCCAGGTAAGAGTTCTGGCATAGCTGGGTTTCAGTCACCTTGAACGGTGTTACATATGTGAATAAAAAGCTGCCTTTAAGAATGTCTGGATACTCGATAAGAAATACTTCTCTTTATTTCTGTCACAGTAGGCAGAGCATTTGTTATGCCTGCTCTAAAAGAGTTAAAAACACAACCAATTTCACATTTGTTTTCTGAATTTTATAGCAAGGTGGGGGCAAGCCAGCTGTGCAGCCCACTGTTACTTATTGAGTTCTCTAATGACCGTATAAAAACAATTTTCTAGTTTCTCTAACATGGAGGTGGTGGATCATGATGGAGGAGGTTGTTCAAGAGCTGCATGGTCACAGCACATAACTACCTAATAGTGGTGGGAACTAGTTTTGTTTGCCCCAGAACTGTTTAGCAGGCCGGGTCTAGCCTGTGAGCTGTCCATTGCACAGCCCTTGCTTCAAGAATACATGTGATGACACTAAAAAGTGTGGTATTGGAGTAGTAGGAGAACACCCATTTTTGGGCAGAGATGGCATCTAAGATCTACTCTAGCACAAACTATCTGCTGGTAAAAGAAAATCTGTGACAGGCTATAATATATAGAAGGTTACATTGATATCTCTGTATTTAGAATATCTTTACTGCTAGGGAAAAAGGTTATCTGCATGATTGTGAAGAGAATTAGTGATGCAGTATTTGCTGAAGAAGATAGATTAAAGTGGCCTGCAGAATCTCTGCTGATACGATTAGAGGAGGAGGAATGGGACAGCATAACTTTACTATTGTACTTCTGGGATCTGTGACTTCTTTTTATCCTAAAGTGTTTAAAGTAGATGAATGGATCCTTCCTTTGTGGTGGTTGTAGAAACAAATATACTTTCTTTGATATCTGACCTGTCTAATGTTTTCTGATAACTTTAAAACTCATCCTATGAGTAGGTAACCATATCTGCTTGAATACTGGTCACAATTCTTTGCCTGATTTAGCCCAGGAGTTGTAGGGGGACTGCTGAATGTATTCTAAAACTGTCATAATCTATTCTTCTGCAGCACTCATGGGATGTGTGGTGAAGATATCATTTTAACAGATAGTGCAACTTTAAAATGCTTTGAGATCTTGCAATTCTCAAAGTTCTGTTGATTTTCTAATATCTACCACTTAGTGACTCACACGGGAATTGCAAGTGTGACCTGGATTTCACCTTCAAGTATAAGCAAACTGCTCCTGATGTATTCCTTTGCCTCTGGTTGATTGCATCAGAAGCTATGTGCTGATGTTTCCTAGTAAAACTAGGATCATATAATGTGCAACTGGCAGGTTTGAGAATCTTTAGCTAGTGAATTTTTTCAGTTGGCACTATGCAATCAATGGGAAATTAATTCTGAGATTTGGTTTTGGGCTTCTATAAGCAGATATGTTGCTTTAGGACTCTGCTTTTCCCACTCATTTATAAGCAGGACTGAGTGCTTATAAAGAATGTCTCACACAGATAGGAGTGAAGCTTGGAGAGAGAAAGTATCTTGCAGAAACAAACTTTCAAATATATCTTCAAGCCATTCCCTTTAAATCATTCCTAACCGGAAGAAAAGTGTAGTCTAGTCTAATTTACTCAGAAGATCTAGCACATACAAAGATGCATACAGGGCTGCTAGGGATGAGAAGGCTTCCTGCTTACATTCAGCAGATCCATTTTTCTGAATCTTCACTCCACTCATCTCTAACATTACAGTGGTTAATTTTTGTTCCTTCTCTTGTGAGAAAGAGAGCAGACTGGCATCCACGCTGAAACACCCTTCCGTATTTTGTATGTCGTATTCCAAGATGCTCTTGACCTTTACAACAACAAAATCAGCGAAGTCAGTATTTTAAAACTCCCGTCAGTGCTGCAGTAAGGCTGCGCCACCCCTCACTGGAAGTCACTAAGTGAATAAATGATGCTTTGACTTGTGAAGTGCTTTAACATCTTACAGGCTCACTGAATAATACACATTTATGCATAGCACTTTTCACCCGGAAAGAATATCATACTCATGTACTCAATTTTCAGTTTCTTGTGAATTAGTTATGTCCAAGAAATCAAAATGGTACTGTGCTTGTAAATCTGGAGCCTGAGAAACCAACAAATTCCGCAGCAGCATTCTCTCTCCCCTAACTGCTGGTCAAGGGGATGCTTACAACTCTGGTCAACTCAAATGACAAAGTACTTTTCTTTTCCAGAAAGAGAGAGAGAGTATACCAGAAAATGATACTCAGCTGCATCCAGTTGAGTATTTATTATATCTGCAAAATAGATGTTAGAAAACTTAGGCCTTCTTGTGTTGTGTGGTTTCTCTCAAAGTGAGTGTTTTGATCCCTGCCAAGTTTGAAGCCTGTAGTAATTCTTCCTTTCCTTCTTCCCAGTGTTACCTTAAGTTGTGATACTGCTACTTATACCATAATCTAAATGTTGCTTGAAATAAAGTTTAAAAAAAACAAAAAAACCCCAAACCCTTCATTTTGGGACAAGTAGATGATGTGTGGTTTCTCACCAGCTTAAGCTGTTGGGACACAATCTTCTCTTCCAAAGACTCCAGCAATAGCAGCAGCTGATCCTCTGTTAATTCTAGAGAATTAAAACAGGTTTATAGCCCCCCCCTCAAAAAAAAAAGAAAATCAAACAACCAAAAAAAAAAAACCTACCACCCCCCCACCAAACAACCAAAAAACAAGCAAAAAACCCCACTGATCTGTTTCAGAGACAATTGGCAAGATAATGAACATCAACTGTCAGCATGGAACACCTGTTTGATCAAAAGTTCTTCAGACATTTTATACTAAATTAATCATGCAGTCTCCCTGCAGACTGCATGAACATAGTATTTTAATTTACAGATTATGATAACATTGAGTAGTAGAGATCATGGGGATGAGAGAGTTGAGGGAGTGTTCAAACCATGTCTTGTGGCAACTGTAGGAAAAGAACCCTAGTATTGGTACTCTTGTTTCTCTAATGTAATCTTGCCACCTTTACCTACGTTTTAATTCAAATTTAAGTCCTCCTTTGTTTTGTTCAAGGATCCCTTTGTATACCCGATAATTCAGTATAATGCTCCTAGCAGTTACTGCACTGTGACCCTCAAACTGTTGCTAAACAGCAGCTGTGATGGAGAGGTCTGTGCCCTCATCAAAACCTTCTTCAGTTTCCAGAATCTAAGAAATGATTTTCGGTAGGTTCTCTGCAAGTTTTTCGTATTCTATTAGCCTTTCAGACAGGAATGCTTTCAGAATATTTTGATAATACTAGATTTCTCCACTAGAATGACCAGAAAACCTTACCGTCCAAAGCATAAAGGGTGTAGTTAATTGCTTTTGCAAGCTTAAGGAGGAGGTCTCTCGGAGAATCCTGTAAACTGTGCAGCAGGTCTTTTAAGTCTGGGCTCTCTGTTTTCAGTTCACAATTATCAGTTTCTTCAAGAACAGCTTCCATCTTGGCGGGGGGGGATCAGAGAAAGAAATTTCAGGATTTAAGAGAAGAGGCTGCTGACAGTGCATTGCAATGTAACTACAGAAGCAGACATATGAACAGTCAGGTAATACGGATTTCCTCTCCCGAAGCTGTTTATGAGGCTCTAATTGAGGCTTTAGTGAAGTATGGCATTCACACATTAAATACAGAATACTGTATTTAAATGATTTGTTGATACCTTCAGATAAAAAACTTTTGTGTTCTTAAAAAAAAAAAAAATCTGTAAAAGCTGAGATGAGAGGGGCTTGCTAAGCTATGTTGAGGACATATTTCCCCAGACCACTCTGTCCTGAGCACCTTCTCTCTCTCTTTGTGTGGTGATAAAGACCAGATGAACGTGCTGAGGAGTAATTTGGATTGATAGTCATGGCATAGGAGATGACCCTTGGGGCAGATGTATGACAGTGGAAGTCTTTATACCTATAAATTCTGTCAGTGAGATCAACTTTGCTTACTTTCTGGGTCAGTTCTTGAAAGAGGTTTCTGTTTCTCATCACAGCTTTGATGGATTTTAAAAATGTGTTGTACAGATCCACAGACAACATGGAGAAAATTTGGTATTTTGCTTTAACTTCCTTCTCTAGCGCTCCTAATTTTCCATGTAAGAAGCCTGAAAACCAGAAAAGAGTTAAAATATATCACTTTTAAGCTAAGGAATGCTACAGTAGGTCCACTGGCATCCCTAAAATTACAAATTGAAACATTTAGATTAATATTTTTGAAAGTAAATAATAGGTAACTTGAGTATACTTCCTTATGGACAGTTGTCATGGCCCACAGTAAATGCATTGCTTTTGGTGGTTTGTGTTTATCTTGAGAAATTTCAGCTTAGCCAAATAGGATAAAAGTAATGCAAATGAAAGTATTAAAATACATTGCTTGCCATCAGATACAAATGTTTGTACGTTATCTTCTGGGAAGTGGTAAATATCTGCAAGAGAATAAAAAGGGAATTGTTAATTTAGAAAATACTTAGTGGAATAGTTACTTTTTTTAAGTCTGAAGATGTTAGTATCTCAGTTATGAATTTTCCTGTGCTAATTGTAGGTCAGACAGTGATATTATTTCCACTGTTCTCCAATGCATGTGTCTTCTGTGCATTCATTTCAGAACTTGGTTAAATTTGTCATTCTCGGACCTCATTCTCTTTTTCCATGTGCTTTATGTCAGGATGTGTATCTGCCCAGATGTGTATTTAAAATATGAGCAAATTAAAATGACAACTTATATTCAGCAATTCAGAGGATAGGGGGCAAACCAAAATGTGAATCCTGCAGCAGGTTTCACGGATGTTCATCCTTTCTTTCTCTGCCTGTCCAGCACTAGCTGGTCTTCCTGTTGAAGGTTCAGCTACCCTGTTTTCTCCCAAGCTATTTTATCCTATAAGAAAAGAAGAACTTTTTCCCTCTACAGTCTTTCAGCAGGAGTTGTCTTTGCAGTTCATGAAATCTATAGTTGAGATTTTCTTACAAGTTTGTTTCCTTGCAAAAAAAGCATGACTGCACCTCTTTCCCAAGTAGCTCTTTTAACTTACTATGTAGTGTCTCTTCCCACTTGATTTCTGCAATTAATATTGCATATGCTCATTTTATTTCAAATGCACTAAGGGGGGCCATTAGGCTGAATAATATTTTAGGAAATGTTTTTGCTCTGCTGCATTGTTTCCTGGATGGAAGGGTTGGAAGTTCCTGAAAGCTACTTACCCCATGATCCATCATCAATAGTCAGCTGCATTGTTCTGAATGCTATGGTGCAGCCTTTGGGTATAGTTATGCTTTCTTTGCAGCTTCTGGTGCCCTGATCAACGAAAAATGTGTTACTAGACCTGAATGGCATGCGGATGGTCTAAAAGGACTGGCTCCAGAAGTTAGAGACAAATCAAACCTCTGCGCTGAACTTGGCATAAAGCTGGGCCATGAAGCTCCCTTCGGTCTTGTTGGTTTCCTTATAGTTGGTCTCCTCTGAGGTTTGTATTGATTCATAAACCAAATACAAATTCTGTTGCTTTTTCTTTAATTGTGCAATGAAGGAGTGATTCATATTGAATTTTCTGAAGGAGAAAAAGGATACAATATCTCTGCTAATTGCTCTTATTCTGTGAGTTATACCAAAAATATCTGTAGCTTGTTTAGAGACAAAGGCCTTGCTTGTGTCCATTCTCCCGTTATGTGAGTGTACATAAATGTCACAATGTGTAAGGGGCTTCTGGGGGGAAAAAAGGTGGCAGAAAATGGGCTGCAATTTCTGCTGTCCACAGTGCATTTCCCTTCTGCATCTGACAGGGATGCAGAGGGGAAGAAGTGGCAGAGGAGGCCATGTTCTGGCAGGCCACATAGGTGGCGTGTCCTGATTTGTATGTTCCTTTCCAGGTATAAAACATGGGAAAAGATGGCTTGACTCACATTGAGGTGTTTCCACTTTCTTAAGAACAAAAGAATCTATAAGCACTACAAACCTATGTAAGGAGTCTTTACCACCTCTTTCCAGTCCTCAAGAAGTATGCATAGTTAGGGAAAACGCGTGGTCTCAGGCTTTAATCTTGTTTTTGGCTGTTGAAAACAAATCGTGTGATCTGGCGTAAGGTAAAAGAGTATGACCAAAGCGTGCATTCTCCATTCCTGTCTGCCTTACCTTTCTGTTTTTAGTGACTCAAGTTTTGCTACTGGTATGTACTTTTTTTCCAGCTTGATGGACCCCTCTTTGGACCAGCGGGTAGATCCATATACTTCTGTGTTTGCAGATTTAACAGGGAGGTGAAGTTTCCCTTCAACTTTGCCATCAACGTGGTGTGTGAATGTAACTTGGCTTGAATCTTGAACATCTTCAGTGGGAATGAGGAACTCTGAAATAATTTGATGTGTTTGCTTAAACATAATTACACAGACTCAGTAGTATGACTCATGCACACAAGAAAGACGGAACATGGTAGCCACTGAGGGAAAACAGGATGATCCAAATGTTTTGTCTATGGAAATTGTAAACTTAAGAATGATGAATCTGGACATTACCTGCACTTGTTTTGTCTCCTCCAAGTAGCAACACATCATAGAGACTATACTCTGTTCTTCGGTAGCCTGGAGTTGGGTGGAATATGGTTTTTTCTTTTCTCCTAACAAGGCAGTAGGGTCTGAAATGTTCTTGGTCTAAGATACTGTAAACTGGAATCAGTTCTCCTTTTGAATCCATCTGCTTTGCTATGGATCGAGTAACTTTTTTAAACATTCTGCTGCAGCTTGATAAAACTTTGAACCGAAAGGAAGTGTGCTTGTGCCTTGGGGAAGAGGTAAAGACAAATTAAGCAATAGTACTTGAAATATGAATAGGAGGTTGTAGCAAGATATCTGCCACCTTTAATTATTGAGGACATTTCAGAAAGGATAATATCCCAAAAGCCCACATTTCTACAAGGACGCAATCTATCCAAGATTATTTACAGGGAAGTTCTTGGAGAACTAGGAATAGGAGTCATAGCTTACAAATTAAGCTTGTTCAGGCTTATCCCATTTTGCCTTTTAATTTCCAGTCTTCAGGTACGCCTGTTTGTAGACTGAGAACATAGTTACTAGTTTCTGAGGCTACTGATCTTCAGCACTGGAATCTGTTACTACAGTTTCAATTAAGACATGTTATTTGTTTCTTATACCAGCACACACCAGAGTAGTTTCCATTACTAGAACTAGACATGGCTACTTAGCCTAATATATCAATTACTGTTGTCTTAATGTGTTCACCTCATTTAACATTAAAAAAAGAAGTTTGAGCAATTTCCTGCCACAATGAACTAGCAGTTTGCAGTTCCTGTTCAAGTACTTCTTCTGCATTTTACCCCCTTATATCTTGAGGCCTGACAGATAAGTGGTTTATTTGGAAATGACAATGCTAAAGCAGTAGAAAAATGATTTTGTTGAAGTCTTGCAGTGAGAAAGTGAAAGCGTTGAGAGGAGAATAATGACTTACAAGGAAAGGTAGGACAGCTTGTTCTATGCCAAAACATTCCTCAGCATTTTGGGTGCATTTCATCTGTGTCTGCACCAACTCCTCCTCCCCCAGAACATATGCATTCCAGCACAGCTACTTGGATATGTTCTAGTTCTCTACCTATATTTCCCTCCCGCCCCTGAAAGTTGTATGTTTGAGAGGCAGAAAGGCAAACACCGCACGCCAGACAGGTACCGTTGCAGCTTGTTGTTACTCTAACCTTTCACTTTTGTTTCTTTATCCATCCAGCAATATCTGTAAGGCATGATGAAGAAAATCTTTGATTTACAAATTGAAAAGGTTATGGTGCTCACTGAGGAGAAAAGTGTGCAGGCTTTCCCCCCTCATCTGTACCCTATCAAATTTCCTTAGAGGAAGGAAGAGAAGCTGATCCCCGTTTATAGTTCAGATTAGCAATTCCTCCTATATTGGGGGGGGACAGAAATCATTCTTCCCTTTGCCTTGCTTAATGTCCCTCAGCGGTCTGAAAAAACAAACTTGCTAAGTTTGATTCTTTCAAATTTGTAAAGACTGACACATCACAAAGGATGGAATATTGTATGAAATGGAGGGGGGGAGAAATAGCCCTACACTATTCTGTGTTTAATGTGGGATCATTTTAGTAGCATGTAGAGGACTCATTCTCTTGGCAGACTTCAAAAAAGATAAAACTAAGAAGCTACTCTTAACAGACAGTTTGCTCTACCCCTCTCCCGCACTGAAAGCTCTTAAAAATTTACTTGCCTGTTTACAGTGTGAAGTGGCTTCTCTTCTCATCTACTGATCGGTGTGAATGTGTTTGCAATCTGTCGTGCTTCATAAGTGGTATTGCGTCTTTAAAGCAGCAGGGGTGGGGAAATACTTCAGACATCCGGAAGTATGAGCTGTAGTAGGGCAGTCGGCTATTGTTTACATAATTCTTTCTCCAGAAAGTTATTTGTCATCAATGTGTGGTGGTCTGTTGTGATCTGTTACAGTGGGTGTGGATAACCTTAAGTTGTTCTGCAGATTCATTCTTCTTATATTGTAAGATCAGTTTCATTTCTAATCTAGTTTTAATTTTCAGTTGTATTACACTTTTTTTTTTATCTGTTAGGATGAGGAATAGTGCATTATGGTTTTGGAGCATTTCACTGAAGCCATCAGAGGGAAATAACTAGGTGTGGTGTAGACAAGAGGGCAATGATTATTTTACTGGGAGCACTTTTATTAACTAGCTGCCTTATGTTGTTAATCACTGAATTTAAATCTGTGGACAGTGTATGTGTGTTACAGGTATGAGTGCTGTCATAAACTACTTCTTGGGATTTTCTGTAAGATTTTATATAACTTCCACAGTTTGCTTTTAAAAGCCTGAACAGCAGGTGTGCAAGAAGGGCACTGAGGCCAAAGCACTCTGCATGCGTGTCTTTTACGCTTGTCTGTGTTTCCAGGTGAGCAGTGGTGCACACACATCTCCACGCGTTGTGCTCCATTGCAGTAGGCAGAAGGTTTGTGCAGTTCCCTGGTGTAATACGCGGTTGGGGGATTCGTGCAGTGGGCTGCAAGCTTTCTGCTTTACTGCAGCCTAGGATTTGGTGGGCTTGCGGTTGCCACGTAGTGTTATTCATCTGCCGCTCCTGTTTAACAGCAGAACCTGTCCATACAAAATTCAGGGAACCAAATACAATTTTTACATGAATACTTACTTTATTAGTTTCTCTTAGAATACTGTACAAAGGAGTAATAAAAATATTCACACTTTATTTTAGAAAGTTCTCTAGATGAGACTTTTGTATACACAGCAAAAAGAAGGGCTACTGGAAAAAAACCCTAAAACTATGTACAATGTGAGAATGTTCCATAAAAAACTAATTTAGCTTGCTTAAATTGATCCAGGGAGGATACATACACACACACTCACATGCTTAAAATATATATTATGGGCAATGATAAAGCAATGTAAATTGCAACAGGAAATATTAACATGTTAACAATGGCAACCCAGCTGCTGTCCCTCTTTCAAGGGCCAGTACCATACTTTTATTAATTAAAAAAAAAAAAAAAGTTTTAAGTACTCTGGAATTAGGTAGCCCTGTATCTCAGGGTATTTTTTTTTTCCTCCTCTTTTAAAGGCTTTCTCCTGCAAAGAGTCGGGCTCCATGACATCCTGTTGGCTATATTAAATGAATTGCAAGACAGGATCCCTAATTCAGAAACATCAAGCTGGTAGTACTTGATTGTTTTGTGACTTTTCCTGGTGCAATGATTTCTGTACTTTTTGAGTAAGTACATGGTCTTAACAATGGCTTAGAGCAGTTTTTGCCCACAACAAGATCAGGCAAAGGGATGGCTTTTGCCAGTGCCTGTGAACTCATCTAGTGGTGCTTTTCAAAACCTTTTCCCCTTCTCCATCCACAGCAAAACAAAAATGAAAAGCATTTTAGGTACATACTTGTCCATTCTTTGTTTCTCAGTCACACAATGGAATCTACCTTTAATTCTCCAGCTGAAGTTTACCCTAGTCACTATGCAGGGAGCCAGTAAAAGGCTTAGAGGAAAATGTCACATGTGTTGTGATCAAAATCCTGTTTAAAATCAGTAACAATCAACTCTCTCCTTCATGCAGGTACTTGGAGAAAGTCCTGTGGTCTAAAAGAACTAATGGACTGTCTTCTCACTCACATTCTCGTTCTCTATGCAAAAGGTAGGCTTCACCCTTGTATCACTGCTATGCTAGCTGCAAATACACTGCTGTCTGAAAACCCCTCACCCTGTCTATGTTACCCTGATGTCCCTTTTCTCTGAAGTGACTTATCCCATAGGAGTTTTAGTGTTTTGATTATCTTCTTTAACTTTTTCGTGTCCAGGATTAGCCTTCCAGGACTAAACTCTTGCTTCTATAAAACAAACAGAAATAAAACAGAAGTTGCTTTGGTGCAGAGTTCCAGGAGACCCAAAACTCCATCCATTATTTTCACACTGTTGCAGTGGAGATGGTTAACAAGAAATTGGGTCAGGTACAACTTGCTCCTGTGACACTGACAGGGAGGAGCCAGCCACAAAACTTGTGTATGAAGGTGGCTCAACCAGCAGTACCAAAGCTGTTTGACTTAAACCTAGTTTAGGTACACCTAACAAGTAGCAATTGCAACTGTGGCTTAATTAAAATTAATCTGTGGCTTGTTTTATATTTTTTTATTAATTCTCATACTTACCCTGAAGATGGCATTTTAAGGAAGATACTATCAGATCAATAATTGTTCAAGTAACTATTAATCTTATCTAAATACTTAACATACTACATAATTAATATAAAATATTTCTTCAGTTTTTACTCACTTTTTTTCCATATTTCTCCTGTTTTCATTTATATTTCACTTGATTGGATTAACTGTATGAGTCCAAGTTAACTTTCAGATATTCCATGGCAAAAATGCTGTGCCTATGTTGTGAAGACTGTAATTTGCCATGTAACTCCAAATACATATGTGTAATGGCTATTTTAATTCATTTCAGTGTGAACAAAGTAAATCAGAAAAATTTGCTATTATAATTAAGGTTTTGTCTAACAAGAAATTTTAGGCTTTAAAAACTGCTCTTTTGAGAAGCTTGTAATGCCATTTTATTCTGTATTGTTTGGCAGTTAATCTTTAATTCAACAAAATGGAATCAAATGTCCATAGTGTCAGTTAAGAGTACAAATAATGTATGTTCAGATCGGCAGCTGCTGTAACATCAAGGCCTTCAATGAAGCTGTATTTCATTACGAAAATCTGACCCCTAACTTCTGTTTATATTTCTGCTAAAGATGTCAAAATTGCTCTGATTCTGTGTAATGTGCATGTACTTACAGAAATAGTCAATACATTTGTCTATTGGAATAATGTTTTTAAGCAAAAGCATCCTTGGTAAATCAACTGTATTTGTTGCAGATAAGTGGATGTTTTTTGCCCCCTCACATTCTACCTAAATAACTAAACTGTGCTCTTTCCTCTGGAGGAGACTCGCCAATAGCATGCGCATTCCGCGTGCCGTCAGACATTCAGGTTTGTTAAGCACCATACAGTCTACATCCTGTTAAGAGCAGGCCCTACAAATGTGAGGGTAGCAGTCCTTCTGCAGGCATTCAAGACATTAAAATGACTGAGAAATCAACAGTATCAAAGATACTCAGCTGATTGAAGAACTAGCTCTAATTTGAAAACTATTTTATTTCAAAAGTCATTGTCTAGTAGCTTAAAGAGTATATTAGCTTTAGGGTATATAGTACCTCAGCTAAAGCAGCAATCTCTATGTCATGGTGGTTAAAAGTTTTAAGAAAAAAACAAAAGAAAAATCAAATAAATTAGACATCTGTCAAACTCTGTTGCTGGAGAACAGCACTCAAGTATCAAGCCAGACTCTTTTCTGTCTATCTTCTCAAGAGCTTCCTTTTCACTTAGAATATTTCCATTTCAAACACATTAGATAATGCTTCTCTAGGCATTACCACAGCCCTCTGAGATACATTAAATGTTTTTTCCCCTTTCTCCGCAGCAGTCTGATAGTAAATCTGAGACAGAGAAATAAAACAGCTTGCCCAAAATTATGCATGGAGTATTACTAGACCGCTTATGCAAACTTGAGGTTCTTCTATCTCTGTCCTATGCTGAGACCATCAAACAGAAGTCATCAATATCCACTCTATTACCCACTGACCTCTAAGGCTATACTTGGCTAATGCAGGAACAAAAATACCATATTTAAAATGTTTATATTGTTGTCAAAAATGTGAGATAATATAAGCACTAAGACAACAAAAATACAGGCTTTCAGGGGAAGCATGAGGAAAAACACATTTCAACCAGCACACAACCCAAAATAAAAACCTACTGCTTTGTGAACAGCAGAAAGACCCCTCAACTAGGAGATCTAAACCTGCAAACCTATTTTATTTAGGTGGATAATTTTATGGGGAAAAAGCTCAATCCTGTTTCTATACTAAATCATCAGTTATCTTCAGTGACCCATTACATCCTTCTGTTGGTCAATTCGGTTAGCTGTCTGCTGCTGGTGCTGCTTGTTAGTACAGCTGTCTTACAGCTCCCTTACTCAGTTTCCAAGGTCATTCGAGGGCCAGGGGATGCTGCTGCAGTATTTGGGCAAGACACTACATAGAGGTGAGGGACAGACTTCCAGGCTAAGTCAGAAATCAAACACTTTTCCTGGTGTGAAGTGAGATGCAGAGTTAAGTCCACAGCTAACTGGAGAACAGGCAGATGTCAGCAGAATGTACACAGACTTGGGAGACCGAGTTGCTGGTTGGAGGAGAAAAATTCTAGTCACAGCCACTAACTGCCTGTATCCAGCAGCCGTCTGTCTCATTTGGCCTGTACCTGTCAGTCTTCACTTTCTTGCATCCTCATACGACCCCCATGTACCAAATAGCTCAGTGACATTTCTAGTCAATCATTAAAATAACTTGCACCCTGACTCTTGATCCAGATGCTCTACTGAGCACTGCCTGAGTGCTCAGTGTGTGCTTTAAAATGGGTTGTTTGGGGTGGGGAGCAAAGTTACTTGGATTCTGGTATGAGCTGAAAATAACTAGCATGATTTGGGATTTGATTAGGACTTTTCCCCTGAACCACCTGAATGGTACCATAGAGAGCTGAAAGCTCTGTCAAATTGCAGGTCACTCCTTCCTGTATTCTTTCCAGTAAAAGAATTTCCTTTCTCAGCGGGATAAAGGATTTAAAAATAAAAATCTGTCATTCTCTTCTCCCCCACTCCTCGTCCAATATGAAACCCATACCCTAAAACAATCAAGTATTGGGAAAGTCTGGCTGCATCCCTTTGAATGTTCCCAAATATCATTTAAAGCACCTAGCTTCAGAAAGGGAAATATATTTTAAAGTGCATTTACCACAGTAATAGTACCAGCACTAGAAGCTTTTCCCCCTCGTCCCCATGCTTTTCATTCTATGTCTGGGATAGATGAAAACCTCCCCAGGATTCATCCTCTTTGTACCTTGAAGTCTCAGTGTATCTGCATCTACTTAATGACACTGGAATAAGAGAAATCCAGCATCATGTATCCTGCTCCGCACTAAACTCTACTCTGGAGCTTGTTTAGATTTATTGGGCATGAGGATCCAGCATGCGGTATACGTCTATTGGATACTGCATTTAAATAGCCGCCGTGAAACTATATCCCAGTGTGCATGAGGGTGAAGGAACAGGACTAAAGAGAAGGAATTTCCCCCTCTTCCCTGCTCCTCTTCAATTCACTCCATCCAAGCAGTTCAGTACTTGTTGATCCCAAAGATCCGGACTCCATGAAACTGGGGCAGTTTGGGGATCAGGACACTCATAAGGGAGATGGTGTTGATTATGAAGTGTATCCGGTCATACTTTGTGTAAAAGCTGGTTAGAAAATACCTGGAAAGGAGGGGAACAAAAAGAGGACGTTGAATTACAGCACCTACAGTATCGGTCTTCCTCACGGCTCCCAGGAGCACAAAGATGCCTTCAAATAAATGATCAGTTACGGCTTCCCTCGCTCCTTGGATGAATCACCCTACAAAAGCTGACCGCCTATATGGATGCAATAACTAGCTTAGGAACAGGGAAAGAAGACCTTGGATTTGACAAACCACAAATTTGGGGGCAAAAACAGTGCTCGTTAATTTCCTTTCTCCTGTTTTCTCTCTCGAACATGGGAAGAATAGCTTCCAACTGTCCACCCAGCCTCTTCAGTACCCTTCTTTAAAAACAGCCTGATACTCTTTCCTGTGCTGTTGAGCCCAAAGAACAGACAGTATCATGTAGAAACCAGACAGGCCAAGATCACTTGTCATTGTAGTGATTGCATTTTTTTTTTCCTTCAGGTTCTCCATTCTTTCATATACCTGATTTCTTAAGCCTGTATCTGACCTCTTCTGGGACAAGACACATGTTTTTGTTCTGTTCCTGTTCAGCAGCTGTTATCGTAGGATCCTAGTCCACAACAGGCTCTTAACGATTATCATAGTCTATAAAAACAAGTTCACTAATAGCCCAGCAATGCACAGGATACTGGACCTTAGAACAGCATAGGTCTATACTGATCTATTTAGAAGTACTTTATGAGCATTAACTCAGGTTGCAGAGGACCCCAAAGCAAGCTGGAGACTGTTCTCCAAAACATTTAGCCTCAGACTGGCCAAGAGTAGTACTGGTGTAAGCATGTTTGCTACAGCCTACTGCTAAATACATCTGTTAGTATATTGCTTTAAAAGCAGAACTGGGGAAGGGAGCGGAAAAGAGTTGATTTTCTTTTGAGGGTGCTGGAGTGTTTTGTTTTCCCAAGACAGCGTCTTCAGTACAGGCATGTGAGACAGCTCAACCGCCCTGCAGTACTCACAGTACGATGGGCATGATGGTCAGGAACTTGCGCGACGCTGTGAACTGCACGCCGTAGTCCATCTGCTCCCAGTGCGTGAGCAGCCGCGCCTTCCCCTGGTCGGGCGTCTCGAAGGGCGTCCCTTTCACCGTGTGCAGGAAGATGTACATGCTCTGCGGCAGATACAAAGGCAGCCTGAAGCGCACCGCCAGCGAGAGTTCACCCTCAGCCAGAACAGCGCGGCCTTGGAGAGGGGTCAGGCTGGCAGCTTGCACCAGCGCGCGGGTCCGCTAGAGGGACGCGTCGCCGCCGCGGAAAGCGTCCTTCCCCCGAGAGCGGCTGCTGGAGCCCCAGGGCTGCGGGGAAGGACTGCTGGCTGCTCGCTCAGACCTAGCTGTTAGCACTGGAGGCCTCTCAGTCAGCTCCTGGGCATAAACCAAGAAGGTGGTTGCAGCATTACAGCGTTTGGGTCTCTGGGATCAGGGTATTAGCACACATTCGTTGTACCATGCAACAGCAATGCTAAAGGCTTTTTAAAAGTGCTGGTAGACCTGTAGGCAAGAAGGGTCTGTTCCTGCTCTGATTACAAGTTAACTTCTTCAACTGGAACATGAGTTACAGATAAGCAGCAAGTGTCTGGCTAAGTTAGGCAGGTCTTTTAAATGTAGTTATTGCTGGCCTTTTAAACTCCTTCCTGGTCCTAGGACAGGCACAAGGTGGGGGGAAGGAGGGGGCAGAGGAGAGAAGGGGAAGGGAGGAGAAGGGGATCTGCATGAAAAGCAGGCAGTATTTGTGCTGAACTCAGCCCCCAGCAGCTCCAGTTGGGTTTTTGTTTGTTTTTGTTTTTTGCTAGAGACCTGGATAACGTAAGCATGAGGGTCCCCAGTAAGGGAGGCATTTCTGACTCCTGAATAGTCTCAGCCTGAGATGCTGTTTAAAATAAAGGATACAAAATCGATTGCTGCATCTCTGTGAAGTAATCTGGCTCTCCTGCTGGAGGGCGAATCGCTGCCTAGAGGTCTGCTCTCGGCTCGGGGACACAAGCATGCTGAGACTTGCACAGGGGGATGGCAGAGGCATGGAAGTGAGCCATTAGTCAGATCGTGGTTTTCCTCTGCTCCCTAGGAAAGGTTTTACTGAGCGGCTGCAGCTTTTCCAGGGGACAGCAGAGGACATCACTGTATAAACAGAGCAGCTGCTGGCACCACGGATAGCCTTGGTACGCTGCGTCCTGGCTGCAGCACGCACATGCCAGGGTCTGCTGTGCATACCTGTGCACATCTGAATGTTCATTTAGCAGGTACCTGATCCTTAGAAGAAGTGAATCTGTTCCTGAACCAATCTCTTTCACTTTAAGATGAACAAATCGGTTTGGTTTTTAATTTTTTTTTTTTTACTCTAATGAGCCCAATTCAGTCTTATTGTATCAACCAAAGTGAAAACTGTCATGCTAGCTTCTGTGGCCTGTAAAATCTATTCCTCTGCTAAGGTGGACACAGCAAAGGGATCTACCCTGCAGGCAAATCAGTTCAGTGTCCCCTCTGAGCAGCCTCACCAGATGTTTGGTGTCTCATCAGCACCTGGGCTGATTTAAATATATGACAAAGGTGCAGTCTGAGGGCTGGAGGTTGAGTAAGTCACCCCACGTCTTTGGAAATGCAGAAAAAGGAATTGCTTCAACAGGAATCAGTCTTACTGGATCTCTCACAAGGACAGCTGGTGCTGAGAGACCCACCTCTGCCTGCCCCAGGAAATCGAGCCAACCGTGCTGTTCCTTACCATGTTGTGAATGATGTTCGTAAGAGTCCAAACCACAGGAACGCTGAAGAAGGGGATGCTCAGGAGTACGACGTGCAGCAGTCCAATTCCCAGGACGTAGGACAACCAGATGCCCCGGCTGTTCATGACACGGGTGTTGGGGTTTACCTCACTGTGCGCTGTTCCCACGTTCATGTTGGCTTTTAGGTTAATCAGGCACCCCTGAAACTAAACCAGAGCCAGGTTAGTACTCAGATTTCGGTAATCCTCTATCTACATTACTCAGCTAAGGGCAGCTTGGGTGGAGCTCTCTGTTGCTGTTAAACAAACCTGAGTTCTGTTGCGGTTGCTATAAAAATCACAAGTCAGTTCACTTCTCTGCAACTCATTATTTCCATTTGTAGAGCTGACATTTCTGAGGGGAAGCTAAATCCAGGAACAGCTGAGATTTGGGAATAATGTGTGGGAAGCCTGCCTGCGACAGGAGCTACTTGTGATCTGCTGAAATGTCTTCCTGGAACCAAGAGGTCAAGGTTCAGTCCCACGATTGCCTGAGAAGACTCAAATACTTGAAGCTCTTTCAAAGTCATCATGACAGTGTTAATCATGGAAGCACTTACACATGAAGCTACTTATATGTTTATGGGTTCAGCATACCTTAAACTCAGAAATAAAGCACCAGTCTTTGCAGAGGCACAACAGCTATATAATGACAGATCTCTGAATTGCTTCCACTGATTTATTAGGGTTCTGCATAGCTCTAGGGGCTTGCTGGCCTCCTCGTCTGGCTTACGTGTTTTGCCTTCCAATTTAAGACTTAAGAAAAGAGTAACAAAAAGTCCTGCATTGGGAAGGAGAGGGATTCTTCTTTAGCAACAGAAAATAAGTTGGAGATAACAAGGAAGACTCTATTGGGAGTATATTCCAGTAGCAAGAGCTGCAAAAGAGACAACTCTTGTCCTAACTGGCAGGAACAGATGCCATGTAGGAGAAACGCGCAGAGACATTTTTCCGAACAATCCCAGGAAGAAGAGGAAGCAAGACAACATTATCCTCTCAGATAGCAAAAGGATAGCAACACCAGTCTTTGGAATGGTGCCCTGGGACTATGGACAATGCAGATATCAGAATGGATTTTTATATTGCTGCCTTGATAACCAGCAGTAGCAGGTATCAGTCACGTTTTAGCACTACTGGAAAGACAAGGTGTCTGGCTTAGCAGTTTTCAGGGATTGCAAGAAATAGCACAATGGGGAAATAGCTGTAAAGCAGGATACTTTTACACTGAGATGAGGGAAAGCCTTGCATAAAATCGTCTTTGTCCGTGTCCCAAGGAAGAGCAGCATCATTAGATAATACACTGTTTTCCTTGTTGTGCAGAGGACCAGCAAGGCAAGGGCTTTTCACCCCGATGTCTGGCCTTGTGTTTTCGCTGCTTTGGTTCCCACAGCTGGAAGACTGAGTTGCTCTTCTCTCCAGCTCTCTCAGTCTTTGGTCTCTGGAGGCGAGTCCCAGCCAGATCTAACATTATGCTCTGTATGTCACTGCCAGCTGTTCTGAGTTTCCTTATGGAGTGCTGGGTCTGGCTTGTTTCAGAAGCTGGCGCTCTCTTCGCCGTCCCTGCCCAGGGCTAGGACACAAAGCAAACACTTGATTCTGCAGCTCCCGGTGTGCACAGCGTAACTTCCGAGCCTCTCGCAGCTGCACGTGCGGCTGCTGCGCGGTGTTGCGGGCAGCTGTTGCGAGGCAGGGCTGCTAGGTGAGCAGAACAGATGCTCGCCTGCCTCTGCTGCTCAGGCATCGGGTGGTTTATACCTGGAGAAGGCTTTTGTTTCGCTACCAGCACACAGGCTGCAGGTCTGCAGATTGCTTGGCTTCTTTTCACTCATCTCCTGGGTCAAAGGATATCAACTGCTGGAGACTGCAGACAAAGTTTGGAGCTTGCTCTGAAAGCAGGACTTGGAGCCAGAGTTCAGCACTCCAATCCTAGCTGAGAAACTAAACCCCATCCTTAATCTGCTGCAATTCCTAAAGGTTTTCAAAAGAAAATCTAGGGGTTGCAGTGAAGCATAACATGAGTGAAAAATGTCATGTTGTTGCAAAAAAAGGCAAACACCAGTGTGGAACGTATAAACAGGAGTACTGTTTGCCAGACATATGAAATAATTCTCCTAGATATTGTTAACGCCTCAACTAGAATACAGTCCAGTTCTAGGAGCAGCTGGAGAGAGTCCAGGGAGAGCAGTGCGAATGAACAGAGGTGTAGGAAAAACATGACCTGCAAGGACAGAGTGAAGGAAATGGGTTTGTTTAGTCTAGAGAACACTCGAGAGAGATGTGATGAATAGTTTTCAAATCCTTAAAAGATAGCTGCAAAGAGAAGGGGATAAATTGTTGTAGCAGAGTTAACTGCACAGTGGAGATTCAGAGCAGCTTTATAGAGCGAAAGGACAGCGTGACGTTGGAGTGGACTGCCCCGGGAAGTGATCAGTCTCCCTCATTGGACGTTTTAAAATCAAGTTTCATAAACAGTGCAAAAAATTATTAAAATTTCTCCTTGGAATTGGAGGTTGACTAGTTCATCTCTCAAGGGCCCTTCTGTCTCCCCTTCTTTTTTCAAAATCATGCTGTTATCCAAAGACTGCTGAAGTTAACAAACCTGATGCTTGGAGGTACGACGTGGATGTTTAGTAATAAAGCGGAATTTCCATTTGAGGACAATCACTAGTCTAATTTTCAAAAAGTGATGAGCAAGTTCTACTTGGTCCCGTCTACAAACTAGGGCAGTTGCAAGTCTGAAGCTTGGTGACAAAGAAGAATGGCCAAACTTAGAAGCTGTAGTTGAAGCAATTCCCCTCCCCATGCCTCAGTTTCCTTGCTTATACACAGGATTAGACAGATGAAACTGCAGTACATATAGTACAAGATGTTAATTTGTTCTTGCAAGGGAGCTTTGGGGGATGTCAAGCATTAGGTCATATGATTAGGATAATTTTTCATGTTTCTCTAATTCTGTCCTCCCCCACCTTAAAAATATTTCATCTGTGAATCTTCTCTATTTCTAGATTGATATTTGCAGCCCTTGCACAAGCTCTTTGCTCACACACTTCAGATTGCGCATAGAGCTCTGCACACGATTGCAAAAGCCTAGCTGGGCGAGACGGAGCTCTTAAGGCTCAGATCCCTACCCCCATCCCAGACCTCACGGTATTTGCTTTCTAATATTACACTGGGGATTTGTTCACCTGCAGGAAAAACAAGGCAAAACACAAAAGCAGGAGGAACTCCAACTCCACCCCTAGAGCAGATGGCTGCTAAGCTGTGCTTTCCCAGTTGTGCAGCAGCTTTTCAGGACAGAAAAGCTTTAATGTTTCATCAGAGCGAATGCAAAGGTCAGGCCTGTGCTGACGTTGGACAGTGTCCATCCAAGGAGGGGAAGAGTCGTGACTGTGGTCAGATACAAGCAGGACGTTGCCGTAGAGGAGCTGAACCCTTCCTGTCCGCCCAGTCCTTGCAGGCTCAGTGTACTGACTTGCGTTCCCACGCACCGCTGCGCAAGCTCCCTCCTGCTCCCAGGCTCTCCACAAGTTTGGGGGGCAGGAAGGCTTGTTCTGGGGCTCAGAGCAAGTGTTGGCAGGGCCGTCAGTTCAGCACCTGACGTGACAGCACCTCCTCACTTCTAAGAAGAGGAGAAACAAAACGGCACCAAGAGTTTACCACTCGCTTTGTCACCAAGCAGCTGCTGGAGAACCTCTGGCAAAAATTATGCTGCTAAAACCCCAAGGTACAGCTCCTTCCCCCTTTCCTTGCTCCCAGAGGCACATAACCACCGTCTGTTCCCGTCCCCTCGCGATTCAGCTGACCCGCGACCCCTGAAATGCCTGCCAGTGACACCGCTCTTCCCGCCGTCACATCCCGCTGGGCACCCCAGGGTGGCAGCTCACCGCGTGGCCCGGCACAGTGCCCCGAGCCCGCAGCCCGCCTGCGCGAGCCGTGCGGCTGCCTGCGTCCCCCTGCGCGCAGCCTCCGGCTCCTCCGCGCTCGCCGGGCCGAGGTGTGCCTGCGCAGGAACTTTCACCAGATGCAACTAGTGCAGTAGGTGCTTATCTTGGCCGATCTTTCTAATGTTCCCAGCGTGCAAGCGATTACGATCTGACTGAGCAGCTGAGGAGCCGAGATCGTTATCTCGGGCAGCATTGGCAATCGCCCTTTCCCAGGTAAATAAATATTTTAAACCCTTCTTTGCAAGACGGCATCGTTGTTTGAACCAGTCTCAAGTACACCAAAGGTTTTAGTGAACATGGCTGTGTTCAAAGGGAGCCGATGGGTGCAGGAACTGACTGATGCATTAGACGAGTGCAGCATTCCTTTGTTTCCCAGTCCTGCCGGGAGTCACGGATAGGATTTAGCAAGTGTGGGCCCCAAAGCTGCCAGCTCCCTCCTCGCAGAGCCGGGACGGCTCGCGGCGGCGGCGCGAGAGCCTGAGCAGAGAAGTGAGGCAGGGCTGCAAAGCGGGGGCCCAAGCTGAGGCACAGCTCTAGGACCGGAGCTGGAGAGGAGGCCGCAATTAATGCAGCCAGCGGAAACATGAGCAATCCCAGACGATAACGTTAGCAGCTGGATCTCTGTTTCCCTCTCAACCTTTTCTGCTAAATTTAGAAGGAAAGTTTAGACGTGCAGGGAACTCCACGAGCTGGATTTTTCTGGGCTCACACGGAGGTAGGCTCAGGACCCTGTCTAACCACAAACAAAGCCCTGGCCCCTGCCCAAGAGGAGCACAGAGCAGCGGTGACTGCGTGGAAGGACCTATGCCCCGAGCCCTTCCAGCGCTGCGCCGGGGCCGGCGAAAGGGTAACGAGCACGCGCTGCCCCAGCCGTCCCGCTCCGGGGCCTGCCCCAGCCGCAGCGGTTCCGAGCCCCGGCCTCACCCCCAGGCCTCCCGCAGCATCCCCGCGGCCCGGGGGGGGAGAAGCACCCGGGAAGCCGCTCCCCGCCCTCCGCTTTCCGAGCCTGCCGGCTGCGGGGGGCGTGTGCCCCGCTCGCCGGGGCCGGGAGCCCGGAACCCTCCCGCTGCAGGCCCTGGCGTGGGGGGGGGGGGGGGGGGGGGCTCGGCTCCGCCTGCTCCCGCTCCGCCGCCGCGGGAGGCGCCGAGGCCCGTAAGGCGCCGGTGCCCCGGCGGCGCGGCGCTGCAACCCGGGCCGGCGCCCAGCGGGCGGGGCGCCTCTCCCCCCCCTCCCCGGGCCGGCGGGGGGAGGCCCGGGACGCCGCGGCCGCCGGGCCCCGCTGCGGGCCGCACTCACCGCTGCAGGCTGGGCTCGGCGCGGTTGGGCTCGGCGGGCCGGGCTCTCCGGCGCGCACCCCGCCGCCCCGGCTGCGCTCCCGGCTGGCACCACGGCCCGGCCCGGCCCGCCCCGCCGCCGCGGCACGCCGGGAGCTGTAGTCCCGGGCGCGGCGCGCCCCGCCGGAGGCCCTGCGCGGGGACGGGGCCCCCGGTCACCCCCCGCCGTGGCCGCAGCCGGGACCGGGGCCCCTGGTACGGGGTGCTGCAGTCACCCAGGGGTGGGTGCCCTTCAGGAGCAGGGGTTTGGGCTGGGGTCTCCAAGGAAACCCTTCCAGGAGCAGGGGTTTGGGCTGGGGTCTCCAAGGAAACCCTTCCAGGAGCAGGGGTTTGATCTGGGGTCTCCAAGGAAACCCTTCCAGGAGCAGGGGTTTGGGCTGGGGTCTCCAAGGAAACCCTTCCAGGAGCAGGGGTTTGGGCTGGGGTCTCCAAGGAAACCCTTCCAGGAGCAGGTTATTTGATTTGGGGTCTCCAAGGAAACCCTTCCAGGAGCAGGGGCTTGATCTGGGGTCTCGAAGGAATCTGTTCTAGGAGAAGGTATTTGATCTGGGATCTCCAACGAAACCCTTCGGGGAGCAGGGGTTTGATCTTGGGGTCTCCAAGGAAACCCTTCGGGGAGCAGGGGTTTGGTTTGGGGTCTCCAAGGAAGCCCTTTGAGGAGCAGGGGTTTGGGCTGGGGTCTCCAAGGAAACCCTTCCAGGAGCAGGGGTTTGGGCTGGGGTCTCCAAGGAAACCCTTCCAGGAGCAGGGGCTTGATCTGGGGTCTCGAAGGAATCTGTTCTAGGAGAAGGTATTTGATCTGGGATCTCCAAGGAAACCCTTCGGGGAGCAGGGGTTTGATCTTGGGGTCTCCAAGGAAACCCTTCGGGGAGCAGGGGTTTGGTTTGGGGTCTCCAAGGAAACCCTTCCAGGAGCAGGAGGTCTCGGGGTCTTGAAGGGAAGTTCCTCTGTCCCCCCGCTGCGTGTCGTGGGCCCCTCGGCCCGTGGCTGCCCTGGCAGCAGTGTCTGGTCTGGCCCCTCGGGGTCCGTGAGCCGGGGGTGCCGAGATGCTCCGGGCAGCGGTAGCCATCCCGCTCGCAGCCGCGCGCACTGCGAGGGTCGCGTTCGGCGAGGCGCTTCCGCCGGCTCGGGGAGGGTCGCTCCCCCCCACGGGAGCCCTTCCTCGTGGAAAAGCTCAGCCCGCAGCAGCACGCGGCGTGAGCAGACGTGCGAGCAGGCAGCGCGCCCCGCCGGGACGCCGGGGCCGAGCTCAGGGCTGGGAGCTCCGGATTCCTCCGCTTGCGCGTTGAGGGAGACCATCTGGCCCCGTCTTTGTTTGCGCAGCCATCAAAGCTCGCAGCTCGGTGCTGCCGCGGCCCCTCGGTGCGCGCGGCCATCTGCGCAGGCCTTTGTGCGCGCCGGCAGCGGCCGGCTCTTCCTCCCAGCAGCCGCAGAGGGGGCAGCGCCGCTGCCGAGCGGGGAGGCGGCTCTGTGCTGCCAACCACCCGGCTGGGAGCCGCTCTGCTGCCGGCTCCCGGGGGTCCCAGAGCTGGGCCCGGCACGGGGACGTCGCCCGCTGCGGAGCCCGGGCCCCGCCGCCCCTCGCGCTGCCCTCCTGAACCGCCCTCTCCGTGCGCGCGTCGCGCGCGGCCCTGCCGGCACCGCCCGGGGGGTTCTGCAGGGCCGCTCACAGCGCTGGCGGTCCCCTCCGAGGCCACGCTTCAGCCCGGGTGGGTTCCCAGTGCCGACCCCACGTGCTCCCTTTCGGATGCGGAGCTGCTTGGCACCAGGCCCCAGCCTGAGCCGAGCCCTCCCGCTTTGGCCGGCGGGTGGTCGCGCACTGCCTGGGCACGGCTGGGGCCCTGCCGGCTGCCAGGGCCGGGGCCGCCGGCTCGTCCCCGCTGGCACCGCGCTGCCGGCCGGGCACCGGGGCTGCTTCCCGGAGCCAGGGATCCCCCCGGCAGCTGCTCGCGCAGGGCCTCGGCAGGGCCGGCGCGGCGGCCGTTAGAGCACCGCCGCTTTGGCCACCAGGCCCAGACCTGCCGCGGGGCCGGAGAGCCCGGTGCCCCCCGGGGCCGGCACACAGGCGGGGGATCCCGCGGGAGCGGGGGCGGCGGGCGGGGATGCCGGCGCGGAGGCGGGGGATCCCGCGGGAGCTGGCCCTGCTTTGCAGGAGCGGCACGCGCGCACGGCACGGTCTATTTTTATCCCCGCTGCTGCCTGAGTGAGCAGCTCCCTCTGCACGGTGACATCTAATTTAGCAGCTTCCCTGCGCCCCGCTGCCTCCGCACGTGAGGGGAAGCTCAATGCGGCAGCTATTTTTAAATCCCCATAAATATTAATCCCTTTCCGTGATGCAGCAGGCAGCCTCCCGCCGCCGGTGCGCCAGCGCGGTGGGGGCACCCGCTCCCCGGGCTCAGGGGAGTCGCCCACCGGGGAACCCCGGCATCCCGGGGCACGGGGGGGTTCCCCGGGGGGGACCCGGACCCCTGCCCCTCCCCAGGCCAGGCCTGCGCCGCCGTGCCCGCAGCCCCCCGCGCTCCGCAGCGCCGGCCCCGCGGCTCCCCAGGCCCCGCCGGCGCTCGGCCTCGCTCCGTGCCGCGCTCCCTCCGGCTCTCCCGCGCGGCCGGTCCCGCGGCCGGGTCGATCCCCGGTTATATTTAGCACCGCGGCGGCGGCGGGGAGCTGCCGCTGGCTATTTTTAGGCAGCCCTGCCGCAACCGCAGCTGGAGGCTCCCGGCGCGGGTCGCGTGGCCCTGCGGGTCCCGGCTCTCCGGCTGCAGGTGCCGTGGCTCCGGGGGCGGCTGGGGGCCCCCACCCCGGACCCCGCGCGCTGGCTGCCCGACGGCCCCGCGTGGGCACAGCCACACGAGCGGACCAGACTGCCCAGGACTCGCCGGGAACGCGCGGTCCCGCGGCCTCCTCCGCCTTGGCGCATCCCCGGCAGCGCTGGGGCCTCCGCGGGGCCTCGCGCTGCTCCGCTCCCCAGCGCGGGAGGATGGCGGGGGACGTTGCGTGGGGACCCCCGGCCTCGGAGCCCATCGGCGGCGGCCCCGGGGGCTAAGGCCGTGCGGGGCGGGGGCCCGGCCCCTCTGCAGCGCTGCTCCGAGGGCAGGCGGCTCCGCGGGGCCTGGGCCCGGCGGGCAGCGCGGGGGGCGTCTGGCGTCGCCGTCCCCAGGGCACGCCTGGCTCCAGCGCTGCCCGCGCCTCTCCGCCGTCACGTCTGGTTCTCCTGACGGAGCCGAGATCCAGGCCAGGCGCCTCCTGGACGGTTTATCCTCCCCGAGCAGCGGGCGATGCGAACGCGCCGGGCTGGGCCCTGCGGCCGCGGAGGGCCGCGGTACCGGGCGCGGGGGCTGCGCTCGGCCGGGCTCGGGGCCGGGGGTGGCGGGGCGGGCCTGGCCGGGCACCGGGCACCGGGCACCGGGCCGGTTCTGGCTCCGACCCTGCGCCGCCGGCCCCCGCCAGCCCGGGCGCACCGGGGAGCGGGGCCAGGCCCGGCCCGGTAACGGCGGCCGCTCTCCATGGTCCTGAGCGGGGCCCCGCCGGTGCCCCGGGGCGAGTCCCTGAGCCCCCCCGCAGCCCCCGGGCCCCAGGGCGCCGCCGAGGCCCGGGGCTGCGCCGGTGCCGCCGCAGCCGGGGGTCGCCCCGGGTGCCCGGCCGCGGCAGGGGGGTGCCGGCCGCCTGTCCCGGGCCCCGGGGCGCTCGGTCCGCCTCGCCGCCCGCGCTGCTCCCCGCCGCGGCTCGGGTTTCCCCGAGTAACCGATGCCGGTGCCGGGCGAGGCGGGGGCGGGCGGGCCCGCGGCAGCGCTGCGCTGAGCCCCCGGCCCGGGCCCGGGGGGACGGAGAGCTGCCCCCGCCCCGGGGCTCCGGGACAGCCGCTGCCCGCGGCAGGAGCCCGAGGGGGAGCGGCCGGGGGGCACAGGGCGGCCCCGGGCCGCGGGCACCGCGGGAGGGCAGAGCCCGGCGTTCGTGCAGCGCCGAGCACCGCGGCGGGGGCCGGGAGCGGGAGGCCGGCGGGCCGAGGCCGGTCCCGGGCGGGACGTGAGCCCTGGGCAGGCGCCGGGAGGGAGGCGGCGGTGCCCGGGCTGCGCTCGGCTCCCCGGGGGGGCCCCTCGCCCCGGCGGCCTCTGCCCCCCGCCCCGAGCCCGGGCGCGGGGTCGCGGCGGCCCCTCGCAGGCTCCCCGGGGGGGAGGGGGCGGCCGGCAAGGACCCGGCGGCAAGGAGGGGGTGCTCGGCGCTGCACGCCCCCCCCCGGCGCCCCCCCGGCGGGGCGGGCCGGGGGCGGGGAGCCCCGGGGAGGCCCGGGCGGCGGATCCCGCCCACCGGCCCCGCCGCCGCCGCCGCCGGCTCCGGGCCCGCCGCGCTGCGCGGGGCGCGGCCGCTCCGGCCCGGGGCGCGGGGCCGCTCCGCCGCCGCGGGGCTGCGCACGGCAGGTGAGTCCGCACCGGGACCCCCCCCGCCCCCGGGGCTCCGGTCCTCCCCCGGCGGCGGCGGCGGCGGCGGGCAGGGCGGGAGGGAGGCGGGGGGTCCCCGGCAGCGCCGCGCCGAGCCTCCCCCGGGGAATTACCGGGGCTTCCCTCGCCCCGCAACGCCGCCGCGCCGCCGAGCCGGGGGGAAGCCCGGGCATCCCCGGCCGCGCCCGGCGGCTCCCCGCGCCCCCCCGCCGCGGGCGGCCCTCGCCCCCCTCGAGGCCCGGGGGCCCCGGCGTCCCGGCTCGGGGCTGCGGGGGCCCGGCAGCTCCGGCCTCCCCGTGGCTCGCATCGGTGGCACCGGCGCCGGTGATCGTCCCAGCCCGTCCTGGGGCCTCCGAGAGCTGCAGCCCGCCCGGGGGGTCCCCCGGGGCCTGCGGACGGGGCACCCCCTCTCCTGGGCCAGCGGGTCCCGGCTCGGCCCGGTGCGGTTGCGGCGGTGCCAGGGTCCCTGTGGCACCGCGCGGCAGCCCGAGGGCCGGTGCCGAGGGGCAGCGTTCGCCCCGCGTCGCTGCTGGCAGAGCTGGGGGTCGGGTGCCCCGGCCGGGCGGCGGGAGCTGGCGTGGGGCAGGGTCCCTGCGGCCGCGCGGGGCAGAGATGGGACCCCGGCCGCAAGGGCGGGCGCCGCCGGGGCCTGGGCAGAGCTGGCCCCGCTGCTCCACCCCGGGTTCGCGGGGTGCCCTCGGGTGCCCCTTCGGTAGCGGGGGGGCCCGGGGCCACGCCGGGAGCCCAGCCGAGGTCCCTGGGGTGTCGGGGCGCGCGGAGGTCGGCCCGCGATGCTGCCGGCGTGACCTTGGAGCGAGCTGCGGCAGCGGGAGCCTGGCCTCCGCTCTGGGCCTCTGCCCCGCCGCGGCCCTGGGGCCTCCCCCGAGCGCCTCAGCCGCCCGCCGCCTCCGGGGAGCCCGGGGGGAGCCGCAACACCCCCGGGGCTGCCGGCAGGACCAGGCAGCTCTGGAGCCTTGCGCGCTGCTCGCAAACAGGCACAGGGCGATTCAAGCTGCCGGGGGGAGCAGCTGTGTGTCCCGGGGGCTGGAGCCTCCGTGCGAAGCGCAGGGGCTGGGCACAGGCGGCTGCGGGCAGGGGGACAGGCGCCGAGTGCCGGCACCCACGCGGGGGCCGGGCCGCTCTGCCCCGTGGGTCGCCCTCCGGGCAGCGGGGGGATTTGGGGGGTCTGGCCTGCTGGGAGGCTCCCCCGGGAGATTTCCGTGCACCGGGCGGATTTCCGCAGCCCGGTCGCAGGGGTCGCGCAGGGCTTTGCTTCCACCGGGTGCCGCGGGTTGCCCTTTCCTGCCCGTTTCTTTAATCGCGGGATGACCGGGGAGAGTCTCTGCCTCCTGCCGCGGCCGTGCCGGGATGGTCCTGGGCCCCGGGAGGTGGCCGGAGCGGCGGCTGGGAAAGCAGGGCAGCGTCTCGGCCGTGGCCCTTATCTGCTGCCGCCACCCTGGGAACTTGTTAAAAGCTCAGCTCAAGCGAATTTCCTTTTTCTGTTTTTGTTTCTTTCCTGGTGACGTTTTTCCCCTCCGGAATAACGGGCTGGATGGAGACCATGGTTACGAGGTGGTGCGGGCAGCCCGGCCGGGGCCGGAGCGGGACCCCGCAGGGGCAGGGGACGGCAGAGCCCACACGCGCCCGTCCGGGGTCAAAGCGGACAGAAACGGCACGTGTCTGCCCCTTCCCGGGGCACCGGCTGGAAACCGGAGCCGGGGAGCGGCAACCCGGGCTGGCGCACTGGCTTGCCCACTGCCCGGGCCGTGCCGCCCCGCCGCGTCCCCGAGGGTCTCCCCGCGGAGGCCGCTCGCTGGGGTCGGGGCGCTTGGGGCGGGTTGCACGCGCGGGTCGGCCCTGCCTTCGAGCTCCGCTCCTCGGCGCCTGCTCTGACGCTCTCCCCTTGCTGTCTCCGTCCCAGATGCAGCGCGCCCGGCCCGGGGGCCGCAGCTGACGGGCGGCAGCCGCGCGGCGGTGCGGATGCGGCACCGTGGCCCCGGTAGACCGGTTCCCCCTCCGCTCCGTGACCATGTGGCTGCTGCTGCCGAGCTTCCTGCTCGCAGCCTCCTGCCTCCGCCCGGCGGCCGCCTTCCCCAAGGGCTGCTACCCCGCGGAAGAGGAGGGCTTGAAGACCTTCCGGTGCAGCAACGCCCGGCTGACCGAGGTCCCCAAGGACATTCCCAATGACACCAACAAGCTCTACCTGGACTCCAACCGCATCCCCTTCCTGCCCCGCGACGCCTTCCGGGACCTGCCGCTCCTGCTGGAGCTGGACCTGTCCCACAACGCCATCGCCGGCGTCGAGAGCGGGGCTTTCCGGGGCCTGGCGGATCACCTGCGCTCTCTGGACCTGTCTTCCAACAAGCTGGTGTCGGTCAGCAAGGATGCCTTTAACCACCTGAAGGCCAAGGTCAACCTCTCCAACAACCCCTGGCTGTGCGACTGCCGGCTGCAGGAGCTGATCCGGGCGGTGGACCTGGCCGCCGGCTCGTCGGCCGGCATCGTGTGCGCCGCCGCCGTGCAGGAGGAGCACGTGGGCAAGGCCTTCCTGCAGGTCATCGCCGACACGGACTTCTGCAACGCCTACAGAAAGACCACGGACATCGCGATGCTGGTCACCATGTTCGGCTGGTTCGCCATGGTGATCTCCTACCTGGTCTACTACGTGCGGCAGAACCAGGAGGACGCCCGGCGGCACCTGGAGTATCTCAAGTCCTTGCCCAGCAAGCAGCGGAGGTCGGAGGAGTCGTCCACCATCAGCACGGTGGTGTGAGGGACGGGCGTCCCGGGGGCTCCGCGGACTCGCCATGGCTGTAGAAGCTGTTATTAACCATCGTCATCGCACAGAAATAGTAGTGGTTTTGTTCCGTTCTCCGCGGGGGAGCGACGCCTGGCCGCGCGGAGCAGGCGGGAGCGGCAGGGCCTGGATCCGGCACGGCGGGAGACGGAGCGGCTGCGGTTGGGAGCAGTTGGCTGTTGACGAGCACCCGCCCGCGGGGCTTCGACTGCCAAGGCCTGGAGAGACCCTGCGCGTCCCCTCGCACGCGCGGCGATTGCTCCGACTCGCCTGAACATTTACACTTCATTTCAGACTGTTTTATTTCTTTTGCAGAAATCCCTTGGGGCATTAAGGGAATGGGTGTTTCAGTCCCTGCCCGGCTTTCCCGCTGCTGCCGGCGGGATGCTCCCGGCTCCGCGCAGGCTGGGCTCGGCGCGGGCTCTCCGGCCCCGGGAGCGGTGGCGAGGGGCGGCGAGGCCGTGCCGCAGCGGGCCGCCGGACTTGGAGGAGCATCCGTCCGAGCCGCAACCAGCAGGAAAGCTGTAACTGGTGGGACTGGGGGACAGGGAGGAAAGCGGAGGTGCGTCGGTGGGAAAGGCGAGAGGCACGTCCAGGTGCTGCCGGGGCTTCGCCTCTCTCGCGCTGGGTGATGTTGTCGCACCTTGGCCCTCGCTGTCCCCTGGTCCCTTCCCCTCCGCCGCTGGGGCAGCCGGGGCGAGGGGTGAAATGGGGACCTTTCCCCGGCCGGGCGCTCCGGCTCCGCAAGGAGCAAACGGGAAGCGAGCCGCTCCGGCGCTGAGCTGCCGCCCGACGCGAGGTCTCACCTCTGCGCTCCCGGGCTCACCAGCCTGCCGACCGCTCACTGTGCCGGCGCGGGGCCGGGGCCGCCTGCTCTCCCGTCCTTCCCACCTCCTGCGCCGCCGGCAGCAGCCCGGCCCCCCCCGCCCGAACAGCCCCCAATGTCCCTTCTTGAAATCCCCAGTATTGGGCTGCAGGTTCCCGTGTTGGGGGGTTAGAGAGGGGCCGAAGCGCCGCGCGGTGCCCGTGCACCCGTTCGGGCCCGGGGGGCTGTTTCCACCCCCGGAGCCAAGCCGGACCGGACCCAGCGTCTCCCAGCCGAGCCCGAGCGCGCCGGTTTGGCTGGATTTGTCCTTTTTAAAACCAACTGAAGCTAAATTGCCTTAATTCACCGAGAGCACCAACCAAAGCTGCTTGAGCGTGCCGGGCCAGCCCCGGCGCGTCGGCGGGACCCCGGCGGGACCCCGGCGCCGCGCGGCTGCAGGGCAGCGCTCGGCCCCTCTCTAACTCTCTCCTCACCCCCCCGCGGCGCCGGCCGCCTGCTTGGCCCGGGGGGGACGGTGCCGGCGGGCGGCGAGGCAGGGCCGCGGCTCGCGCCCTTCCCCAAGTGCCTACTCTGCGGTGCAGACCCGCTGCGCTGCGACGCACAGACACCTTCCGCCGCCTGGGGCCCCTCCCGTGCGAGGGCCCCCCGGGACCAGCCGACCCAATACGTGTTTTGTTTAAGGGACCTTTTACGTTCTTTATACAATAAAGGTGGCTTTTACTTTGGCGTCTGTGCGGTGCGTGGCTGCGCGGCCCCTCCCGCGGCTCTGCCCGCTGCTGGGGGCTGATCCCGCCCGGAACAGGACACCTGGGTCCCGCCGGTAACTCTACCTTCGTCCTCAACTAACGAGCGCGCCGCGGCTCGGTTTCCGCGAGGGCGGCTCGGGTCGCCGGCCAGGCAGGAGCCCGGTTTTCCCGTGATGCTCCGGCGGTGGCCGGTGCCGGGACATTCCTGGGGACCGGCGCGTCCGTGGGGCAGGGAGCAGCGGGGATGGGGAGGGGGCTGCTCTGTCCATCCGTCCGTCCGTCTGTCCATCCACCGCAGCGGCCCCCGGGCAGGCGATGCCTCTCGGGGAGCCGGCGGGAGAGTCGGCGTCCGCTCCGCTCGCCGCGGAGGGCGAAATCCGGGGCCTAACGCGGCGCGACAGCTCCCGTGCGGGACCGTAACCGCCGTCGTCACTCGGCAGACGCGGCCGCGACAGCCCGCAGACCCCGGGCTCCCGACCAGATGGCCGCCGTCCCCCCCGGCCCCCGCTCGCGGCCCTGGGAGCAGCCGGGGAGCAGCCGGGGCGGCAGGTCCCCAGGCCACCGCCGATGTCCCCCTGGGGCTGGGGGACGCCGGGTCCCGACCCCGCGGGCTCGCTCCCGCCCGAGGTGTTACTGGGAGGGAAATCACCGGCTCGTTGCAGCTTACGCTAATTAGCGCCAGGAAGAGGAAGCGGGTTGCAGCGGCGGCGCAGCATCGTTTAGCCGTTGCTGGCGGGAGCAGAGCACGCGCGGTTCTCAGAGCACGCGCGGTTTTAGAGCTTCGTCAAGGGCATTTTTGGGTGTTCGAGGTTGCAATAACCCCCTGAGGCCGACGGAGCAGGCCGGGGGCACCGGCAGGCCCAGGGCATCGCTCGTGGCCCCTCCGACAGCCCGGGGGGTCTCGGCACCGGCAGGTTCCCCACCGGATTTTGCATTTGCGGCTGCGCAAACCCCGGCCGCCCTTCGCTGGGCGAAAGCGGCTGTTTCTTGTCCCTGTGGGTGCCGAGGAAAACGTGAAAACATGACCGACAGCCTCAGAAATCACGGATGGGGAGGAAAAAGATGCCCAAATGCACAGTTATTTAGTTTAATAGCATTTAAGGCGCTCACGTGGCTTTTGGGGGCAGGAGGCACCGCTGCAGCCCCGGGAAGGCGGCACGTGCGAGGGGCGTTTTTGGGGGCGTCGGGGTAACGAGGCCCTGCAGCACCCCGTGGAGCCTTGGCGAGGCCACGGAAACCCTCCGAAATCCTCTGCGCCTTTACGCACGGAAATATATGCATCCGTATACATTATATATGTTTAATCCATTTTAAAGCCGCGTCCTGCAGATTTATCTGCCGGAAGGGGCCGCAGGAGGACGGGCAGCACGACCTCGCCGTGCGCCGTTCCGTCGCGCAGCTAAATCTTCGTTATGGACTTCCGAGGGAGTCCGCGTCCCTCGGCCGCGCGGTGCTTAACCCGGCAAAGCCTTCGCCTTCCGCGCACGGAGGGAAACGTACTGCCGGGAGAAAATTTGGGAGCTGGAGGCGAGCCCCCGGGCTGGCGGCTTCCCGCGAGCGCGGCTGCCGCGCGCGGCTCCGGCGGGTTGAAACGCGCCCTCCCGGTAGCGGCGGCTGCAATTCCCGCCCGCACGCGGGAGCGGCGTTAATGCTTAATTTTGCACGGATTGTATGTTTTAGAGACAAGGTAAAGCAGTTTTTTTCCAGCCGGTAAATGAAATACGCTCGGCGTTCCTGGCCCCAGACTGCATCCTGGACTTCTAAATGATTAGATTTAGAAGAGGGCAGGAAGGATGTCTAATTGTTTAATTTCCACAATTATAAAAATATTTATAAATAATTAGAACCGATGGCAGCAATTACGCTGTGATTAAAGCTGGTCTACACTTCATCAACAGTCCTTCGGTTATGCAGGCTTATTTATTTATTTTCACCACAAAAAAATCCATTTACAGTGGCATCGCTGCCAATAATGAATCATAGTTATTCACCGCCTGCAAAGGACTCATTAATCCTGCAATGTTGCTGTTACGGGAGCGGAGTCGTCCATAAAATGTGGCCGCTGGAATTCTGCAGGGGAAACGCGGCTTTGGCGGGTGGGAAACCAAAGCAACGCCCAGAGCCGGGGCTGCCCGCGGTGCTTTCTGCGGAGAGCTGGGAGCCGGCGGGAGACGCGTCCCTCCGGCCGAGCTGCCGCTTTTCCGTCCCGTCCCTCACCCGCGCCGCGGTGCTAAGCAGAACCCCGATATCATTTCTGTGTCAGCTTTTTTTTAAGAAGAGATGGTGCCTGTTAATAAAAGCAGCAGGCAGCCCGGAGGGGGATTTGCAAAGCTTTCCGTGCCGGGGAGAAAAGCCGGTTTCTGGGCGCTTTTCCCGCCTCGGCAGCAGCCGCAGGGACGTCTGTGTCCGGCACTGCCGTCCCCCCCGCGGCCCCGTCCAGGCCGGGATTTGGATGCCGGAAAGCAGCACGGGCTTTTTATTTATTTTTGCGGTTCCAGTTCAGCAGAGCACTTGAAAATATGCTGAATTTTATATCGATGATGGGTCCCATCGAGGAGTTTACCGCGGCTGCTGTACCTAAGGGGACTTTGTGTTTCACACCAGCCCCTCGCTTCCCGGCCGCTGCCTTTGGCTCAGCGAAGGGAAAAATCCCCTTTTCCCTCGTTGCCGCCCGGCCGCTGCCCTGCTCCCGCGGGGACGTGCGGCAGCGCGCAGGACTTCGTCGCCCCGACCGTATCGTCTCCGCGGCCCAGAGCTGCATCTCGGGACGCCCAGGCGCGGGCAGCGCGCGGGGCTATTCGCACCCTGGAAAAGGAAAAAAAAGCGGCAGCACAGACTCCCGGCCTGCAAAGAGCCGCTCTTTGGGGTGCTGGGACCCCAAAACTGGGCTGGGTCCTTCGGAATCGCCCGCGCACGAGGCAGCCCGGGCTGCAGCAGCTGTTTCTTTGGTTGCTGCCGTCGCTGACGGGGCTGCTCGGCCCCTCCTGGGAGCCGGCTGGGGACCAGGTGTGATGAGTTGCCCCGGAGGCACCAATCCCCCCCCCCGCCCCCGGCTGCCCATTTACCTATAACCCGCTGGAAACAGCTGTGGTTTCTGGCACGTAGCAGTGAGCTGCAGGCTGCAACTCTGCTGTCCTGGAGAGCTGCGACCTCTTCCGCTCCGGCTTCGGATGACTGGCGTCTCGCGGAGTCGCTCCCTTGCAGGTTGATAGAGGCGCAGCGGTGAGTTGCAAGGAGAGGCTTCCCCCGAGGCCGGGACGTCAGCGTGACCCGCGGCAGCGGCGCGTCCCGGCCGTGGCACCGTGCTCTGACCCGCCGGCTGGTGCAGCAGCTCTGCGGTGAGTGCGTTAACACGTGTCTGCAAAGCGTTTCTGAGCTGCCGTGACCCAGGCTGGGGAAGTCCAGCTTTGGCACTAAAGCAATGGTCCATGGATTCCACTTGGCCGATTACTTATGTTGCTCCTATGCATTTAAAGGTACTTGAGTGCTGCTGGTAGCAGCCTGCGTGAGCGAGTGTGTTATCAAAGGAGCAAAGAAAGGGGCAGGAGGTTCTGAGTTTCAAATTCATTATTTGTGAGAGCTCGTCGCTGCTTTTGAGGTGTTACAACCAGCCTCCATAGGGACCGGGACCGGGGCCTCCCCGGCAGAGGCCGAGCGCGGCGGTGCTCGGGAGGCCCAGGCGTGCGGGAGCGCGTGCTCGGGGCCGTGGTGACAAGGTGAGGAGATCTGCGAGCTGATTATAGTGATTTGTAGAATCTGAACTATGGCAGTGATTCATCCTCTTGGAAAGAGGAAAGAGAGCAAACTTCGAGTGATGATGCATCATGAATAAAAGATTTAGCTGTGTTTTGGATGATTACAGGCAGCAGAAGAGTAGAAACTCAGACTGGATGGAGATTTTACATATGAGAGGTCAGAGCAGATCCCTTTCACATCAGTTTTTCACGACAGTCCAGGTAGAAGCCACGGCACACGTTCCTCCACAACATAATGCTGCTAGTGCTGGCACAATGCTGATGTTTGACCCATTTTTCTATTTCTTCTTAAGGTCCATTGAAAAACTTGGGGCACCAAAAGAGCTAGCTATAACTTCTTATTAAGGGAGGAAAGAGAGAAGGGAGAAGCAGATAAGTGTCCATTTGTACCTCACTAGCCATTACACTTAGTATCTACTTACTGCCTTTCTCCCCCCTGTCTCATCTATGCATGTGGCATTCCTCTGTGAGATATTCTGCTGTGAAATAGGCCAAGAAACGCACGGAGCAATTGCAGAGTGCCCTTCTGCTTAATCTGTATAAGCCTGACTGGTGCACAAAATGTCCAGTTGGCAGCTAAGATAATCAGCCTACAGGCAGTTTAAATGCTCCTGTTACAGTACATTTTATTCATTAGTATTTAATAAGTAATGAATATGAAAAGCTTGGAGCGTGGTCTGTGCCCATGCCATCTCCTGCTGTGTTCCTGTCAAACTAGATAAGTTAAACTGGGTAGAATCGGGTCGATTTTTGGATGACTACCCACCATATCTAGACGCAAGGCGTATCTAGATGCCTTAGGAAGTTGCAGTTATTTAATGGAGGAACTCCTTTTTGCTTGCTTAATGCTGCAGCAACATCCCAGTGCGAAAAGCAAGGGATCGCCCTGCGCGAGGGGAGCGGGTGCAGCTCGGTGCTCTGTGTGTGCGCGCACAGGCAGCGGGTGCAGAATCCCTTCCGCCAGGCAGGGATGGGTGCGACATGCAGCTTTGCGCCAGGGAAGGCCCTGGCCAGCTGCGCTTCGAAAGAGACAGAGGAGAGGGTGAGGGTGGCCTCATGTCCCTCCAAAAATGACCAAGCAGGAAGAGAACAGCTTACAAAGATTAAAAACAGAGTTCCAGGAGCCTGCACTCTGGTAACTCTGCTGTAGTTGCAGAAGACTGCTGCAGGCCAGCTGCTCTGACAGGCTTGCAGAGACTGTTCTCTGCCTGTTGTGGGAGTTAGTAGATGCCAGTGTTACTTGTGAGGCTCTGGAAGTAATAAAGCAGTATTAATCCAAACTTTATGTGCAAAATAGCCAAGTGCTATAGGTATACCGCCTCTGAGCTGCTCCTGGGGGTTGGCTTGGTCTGTTCCATGGAGAACTTCCCCGTTATCTCAGTGCTGTGGCAGTTTGTTTCTTGATTTGTTACTGATCTAGTAAACTTGTTGGGAGTTTAAAACTGGTGTAAGAGAATAATCTGCTTGTACAAACACAGCACCTGGGGCCAACAGAATTGTGCCATAAGTATTTAATGCAGATGAAGAAAAAGATGTGGAAGCGAGCAGATGGGGACGGCTCAGCAGCCTTGCCGTCTCCCCTCGCTCCCTCCTCCTTCCCTCCCTGTGACCTACCCGCTGCTTTGCTGGAAGCCACAAGCAAGAATGCCGTAAAGGCAGGCTCCGTAATTTCCTGACTATTGGACTGCAGGACTGAACTAAACCTACCTCTTAGACCTGCTCAGGAACCTAAGATTTCACTTTCCACTGTTAGGTGATCGTTAGCAGAGCTCCCACTGGTGGCAGCAGTACGGAAAGCTCTGTGTGGATCGGTACTGCGGCTTTATCCATCGAAGCGTCCAGCTTTGCACAGCGCAGGCTGCAACGTTTCCGACACAGAGGAATTGGTCTTTCTTTGTCAAAAATAGGCAAAACCAAAGGGAAGTGCAACTAATATTTTTAAATCATGAAGATTAAATACTTTCAACTGGCAAGAGCAACTTTTAGGAGATATACTAATATATAATTATATGTCATTACAGTACATAATTCCACTACAACTGCCTCCCATCTTCCCCTGAACTGTTTACAGTGCCTTAATGTTTTCTGAGCAAACTGTAGTGCACAGCTGTGGCTTGTCTGGTGTCACCACTGAGAACCAGGCTTTTTTCACTAAAAGCCACATGGCAAACTTCATAATTTTCTTTATTCCTTTTTTGCATTGAGTTACTTTACTTTGCACAAAGACTTTTTTGCACATTTTTTTTATAATCTAAGTGGTTTCTGATTACAGAAAATGTAAGGCTTTCTGAATGATGGGGTTTGGCTATTGTTCAACAGCAAATGTAGGTTTCCAGAACTGGTAACTAAAAAGGGACATCACAAAAAAGCTCTCACAGCTTCTCTTCAGTTTCAAATTTTATTTTCCAAGTTTACTAGCAAGACTTTGCTCCATACTGTTTGATTTGAGTTCTTACACAAGTTCGGCAGGTCACTTCATTGTTAGGACTGTATGTTCCAGGATCGCAAACCACTGCAAATAAAACACATTTACAGTATTTTTGTCAGCTTCCCTTTGCCTCAGACAGGGACCATGACCATTGGACAATACTACATGCCTACACGACTCTAAATGAGATGTTCTTCTAGACCTCTACTGAGAATGCCTTTCTTTCAATAATTCTAAATCCAGAACTAGGTACTGCTAAGCAGATCTCTTCTAAAATAACATTTTTTCAGCAGCACTACCATTAAGGTAAAGTTTTCCTATTTATCCTATATCCCGAATACTGTCACTGACCAATGATCTGGAAGAAGACACTTCACTGCTTCCACTTACTCTGTTTGGAAATACAGTTACCTCCTAATGCACCAACAAAAGTTTCAAAACTACCAGCTTGCTTTTTCATTTCTATCAGGTCTTTACCAGTCATTTGAATGTCTTTCCAAAAGATGAATGGAAATGTACTTCTGTGTGAAAGTGTTATTTAAAAAATATTCCTCAGAGGAAGCTGTGATTGGGGCTAATACCCAACCCAATACCCATCTTATATTTACCACAGCAACTAGCGCAGTCATTGTGGGTGATATCGTTTTTCCCAAAACCTGGTCGACAGCTGTCAATGCGAGTAACTTCAAAACTGTGGTCCACATAGTGTATTGTAGGAAGAGTTTGAAAATCATGCTTCAAAGCATATGTCTGTCTATTAAAAAACTCTTCAATACGATCTCTTGCCTAAAATTTAGAGACATTGGAAGAAGAATAAAAAGATATTCTTAATCAAGAAAAAATAAAATCTGACTATCAGCAAGTACTTTATATTCCTGATCCCATATACGCTGACCTGGCACCTTAACTGGAGTCTTCCCTGGGCTTCAGAGGGCCTAAAATCAGACCCAGTATGCAGTGCGATGACACACATAAACATTAAGAAGCTAGAGATGATAGATCTTTAGAAATCAGCTACAGCAGATTTATATTAAACTAATATTCCATTTACCAAATCATAATGCAAATATTTAGTTTATAGGACTTGAAGTACAGTATATTAATACACCAGTCTTATCTTAATCTTTCTTCTTTTATGAAGTAAATACAAAAGAGAGATTAAGTCTTTTTTTCTTCAACAAATTTTGGATCAACTTGACTTTTAAAAACAATTTTCCATCTTGGATTGAATTATTAGAAATCCATGAACCATCATTTACAGTGCCATTCCAAAAAACTGGGGGGGAAGCTGGGTTATTATGAGTCAAATCTGTAGATGCTAAAGTAGAAATTCATGTTTAATATGCAGAGAAGACAAAAGGCAGCCGACACAACCTCTTGAACTCTCATGTTTGTTGCATCTTCACAATCATGAGGAAGCTGGTTGCAAACTTCTTGCCATCCTGGTGCAAAAGGATTTACTATGGGGGGAGAAAAAGATATGTTCACGTACATATCTTGAACATGTTACAATGAATGTATCTGTAATACGTATCTTCAAGGTTAATCTTGGAAAACACTGGCAAACAAGTATTTATTATTGTTTTTAGCATGGTATGGTACTCATTTTACCTTACTGTAGCCTCTCAGTTTTGCCTCTAATTTGTGCAGAATGGTAACCTTCTTACATCTATCACTGTCCCTAGTCCAGATAGTGTTCACATTTTGAAACTTCCTTTAATTGGATGCATTTGAACTTGAAAAATAAGAGCCACTGATAAAGAACACAAAAATAGTTCTGGTCATTTCTATCCATTTACTTAATTGCATTTTTCCAGTAAAAGTCACTGAGGTTTACCAATAAAAATAATGGAGAAAAATATGAGAAGGCAGGGAGAATGGAATTATATTCTCACATAGTACCCTCAGATTTCAGAAAGGACTAAAGTCTTATCTGAACTTTAAAGCTTTTCGGTCTTTGATTTGTGCTGAACACTTATTTCCTTTGATGTAAAACGGCCATGAAACTGTTCCATAACCCGTTGGGATGGGTTCCTCTTGGCACATGATGAGATTAGACAGGAGAAAATGTGGTCAAAATACTCATGAACAATTTCCTTTCCTCAGTGACACAATATCTCTAAATTAGGGCAGCCATCAGGGTTGATTTAACCTGTTTTGCAAGGCAGCACAGCCACACTGGTATTACCATAAGGGAACTGTGAAGCTCTTGCTTTTAATCTCTCTGCAATTTCCTAGAATCAAGCAAAACCACAGAGGTCACAGACTTATTAAAAATCAAATAATGAAAAATGACTATGCAACTGTAAAAAGAAAATCTTCATTAGTGAAGAATCATGACACATGTTATCAATTATCTCCTTTCAACAATCTTTTCAAACTATACACCTTGGTAACATTAGTTACTAAGGTAAAGTAGTACAATATTACAAGCTCAACATATTCTGCATTTTAGCTCCATCTGTGGGCTACTAAGAAAAAATACAGGGAGTCCAAAAGAAAGCAGGGAAACAACTTTGGAAGGTATATTTGACTAATATAATTACAGATGTTTATACTACTCCCTGGTTGCTTTTAAAATAAAAGGATCCCTCCCAAACAAACACTGAAATTTGTTACCTTGAAAAGAAACAAATAGCTCATGCAGGAGGCTGTGTTTTGGTCTCTTGACAGAATGGCATTTATATGATGGATCTATGACATGGCATGCCAGGTCAGAGATTATATTATCCAAGATTTTCTTCAGTTCCTCAAAGAACTGGTCATTAGCTACTAGCTTGCATTCCTTCGTAGTAAAACGAACAGATATCTTGTATGTGTAGTCAGGTTCCCTGTATGCTTAAAAAAAAGTTTGCAAATGGTACAGCAATGTAATCACAGACTGTATCTTACACAGTGTCTTATCTATATCAATGCACTCTGCATATTAAATATGAGCTTTTATTTAGAAGTAAACAAAGTTTACTCATTAACCATAACAGAATAAATTTATCCTTTAGCTGACTTGTATAGTAAGAGACATTTAGTTTGAAATATACAGAAATCTTATGTGCTTAGCTTGTGAGGCTCTGCTCCCAAATATTAAAAGAGAAAAACAGTAAATACTAAGATAAATGCAGAACTAGCAAGGCTATTTTAGAGTCTATAAACTTAGTTGCTAAAATGTATTGGAATTATGAAAAAACATCCTATGCAATTGCAGCTGGGGAGTGAATGTTTTAAAAATGACTGAAAAAAGGAATATTTCCTCTTTAATCATTTTTGGAAATGTTATTTAGTGGGTAGGGAAGTGATTGATATTCATGAACCATTGTTACAAATGGTGGAAGAATGCCTAAGTGTACAGCTCAAACAATTGGGTCAGAAGGCTCCCTCTGCACAAGCATATGTTCAATTCCTTCCTTTCTCTGGAAGGAGACTGTGCTTAGACCTGAGTTTCCTTTTCTGATCTTGGGTATCACTGGAATTACTGTAGTTCACCTTGTTCTTGTCAAGGATAGAGATTACTTCATTCTTCAGGTCACCATGTTCTTTGTAGCTGTTATTTAAACTTCTTCCAAAACTTGCAAGGTATTTGACAGAATACTTTTCTCTGGGATAAACTGCTAACTAATTCTGTTTATCAGACCTTGAAATAAATGCACACTTCATAAAACCACCAAACTACAAAAGCTTACAAAAGCTATGTGTATTAGCTCACTATACTGGTGATCTTACCATATACCATAAATTTGTATGCCTCAAGCATTTCTGTCTCGTCCTGTGTATCAGTTTCAATGATCTTGTGAGAAAGAGTGCAAGTGTAGGCTCCAGACATAGACTCCTTAAAACCCATCACCATCAGCTTTCCTGTTTCTGTAAGATTGGTATATATTTGCCCTAGAACAGAAACAGGAAATACTCGATTACTGGAAATATTTGGTTTCTGATGCTCTACTCATTTAGAACACATAAGATGATATATGTACATATGATATACTGATTCATGTTGCTCTAAAACAGCCTATAATTAGTGAACTTTAGGACTTCTAATAAGTTTCCTTTTATCTCAAGCATTGGAAGACTTAGAGAGAGAAAGGAAACAGTCATGTGGTCATTTGTCAATTTTTTTCCAGAAGCACTGACATTTAGACTATTTGGACCCACCAGCTGGGCTGATGCAGGATGGCATCAGCAGAAACAAAGGAAAATATATGGTTTAACATACAGAAATCTATTTAGCCATTTGTGGTTGAGTTTTTTCCCTTGTAAATAGTGGAGAAAGTTTGTTTTCCATTCCAGCATATTTTCCTGATTCCCACCCTCTACCCCCACAAGGCAGAGGCTGTTTCTAAGCATGTGAAAAAGCACTGTAAAAAACTCATGAGTGACTGGAAAAAATGGCTAAGGTAGGAAAAGTGAAAATAAGTTGTAGTCAGGACAAAGTAACTAACCTTCTAAATTTTTTCCATCTGGACCAATCCACAAATAGTTGGGATCTATTACCTCTTCTTGAGAAAGGGCTAAATCCATACATACTAGAAATGGGCTATTTGTGAATATTTTAACATACACATTAACTGCAATACAAGAGAATAAGGTAAATGACCTGACATGTTTATCTTGAATTACATTAACAAAATACCTGTTTCAAAGATGTATTTAATTGTATAAAGTCCCAACAAGGAAAATGAATTCAGCAGTATATTAATCTTTGATCTGTATTTGCTATTACTGCTCCTCTGGAACTGTCCACGACGTGGCTGGTGCTGACTATGTGCAGAAGAACAGCTAGTCCCACACACCACGTTTCGAGATCACAAATCCCAGACTTTGAGCCTGCAGCTGAGCTGCTGACTGGACAGCCCTTGGTCTGATCTTAAATGCTCACAGGTGCTTGAAGTAGCACCACAGGAAAAATGTATTTTCAAAACCATAACCTCAATTGCTGTATACCATTGGAATCATATTCCGGAGTCTCCAGCACCATATTTAGTGAAACTAGGTTGTATTAAGAATTGCCATTATGACACTACTTATAAATGGCATAAATCGCCCATTACTACTTAGATTTATTATTCTTGAAAAAGAGATTAACAATTTAGGATTCAATATTTCTATTATGAGGTATTTAATGTCACATGAAAAACTCAATTTGCTCACCTAAATCTATTCATCTAACTTTAACAGGTAGATGAAACATGAGAGTAAACTTCTTGTGGAACAAACGTTATATTAATTCAGTTATGCTGACAACTCGGTTGGAAGAAAGAACTGGAATAAAATAGGAAAATTACATGCTTACCCACTTCATCTGAGATATGCTTTCTCTGGCTGATCACATACATACTTGTACATAATGATGACTAAAAAGGTCTGGTATAACAGATCTTGTATCACTTCCACATGTAGCATTGTTTACATGCATTATCACTGTACTTAAATTCCATTTAAAAAGTCTAGTAAGGCTAACATATAAAAACAAATTTACCTTCTTGTTTGATGTTGCCATAAATATGATTCTTTTTAAACATATCGACAGCATATTCTTTCTCAGTTACAGCTCTCACTGTAGAGAAAAGGACTTACAAAATTATAAAGAGAAATCTAAGCATGTAAGTTGTTAGCCCTCTGATTCTGTTCTAGGAAGTTTCCTCCTCCTGTCTTGCATTCCTTCCCCTTTTCTTAAAAAGAGGGCTCCCATGTGTTGCTGACTTATCAGTTTTAGTTGCTTTAGGTTTGCAACCCTGGCACTATCTTGAATATAGCAGATTCCAAGTTAGCTGAGGCTTTCTCTTTCCAGAAAAGTGGAAAAAGTAGCTGTAAAAGCTAGCTAAAAGCTGTCTTTGCGAGGACTCCTGAGGAGATCCTTGAGAAGCGGTGTGTGCAACGTGGTTGTCACAGAGGGGGCAGGTTTTTAAGCCTCTGAGAGGCTAAGAGCCAGACTTTGCCCTTTGGGACCTGGTGGGGAGTTGTCTAAGTACGTGGGTTTCTGTCAAGAGAGCCCCGGAGGTGTGAAAATCGTTACGCTGGTATTTCTGCGCTGGCTTCGGAGGCCTTCTCAGGCCGGGCTGGCAGGCGAGGAGAGCCCCTTCCCACCGCCGCCTTCCTGGAGCCATGTCCAGAGGGGAGAGCAGCGCTGCCAGGGTCCGCACCTCCCAGGACCGCTGTGACAACCGCTCTGCGCTGACCCCGGGCCAAGAGGCGTCAGCCCCGCGGGGGACCGCTGAGGGGAGAGCGGAGGGGCGCCCCTGAAAGGCCCCCCCCCCCGGGTCCTTCCGCTCCCTCCCGCGTTACCTCGAGCCAAGGCAGGCGCTACCACCACCGCCATCCCCAGGAGGCCCCAGGCGGGGAAGCGCAGCGGCTCGGGCATGGCGAGAGGGCCGGGGAGCCGCCTGCTCTGCCTCCCTCCCTCCCCGCCGCCGCCCCCGCGCCAACGGCCGCCGCGCGACGCCAACCGCCCTTCCCGCCTCCCCCGGCGCCGCGCGGGGGCGGGGGGGGCGGGGGGTTTAACGGCCCTTCCCGCCCTTTCCGCGCGCCCGCCGCCTTCCCGCCCTTTCCTGACAGGGCGCAGGCAGCCGCCGGCGAGGCGGGCGGTTTGGCCCCGGCCCGAGCCCTCCTGGTAGGAAACCAAAGCACCTGGGGGGTCCCCGGCTTGCTCCGACGCCGCTTTCCTTTTCCACACACCTCACCCACACCTTCTCCCTGCCTTTTTATTTATTTTTATTTTTTTGCCTCGCACCCTGCAGGTGTGCTCCGCTCGTGAAGGGTGACCTCACTTCGTGGGCGCCAGCTGCCCTCCCGGGGGTCCCGCGTGGTAGGAAAACTTCCACGTCGCTCTTCCAGAGCGTGCAGTGAAATCTATTTTTGTGTGCAAGCGCTCAGAAGTGCTGTTTCCTTTCCTAGCCCACACAGCTGGAAACTGGGGTGGGGTGGGGGGTGGGGAAATAGGTGCAGGTATTGGCTGTGGCCTGCATCTCCGCTCCACACACAGAAACTGCCCCGTAACCACAGTGACGTCCTGGCTGGTGTCTCCACGCTGTGAATACTGCTAACTTTGAAAAGGTAACTGCAAGCTTTGCACACCAGCATATTCTTAAAGTGCTGGTTTCTGGAGCAGGTTGTTATGGGAGATCTGCTTTCAGCTTAAAAACAAAAAACATTCCTACCGCTTGCTGTGAAAAAAGACTGAAAATAAGACCTGGGCATATCCTGTTGGCTCAAAAACAGAACAGAATGCCGCGTTTATTCAAGTACTTTGTGGTTTCTAAGCCAGTTGCCTGTTTTGGAAGACTTGCTTACAAATTTTAAACTCCTGAAAGTAGAAATATTGTGCTTCTAGAATTTGTGTTATGATAGCATATAGAAAACGTACCTGAACATGGTGTTAAAGGTGCTTATATTTGACCGCAGTGGAAATTGAGATGCTCAAGGTCAGAAACTGTAGTCAAGCCTTTGGTAATTGGCTACATCATATTTACATTATAGCCTCAGATCATGCCAGTGTCCAAGAATGAACTAATAGTATTTGCATTAGCAATATGGACTCAGCCAATGTGGGAATTACAGTTATTTTTATACATAGTGGTAAAAGCTATAATTCAATGCTTTCATGTCAAAGTTATTAAAGAAAATCTATAACTTCATTTCATAAGATGTATAAAAAGTATAAAAAGGAAGGTCTCAAAGATATTAAATTATTGAAGGAGAATACTCGGATAGAGAACAGTTTTACTCAAGCCTGTTGGTATTTTTAACTAGTCACCCTCCCGTTTTGTCTTTTGTAGCTCCTTGCCCTGCTGAGTGGGTGCACCGCCTCATTATTTCACTTGCCTCTCTTTGTAGGGGAGCAGTATCCCACACTTCATTCTTCATTAGACCAAGACACTATGTCTCAACTGGCTGGTTAAGGTGCAAGAAATATGTCAGAGTTCTCATTTTTAATATCCTTGAGTTGTTGAATAGTTTGTAGTTAGGACCACCTCAAGAAGGTCCAGCATTCCCCTGTGTTGAGCGTTTTCAGTTTTACTCAAAGTTAACATTTTACGAGTATGCCATGTAGGCAAAATGATTCAGTTCTTAACGTGTCTGCTATAAACTAGTCATATCTAAGTCTGAACATCCTCTGTTCTGAAGGATGTTTGTACCCTACTGTAATTTAACTGTCCTACACAGCCCTTCATTACCCAAATTGTTAATTATTGTAAAATAGTATCTTTATGAAGCTTTGTCTGCAGTTTTGGATCTCTATGTACTTAGGCTCCACGTCTGTGGTGTTAGTCAAATGACTCATTCCTTTCAAAGTGTATGATATTTCTAAGTTACGGGTTGTTAAATTGTCACTATAGATTTGTGAACCTCAGACAAAAAGTGGGTAGCTTAAAGAATAGAGTAATAGAAATGTGTGTGTATGTGTGGGGAGGAGAGAAGGTTAATAAGGCAAAATGTGAAGTCATGTATTTATGAATTACCAGGAATTTTTGCCAGCAACTAGAAGCCCTATTAGTTGAAAATGATATAAGAGGAAAAAATCTATTGTAAACTTGTTGATCATGGCGTGACTAGGTATTATGCAGAGATATTTCCAGCAGTACCGGGCCATAGGAATGACACTGTACATGACTCTGGAAAGGCATTATCTGGAATGCAAAGCATAAATTTTGTCTCGAAGTTGAATGATCTGAAGCAGGGACGATGCAAGGGAAGGCTGCTGTGAATGCAGTGCCAATTTTGATGGGCTAACCAATCCATGCTCTTTTTATTTCTGTTTCCAAAATAAAGGCAGAGAAAAGATATGATCAATTCTCTAATTATATGGTAGTAAATATGTGAGGGAAAATAACCATTTAAATGAGAGGACAAATCTGGCTATAAGAACAAATGGCTATGAATAATTGTGGGCTGGAAAACAGAAGGTTTCTAATCATCAAGGCAGTAGGTTCCAGAGCTTCTGGTAGGTTTCATGAGAGCAAGAAACCTTCTCCTTACTTTAAAAAAAGGACATGACTAGTTCAGGAAGAGGAAATACAAAATTGTCCAGAATAGCAGAGACCTGGGCTTGTTTATTGTTTATCCTGGATGTCTTTTTTTTAACATTGCATTCACAGAATCTTTTTAGATGTGATGGAAAAGCACCAACTTAAGGAGCAGTCTTTGAGATGGCACAGAAAGTATGAGAATCATGTCTCCATGTTGTCTAGTTATCGCACAGCAGAGCCATGGTAATGGGCATTCACACCATTCAGTTTTATATCTTCCAAATGATCAGGTAAGATCAATATTTAATTTCCCACTTTATTAACATCTAGATTTTGCAGCTGCATGAGTGTTCTTACTGATTTCTCTAGGACCCCTTTGTGGAAATGTATGTATTCAAGGAACAATATGCATTAAATCTCCATCGATCTTCTTACCCCAAAACATTCATTTCTTAGTTTAAAAACATAAATGAGTTGCAAGTCAAAAAACCCCCAAAACCAAAAACCCCAAACCCGATATAATGAAATAAATAGAAAACTGTAATAAACAGATGCAGAAATAACTCCAAGGGTCCAGAAGTACACCTGACTAAAGTCATAATGAAAACCATTAGTGAGCCTTTCATATAAAGTATTTTGCTTTTGATTCCCCCCCCCGTGTGTCTCTGGCTCATCAGAGTCTGAAGCTGTAGGCACAAATACATGTTGATGTCAAAGCGTGCCAGGTACTGACTGTTCTGTGCTGATGTTCTCTGCTGATTTGCGCTCATTTGGTATCTAGGCCAACTAGAATCTTTTTAGGCCTTTTCTTGGTAAATATCTCTGGGCTTTGGTTTAAAAAAAAATAGACTATTTCTTAGCTATCATATAAATTAAAGACTACATTAGTCTGGTACACCTCAAACTTCCTACGGTAGATGGAGCTTCCTTTCAGACTTTTTATATTAGATGTGCAAAAATGATCGTTTAACAAGCTTCAAAATCTTTTTTTAGTGAAATTCATCTTTGCTTGAATTTATTAAAATCAATTTACAAAAGCTATTTTAAGAAAAGCAGCTAACTTTATAAGATTAAAATAAAACCTATTGTTATCTCAGTCATCTAATTTTAATGTACAGTTCAAGCAGTGTCATTTATGAAAGAATAATGCAAAGAAAGCAGCATTTGTGTAACAGTTGAGACTACATTACCATATTTACATGATGTGTAAACAGAACCAGGACAAATTACACACAAAGGAAATTAGATACATAGAAAAGACATTGTTCTTTTATGTGTGTGGGCATCATAGCACGCTATCGCCACACAAATTCAAATAAAGTCTTAAACTACTGTGCTCTACATTGTATTAAAAAAAAAAATCAGAAATCTGCCAACACAAAATGCTTGTGTCACCCTGTTAAACTCTTTATATGACTAGCTATTGTCCTTTGAATGACCTGAACTAAGTTGTCATATATGGCTTTCAAGCAGTATTTTGGGTATTAGCTCTTGTTATGGACTTTGAAGATGAAAAACTCCCTAAAATGCTAAGCAATATTTTTGAGTGGACTTCTGCAATGCATTATGGATCCATTTATGTCACTGGCAACCCCTTCGCGGAAAGGCTTGTCAAATGGCTTCCCGCAGGAGAGTGCTCAGGGAAGTTGGAAGTGGAGGACACTTCTTGTCTGATCCATATACAAGTGGAGATGTGTGTTGGAGGCAGCTGCTCACCTGGGACGTGCTTCTGGGAGCCTATGGGATCCTCCAACTTCCTTGGCAATGAACGTGAGAGCGTGTCTGAACCACACGGTGGGGGGAAATCCTTGCGAGGCTGTCCAGGCAGCCCTTTAAAGAACTGCTGTTGGTTCCCACCCCTGTGGCAGGGAAGGGACCTCTCAGCCCCCGAAAATAGGACACACTCGGCGGTGCTGAGACACAGAACAGCCTGAGACTATGTATTTTTGGTTCTTTGTAGAAGCCTCAGCGTGTTACAGCTCTGAGAGCCTGAACGCTCAAACCTCTGTCCTCTCTTGTTGATGCAGCCCCTGAAGAAGTGTCACCCTCACTTCATGATTTCTCCCTGTGCGTTCTGCCTGGTCCCTAGTCCTGGTTGTGCCTGTTTGGAGACATCTTATGGCTTCTTTACGAGGGCATGTCATGAAGCCATCTCTAATGGGGCCCATGAAGCTTGTTGGGATGTTTTTTCCAAAGACCGGGGTTTCAATTTTTTCCCCTCCTTCAGTGTTTTGTGCAAGAATAGGTGTATGCTCTACTCTCCCTCCCCGACATTCACCTTCTGCCCACACTGTTTTTCAGCGCTGTGCACTGAAACCACCTGGGGATTTCTGCTGGAGGTGTCTTGGCTGCAGGTAGGGCACAGGGGGCTTTGCCATGCAGGTGCTAGAGGGGAATGCCACGCCTGGAGCGGTGTACACCTCATGTTCTGAAGGCGTTCTTCAGCATCTGATGGCATTTGCACTACTTACGAGATGGCTGGGCGTTCTTCACCCCACAAAAACGCACCCATCGCCCTCCACCACCGGTTCCCCACCGCTTTCCCTCCCGCGGGGCAGCGCAGCTCGCGCGTGTGTGCGAGGCGAAGCGCCGCCAGCCGAGCCCGCCGCGAAGCCCCGCTCGGCCTTGGCGAGCGCTGCCGAGGAAGGTCTCCTGCCGCCGCCGGAGCGCGGCCGCGGGGGCCCGGCGGCGGCGCCGCTCTCCGCCGCCCGGCGCCGCTCTCCGCCCGCCGAGCGCCGGCGCCGCGCGGGGCCGGATGTCACGGTGCCCGCGGCGGGCGGGAGGCGAGGTCGCGGAGCTCCCGCCGCCCGCACTGACAGTCCCCGAGCCCGGGCGGGCACGTGGAGCCGGGAGCCGCGGCCGGAGCATGGAAGGTGAGAAACGACCGCGCTCCTTCCCCGGGGGGAAGGAGCCGCCGCTCGCGGAGCCCCCGCTCCTCCCCGCTGCCCCTCTTCGGTGCTCTGGTAGCGTCTGCACCGTGCTCCACCTTGCCTTTAGTCCCAAACTGCTCCTTCTTCAACGCTTTTTGCAAACAGATTGCAGCCTCTGGAGGAGAAATCTAATTGCGTGTTGCAATTAAACAGGAAACGAACGACGCTTGCTTTTTTTTCTTCTGTGTTTAATTTCAGAAACATCACAACATGTATGATGAAGTTGGGTTTAGAGCCTGCTTTATCTACTGTTTGTATTCTAGATTTTAACGAATTAAAGGGCGTGTTGGTTTCTTTTGCTAGTAGAAACTGCATGCAACTTTCAGAGCCAGTAAAAAGTGCATTGCAAGTTAATCTTGGGCTACAGGATAATTAGCTTTTGAAGAAAGGTAAAATTACTATAACTTTTAACATGCCTTATAAAAAGCTTCGCATAGTGGCACTCATTTATTACTTCAGAGGTGGATATTCTTACTATACTATTTTAAATCATTTTAAAGGCTCGAGTTTAGATTCTGCCTTGTCTTGCTAACTTGAAAGTGTTTTTTTTATTTTAAGCTATATTCAGTTGTCTGTTTTTTTAAAAAAGTCATCTCTTTGCTAAAGGATTTTAAAGAGTTTGTTTCTATAGAATTAATTATTTAAATACAGTCTGACTTAATTTAGAGTATCACAGCTTGAGAGCTGTAAAGAATGTTCTGAAATAATGGGTCTGGTAGCAGTTTGGCACTTAAAAATGCAATTAAATTTTCTTAGTCGATCAAGTCAGGACCCATGTACATCTTTTGTGGGAGATGAAAGCTCTTTAGGTGTGTCAGTAACTTTAGTCTCCATTGAGAAAATGAGCATTTTTCTGCCATTCTAACTGTAATTATTTTTTTTTTTAAATCACCCTTTTGACTTCCTATTTCTTGTGCACTTAAAAATTAATGTGGAAATTATCCTTCAAGTTTTAGTGCTGCGTGTGGGGCTTATAAAGTGCAGTTAATATGTCTGAAGTGTAATAAAGCTTGTTATGTTTGGGGATGAAGTTAATGTAAAAAGTGGTGTTATACTGTATCATCTCTGGATACAGTAACTGCTATATGTCCCTGTTTTCATAGGTCTTGGATAAAATCGTAGTTCCACTGAAGTAAAGGGGAAATTTGCCATTGAGAAAAAGGAGCAAGATTTTCTTTTCTTGATTTTTTTTCCACTGTGTTCAGCACGAGGAGTCTCAGGTTACTGATTGGATAATGGGTACTTGCAAGAGTAGGTGTTTGAGAGCTGGGTCCAGTACGCCAGAATGTGCAATCTTTACTTGATCCCATCTCTGCATGACTAGTTTTTTTTTGCCAAAGATCACAGGAATCTGACCACTTTTTATACTGGCATGAATATGTGAAGTTACTAAAAGATATTCCACTTTTTTTTTTGAAGATCATATCCTACAACATAAGCTGAGTAGATTATGCCATTTTGTTATAGCGAAAATCAAAATGTTACCCTTAGTTACATATTGTCGATCAGTGTTTCTTCTGCAAATGGTGTGTGCGCTTTGAATGCCTATACCATTTAAAATGATATGTGGTACATAAGAGTAGTGGAGTATTAGAGGCCCTATTACTAAAAGCACAAAATACTTATTTCTGAAATATATTGGCTGAAAGAATATCTGGATATTGCTATACTTAGAATTTTCAAGTCTTTTTCAAAATGTATCTTGCATTTTAGAATGAGCAAGAATGGAAAAAGTAGGAAACGGTCAGTTTATTCTGCTTTTTTAATGATAAACTACTCAAACTTGAAATATTTCAGTCATTAAAAAGAAACTGAATTGTAACAGAAACAATGCTTTAAAATGAAATAATGAAAACTAGTAACAGTTCTCTGAGATTATGAGAAAATTATTATTAGGAAAAATGATATAATCTGAAAGGTGAAAAAATCTCCATTTCATAAAAGATGAAGCAGGCCTGGATACTTTCTTCAGCAAGCTATTGAGATTGTAAATGCTGAAGAAAGCCATTGAGTCAGAAAATTAGATACTCTTTCTCATGTTAAGAGTACAACATAGTTTGAAGGTGAAAAATGTGCCAGGGCAAAAGAGGTTGACCACTGCACATAACAAAGACATTGGTTCTGCTGTGGGGATTTAGTGATAAGGCTGTGGGAGTCTGACTGTAGGGCAGAGGTGCAGATTATTGTATTTTTATTTTGGCTTAAGACCATGTGAAGACAAGGAAACTAGCTTATTTGCTCTGCGTGCAATGATAGCAGGGCTAATTGTGAATGGAATTTGAAAAGATTTGACCTTTGGAATGCTGTTGGATCGAAAAAATACAGCTGGTAATACAATAGCAATGTTCTGATTTTTGCTTTGGAGGCAAACAGGTAAGACCATAATTCAAGTTTTGCCTCCTGCTCCACTGCCTTCCACTGTATGGATATTAGAAGGATATTAGTAGTATAACTTATTTGAAAAATGCCCTTGTTTTGTTAAAATGCAGTTAGACAGTTTTATTGCTTCTATTAACTGATCAAATGCCAGAATAAAACATTAATACAATTATGTATTAAAATGCTATAACACTTCTTTAATAAGCTATTTGAATATTTTTGCTCACTTTGGCTATTGGTGTAGAACACAGGATGGTTAAGGATAGGTTTCAAAGCATATGAATTTTACTTCTGCTTTGTAAATGACCATCGTGCGTCAGCTGCAATATACACAGGAGACAAGTAGATTCTTTCCATGCACCCTAGTCAGTGGATCTCTTTGAAGTTTGGGAAGACTAACGTATTATGTAAGTGATTTCCCTGTTTGTGCTTTTCTGAACATTAGGTAAAAATATGGTCTTATTATTTGTATAGAATTGGAGATGGAAACTTCCCAGACTTTCTCGTTCTAGCGCATTTACATGACAGATTTTGGTTTTGGCTTAAAATACTTTTCTTAGTAAAGAGACCTGAGGTTAAATACTAAGAGACCACTAAGGTTGTAAGAAGCTTTCTTTAAAGAAGCTTTCTTTAAAGAAAAAAGAAAAAAAGACTAATATCATAAAGAAGCCAGGTACAGATGAGTGGATATTATGTGTTTAGAAGTGATATGAAGACTGGAATGTTTGTCAATGGGGAAATGTTACACGTTATGTCATTATTCTTGTCTTTGTAGAGGATTTGTACTGCCCAGAAGCCCATCATGGATAGAAATTGATAATACTCAAAGAAATATAAGTAAATATGCAGAGACAAGCTCTACATTGGATAGATCTGTGTCTGAGAACTGGCTAAACAAGTCCCGTTGTGGCATTGCGTGGTTTATGCAGTACTGTTCTATAGCAGTTATGCTGCAGTTATCGTTCAAAGAGGTACTCGTGAAAGAACAGTTTACTGACTAGTAATGGTGTTGCTTGGAGTCCTAAAATACAGTAGCTTGTGCTGATGCAGCTTACTGAGTAAGCTATAGGAATGTATGCACCTGTAATGGAATGACTACGTTCTGGGGAGAGGTCCTGGTTCAAATGCAATGGTTTCTAAAACAACGTGCTGATACAGAAATGGATGCAAATTTATCTTAATTTAAAACAGCATCCGTGGGACTTTAATTTTTCTTTTCAAGACCTCCCGACAACTCTTGGAAGCACAGAATTGTGATGGGATTGTGAAACCACACCTGCACACATGTGGAATGCATCCTTTTTACCAAGTCCTGGAGCTTTGACTGGTTAACGGTCCTTTATCAGTCAAATGGGGCCCCTGCACAAAACTTTTGCATGTAAATAAAATCGAGTTCAAGTATTTCAGAATAATGAGTATTGGATTCTCTTGCCCAAAGATTAATCATTTGCGTAATCACAAGGATTTGTGTAACTTTAATATCTATTTATTGATGTGAAATAAAATCAGTACTAAAGAGATTTTTGCTCATTTACCATATACTGACTAGTGTTCTCCTGTCAGTATTTGTAGTATAAATTGGTCCATTTGCTTCTTTGTACCTCATTTTTCACCCTATGATAAAATGAAACAAAGACAAATTAAAAGCCGTAACTGTGGAGTTCTTTGGGTTTTTGTTTTGTTTTTTAGATACAGACTTAGTAAATATTTGAACTTTTTTGTTATTTAACTCCATGGCTCTGTTTATGACACAAGTTAATGTGACATGCTTAGTTCTAATAAAAGAGACATAATGCAAAACTTCGTTCATGCTAAATGTGCATGAAAGGATAGGAACTCTGATTTAATTTTAGGATACACTTCCTAAGTGCTAATGATAGCTTAACAACTCCTCTGTAGTCAGGAGTTATACCCTGAAGAGTTTAGACTGCTGCTGGATGGGCTGAATCATTAATAAGCACATCCTTAAATGCATTTTTTTTTCTTGCTGCTCTTTGCTAATAGCTAGTTAAGAGTAATGGGAACTACATACATAATGTAACTCTTAGCCCTGTTATCGAAAAGTAGAAGACAAACACTTGCATTTTGGAGACTATAAAACCAGACATTTAAACAACCTTTGTTGAACAGATCTGTTGCTTTTTTCTTTTCTGAGCTTGCTTTTATTTTGTTGGATTAGCCCAGGTTCTATTCAGGCAGAATTTGGGGGATAGCATCATCTGATACTAGGCTCTTAGTTTATAGTTAATAGAGCTTTATATTTTGATGTTGCAGAGACCACAGAAATGTTCCATATGAAGTGGTGGTAAAGATAGATAATTATAGGGTAAATGTCACCAGTGGTTAACACCTCATGGCCACTGTATGTGTATTTCTGTTATGTAACTGTCAGGAATGAGTTTGAGTCCTGGAGCTATTACTTATCTGCAAAGATGATAACAGATTTTCTGATAGGTTAAATGAAGAAAAAAGGTGGGGGGAGGGGGAAGGAAGAAGGAAGCAGGTAGCTGTGACACTGTTAAGAAAATTAACCCCACTCTCAGTGAAATTTCATGACAGCAAGGCATCAAGTAAAGACTTATCTGGACAGGCCAGATCTGTACCTCCATTAGATTCGACACCCTAAACTTAGGCAGTGGAGTAGAAGACGTAAATGTCTGCAGCTTATGTTGACTAAGAGATCTACTGAGTGCTCAGCACTTTTAGAAACAAGGCTACTTAGGCAGTCCTCTACAAATTTTTTAAAATTCTCGCTGTATGATCCCTATCAGAATTTCTAAATGGGAATTAGATTTGCATCCCCCTTAAAATCAGGCAGCCTTAATAAAGACAATAGGGTCTTTCCCTTTTTATTTGAAAAGGAATTTAAAAATATCTTTATGCTCTATAGAAGTTTACATCATATAGACTTACTATCCCTATGCTGTGCTTACAGGGTGGAAGATGAGGTATTAAATAGAAAATGTAAGTTATTTTCTTCTCTAGCTTTCAGAAGATAGAAAATAACATTGGTTCCTTTTTCTGGACATGTGACTGCTCAAGATATAAAGAAGTTGTACAATTAAATGTAACAATTATTTAGTATGTATTTCTTTTAGAATTTTGCTCTTTCAGTTTTACTTGACGTCAGGAAAACAGGAATATATAAGATTAGAATACTGTTATATCATGAATGGTTTTAAATGTTAAGCAATTCAGACTACTTTTCTCTCTTTTGCAGACTCACAGGCAGGTATGGACCTAAGTAATTCTCAGGAACAGCCAATGGCTGCAGGTACTATGCTTTTCAAGTTCTGTTTTTTTAATCCTATCCTGAAAAGAATAATTTTAAATGGAGAAAAATACAAGAATTGCAGCTTGTTCAGACTGCCATGAAACTGAATAACAGTCATAAATGTGAAGATGGACATTAAAGGAAAAAAGTATATTCCAGAATGGAAATAAAAGAATGCAAGCTCAACATAAGGTTGAAAAACAATACTAAAGAAAACAAGACTGTATAGTAGGAAAGGAATGTTTTCAGAATAAAGATGTAAGATTTTAGGGATGCAAGAATAACTGATTCTTTTGGTTGACTGCATTTTTGAGAAGCTGAAAACAGACCTTTCTGTGAGCTGGACAAGTGATTTACTTTTTAGCTAATCAAAAATAAGTCCCATCCCCTCCCCCCTCCCCATTTCAATATAATATTTCGCTTGAGAAGAAATGTATATTTTACTATCCAAGTGTTCATAAAGCTAAAGCTAAAAACTTTAAATGTTGCTTAGAATTTTAAAAGTTTACAGAATTGTTTGAAGAAAACGTTGTCAGTTTGATTTTTTTAAACAATAGCTGAAACTTACAGGAATATGCAAAATGTTGAGTTGATCAGTATAGTATTTCATGAAAGGAGTTTTGGTTGAAAAATTTCACTCAAATTTTATTATATCTGCAACTATGGTTTTCCTTCAGATAAGAGTCTTGGAATACTGGGACATACTGCTGCCGTAGTGATGAGTAGAAAACTTTCTGATAATGTTGATGTTTAAAAACACATGTGTGAAATAAGCCTAAAAGTCCAGTTGCATTCAAAGAGGCTTCAAATTAAACACGTGCTTCAGCAGGTTCTTGGACTGGGGCCAGAGCGATTAATGTTTTGCTCCAAATGAACAAAGTTAAGTTGTGATTCCTTTTCCATGCTTTGATGAGCTTGCTTGCTTACCTGTTATCAGCAGTTATTGGAATAAATAAGACATATACAGTTATGTATACTGAATTCATTCCTGTTTTGTTCTCAGTTAGAACAATCGCCAGAATAGTTAAATCTAAGCAAAAGCTGAAGAGTTATTTAAAGATGCATACTCTGTGTAAGAGTTTTTATACACTTTTTGGAGATCTAAGCAAATCCCTTCAGCCAAATTGCAATCTAATGCATTTATAAAAAGATCATTATGAGCATTGTGAACAATATTGGGAGTTTGCAGATACTTTGAGGTAATTGCCTGGAAATGTTCTTGGAGCATAAATTGTTAATTGTTTTCAATAATTCCCTTTTTTCAGAAGGACAGGAGGTTTTGAAAGACTGTAATTTGAACAAATCCCAGGAAATGGCAAGTATGGATAATGTGGAGGAGATGAAGGAACACAATGAGTCTAATCAAGAAGCAGCAGGTAAAGTGGGGATTGAATGATGAAAATTAATAGTTACATTTTGTCCTCTTACTCATCTGATTATGCTATGGTAATGATCAAAAAGTTTATTCTGGATCATGGCTCCCTTTTGCCTGCATGCCTGTGAAAGGAATAAAGATGCAGTTACAGTTTAGAGCATTTTAACATTTAGTCCTTGATAACAGAGAGGAGCAGCTATTTTCTGTCAGGGAACCTCACATGCATTGGATAAAGGTCACTTATACAGGATCTATGAAATATAGATGTAAAAAAAAGTGTGCATGTATGATGATCTCTTTTAATGTGCATTGTAGCATACAGACTCTCTAAGAAAAGTGTTTCTTCCCATTAGAGTTTTTAACATACTATTTACCTATTGGATCATAATAGGGAGGAGAAAGTATGTTTTATGTCATGAATATAATGTCTGGAGGAATGAAAAAGCTTCAGATAGTGAGATGTGGAATAAACCAATTTATCTGATAGGTGGGTAATTAACTGCATGTGGACTCATTCTCCCAAAAATAATCTCTTATTACTGAAACTAACTCATGGAAATTTTTCTTGGAGAAGTAGTAGTTTGCCTATGACAAATGCACATGTTAGGACAGCACTTGTTTATCAATATTATGAAGCTACTCTGCCATCTAAAAATAATCAGACAAATTTCTTTCTTGGAAAGAGTACAGGTTATTTCAAATTCATAGAACAACTCAGCCTTGTACAATTAAAAATGTAGAGGCAATCCCCTACTTCAAACTATGGGGAAAGAAAAGGTTGGTCAGCTCCCCATGTTTATGGTTTAATTCAAAGTAAACACTTTCTATTCTTAAGGAAGATAAAGATGCAAGTAAAACATTAAAGCAGTATGTACTCTTTTTATTTTAAAAGAGAACCTACATGAATGTATCTTTCTGTGCATCTTTAAAAACTGTTAGGACCTCTTCAGTGAATAGATAAAAGAAGCAGATCCTGCGCTCCTAGCAGCCTTGCAGGACCTTGGAGTCCGGAGTTTGTATAGGTATATTGCAGATATGCAGAGCAAGAGGCCTTCAATTTCTTTCTTGATGTAGAAGCTCATAACTGAAATCACAGCATTAATAAACATTCCTGCCAGTGAGCAGAGTGTGTTCATTTATGCCAGTTCTCAACCACAAACAGTGAAAAATGCTGCCTGGTAGAGGATGTGGTATATATACTGAGGAAAAGACAGACATGGTTTTACCAGTTTCATGTTGCCTCTCAAGTACAGCATGTCCATGGAGCTATACTAGTGTCAAGGCAAATTATGTCTGTGGCTTTGGTTAGTAGTTTTCTGAGGTAGGGTTTACATATCGCATAAATCAAGTAAATCGCTAAAGGATTGCCTCTGTTTTGGTCAGCCAGCTAGCCTTGTTTGTTTCCATAACATAAATGTGGTGATTTAATTTTGGATTAAAACAAAAGATTCAGATTTTGAAATTCTGAATTATTAAAAATAAAACTTTTATCTATTTAACAAAGCATAAAATGATTCAAAAGCTGGAGAAAGTGCTGCACTAGTGAAAGAGATCATGCTAAGGGTTAAATTCATCTCACTTAGACACCACTGCTGTAGGTACCTATAACTGAACTAGTATCCGGCCTTCCTTTACAGTCAATGGAGAGAAACAGTGTGCACTAATTTGGATGCCTGGCTTAGGATGAACTGTCTTGTGTCCCCAAAGTAGCTGCTGCTTATGAGGACTCCTTTTTTTGCCAGTGGAGAGTAGCTCAGTATAGATGTCCACATTGTAGAATCTTAACTTGGGCGGATGAATTCCACTTTGTTTATCCTCAAAATCAAACTAACCCTCATAAAAGTGAATACATAGCATTCTCCAGAATCAGAGAATAGAAATATCAGTATCAATGAAGGCTATTTGAAAGTTAATTGCCTTCTGCCTACATGTGAAAAGTGTGGCTGTTAAAAAAAATTTTGACATTTGGCACTTTGCCAGATGAACTGTTTTGTAAATTTGTGTATATCTTGCTATGATCCATTAATATGCTCATTATATATTAAATGTGAAGAGAGAAAGAAACAAGCAGAAAAGCTTATATGAATTTCTCATTAATCATAGTATCCACAATCCCTTCTTTTCGAGAGTGAGCAATTCCACTTCATTATCTGTACTTTCACAATTTATCACTGATGATAGCATACTACACAGAAAATTCTCCTTTTTTATCCCAAAGCCATGCATGATCCATGCCCACAGGGTTTGTTCCATCTGCTGAGGGCCATCCTAAGAGCAGGATGCCACTGTCTTGAATAGTGAGATCAAGCATTTGACAGTCTGCTTTCCCTTGCCTTAATATGTATCTATAACAGTATCTTTCATCAATATGATTATGTCTGATTTTTCCATGTTTCATGGTTAAGCATTCATACTAAGTGGTAATCATCTAGATTCTTAGCTACACTGTTTTTTCTTGTGGCTCTTGCATTATTAATGGGTGTCACTGAATACATCCTGGGAACTCACTCTGAGACTTTGAACAGAAGATGGAGACTGGTCAAGTCTAGATGCTGTCTAACTCTGGTTTGGTGGAGCCTTTTATGTTAGGTCTGCAGAAAGGGTTACTGCAATCCTGTCAAAAGGCTATAGAAATTTCATAAAGGTAGTGACTAAACCGGTGTGTAACATCAAAATATCATTAGGACTGGTGCTCTTTTGATGAAAAAAATGCACTTTCGCAGCTAACGATTTCAAATTTGTACTTCTCCGTGCATGTGCAAACACACTGGCTGTTTTGTTCATTCTGTCTGTGTTATAACCAACAGAGTAAGATTCCTTTTAACGAGCACAATTCAACCTGTCGTATCATACACCCCTTCTAAAAGGGCTTCAACTATGATGATTGCTAAGTATAGGGCAAACAGAAGACTGTAGTAATATGTTAATTAAAAGCTTGATGGAGAATAAAAAAAGCAAAAACCTTTTTTTGCCCCAAGGGAATTAAGCTGCATGCTGTGGTGCACATGGTGTATGTCTGTGCACAACCATAAAGATGCACTGTTCCCATGATGCTTCCTGTATCTAGTCAGAAAAGAGACAAATAATGAGACAGATACCTGGGGAAGGATTTCAATTTCCCTTGCTTCTTTATGCACACCCACCACTGCAACCTTGAGTGGCCAAAGTTGAAGAGTCCTTAATTTAAAAATGAAATAAAAAAAAATTCTTTCCCAGGGGAGTCAGTCAAGTACAAGTGTTTAATTATGTCTTAATTCCCTCATCTGTTGAGGCCGACAACTTTTTCAGTGTTATGAATGTTAGCTAGCTTTCATGGTTGTGAAATAAAAAGAAATAGAAGCCACATTTGTGGTTTATGGATGCTAATTGCTGCTGCATTTAGGTGTGTGAAAGGGGGCGGTTAAAAGGCTGGAGTGAGACAGGAGAGGCTGACAAACCCTCGCTTCGGCGCACACTGAGGTTCCAGTGGTGCTGTTAGCACACGCACTTATCTGCTTGAAAAGGAAGTGCCGTTTTTTATCAGAATATTACATCTCCCAAGCCCAGATCGAGCCCTACCGCTCATGGGACTCAGGGGTTATCTCACAACATCAGCAGTACTTTGCTGCAGAAGTTCACTCACCAGGGGATTTCTGTAAGTGTTAAAACCAGGCAAGGAGTCTGTACTGCTTAACTGTGTCAAGTCTCTGTGCTTTGGTGGCTATGTATGAACTGAAGGTCGTATCTTAATGTTATCAACAAAAGATCCTCTTGACTTTGTTTTAGCTCTACAGTACTGTACTGTCAACAGCAGGAATGCTGCCAAGCACGTTCAATGACATCAACATGAGTTAGTGTCACTACAGCTTGTAAATGATTGACATCACCTTGGATTATCCTGCGCAGTCAGTAGCCCAGAGCACCTAGGGCTGAGAGATACGGAAACTCAGATATTCTGACTGCCTTGAAATAGTCGGAAAAGTGCAGTTATTTCCTTATTCTGTATAAGCCATCATAGTTAGCAGGAAAATAGAATGGTTTGCTTTTGAGACATCTGACTATCAGTGTCAGCTATCAAACAAGACAAAGCTCAAAAAGGGAATGGATACACAGTGACATTCAATAGATTACAGACTTCTTTCCATACCTTTTTAAAGCATGTTTTTTCACTTGTTCTCCAATGTATAACTTGCAGATTCATACAAAATAATTCCTTGAAATAAAAGGAGGGAGAAATATTTATTCCTTTGGCATTGAAGTAAAATCTAGACCAGGGTAACTAAGCTGATTTTTTTTTTTTCCCCTCCCTCCTGTACAGCATACAGCAGTAAATGAAGGGAGGTGAGAAAATGGCCCTAGGAAGTCAGATCACATGTCACTGTAGAAAATAGTCCCTTTTTGGAAACACGGGCTGATGGAAAGGAGAAATTAAGATGACTCGCGTTTTGCCTCCAGACTAGTCCACACATTTGGCACAAAAGGTGTGAGTTTAAGGGGAAGGTCTGCTATTGTATGTGCTTCTGGAAAAGTGTTGGAAAGCAGAAGTAAATCCACAAGAGTCAAAACTCAGTTAAAATGCAACAAGTGGTTCCATGAGCTTTGGAACTAACGAAGCTTGGTTTTCAGAGTTGTATCTTGTGGCTGGTTGACTTTGAATTATGCAGAATTACAGTGTGAGCTCAACACCATATTTTACTTCTGGTACTTCAAGCTGGCTTTTCCATATTCTCAGCACCAATTTACATCACGCTACATTCACATGCTCCAGTTCTTATTCCTATTTTTGTTCCCTTTGCTGCTATGCAGGAGCCGTTATGAACTTTGTTTAATTCAGAGCTGTAAGTGTGCTGAGCAGCCAGCTGGCTAGCCTGGAATTGCATGTATTGTTGTTGAACAGTATGTTTTTGTCTCACCTGCCAAATGCACCAAGCACAATTGACTGTTTCTCCTGAGGCTGGAGCACCACCTCCAGGAGTGGTTTCAAGAGGTGCACGTACTCCTGGGCCATCTGTTGAGCAGGCCAGTTGTCAAAACTGAGTAATTTTGAGAAACCTTCTCCTCTGCCAAATAGGACTGAATTTAGCATTTCTGTCCAAATGTTATTAAAAGAACAGAGCGTGAATGGATAAGCCTCCATGGAAGACCAGGCTAAAAATAATAAATAGGTATTTAATTATAAAAATATAAAGTTGGAGAGGGTGGATTTGTGACCTAAAATTCAAGCCTCTAAATCTGGAATATTTAGTACTAGAAATTCTTTCATAGTTGAGTGAAATGGATACATTTATTTTTATGAAGATTGTGATGTTTTAGTTTTTAAGCAACATCTTAAAACAAGCTCCTGGCTTCACCTTGTGGGTGTTAAAATTCCACTGATATTTATGACGAACAGATTTCTTCGTTGGGTTTTTTGTTCAAAATTTTCTCTTCACTCCGTATTTGTTTTCTAGTATGAAACGCATGACAACAGTGTATCCTGTTGTAATGAAGGCTTTTGGAAAATGAATTCAAAAAGGCTACATAAAGCTATACTTTCAACTTCTCAGATTTGAAGCTCATTTGAAAAAGCAGTTGACCAGAGATGATCATGCCTGAGTGGTCATATTAGTAATAGGTCCCTTGATATAACTAATGAAGGCTATTATCTGAATTTAACATGTGGCCTTTTTCAGTCTGACTGTTAGGTCCAGATGTTCTCTGATTAACTGTCTAATTGAAGTCTGATTTAACGGTTGTGACTGTATCAGGCTTTCTGGACTTTAGGAATTGTGATTTTAGAAATGTTTTCTATGACTGATGTCATCTTAACTGTAACAGAAGGGAACTCATACAGTTTCATCTTGTGCTATATATGTTTTTTAAGAGGGAGACTTTAAAGATAAGATACTAAGGTTTGAAAGGATAATGTTAGCAGGTGTCATCAATGAAGCAAAATTCATCTGGGAGGGTGTATGGAAAAACCTGGGCACTGCAGGCCGTGGAACATGGGATGCCCTTCCGTCTGATTCAGTATTATCCTGTGTAATACTAAAGGTTATGGGCAGTTGAGGAAAAAAAGGCAAAGCAATTGACACTTTTTGTAATAATAAAAAAAAATCCCATGATAACTTTAGCATAGTACTAACCATAGTTTTCTAGTCTGCGGTCACATTCTGTCTCAGGTAAGAACATTCAGCTTCTCCAAATTCTTTTTGTAGTGTCAGTTAGATGCATTGTTTTTCATTTCCTTCCCTAAAACATGGCCTAGTGCTGCTTGGTGCTGCTGTACAATTGTCCTGTCTGAGTGCTACCAGAACTGGAATTAGTTTTGGATAACATCTTTCCTTTATCAGTGTTTCTGTTAAGTATCGTTTTAACATATTTTAAGAGGAAGCCCTAAAAAAGGCTAGGTTGTTATTAATGGGCAAACAGTTGACGATAGATGGGAAATATCAGATATGAAATTGCAGATCTGTATAGGAAAGAAAACTGTGTGCCTTTGAATAAAATGCTTTAGGAAGCAGTTAGTTTTAATTCAAGTTTTCTGGTTCGCATGAATTTGGAGCACATGATATGTGACACTTTTTTGTAATTAATTGTATAACGAATTATATTCTGTTTTGATGATAAAAAGACACTGGTATTAATGAAGTAGAAGATACACATCCTAATGCTTGGAAAATGATGCCTGTTTTTTTGCAGTTCTCAGTGCTGCATTTCAATGTGGTTTGTTTCTATTTCTGTTTGAAGTAACAATAAAAACAAGGGAGACTTAATTATCATAGAGCATGCATTCCACGAAGGGGAATTATGAGAGTTTCTCTCCTATTTTTAGAAGTGAAATTTCCACCAGGTGCATACTGCACTGGTTCACTTAGGAATTACCCTTCAAGTATGCTTTATACAGTGTCTAAACAAAATAGATATTTGTTTTTGTAGAACATGGATACGGACCAATCATGCTAAGAAGTTAAAAATACTGGAAGGGACAAAGCTAAATATAAAATAAAAACAAAGAGCCAGTACTTCTAAGTAATTATTTCTGGTGAGTCAAGGACATGAAATCTGTGGATTTCCAGTGCCATGTAGAACAAACCTGCTGAGTGCAGTACTTGAGATTTTCACTGCAGAAGAACCTGCTTTGGCCTGTAATGAATGGCACAAGAAGGGTATTTCAACTGTGAGGATGCCGGAGCGTGACAAGCTCCAGTCTCATCCACTCTGTACTTGTAATAGCAGGGAATACATGTGTATTTTTAGCTATGAAGAGGAACATGCCACTATCTTTGGTACTATTGTTACCACTGCTGTCTAAGTTAAAGCTGGTAGTTGGAGGTTGCTTCTTCCTTTCTTAGCAAACAAATGATCTCATAAAAGCATCTCTGCCACTGTCATAAACTGATCTTGTCACTGTAATCAGTGGAAGAAACAAGGCCCGACTGGGCTAAAAGTCTTGAACTCCTTTCTCTTCCTTAGAATTGATGTCTGCAGTGGTATTAGAAGAATGATAAAGAGAAAAGTTGCTTTCCCCTGACAGTATTGCCTCTCTCTCTTTCAAAAAAAAAAAATCTCATGTTGCTCTTGTGGCACTGCACATTTTATAACCTTAATGCTTTTACATCTCCATTACTTAGTCTCCAAATTTTCAATATAGATAGGTCATGTAAAATTGTTCTCCTTCCTATTTAAGAAAAAAAAGGTAACTTAGGTATAGCATTGATTTTCAACTTAGTGATGTTTGCAGTTCATCCAACCAAAACTCTAAGTAGTCATTAGGGATTTTTTCTTTTTTCATGACATCTCTCCCACACATTGTGTTAATTCCATTGTATATGTTGTGTTTCTCATAAATATGCAGGATTCTGACTTTAGTTTGGAAACTCCGCTGACTTTTTCAGTTTTGCAGTGTATGGCACTTCTATTTCGAGCTGATTTTGGTAAAGGAATCTCACATTCTGTGAGGGGACAAAAACTAGTATGTGTATGTTAATACTTTTTTACTTGTACTACTATTCCTGGGGACAGTTTGTGGAGATAAGCTGTGATGATTCATCAATTAATACCTGTCAAATACAGGTAGTCACAAGAATTCTTCAGTACACACACATATGAGACTCTCTTGTTCTTCAGTAGTCTAAGCATCTGAATCCTATTAACAGCTGTCAAAACCTGGTAAACTATTTATATGCTTTCACAATTTGTTTAATTGGATAGTTAGGAAATGGCATACAAGAAAAGCTTTTCTTTTTTTCCCTTTTTTTCCTTTAGTCTGGCTGAACATCTGTAGCATTAGGGGCTCATTATCTCTGAATTGGCATAGCAAATCAGCAGCATCATTAAAATGCCACATTAAGATGATTAAGTTTCTTTGTTATCCAGTTGACTTTTTGCATGTGCTGAGGATTTCATGATTATGACCCCACTCCTTGTAAAACACTTAAGCAACATCACCCTTTTGTGCTGTTGTCTTTAATGGCTTCTGGTTTTTATTCTTTGTGCTTTTCATAGCACTACCAGCAAACTTTGCTTAACAACAGCACAAAACTTACATTCTTTTCTTTATATTCAATGACAAGGTCTTGGATTAAATATAGCAACTGGGGGTTTTTCCTTCTGAGATTTCCTCTTAGAATCGCTAAGATAACACTCCAGCTTCTTTTAATCGTTTGCTGTTATTGACTTCTTTTTTTATTCTTGCATTTTATAGAACATAAACATGCACTGTTAGTGTGGTGACTCAGTCTGAAGTTGCCACCACAGCTTTATTTTGGATCTTTTCCAGAACCCATTGTTTTTACAGTGTTTCAGGTGAAACAAAAATATTACTCTGGAGTATGTCTTTCATCTTAAAATCATCTCCCCAGGAAATGAAACCATGTGCATCAGCCTTAATGCATCAAGCTAGTACTTTGTAAAATCTACAGTTTTTTTCTGCAGTGTATATTACCTTCATGAACTGCTTCAAGAAAAATAGTTACCTGTGTTGGACACATGAATGATTTTTTGTCTTTTAACTTCTTTACTTTCCTAAGCACAGGAGAGATGATAACATTTCTCTTTTCAACCCAGGGAGCCTTGCTAGTACTGTTAGGGATAATTGTGGTGCTCTTCACTTAAATTTCCCTTTTCAAGTTGATACGACAGCCACCTTCCCCTGGGTTAAGGAGGACCAGCCTGGTAACTCACTAATCTCATCAGAATATGCTGATGTGCTTTTTAAGCACATTAATACAAACTTTTCCACACCCCTGCCATTCTCTTGATCTCAAAGTGTTCCCTGTGCATGCCAGTATGCAAAGCAAAAGTCTGGGACTAAAAATGGAATTGGATTGCTTCAGACCTTTGCACTTGGTTAATTATAGACTGATGGTACTGAGCCATCTTCTCTTTGGACTGCCTTGTACCAGAGCTTTCTTCTGTGTCGTTGTCTTCTCTCAACAGGTCAGAAAGGCCCAGTAGAAGCACTAGGCTCTGAACTATAACCAGCGTGCTGGGTTAGAAGAATTCCAGCATTTCTAGTCTACCACTTACTCAGTGAAAAAGCCTCTTCCTTAATGGCTTCTGCTGTCTGTTGTTTTCAGTCATCAGAAGTTGAATTTTTCCGTTGAGGTTCTTTAAACGCCTACATGCAAACTGAAAAGCACTCAAGCTTTGGTGGGATATCACCGACAGCTGGAGTGGTGGTGATGGTTGTTGGGGGGAGGCAGTGGTGGAAAAGCCTTGATCAGAACTCAGGTGCATCCTTCTCATTTGCTGTAAGAAAATAAAAACATTGCCAGCAGTCAGAATACAATATGGAAAATGCAAAGGTAGTTATTTTCCACAGCGGAACCGTAGGATGGCTTCCCCGTTTTATGCCAGTCAGCAAGTGCTTGCCAGGTGGAAATCAAGATGACATTCATACTGTACTACATGAACACTGACATAACTCTGTAAAAGAGTGAAAAGTTGTGAACCATGAACTTGTGGTGAGAAACAGTAGAAAACGGTAGAGAAGTCCTCTCAACTGGAGGTTACAGCTACTCCTTCACTGTTAAGCAATTGTGCTTAATACAGATGAAAGGTGAGACGTTAAATAGAAAGTGGGAATTGAAATCATTTCTGAAAGTACCAACAAGGTGCAGCTGCAAAGTGTACTTCCTTTTAACATTCTGTGCAGGATGAGACAAATTATTTTGGAACTGCCTCCTTTTTTAAAAAAAAAACAAAAAACACATTATTTTGGAAAAGAGATTCTGTCGAAAGCTTCTTTCAGTAACTGGCAATAAATTTTCCTTAAAATGATAGAAGTGGATGCTTAAATTAACTTTAGAAAGAGTTTTGAGAGTAGGATCACCCTAACATCTGAGAGACGAAGTTGGCAGCAGATGCTGCATGCAGAGGAAACCCTGTTTCAGTGGAAATAGGAGTCAGGATGTGAAGCAAGGCTAGTACTGAAGCAGGTGCAGAGAAAAATGGCACATCTATAGGTGAATCTAGGTGTCCATGTGACTCTGAGCAAACATCAAAGCCTGTGCAAGTCCTTCTGGGATCTGGACAGCCAACCCTAATGCTGAGCTATTTATTTAAAAAAAAAAAATCTATGATGGGAGGTAAACCCCACAAAATTTGGAGAAAAAAACAGCTGCCTTTGGACAACATCATCTGGGGAAAACACTAAAAGGAGTTTCTTGGAGTTTTCCGTATTACCATGGTTTCTTCTACAGAATAAAATAATTATCAGCCTGTTGTTTCTTCCACCCCACTTTAGCCCAAGGTAAGATAGATTGGCTGGACTTGGTGCAAGCACTGAGGAAGGAGGAGTGATTTTTATCCCCAGACTATAGCTGAAAATTTTGATTTCATGAAAGTGTTGGTTGCCAGATTTTTATTTTTCAGTGCTGCTTTTATGTTGCCACCTCATTTTCGCTATCACCCATTGTTTGTTCTCTGCATTTGATGTGGTTTATTACTCAGAACCAGAGCTAATACATATTCAGTAGTCCATGTTCTGTACTTTGGAGAAAGGACAAGTGATTAAGTGCCATATTTAACTGTCTAACCCTCAGTTTGAGAGAAGAGCAGGTGGCCATGAGAACAATACTTTCAAACAGGAAACTATGTATTTTATCTCTTAGTACTTTTCTTCACTTGGTAGCTTGAGGCATAACTCAAGTTTCAAGCATAACCCAGCTCCTGTCCTCACAGAAAAATCAGCTTTAAGCTGAAAATATCTGTCCTGTCAATTGGTAAGGTTTTAATGCAAGTGCTAGTAATGGTAGAGTTAATAGTGGAAAGGAAATTCAGCCATGTAAGTCAGGAATCATCAGCTGTTTATATAGTGTGACCAACTTGCTTATATTTTTACACGGGAGCATTATTGTTAGTAAATTATTAGCTACTTGTTCCATTCCCATCTTGTTGTGAAATTGCATTAATCCAAGAGAACGTCTTTGATTTCCATTTTTCCCTGGAAGCTGCTACAGGTCTGGGAACCTACTCGGAGGTATTTACTAGAAGGAGATCCAGCAGGCCTTGCATGCTGCTCTTCAAGTTTCTTGGGGTTCTTTGCCACACGCTCGAAATGTGACTTTGGACAAATCTTTTAACATTTTTGGGACAAATTTATCTATTAGGAAATCTTTACCCTGCCTTTGCCTTGTTTTATTCAAATAGTAATCTTACAATACCAGTATCAGTATTATTCAGTACTCCTCAAACATTTGAAATCTTTGGATAAAAATTGCAATTGAAAATGAAAATTAGATTATTGATTAGGATTAGGGATGACAATCAAAGTAAAAGGGGCTCTTTTGCTATGCAATACCTTGGGAACACTGGAAGTCTTATACTGGATCAGACATTTTTATATACATGCTTCAAGCACCACAGGTTTCACATGAACGCATAAGAATCCTTTTTAATTTGCGGCCTTCTGTATTTTGAATTTACAGAAGCATTCCATGACACTAATTCCTATAGGCTAATTGTGAATTGTGTGAGTATTTTCTTTTGAATCCTGAACAGTACCCTGCAATTGCAAGAGCAGAGCTACATACTGCATTATACTTTTAGAATCTAATTTTGATGGATAATTTCCTTCTAATCAACAGGCAGGTCAACATTTTTAAAGGTTATCTCATTACAACTATTACCAAATAGACATGACCTTGAAGATTCATGTCTCAACTGCATTTCTGAAACTCTCAGAGATAAAGTAAAAAATGTAGGGTGATTTTTTAATGTAATATTGTGTAATTTGCTGTGTTGTTTTTTTTCTTCCTAAGATACTTCATGGTGTCTAAGATTAGCTTTTTTTTCACTTTTGTGCTTTGTTTTACCTGCAGATGATGTGGTTAAAGTGAAAGGTGAATACAATGAAAGAGAGGAGAGTGCTTTAAATTCAGAGCCTATGGAAAATGCAGAAGAATCTGAAATACCTTACACCTATCCCAGAGAATATAATGAATATGAAAGCATTAAACTGGAAAGACATTCTGGTTCATACGACAACATCAGGCAAGCTAGTGGAAAAATGAATTGTGATATCTGTGGATTAGCCTGCATTAGCCTCAATGTCTTGATGGTTCACAAGCGTAGCCACACTGGTAAATATCTCTATATTATTCTTGCAAGAACTAAATACTGAAAGGGTGGTTTGTAATATAGACCATTTCCTTAAAAGAAGGATACCAAAGTCAAGATTTCTTCATTTAGTCCTTGACTCCACCTGTGCTCTTTAAGCAAGTTACTAATTTTTCTGTGCCTTGCTTTACCCACCTGCAGAATAATACCTTTTCTCTTATCAAGGTAGAATACAAGTAAAAGCATGTTTGTGAGGCATTTTAAGAATTTTGGATGAAAGGCACTATGTCTCTTAAGTATGTCAGTCACAAAGCAAAAGTTAGGTTGTTTTTGTGCTGCCATTTCCAGTCTGTGTTGTATTTCTTCGTGCTATAATTTGGCAACAAATGCGTGAGCATCTTAGGTTTAGACCTTCAGTAAGATGAGGCCTTTTTTTTTTAATTGCTAGCATGTTTGAATCAGCCTCCTGCAGAACACTTATTTCCATGGAAAATCTGTATGGTGTTTTCCATAGTTGAACAGATATTATGAGATGCTCTGACACCAGAGCTGCATGTAACTCCCACTGAAGTCAGCGGAAGGGCTGTGTATGTTCCTATAGGAAGAAATTGATCCAGTATCTCATTTTTTCCTCTTCCAAAAAGAAAAGGGTGTGAGGATAGTGTGATACCCACATAACCATTAAATGTCCTTTTTTGTATGTCATTTTAAGGTGAACGGCCATTCCAGTGTAATCAGTGCGGAGCTTCCTTTACTCAGAAGGGTAACCTCCTCCGCCACATTAAACTACATACAGGGGAAAAACCTTTTAAATGTCATCTTTGCAGTTATGCCTGCCAAAGGAGGGATGCGCTAACAGGTCACTTAAGGACACATTCTGGTAAGTGACTTCAAAGACACTTCATGTGTTTCAAATGTGTGTCACTAGGACACTAGGTGTGGAAGATGAAAGGTCAATCGGCAAAGTCTGATGAGCCAGTCTAGTTCCGAAGAGTTGACAAGTATCAGTGATCCCTCATTCTACCTGTTGTATTGACGCAACTGTCTTGGGACTCGGCTCTGCTCTTTGATGTTAATGAAGATAGAGGGCATAGGGAAACCTCCTGTGGCAGCTGAGTGCTGTGAGAAAAGGCCTAGCCTCAATACTTGCTTGCACAACATAACTCTTGGGTGTTTGTAGATGAGTGGAGATAGCTAAGCTAGCAACCTCTGAATTTGTGCAGTAGCTAGGACGTGCTTTGCTGGGGCTTTCTTCCATTCCAATCCTGAGCCATTAGGATAGCTTGAGGAACGTAATCAAGGACAGCATTGCTCTATTGCCTGTTAATACCTTGCTGTTGTGTAGTGCCTTTCATCCGAATATCTTAACATGCTTAACCAATGCTAACTTTTTTCAAGACTGTTAGGGTATTGCATCCATTTTGCAGATAGAAGTGGAGGCATAGAGCTGAGGTGACCTGAGTAACAAGCCAGGTGTAAATTGACTCATCACAGTTAATCCTGTTCTTTAATAGCCAGATTGCACGTACTTTTTGTGTATGTCCTGTTCTATACAGAGGCTTAGAAAGAAAGCATTTATTCTAAATTATAGATATTATCTCTGCACTGCACTTCACAGAAAAAAAAAAAGTTTAACCTCACAAAGAATCAAAGTTAAAAGTGAGATTATCTGACATGGATAAATGAGATTCTGATTTGACCAAGACCCAGCACAGCAGTGGTAACTGTCCCCCATCGACACTGAGATAAAAACATCGTGCTTCAAACACGTCAGGTGGTTACTGTGACTGAAGCTTTTAGGAGCTGGCCTATTAAAAGCTGTAAAGAAAATCTCCTTAAGTATATAATAAATGAGCAATTGCACTAGCAGTAGGGAGTATGGTCTTTTGCACAGTATACAATGTAAGGATAGCCATATTTGCACTGTACTGATTTGGGAATGATAATGTGTGTGGGAATGTCTGTGCGCAAAAGAATAATGAGATAATTTAGGGAGTGTTTTGGTCTTTTTATGTAAGGCACTGGGAAAGGCTGTGGATATCTTTAGTTTAAAACAGGTTTGTTTTAGCTTAAAGTAATTGGGAATATATTTGCTTTACAATAAATGACTTTGGAAATGAAATGAGAACATTCACAAAAGGTCTTGGTTTGGTTTAACTTGATCAATTTCATGAAATCCTTAAAAAATCCTGTATAGACAGACCTTGGTCAGGCAGTTATGAGAGCTGCCATCCCTGTTTAGCAGTGTTACAGTTAGCCTTCCCTAGGGAAGCTATACCAGGAAAAGTAGTCAACTGGAGTAGGGCTCTAGGAACCTGAGCTCCTGGGAACAGTGTCTAATTCTAAGTCCTCTTCTTTTGTGGTGCTGAGCTTAGAGAATGAAGAGGATCTTGCAGGAACCCTACATGTCTGGTGGATTTCATCCTTATGTAACCTAATTTTGTGATAATTACAGTGCTCATAAACTTTATAGAAATTTAAAGCGTTCTCCAAGAGCCGAATGTTATGTTATCAGTAACTATACACTCGAGTGTCAGAAAGACATTGTTTTATTAGTCTCTTGTGGTTATTTTATTCTGCTCTCTTGTTTTTCTAGTGGAAAAGCCATACAAATGTGAGTTTTGTGGAAGAAGCTACAAACAAAGAAGCTCGTTAGAGGAGCACAAGGAGCGGTGTCGTACTTATTTGCAGAATGCTGGCATGTGTGAGACTGGTAAGTTTATCATGTTACAGTGCTTTTTTTTTTGTGTGTGTGTGTGTGTGCTTACATTACAGTGCTTAAAAAAGGGCATCTGGTAAGCTGTTAATTTATAGCTTGAGAACAGTTTTTATTACAGTCATTTACAGTAACCTAAGGGGCTGCAATGCCTTATAAAGGGGTCTAGTTTAAGGCATCCCTCAGGCAGCTAGCTAAAGAATGCTTTTATTTTAATCACACTTTTATTTCACAATTATTTTGAATAAAACATCTGAAATACCTTGTATGCAGCATTTCTGTAGGTGACACTCACCACAGGCTAAATTATTCCTATATTAATGCTATTACGAGGTTTATTTTATTGGATGAGTTGATGTGCATAATTGTTATCAGCAGTTGTTCACATGTCAGTCCACTCGATGCTTCCTTTTCTTTAGAGTAAGAACTGTTGGTCAGAATCAGTTAGAATTTACAGAAGTATTAGCGGCATGGAAATGGAATATTATCCTGAAGATCTTTGATCAGAGGGAAAGGGCTTCTTGGGTGTAGGGCTGCTTTTGAAAAAGGATGAAGGTAAGATGGATCAAAACACACAGTCTTCATGCTTTATTTTCTTTCCATGATCTAAATGCTGGATTTCTGAAAACACTTCAGTGAAAAAATAACTGCTGTCCTCTTCGAGCCTTCTTCACTGGAATATTTCAAATCCTAAAATGAACTTGTTTGATTTAAGTCTCACAATATGCCAGTGAGTCAGGAAAGAATGACTTTTCCCATTCAGAGAGTCAGGGAAAGGTTGTGACTTGCCCAATAGTTATACAACTGATCCATAACAGAGCTAAAACTGCAACATCAGAATTCAAGTTCCTATTCTTCTGCTGTGTAGCCTTAGAAAACCCTGTAAAGTGTCAAGCTTCCTACTTTTGATTCTGAATTTCAAGTAGAATTTTCTTCTCAAGCAAAAAGTTAGACTGAAATTTCCAAGAAGAAAACATGTAAAATTAATTTTAGACAGATGGCAGTGTTAAGTAAGGCCCTTTTAATAAGAACAAAATTGTATTTAGTGATCTTGTTATCAAGCAAAAAATCTGCAGGCATCATCACAAGCCAGGCCCAAAAAACAATATGAAGATCCATTGATACATGATAACTATGCGGGTGCAAGAGTTGTTACCCTGTGCCGAGTAGGTTGAGGTATCAGACTTTGACACATGCACATACAAAAATTGCCAAAAAATCAATGATTTAATGAAGTTAGGTTTTTTTAGTTTTTCATGGAGGGTCGTCTTTTCAGCAAGTAATGTTTTTTAGAGCATTAGTAAAAGTCAGTGGTTATCTGAGTGTCAGCAAGTTTTGATTTTCATGAGAACCCCTACATACTGTAACTGTGGTTTTATGTTACAGTATAAACTCCCATGATGGCAATCATTTTGAGATGTCCACCACGTGAAAATGGAAAACATGATACCTAATATAGATTTCTGCTTTTAAATGATTCTCATAGTTTATATTCATTTCAGAATAGTAACATTTCACTTATCCAGAATCTGCAATATAGTACTTACTTACTAAAGTAGTACGATATGCCTTAAATTGGTCACAAAGGAAATGTAAATTTCCAGTTCAGCACGATGCGATTATGCCCTATGCCTTTAAGACCTTCACACTTTAAAAATACTGCAGTGTTGTTAGTGGAGTAGTAAGTTTTATTAAAAACAGGAACTCCAATCTTGCTGAGGCATTTCCATTCAATTCTCTGGTATCAGCACTATATTACATCACAGAATCATAGAAAAGTAAGGCTGGAAAGGATCTCAAGAGCTCATTTGGTGCATTTGGTTTGTTTTTTTCCTCTAAGTGTAGCACTTTGCTCTTGTCTTTAGTGAACATCATTTTTTGATTTTTTTTGACCGCTTTCCTACCTGCCTACCTCATTTTGAACTTCAGTCCTCTTTTCTGAAGTCCTTGCAACCTTCCCATATGGGGTCATCTTTAAATGTATGCTCTGCATGCCATCCAATGATTAATTAAAATATTGAAAAGTATCAGGACCATAGTTACCATTCTGATTGCTTTTTAGCATGAGGTCTGCATGTTCCAAATGTAACAGGATGGAAATATTTCTGAAAAAAAAGAATTTGATGTGACAATATTGTTAGAACGTTGCTCCATCCCTGATAACAATCTCTGGTCACGTTGTTCTCATTGCACAATAACCCACCTCTGTGTTCCACTCTCCATTATTTGATGACCACACATAGATGCTACAGGAAGCAATGCCTCTAATTTGAGCTCTGCTTTGTACTTTAGGGTTTTGTTAACGATGCCCGCACGCTCTAAAAATTATACTCACAGTTACGGTGTGACAGAAACCACACTGTGGAAACAATTTAGTATAGGCTAAATGATGGTCTATTAGCATTCTGGGCTGGAAGAAAAGTACCCACTTTCTGTACATCTGCAGCCTGACATTATGGCTAGTTGACAACATTGTTTTATGAAGAGGTGGCTTGTCATCTAATGATTACAACAAAACACAAGTAGTCATTCATTATAGATAAATCACACTTGCATAAAAATTTTCTTCCGCAAATGTTCTATACACAAAAGATTGCAACCGAAATGTGCACACTACTGAGGGGGGCAGCAAGACTCAGATGCGCTGCAGAGAAATCTCAGATGGTAATCACAGTAAAAACCATAAGCAGCCGCGATTGTGAGGTAAGTAGGAGACAGTGGCCGAAGTTTGAAAGTGGTCAGGGCATCGGAACTGAACCCCATCCTAATGTTGTGTAAAATACCATGGTTAGGAGCTTGACTTTTCATATAATTTCCAGTGGCCCATGTAAGACCATTCATCAGGTCTGATCAAGAGGAAAGAGGGTAATTTCTTCAGTTAGCAGTGCTTCTTTCAGCATCCTTAGAGTTTTTGTTGTGTTTTGACCATGCAGCTTTTTGACCACTTTCTTTTGACCATGCAACGCTTGTGACTGTCAGAAGTGTTTAGCTTGTAGGGGATTTCAAGATCACAGGCTGAAACAGATTAAATGCTTTGGAAGTTTAGATTTCCTTTATCACTATTCAGTTATTCTAAGTGTAACTTTGGGCAAAGCACTTGACCATTTCTATCAGGCCAGCCTGAAATTTATTTTTAGATGGTTGCCGTTTTAAAATCAGATGTTTCTGAGCTGTCGTATGCCCAATGCATGATATATTTAGGTAATCAGTTCTTTAACTTAAATGGCATAGTATATAGTGAAATCTTCCAGTGGGTGAAGTAATTGAAGAGAGAGATAGGACTTAAGTATTTCTTTCTTTCTTCAAGAAGTCTTTAGTGAATTTTGGGTGATGAAAAGTGCTTCCTAATTACTAAATATTATTCTTGGATTGTTTAATAAATGGTCTAGAAGAAGAAGGTGGAGGAGATCATTTTAAGTTAGCTTCTGGATAGGGAGAGCAGTATTGTGGGAGAGAGCACTGTTCAACTCTGTCTCAATAGAAGTAGATTGTGTTTTCCTAAAGCTGTATTAGGAAGACATCATCAAAGGTCTTTTGTGATCCATAAATAGAGATGATTTATTTCTTTGGGAAAAAATGGCCATTGACAAGCAGTAGAAAATCTTAATGTGAAAGAAAAGACCCTTAGCTTTAAAATAAAATGGCAGACAGACATCAAGCTAGGAGATTGATATTTACAGATGTCTCAGAATGTATTATGTAGGTCAATAATCTTTGCTCAGAAGAGATTGCTGAAGAGACAGTAACTATTGTTACCTCTGCAGGAAGCCACTTGTCTGCCCTTTTGACACTAATGTAATAAAGTTCCCTCGGTGGCACATAAATAACGTTGACAAGACAAGTAGGACACTGAGATGCTACATGTAACTTCCAGTGTGTTTCTAAGGCTGGCTAAGATGACTTGCAGAAACTCCACTCTTTGAGTTCTGTCAGAAGATAAAGATTCTGAGCATGTGAAATGAAAACGAAGTTTTAATAGTACAATGGCTCTTGAAGTTAAAGATGGGGGGGAAAGAGGAACTAGAAGGAAAAAATAAGAAAAGCAAAGAAAGAAATGGCAGGGACCAGGGTATTTCTATTTTGACAGGGATGTACTGTGTTCTTCTTTGCTTTGCTTTTTCTTTTACAGTAAAAGGTTTTGGATATATAACACTGTTTATATTATTATCTTGTTCTGGGTAGTTGTGGGTTGTCAATTTTTTAAGTTACTACTATTAATGGCTTGTACAAGGATCCTGCCAAAATTACAAGCTTACTGGGTTTGGGATCTAGTTCAAACCTTGAACTAGAGTTATCTAAAGATAATTCAAAGTATTCAGAAGTAGTACTGGGTATTCAGGGTAGATGTCTTTGCCTTTGAATTAGTACCAGACTCATTTGTATTGTGAAATGTTGAATATTTCAGTTTTTGGAGTATGAAATTTAAATAGAGGTCCTGCAGTTAAAAACCTCAGAATGTTATTTGCTAGAGCTAGGTAGGCAGAACTTTGGATTTTGTCTAGAAACTTTCCCTTATAGTTTCAACTGACTGTGATATTTTGCCTCAGTTTGTGTAAACTATTAGGTAGTGTCTTGGTACTATTTCAGGCTGGAAGCAATTGCATTTTAGCAGTTGGTGAAATTGTTGTCTTTTTATATATGTTTCTCTATATATGTATGTATGTACGTATATGTATGTTTCTAAACATATTGGAATAATTTGGAATAAAAATCATAATAGAAAAGCAAGATACTGTTATCTTTAAGGCATTGAGTTTGCCTGCTCTCTGAGAGTCAGGTTATTATGTATATCATGGGGTTACAGTCTCGTGAAACCAGATTAACATAGTACTGAACTGAGCCCTGTTATCCCATCCATCCTGAGTCATATTCATAGCTGGTTTTTGTGACATTGAGCACTTATGAAGCACTTTACATTTTCAAAATACTCTACAAACATTAACAAATAGTTATGGCTGAGGTTTGGTGAGTCATGGTTTGTACTGACTGAAACTCATCTGATATCAATAACAGTAATAATAAACAAGTAAGGTGTAATTTACGTTGAAATGATAGGGCAATGCTGCACAGTAAGCTATGGAAGGATGATGCTACATTTTTATCACCTGCTGTACTTAGCAAACTTAAAGTCCAATACTTTATAAAGCTGTACTTAGCAGGTCTGCAGTGATGCCAAAGTGTTTGTATCATTTTCCTCTGGTATTACTTCTCTGTTATACAGACTATGTTTCATGTAGCTAAAGTATCCATGTGCAATAGTACAATAGCACAGCAGCCAGGATTCTTTTGCCATGAAATTCAACCTTCTACGTGTTACTTTGGGAAGGTAAACTTCCCTTCCTCACCCTCATTTACCTCTACTTAGATAGCAAACTCTTAACGATACGTGCAGTCTCCTAATGTCTGTACAGTTTTCAGCACAGTGGTCCCTAATCCTGCAATTTTTAGTGCTACTTTAATATAAAAGGCTGCTGCCACTACTACTACTGATACTTGTTCTCGAGGGGAGAGCAAGTTTGGGGTGGGGGGGAGCTGCAGCGGTTATATTCGGTATTAGTCTGGCAGTTGTGAGATGAGGTGGCAGCCCTTTTCAGCTTGGCTGATCCAGCTCAAAAGCCTGTGCAGCCTCCATGAGATTGAGAGCATGCAGTAATTTCCGTGAGATGATGGGCACTGGCTAACAGAGCTGAAGGAGAACTCTGGAAAATGGTAAGGTGCTTAAAACAGTTGATGGCCTAGCCTAAGTGAGAGATCCTAGAGCACATACAGTATTTCTAAAGTTAGAAATTTCGGATCTTCTAATGAGCTTTAGAACACCTAATAAGAATGCTTACAAGTGTGCCAAAGGGAAAATATTCTCAATTTGCTTCAGCTGTAGCAATTAGGAAATGACTGAAGAAGTGATAATGAGACTTGAAAAAATGAGTTAGTGAATACTGAAAGGTTATGGTTTTATTTTAATGGAATATTGATATATTTTTGTATGAGTTTCTTAGTGCTCAGATAAGACGACATCTATGTATGACTGATGTTAAGTATAACAAAGGGACTGCATGTCTCATACTGAAGTTTTGGAGAACTGTGTCAGCCTGCAGGTGTCACACAGTGTTACTCGGAATCAAAAAGAAAGGCTAACAGAGGTTGTATCTCCATCTACGTTTTGTAACCAACCCGTCCAGCCTGTTTATTTTACACTTCCTCTTGCTAATGAACATACTGGTTTTGTATGGTTTATGCTCTCCTTGCATGAGCTCAGGACTGCAAGATTAGTGTGTGTTTCTATGCTTGGTTCCACTGACCGCAACTGGTGCCCAAGACGCAAAAAGCAAGAACAACAGAAAAAGCAACAAAACAAGTTTACATCAGATCTCCAAACTGTTTCCTCCCAGTTAGTGTGGCAAACTCCGGAGATTAAACCATTCATTTCTTCCTTTTTTTTTTCTTTCTTTTTTTTTCCTTTTCACCTACGTATTTTTTTTTCTTTTCACGTTTTCCAAACTAGCAAACGTGGAGGCAAGGCACATCAAGGCAGAGATGGGGAGTGAAAGAGCCCTTGTGCTGGACAGGCTAGCAAGCAACGTGGCAAAGCGAAAAAGCTCAATGCCTCAGAAATTTATTGGTAAGAACAAAAAGCCTTTTCTTGTGCAACAGTTAAATATGTCAGAGTTGGTAACCTACAGTACAATGCCACTACTTATTTAAAATATCCTTTTCAAGTTTATAATCCAGTCTAATACAAAAGAATGTAAATAAAGTAACTTTAATTTTCTGATTTTTTGCTGATTTGTTGTAGGTATTCAGTTAAAACAAAAAATAGATTAGATACTTGAGAACTGGGTATAAGCTACTACTCTTTATACAGACAATATATACATACATTTTGTAAGCATTCATGCATTGTTTTCTGTAGTTATGTATTTGAATTGTTCTCTGCTAGGTTCTTTACAGGAAAAGAACAGAAAGGCTTAGTGCTGTTAAGTGCTGTGTGCTATCACTACCCTTTCTAGTCAGCAGGAGCTGAAGGTACTTGTAGGACGCATATGCAGAATTAGGCCTAAAGACAGAAAAGTACTGGAGTTTTGTTAGTCATCTGCTGACTTTGAATATGATGAAAAATATCAAATCCTTTCTTGTGGTAATTTGAGCTACGAGATGCTTCCAGAGCATTTTCCTTGCATTTAATTTCATACAATCAGTGTTGCATGTTGTGGATCTTGCATAGTAGTTTAGCAAACTTGCTACTTTCTAAAACTAATTTGTGTATTTTCTTTTATTTCACTTCAGTGTCAAAGTGTTTAAAATTATACCTAGTAATTTATCAGAAAAAAATGACCTCTGATATGATTGAGATTTCCAGTATTCCTATAAAAATTAGAATATTTGGAACTTATTTTATTTTTGCCAAGAAGCTGTTTGACATGGGTATACTAATCCATAGTCTTATGTAACTAAATCTGTTGCGCGTCATAATAGGAAAATAAAGGGGCTTTATTTTAATTAAAAGAGCTCATCAGTTTTTTATGTAATCTTGAGCTTATTGGCAGGTTCTATATTTCAGTGGATGACTGATCCTGTTGGCTAGTTGTATTTCATTATCTTGCCCTTTATGAAAAGAAAATGCAACTACTGTTTTGGACTTTATTGTCTTCTAAGTAAAGACTTTACTTAGCAGTTATATAATATTAGTACTAATAATGCCTTATTTGAAATATTCTGGCTGGGTATACATGGTCCTGGACACTTTTCTTAATATAAATTTTGTCTTCAGAAAAGCAGCCTCTGTGGTAACTATGTTCACACGCATGACTGGGGAGGGGAGAAGTGTGGGGCTGAGTGTGCGGGCAGGGATCAGCTGCTTGTTGGACTGGCCCACCCTGGCAGAGGGAGGTTCTGAGGCTCGCTCTTGAACTTCTGGGGCTAAGGTTCAAACCTAGGTAAAGGTATGCTGCTAAAGTTGTATATACATAAGAAAGACTGACTTTTTTAAAGGTAATGTAGATCTTACTGGCTTTGGGTAGTACTGGACTTTCATCTATGAAAACTGATAATTTTTATTTAGATGTTGTAATATAGATTTTAAAAGGTCACCTTTTTACACAGGTATGAAGTAACACCAGCACACTCCATATTAGTACCTTTGGGTACCTAATATTGAAACTGTTGACTGTGTGACTTAGACCTTACATGTCATGCTGTGATTCAAAAAGTAATACTAATGCAAATGTTTTTGAAAATCTTTAGCTTCCTTTTTCTTAGTGCTGAGAGCAGCTTCATAAATCTTGTTTTACAGTGGCTACCCATTTGATCTTTATACATTTATTAAACACATCTGCAGCAGGGCAAAACTACTTAGCATATGCTTTAAGTTAAGTGTAAGTACTAGTGTTTTGCTTAATTGTTTTACCAGTGTACTCCTTACTGTATGGAATAGATCCCTTTTTTGATTTGTGACAGTGCTTAGTAATATTGTCTGTAGTTAGCACGAACTGATACTGTGTCATGCAAAACTTTGGGGGGGAAAAGTTGGAGGAACTGTGACCATTTACTTAAAGGCACAAAATAACTGATTTCCGAAACTTGCTGTTTTTCTAAAACCTATGTTATTGGCATGTTCTTGTTAGGTAACGTGAAAAAATGACTCACTTGGTCCCTTTTATCCTGGGAAGCATGTTTGTGACAGCAGTCTGTCCGACCTTGATTTGACTTTTGTGACTTTCTGAACTGTATGTGTGGGAGTGAAAATCTGCCAGGAGAGCTTTGTGATTTCTTGGGAAATGGAGTTCTCAGAATGGGTGCTATTTTTTCATTATGTCAGGAAGAAGGGATAAAGAAACATATACTGACAGGCCATCTTTGGCTTATTGTGATGGAAGTGTATTGATCAGAAAAAAAATAACTTTATTTCATGGTTCTACAGAGATTCATACGTGCATGAAAACACTTGCCCACTTTATTTCTCACATACTCATCTTCAGTAGCTACCTTTCTGTAAATAATGTTTTCATAGTATGCACATATATAACTCTCAAATAAGGACACAGATGAGCAGAACGTATACTTGGCTTTCAACCTCTGTGGTAGGCCCTTCTTCGAGGGCTTCCCTTGCAAAGGTTTTACACTCAGCTTTCTGTGCGGTAAGAGAGAACAAGGATTTGAATGGAAGTTTACCATTTGTGTTTGTATTTTGCTGTGGATTCCTATTCTGTATGTATATAGACGAAATGCACAAAGCCTGGCTCTTTGCGCTTCCCAGCTCAAGCAAGGAACAGATACAAAAAACAGTCCAGCAGAATGGATACCCTCTGATGTAGACGCAGCTTGGCAAGCACTCCTTTCAGTTAAACTGGTTCTTGCCGGTGGGTGTGCTGGTGCGGCTTCCCTGCTGCATAAAGCGTTCTGGGGCCAGGTCTTCAGCTGATGCAAGTCAACGTGACCGTTGCAGTCAATGTGTTCCTGCCACTTTACACTAGCTGAGCATCTGGCCCATAGGCTTCTATTACTTTCCTTTCAAAAACAAGTCCTCTCTGAGAGCAATATTAAAAATCTATTTCTCATAGCAGTAAAAATGCTAGGGCAGTTCTGACACCTTAGCAAACACCATTCTCTCCCTATGCGGAGAGTCTAATGAGAAATCGTCTGCTTTGGTTAGCACAGCAACAGGAAGTAGGTTCACTCCCTGTTTCCAGTGTCCACACCTCATCAGGTTGCAAAACTCTGCGTGCATTTTAGCGTAAGTGAAGCATCACTGAGCAGCACATGAGAATGTGTCATACGCTAGGGCTCGTGTGAATTTTGAAAGGGAGAGCTTTTGCATTGCACTGAGACCAAAAAAAGAAACCGGAGAAAAAAGATGTTTTAGCTAACCAGTGGACTGCTTTATAAATGAGCAGTAGAAGACCCAGTAAATTAAGTTCTTAATTTAGTGTTTTGCAATAACTTTGTGGCGCTTCCTGTGGTACAGATAGCAGCTTAACTGTGAAGGATCTATTACACTGTCCTGCTGGCTACAAAGATAAAACATCAACTGCTTTGGGCACAGTCCATCTTATTCATTCCCCAGTCCCCATATACTGCTCTCCCTTTCTCTGAATCATTGATTGCTGTGTTTGAGTGAAGTACTGATCTGACTTTTAATCTTTTTCCATGGAAAAGTTTGCTGTGTTTGACTCGGGGGAGGGGGTCAAAAGTGGCCCCCCTTCCACCTGATGTGATACCACACTAGTTAGACATTCTGCTCTTACGCTTAGCACGTTTTGTGACACTTGCATGCAGGTACCTTCTACCTAAATATAGGCATCTTGCTGAGGTACCTAAACTGGAAGTGTACTTACCCTGGGCTCTCTGCTGAGACAGTGGAGAGAGAAAGATGTCACTCTTTGTGTAATACTTTTTTCCTCCCAAAGTATCTTAGACATTTCAGTCTGCTTTACAACATGATTACTTGCCCTCTCTTAAAATGAGTCTGCTTCTGATGTGCAATGTAGTGGCCTTTTAAAAGTATACAGCAATGCGACACATTAATGTATGTCAGGAGAGTGAAAATGAGTATTTGCATTTAATTTGATACAGCTGGTAATTTAAGGGAGACAGCATAAGCTATAGTGGGGATTTTAAAAAGCCACTAAGATAGTGGAAAAATAGTTTGAGAGCCTCAGTGATCACAGATTGTGGTTTTTGTGTCTTAGCTTAATGACTCCTGAGTTTTAACCCCAAATTTACAGGGCATCCTGTATATTTTTGCTTTGGTTACATTTTTTAAAATTTCAAATTTGATTACATCTTTCACTTGCCTGGAGCTGGTTTTATGAGTCATTCAAATGTGCTATATCGTTTTGTTTCCTTCTGTGTAAAGTTGGATCACAAGTTTTGTTGAGGGTTGGAAGCAGTTACACTCTTGTGGTTCACTAACCTTTTTGACTGTTTTATAAAAGAAACGTGAGCTCCTGGTTTTCTGCCTCTGCAGTGAAACTTGATGAGTTTCATATACATTGAGTCATGGTGTTGACAGGTGACTGATAAACATCTGCACTACTCAAGTTACCGTAACTAAAAGATTAGTGGATCTGATGTTTGCAAGTCACTTGCACGTGAAACACTTGGTCTGATCCATGTTTTTAAGCTATGAACAATTTTAAGTTTTGTGTAACCACAGGATTCAGTTACTTATTTCTAGACTTTCGCAAAAAAAGTGACTTTAGCCCTTTTGGGGTGCAGTTTTCTTTCCTCCTTGCACCTGGCATGTAGAAAACTAGTTCCAGTGTGCTACCCACACTACCCTTCCTTGTCTTATACCTCGTTTGAAGAGACTTGAGCAGAATTTCAGGTGTGCAGTTTCTGAGCTCTCCTCCCACTGTCTAGTCTAGAATATTCAGTCCTGGCACACTCAGAAATATGTTTTGTTCCTCTTTTGTTAGCCCCCATAAAGTTACCGTAAATGTTCTGCACATATATACATATTTGCCAATGTTAGATTATCTGAAAATCTATGTAAAATTCAAAGAAAGCAGTCCTGGTGCAGAGGAAGCTGTATTATGTCATGGCTGGGAATATGCATAATTTTGTTGTTACTTTTAATTGACAAAATACAGTGAGGAAAATTCTCCACAATGTAATTCCAGCTTTATACTCTGAAATCAAACAGAGATATACATGAAATATGAGAGCGAGGAACTGGGCAAAATAAGGACAAAAGATCTGTAGCCAGAAAATAGAATCTTCAATAAAAAGGAAAAGGCTAGGCACAAACTTTTTTCTCTGGCTGCAGCCACGTATTCAAGGACCTTCCTCCTACCTAGATTCTTCTTTGATATGTCCCTCTAAACTATGAGGTATGTATAAAGCAATGCAAAGTGCACCAAATGTCAGCCAGCGCATGTCTTCACATTTTCAAGAGGGATACGCTTTCCAGGAGGCGATTCAAGAAGTCAAAGTTGCAGTCTGGGTACCTAAAATGGAGTTTGTTAGTTAATGCTTGATTAGCTCTTTTACAAGTTTTTTCATTAATGATCATTCATCTTGTTCTAGAAAAAAAGAGAGAAATAATCTATGGAAGCTTTTCTTGATGATATTCTTTGCCTTAGATCCCAGAATAAGAAAAAAAAATCAATGATGGTTTGGCCAATAAGTATCGCCACTACCTTATCTATTAGATTTTTGCTTCCAGCAGTTTTGGGCTTTAAAAAAAGTCTACTTGTTTTATATAAATGGCTTCTTTCCCACAGAGAATATTTAATGCCTTTTTACTTTCCAGAAACTACCACCAGACTACTGGAAGGGCATCATAGAGTTTAAATAACTCTTTAACCAACCTGATAATTTAATACCTTTGCTCTCTTGCAGGTGAGAAACGACATAGTTTTGATGTTAATTATAATTCAAGTTTCATGTATGAAAAGGAAAGTGACATAATGCAAGGACGTATGATGGACCAGGCCATAAATAATGCCATCACCTACCTTGGGGCCGAAGCCTTGCGCCCTCTTGTGCAGACACCGCCAGCTCCCACTTCTGAAATGGTCCCTGTCATAAGCAGTTTGTATCCCATACCGCTGACCCGCTCCGAAATGCCAAACGGCACCTCACAAGATGCAGAAAAGAGCCATACCCACCTGAGAGACAAAAGCTTGTCTTCCGATAGAGGCCTTTCCCCAAACAACAGTGGCCAAGACTCCACAGACACTGACAGCAACCATGAGGAACGGCAGAATCATGCCTTCCATCAAAGCCAAATGATCCCCCCTCAGGCCCGTAACGGCCTCCAATCCTTGAAGGATTTCCCAAGGCCATATGACATAATCAAGCCACCTGCCATATGCCCACGTGATGCCTTTAAGGTCATCAATAAGGAAGGGGAAGCTATCGGGGTCTACCGGTGTGACCATTGCCGCGTCCTCTTTCTGGATTATGTGATGTTCACCATCCATATGGGCTGCCATGGATTCCGTGATCCTTTCGAGTGCAACATGTGTGGGTACAGAAGCCATGACCGATATGAATTCTCCTCACATATAGCACGAGGGGAGCACAGAGTAATACTGAAATAAAAGGATTGATTTTCTGATATCAAAGGATTTGTTTTAGACTGGCGGGAGGGTTGTTTGTTTGTTTTTAATTAGTATAAAGAAATTTCTTGAATATTTTTCTATGCCAGTTTTTAAATGATCAATGTCAGAGGGATGGTTTTGTTGTTGGTTTTTTGTTTTGGGGTTTTTTTTAACAAGTAATTCATTGTTCTGTAGCATCTGTGCCTAGCTGCTGTGGTGAGTGGTACTGTATAAATACCAGAAGTAGAGAGAGAGATTTTATATGAACTTTATTTTTGTGAAAATTAATAGCAACTTAAGATGTTTTTTAATTTTTAACGTGTATTTGTTTTTATAGTGTTTGCTTTAACTCTGCACGGAAGTGTTTTATTCTCTACTGCCATTTTGTCTGGTTGGGCAGATGTATAGTCAGAAGTACATAGGAAGAGCATTTTCTCGCTGTTTCGATTCCTATGGTCTTAAAATGGCTAATCACTGAAACACAGAAAACATGTATTTGGGGAGGGAGTATTAATTCATTTTTAATGGTTTTCCCCTGAGCCTTAAAGAGCATGTGGTCCCACCACACTTTCATTTTTCTTACCTCTCTGTTCACTTTCTTTAAAGTCACTCCCCACGTACATCTTAGTAATAGCAAAATAAGAAATAAGACTTATTTGGGGGTTGGGGTTTTTAAATTGTATACATTTGGAATATCCAGTGAGCTCATTGGTTGGCTTGTCCCAGCAGCCTGGGGAAAATCCTGATTTTTGCTGATGGGAAGTGCTTCTTTCTAGTGGGTGCTCAGTAAGAGAACGAGACTGTGCTGTGACTTGTGTCCCTGCCTTGCTCCTGCTCAAGTCTAGCAGCAGAACTTGCAGTTGTTCCATCTGGTCCATGCTCAGCTCTAAAAGGGCAACGGGAAGGCAAAGTCCCTGCTGGCAGAGTGGAGCGTGTGTTGGACTCGGAGCAGGAGTCCCCGTGTCCTGGCAGTAGATACCGTGAGAATCTTCACGTATGAATGTGTGGGAGCTGACAGTTCAATCACGCTGTCTGGTTTTACACGGGGATATCCCTCTGAGTGAAATGTGCTGTTTTGCAAAATGAGTATTTACAATTACTTTGAAGCTGGTTTTAAAAATAGTTCTTTTAATCTAATCATTGTTCTGCAGCTGTATTATTAGTCACTGTGCTGAAGATATGAATTTGATAACAGGTTTGCTGAGTGTATGTTTATTCTTTACAAGTTTTTTTTTATAATGTAGAGTTAGATGTATTCTGATGGACTTTTTGCATCCATTGTATATTTTGGTATCAACGTTCCTTTTGTACTTTTTCAATGTTACTGCGCCGGCCAATATCCATGGTGTTTCATCTGTTTCCTTGAAGCAAGGCTGGGGCGTAGAGAGCTGAATGAGGTGCCAAGGGATGCTGCGTTCCATTTCTGCCGCAGACCTGGGCTCTTTCTCTTACCTTAGGCCAGACACTTTCTTTCTCCCTGATTTTTAAGGTAGAAAAAAGGAAATTACATTCATTTTTTTCTGATAGGAATATGTCTGAAGAAGGATAAATTAGTTTGCAAGAGTGCTTTGATATCTAAAGTACCATAGAAGTGCTAGATTCTGCTTATCTTTGGGGGGGAGTAAGGAAAAATATTTTGCTAACATGTTCGATATTATGTGCATAGTTATAAAATAGCTTTAAGATCTTTTCCAGTGGCCATTTTCTCACGATAAGGCACATATTAGTTAGCAGGACAGATGTTTGTTCTTCTCCCTAATAAATATCCATTGTCGCAGCATGACAAAAAAACCCTTCTTTTGAGTGACTTCTGAGGTCGCAGTTTCACAAATGGTTTAACCAGCCATCTGAGGACTGCCTTTTGGGCAAAAGTCTAGACTTGGAGTGGCTTAAGCCAGTTTCCTGTTTCATTTAGTGTAAATTGTTAAATAATTCCATGTCTAATGCTGAAGAGGGTTGCATTTTCATGGGGAAAGCAACCGAGTTATATGCGTCGTGACTGGTGAAAATGCTCCTCATGGTTCAACAGAAATGAATAAGATTGCACATAGTAAAACGTAACTTTGTCGTTTGCACAGGAAGCTCCTCAGATTGCTGAATCTGTGTTGTGCAACACCACCAGTTTCTTTCTCACACCGCTACCGAATCCTTGAAAATACTCTTCAGAGCTTACTCTCCCACTCTTCACTTACCGCCAGGCAGGGCTTCAGCCACCTACCATTGCTTTCCAGATAAGGTGAGCAATCAACCACTGAGCCTCCGAAAAGTTCAACATGAGCAATACTGCCAGGTTTTTGAAAGGAAAGGCAGAGGTTTTCACAGCATCTGCCCTAGAAGGCACCATTTTCCCACCGCGACTCGGGCAGGGTAATGTTTTCAAGACATGCTGAACCAAAAGCAGTTCCTTGTACTGTCTGCAGTTAATGAGTGATAACGTTGTTGCAGCTCTGCTGTTGAATAATCGCATGTTGTTGAATCTCAACCCAGTCGTTTATTAAAACAATGTGTTTTTATGAGTGCTGTTTATCTGCTGTGTAATGCTCACAAAACATTTCACGAGTGTGTGCCAGCAGCTACCAAACCGGGGCCAAGGACTGTCTTAATTCTGTCTCGGGAGCGGGGGTGGAGGGTCGGACTTGCCAGCCCCCGGCACTGGGATCTCGTGGGCCGGGACCAGCCTCTTTCACGCTGGCAGCACTCGCCTCCCTTTGAGGCCGGGGGAGCAGGCTGGAGGCCGCAGCGCTCCTCGGGGGCCAGCAGCCTTCCTCCGGGACCGAACCCCGGCGGCGCTGGGGGGGGAGGCAGGGGGCCCGCCTTCGTCTAACGTGCACCGTGCGCGGTCTGGGGCACGCCAGGCCCGCGAGGTCCGAGGGCCCGGACGAAGGGTTTTGCAAATCGTCTGATCGGGGAAAAAGGAAAACGAAGCGCGTTGCTAATTGTTGTTGGCCTGATTTATTCTGCCTCTGGTTCAGTTGATTTTCGGTATGGAACAAATTTCTGCTTAGATCTTTTTCTTAAATGCACTCTAGCCACCTGTTTCTTCTGTTTCACTTCATTTATTTATTTACTGATGAATTGTATCCAGACTGTGCAACACAGATGACGCTTAGGAGACTGGGTTTTACCATTAAGAAACGAGTCCTTTGTGTTTAAAAGCTTATTGAAATTTGTTTCCTTTGAAATTCCTTTGGAATCCTTATTGAAATTCTTTGAATTTCAGTAAATTCTTTCATGCACATAATTGTTAAAGGAATCTCAGCTGCTGTATTGATGTACTGTGCTTCACTGCTCTTGCAAGGCCGAAGCTTGTTCCTTAAAGCTATAAACACAGATGCTAATAATGCTCAGATCTAGGAAGTGAAGGGCAAGTTCTGTTTGTTTAGTAGAAACAAGTTCAGAGAAGCCCCTGAATTCCAGGGGTTGGGAGCTGCTCTTTTATTAGGCTTGAATCTATCACTTTTTAGCTCTGTAAATCAAAAAGATGTGATGAGACCTGTGACCAGCATGTAGCTGTTGATTGTGCTCAGAGCTGCCGAGCTGATCACGATGGCTGTGGTTAGCACAACATCAAGCAGTTTCTTAGTGTAGTGCTGATACACTCTGAGATTTAAGATAATGGAGTCTCTTCTAACTGCTGAAAAATGGTATCGGTCTTCAGCTTTAGTTAATAGATGAATGATACGGTCCAAAGAAACGTGTCCCCCTTCGAGCTGGGGGCCGTAGGTGCCCTCCTCGTCTCCGCTGCCAGCTCGGGGTATGCGTTCAAGGGAGGGTGGCAGCTCGTGTTTGCTCCGGAAAAGGCAGAGGTGATTCCCGCTGGATTCCCTGGGATTCTGCGCAGCCGTGTCGGGAGGCAGCGAGGTCAGACCGCGGCGCTTGCTCGTTGCAGCGCAGCGTTAAGCGCCATCCTTTCCGGCTTGGTGTTGCTGAGAGCAGTAATAGCGAAACCAGGCCTTGGCAGAGGCGCAGAGGAGCGAGGAGCCCTGAAGCGCGAGCTGGTGGGGGCCGGGCTGGGCGCTGAGACGCAGCGGTGGAAAATGCTGGTGGCTGCGTTTGCAGCTGGGATCCCCGGTGTCTGTGGGTGATGCCTGGCACGTTCAAACGACACTGCGCTCTTAGGGGCATGCGGGTTGTCCTCTCTCGCCGCGGCCGCAGGCGCTCGGGGAGAGCAGCGCTGGCGTTCAGGAGGGGAACAGGCGCCTGCTCCTCGGGTCCACCCGGGAGGACCGGCATGGCCGCTTGCTGCTCCTCAGGCAAGGCCTGTAGGAACGGCTGGTGCCCCGTAACCCGCCCGGGGCAGGTGGGTTGTCGGCAGGGGTTTGTGTGTGCTGCCCTGGGCCTCTGCTCTGGCGCGAGGTGCAGCCTGCCCCAGGCTCCCCGCTCCGTGCCCTGCCCTCCGTTTCAGGTGGCAGCCATCGGCTCTGCTCTCCTCCTCCAGCACTTGCTTTAACAGGCTGATGTCGCTTGCACTTATTTCATGCTCTCCTGACACCTTCTACCACACTAAACTGGACATGCTGAAAACAAAGAAAGAAAAAAAGAAAGTAGATCCTCTTTTTTATTTATTTTTTACCTTCACTTCCTTCCTAGCCTCTCAACAAAAGACAAGGAGCCAAAATTATTTTTCCCCTTGCTGTGAAACTTGGTGGAGTTTTAAACGCTTTCCTGTGTTTCCGCTTCCAGCGCTGGGAGGTGTTTCCAGCCCGCGGTGCCGAGGGAGGGTGCGGAGCGGCCGGGGGGCGAGCGCTGCAGCCCGCTCCCCCTTGGCCTTGGCGCCGCAGGGAGTTAGCGCTCAGGCTTGGAAGCAGAAACCCTTCGAGCATCGGGCTTGTACACGCGTTCGGTTGGTGCAATGAGAGATCCTTATCTCCTGTAATTGTGCTAGAGCACAGGGGAACTCGCTTCCCCTGCCGCGCTGAAACACGCTTTATAGGCATGAAAAATCCCACCGAATGTGCGGCGTCGGCCGAGCGTCTCGGGCCGAAGAGCGGCGGGGCCGGGATGGAGCCGCTCGTCTTCAGCGCAAGAAGCAGGTGAGGGAGATGTGAGTCACCGCCGCCACCTCCATCTCGTCCCACTTCTCCAGCCGGTGACTGAGTCACGCTCCTGCGCGCCGTCCCCCCGGGGTGGTCCTGGCGCTCGGCTGCCGCTCGCCCTCCGCGTGGGCTGAGCCGCGGGACGGTGGTGGCGGGGAGCAGGGCTGGTCCCGGGGGGGCTCCCGAGCCCCAGGCAACCCCCCGCCAAGGGAACCCCGGCCCCTCCAGCCCGGCCTCCTTCGCCTCCCCCCGTGGCTTCCCAAGCGTGGCCTGGGGGACCCAAAGCGGAGCCATCTGGGGGCCATCGCCTACGTGGGGACGGCAGTGCGGCCACTCGAGGCACAGCATGGCCCCGCCCCGGGCACGGTGCCCCGGCACGGCCCCGTGGGCAACGCAGCTTGCAAAGCCGGGACAGACACCGGCGACGTGGCTCGAGGCCTGGGCTCGCAGGCTGCCGCGGGGGCAGCGGGTTCGCGTCATGCCTGGTGCCCCCCGCGCCCCGCTTGGCCGCGCGGAAGCGAGCACCCCGGGGAGCGGGGCCCGGCCGCGCCAGCGAGCCCTCCCCGCGGGCAGGGTTATATCTGGCCTCCCATTTGCATAGCAGCGAGCCGCGCACCTGGGCAGCTAGCGAAACCCTCCGGGGAGCGAGAGTGCGGAGCCGGCTGCCGCGTCACGCGCGGCCTCGCCGGCAAAAGGAAAGTCCCTGCAGAGAATTGTTTTTAGAGGAACCTGCTGCTGGCGCCAGCCGGCACCTTCGGCCCCGGGGGCAGAGCCTCCGCCCCGGCGCCCGGCTGCGCTGCGGCAGGGAGGGATCCAGCGGCCGGGGACGACGCTCCTCAGCCGGAGATGATGCTCCTTGGCCAGGGATGATGCTCCTCGGCCAGAGACAAGGCTCCCGGGCTGGAGACGGTGCTCCCGGGCCGTGCAGTGATGCTCCTCGGCCAGAAACGACCTTGGCCAGGGACGCTGCTGCTCAGCCGTGCAGTGGTGCTTTTCAGCCTGGGACGATGTCCGTGGCCCAGCTGGAGCCCCGCAGGTGGGGGCCCAGGAGTCCTGCAGCCGGCCCGGGCCGCTTGGCCTCTCCGCTTGCCCCCGGTGCTGCCGCGGGGCCCGTTCCCGTGGCCGGCGCAGGAGGGACGGGGCGTTCGCGGAGCCGAGGCTCCCGCAGGACCCCCGGGGGCTGCAGGGCTGCCCGACACCCCCGGCCCGGTGCATCCCCCCGGCTCTGCTTTGCCGCTGCCCCTGTGGGGCTGGGGGTGTCCCGGGGGGCTTCACCCCTCCCGGGACCCCTTTCCCGTGGCGGTGGCCCCGTGCGGGGGGCCGGCTGGCGTCAGGGACCCCCCCTTCGCCGGCGGCTCCCCGGGCCCGCCGCCCCCTCGCCTGCCCCCCGGAGCGGAGAAAGTTAGTCAAATCGGCAGAAACCGCAGCGGGGGGAGGCTGCGTCTGCGCCGCCGCCGCTTTGATGTCACCCCTGCGCGCTGCGTCCGCAGGTGCCGCGCCGTTGCCATGGCCACGGGGGCCGTTGTCCCCACTTGTCACCGCCTCGTGCGAGGGGGGGGGAAATTGTGCAAGAAAATTCCTCCTGCCCGGAGCCACGTGCGCGGCGGCCGGTGCCCGGCGGTGCGGCCCCGCAGCCCCCCCGGCTCCCCCTGCTCCGGCGCCGCCGCCCCGGGAAGGGTGCCGGGAGCCAGGAAGGCTTCTGAGAAACGGCGCCGGGCGCTGAATCATCCCGGGCCTCCCTGCGGTTTCTCTCTCTTATATCATCTCCCGGGTTCAGTCACGCCAGGCGCCCACGCGAGGCCCGCGAGGCCGGCGGCGGCGGCGGGCACGGCCCCACGTGCTGCACGGGGCAGCCCCGGGCGGTGCCGGACCCCCGGCCACGCCGCCGCGCCACGGGCCCTGCTGCGGGCACCACCGAGCGTCCTGCAGCCGTGCCGGCACCCGGCATCCTGCATCCTGCACCCACCCGGCATCCTGCACCCGTCCCTGCACCCTGCACCCGGCATCCTGCATCCTGCACCCACCCTGCATCCTGCACCCATCCCTGCACCCAGCCACCTGCATCCTGCACCTGGCACCGAGCACCCACCGTGCATCCTGCAGCCCGTCCCTGCACCCAGCCCCCTGCACCCGTTGATCCCTGCACCCTGCGTCAGTCCCTGCACTGAGCACCCACCCTGCATCCTGCCCCCACCCTGCACCCTGCAGCCGGCTGGTACCCTGCACTCGTCCTTGCACCCAGCACCCTGCGCTTAGCGCTCGCCGTGCGTCCTGCACCCACCCTGCACCCTGCTCCAGGCCCTGCACCCAGCGCTGCAGCACCCTGCGTGGATCCCCGCTCCCGGTGCCCCCATGCACCACCCTGCAGCTGTCCCTGCACCCAGCACCCCCCCGCACCCGCCTCCCCCGCATCCTGCCGCTCTCCCTACACCCAGCGCTCGCCATGCGGGCAGCACCCGCCTTCCCCCCGCAGCCATCCCCCTGCCCACCGTGCCCTCTGCACCCATCCCGCGCCGGTCCCCGCGCCCTGCACCCCTCTGCACCCACCGTGCATCCGTCCCAGCACCCAGCGCCCTCCCCGCACCCGCTGTGCACCCTCTGAACCCGCCGCGCACCCTTTGCACCCTGCCCCCGCGCCGGCGCTGCCCCCTCGCACCTGCCCTGCCGCCCCCCTTCCCGCCCGCTGCCGTGGGGCTCAGTGCTGGGGGGCTGCATCCCCCCGGCCCCCCCCCGGCCCCCCGGCATGTCGCCCACCCCAGAGCTGAGGCCAGGGGTGAGGAGGCCACCGCCACCGCTGCAGCCGGGGGGGCCACTGCGTGCCACGGTGCAGGGGACGTGGGGACCTGCAGGGGACGTGGAGGCACACGGGGGGGGGCATCCCCGGGGACCGGGGGGCCGGCGGGGGCAGCTGCCAGCGCTTCCCAGCCCCGTCACGGCCGCTGCACTCTCGGAGGAAGCCGCTGCACCTCTTCACCCGGGGCTGGTTAAAAATACCGCTCCCGATTTTAATACGGCCGCCGCCGCCGCTATTTGGGGCCGGGAGCAGGAAGCGAAACCCCGCGCGGGTCCCGGCCCCGCTCGCCCCACGCCGGGCGCCTCCGAGCGCCCGCTCCCGCCCCGGCCTCCCCGGGCCCCGGCCTCCCCCCGCTGCCCCCCCCCGCCGCGGGGCTGCGGGGGCCCAGGCGTCCGGCGGCGCTAGGCGAAGCCGAGCAGCCGGGCGCCCTGGCGCAGCTTGCGGGCCTTCCAGCGGAGCAGGCGGATGGCGCGCAGGCCGAGCCGCAGCACCGCGTCGCGCTTGAACAGCAGCTGGTAGAAGGCGTCGGTGAGGAGGGTGCCGCTGGGGTCGGCGTGCTTCAGGGCCGCCATCGGCGTGTACGCCGCGTTGGTCTGGTGCCGGAAGGGCGGCTGGGGCGCCTCGATCACCCGCAGCGTGTGCTGCCAGCGGGGCCGTCACCGCCCCCGTCTCCGTCCCAAGCCCGAGCCCCATCCCGGCTCCATCCCCATTGCCGTCGCCATCCTCATCCTCATCCTCATCCCCATCCCCATCCCCATCCCCTTCCCCATCCCCATCCCCATCTCCCTCCCTGTGCCCATCCCCATCCCCTTCCCCATCCCCTTCCTCATCCCCATCCTCATCCCCATCCTCATCCCCATCCCCATCCCCATCCCCATCCCTGTGCCCATCCCCATCCTCATCCCCTTCCCCATCCCCTTCCCCATCCCCATCCCCATCTCCCTCCCTGTGCCCATCCTCATCCCCTTCCCCATCCCCTTCCCCATCCCCATCCCCATCCCCATCCCGTCCCAGCCTCCAGCCTCAGCCCCATTCCCAGCTCCCAGCCCTGTCCCCAGCCCTCCAGTCCCTTCTCCATCCCTGTCCCCATTCCCAGCCCCATCCCTGACCCTGTCCCCCCCCGTCCCCTTTGCCATCCTTGTCTCTGGCCTTGTCCGCATCCCCGTCCCCCATCCCCGTCCCATCCCAATCTCCATCCCTCATCCCCATCCCAGTCCCCATCCCTTTCCTTGTCCCTCCAACCCCTTCTCCATCCCAGTCCCCATCCCATCCCAGTCCCCATCCCTGTCCCCTTCTCCATCCCCATTCCATCCCAGTCTCCTCTCCCATCCCCATCCCATTCCCAGCCCCATTCCCGGCCCGGGCAGGGCTCAGCGGAGTTTGGGAGCGCCGAGAGGAAGGAGGGAGCGGGGAGGGGAGGGGACCCGCAGCCAGGTGCAGCTGGGCACTTGCACCCCTCATTGGGGCTAATTGCGCCCCTCGTTGGGGCTGAACAGGGCGGGGGGGCCGGGGGGGCTGCGGCGGGGCTGGGCCCGGGGGGGCCCCGCACCTCGGCCACCTCCTCGGGGCTCTGGCCCAGGCTGGCGAAGACGTCGCGGCTGCTGCGCAGGTAGAGCTTGGCGAAGATGTCGGCCGTCTCGGGGTCCGTCCGCGAGTAGTCGGCGCGCTCGGCCTCCTCGTAGACCTTCGCCTCGAACGCCGTCGTCACCGGCCCCGGCTCCACCAGGCTGATCCTGCCGGGGCGGGGGGGGGAACACGATGGGGCCCTGGCGTCCGGGAGCCGGGGGGGGCGCCGGGGCCGCGGGACTCACGCGATGTTGAACCGCAGGGCTTGGACCACCAGGCTCTCGCAGAAACCCTCCACGGCGAACTTGGAGGCCGCGTAGACGTCGTTGAAGACGATGCCTGGGCGGGGGGGGGGGCGGTGAAGCAGCAGGGCCAGCCCCGAGCAGCGCCGGGGAAACCGAGGCACGGAGCCGGGGGGGGGGGGGGGGGACACCGCCGTACCCTGCAGCCCCATGATGCTGCTGATGACCACGATGTGGCCGCCGCGGCGCCGCTTCATGTCGGGCAGCACCTCCTTGACCAGGCGGACGAGGCCGAAGAAGTTGGTGTCCATGAGGCGCTGCATGTCGGCCAGGCTCTGGCACTCGACGGGGCCGATCATGCCCACGCCGGCGTTGCTGACTGCGCGGTGGGACGGGATGGAACGGGATGGAACGGGATGCGGTGGGATGCGATGGGACGGGATGGATAGGAGGAGCGGGGCGCTCACCCAGCACGTCCACGCGGCGCCCGGGGAGGCTGTCGACGCAGGCGCGGATGGAGCGCTCGTCGCCCACGTCCAGCTGCTTCACGGCCAGCGTGTGCCCCAGCGCCGGCCCCGCCGCCGCCTCCAGCGCCTCGCGCTTGCCCACGTCCCGCATGGTGGCAACGACTGCGGGCGAGAGGCGGCTCAGCCCCGCGGCCGTGCCGTGCCGTGCCGCGCCGTGCTGCACCGTGGTGCATTGTGCTGCACCGTGCCGTGCCGTGCTGCACCGTGCTGCGCCGTGCTGCACCGTGCCGTGCCGTGCTGCACCGTGGTGCATTGTGCTGCACCGTGCCGTGCCGTGCTGCACCGTGCTGTGCCGTGCTGCACCGTGCCGTGCCGTGCCGCGCCGTGCTGCATCGTGCTGCACCGTGCCGTGCCGTGCTGCACCGCGCCGCGTCTCACCCCGGCCCCGCTCACCCTGGAAGCGCTGCTGCTTGTCCCGCGCCAGCTTCACGGCCAGCGCCAGGCCGATGCCGGAGGAGCAGCCGGTGATCAGCACCGTCTTGGGAGCCATGGCGCGGCCAGCCGTGTCCCCGCGTCCCTCCTGGCCCCGCGGCTTTAATGCCCCCGGCCGCGGCCCGTAATCCCCCCCCCGCTAATCCCCCGGGATTTGCCGGCTGCCACGGGGCTGAGCCGCACGTGGTGCCCGGGGCGGCGGTGGCAGCGGCGCGGGGTGCACAGAGGGGCCTTTGTGCGGGGACGCGGTGGGGACACGGGGACGCTGCCACGTGCCCCCCGGCTCGGGGGGGGGGGAACTGGGGGAAACTGAGGCCGGAGCGAAGCCAGGCAGAGCCGGGGGTCTCGCTCGGGCCTGGCGCCGGGGGAGCCCAGGCGTCCGGGCGCCGTTGGGGGTCTCGGTCCGGCTTTTCCCCGGCTTCGCTTAGGACAGCGCGAAACCGGGAGCTCTGGAAAAATAACCTTTATTGTCACTTGTATAAAACATGTCACAGTTCGACCGGCCTCGCGGGGACGCACGGGATGGGGAGGGGACGCGGTGGCGGGTGCCCCTCGCCCTCCGCCAAGCCGGGGCCAGGGCTGGGTCCCCCCAGGACCCCATCCGTGGGGCTGGGCCCCCCCAGTGCTGGGTGAGGAGTGTGGGGGCCGTCACCGCGGGCCCTGGGTGGAAAGTGCAGGAGTGTGGGGGGCACCGGGGGCCCCGGCCCCACGGCAGGGCCGGCACGTGGGAAGGGACGTGGTGGCTGCCTCGCGCTGGGGGGGGTCCGGGTGGCCCGGGGGCTCCCTCCCTCAGCCCTGTGCCGGCTCCTCCGGAGCCACCCCCGAGGGGCCGCGCCGGGCAGGGCTGTGCCAGCCCGCGACGGCTGTGCCGCGACGGCTGTGCCAGGCTGTGCCGGCTGTGCCCGGTCATGCTGTGCAGGACCGTGCAGGACCACGCCAGGCCGTGCCGTGCAGGACTGTGCCCAGCCATGCTGTGCAGGACCGTGCCATGCTGGCCATGCCATGCCGTGCCGTGCAGGACCGTGCCGTGCTGGGCACACCGTGCAGGACCGTGCCATGCCGTGCCGTGCAGGACCGTGTGGTACTGGCCATGCCACGCAGGACAATGCCATGCTGTGCACGCTGTGCAGGACCGTGCATGCCGTGCAGGACCGTGCGGTACTGGCCATGCCACGCAGGACGATGCCATGCTGCGCACGCCGTGCAGGACCGTGCATGCCGTGCAGGACCGTGCATGCCGTGCCGCGCAGGACCGTGCGGTGCCGGCGGTGCCGGCCGGGCTCAGAGGGCCACGCAGGTGCAGTAGTGCCGCAGCTTGCAGGGCAGGATGCCCCGGTTGATCTGGTGAAACTCCACCAGCTGGATGAGGTCGGCGAAGCGGGTCTGCCCGTCGTCCATGGTGAAGTAGAGCCGGCCCTCCTCCTCGCTCTGCGGGGACGGCGGCGTCAGGCCGCGGCCCCCCCCGGTCCCCCCGGCCCCCCCGGTCCCCCCCCCCGGCCGCGGCCACTCACCGGCAGGATGAGATAGTGCTTGACCTTCTGCAGGTGGCACAGGGACAGCACGAAGCCCTTGGGGTTGCGCTGGCTCTCCCGCACCAGGAAGACGCTGCGAGTCCCGGAGCGGTGTCACCGCGCGCCCCCAGCCCTGGGCGCCTGCCGAGCCCCCCGCCGGGGGTCCTGTATCCCCCCAGGGTCCCCTATGTCCTGGGGGTCCCATATCCCCTGGGGGTCCTGTATGTCCTGGGGGTCCCGTATCCCCCAAGAGTCCCATATCCCCACGGGGGTCCCGTATCCCCCTGTGAGCCCCAGGGCCCCGTATTCCCCCAGGGGTCCTGTATGTCCTGGGGGTCCCACATCCCCCGGGGGTCCCGCATCCCCCCGCCAGCCCCAGGGCCCCGTAGCCCCCCGGGCTCGTACCCATCCACCAGGCCCTGCCGGCCGATGAGCCGCTGAGTGTCCTCGCGGGAGAGGCGCCCGTGGAACCAGGGCTGGGTGCGGTGGATGGCTGCGGGGAGATGAGCTTTACGCGGGGGGGGCCTCGGCCCGTGTCCCGCAGCCGCCGGGGCTGCGTCCCCCCTGTGCCGGGCTGCGGGAGGGGAGCCGGGGCCGGGCTGCTCACCGGCGCTGAGCGGGGAGCTCTGGCAGGCCGCGGGCAGGCTGTACCGGTGCGTCGTCTTCTTCTGGCCGCGCAAAGCAAGGCGGGGGCGTCAGCGGGGGGCACGTGGCCGGGGGGGGGTCCCCCGATGCCCCCCGGCGCCCGCACTCACCCTCCAGGCCTGTGCCTCCTCCAGGGCGGCCGTCAGCGCCTCGCCGGGGTTCTCGAGCACCCGGCCCGTGCACCCCGAGAAGTCCATGGCCACCAGCGCGTTGTCCGACACGCTCCGCTGCGGGGGGGCGGCGAGAGCTGGGGCGGCGGCGGGGGGGCCGGGAGCCCCCGCATGGGGCAGCCGGGGGGCCGGGAGCCCCCGTGGGGGGCACCTGGGGGGCTGGGCACTCACCAGGGGTGTGGGGCCGATCCAGGGGGGCTGGCTGAGCCGGGCCTGCGCCTGCTGGTAGTTGCGGTAGAGCTGCATGCCGTACTGGGGGGGGAGAGTGCTGTGAGCGGGGGTGTCCCCGTGGGGGTGTGTGCCCGGCACGGGGACAGGGACATCTGCCCAGCATCCCTCGGGGATGGGGCATCCATCCAGCATCCCTCCAAAACAGGGATGGGGACCTTTGTCCAGCACGGGGATGGGGACATCCGCCCAGCATCCCTCCATGGGGATGGGGACATCCGCCCAGCGTCCCTCCATGGGGATGGGGACATCTGCCCAGCGTCCTTCCATGGGGATGGGGACATTGCCCAGCGTCCCTCCATGGGGATGGGGACATCTGCCCAGCATCCTTCCATGGGGATGGGGACGTCCGCCCAGCGTCCCTCCATGGGGACAAGGACAGGGACCTCCATCCAGCACCCCTTGGGGACAGGGACCGCATCCAGCTCACCTTGAAGAGGCGGAAAGCCGCCATCCAGCACGCCCGGCTCTGCTCGTCATCGCTGCACAGCAGCTTCAGGCCCTTCGTGCCGCTCCGCACCTTGCAGGGCTGCCGGGAGAGGCACCGTCACGGGGCAGCCCCGGACGGGGTCCCCGTCCCCCTGCTTGGGGGGACCCAGGGCCGAGACCCCCCCCCGGCAGAGCTGGGGCAAAACCCAGGAGTGCCAGCGCCGAGTCCCAGACTCGGGAAGGGGGCCCAGGCGTCCGGGTGCTCCCTGTGCCCCCCAGCGCGCTCCGACGGGCAGGAGGAGCCCCGGGGGGGTCTGCAGCGGGCAGCGCCCTCCCCACCTTGATGCAGAAGCCGAACTCGGTGGGCGTCCCGTAGTGCTTCTTGCCCTGCGTCACGTAGTAGATGTTGGACTCGGTGAGGTCGGCGAAATACTGCAGGTGCCAGGGGTCCTGGGGGCCGGGGGGGCGTCAGACGGGGGCCGGGACGTCTCGCAGCCCCGGGGGGGGCCCAGCCCACCGCCTCGCGCCCCACCTTGGAGGTGCCCTTGGTGGAGTAGTAGAGCCCCGAGCGGCGCAGGGAGAAGTAGAAGCGCTTCCAGACCTTGCGGCCGGCCTCCCGCAGGTGCAGGAAGCCCTGGACCTCGGGGCAGCTCCCGGAGTTGAGGAAGTTCTGGGGGGGGGGACGAGGGGTGACGGTGTGGCCGGCGGTGTCCCGCGGCTCGGCGGGGTCCCGCGGCTCGGCGGCCCCGTACCTGGATGAGCTCCGAGTGTGCCATGCTCTTGTTCGCCTCCAGGCAGCCGGACACCATCACCTCGGGGAAGAGGGACTGCTGGGGGGGGGGAGGGCAGGGGCGTCAGTGGAGACGGACGGGGGATTTGGGGTCCCCCTGGGGTGCCCACGTCCCTGTGGGGCACCCTGGGATGCCCAGGTGCCTGGGGGTTGTCCAGGTCCCCATGGGGCGTCCTGGTCCCTATGGGGTGTCCTAGCTCCCACGGGGCATCAAGGTCCCCATGGGTTGTCCAGGTCCTCATGGGGCACCCAGGTCTCCGTGGGGCATCCCGGGCCCCATCGGTTATCCAGCTCCCCTTGGATGCCCAGGTGCCCATGGGGTGTCCAGGTCATCCTGGTTCCCGTGGGGCATCCTGGTCCCCATGGGGTGCCCGGGTGCCCGTGGGGTGTCCAGGTGCCCATGGGTCATCCTGGTTCTTGTGGTGTGACTGGATCCCTGTGGAGCATCCTGGTCCCCGTGGGGTGCCAGTGGGGTGTCCAGGTGCCCATGGGTCATCCTGGTCCCCGTGGGGCATCCTGGTCCCCATGGGGTGCCCGGGTGCCGATGGGACGTCCAGGTCCCCACGGATCATCCTGGTCCCCATGGAGCATCCTGGTCCCTGCAGGGTGTCCAGGTGCCCATGGATCATCCTGGTCCCTGTGGAGCATCCTGGTCCCCATGGGGTGCCCGGGTGCCCATGGGGTGTCTTGGTCCCCATGGGTCATCCTGGTCCCCATGGAGCATCCTGGTCCCCGTGGGGTGTCCAGGTGCCCATGGATCATCCTGGTTCCCGTGGGGCATCCTGGTCCCCGTGGGGTGCCCAGGTGCCCACGGGGTGTCCAGGTCCCCATGGGTCATCCTGGTCCCTGTGGAGCATCCTGGTCCCCGTGGGGTGCCCAGGTGCCCACGGGGTGTCCAGGTCCCCATGGGTCATCCTGGTCCCCATGGAGCATCCTGGTCCCCGTGGGGTGCCCGGGTGCCGATGGGGTGTCTTGGTCCCCATGGGTCATCCTGGTCCCCGTGGGGTGTCCGGATCCCTGTGGGGTGTCCAGGTGCCCATGGATCATCCTGGTCCCCATGGATCATCCTGGTCCCCGTGGGGTGCCCAGGTGCCCACGGGGTGTCCAGGTCCCCATGGGTCATCCTGGTTCTTGTGGGGTGTCCGGATCCCTGTGGATCATCCTGGTCCCCGTGGGGCGCCCGGGTGCCGGTGGCGTCTGCTCCCGCGGCCGCTTACCCCGTTGCTCTTGAAGAGCTCGTACTTGGCGAAGTTCTTGCGGAAGACGAAGCGGCTGTCGGCGCCCGGGGGCCAGGCGCCCTGCACCTCCACCACCGACTCGTGGTCCTCCAGGCACCGCTCTGCGGGACGCGGGGCTCAGCGGCGGCGGCGGCGGGGGGGCCCGGCCGTGGGGCACAGTGGGGCCCGGCCCCCCCGCCCCGCGCCCCACCGCCCCGCCGGCTCACCCAGCGCCAGGTGCTGGTGCAGCTCCACCAGGGCCCAGCTGTGGTCGTGCAGCGCCTGCGCCCGCTGCGCCAGCGTCTCGCAGAGCTGCCGCGCCGTGGTGGCCGCCGCCGCCGCCAGCGATCGGCACGCGCCGTCCTCGCCGAACACCTTCACCACCTGCGGCACGCGCCGGGCACGGCGGAGCGGGGGGGTCCCCGGCGTGGGGGGCACCTGGAGGGTTTCGCCCGCCCCGGACGCCTGGGGCCCCCCCACCCTTCCCCATTTCCCACCCTTCCCCATTTCCCACCCTTTCCAGGGGATGGAAACGGGAGCAGGGATGTGCCCGGGGGCAGCGGCACTGTGGGGGGCCCAGCCCCCCCCCCACGACCCCCCCATGGTCCATCCCCGCCACGGCAAGCCCTGGGACCCCCTGTGATGAGTGCGTCAGGCCTCAGCCCCAGCCCCGCCTCCCCCAAGCCACAGCCAGGAGGGGACCCAGGTGTCCCCAGGGGACGCAGCCACCTCCCCCCCCCCCGTCTGCGGGGTGCCCGGGAGACTCACGTGGGAGGCGCCATCGCGGGGGGGCCCCTGCCCAGCGGGGGGGCTGCTGAGGATGGGCGAGTTGGAGGGGCTGCAGAGCTCGGGGAAGGGGTTGGGGATGCAGGGCAGCGACGAGGCGCGCAGCTCCTCCGGCCTCCGGCTGCGGGCACAGAGCGGCTGAGCGCGCCGGGCTGCCGTGGCCCCCGGCCCCCCACCCCACTTCTGCCCCCTCCACCTGCTAAACCCCCCCCAACCCCCCCGGGTGGACCCAGGCGTCCGGGACCCCCCACCCACCTGCCGGCGTGGATGAAGAGGGGCTGGGAGCGCTTGACGTCGGCGGCGGGCGGCCCCTCGCCCGCGTCCCGCTCGCCGGGGCCGAGGCCGTGCCCGTGGGGCGGGCTGGCAGCCCCCTCCTGCTCCGCGCCACCGTCCCCGGGGGGCTCCGGGGGGCCGCTCGGCTGAGCCCCCCCGTCCATGGCATCATCTGGGGGCAGAGAGAGGGGGGTCCTGCAGCCGAACGCTGCGCCCGGACGCCGGGCTCCTCGTGCCAGCTCGCGGGGAGCAGGCGCCGGGGTTTGGGGCTGCGAGCACGGAGGCACGCGGCACCCCGGGGACCCGGCCACTGCGCTGCGTGGGCCATGCACCCCGCCGGCCCCCGCGCCGGCCCCACCGCTGCCCGGGGCAGCCCACCCCTGGCACCGCCTGGGCAGTGTTTCCCTGCGCCCAGACAAGCGGTGAGTCAGCGCGTGGCGGGGTGACTCAGCATGGCACCTCCTGCCCCCGCGGCTCGCTCCTGCCCGGCTGCGACGGGCACCCGGGGTGCTACCAGCCCCCGTGGGCCAGTGTCCCCGGCCCCGAGCCGGGCAGGCCGGGGGTGTCGCAGGAGGGCTGAGGCTGGGGGTGTCCGTGGGGCCCTGCCCTGCGTTCACGGCAGGTTGCTGGGCTCGGTCCGAAACAGATGCTCAGCCTGCCACCTCCGACGCCTCCGACGCCTCTCACCGTCCCCGGGGACCAGCCCCCCGGTAGCGAGTGGGGGAGCAGAGGGGCAAGGAGACAGCCCCCCTCCCTCACCCAGCACATCCCGCCAGGCTCTCCCCAGCCAAGCTGAGACCCAGCCAGCTCGTGGCAGGAGTGGGCCTGGCCCCGGGGAGCCCGCTCCCCCCCGTGCTGCAGGAATCCAGTCCGGCTCTTGCGGGCTGCAGGTGCCCTGTGCCCAGGTGCCTGGGTGAAAGCAAAGGCACCTGGCTGGGTCTCCAGGAAACCCCGGTCTGGATCAGGGTGCTGGGAATGGAGCGTGGCAGGTCCCATGGGACCCTGGCAAGGCGTCACCAGCAGCGGGACACCAGCCAGCTCTGCACGTCGGCCCTTGGGATGCTGGCCAGGGGGACATGTCCGGCCGCCATCCCCTGTCACAGCTCACGAGTGCCATCGAGAGCCAGGCCAGGCCTCCTGCTGTGCCCCGGGGTGGTGGCATTTCCGCTGGGTCTCCCGCTGTCCCTCCTGCCCCAGCCCTGATCACTTCAGGGCCCAAATCAGCCTCAAACACCCACGTGTTTCCGGGAAGAGGCAGCTGGGGAGACGGGGAGCATGTGCCCTGCTGCGAGCACAACCTCATACGAGACGCCAGAGAATCCCTGACCCGCCCACGCATCGCCCCACCCCGGGAACTGCTTCCTGGCAGCGGCAGCCAACCGCAGCCCCCCAGGACGAATCCCCCCAAATCGCCACCAAGAGCCCCGGCACCCCCAGCTCCGGCGCTGGGCTTTGCAGGAAGGCCATGGTGAGCCAAGCCAAACTGGGCCGGCTGAGCTGAACCAGGCCGAGCTGAGCTGAGCCAGGCTGAGCCAAGCTGAACTGGGCTGAGCTAAATTGAGCTGGGCCAAGCAAGGCTGAGCAGCGCGGAGCCAGACCGAGCTAAGCCGAGCAGCACTGGGCTGAGCTGAGCCGTGCTGGGCTGAGCCAAGCTGCGCTGGGCCGAGGCTGAGCCAAACTGGGCAAAGCTGAACTGGGCTGAGCTGAGCCAAGCTGAACCGAGCTGAGCCAAGCTGTGCCAGGCTGACCAGAGCCGTGCCAGGCTGAGCCGAGCAGCGCGGTGCCAGGTGGAGCTGAGCCAGGCTGAGCTGAGCGGAGCCGAACCAAGCCAAGTTGGGCCAAGCAGAGTGGAGCAGTGCTAAGCTGAGCGGGGCTGAGCGGAGCCATGCCGGGCTGAGCCGAGCTGAGCGGTGCCAGGCAGAGCTGAGCCGTGCCGAGCGGAGCCGTGCCAGGCTGAGCGGAGCCATGCCAGGCGGGCAGCGGCGGGAGGAGGAAGCGGAGCGTCTCGGAGCCCGGCCCAGACACCTCCTCGCGTCTGGCCAAACCAGTTCTGGCGGCCGCTCCCAGCTCCACCTCACCGCGCTGGCATCCGGGCCGGGGCCGGCAGCGCCGCGGGGCTGGGGGCGAGGAGCCGGCGCCCGCCCGCCCGCCGTGGGAACGGCCCCGAGCTGGCTGGGCCACCGTGCCAGCCCCGCGGGGCGCAGACCTCCCGCGGTGTGCCGTGCCGCGCTGCACCGTGCCATGCTGCACCGTGCCGTGCCGCGCTGCACCGTGCCACGGCAGCACCCTCGCCCGCGGGTGCCTGCTGTGCCGGCCGCTTGCACCCGGTGCCGGCCACCCACGCGTCCCCTGCCTGGGCTGGCTGCTGGGGCCACGCGGCTCCGTCCCGACATTCTCATCGTTTTGGCCCAAAACCGGGGAGACGATTTCCAGCAGCGGGTGCAGGCGCAGACGTCGGCACCCAGCCACTGCCGGGCCGCGGTGCCGGGCGTGCATGGGCCCCCTGTGCCATCCCGTCCCGTCCCGTGCCGTGGGTCCCTCCGGCCCCTGCCCGGGCACCGCCAGCCCGGCCGCCGGTTTAATCATTCACGCCCGCGGCAGCCCGGTGCCCCCGCCTCCCGCGGGCCCCGCGGCCGGGCGAGCGCAGGGTCCAAGTCCACGGCCACCGGCGCGGCCCGGGCTGCTGCCCGCACTCTGCCCGCGGCAGGGCCGCGCTGGGGACGCCGCGGCCGGGGTAGCAGCGAGCACCGGCCCCGTGGCGCCGGGGGTGCCCTGGCCGTGCCGGGGGGCCGGGGGACCCCGCAGGGAGCGGCACAGTCCAGCTGCCGACCCGCCAGCCCCTCACCGTGGCCTCAGGCCACTGCAATGCCGGCCCTGGCCCCGCGGCTCAGCACCCCTGGCTGCGACGGTGGCAACGGTGGGGGGTAAACAGGGTGTCCTGGGGTGGGCGTGGCTATGGGGCAGGGGTCCAGGGCTATGGGGCAGAGGTCCAGGCCATCAGAGCTATGGGGTGGGGGACCAAGCCATGGGGTTATCAGGTTGATGACGGCCCAGGGGCCATCAGGTTTATGGGGCAGGGGACCAGGGCCACCAGGGCCATGGGGCAGGGGAGCAGGCCATGGGGATATGGGGCAGGGGACCAAGGGCACCATGGTTATGGGGCAGGAGACCAGGGCTGTTAGGACTATGGGGCAGGGGACCAGGCCATGGGGTTATGGGGCAGGGGACCAGGCTGTGGGGCTATGGGGAAGGGTCCAGGGGCCGGTGAGGCCCCACGCCGGGGGTCCGGGACCACAGGGGTGACGGGGCCAGGGGCGTCAAGGCGCCGGGGCAGGGCAGTGGTGAGGCCAAGCCTGGCGGGAGAGGAGGAGGAGGAGGAGGAGGAAGAGTGGGGAGCAAGGAGGGCTGGGGAGGGCAGGCCGGTGGAGCGGGGCCCCAGCGTCCTGGGCGTCGGGGCCCCAGCCTGGCTCCTACCTGCAGGCATTGCCGTCCCGCCGCCACTGCCGCCGCGCCGGGGATTCCTGTTTTCCCCAGCCTTTATCTACCTGCGCCAGCTCCCGCCCCCGCCTGACATCACCGCCCGGCCGCCGCGCCGTGGGGCGCCTGCCGTGGGGCGCCGCACCCGGGCCCCCGCCCGCCTGCCCCGGCCCCATGGCCTCGCTGCCTGCCTGGCGATGGGGAGTTTCCCACAATGCCCTGGGGCGGCCCCCAGGGCCGGCAGGGCCCCCGGGAAGCCGAGGTGGGGACCCACACATCCGGGCCCCCCCGGGGTGCTGGGCTGGCCGGAGGGGGGGGCATGTGGGTCCTGGGGGCAGGCCGGGGCTGGGGCAGGCCCCATGGCGTGTGGGGTGCCACGGAGCGGGGAGGCCAGGGATGTGGGGGGCCCATTGGGGAGGGTCCATGGGTGGAGGTGTGGGGCTGCCTCTGGGGGTCCCACCAGGGCCGTGGGGGCCCCGTAAGGTCCCCATGGGGGCTGTGGGGGTCTCCATGGGTGCTGTGGGGCTCCTGTGGTGCTATAGGGTTCCCATGGGGCCATAGGCCCCCAACATGTTCTATAGGTCTCCCATGGGTACTGTAGAGCTCCCATAGGTGCTATGGGGCTCTCATGGGTGCTGTGGGGCTCCCACGGGTGGAAGGGGCCCCCATGAGTGCTGTGGGGCTCCCACAGGTGCTATGGGGCTCCCATGGGTGTACAGGGCTCCCACGGGTGCTGTGGGGCTCCCATGGGTGTGTAGGTCTCCCACGGGTGCTGTGGGGCTCCCACGGGTGTGCAGGTCTCCCATGGGCGCTGTGCAGCTCCCACGGGCGTCGCGGGGCTCCCGCGGGGCCCCCGTCGGTGCGGGGCAGCGGCGCCGCTGCTGCGCGCTCCTCCCGCCGGCAGAGGGCGGGCGCGGCGGGCGCCGAGCAGACGAGGGGGCGGGGCAGCGGGGCCGGAAGCGCCGCGCTCACGTGAGCGGCACCCGGAACCGCGCGGCAGCCGGCAGCGGGCGGCGATGAGCGCCGGGGCTGGGGACGAGGCGGCGGCGGCGGCGGCGGCGGCGGCCGGGTCTGAGCCCGAGCGCCGGGTCCGCATCGTGGTGGAGTACTGGTGAGTGCCGGGCCCTGCCCTGCGTCCGGCCCGGGCCCGCGGCCGCCTTCCCCCGGGGCTGGGGCCGGCGGCGGGGCCTCCCGGGGGCGGCGGGAACCGGGTGATTTGGGGGAGCTGGGCGGGGAGGGGGACGCAGGGGGCTGCGGGGCTTTTCGGGGGGTTGGAGGGTGCGGAGGAGCCGGAGGGGGGCAGGTAGCCGGGGTTGGGGGGTTGGGGCAGGAGGGGGGGCCGCGCGGGGCTGAGGGGGTGGGGGAGCGCGGCGGGGGGGCAGAGGGGTGTGGAGGGAGTGTGAGGTGGCGGCAGCGCTGGGGGGCTGGAAGGGGGCTGTGGGGCTGGGGGTGGTGGGGTGAGGGGGGCTGTCGGGGGCCCCTGGCCCCCCACCCCCCTGCCCCCGTTGCTGACCGGCTTCTCCCCCGGTGCCCAGCGAGCCCTGCGGGTTCGAGCCCACGTACCAGGAGCTGGCGAGCGCCGTGAAGGAGGAGTACCCCGACATCGAGATCGAGTCCCGACTTGGCGGCACAGGTAAGGCCCCGCGCTGGCCCCACCGCGCTGCCTGTTTGTCCACCGCTGCCGTCGGGGCAGCCCTGGCCTGGCCCTGTCCTAGACTGCGGTCTCTCAGCCCTGTTCCCCAGTAACGTGCGGGGCGGGTGGAGGGGCTGAGTGGGTTTAAAGCTTATGGTGGAGGTGAGTCTGTGATTTTGGGCTCTGCGTCGAGGCTCCTGGGGTGGTTTGTGCATTGCATGTGTGATAGCTGCACATCACGGGGGCTGTTGCTGCCCCTCACCAGCGTCTCGGGGGATGCAGAGGCTTTCGGGAGCCTGGGGGTCTGCCAGGAGCAGGGCAGAAGCCATCACATCTCTGTGTGCCTGCTGGCCCAGTCGTGCCGCACGGGGAATGTTCTGGCGGGTCTGGGGATAACCTGGACCCAGCCACCGTGTTTCTGCCTCTCAGATGCTCGTTGCCACCACAGGAACGATTGTGGAACTGCTCTGGGGTTTAACAGCATGGCGCAGGGCAGCGGCACGGCTTAAGCTTGGCTCTGCGTGTTTTTAAGGTGCCTTTGAGATTGAAATCAACGGGCAGCTGGTCTTCTCCAAGCTGGAGAACGGAGGCTTTCCCTACGAGAAGGATGTAAGTACCGGGCCCAGCGAGGTCCTTGCGTCAGCCGTGTTCGACGGGCCCTAGAGGGAGGCTTGTTTTTGCAGCGAGGTCTCCGGTGACCGTTTTTTCCCTCGGTGTCTCCGTTTCATCACCCGTGAGTTCTGCAGAGCTCGGAGGGTGAGGAAGCCTCGTGGTCCCACCACGCTCTGATCCCACCTGCCTCCCCCGGCAGCTGCCACTCGCACAGGGGAAGCGGGCCAGGTTCCTGGAGCTCTTCTCCCGTCCCTTCAGCCCCGCTGTTAGCGCTCCGGGCCCAGGGTGCTGTCTCACCTTCACCCTTGTCGCGTTTGAGTGCCGGAGACCGGCATGTCGCCCTGCGAGCTGCTGCTCGAGGCCGGCTGCTCAGCGCCACCCCTTCCCCTCTGTCTCCTCAGCTGATCGAAGCGATTCGCAGAGCGAGGAATGGGGAGCCGCTCGAGAAAATCACCAACAGCCGCCCGCCGTGCGTCATCCTGTAGCCCCGGCTGCGTCCCCGTGCTGAGCCGGGGTCTCCCGGCGCCCGCCGGCCGGCCCGTGCCCCCTCGGCACCCCCGTGCTTCGCTCCGCTCTGCCCCCGTTGGCTCCCTGCGCGGCCGGGGACGTCGGGGGAGCGCAGGCGCGTGAGGAGACCCTGGGAAGGCCACCGCCCGGCGCGGCCGGGCCAGCCCTGCCGCGATAGCCCCGGGGGGAGCGTGCCGGCCCGGCCCCTCAGGCCGCGCAGCCGAGATCCCGGCTCTTGCGGACTCCGGATCCAGGCTGCTCGACGCGCCGGGGGCAGCTGAGGTGGCCGCGTGGCTGTGCCGTCCCCGTCGGTCCCGGCCCGCTGAAGGGTGTAACCGTGGTACCGCCCAGCTTCCCCGAGGCAGGGCGAGCGCTTCCCCGCCTGCCTTCGCCGTCCCCTTGCCTCTCTCCGGGCTCGGGCTCCTCCGAGGGCCCAGCAGGGCAGGGTGGCGCGGGGAAGGGCTTTCCTCCCCTACCCGCTGCGGTTCTGGGGCAGTGCCACGAACCCTCGGTGCCTCCCGTGCCGTGGGGCCCGTGAACGTGCTGCCCAGCGCGGGAGCCAAGCCCAGCGTACGCAGGGGACTTTGCAGGTTCAGACTTCCCAGGAGGTTAAAGCAGAGGAAAACCACTTTCTGTAAACTTTGGCATGGTTCGTTAATGATTAAAGTCCCTCCTGTCACTGTTTAAACTGGTGCGAAGGCAGCGGGGACTGGCTGCCCGCTCTGGGCATGGGAACCCCTGCTTGGCTCTGTCCCCAGAGCCAAGAGGGTTATTTAACGGCCGCGAGCTTCCCCCTCCTCCCCTTTCTCAGGCTCCTGCGCTTGGCTCTCGCTTTCTGCCTGTCATGACTCTGCCCTTCGCCACGGGGCAGCCGAGCCCGGGGGGAGCGTGGCCGCGCCAGGGGAGTGCCGGTGCGGGGGGCCGGCGGCACCCGCGGCGCCGCTCCCCTGGCGCAGAGCCTGCATGCCGAGCCGAGGGTGGGGCGCCCTATTTATTCTATACTGTGTATAAACCCGACGGCCTGGTGCTGAATAAAGGAGAGAGGAGAACGTGGCCCTCCTTCGTGTGCCTCCCTCGAGGCGGGGGTGGGACGCGGTACCACGGCGCGAAAGCAGGGTTAGCTCGGGCCCTGTCTCCCACCTGCCCTGTCCTCGGCCAGCGGCCAGGCGGGTTTAGGGCTTTCACCTCGCAGGTAAGTGGGTCCTGCCCTCTCTCACCCCCTTGGGTGTGAGCTGAGCCCAGCAGGGCCAGGAGGGGAGGGAAACGCTGGTCCCTGGGAGACGGAGGCGGCTCCCTGGCCCCGTGTCAGCTGCCGAAGGGCGAGGGCGGACGCTGGAGAACGCGGGGAACCAGGCAGACGAGTGGAGTAGAAAAACAATGTACAATTATCAAATATACATCTAGGTGTGATACAGTCGGCTTCAAAACAATCCAGCAGGTGCCTGGGCCGACGCAGAGGCCTGGCGGCTGCGTCACCCTGGTCTCAGTGCAAGTCTGTGTGTCCCGGCTCGGGGTCCGGGGTGGGGAGGGTGACGTGAGCGAGGGTCCCGGCAGGGACCGGACTGGGCCAGGACAGGTCCGGAGATGCAGGGGGTAACGGAGAAGTCCTCGGGCCACAGCTGGGGCAGGGGACGAGGGCTGTGCGCCGTTAGCTTGATTTGGAGCCCAGCAGGGCTGGGGAGGGAAGCAGCGGCAGCGGGTGTAGAAAACAGCAATAAATAGCACGGCGGCGAGGAGGTGTGCGAATCCGGCCGGCTCCTGCCGCGTCTCCGCTCCCCGGCTGTCGGTGCTGGCAGAGGCGTCTCCGGAGCCCGGGCGGAGGGCGGCTCAGCTGGGCGGTGAGCAGCTCCGGGGGCGTCGCTGCCTCTGGCTTCCCTCATCCTTCTCCGGGAGGGTCTGCGGCTTTTGAGCCCGGCGCTCGCAGGCGGCAAGGAGAGGCTCGCGGGGGGCATTCGGGTCACCCCTGCCGGCTCCGCAGGGGCTCAGGAGCAGCAGCTGGCCCTGCCTGCGCTGCCGCGCTCTGTCCCACGGTCCTGGGCTCTGCCAGCCCCTCTGCAGATGCCCCCGGGGCCAGGGGACGGCCGCCAGCCCCAGCCCAGCCCCACGTCCGCCGGCCGCCGCGCGCCGGCCCTCCCCGAGCTGCCTCAGTGAAGGGGTGTCTCCGCGGCCCGGCCCTACACGGCCGCGTCCGTGGGCCGCGCCACGGGCTCGGCGAGGCCCAAGTACTCGGGGTTCTCGGCCGTGGGCGTCGCGCCGGCCTCGGGGCCGCCGGCCTTGGAGGGGTCCTGGTTCCAGTAGTAGGGGTTGTCGAAGGCCTGGCTGAAGGGGCCGGGGGGGCCGGGGGGCGCCAGGTACTCGGGGTTCTCCACGGCGTGGCCCAAGGACCCCGCGAAGGGGTGCTTTGGTTCCTTGATGAGCCCGTTCTTGCCCTGGTGGCCCTTGGGCTTGTCCGGCGGGGACGGCGGTGCTCGGGGGTGCCGGGAAGGGGAGCGGGGCTCCCCAGCCTGGTTCACGTACTCTGTGGGGACAAGGGGCGCGTTAGGGGCCGGCCCAAACCGTGTGCAGCCCCCGGAGGTGGTGGGGGCTGCCAGAGGGCTGCAAGCTGCCCCCTCCCACCCCTTCCTACCTGGCACAGCGGCGAGGGGGGCTGGGGCGGCGAAGCCGTCGGTCTCCAGGCCCTCGTTCTCGTCGCTCGACAGCCCCGTGGGGTCCTCGCTGTACCGCTGCGGGGTGCCGGGCTCCCGCGCCGGCGGGCTCTGCGAGGCCCCCTTGGCCGCGGCATCCCCCTCCAGCGCCTCCGGAGCGGGGCCCTCCGGCCCCTCTGCCAGGCCCTGGGGCGGGAAGGGGAAGGCGGCCGCGTCCTCGCTCCCTGCGTCCGCCGGGCTCTCCGCGGTGCTCTGGGTGCGGGACGGGATACGGCGGTCAGGCACGGCGCGAAGGCCAGGGCTGCTGCAGGCCAGGGGTCTTCCTGGGGTCTGCAGACCCCAGGCAGCGTGAGGGACTTCGCACCCGATGTCCCCCCAGCCTGGGCACGGCTGCAGCCTTGCCCGGCCCCAGAGGTGCCCGGCAGCGTTGGCACCGGGTGACCCAGACCCTCTGCCAGGGACAAGGGCTCCGGGCGGCCCGTGCCGACGCCTGGCCCTGCCCCGCGAGGGAGCCGCGTACCCGCGTGGAGGAGATGCGGCTGCGGTAGGTGGTGGAGGTCTCGGCGCTGAAGAAGCCTTGGTGAGGGACCAGGTACTCCTCGGCGTCCACCAGGTCGTTCATGTCCTCCTCCTCGAGCAGGGCGCGGTAGAAGGTGCTGTCGATGGAGCCGGGCAGCCCGATCATGTCGTTCTGGGGACGAGGGAGGTGTCAGTACCCGCATCCAGCCCCGAGGCCCCGGTGAGGGGCAGGGCCCCTGGGGACCCGCATACCTGGATGACCACGAAGCGCTGGGGGTCCCGGGCCATGCGGGAGAACTCGGTGACCAGCTCCCGAAACTTGGGCCGGCACTCGGAGTCGATCATCCAGCCTAGGGCAGAACCAGGCGCCGTGAGGGCCAGGGGCACCCTGGGGCTGTCCCCTCCCCGCGGGACGAGCGTCCCCATGGCGCCTCGTCCCGTGTCCCCGGGCCGTGTGTCCCCGCCGTACATTTCACCATGATCATGTAGACGTCGATGGTGCAGATGGGTGGCTGCGGCAGCCTCTCGCCCTTCTCCAGCAGGTCGGGGATCTCCCGGGCCGGGATGCCGTCGTACGGCTTCGCCCCGAACGTCATCAGCTCCCACACGGTGACACCTGCGGGGGAAGGTCGGGGGTGAGCGATGCCCTCGGTCCCCGCTGCGCCGCCCTCGGCCCCGCGCCCCGGGCTGGGGCCACCCCGGCGTACCGTAGCTCCAGACGTCGCTCTGGTGCGTGAACCGCCGGCGGAGGATGGACTCCAGCGCCATCCACTTGATGGGGACCTGGGTGGTCAAGGCGAGGTGAGCAGCCGGTCTGGCCCTCCCCGGGGGTGACGCGGTCCCTGGTCCCCACCACTTTGCTCCCCTTGGTGCGGTGGCAGCCTGGGGCCGCCCCGGGGCAGGGTCCCCGCGTCCCCAGGCCCCACCTTGCCGCCGTCGGCGTGGTACTCGGTCTCGTCGATGTCGAGCAGCCGGGCCAGCCCGAAGTCGGTGATTTTGACGTGGTTGGGGCTCTTGACGAGGACGTTGCGAGCGGCCAGGTCCCGGTGCACCAGCCGCACCTCCTCCAGGTAGCTCATGCCCTGGGGGCGGCAGGCGTCAGGCTGGGCCAGGCCCCCGGCGCCCCCCCCGCCGCGTCCCCCGCGCCGGCTCCCTCCGGATGCCCCGTCCTACCTTGGCGATCTGCACACACCAGTTGAGCAGGTCCTGGGAGCCGATGCGGTCCTTGTTCTCCCGCACGTAGTCCAGGAGGCAGCCGTAGGGCATCAGCTGCGTCACCAGCTGCACCGTGGAGGTGAGGCAGATGCCCAGCAGCCGGGACACGTAGGGGCTGCCCACCCCCGCCATCACGTAGGCCTCCTGCGGGCAGCGAGGGGACCGGGCTGGGTGGGGGCCGCGAGGACGTCGCCGTCGCACCGGCCCCCGCCTCGCACCGGCCGCCCCTGCCCGCCTGCACCGCTTGCCGGCTGCGCACTCACATCCAGGATCTCCTTGTTGGCCTTGGGCGACGTGTTCTCCCGCAACACCTTGATGGCCACGGGGATCTTCACGCTCTCCCCGTCGGGGATCCAGATGCCCTACGGGGGGGAGGTGGTGAGGGGGCGCAGAGCGGGGACGGGGTGGGGACGGTCCCAGCCCGCCGGGCGATGCCACCTGCCCCTCACCTTGTAGACGGTGCCGAAGGCGCCGGAGCCCAAAACCTTCACTTTCTTGAGCTCCGTCTCCTTGAGGATGCGCATCTGGGCCTGGTTGGGCAGGGCCCCGCTGGGCGTCAGCGGCTCCACCAGCTGCGGGACACAGGCGGGTGAGGGACGCCGGCGCCGGGCTCCCCGCGGTGCTCGGCTCCGGCCGTCCCGGGTCAGGCCACCGTGCCGCGGGGAGAGCCGCGGGTGCCGGCTCCGCGCCGCCCACCTCGGTCTCCTGCAGCAGCCGCCGCATGGTGTGCTTCCGCTCCTGCTGCCGCCGGCGCTTGACGCAGACGACGGTGATGAGCAGGAGGACGACGACCAGCAGGGCCCCCACCACGCCGGCGATGATGGACGTCACCTGGCTGCAGGACAGCAGGTGACGGGGGGGACGGGGACACGGGGGCAGCCGAGGCAGAGGAGCCCCCTCGCACCCAAAAAGCGGGGGGATGTGGGGTTCCTGGGCGCGTACCTTGGCTTCTGGTCCACGGGGCAGCCGTCCTCGTCCCGGATCGTGCACCTGGGGACACAGAGCGCCCGTGAGCTGCCGCCGGTGCCCCCTCCCTCCCTCCCCGCGCCCGGCGCCCGGCCGGCCCCGGACTCACGAGTGGGTGCAGTTGGTGGGGCAGAGCTGGCAGACGCCGTCCTCGTCCGGGTACTTCCAGACGGGCACGAAGGAGGCGTCGGCCTTCACCCCGCTCGGGCACTTGCGCACGCAGTTCTGGCCGTCCTTGTAGTGGGCGCAGGCCACGCACTGGTCCGCCTCCTGCGCGACGGGGGGGGGGGGGGTGAGGGGCCCTGGCGTCCGGGGGGGGGGGGCCGGTGCCGCCCCTCCCTGCCCAGGGGATACCCCCAGGGGATACCCGTCCTCACCGATCCGAAGCAGGTCTCGGTGCCGTTCTGGGGCTGGCACTCGGGGTGGCAGGGCAGGCACCGCGTCCCGTTGGCGTGTTCCCGGACGGCTCTGGGGGGAGGCGGGGGTGAGCGCCGGGGGTCCGCGCCGGGGGGGGGGGGGGGGGGAAGGTGCCCTGCCGAGCTGCGCTCACCCGTCCAGGAGGTTGCAGGAGGCGACGCACTCCTGGCCGCGCAGGAACCGCTCGCAGGCGACGCACTGGGTCGGGCCGGGGCCCCAGCAGTACCCGTTGGCGCAGAGCTGGAAGCAAACCAGCCCCTCGCTCTCTGGAGGGGGGGGCACCGTTACCGCCGGGGCTGGGTGCCAAGACGGGGGGCCGGCGGCGCGGAGGGGCAGCGCGTGGGGCCGCGGGGCGGGAGGGCAGCCCCTTACCGCACTGCTCCGGGGGCTTGTTGTGGGTCTGGAAGAGGCGCTGGCGGGGGTTGCGGAAGATGCTGTCCCAGGGCACCTTCTGGAGGAAGCAGAGCTGGGGGTTGTGGTGGACGAGCACCATGCCGCTGCTGATCTCCCGCAGCGAGCGCAGCCCCAGCGCCGTCACGGCCAGGTCCCGCAGCGTCAGCGAGTAGGCGCCGCTGCAAGGCAGGGCCAGGTGAGCGCGGGGGACGGGCACGGGGCCGGGCACGGCCGCCCTCGTCCCCCCCCCCCCCCCCCCCCCCCGCGGCCCCCCGCCCGCTCACTTGTGCAGCACGCGGCCCCGGATGACGCGCAGGTTCTGGAAGACGCGCAGGTCCGGCAGGCTCGGGGGCCAGGCCGCGATGTACAGGAACCCTGCGGGCAGCGGAGCGGCGTCACGGCACGGCGGGGCGTCCCTGAGCCCCCCCGGGCACCCCCCCGTCCCCGGCACCCCCCCGTCCCCAGCGCCGTGGCTCACCCGTCAGCTCCTCCAGGCTCTCGAAGGTCCAGAGCAGCTTGGGGTCCAAGGGTGCCGTGTTGGTGCTGGGGTCCCTGGCAGCGGGGAGGGCGGTTGGAGGGGGGCAGGCCCGGCGCGGGGACCCTCCCCGCGGGGGGGCACGGCGCGGCGCGGCGCGGGCGCTTACCCGGCGAAGGTCTCGGGCAGGAAGGCCAGGCTGCCGAAGATCTTGGTGCAGCCGGCGAAGTGCTGGATGTTGGAGGCGTTCACGGCGCGGACGCCCTTGAGGAAATCCACGCCCAGCCCGTAGCACACTGCGGGCAGAGCAGGGGGGGGGACATCGCGCGGGGACCCCCCAGCGCCGAATCCCTGCCCCGGGGCACCTCCCCGGCACTGCCGGGGCCCCCGGGGAGCCTGCAGCCCCCCGGTTAACGCAGGGAGCCGCCGGGGCCGTTTTACCTTCCGGGCAGGGCTTGCTGCACTTCTCGCACTTCTGCACGCTGTTGACGCTCACCTCCTGGCTGTTGTGGGGGCACACGAGGGTGCAGGAGCCCACCTCCGTCGCCAGGTAGTTATCTGGGGCAGGGCGGGGGGGTCAGGGCCGGCGGGGGGGGCCAGCGCGGCGGCCCGCGCGCCCGGGCGGCGCGGTACTCACAGGGGCACTGGCTCACGCAGCTGGCGCCGAAGGTGTAGCGCCCGTCGCGGTTGGGCACCGACTCGAAGGTGTCCGAGTTGTAGATGACGAGCGGGGGGCAGTGCAGCTCGCAGATCCCGCTCCGGTTGAAGTTCAGGCAAGCCTGGGGCGCGAGCGGCCGCCGTGAGCCCTCTGCGGCATCCCCGCGCCCCCGGGGCCCCCCCCGGGCCCCCCCCCGGCCCCCCCACGCACCAGGCAGTCGGAGTGCTTGGGGCCGGTGCAGCCCGCGGCGCACTGCTCGTGGCAGCAGTCCGTCGGCTTCGTGCCCTTGCACCGGGGGCACCCGTGGCAGATGCTGTTTGTCACTAGGGGGGAGGAGGAGTACACGGTGGGGACGGGGACCCCCCCCCGGGCTGCCCCCAGCGAGGGGGGGGGGCGTTGGGGGCCCCACCCCAGGCTCGACCTGGGTGCTGGCCTGCCGGAGCCCCGGTGCCAGACCCACCCTGGGACCCCCCTGCCCCGCCACATCGCAGCTGGGGGGACAGGGACCGGGGGGGACAGGGACCGGGGGGGGTCCCTGAAGGCTTTGGGGGACAGATGGGGCATTCATGGGGCAGGGATTCGTGGGGGGGCCAGGGCAGGGAATTTGGGGGTCTCTGGGGCAGGGATTCATGGGGGCAAGTGGGGATCCCCAAGGCAGCGGTTTTGGGGGTGCCCAGGGCAGGGATTTGGGTCAGCTAAGTGGGGGGGTCCCTAGGGCAGGGATTTTGGGGGTGCCCAGGGCAGGGATTCAGGGGTCTCTAGGGCAGGGATTTGGGTCAGCCGAGGGGGGGGTCCCGGGGCAGGGATTCTGGGGGTCCCCGCGGCCAGGGTCGGCGCGGGGTGCCGTACTCACGCGTCTGGCAGTCCTGCGGCCCGTCGCCCCAGCAGTGCCCCTCCGCGCACACCTTCCGGCAGTCGGGACCTAGCCGAGGCGGGGGAGCGTGAGCGGCCCCCCCATGTCCCCCCCCCCCGCCCCCCCCGGCGCCCCCCGCGCGGGCTCACAGCTGCGGCTGCGGGCGCTCTCCACGCGGGTCTCGGCGCGGAGCTCGTTGTGCCGGTGCAGGATGTCGGCCCAGAGGATGGTCTCCTGGAAGCAGAGCTGGGGGTTCCTCTCGATGCGCACCCCGCCCTTCAGGATCTCTGCGGGCCCCGGCGCCGGCGTCACCGCCCGGCCCCGGCAGCCGGCCCGCGGGGACACCTGGCCCCGGCAGGGACCAGAGGGGACACCCGGCCCCGTGGGGACACCCAGCCCCGTGGGGACACCCGGCCCCGGCAGGGACCAGAGGGGACACCCGGCCCCGTGGGGACACCCGGCCCCGCCAGGGACCAGAGGGGACACCCAGCCCCATGGGGACAGCCGGCCTCGGCAGGGACCAGAGGGGACACCCGGCCCCATGGGGACACCCAGCCCCGCAGGGACACCCGGCCCTGGCAGGGACCAGAGGGGACACCCAGCCCCATGGGGACACCCAGCCCCGCGGGGACACCCGGCCCTGGCAGGGACCAGAGGGGACACCCAGCCCCATGGGGACACCCAGCCCCACGGGGACACCCGGCCCCGGGCAGGGACCAGTGGGGACCATCATCTTTGTGGGGACACCCAGTCCCGGGCAGGGAACACTGGGGGACTGGCAGCCCCATGGGGACACCTGGCCCTGGGCAGGGGCCAAGAGGGGACACCCAGCCCCATGGGGACACCCAGCCCCAGGCAGGGACCAGAGGGGACACCCAGCCCCAGATGGGGACCAGCAGCTTCAAGGGGACACCCAGAACCAGGCAGGGACCAGAGGGGACACACAGCTCCATGGGGACACCCAGCCCCACGGGGACACTGAGACCTCGGCAGGGACCAGAGGGGACTGGCAGCCCCACGGGGACACCCAGCCCCACAGGGACACCCATCCCGCTCGTCCAGCCCCGAGCGGGGCCCGGCCCCCCGAGCACCCCTCCGCGGGGGCCGTCGCCCACCTGTGAGGTGCCTCATGCCGAGCTGGCGCAGCCCGGGGGGGCCGCCGGGGCCGCCGTTGCCCAGCACGGCCAGGGCGTAGCGCTCCTCGAAGAGCTGCGTGCCGCGGATGATGCGCAGGCTCCGCAGCTCCAGGCCGCTCACCCGGTTCTCGGCGATGAGCACGTAGCCCTGCACCTCCTCGATGTCCTGGGGACGGGGAGGGGGGGGGGACGCGTGAGGCCCCCGGCGGGCGCCCAAGGCCTCGCCCGGGCCCCCCCGGCCCGCTCACCCGCAGGAAGGCGGTGTCGGCGCCGGCGGGCAGGTGGGTGAGCTCCAGGTTGCCCTGCACCACGCGGCAGCCGCGGTAGAGGTGCCGCAGCGTCTCGTAGTGGCTCTCGGGGCTGGAGGGACGCAGCAGCTTCATGTCGGTGCCGGTGCACACTGCGGGGACAGAGCGGGACGGCGGCGCTGGCTCGGTGGCCGGGGGGGGGGACACCCCGCCGTGGCCCCGCGGGAACCCGAGCCGGAGCGCCGGCCTCCGCAGGAAATGCCGCCGAGGCCGCCGCCGCCGCCAGGGATCTCCGGAGCCGCTTCCAACAGCTTCCGATGGGCTTCCGGCACCGCCGCTGCCCCGGCCCCGGGGACACGCGGCTGAGTGACCTCGCGCCTCCGGCCCTGTCCCCGCGCGGGGCGGCCCGGCCCTGGGGACATCACCCCGGGGTGGCCCCCGCCACCGCCCCGGGGCCGGGCGTCGCACGGGCCGAGCCGGGCTGGGAAACCGGCTCGGGGAGGTGGGAGCGGCGAGGCAGGGCGGGGGGGGGGGCACCCCGGCATGCGCCCCAGCCCCGGCGGGGGCCGGGCTGGCGTCGGGGAGCCCCCCGGGCACTGCGTGCCGGCGTTCCCGCGAATCCCGGGATCCGCCGGGGCCGGGCGGGAGCGGGAGGCTCTGCCCACGCCGGCGGGAGGGGGAGCGCCGAGACAAGACCCGATTGTTGCGCGGCGGCGGATGCCGGGAGCCTCCTCGAGCACGCGGGGGAGACTTGGGGGGGGGGGGGGAACGGCTTGGGGGACCCCCCACCCACCGCCACCACCCAAACCAGCGGCGCCGGGGGCGAGCTGAGACCTGGCGCCGTCGTGCCACGGGTGCCCGCCCTGGGCCGGGCGGGTGAGTCACGGCCGGCGGGGTGGCACGGGGCCCCCGGCCGCGGCCGCCCGGCAGGAACCGCCTTTTCAGGTCGGGCGTGTTTGGGGAGCGAGCGGCTGACGCAGGGGCCGCCACCGCCACCACCGCCGCCGCCGGGCCTCGGTTTCCCTGGCGGGAGAGGCCGCCCGGCCCGGCCAGGCCCCGACGGCCGCCGCCATCTCCTAGCGACCGCCCGGCCGGCCCGGGGGGCCCGTCCCCGCCGCCGTCCCCGTGCCCGCCGGGCCGCCGCCACCGCGGGGAAACCGAGGCACGGCGGTGGCGGCCGTCCCGCCGCCGTCCCCGCGGCTGAGTGACAGCGCCCGGCAGCTGCCCGCCGCGGCCACCTGCCCCGTCCGCCCGCCGCCGCCGCGGGCCGAAGCTCAAGGCCACCAGCGGCACCGCCGGGGGCGAAGGGCGTCCGCGGGGCCCGGTGCCGCCCGGCAGCTCCCGCCCGCGGCCCTCGACGCCCGGCCGCCCCGGGGGGGCCACGTGCCCGGTGGCGTCGAGGGGGCGGCCGAGCCCGGGCCGGGCCCCCCCCCCCCCCCCCCGCACGGAGCCACTGCGGGGGGGCCCATCGCCCCCGATTGGGGATGGGGGCAGGGAGCGGTGCGCGGGGAATGCTCCGCGCCCCGGGACCCCCCCGACGGGTGCAGCCCCCCCCCCGGGGTGGATCCCCCGCTCCCTTCGCGGCCGGGCCGGGCCGATGGCAACCGGCGGGGTTGGAAGGGGGGTGGGGGTGTCCCCGACCCCCCCCCCCGGGCTTGGCGGCCCCCCCTGCCCGCGCCCCCCCCCCCCGCACAAAGCGAGCGGCGCCCGGTGCCGCGATCCCTCCCCCGCGCTCAACTTTGCGGCAAGTCCCGCCGGGGGGGGGGAGGAGGGGGGGGGCGGTGTCCCCGGTGTCCCCGGCGTCCCCGGGACCCACCTTCGGTGGCGGCGGCGGGGCCGAGGGCGGCGAGGAGCAGCGCGGCGCCGAGGCAGCGGCCGGCGGCGGCGGCGATCATGGTGCTCAGCGCGGGCCGCGGCCCACGGCCCCGCCGCGACCGCGCCGGCCGCTCCGCCGAAGTTTGCGGCGCGGAGCCGCCGCCGACTCCCGCCGCGCTCCCGGGCTCCGCCTCGCGGGGCCGCGCCGCGCTCCCGGCCCGGGCCAGGCCGCGCCGCTCGCTCCCGCCGCCGCCCCCGCGCGCGCTCCCGCCGCCGGACCCCCCCCCCCCCCCCCGCCCCGTCCCCGTCCCGCCCGGTCCCGCCCCGCCCCGTCCCGCCGGGCTCGGCTCTGCCCCGGCCGCGGAGGGGCCCCGGGTGCGGGGCAGGGCGGGGGGCCGGGCCGGGCCGGGAGCGCTGCTGCGGGGACGGCGCTGCGGGACAGCCCGGGGCACGGCGCGGCCGGGGGGACCTGTCCCGGGGGACGGGGGCAGCCCTGGGGTACGGGACGGTGCTGGGCTGCGGGGACAGGGGGACAGTGCTGGGGTTTGGGGACAGCCCTGGGGTTTGGGGACAGCCCTGGGGTACGGGGACAGGGGATAATGCTGGGGTACGGGGACAGGGGGACAGTGCTGGGGATTGGGGACAGCCCTGGGGTATGGGGACAGGGGGGCAGCCCTGGGGTTTGGGGACAGCCCTGGGGTATGGGGACAGGGGGACAGCCCTGGGATCGGGGGACAGTCTTGGGGTACAGGGACAGGAGGATAATCCTGGGGTATGGGGACAGCGCTGGGGTACAGGGACAGTGCTGGGGTATGGGGATGGGGGACAGTCCTGGGTTATGGGGACAGTCCTGAAGTAGGGGACAGTCCTAGTGAATAGGGACAGTGCTGGGGTATGGGGACAGGGGGACAGCCCTGGGGTGCAGGGATAGACCTGGGATATGGGGATAGTTCTGGGGTATGGGGACAGTCCTGGGGTACAGGGGACAGTCCTGCAGCATGGGGTGGATGGGGGACAGCCCTGGGGTACAGGGACAGCCCTGGGGTACAGGGACAGTCCTGGGACATGGGGGATAGTTTTGGGCTTTGGGGACAGTCCTGGGGTACAGGGACAGTCCTGGGACATGGGGGATAGTTCTGGGCTTTGGGGACAGCCCTGGGATACAGGGACAGCCCTGGGATATGGGGACAGGGGGCAGCCCCGAGGTAGGGGACAGGGGGCAGCCCCGGGGTAGGGGACAGCCCCCGGAGCACCCTCTCTGCCAACAGCCTGGCAGCGGACAGCAGGGCGCTGCCGAGGTGGCCCGGGGCTGGCGTTTGTCCCCACGCCGGGACCATCCCGGGCACGGGGGGGACCTGGCTCCGCTGCGCGGGGGGGAAGCGGGGCTCCGGGCTCCCGGCGGGGCCGGGGGGCGGCTCGGGCCGCGCTCCCGCGCGCCGCCATGGCCGGCCGCATTCCCGCGGCCCCTGGGGAGCGCGGCGCAGGGAGGGAGGGAGGGAGGAGCCGGCCTGGCAGGGCCGCCGCGGGGCGGGCGCGCTGGGCCGCGGCCCCGCCGGAGAATGGGCCCCATTCACGGCCGAGCCCCCGGAGCCGCGCCGGGGGGGCCTCCAGCTGCCGCCGCCGGCTGCCTCGCCGCTCCGGCTCGCCGCCGGCACCTGGTGACCGCCGGCCCCGGCTGCCCGGGGCCCCGCGCGACTGCAAGGCGCCGGCAGCGCAGGGGCGACGGCGGCCCCCGGGCCCGGGGCGGCGGGAGCCCCCAGGCCCTGGGCCGCCCCGACCCCCGGGCCGTGTCCCATGAGCCTCTGGGTGGGGCGCTGTATCCCGTGATCCTCCCCGGCCACAGCGGGGCGCTATATCCCGTGGTGCTCCTCGGCCATTGGGGCGCTGTATCCCTTATGCCTCCAGCCATCGGGGGGAGCTATATCCCGTGATGCTCCATGGCCATTGGGGGCGCTATATCCCGTCATGCTCCCCGGCCACAGGGGGACGCTATATCCCGTTATGTTCCTCGGCCATGGGGGGCGCTGTGTCGCTTATGCTCCCCGGCCATCGAGGGGAGCTATATCCCGTGATGCTTCCCGGCCATTGGGGGCGCTATATCCCGTCATGCTCCTCGGCCACGGGGGGCGCTGTGTCCCTTGTGCAGCCCGGCCTGCGGGGGCGCTATATCCCGTGGTGCTCCGCGGCGCCGCAGCGTTTCCGGGGCAGCGGCCGGAAGCGGCGGGACCGGGCGGCGATGGCGGCTCGGGGCGCCGCTCGGGCCGCGCTCCTGCTGCTGCTGGGGGCGGCGGCGGCGCCGGGCCCGGCTCGCGGCTCGCAGGGCGACCGGGAGCCGCTGTACCGGGACTGCCTGGCCCGCTGCGAGCAGCGCAACTGCTCGGGGGCGGCGCTGCGGCACTTCCGCGCCCGCCAGCCGCTCTACATGAGCCTCACAGGTACGGCCGGGCCCGCCCCGCGCACCCATTGGCTGGGCGCGGCGAGGCCACGCCTCCTGGGGAGGTCCCGCCCCTCGGAAGCCCCGCCCCCTCCCCCGCATGGGGCGGGCGAGTGGCCCAGGGGCTGCGGGGACGGGCTGGACCGTACTGGCGGACACTGCGTCGTGCTGGGGTCATACTGGGTCATTCTGGGGGACACTGGGCCATGCTGGGGACACTGGGCCTTCCTGGGGGCATGCTGGGGGTCACTGGGCCATCCTGGGGGTCACTGGGTCATATGGGGGGACACCGGGCCATTCTGGGGCCATCCTGGGGGTCATTGGGCCATCCTGGGGGCATGCTGGGGGTCACTGGGCCATCCTGGGGGTCACTGGGTCATATTGGGGGACACCGGGCCATTCCGGGGCCATCCTGGTGGTCACTGGGTCATATTGGGGGACACCGGGCCATTCTGGGGCCATCCTGGGGGTCATTGGGCCATCCTGGGGGCATGCTGGGGGTCACTGGGCCATACCGGGGCCATCCTGGAAGTCACAGGGCCATACTGGGGCTATACTGGGGGTCACTGGGCCATCTTGGGGGACACAGGACCATTCTGAGGCCATCCTGGGGGTCACTGGGCCACGCTGGGGGATATTAGGCCACCCTGGGGGCGTGCTGGGGGTCACTGGGCCATACTGGGGCCATGCTGGGGAGTGCTGTGTCACGGTAGGCGTCATTGGGCCACACTGAGGCTGTGCTGGGGGGTGCTGGGCTGTGATGAACCACTCTGGAAGGACGCTGAGCCGTACTGGGGGGTGCAGGGCCATGCTGGGGGACACTGGGCTATACTGAGGGTGCACTGGGGCCTGCTGTGGGGCACTGGGGAAGGCTGGAGCCCAGGCTTTGCCCATGCCTGAGCCCAGCGCACTGGGGATCCCGCCAGTTGGGCAGGGCCAACCCCCGTGGGCTCCTGCTTGCCCTGAGCTGGGCCCAGCACCCCCAGCTGCCGTGGTGTTCAGGCTGCACTGCCTAATGGCCACACCAGTGTCTGCACTGGGATTGACTGGAAGGGGCTCTGTGGCTGGGGACGGGGCCCCCAGGAAGGGCTGAGCCCCCGAGGGACCCTGCCCCATCCTCGGAGGCCTGTGCTGGCCACTGGCTCCTCTCCCCCCGCTGCAGGCTGGACCTGCCGAGACGACTGCAAGTACGAGTGCATGTGGCTCACGGTGCGGGTCTACGTCCAGGGCGGCTACAAAGTGCCTCAGTTCCACGGCAAGGTGAGCGGGTTGGTGCCGGCGCCATGCACGCAGGGGGGACGAGCCCCCGGGGCCCCCCCCCCGCTCCGCGCTGTCCTCCCCTGCCCCAGGGAGAGCCCCCACGATGGGGGTGCCAACGCCCGACCAGGGCCCGGTCCCGCCTCGGCTGTGCCCAGCAGCTGCTGGGGACCGCGTCCGGCAGAACAGCGCGATCCGCACCGCTAACGTCTCTATCGTCCGTCTCCCTCTTGTTTTCTGTTCCAGTGGCCCTTCTCTCGCTTCCTGTTCTTCCAGGAGCCCGCGTCTGCCTTCGCCTCCTTCCTCAACGGAGTCGCCAGCTTTGTGATGCTGCACCGCTACAAAGCCTCCGTCCCGCCTTCCTCGCCCATGTACCACACGTGCATCACCTTCGCCTGGGTGAGCCGCGCGCCCTTCCCCGCCGCCGCCGGCACCGCTGCCGGGGAGGGCAGGGCTGCAGCGGGGAGCCGTCCCCTGCTTCCCCACGGCCCCGTTCAGCCTGTGCCGTCCCCCCCTTCTCACGGGGACCCTGAATCCCCCTGAATCCCCCTGGCACCGTCCCCGCGCCCCACAGCCGTCCTTCTCGGGGACGCGCGCCCTCCTCTGCCGCCCGCGCCGGCTCTGCCAGGCCGAGGGACGGGCTTTGTGCAGCGGCTTCTCACCGGGCCGCGAGCGTTCGGTGCCTCTCGCCGCGGTTGTCTGCCTGCGCCAGGGCGGGGGGACGTTGCCGCCGGTGAACACAGACCTGCGCGTGGGCGGGAGCCGCTTTCCTCGCCCCGCGGGGGCCGTCTGGGGCCCTGGGACGCGGGGGCTTGGCCGCTCGCCGCCCGGGTCGCTGCCGGGGCTGTCGCTGCTTATAAAACCATCCGGGCACAGGACGAGCCCTGCGGTCCCGCCGCAGCACGGTGTCTTCCTGCGTGGGAGAGCCGACGCCGGTTCCCGGCGGTGCCGCTGCCCGGGCAGCCACGGCCAGCGCGTGAGCGGCAGCGGAGGAGGTTCTGCGCTCAGAGCAGCGCTGGGCAGGCAGCGCTTGCCTGGGCATCCTCTGCCAGAGAGCAGAGTCTCGAGGGCTTTTAAATAAACAGCTGATCAGCAAACGCTGCACAGCTCCATTAGCTGCCGCCTGCCCCGGCAGCTCGCGTCTCCAGATCCAATTTTCGGGGCACTCTTGTTTGATAATGAGACTGACAAGCTGGTTAGGGGGAACGTGATTGAAACTAGTAATTGGCACTTAGCTAATAGCGATGGCTGTTTAATCTCTTCCCATCCGGCGTGCCGCGGTTAACAAGGCGATTAAGTGTAGCCGCACCGGTTCTCGCGGCTCTGCAGACGGGGTTTGGCGTCGGAGCGGTCCCGGTCTCATGGATGCCGTGGGCCGCGGCCCTCTCGCCGGCCGAGCCTGGCGTTTGCTGGTCGGGCTGGGACGCAGAGCTGTCGGCTCCCGCCACCCCCAGGGTCGCGATTGCCCCCCCCCGAGGTTTCACGTCTAACCGGCCGCCTCCTCCCTAGGTCTCCTTAAACGCCTGGTTCTGGTCCACCGTTTTCCACACGAAGGACACAGCTGTGACGGAGGTGAGTGTCCCCCCGCGAAGCTGGCGTGTCGGTGGCCGCGGGACTGCCCCTTCCCGACACGCCGCAGCGTGTCCCGTGGCTGCGTCACCCTCTGTCCCCACACCTGCCCGGGGGTCCGGCTGTTCCTGCCTGTGTCCGGAGGAACTCTCCTGCCTCCGGACCGTGCCGGGTTTGTCCCGAGAGCTCCTGAACCCCGGTCTGTGCCGACCCGGCCCTCTGCGCTTCCAACCCGCAGAAACTGGATTACTTCTGCGCGTCGGCCGTCGTCCTGCACTCCATCTACCTGTGCTGCGTCAGGTGAGCCGCGGCGCCGGGCTCCCGCCGGCCTCCGCTCGCCCTCTCCGGCCCCGGCTCCTGGGCACGCCGGCGGGGCCGGCACGACCCCCTCCCTCCTCGCCCCCCAGGACGCTGGGGCTGAGACGGCCAGCCTTAATCGGCATCTTCAGGGCCTTCCTCCTCCTCTTCCTCACCTGCCACGTCTCCTACCTGACGCTCGTCCGCTTTGACTACGGCTACAACATGGCCGCGAACGTGGCGATCGGTGAGGCCGTGACGCGCGCCCGTCCGCCCGCGGGCGGGGGGAGACGGTGGTGGCCGTGGGGGGGGGGGGGGTCCGTGCCGCGCCGAGGGGGTGCTCCCGTCTCCCCGGTGCCCCCCAGGCCTCCTGAACCTCGGCTGGTGGCTGTGGTGGTGCGTGCGGAACCGCCCGCGCCTGCCGCACGTCTGGAAGTGTGCCGCGGTGGTGCTGCTGCTGCAGGCGCTCGCCCTGCTCGAGCTCCTCGACTTCCCCCCGCTCTTCTGGGTGCTGGACGCCCACGCGCTGTGGCACCTCAGCACCGTGCCCCTCACCGTGCTCTTCTACAGGTGAGCGCCCGGGGGGGGCCCGCTCCCCCCGCGGGCACCCGCCGCCGCTCCCGGGGAGCCGGGGAGCCCCGAGCTTCGGCCCCGGCGGCCCCGCAGCGCCCGCGTCTCCTCCTCCTCCGCAGCTTCCTCGTGGACGACAGCCTCTACCTCCTGAAGGCCAACTCGGACCTCTTCAAGGTGGACTAGTGCCGCCGGGGCAGAGCGGGCCCCTCGCCGCCGCCCCCCCGGGGGCTGCCACGCCGCGTGCCAAGCCGAGCCCCGCCGCCCGGCCCCCCCGGGCCCCCCACGCCGCGGGCGCCCGCCGCCGGTGCCTTCCGAGGTTTGCTTCGCTCCCGCTGCTCGGCGCGGGGGCTTCGCCGTGCCGTGCCATGCCGTGCCGCGCCGTGCCGCGCCGTGCCGCGAGGTGGCAACGGCAGCCGGTGCCGGTGGCGCGGGGGGGGGACGCGGGCGGCACGGAGCCGGGGATGGGGCAGGGGTGGGGGGCGCACGGTGCCTGTGCACCGCGGTGCCTGGCGTGAGCGTGAGCGTGTGCGTGTGCGTGTGCGTGTGCGTGTGCACGCTGCGCCGGGGTGCCGCTCCGCTCGCGCGGGCTCCTGGTGTCGTGTGGGGCCAGGGCGGTGCCTTGGGGTGGGGGGCGCCTGCCCCATAGCGGCCCTGGGGAGCCCTGGAGAGGGGCTGCGCCCCCCGCGCCCCCCCCGCGCCCCCGTGTTGTGTCCTGGCCTCCCAATAAAGCTGGAGTTCGACCTGTGTCTGTGGTTGGTGTCGCCCTGCTGCCGCCCTCGCCCGGCCCCACGGCGCCCGCTGCGCCCCACACCCCGCCGTCACCCCCGGCCTGCCCCACGGTGCGCCCACGTCCACCCTGCGCTGCCCCACTGGCTGCCCCATAGCCGCCCCGTGCTGCAGCCCATGCCCATGGTGCCCACCTTGGTGTGCCCCCCACCCTCTCTGCGTGCACCCCGTGCCTGCCCCATTGCACACCCCCTGCCCGCCCCATAGCGTGCCCCATGCCTGTCGCATGCCTGCCCCTTTGCACACCCCATGCCTGCCCCATTGCGCAACCCATGCCCGCCCCATTGCATGCCCCATGCCTGCCCCATTGCGCACCCCATGCCTGCCCCATAGCATGCCCCATGCCTGCCCTGCTGTGCACCCCATGCCTGCCCCATTGCACACCCCATGCCTGCCCCATTGCGTGCCCCATGCCTGCCCCGCTGTGCACCCCATGCCTGCCCCATTGCACACCCCGTGCCTGCCCCATAGCATGCCCCATGCCTGTCGCATGCCTGCCCCTTTGCACACCCCATGCCCGCCCCATTGCGCAACCCATGCCCGCCCCATTGCATGCCCCATGCCTGCCCCATTGTGTGCCCCATGCCTGCCGCATGCCCGTCCTATTGCACACCCCATGCCCACCACACTGTGCACCCCATGCCCACCCCATGCCTGCCCCATTGCGCGCCCCATACCCGCCCCCACCCCGGGACGCAGCAGCTCGCCGCTCCCCACCGCGGTGCCCGCAGCCACCTCACACCGTGCTCTGCAGCTCAAGGTTTATTGGGGGCAGCGCGGGGAGCACCGGCGACGCGGGGGGGGGCTCAGGAGCATCCTTCCGAAATCCGGCTTTGGCAGGGAGCCGGGGGGGCCGGCCGGGGGCTCAGGGCCGGGCCGGGGGGGGCTCAGGCCTCCGGCGGCTTCTGCGCGTGGGCGAAGAAGACGCCGGCGACGTCGTCCACACCGGTCTTGAGGGCGGGCGGCATGAGGTAGGAGCGGAAATCGCGGAGGGCGAAGCCGGCCCCGGCCAGGGCGCCGCGGACGTCGTCCTCAGCCAGCGGCACCACGGGCAGGCGCGCGGCGCCCGCCAGGTAGAAGGACTCGCCGAGGGCGCCCAGCAGCAGCGCGTGGCCGCCCGGGCGCAGCAGCGAGCCCACGTGGGCCAGTGCCCGGGCGAAGCTGGCCCGGTCGGGGCTCACGGCCTCCAGGCAGAAGGCGGAGAGCAGGGCGTCGGCGGGCGGGCGCAGCGGGGCGCCCAGCGGGTCGGGCTGGTGCACGTCGATGGGCAGGATGCGCCGGAGCCGGCCCCGCAGCCGCCGCTCCTTGTCCTGCCAGTGCTCCCTGCGGGGAGCCGGCGTCAGCCCGGAGCTCGGCCCAGCGCCCGCGGGATCGCCGTCCCGCCCGGGGGGGGGGGACGCGGGGCTGGGAGCCCCTGGGGAGCAGCCGGGGGACGTGGGGCCCTGATCCTGCAGGGATGTGGGACAGCGATCCCGTGCGGATCAGCCTGGCAGCTGTGGGATGTGGGGCTGGGATCCCATGGGATCAGCCCTGTGCCCACAGGATTCGGGCTGGCATCCCACAGGGATGTGGCGCTGGGATCCCACAGGGATGTGGGGCTGGGATCCCATGGAATAAGCCCAGCACCTATGAGGATGTGGGGCTGGGATCCTGCAGGGATGTGGGGCTGGGATCCCATGGGATCAGTCTGGCAGCTGTGGGATGTGGGGCTGGGATCCTACAGGGACATGGGGCTGGGATCCTGCAGGGATCAGCCCTGTGCAGGTGGGATTTGGGCTGGGATCCCACAGGGATGTGGGTCTGGGCTCTTGCAGGGATCAGCTCAGCACCTGTGAGGATGTGGGGCTGGGCTCGCACAGGGATGTGGGGCTGGGATCCTTCAGGGACGTGGGGTCGGGATCCCCGGGATCAGCCCAGCACTCGTGGGGATGTGGGAGCAGCCGTGCTCCGAGTGCCAGGCTCGGGCTGGGCTCGGCATCCAGTGCCAGGGGCCGGCCTGGGGGTCCCCGGGTCCCCAACCAGCACCGTGCCTGTCCCCACCCCATCCCTGTGCCAGTGCTGTGCCCACGCCCATCCCATCCCCGTGCTCGTCCTGTCCCCATGCCAGCGCCGTGCCCGTGCCCATCCCCGTGCCAGCACCGTACCTGTGCCCATCCCGTCCCTGTGCCCCTGCCCATCCCATGCCAAGGCTGTGCCCATCCCCGTGCCAGCACCGTGCCTGTGCTCATCCCGTGCCCATGCCCATCCCATCCCTGTGCCAGCACCGTGCCCATCCCGTCCCTGTGCCAGCCCTGTGCCCGTGCCCATCCTGTGCCAAGGCTGTGCCCATCCCCGTGCCAGCACCGTGCCTGTGCCCATGCCCAACCCATCCCTGTGCCAGCACCGTGCCCATCCCATTCCCGTCCCCATGCCAGCACCGTGCCCATCCCCACGCCAGCCCCATGCCCGTGCCCATCCCATCTCTATGCCCATCCCGTCCCCGTGCCCGTCCCGTCCCATGCCCATCCCATTCCCATGCCCGTCCCGTGCCCACCCTCGGCCCTCGATCTTGCAGACGTGCTGGATGAAGGGGCTCCAGTCGAAGGTGCCGGGCTCCCCCCGCGCCCAGCGCCGCAGCTCCTCCCGGTTCACCGCCAGGTAGTCGGTGGCCACGATCTCCTCGAAGTGGTCGCAGGCGCTGAGCAGCTGGTAGATGGTGGGGCCCGAGCCCACGTCGATGAGGGTGCGCCCGCGGATCTCACCTGGGGGGGGGGGCAGGACGCCGGGGTCCCTCACCGGGCTGGGCACATTGGGGGGGGGGGGGGGGGGGGTCTCTCCCACCCAGCCGTGCCTCAGTTTCCCCCGCGGCCGCCTCACCGCTGGCGAAGGTCTCGGCCAGGCACCGCAGCTTCCAGGGCACCACGCAGTCCTCGGAGGAGAAGTCGGCCCGGGGGGGCACGTAGTTGTTCTGCAGGTAGGCGCGGGGGTCGAAGCCCTCGTAGCCCGCGCGCACGGCGGCCAGGCTGCTCATGGCGAGGGGCTGCGGGTCCCGCGCCCGCCCGCCGCCGCCGCCGCCTTATATCCGCGACCGGCCCGGGGGGGGCCGCGGGGAGCCGTGGCCGTGCCCGGCGCCGCCGTGATTGCGGCCATCCATCCCGGCTAACCTGGTTAGCGGCAGCCCCGGGGCCGGGGGCGCGGGCTGAGCTCCGGCGGTGCTGGATCCGGCCCCGTGCGGCTGCGCTGCGCCAGCCCCTGGCCGGCGGGGCCCAGGCGTCCGGGCCCGCGAGGCTGTTCGGCTCCCCAGGACCGTGGGTCTGGCCCCATGGATGGGGGGGGTGAGTCCCCAAGGGGTGGGGATGGGGCATGACCCCTCCCCCCCAACCGCAGCCCATCAGTGCTGCCTCGTGCACATGTCACCAGTGAGCTGAGCGTGCTGGGCCTCAGCCCGCGGCAGGGCCTGGCACCACCTGCCAGAGCAGGATGGGACCCACGGGGCTGGGCACAGGGACAGGGTTTAAGGTCCCCTCCCCAAAAAAATCCCTGGCCACCTCTGATGCCAGTGGTGGTGCAGGATGGATCGAGCCCCTGACGCCAGGATAAAGGTGCCAAAGCCCCGTGGGCGGCATGTGGGGACGGGGCTGGGATGGGGATGAGGATGCGGATGAGGATGGGGATGAGGATGGGGACCAGGACAGGGACGGGGATGGGACAGGCACAGGGAGGGGACGGGGCTGGCGGGGGCCCAGGGACAGCAGGATCCGGCCGGGAGGGAACAGCTAATCTAGGCGCTGGCACTGGGGCCCTCCCGGGCACAGGGACAGGCCGGGCTGGCAAAGGGGGGGGACGTTATATAAGCACCCCCCCCCCCCAGGCAAATAGCAGCCCCCCCGCCCCAAATCCCCACAGGATCCTGGGTCCCTGCAGCTGCAGGCAACAGGCTGTGCCTCAGTTTCCCCGGTTCGAAGCCCAGTGGGCTGCATGGGGGGGGGGGTCAAACCCATCCTTGTGCCCTAAATCTTGCACACCGCCCCCCCCCCCCCGAAGGCCCCCCCGCCCCGAGCAGCGGCGCTGCCAGACGAGGCTGGACGTTTTATTGCAGTACAAAGTCAACTCGGTAAAAAAAAAGCCGCGCACAGAAAGCCGCAGCACAGCTCGCTGCGGGCCGGGGGGGCTCGGATCCCCCCGGCCCCCCCAGGGGAACCGCGGCGCGGCCGGGCCCGGCTCTGCCCCGGGCGCCGCAGCCCCCCCGGCCCCCGCGCTCCCCGCTCCGCCGTGGGGACCCGCGAGTCCGGGCCCCCCTCCACGCCGCCGCCGTCCATCCGCCCACGCTGCTTCTCCAGGGCTGCAGAGCGGGCCCAGGCGTCCGGGCCCCCTCTGCCCCCCGCCGCCGCCGACCTGCTCAGCCCCCCACTAGCAAACTAGCGCCCAGCCCAGCGCCTGCTGCAGCCCCCCGCCCGCGGCCCGGACGCCGGGGCCCCTCAGCCCCGCTGGGCCTCGTGCGAGAGGGAGCGGGAGAGGGCGCGGGGGACGGCGGCCTTGGCGCCGCGCAGGTCGGGGGGCTCGAAGAGGGGCAGGGGCAGCGTGCGGGCGTAGGGCAGCAGGTGCTGGGCCAGCGGCTGCCCCAGGTGCCCGCAGCGCACCAGCCCCCAGGGCGAGCGCTGCTCCAGCACCCGCGTCTCCCCGCGCCGCTCCAGCGTCTCCCGGCGCTGCTCGTCCACCTCCCGCAGGCACCACCTGGGCACCGGCAGCTCGGGGGGTGCTCGGGGGGGCCGGAGCCCCCTGAGCCCCCCCTGTGTCCCGCACCGCCCCACGGGGACCCCAGAGACTCCCGTGTCCTGCACCGCCCCACGGGGACCCAGCGATCCCCCCACGTCCCCCGCTGCCCCATGGGGACCCCAGAGACCCCCATGTCCCGCACCGCCCCAAGGGGACCCAGCAATCCCCCCATGTCCCCCACTGCCCCATGGGGACCCCAGAGACCCCTGTGTCCCGCACCGCCCCACGGGGACCCAGCGATCCCCCCACGTCCCCCGCTGCCCCATGGGGACCCCAGAGACCCCTGTGTCCCGCACCGCCCCACGGGGACCCAGCGATCCCCCCATGTCCCCCACTGCCCCATGGGGACCCCAGAGACCCCTGTGTCCTGCACCGCCCCACGGGGACCCCACAGCCCCATGGGGACCCCGGAGACCCCCCCACATCCCGCACCGCCCCACGGGCATCCCGGACACCCCCCACATCCTGCACAGCCCCATAGGGATCCCACAGCCCCATGGGGACCCCGGAGACCCCCATGTCCTGCACCACCCCATGGGGACTGTGGAGATCTCCCCCCCCATCTCCCTCACTGCCCCACAGGGACCCCAGAGATCCCCCCCAATCTTTCATTGACCCGTGGGGACCCCCCACATCCCACACTGCCCCATAGGGACCGCAAAACGCCCCCCCCATCCTGCAAACACCCCACGGGGACCCACAGCCCCACAGGGACCCTGGAGACCCCCCACATCCCGCACAGCCCCACAGGGACCCCCACGGGAGCCCCAGAGATCCCCCCAGCCCCCCCAGCCCCATGGGACCCCTGGAGACCGTCCACGACCCCCAGCCCCATGGGGACCCCCCACATCCCCAGAGCCCCGTGGGACCCTTGGACGAGCCCCAGAGCCCCCCCAGCCTGCCAGCCCCACGGGGACCCTCGGACACCTCTGGGGACCCCCCCAAACACATCCCCAGACCCCCCCCGCCGCCGCTCACCCGTCCTCGGGCCGGGTGCTGAGCACCAGGTCGAGCCACTCGGCGCTGAAGGACTCGCGGCGCCCCACGTCCTCCTCCCGCAAGCGGCAGCCCAGGCGGGCGCCCGAGAGCAGCCCCCCGCTGCGCACCACCGCGCTGGGCCCCCACATGCCCCCGCCGCCGCTCGCCTCCGCCGGCGCCTGCCCGCGCCCGCCGCCCCCCGCTTTTATGGCCTCCGCCGCCGCTATTTTTGGGACGCGCTGCTGGCACCGCCGGGTGCCAAGGGCCCTCTCGGGGCTGGCGGGGGCGGGGGGGACACGTGCGTCCCCCCGTGTGTGTGCCCGGCCCCAGCCCCGCGGGGACGGGGCGCTCGGGGCCTTCTGGCAGCACCGGCCCCGACAGATGGGGGCTGCGGACAGACGGGCGCCCGCGGGGCCGGCGCTCGCTCACGCGGCCCCCGAGCTTGGGCGCCCGGCGCCCACCCCACGTCCCCGTCCCGTGGCACCCGCATCCGCGGGGATGCACGGGGAAACCGAGGCGGGAAGCTTTGGCCCCGGCGGCCAGCGAGGGGGATGCTGCGGGCAGCTGCCAGGAGCCGCAGGACGATGACCCCGACGGCCACCGGAGGCCGGGGGCCCCGTCCTTGCAGCTGCCGAGCTCTGGGCTCGCGCCCCGCTTCTGCGAGCCGGCGGTCTTGGGGCCAGCTCCCGGCGCTGACGGATGCTTCGGAGCCAGCCCCGAGGCCGGAGCGGGGCCCCCGGCCAGCGCCCGTGGCCCCGCTCTCCTCCCCACCTTTCTTCGATCGATCGGGTTACAAAGGTCGCACGCGGAAAGCAACGGGCTGCAAATAGTGCAAGGCTTTTTATTTTGACAGGTGCCGGCCGGGGGGGGCTCCGGGACCCCAGGGCGGCCGGGCGCAGGGGCCGGGACCCCCGCATGGCACGGGCCCCAGGCACGGGCGCTCCCCCGGCTCCCGGCAGCGCTGCCGGCGCGGGCCCCCGCGTGCGGGCGGCTCCGCGCTGTTTCCCTTTATAGCGCAGAACACGGCACCGGCGCACGCAGGTAGAAAGCAGCCGCAGTCGCCCCCGCAGCCCCCTTCCCCCCCCGAAAAAAAAAGGAGAAAAGTCTCTGCGTAAGGCGAATCGCGCTCTGCCTCCGCGGGGAGCTGCTGTCCCCCTGTGCCGGGCAGCCGGGGGGCTCGGGGGGGGCATCAGCCCCAGCACAGGGGCCCGCGAGCAGCTGCCGGCCCAGGGACTCGGTGCGCTGGGGCTGCAGAAGTGCCAGGTCCCAAGGACGTGGGGAGGGGCAGGAGCCCCCCCCCTTGGGGACACCAGTGCATCTGTGACCCCCCAGGACAGACTGACAGGGGGACGGAGGCCCCCCCTCACCTGCTCTTCGGCCTCGTCCTCCAGCCCCTCTGTCCCCGGGGCGGGGAGGCGGCAGCGCCGGGAGCTCGGCGCCGGGTTCACTGGTCCGGCCCGAAGCCCGTGCGCGGGGAAGGGGGAGGCCGGCGCCGAGGGGGGGGCCGAGCCCGGCCCTCGCAGCGCGGGTTTGGCACGCAGCACAGTGTCGGGGGGTCGGGGCCCCGGTTAGGCGGAGCAGCAGCAGGAGAGGGAGCCGGGCACCCGCGGGCGCCGCGGCCTCGGCTCGGTTAGTGGGGGCAGCCGCCGCGGGGGCTCGGCGCGGCTCCCCCCGGCCCGCGCGAGGCTCTGCCCCGTCTCCGGCCGCAGAGGAATGTCCGGCGAGGGCGGCTCCCCGCTGCTCAGGGTTTGCTCGCGAGCTCGGCGACCCGCTGGCGCAGGTGGAAGGCGAACTCGAACATGGTGGCCGCCAGGCTCTGGTGGATTAGGTAGCGGGGAAGGCGACCCTGCGGAGAGACACAGAGACGTAGGAGGAGGGAGCGTGCATCGCACCGCGGCGGCGGGTGCGTGTAGCCCCCCGGCGTCACGCACCCAAGCCCAGCGAGCCGCTGCCGCGCGCCCCGGGCGAGCTAACGCCTTCACCTGCAACGGGGCAGGCTGGCACCCACGTGCGGCTGCCCCATGGCTGCTTCCAACCCACCGTCCCCGCATCTCCCCGCACCGCCCCGGGCCGGGGGGCTCCTCCAACGCAGCTGCGTCGAGGCCGTGCGCGAAGGCACGCGGGAGCCGGGGCAGCCTGCCCAGGGCTGCTCGGCTTTCGCTGCCGGAGCCGGGCCCTTCGCTCCCCGGCCGGGCTGCCGTGGGTTCGGTGCAAACGGCACGGGGTCGGCCGCCTTCCTGACCCCGCGGTGCCCGTGCGGGGGGAACGGCCCGGCCCAGGGACAGGAGAGCGGTGGCTTTCGCTGAGCTTCCACCTGCTCTGGGGGAGTAGCTGAAACACGCTTTGATTTCTCTAGAAAACCCTGCACGACTCAACCTGAACCACCTCATCCCGTGCTCTATTGTATGAGAGGCATAAAAGCCCACTTCTTCCCTCCGCGGGGGAGAGCGCGCGGGCAGGGCCGCGAGCGCGTCCCCGGGCTTTGCACAGGGGCCGGGGGCAGGAGCAGGTTCCCAGGTCACAGCATTAAGCGCAGGCAGGGAGGGCCGGGGCAGGCAGCTGCCCCTTCCCTAGGGCACAGGGGGACTGGTAGGCAGAGGAGAAAATCCCCCTTGGACTCGGGGCGGGAGGAGATCGGTCCCGGCTGTCGCAGGGAAGCGCTGCAGGGGAGCAGGGCCCCGGGTCCGAGCCCAGGGCCTCCCCGGCAAAGGCCTCTGCCGCGCGGGCTCTGCTCCGCAGCGCGGGGGCGGGAGACGGGGAAGCTGCTGCTCCAGGGGCCATTTCAGACGTCTCTGAGGCGAGCCCGGGGCGAGGCTGCAGCACAGACACAAACACACACACACGAGCGCAAGTCTCGCCTTTCGGTGCGGGAAGGGATGAGCCATGTGCTATAAATATTTCTCCGGGGCAGAGGAAATAGCAGGACAGCGGAGAAGAGGGGCCCGGGCACTAGCAGAGCACCAGGAAGATGGTGGAAGCAGCGAAGAGGCAGGTTATTAATAGCTCGCCCGCTACAGCGTTTCTCCCAGCAGCAGCGGGCAAGCGCTCTCGGCCCGGGAAGCGGAGGGAACGCGGTGCCTTTCCGAGCCCCATCCAGCACAGCCAAAGGGGATCCTTATCCCTCCGAACCAGGCGGTTAGCGGAGGGGCGGAAGAGGCATCGGAGCCAGATCCACAAAGGAAAAACACCTCTGCCGCAAAGCCCCGTGCCAAGCGGTGCAAGGGGCAGCGAGGCCGAGGTGCGGCTGCTCTCTGCCCTTCCCCTGCTTTCGCTTCCCAGCCAAGGGGCTGCCAAGGCAAGAGCTTTTGCAAATCCTTTTCAAACCATTTTACAAGCAACGCAGTAGCTTGATCTACTTGGTGGGAGGGGAGGGCCGTGGGAGGGGAGGGGGCCGTGCAGCGCTGCAGGCACAGGGCTGATGAATGGAGCCTTTGTGCTCGCTGCTGCAGCGCCGTTTCCACGTCAACCCCAGCGCGATTCAGCGGGGGAAGAAAACAGGCCAGCTCTACCCAGCACCTCTCCCCCCGATCCGATCGGATCCGAGCCGCCTGACCCCGGCTCCCGTCGTACACGGCCTTTTGTCTAGGCCACCAGCAAGGACTCGACACGCAGCTCCACAAATAACTCCGGATCTGGGTCATCTCACACAGCCTTTCCCTGCGAGCGGCCACCAGCCCCGCGCTCCACGGGCGGCTGTTTGCACGGAGGTGTCTGGGAGCGGGACGTGCAAGGGCGAGTGAATCATCCCTTCAGCAGGTTCCTGGGAGCAGCAAGCAGCCAGACAACACCTCACATGCCCAGCTATTTTTGGTCCCCAGAGAGAATAAAAATCACCTCTCCCCCAGCCCTGCACACAGAGATGTGAAACCCATAACCAAGATCTCTGTCAGGTAAGGAACGGTTTCCAGACCTCAAACTGGGGTAACTTCACAGGGAACGAGGGTGATTTCAGGTGCTGCTTAACGTCTACCAGCAGAACTCAGGTCCCTTTAGGGCTGCTTTTGATAATGACCATGACTAATCGCTGGCTGCTTTCGAAAGTGGCCAACAGGATTGCAGCCCCCGTATTGCCCACCCGGGGGTACGGAGCAGGCCCTCAGCACGCGTCCTGCGCTACGCGGGGGCCCTCGGAGCCTGCTGATTAACTCTGCCTGTGCTGCGAGCAGCTCTGCTGCGGGCAGGATGCAGCCACGGCGCTCACACACCGGCAAGGAACTCGCTTTACCTTCAGGTCCGTGTTGAGAATCCATATGAACGTGCAGACCCTGGGGTTGCTTGGACACTTCAGCACGATGAATCCTCCAGGCCCGTTCTCACCCCTGGGGAGAAAGAGCAGCACAGAGTCAGTCTGGGGGCTGGCAGGCTGGCTGAAAACGCAATTCTCTAACGCTTTGGGGTGCAGCGCACCGATCCCGCGTTGGCTCCTGTAACAGCCGCCCCCTCCGCCTGGCAGCGAGGGCTGGAGCCCAGCAGGGCAGGAACAGATGTGCAGAGGGCCCGGGAAGGCGTCTGGTTTGGCTGCAGACACGCGAGCAAACACGGCAGGCAGGTTTCCCACAGGTGCCTTGGCAATGGAGGTGCCAGGGCTGCCGCAGGGCGCGGAGCAGCCCCCGCCTCCGAATTGTGCCAGTCCGGCCAACGCCAGCTCCTCACCGAGGGGGGCTTCCACGGCCCAGCCTGGTAGAAGTGGGTGCAAACAAACAGGTCCCGGGAAAGCCGAGTGCCCAAGCAAAGCTTTGGCAGTCAGGACTGGCTCAGCGCGGAGAGCCTTGTCCTCACATCCCCCAGATCCTTCCTGGCACCATCTGATGTGTCTCAGAGACAAAAGCTCTGCTCACACACACAGCCCAAATACAGATTTCCCTTCCCTGTTCAGGAACACAAACTATTTTTGCTGCGTACATTTGTAAAAAGATTTTCTAAACCCTGAAGTCCCCAGCTCCTAAATAGACTGAGGCAGCTATAACGGCTCTGAGTTAAAATGTCAATTACTTTAACCAGATTATTAGGAAAAACAAAGTCAGCGAGAGAAGTGGCACAGCCGAGCCCCAGGCACCGGAGCAGACAGTAACAAGGAGTCCTTGTTTGATGAGACTAATGCCCCCGAGATCCATCACCAGCTGATTGTCCCTTTGGAGGGGGAGAGGCCAAAGACCTGGCAACACTTTGGGACTCAGTCCATCTTTAAGTTGCTTGTTTCACCCATGGGACCATCTCTCCATGTCCTCAGCCTTTAAAATCAGTGACTGGCTTACGAGAAGCAAAAGGCATCTGAGAGGCTCAAAGAAAGACACAGTCAGCTGTTTACTGCCCCTCAGAAATGGCAACTGTCCCTGTTCGGGAATTAGCTGTTACATAAACAGGATGCGGATTCGGTTAGGGTTTGTGCTGTTATTGGTTGGCACCTCCACTCCTCGGAGCAGAGAGCTGGGAAACGCCCAAGCAACACTTAACAGCACGGAGAGTTTCTCGAACAAAGGAAGAAGAACAAGGGAAGCAAGGTTTAGTTCCACAAATAGATCAGCTTCCTCCAAACGGTGCCAGAAAGACAGCAGGGTTTTCATTTAAGTGGCTCTTTGCCCTAAGCTTAAGCAAAGTGTGTGTGTCAAATACCAGCTAAAAAGTAGAATCTACCTCTTACCTGACGTATTTGGAGAGCGGAGGCTTCAGGTTGTGCGTGGTCGATATCCCTGAGGAAATGTACCTGTCTCTTCTTCTCTCGATACGACGCACGTTCACAAAGTCCCTAAGCAAAGGAAGGGCACTGACTGCTTTAAAACGCGCGCAGGACTTTGATGGAGCAGATCAGACACTCCGGACCGCTGGGAGAGGCTGTAGCGGAGGTGTGTCAACACGTGGACAAAACGGAGCCTAGCACTGCCGTCGGGGAGATGGGCTAAGGGACCCCGGCAGATTCTGAGCTCCGAGATTCCTGACGGAAACCTCTGGAGGTCACTTTGGGGGCTCCTTGCCTTTGGGAGCGTCACCCGCCCCGCCAGCCCACCCCGCCTCTGACACTGGGGCAGCCCCCACGGCACAGTGGCACCGCTGGGGCAGAGCGCTCTCACGACCGTCAGATGCTTCTCTCCGTATTTTAGGATGATGCTCAGGGGCTCAGTACAAAACAGAGGAATAAACCGACCTGGGAGAAACAACACCGCCTGCGGCCCCAGCTGCTACGTCGTACGAGACGATCGTATTGTCTTCAACCTGCTGCAGGATCTGAAAGAAAAGAGATTTCCTCAGACTGTACCTGCAGCTCAGCACGGAGATAAAGACCCTCCCTCAAAACAGCACCAGGGCTCAAAGCAGCCAGAGCACCTTTAATAGCTGATCTGAGGCTCCGGGGCCGGAGGGAGAGCTCTCTGCGGGCGCACGCTGCGTTTGTCCCCCGGCCCAGGGCTGGCCCCTCCGAGGAGGGCACAGGCGCTGCCTTCGGATCCCTGCCACGCCAACAGCACGAAACGCCCAAACCGTACCGAGCACGAGCAGCCTTGGCGCAGCCGCTGGCCCGTCTCCCTGCCCACCTCATGGGCTTTTGGATGGGCACATCCATGCAGCTGGCTACCGCAGAGCGTTCGGATCGTACGGATGAACGGCAGAGATTTAACGCCTCAGCGACTCAGATCCAGCTAAGCTCCAGTAGGGCCTGGGCACCACCGACAGCCGGTGTTGGACTGGGAAGCTCCAGCTCTCCGCTCCAAGGAGCTCCTGTGATTAAGCCATCTTTGTCCGGCACGCTCACCTGGCAAGCTGCCACTGTTCTGTTCCACAGGATCATCTTCTCAGGCTGGAGAATAACCTCCTGGTAAACTGTTTCAGCAGAGCACTGCAGGAAAGCCTGAGGACAGAGCCAGAGCAGTTAGCCAGTCCCCTGCTCCCCTTCGTTAAGATTATTTTTAAGGAGCGCAGGACAGATCACAAAGAACTGGGATAAAAGAGGCGGGGAGCAGCGAGCCTGGCCTGGCTCGAGCATGTACAGAGCCAAGGTTGCTTCCTCAGCTCCTCTTTACCCCGAGCTGGGCTGCCCCACTGCCACAGTGCTCGTATTCCCAGGGACCTCAGCTTTAGGCAAACGATAAACTGCTGCCTGCCGCGACCTGTGCAGCGTGCTGGGTGGAAGGGCTGTTACGGCAGGTACAAGAAGGAGCAAGCACTGGTCTGTAACGTGCCGAGCCAGACAGACCTTGGGGCCGACCCAGGCTGGCTCTTCTCCTACCCTCATCCCAGTTTATCAGCAATTCTGGTGTGTGCAATCGCTCTGGCAAGTTGTTGGAAAGCTACCCTGAGCTTCAGCATAGGCAACGTTCATTCCTCCACATCCCCGTGGGACAGAGGATCTTCAGAGGCGAATGGTTAATGCAGTAAAGTGGGACCATCCAGCTTTTCCTCTCGAATAGAGCTGCTCCACTGGCAGCTCCTGCCAGCAAGGCAACATATGCACTGGAACAAAGAAAAGCCACCGCAGCACCGATGCTTCATTAAAGCATGGTTTACAGCCAAGCCACTCCAGCGAGAGGGCACGGAGCGAGGCACTTCCGAGCAGCTCTTCTCAATGCCAGGCAGCAGCAGACGCACTCTCAGCCCTGGTCTTGCTGGCAATTAGTTGCAATTAGCCTCCTTGGTCAGATTAGTCCTAGATGCTGGGGTTGGAAGCGAGTCTCACAGTCACCTGCTCCCACTTCTACCAGCAGAGACGGGGGCCCAGCATATTTGCTGGGGAGGTTGTCTGCCAGCCAAAGGGTTTTCCTGGAGAGAGTCCCTAGAGCGTGCAGTGTCGTTCATCTGCTTCGAGCACAGAGAATGTGCTTTGCAGACTGACCTGTCCTGCCAGAGCCAGGACAGAGCGTGAAGCCTCAACTGAATTGTGGTTCCAAGCAGAGCAGTCAGTTTTTGCCTGTACCGCACAGATTAAGGAATTGATTCAGAAAGGTTCTTACCTTTAAAATAAAGGTCTTGCCATGGAAAGGTATTTCAAAAGTGTAAACAACATCACCAAACTCCTGTGCAAGAAATGAGAGGGTTACATTTATGCTGGCAAGAGAAAATTAATTGCTCCCCTCCAGGGTAAAGTCTGCTAGTCTCCAAACACTGTGCTGTGGCTCCAGGAGCCAGACTGCCTCACGCGTCGTGCTGAAGGACCATCTTCAGCCCTGAACTGTTCCCAGTTCCCCCACACAAGGCAGCAAGCCCCAGTCCTGGAGCTGCACTGAACACATTTCAGATGCACATACACAAATTTCCATAAACAAAACAACACCCAGGGAGGCAGCAGTGTGATGAGACAGGGAAAGAATCCATCTCATGCCAGCCTGCAAACTCCATCTCAAGGTCAAACTCTCTTTGTAGCAAGCTACCAACACCACCATAAGAGAGAGGGGATAGTTTGCCAACACTGCTGTTGTTACCTACATCTGAGAGGAGACTCCCTGGAGGGGTTAGGGATGGACAGATGATAACCTTTCATCATTAGCCCTGTGTTAAACTCTGATTAGTCTATTTAAATCCATCCCCCTTTGGATAAAGAAAACAATCTGCCCAGCTAGTTTGGCATCAAACAATGGATCACTTGACAGGGGAATTTTAAACACCAGATGAGACTGCAGTTTGCAGGACTCTCACCTCAGTCATGTTGTGAGCCCACAAACAGAAAGCAAGGTTGGTTCTAGGGGGCAGAGAGACTGCCCCTCTCTCTCCACCCTTCAGAGAGAGAAGGGAGCCCCAGGCCCCCCCCCCGAAAACTCTGCTGCAGCTCCGGGAACGGGCAGTGGGGTGAGGAGACAGGCAGGGCAGGGCCTGCTTTGCTTTGTGCACCTCTATGCTTTTTGAAGGTGCCACTTGCAAAATGACAGCCAGAGGATGTAATGCAGGGACATGTCCCCATTTACACTCCGCCACCCACAAGGTCCCTTTCCTGGGAAAGGGGACACACGAGCAGCTTTGTGGGATGGGACGGGATGGAAGGAGCAGTCTGTGCCCTGCACGCTCCTGCTCCCACGTGGCCCAAAGCAGGCCAAGAAGGCCAGACCCCAACCCGGCCGGAGTCTCCCAGACCTCAGCACACTCTAAAGCTTCTCGCTGGGGAGCAGGGGCAAAAGCTGCGGCAGCGGGGCTCTCCCACGCTGCCGCCCTGGCCAGCACGCCTCCGCTCCTCCCCACGCCAGCAGACACAGCTCCGCATCCTAACAGCTGCCCAAGGTGAGCTGTCCACCCCTGCCCGCCTGCCGTCGAGAGGGAGGAGCGACGGGCTCTCTCCTGTCAAACAGGAAGGTAATTAAACGTCTAATTAAATAAGAGGGGATTTTACATTTAACTGAACTGGAATAGATTCCTAATTCAATCAGGTAATTGTAACGCTTGTTAATTTTTCATGTCGCAAGGAGGTTTCAAAAGCCCCATTTGTCCTCCAGTTTTTGCTAAGCCATCCGTGCTTTCTGCGGGCAGCGCTGACGGCAAGGTGGGGTGGGGGGACACTTGCATTGTTTTTCTCGAACTTCCAGTTCTCTTCCTGGGCTAGGATTTGGTCCACAACTTCCATCGCTTCTTTGCCTTGGCGGACATATTCTTTCTCCTAGAAGAGAAGGGAGCATTTCACTAGCTGGATTCGCTGTAAGCCTAAGTGTGCAAGACTTGCTCCCCCGCCCAGGGCTGGCAGAGGGAAAAGGGATATCTCCCATCACCACGCTGCAGAAACCTCTTAATTCAGGTCACAGAGGCCTCATTTTGGAGCTTGAAGTCACGCTCCCCGCCCTGGCTTGTATCCACACACCAGCTGTGTCTACCAGTGAGTCTCCTGCCTTCGCGTAAGGGTTTCCAGCAGGGAAGGGCTATGAGATGTGCTGAGCTCCTTTCTGCTGAAGCGCCAGGTCTGGAGCTGCACCGCAACAGAACCACTTGGAAAACAGCACAAAGCAGCCTGTGCCCGGCCAGACCCCAGGGCGGTGGAAGCCTGCCTCGCCTGCCAGAATTCGGCTAGGATGGTTGAGACGATGCCCCTTTAGGCAGCGACCACATAACCAGGGACCGAAGAGGGAAGGGGAGGAAGAGACAGGCAGGGGATGGAGCCAGAATCAGACCCCTGTGGGATGCTGCAGAGGAGGGTCCAAGACCCGGGGAAGTAGATTCAGGCCCCCAAAGGGCCCCCTCCCGCTGCAGCCACAACTAGCCTGGTCCCAGGACGTGTGGGGCACAGGCTGGTGCTGAGGAGCGAGGCAGAGCGCATCAGCCAGATTCCCTCAGAACAAAAGGCTGTGAAACAAGGGACAAGGACTCCTGGCCCTTGGCAGATACAACACCCTAACGGGGCCACGGGGTTGTCAGGTGCCCTCACAGCCTGCAGCCCTGGATCAGCCAGATGGGGCCGGGTTGTGCTGTTTACCTGTGCTGTCAGTGCTTTCCTTCCTGCGCCTTCCTCATCCGACTCGTCCGACCCTAGGGGAAGCATACAATTAACGGGGAGAACTGAGATCCTACTTGTCCTTTCTCTCTTTGACCTTTCCGTGGGGGACAGACAGCATCAGACCCCTGCACCTTATCTGATGGGAAGGGCTGTCAGCAGGGGCAACTCCAACCCGCCACCCTAAACACTGCCCCGGACCCCTCTGCTCCCCGGCGGGCTGACACGCTGCTCTGCTCCCCAGCTGGGCACGAACTGGGTGCCAGCTCCTCCAGCACAACTGCTCCAGCTGACGCCTCCCCGCTCCCGAGCCGGGGAGACCTCCGGAGCACGCGGGAGCAGTATCGCAGCGCAGCGGCACACTGCCAACTCTTATCCTCACCCGCTCGTGGTGACTTGTCCCTGGACCCTCAGCCAACGGCAACATTTTTCAAGTACTTCAGCCACAGCTAAGAGCTTTTAATCTTAACACCACAAAATGCTCCAGTTTCCCCATCGGGCCGAAGCTGGACACGCAGAGCTAAGTTTGACTCCACTCTGCAGACGGCACAGAAGCGGTGAGACAGCACAGCCTCGTCTCCTCTGCCCGGGCACACGCGCCGCGCAAGGAGCAGGGAGCTCGTTTTGCAGTGTCAGCTCTTGGAGGCCCTGCCACCGGCTGCTGCCAAGGGCTGGGCTAACGAGACAGGGCTCGGAGAGGAGGCAATAATAGGGGTGAGGAGACCCTGCAGGAATGTCGCAAGGGGAACAAGCTCAGCAAACAACTCAGCCCGGCTCCCAGAAAGGTTATGGCAGAACGGGAAGCAAAAGCTCGTTACCTGCGAAGGACTCCGGAGGGGAGTAAAACTGCCCATCCGAGAGGGCTCCAGGGTAGAGCAGGGGGCCTCGAGCGGCCGCGGCCTGGGCTGCCAGGTACCCTGGGAACCAAAACACGAGCGTTTCACACATGCAATGTCCAACACCTCCACGCCATGGGGTCCTGGGGTCCCTGTCCCTCCCTCCACCAAATCCACCCCAATTTAACCACCCTCCCAGCCACTTTCTTCCAGACGCAGCTAGTCTTTCCGCACTGACACCAGCCAGCCCACAAGCTTTTCAGCTCCTATTGCCTCATCTTTTGTTTGAGACATTTTATCTGCATGGAGATCAATGGGCTCTTTTGCCTGTCAAATCCAAAGGCGATTAAGCATCTAATTAAATAAGAGCTTCCCCTGGAAGCAATTTGGAACCTGAGCCTAATCCAATAGAGGCATTAAACACTTGATCATTTTTCATCTTAAAGCCTCCCTGCAAGACCCAAACATCCTCTGGTGTTTTCCAGTCAGTCAATGCATTTCTGATCAAGTCTCACTTGATGAATACTTCTTAGTTTATGTGCCATTTCCCAGTCGTCTTTCGTCAGTTAAGACTGGGAGAAAGACAAACTCCTTTGCCTGTAATAAGCACTGCTGCTTCAGGAATGGGCAGCTGTGTTAGTCCAGGCTGGACTGCCCAGAAGGATCCTTGGAAGTTACAGGTGCTCAGAAATTCACTGTAATTCGTAAAGCATTAGGTCAGAAAGACTCAACAACCAGGGACTGTAAAATTTCACCCACCATAACCCATACTGAGCCCCTGTAATATGCTTTGGACTAAAGCACCCTTTTCTTAAAGGTTTCCAACCCAAATCCGAAGACAAGTATCAAGAGATGGAGAGTCCAACAGTCCTGTTGGCATTTGTCCCAATGTTTCAAATTTTCGCTGATGCGAAGGTGAGCTCTATTTCCAATACATCTGGCTTCAGTATTCAGACATTGGGGAATTTGGCATGCTTTTCTCCACCCAATTAAAAGATGCTTTTTATAATCTGGTATTTTCTTCCCCTGAAGGGACTTATATACCATAACAAAATTGAGTCAGGCACTTACCGTCGCAGCCAGCCTGGAGATCGCTTCCCCATAAATGTCATATCTGTCAAGGTGCTGCCAAAGCAGCAGAAACCCCAGGCCTGGTAGTTTAATTTGCCAACTCCTACCAGAGAGGAGCAAAGTACTTACATCGTTCCTCTTCTGCTTCCTGAGTTAGGACTTTAAAATCCAGGAACCAAGTCTCTAGCCAAGCAATGACAAACGAGACGATAGGAAGTAAATAGCCGAAAGCCCCTTTGGTCAGAAGCTGAGTGGAAGAGAGCAAAAACCACAGGGAGTTTATACAAAATGGAAAATAGCAGCATCAAGTAATCACAAAGCAATCCCCTGCGAGCCCAAGGAAACCAACCTCGGAGAGGATGACCTTCACAATCAGGAAGGCACTGGATACCAATGTAGTGACCTGAAAAATAAAATTACACATCTCAGACCCCGCAAATTCTAGGCAGAGAGAGAAAACCGAAAACTGAAAGCAGAAAATTGCCTTCTTACCGCTATGACCCACCAGTGGCGCAGTTTCACGATTGCATAGGCCAGCAGCAACACAAAAAATCGAAAGAAAGCCAAGACCTTTAAAAACAAGAAGCCATTGATACTAGTCACTGCGCTTGCCCCTGCGCCAGGTGCTGTGTGAACAGGGACACGAGACCTCGCCACCCAGACAGAGGAGGTCAACCGTGCAACAGCACGGGGCTGTGACCTGCCCAGTTGCACGGAGCCAGGCCAGCAGCAAGGCTGCAGGGAGAACCCGGCTCCCTGGTGCGCTGATCCTCCCTGCACCGCTATTGCTGCACCACTCCTTGCTTAAGGGCTATTTCCTCACCTGTGGCAATCTGGGATACTCACAAATATGTCAAAGAAAGAAGTCTTAAAACTGTACTCGATGATTTCATTCTTCAAGTTCTTCTGAATGCCATCCTTGGTCTGAATGGAAGACATAAAACGAGAAAATGCTATTGAGTGCAATGATAAGAAACTAATGATAGGAAAAATCCAACCAAGCAGCGTCCAGAGGTTACTCTCAGGTCAGGTTACGCATCAGGCATATAAATGCCTGCTGCAAGCATGACGTGGGCTCATCTGCAAACACAGGGCCATGGGAGGAGACCACAGTCCATTTCACCCTCTGTTTCACACAAAGGAGTATGAATCAGGAATGTTAGGTACATTAAACACCTCTACGTGGAGGCTTTCTAACACTGACAACCAGCTCCTTTGGCCTGGCACACCCACTGCCACTGGATCGCAGCCCTCACAGCCCGAGGCCCTTGATTCCTTGCAGGCCGTTGGACAACATCTCCCACTTGTTCCCACCACTTTCACACGTGGTTTCAGGTGTCAGACTGGAGCTATGTGGGAGCAAACACAGCAAGCGAAAAGCCATAGGAACCAGCTTCTCTAGCGACCTCAGTAACGCAGCCACCGGGCAAAGCTTCTCCCAGAGCTGGACATTCACAACATCTCTCCCGTGCGGGCTCTCGGGGTCACTCCACAACGTGGTGGAATTTAAGCTGCAATCGTCCTCTTTGCACAGAGCACTAAGGGGTCCCCTCCCCTTTCCTCCACGCCAGCTGGCTTCCGACTGCTAGCAGGAACACAGCAGTACCGAATCGCCCTCCGGGAAATCCCACAGAGGAAGTCAACCAGCAGGTTTGAACGGATTGGCAAAGGGGAACGGGGAGGAGAGGAGGACTGGAGACAGGCACACACACACAGAGATTGCAAGGAAATCTAAAAGAGGCAAAGTCACGCACTGTATGGGAGTGCGGAAAGGGCTCACAGAAGCACTCTCCTGCCTCACCCCTAAACAACGTGGGGTCTGACAGCCCTGGTACTTCTGACACCATAAATCCTGTTCTCAGGAGCTTGGAACTGCTGTTTATGAGGAAGTGAATGGCTCAGGTAACTGGAACAAATGTTTCACCTTTAGGCTATTGGTTTGAACACAGCCCAGCTGGCCTGGAAGCTGGTATATGCTGACAGCTGTTTGATGATCTGTGAGAAACAAGTTGGTGGATCTCAGGCCAGTTCTTGGCAGCCTGGTGTCCTGGCACCCTCTTGTCAGACAGTCCAAGGACAGAAGAGGCAGCCATCGGGAAGTGGTCCCTCTAGGTCAGGGCTGGTGCTTAATATTCAGGGGAAGGGGGGCAAAGCAGTTCTGCACTATTGCTTTATCTGATCTGTAGCTTCAGGACTCAAGCCAGCCAGCTTTGCTGAGCTGCCACTGAAAACGTCTTCCCAACACTATTAGACCTCCAATACGAGATGCTACCCGAGGAACGAGCACAACGAGGGCTTTGGATTAAAATTTCTGGGCTGCATTTCAGTTTAAACAAACGCCATTACCTTGAATGAGCAAGAACTGTCTGAGGCATCTCTATCTCTGAGAGGGGCAAGCTCGCAGAATTACAGTTTGCAGGCAGCAGGCATTTAACGAGGGCTGATTTGCTCAGCTTATCTTGCAGCAAAGGGAACCATTTGATAAAAAAAGCATTAGTCACGACATAAACTTGTCGCTCTTCACAACTAGGCAAATAAGCTGTCCTAATAGCCTTAAATATGCAGCATCTCCGCTCAGGGCCCAAATATCACCACTTAGTCACTCATTAATGGTTACCTGCAAGACCTACGCTCAAAATTACCCTGGTGACCAAGCTACCACGTTATTCCTCCAGGGCTGGATTTTTTGATTTGCAGACAAGCACCCTGCCAGAGAACAACAGAGACAAGAGCGTGAGGCCGGGGTCCAAGCCGGGCGCGCGATACCATCGGCACCGCTGGAATGCTGGCCGAGAGCTGCTTTCTCCTAGCTGCGAGGGGGCAGGGGTCTCTCCCGGCTCTCCGCACTGCGCTGCTGTTTGCAGCGGGCAGGGCAAGTGAACTGCTGGCCGAGACAATCTGTTAAGTGCAGACACTGCATGAGATAAACAGGACAGAGATAAGAGCCGCTAAAGCGAGCGCAGGATCCGGTGCTGATAAATAAAGGCCAGACACCACGAGAGCCGCATGCAGAAGCGGTGGGGTCTATCTGTTCATCTTGCCTTTCTGCTCAGGCTTTTTCCGTAGTAGGACACGCAGTACCTGCAGCCCGAAACCTGTCACCAACACGGCTGAAACTAGTCAGGACCAGTTCCAAAAAAATAAAATATAATAAAATAAAAATACAGCCCAGGGACTAACTTCAACCTGACGGGACAGAAGTGAATAAACTGGATTTCCCTGTTCACTGGAACAGTTCACACAGTGAGCAAACACAGCACCCCGGCGCGGGTGTGACGGCAGCGTCGGAGAGGACCAAAACCACTTGTGGTGCCCTTCGCTAGTCCACCCCGACGGCTGAGCTGCATCACCGGTTTTCAGAAGCTGAGATTAGTAACAGTATGTGGGGACCACAGCTCAAAGCCGTTTCTGGTTTTGCCCAGCAGCTGGGTGGGTGAGAGGAAGGTCTGTCCACACATCCCACCTCGCTCCACCAATGCTTCGAGAGCAAGAAGCTCCAGCAAAGCTGGCAGCTGCTTGGCAAACGCAGAAGGAAGCTTCACTTAAGGCAAGGGGAGCAGGAGGGAAATCTGACCAACTGCTCAACCTGGCGATTCCACCAGCCACGGATCTCGTTACACTATTGACACAGAGCGTTACATGCGATGCCGTTAACGACTCTGGACAGCCACAACAGAGCCTGGCTGCAGGAAATGAGCCGGACTTCAGTCTATAACTAACCGCACACTGATTCCTCAGCTGGTGCAAAGCAGCAGAGCACTAGCAAGAACAGACGAGGACTGGGCCCAAGACTTCCGAAACAGAGCAATTAATGCAGATGGACTTGAATTAAAAAAGCGTAATGTTGAGAGGAGAAAGACTCCCTGCATTTGCTTCCCCCGACTTACATTCAGTTCAATTATCCACAGCAGAGAGATGAAGAGCAGATCAAAGGTGACGAAGAGGCAGAAGGTCCTCCTCACGTCTGAGATGGCTTTCCTCTTCTCCGGAGAGAAATAACAGTATGGAGAAAAGCCTGGGCTTTGGGAAAACGAAGTGCTGATGGACGCTATGGCTGGGAGGCTTCGTTCCAGGTCGTGCTGCAAGTCTGTCGGCTTGCTCATCCTTGGCCCAAGCAACTTGGGGCCTACGTCAGTTGGGGCAACATCTGCGAGCTGGTCAGTGCATCACCTGTGGGGAGACACGACGGGGACCCTCAGACCTCAAAATGAGCAGGGACAAGTTCTTAGGTCTTGCAGTCTTGACTGAGACACCCAACCCAGCCTGATCACTGCTCTTGTCAGCTAGAAGCATGTAAGTGCAAAAAGGAAGCATGCGCTCACCACCCCTTCTCCTCCTTTCCCCCTTTGAGGGCAAATATTCCTATTACCAAATCTGCCAGATCCTGTCCGTTCTGAATAACCGCTGGGGGAAGCGGCTAACACCGGCTCTCAGGTTACTGGAGAGCCTCCTCTCAGAAGCGAGCACATCCAGGGCTCTCCCTCCTGCCCCACGTCCCCCCTGTACGCCGTGCTCGTCCGCACAGGCGCAGACCCCCTTCCCCACGCTTGCTGCAGGCAGAAAAGAGCGGCCACAAAAGGCTGAGGGGGCAGGAGGGTCCATGGAGTCGCTCGAAAGTGTCATTTCAATCCAGAGTCAGTCACCCAGAACATGCTCTCAGCATGGGAAGCCAAGCTGGCAGCTACAGCCAGCGGTCAAAGCAGCAGATGGCAAACCCCACGGAGATGCCATGGCAGCAGGGAAAGGGGCCTCGGGGTGTTTTCGCAGAGGTCCGAGCACCGAAAGGAGCCGTTCCTGGGACCCCCGGAGCCACCCGGCACTTCCCCCCCCGCTGCAACAGCCTCGTCCATAGGGATGGACGCGACGTGCACAGGGGCTGGACACTCTGCGCCACGCAAACGTCGTTCAAACCGCAAAGCTCCAGGATCTGATCACCGTGTGGCTGCAGATCGGCCCCTTCTCCGCCCCCGCAGTCGAGAGCGGCGTCTGCTCCCGTCGCCGAGAGGGAGCTGGTTTTTACACCCCTCCGAGCTGCCCGGCTCTGGCCAAGCGCCGAGCGGTGCAACAGGAAAGCAGAAAGGGAAACGGCTGCCTGTTGTCGCAGCCGCCGGGGGCTGGCAGTGCCGGGCGCTGGGACAGCCACGTGAGCAGGTCGGGTGCGCACGAGGTGGGGAGCTCTGCAGCCTGTTTTCGGGCAGCCTCGCCAGCCATTGTATTCAAATTTTCCCCTCCATCAGCAACGCACACGGAGGCGACCGCGCTAATGGACCGTGCAGCCAGGCAAGACAAACAAGGGAGGAGGATGCCAGAACAGGTCAAACCAGGCATCCGCCGGTCCCGGCTTTGCCATCTCCGAGCCACCCACAGCAAAGGCACAATTATGAACATGTTCTTTCCAAAATACCCATGCTCGAGGACATATTGCTTTCCAGGAGCTGGACTCATTGCTGCATTAACCGCTGCCACCGTCCCAGCAGTTCTGCTCTCTCCAGGATCCGAATGGGATCAGGTTTGTCTAAGGCAAATCGCACTTGGGAGCAGGAGGCTGCGGCCAGGCCCTGCCTGAGCAGAAAAGCCCCGAGACGGCAGCCAGACCCGCGGGAAGGGGGAAGCCACGGACCCGGGCGAGGCCAGAGATGCTGCCGAGCCCCTTCCAGGATGGAACAACCGCGAGAGCCGGCCCTGACCGCAGCTCGATCCGTCACCGCAGTCGCGGCTCCCCGTGCAAGCAGCTCTGCGTCCCAGCCCCCGGGGAAAGGGAACGAAGCTGGACTCCTGTCAAGTCGCTGCTCCTCTTGCGCAGAGGCGCTTCGGAAGGAGCTGGAAGACATGTCACTTCGGATAAGCAGCGACGACCGCGGCCCTTCGCTGCTCCGCGCGAGCGGCCCGTCTCAAACTGAGAAAAGTTGGAGACATCTGTGAGCGCTGAATAATGCATCGCCTCACGCACGGGCTGCCTCCCTCTCTCCGGCAGAGTGTCACCGCGGTCTCCGCTCAAACACCGCTTTGCACTTACGCAGCCCCCCCAACTTCAGAGCGCTTTAAGATCACCCTGCGAGACGGCCCGGCCCCGGCCCCAGACGGGCGCCGAGCGGCACCGACGCTGCTCCGCGGCGGCAGGGACGCGGGATGGGACGCAGCCGGCCGGGGCGCCCGGCACGAGCGTCGGGAAGTCCGCAGCTCCCGCAGCACAGCTGAACAATCGGTTATTAAAATGCAACTTTCCGGAGGAGATTTGACGCTGCTTCAGAAGCGTGCCTGTCCTGGAAGTAACACGTTGATGACCAGCTTCTGGGAAAGAAGCAGGGACAAGGGTTTTACCTTCAGAGCAGTAAAAGCGAGGTACAGCGGGACAGGGCAGCACTGTGCCGAAACATTTTAAGCCCAGATGGAGAGAGATATGGAGAGACTGGTTTGCTTCATGCCTTGGGAACGACCTGGACATTAATTCTGAAGCATGAAATGCCCAACCTTGCTCAGCTCCTTTTAAAAAGGAAATCTCAAATCCTTACCAGCGAGGAGGCCCAGCAGCCCCGCGGGCAGGCAGGGTTCAGAGCAGAAAGAGCAGCGCTGGACCCGAGCATGCTTCAATGTGCCTTTTTCTGGGTGACAGATAAATTATTGAGCATCCTGGTGTTGTATTATGCATTCAGACATCCTCTGCGCTGGAATTGCAGCTGAGCCGCCGCTCTGCTTTCGGGGGCCCTCGAGTGCTGCTCCGACGCCGGACCCGGCCGACCGGGGAAGCCGAGCTCAGCAGGGACGGCAGCAGCGGCTCACGCTGCCTGGGGGACCCCGGGACAGCAACGACACTGTCCGGGGGGCACCGTACCAGGGACCCCCCAGGGCTCTGCTGAGTGAAAAGGGAGCTCTAAAGTCCCTAAGGAAACACTCGGTTTCCTCTCGCTGCCCAGGCTCCCTGTTTTGAGCACGAGCTGGTCACTGCCTCTCCCTTAACCTCGTCTCCTAGCGAGGACGAATCTAGGAGCCGGAGTCAGGAGGCTCCGTATCAGCAGACGATGTGTCTGTGCTCTCCCCGCCCGGCCTCCCCTTCGCTACCGGGACACCGGCATCACCGTGCCCCCAAAGCGGTTCTCGTGCTGGGCGTGCTGCGGGGCAGGAGGTGGCCTTGGAGCGCCCGCGGAGCGGGACCGTCCCCGCAGGGCTGCTCGGAGCCGCGTATCAGCTCCAGGAGGGACGGCGGAGACAGACGGACCGCCGGGAGAAGAGGCGGCGTTTCGCCCAGCCCTCGGTGACCGCTGCTCCGGCTCCCGAGCTCGCCCGGCCCGGCGCAGGAGCGGCTGCCGTGCCCGGGAGACACGAGGCAGAGCACCGCGCTCCCGCCTCGCTCTCCCCCCGGCAGCGAGTGGGCCGAGGAGCTGAGTGGGAAGCAAACACGCAGAGCAGCAGCCTAAGTATCGGATGAAATCCCGAGAGAACGCCAAGTGCGAATACCGGCGAGTGCCGCCGCAGAGGCCCGCGCCGCGCAGCCCCATCCCAACGGGACGCCGGCCCCGGAGCACACCGGGGACCCGCACCGGGGCACGGGCCACCCCCGGGAAAGGCCAGGGCACCCACACAGCGCCAGCACCGCCAGCCCCTTCCACTTGTTCTTTTACAGATTCAAATCACAGGCTCCTCATTAGCACACGTTTGCATGTTAATGACATGTCTTACAGTAAGAAGCTTTTCCATCTTGTGACATAGCTTCTCCTTGCCTCCTGCGCCCCCGACTTCCTATTAATGTGTCTTCTCAGATCATATGATTACTTTAACAGTTAATTCTCATGTCACCTCTTTTGATAGTTACAGGCTTTGCACCAAATGCCGCATCAGAAGACAAAACGCCTGGAGAATATTAGAGAAGGATCCTTTTAAAGGCACCCGCTGCAGATGCTTTGCCAGCTGCTAGCACGTGTCCGAGTTTCCTAGAGGGGAGAGGTGCCTTTAGAGCAAAAAGGTAAACATGAAATTAGATGCTAGACCTCGCTAAAAATATGAAGTAATCCCAACTTCTCCAGCAAGGGCTCAACAGGCTCCATAACGTTCACAACTGGCATCGTTCAGCACCGTGCTAAGGCAGTTTTGTCAGCGCACGGCAATCGCGTTTCCGATCGTTACGAGCGGCGCAGCGCCCCACAAACGCGCTGCAAGCCGCAGGCCGCGGTACACAGGCATGGCGCAGCCCTCCGCAGCGTGATTTTCTCCCTGCACGGTCTGGGGGCGATTTTTAAGAGTGCCAATTCGTAGCTTTCCTTAAAGCACCTTCCAGGGCTAATTCGAGCCCATGCCTACGCTGGGAAAGGTCACCGTCCTGGGCACGGTACCCGCCGGCTCCTGGCAGCGCCCACGGCACGGCTGGCCTTGCCCCCACGTGGCACAGCGGACGGACGAGGGGGGCTGCGAGGCAGAGGCCCTTAGGAAACAGCAACGAGGCAGATGAGCTCTTAGCGCCAGGCTGTTCACGCAGTGCTGCTCTTCCAAGCGGTCTCGGGGAGGCTGGCCGGGAACAACCCGCCGCCCAAACGCCGCGTCCCGGCGGGAGCGGTTACAAGGTGCGTCCGTGCAAAGCCCGGGCAAGCTCATCCCCCTCTCCACTTCCCAAGGCAGAAAGGGGAAAATTCCGCTTCTCGGACCGCTGCGTGAAAAGGGCAACGTGTCACTTGGAGGCGGGATTTCGGCTGGGGGAGAGGGGGCTTCTCCCCCAGCAGCTCCCCTCTCGCTGCCCGGCTCCCGCAGCCTACGGGACGCGCTCACGGTGCCCTTTGGACGCCTGCTCGCTCCCCCGCGCTGGGCAGGGCTGTCTGCGTCAGCCGCTCTCGCCGTGGCTGGAGGCAGGAGCTTCCGCCACGGAAGAGGGGTACAGACCGCCGCAGGACCCCGTCAGCGTGCCCAGATCACACACACGCGCCCGGCTCGACCGTGTTTCCACTCATCCCTGCCTCCTCGCACGGCGGCGAGAGGCAGCGTGCCGCTGCTTTGTCGCACCGCTCGCTCCGAGCGGCACGCGGGCTCTCCCCCAGCCCCAGCCGCTCCTGCACGGACCGCTCCCGGCCAGGCGGCTATTTTCACTGCAATCCCTTTGCCCCCTCCACTCTTTCCATTTGCAGAGCACGCCCTGGGGAGCTGGCGGGAGGCAGGCTCCTGGCCTCGGAGCAACCTGACCTTTGGTACGCCGAGGGCAGGAGCAGCTCAGCTGCGGGCTCCCTGCATCCCGGGAAGCAGGCGGCGTTAAGCCTGCTCTGCTCCGAGCCGCGCTCCCGCGCGATGTGTCAGGCTGGAGGAAGCGCTCCCGAGGGACCGCGGAGCCGCGTGCTCCCACTCCCTGTCAGAGGGCGTTCGAAAAAATCCGGCTGCGGTCGGGTCACGTGTCAACTCAGCTGCTCCTCTGAGCAACGCTGCCACGGAGGGGTCACTTCCCCGTCCCCGCGCCCGGCTTCCCCGCCGTGGAGCCCAGGCGACGAAGCAGAGCAGCGCGGGCGCTCCCGGCAGCGCTGGCGTCGTCCCGCCCGGGACCGATCCAAACTCGGGCGCGGTGGGACCCTGCCAGCCCCGCTCGCCCCGAGGAGCAGCCCCTGCAGCGAGCAGCCTGGGCACAGGGGCTGCAGCCCCACGGCCGGCGGAGCGTGCCCCACCCCGCAGACCCGGGCACCGTCTCCCCGCAGCCGCCTGCCTCTCCGCATCCCGTTCACAGCCGCGGCCGCCCGGGGTGACACCCCACCGAAACACCCGCCTTGCTAGCGCTTCGCACCACCAAAACAATTCCCAGAACGCTTCGGCAACGACCCAGTCACCCAAACCCCTGATTCACCCCGTCTTCCAGCTCCTGCCCCACAGCCACGTGGCCTCTCTGGGCCTGGCCCCTCTCCCCCCCGCCCCTCTTTTCCGCCCCGCCGTGGGGCCCACGGCTGGTGTCCGACGCCCTCCGCCGTCCCCGCGCCTGGGAAGCCGGCGAGACGCGCGGCCTGCCTGGACGTCCGGGAAGGCTCCTGCCGCCGAGAGCAGCTGCGAGGCTCCGGCACGCGGGCTGGCACCGCGGGGCCTCGCAAGCGCGCGAGGAAGGCTCGAGGCCTGACGTAATTAGTCACTGTTTTTATTAGCAGCCGCCAGCAGCTGCCAGCTCCGGTTTATAGAGCAGCCGTAACGAGGAGACTCTCAGGGCCTCACACAAAGATTAGAAGGAAAGTTTGTCCCGAGCGAGGCGTAGGAAACGTCACCCCAGAAAGCTCTGGCCTTAACACCACGTGCTGCCAGGGCACGATGGTTTCCCCACCCTGGTCCGCTGCCGGCCCCGAGGAGCTGGGGCAGAGAAAGGGACCCGGCAGGTGCCACAACACCGCAAGGATCAGGCGGGGATCAGGGAAAGAGAGGATCTGATGCCCGGTGCCAGGGACTGTGCGTGCCCCGGCCGGATCCCACACCGTGCACGCTCCCATCTCCTTTCATCCAGCCGTAACCACCAATTCCTGCTCGCCGCCCAGCCGGGACTGCGGTTCGCTCTGTGCCCTGCTCGTCAGAGAGCCTTTGATCTCTCTGCCGCCATCAGAAGTGCGTTAATAAAGCACTAAACTGCGGCCAGATCTCATTGTACTGCGACTCAAATCTCAGCAAATTCTCACTCAGTTCCTGCACGGCAAGTGCCGGGGTTTTCCGAGGTGCCGCGGGGAGGGACAGGGCAGACGTGCTCCAGACAACGCAGATTTATGACCGCATGAAAAACCTCACGCCGCTTTTATCGCAGCGGAGATAACGGCTGGCAGAGGGCAGCGACTGCTGCCAGCGCCGCGGTTCGGGGAGCGTCCTGCCTCGCGCCCCTCCGCAGAGGGCAGGGCCGGCCTCCGCTCGAGCCGCCGGCTCCTCCGCGCAGCACACCGGGCAGGCGGCCCGCCCAAAGCCAGGGAACAAAGCTCGAGGTCTCGGCAGAGACCCCAGAAGCGGAGCGGCGGGGGTGTTTCCGCGACAGTCACACGCACGGAAAAGCGCAGGTAGGACGAGGAGGGCGGGCGGGGGCAAGGCCGGGGCCTGGGATCTCGTCGCTCAAGTCGCAGCCTGGAAGACGACAGTTACCTGCAGCGCGGGGGAGAGGAAGGCGAGATCCCGCAGCTAAGAGCATCCTCGGACGCGACGCACGTGACTCCTCGGGGACCGAGCGCTCGGCACGGGCAGGGCAGGGCAGGGCAGGGCGCGCCAGCCCCAACCGCAGCGCCTGCCATCGCCAGCCCCACACACACCTCCGCCACCCCCCAAGAGCAGCAGCTCTCGCGCCGCCACCGCCCAGGAAGACGGAGAGCGAGGAAGAGCGGCCAGGCCTCGGCGCTCGGCCCCGCGGAGCAGCACTCGGCCCCGCGCGCGTCCTCTCCCCCGTCTGCATAGTTCAGGGTCTCAAAATGTTTTGCAACATGAGCCTCTAAAAATAGCAAATCCCGTGACCGTGCAAGGCCGCGCGGGCAGCAGCCCTCCGGGTTATAAAGGGATGTTGACGGCATAGCGCTGCGCGGGCTGCAAACCACGGCGGGCCCCCACGATATTCCCGGCTCGGCCGCTCGGGTCGGCGCCTGCGAGCGGGGAGCTGGTCCCGGGCCCCACTGCGGCCTCGAGCGAACCGCTCCGTCTCCGGTGCCTTCGTGCTCCCGGCTACGAAGGGGCGTCGCCTCCCCCCCGGGCGGGCCGCGAGGCTGGATCAGCCGATATTCGTGAAAGCGCCTCGAGGTCCCCGGAGCGAGGAGGGTCATTACCGCTATTAAACCGCGGCGAAGCTTCCAGCCGCGCGTCCGGCCCGTTGGCGGTTACCGGCAGCCGCTTCCCGCCCTTCCCCGGCGGCGAACGGCACCGCCGGGCCAAGCTGACGGCGAGGACGCCCGAGGGGCCGCGCACCGGGCCCCGCGCGGCCCCCCCCGCCGCGGCCCCCCCGGAGACCCCGGGACCCAGCCGGCCCTGGGGGGGGGGCCTCGCCGGGGAGCGACCCCGCCGGCAGCCGGGGCACCGCCGCGATCCTCCCCCCCGCCCCGGTTCCCACGGGGACTCGGCGACCGGGCGCCCTCGGGCCCGCACCCAGGCCGCCGCCGCCCCCCCGGCCCCGGCGCGGCCCGCGGTACCTGCTGGCGGCGCCGGTGCCAGGTCCCCGCCGGAAGTAGACCCCGGCGCGAGCCGCTTCCGGCCCCGCGCGGCGCCGCCGCCACCTCTGACCCCGGAAGCGAAACGCCGGAGCGAGGCTGCGCCGGCACCGACCATTGGGGAGCGGAGGGGGGGGCGGACGGGTCCAACCGGGGGGGGCGAGGGGAGAAACCACTGCTGGGGAGGGAAATGTGGGGCCGGGAGGGACCATTCCCCACCGGGGGGGGAAATGTGGGGCTGGAAGAGACCATTCCCCACCGGGGGGGGGGAATGTGGGGCTGGAGAGACCATTCCCCACCGGGGGGGGAAATGTGGGGCTGGGAGGGACCATCCCCCACTGGGGGGGTGATGTATGGGTGCTACCCCACAACCCGCTGCCCCACATCTCCCCAGCTGTCACCTCCTGGACATGTGGGTCCCACCCCGCACCCCCCTGCCCCACATCTCCCCGGCTGTTACACCTCGATGCCTAGCTCTGACCGCCAGCCCCCTGCCCCACAGGTGCCTCCTGGACGCCTGGGCTGCCCCAACCCTCTGCCCCATAGATGCCCCCTGGACGCCTGGCCCCCCGCCCCACATGTGTCCCCGGACGCCTGGGCCCCCTGCCCCATAGATGCCCCTGGACGTCCAGCCCCCCGCCCCACATGTGTCCCCGGACGCCTGGGCCCCCTGCCCCATAGATGCCCCTGGACGTCCAGCCCCCTGTCCCACACGTGTCCCCGGACGCCTGGGCCCCCTGGCCCCCTGCCCCATGGATACCCCCTGGACATCCGCCCCCCCGCCCCACACGTGCCCCCCGGACGCCTGGGCCCCCGCCCCCCCGACAGCAGCCGAGCCTCTCTGTACAGCGGTTTATTGCGCAGGCGATGCTGGATGCGGGGCGGGGGGACCCGCGGGGGCCCCGGGGGTCCGGGGGGCCCCGGCGGGTCCGGGGGGGTCCGGGGGGGCCATGCACAGCGCCCGGGGCCGGGCGGGGCGGGCGCGGGGCCGTCGCGGCTAGCTGGCGCCCCGCGGGGGGGGCGGCGGCGGGCGCTCGGCGGCGGCGGGCTCCTCGCTGCGCCCTGCGGACGGACGGACGGACGCGCTCAGCGGCGGCGGACACCCGGGACCCCCCCCCGCCCCCGGCCGTCGGGGCGGCCCGAGCCGAGGCGAGCCCCTACCGCCGCCGCCGCCGCCCCCGGCCCGCTCCGGGCCCGGCTCCTCCTCGTCGCTGCCGCCGCCCTCGGGGTCCTCGGGGATCTCGGGCACCGCCCGCGCCTGCAGCTCCTCGGCTCTGCCCGCGGCGAAGGAGACCTTCTGCCCGCCTGGCGACGCACAGCCCCGTGGGGACGGGCCCGCGGCGCCCCGCGCCCCCCCGCGCCGCCCCCGCCGTTACCTTTCCGCCGGTGCGCCTTGGCGGCGGGCGGCAGCCGCGGCTCGGCCCGGGCCCGGCGCCCCGGGGCTTCGCGGGAGGCGGCGGTGAGCCGGCGGCGCGGCGTCGGCGTCGGGGGGGGCCGCGGCCGGAGCTGGTGGCCCCGGCCCCCCCCCCGCCGCCGCCGCCGCCGCCGCGGCCCCGCCGGCCCCGGCCCCGGCGAGCCCCGCTGCTGCTGCGCCGGGGGGGCCCGGGGCCGCGGGCACCCGCCGCTGCGCCCCTCCCAGCCGGCAGCCCATCCCCGGGGCCACCGGGCTGCGGCGACCCGTCCCCACGTCCCCCCACGCGTCCCCCCAGCTCCGGCAGCCCTGGCCCCGTGTCCCCACGTCCCCTGCGCTCCGGTGGCCCTATCCCCGTGTCCCCACGTCCCCCAGGCTCCGGCAGCCCATCCCCGTGTCCTCTGGGCTGCAGCGGCCTGTCCCGATGTTCCCACATCTCCCGCGCTCCGGCAGCCCCAGCCCCGTCTCCCCGCGTCCCCCGTGCTCCGGTAGCGCCATTCCCACATCCATCGTGCTCCAGCAGCTCCAGCCCCGTGTCCCCGTGTCCCCCAGGCTCTGGCGGCCAGTTCCCACATCCCCACATCCCCTGGGCTCCAGCAGCCCCGTCCCTGTGTCCCCGTGTCCCCCCAGCTCCGGCAGCCCCATCCTCATGTCCCCGTGTCCCTTGGGCTCCCAGGCAGCCCTGTCCCCCAAGGCCCCGTGTCCCCCATGCCCTGAGGCAGCCTGTCCTGATGTCCTCGCGTCCCCCTCCACTCCGGCAGCCCCGTCCCCACGTCCCCACATCCCCCAGGCTCTGGTGGCCCCATCCCCGTGTCCCCATGTCCCCTGGGCTCCGGGGGCCCATTCCCACATCCCCATGTCCCCTGGGCTCCAGCAGCCCAGTCTCAATGTCCCCATGTCCCCCGTGCTCCGGCAGCCCCGTCCCCATGTCCCCGCGTCCCTTGTGCTCCAGCAGCCCATCCTCGTGTCCCCACGTCCCCCCAGCTCCGGCAGCCCCAGCCCCATGTCCCCATGTCCCCCAGGCTCCCAGGCAGCCCCATCCCCACGTCCCCACGTCCCTTGGGCTCCAGCAGCTCTGTCCCCCAAGGGCCCCGTCCCGATGTCCCCGTGTCCCCATGCCCCGAGGCAGCCCCGTCCCCGTGTCCCCGCGTCCCCCGGGCTCCGGCGGCCCCGGCCCCGGCGCTCACCAGGCTCGAGGGCGCTGTCGGGCTCCCCGGCGCGGCCCGGCTCCCGCTCGCCGTCGTCACCCTCGCCCTCGCCCTCGGAGCTGTCGCCGCCGGCCAGGCCGCCCTCCAGGTGCGACTGCACGATGCGCTGCACGGCTGTGCCGGGGGGTGACCTCAGCACCGCGGCCCCCCCGGCCCCCCCCGGCCCCCCCCCCCGGGCCCCCCCGGCCCGCGGTACCTTTGAGCGAGGGCGGCGTGTAGGCGCACGGGTTGCTCCTCTTCGGCTTGAGCAGGCAGCCCTCGCCGGAGGCGCGCTGCGGGGGGGGGGGGGCACAGGTCGGCCCTGCCCGCGGCCCCCCCCCAGGCACCGCAGCTGGGGGCCCAGGCGTCCCCCCGCCCACCGCGGCCCCCGGGGCGGCCTGGCCCGGCTCTGCGGCGGCGGGCAGAGGTCTGGGAACGGGGGGTCGCGATGGGGACGCCGGGATGGGGACGCCAGGATGGGGACAATGGGATGGGGACGCCAGGATGGGGACGCCGGGATGGGGACGCCGGGATGGGGATGCCGGGATGGGGACACTGGGATGGGGACGCCAGGATGGGGACGCCGGGATGGGGACGCCGGGATAGGGACACTGGGATGGGGACGCTGGGATGGGGACCCTGTGTGATGGGGACACTGGGATGGGGACCCTGGGATGGGGATGCCAGGATGGGGACCCTGTGTGATGGGGACCCCAGGATGGGGACACTGGGATGGGGACCCTGGGATGAGAAAGCTGCATAGGGGACCCTGGGAAGAGGACCCTGCCATGGGGACCCCTCTGAGGATGTCCATGTGATGGGGACCCTGCCATGGGGACCCCCCCGAGGACATCCCCGTGATGGGGACCCTGCCACAGGGACCCCGCAGGGCTGGGGCCGGTTCGGGGCCAGGGCGCTGAGGCCGAGCCCCCACCCACGGTCGCCTGCGAGGGCCCGAGGGGGTCTGCACCGCCGCTGAATCCCGCCGCCTGGCCCTGTCCCCATCCCCGTCCCCGTCCCCGTCCCCCCGGAGCCGGCGCCTGCCGCCGTGTCCCGTCCCCGGGCCGGGAGGAGGCAGGGAACACCGATAAGCGCCGGGGCCAGGCCGGGACGGGGCCGCCCGATAACTCGGGACCGCGTGCGGCGGCCGTGCCGCCCCGGCACCCATCACTGTGACTGTCCCCGCGCCCGTCCCCGCGCCCGTCCCCGCGCCGATGGCCGCTCACCTGGCAGGGCAGGGACTCCTCCTCTGCAGCCGCCGCGCCGGGGAGAGCCCGTGAGCGGGACGCGGCCCCAAGGCACCCGCGGGCGCCCAAGGGCCGGGCAGACCCCCGGCAACCCCGTCCCCACCCTCCGGGGGCTGCCACCGTGTCCTGGCCCTGCCACCGCATCCCGTCCCTGCCGCCACGTCCCGTCCCTGCCACCGCATCCCGTCCCTGCCGCCACGTCCTGTCCCTGCCACTGCATCCCGTCCTTGACACCATGTCCCGTCCATGCCACCACGTCCCTGACACCGTGTCCCCTCCCTGCCACCACGTCCCGTCCTTGACACCGTGTCCCGTCCCTGCCACCGCATCCCATCCCTGCCACCGCATCCCGTCCCTGCCACCGTGTCCCATCCCTGCCACCACGTCCCTGACACCGTGTCCCCTCCCTGCCACCACATCCCGTCCCTGCCACCGTGTCCCCTCCCTGCCACCGCATCCCGTCCCTGCCACCGTGTCCCCTCCCTGCCACCACATCCCGTCCCTGCCACCATGTCCCGTCCCTGCCACCGCATCCCGTCCCTGCCACCATGTCCTGTCCCTGCCACCACGTCCCTGACACCGTGTCCCGTCCCTGCCAGCACGTCCCGTCCTTGACGCCGTGTCCCGTCCTTGCCACCACGTCTCGTCCTTGACACTGTGTCCCATCCCTGCTGTGACTTCCTGTCCCTGCCACCACACCCTGTCCCTGCCACCATGTCCCGTCCTTGCTGTGACCTCCCGTCCCTGCCACCCTGTCCCGTATGTGACACCAAATCCCGTCCCTGCCACCAAATCCCATCCCTGCCACCATGTCCCATCCCTGGCACGTCCCCATCACCATGTCCCATCCCAGCGTCAAGTGCCATCCCCAGCACGTCCCCCGCCACCGCGTCCCGTCCCGTCCCGTCCCGTCCCCGCCCGCCGCGGCGGCTCACCTGGGGACGAGTGCTCGGAGAGCTGGAAGAGCATGGCCGGCGTGGGCCTCCGCCGGCGGATCTGCGCCAGCGGGACGTCACCGCGCGGCGGGCGCCGGGCTGCCCCTGCCCTTCCCGGGCCCCGGCACGTGCGGGCGCGGGCGCTGGTGCCGGCGGGCGCCGGCCGGGAGGGCTGCACGGTGCAGCGCCCCGCGGGAGGCCGTGCCCGGCGCGGTGCCCACGGCCGACCCACGGGACCCCGGTGCCCCTGGCACCCCCGGCCCCACCGCGGCAGCCGTGTCCCGGCGGCGGCCCCCGGGCAGGGGCAGCCCGGCTGCGGTCGTCGGCACCGTCCCGCCGTCCCGCGCCGTCCCCGCTGCCCCATCCCGTCCCCTGCGCCCCCGTCCTGCCCCCCCAGTGCTTCTCCCTCCTGTCCCCTCCGTCCCCCTGTCCCGGCCCCTCCTGTCCCTCTGTCCTGCACAGCTCAGCTCTGCCGTGGGACCGCGGCTCGCCCGGGGACCTGGAGCGCTCGTGTCCTGCCCCTGTGCCCCCGTCCAGCCCCGTCCCCTCTGTCCCCTGTCCCCTCTGTCCCCCAACCCATCCGGCCTCGTCCCCTCCATCCCCTGTCCCGTCCAGCCCTGTCCCCTCCGTCCCCCGTCCTGTCCATCCCCGTCCCCTCCAGCCCCCAACCCGTCCAGCCTCGTCCCCTCCGTCCCCCTCGTCCCGTCCCGTGCCGCGTCCCGTCCCTCCTGTCCCCCCGGCCTGTCCCCGGTGGCACCCGGCCGGCGCGGTCCCCGGGGCGCGGGGGGGGACCAGTGCCGGGGGTCCGGGGCCACCCCACCCCGACGGCCGCCTCACCATCTCCACGGCGCGGGGGTCCAGCTGGCTGGGGGGCGCCGGCACCGAGAACTGGATCTTCTTGCGGTCCTTGGGGTCCATGGCGGGGGCTCGCGGGCCACCGCTGCCACCGCTGCCACCGCCGCTGCCACCACCACCGCCACGCGCCCTGCGGAGTTCGGCAGCGCCCGGCTCGCGCGGCACCGACTGAGCGCAGCGAGCCGGGAAGGCAGAGCCGCGAGGAGGAGGAGGAGGAGGAGGAGGAGGAGGAGGAGGAAGGAGAGGGAGGGAGGACGCTCTCCTACGAGCGCGCTGAATTATTCATCCCGCGGGCAGGGGGGCCGCCGCTAATGAGCCCTCGGGGAGCTGCCGGGGGGGCAGGCGAACCCGCCGGGGCCCCCGTTAACCCCTCGGCGGCCGGGCGGGCGAGGGCCCCCGCGGCACGGCGGCGGTGACACGCGGGACGGCGGGGACATGGGGCGCTCGCTGCCCCGGCAGCCTCCGTGCCTCGGTTTCCCCGGGGGGGCAGGCGGGGGTGACGTGTGGGACCCGCGCGGGGACGCGGGGGACGTCCGTGGGGACCGACCCGCGGGGTCCCCGGAGCGAGCTGCTGTCCCCAGGCCGGGCACCCTGGGACGCGCGCGGCTCTCCGTGGTTTTTCCCCGTGGAAATTTCCACCGAGAGTGGGCTTTGCCGTGGGAGGGGCGCGCGGGACCCCCCCGCCAGCGGCACCGCCGGCTCCGCTTGTGAAACTTTGCAACTTGGGCAGAGCCGCGGAGCGAAGCGAGCGTCCGCCCCGTCCCGTGCCGAGGCGGCCCCGGTGCACGGCGCTGCACGTGCCGCCGGCGGGAGGAAGCCGGGCCCTGCCGGGGCCCCGCCAGCTCGTCCCGGCCGGAGGGGACGCCGAGCCCGGCGCTGCCGTTGGGCCTCCGCAAGGCGACTCGGGACACGGCGCCCGGATCCGCAGGTGCCCCAACGGCCGCGGGTGGCCCCGGGCCAGCAGCCGCCGCTCCCGCAAAATATTTACCCGCGTGGCACCGTGCCACCGGCCGCCTGCTTGGCCCGGCAGGGCAAAGCGCGGCGAAGCACGGCTCTGCACGGGGAAACACGGCTCCGCACGGAGAAACACGGCTCTGCACGGAGAAACACGGCTCCGCACGGAGAAACACGGCTCTGCACAGAGAAACACGGCTCTGCACGGGGAAACACGGCTCTGCACGGCTCTGCGTGGCTTTGCACAGCTGCGCACGGCAAAGCACCCCGTGCACGGCAAAATGTGGCTCCGCACGGCAAAGCAAGGCACCGCGTGGGCTCTGCATGGCAAGGCACAGCAAAGCACGGCTGTGCACGGCAGAGCACGGTGGTGCACGGCTCTGCACGGCTCTGCACGGCTCTGCACAGCTCCATGGGGCCGTGCACAGCTCCCCACGGCTCTGCCCAGCCCCACACGGCTCTGCACGACTCCATGGGGCCATGCACAGCCCTGCCCAGCCCCACACAGCCCCACACGGCCCCACACGGCTCCTGGCAGCAAGGCGCAGCAAGGGGAGCCCCCGGCCTCGCGGGCCACGGGGCAGCGGGGGGGTCCCGGCGGGGGCGCGGGGCTCCCGGCACCATCCCCGCCGTTGGTATGGCAACGCAACGGGTTCCCGGGCCGGCTGGCGCTGCCGGGCGCCTCGCTCGGCTTCTCGCGGCGGCACCGTGCGAGGGGGCGGCCGCGGCCCCCTCCCGCGCTGCGGCACCCAGCACCCCGCGGCCCCCGCCCGCCTGCACCCCCGCCAGCTGCTGCCGCCCCGCGGGACCCCGCAGCCCCCCGCGGCGCGGGCAGATGCGCCGAGTCCCCCCCCCCGGCGCACGCCTGTTGCACGCCCGCTGCACACGTGTTGCACGCTGCGCCCACGCGCACCGGCGTGTCACCGGCATGCACCGGTGTGTCACCGGCATGTGCCGCGCATGGCAATGCACCGTGGCAGGTCACCGCGGCCTGCCCGTGCCCGTGCCCCGCTGGGGACCGGCCCGCCGTGGGGCCCCGCGTGCCCCCCGGCCGTGCCGCGCGTGCGGGGGCCGAGGCGCCCGTGCCCGTGCCCGTGCCCGTGCCGCGGGGGCTGCAGCTCCGCGCAGCAGCGAATCCTCCCGCGGAGAGAGTAAAAATAGCAGCGCGGTTCGGGGGAGCGGCGCGCACCGCCTCGTCCCCCCCCAGCGAGCGCCGCGCCGAGCCGGAGCCCACTCCCCGCCGCCGGAGAGGACGGGGCACCGCGGGCACCGGGCACCGTGGGGACGGGGCAGCACGGGGACGGGGCTGCGTGGGGACAGGGCAGCGTGGGCATGGGGCAGCGTGGGGACGGGGCAGCGTGGGGACGGGGTACCATGGGGATGGGGCACTGGGGACATGGGGCAGCGTGGGGACGGGGTACCATGGGGACAGGTCGCCATGGGGATGGGGCACGGCAGGGATGCAGCACCGTGGGGCCAGGGCGCCATGGTGACAAAGCACCGTGGGGACGGGGCACCGTGGGGATGGGGCACCGGGGACATGGGGCAGCGTGGGGACAGGGCATCGTGGGGATGGGGCACTGGGGACATGGGGCATCGTGGGGACAGGGCACCGTGGGGATGGGGCATCGTGGGGATGGGGCATCGTGGGGACAGGGCATCGTGGGGACGACGGATGCTGGGACACGATGGCCTGGTGCAAGAGGTAAGTGCTGGGTGGGCGGGGCCTGGGGCAGGGGGAGGGGCCTGTGCAGAGGTGGGTGGGGCCATGTGGGGGCGTGGCTTGGGGGGGTCTTAGCAAGGGGGGGGGCACAGGCCCCCAGGTGGCCCCTGCCCCGGGCATCACCTTCCTCCCAGCCATCACCCTCCTCCCCGGTGGGGATGGTGCAGGGGGGACCCGGACGCCTGGGTCCCCTGCCCCGGGGTGGGGGGCGCACGGTGGTCACCCGGGCTCCGGGGGGGTCTCGCGGGGGCGACGCTCGGCAGGGCTGGCTGCGGAGACCCCCCCCCGGTCCCCCCGGTCCCCAGGCCCCGGTGCTGGCGGGGGCGGCAGGCCCGGGGGCGGTCGCTCCCCCGGGTGCCGAGGCGGTGCTGCGGGGGACGCGCGGGGGATGCGGGGGGGGCAGGTTTAACCCCTTCCCAGCCGGGAGCCCCCTCCAGCGACAAGCCCAGGGCGCTGCACGGGGAAGGGGGGTCTGGGGGCTACCCCCTCCCCCCAAAGCACCGAATGGGGCGGTTGGGGGGGCCTTGACCCCCCCCCGGTGGGTGCAGTGCCCGCACAGCCCTGCTGCCGGCACCGGCGGCGGGGCCCCCACCACCCTGCTCACCCTGCGGTGGGGAAACCGAGGCACTGAGCGGTGCGGGGGGGCCGGGCCCGATCCCACGGGATGGGGGGGCCGTGAGCCCAAGTCCCAGCAGGATGCGGGGGCGGGGGGGGGGCTCCAGCCCTGGCACGATGTGGGGAGGGGCTGTGTGCCCGTTTCCCCAGCAAGGTGGGGGGCTGTGACCCCCTGCAGGATGGGGGGGGCTTTTTCCCTGTCCCTGGACCAACCTGGGGGCCTGTCCCTGTGCCCCCCACGTGTCCCTGTGCCCCTGGAGAATGGAGGGGGGGGTCGATGTCCCCATGTCCCTTGCAGCATGGGGGGGGCCACATCCCCATGTCCCTGGCAGGATGGGGGGGGTCTGTATCTCCATGTGCCTGGCAGCATGGCGGGGGGGGTCCACGTCCCCATGTCCCTGCAGAACAGGGTGGGGGGGCCCTGTCTCTGCCCCCCAGCACGGTGGGGGTCCACATCTCCCCATCCCCAGCACGGGGGGGGTCCACGTCCTCTCGTCCCCAGCACGGGGGGGTCAATGTCCCCGGGGCACCGGGGGGTCTCCGGCCCCGCGACGCGGCGGGACGGGCCGGGGACGCCAGGCCTGGCAGCACCGGTGCCCGGTGCCCGGCGGCGGTGGCGGTGGTCGGTCGGCGCTGCGGCGCGCTGCCGGCAGATGTCCCCCCCGGCGCGGCTGGCACCGCGGTGGCGGCTGGCACGGCCCGGTCGCGGCGCCCGCCCTTGGCACCGGCGACGGCTGGGCCTGGAGCCGCCGCGGCTGGAAGCACCGGGCCGAGCGCGCGGCACCGGCGTGGGGGCTGCGACCCCCGGGACGACGCGACCGTCCCGGCCCCACGGGGACCCGGGGGCTCCCGGACGCCTGGGCCCACCCTGGCCATGGGGAGGGTGCAAGGGGTAACAACTGGGGTGCGGGCGGCCCTGGGGGGCAACCCCCCCGCCCGGGTCCCCAGGAGGGAGGGGCGCAGGGGAGGCGAGGGGACCCCTTTGCTGGGGGGTGGCACCGGCTGCCGGCCGTGCCTCAGTTTACCCAGCGGCAGCAGGTGCCCTGCCACGGCCCGAGCCCCGTGTGCCGCCCGCCGGGGGCTGCGATCCCGGGGGACCCACCGCGGGGTCCGGTCCCCCCCCCCGGCACACGAGGGGCCCCGCGGCCGCACGTCCCCGCCGCCCCGTCCCTCGACGCCGAAGCCTCCCCGGGGCGGGTGGGTGTCCCCGTGCCCGGCCCGCGCCGAGCCGCCAGCGCAGACCAGTTTGCCGCCTCCATTCCCAGAAGAAAGAATAAAGTTAAAACATCTGTTAATTTATAAACCAATTTAACCATGACTGGTTAATAAATAGCTAACAGCTGCCAGCCCCCGGCCCCTGCGCGGGAGCGGGGCGGCTGGGAGCGCGCAGCCTCCGCCGGTGCCCGCCGCTCCGGGGCTGCCGCTGCGGCTCGTCCCGCGCCACGGGCAGCACCCGGGGCTGTCACCGGGCCAGGGGACGCGGGTGGCCGTGCGGGGCGGCCCCGGCTGCGTGTGGGGCACGTGGTGGCCGTGGCGCGAGGCCGGGCCCCGGCGCGGTGCTGAGCTGGGCATGGGCGAGGGGAGGGGTCTGCCACGCTGTCCCTGTGTCCCCGTCCCTGCCGGAGGAGGTGGCACCTTCCTTGGTGGCGGGAGGGATCCCACGAGGGGAATTCCAGATGCAAATCCATAAAGCGGGGAGCATACGGGCTGCCGGCGCCCGGGAAGGTGCCCGGGCTGGGGGCTCGGTGCCCGCGGGGTGCCGGGGGGTCCCGCGGCCCTGAACCGGGCTGCGTCCCCGAGCGGGCCCGGCCGCCGCGGGACACGGGGGCACGACCGCCGCGGTGGGAACCTGCGTGTGTGCGGGGGGGCCGTGTGCGTGCCGGAGGGGCGTGCGGTGCGTGCGTGCACGGGGCGTGCGCAGGCGTGCCGGAGGGGTGTGCGGTGCGTACGTGCGCCCGGAGCCGTGCGTGGTGCGTGCATGCCCTCGGTGCGTGCTCACGTGCGCAGCAGGGACAGGCGTGTCCGGGGCGTGTGCGTGGGGGCCGGGGGGGGGGCACGGTGCCTGCATGCGCAGGCTGCACGCGTCCCCGTCGCCGTGGGGCTGGCAGGACCCGGTGCCCGTGGCCCGCGCAGGGCCCCGCTGCCTCCCCCAACGGGGACCGGGGCGACGCTGGGACGGGGCCAAGGCCAGGCCGCGATGTCGCCGTTCCTCGGGGACGGGGACGGGGACAGGACGGGTGCTGCCAGCGGTCCTGCCCGGCGGAGCATCCTCGGGGCAGCGCGGCCCCGGGGCGACGCAGAGGAGCTGGGCCAGCGCTGCGAGGGGACGCGGAGAGGGCAGAGCCGGGGGGGGGATCCCCTCTCCCCGCTGCCGGGGGTCCCGGCCCCCGAGGCGGCCACGGCCCTGGGCTGCGCCCCTGCCGCCGGCGGTGCGCCGACACATGTCGCAATAGTAATGTAATTTGTAAGTTAACAATGGGCAGCTTGAGGTTTATATTTAATTACAACGTTTGCACCAACCTGAACTCACCCTTATTCATCAATAATGCATGGGTTTGTGTTTATCGCTGCTTAATTAATCCGTGCTTACGACAATTAAAGGCTTGCAAAATCCCCAAAGGTGGCGGTGGGGAACGGCTGCGGCGGGGCCGGGGGCCGCGGGCAGGGCCTGGCCTGGCCGGGAAACCGAGGCAGCATTGGCGGCGGGGCGGCCGGGCCGGCGGCCGGTGCCTCGGTTTCCCCGCGGGGGCTGCAACGGGGGCCACCAGCACCCGCCGGCTTCTCCCCCTTTGCCCCGTCTAAATCCCATCTCCCCCGTTCTCTGCTGCCCGCCGATGCCGGTGCCGATGCCAGTGCTGGTGCTGATGCCGGTGCTGATGCCGGGGCCGGTGCCGGTGGCGTGGCCAGGCCGTGCGGTGCCGCACTGGCCCTTTAAGCGCGGCGCGGCGCGGCTGTCCCGGATCAGCCGGAGCGCCTATTAAAATTTTATGCGAAGTGTAAATGGGCCAGGTCTCCAGCTTCCCGCTCCCTCCGAATGATTTATTACTCGCAAATACCACAGAACTAATTAGTATAGTAATTAATTAATACGAATTTGCATATTTGCATGTGCAATTAGTGCAGTGGAGTGATTACTCTGAAAATGAGAAGTTGGGCTTGTCAGATGTTGGTGTGAACTGGAGTGGAAAAGCCTCGTGCAAATGAACCTCCGCGGCGCGGCGGCGGCGGGCACGCGGCGGGCACGCGGCGGCGGCGGCGGCGGCGGTGGCGGTGGCGGTGGCGGCGGCTGGGCCACCGCGGCCACCCGGGCCTGCCCGCCGCGTGCCCGCCGTGGGGACCGCTCCAACCACGGGCCATCTCCATGGCGACTCGCCGTGCCAGGCGCATCGCCATGGCAACGGGCCGGGCCACGCAGCCTCGCCATGGCGACTGTCGTCACCGGCGCCGTGTCGCCATGGCGACTCCCCCTCCATCCTCACCCCCTCCACCCCAAAGCGGGGTGCCCCTCGAAGGCGTGGGGAGCCCCCCGTGTGCCTGGGGTCGGGGGTCCCCCAAGCAGCCCTCCGTGTTGGACGGGGGTCCCCAAAGCACCTGGGCACGGGGGTCCCCAAAGCCCCCTGGCACGGGGGGCAGGACCCCCAAGGCACCCCAGGATGGGGGTCCCCAAAGCACCCTGGCATGGGGGGCAGGACCCCCCGGAACCCCCATCCTGCCCTTCCCCTTCCTCCCCCCGTGGCCAGGCGCTCTATGACGTCACAGCCCAGCCGCTGTGACGCCACACTGTGACGTCACAGGGCACCTTGTGACGTCACAAGCGCCGGCAACGTGCCCTCCGGCAGCTCCCGCTCCGCAGAGGGAGCCACCCCCGCGCCTTGGGGAAGGGAAGAGGGTTTGCTGGGAGCCCCCAGCCCCCGGTCGAGCCCCGGCCCCGCTCGGCGCTGCCCTCCGGGCCTCAGTTTCCCTCCGCCGTCGGCGGCCTCCTCCTGGGCTCCCCAGCCGTGGCGGGGCCCCGCCACCCCCCCGGGCCAGGCAGAGCGGGACCCCACGTCCCGCCAGCCCCCCCGCAGACGGGCACCCGCTCACCCAGATTTCGGGGGCGGCCGGGGCCGGCGGGGGGAGCGGGCGGGGGGCCGTGCGGCGGGCCGGGTGCTCACCGCGGGGCCGGGGCCGCGCTCGCCGCCGCTCCCCGGCACGCTCCTCCCGCCGCTGACATTTTCCCTGGCGGCGGCTCCGGCGCGCTGCCGCATCCATCTCTTCCCAGCCTTCACCTCCCAGAAATATTGCAGCACGGCGCCGGCTCCATCTGGCAGCGCGGCCCCCGCCTTCCCCCCCTGCCGCTCGCCGGGGATGCGGGGGGCAGGCCCCGAGCCCCCTCCGCCCGGTCCCTGGGGGGCTGTGGGGCTCGGTGACCCATGCGCCGTGACCCCCCCCAAACCGGGGTGCTGCGACCCCCCCAAACCGGGGCTCCGTGACCCCCCCCCCCAAAACGGGGCGCCGTGCGGCCTCTCCCAGGCACCGCGCTGGGGACCCGGCCGCCGGCTGAGCCCCAGCAAACTCAGCTCACGCAGGCCCCCCCGGCAGTGGCTCCAAGCCCAGCTGGCCCCCAGGCGCTGGCGTGGCCCTGCGCCCGCCCCCACCTCCCGCTCACCTCCAGCCCCCACCCCATTTCGGTGGGGTCCCTCCTGCTCCCCCCGCAGCCCCCCATCACCGGCCGGCCGAGCGGCGGTGCCCACCCGCGGAGGGGGCCGGCTGCCGGGGGCAGGAGCAGGGACGCGGAGCTGCATTTTGGAGGAGGAAAGACCCCATTCAGCAGCGAACTGCCCTGCTGCCGGGCTGCCGGCCCTGGCGGGGATGCGGCTGGGCTCAGCCAGGGCCACCGCGGACTGGCCGTGCCGCGGTGGCCGAGGGACCAGCTCAGCGGGCAGGGAGGGGCCCAGCCGCAGCATCAGCCCTGCAGAGCACCAGCTGGACAGAGAAACACCCCCAAAGCACCCACCTGCACCCAGGACCCCCACCCCCCCACCCCACCTGCGCCTGCTGCTTTCTCCCGCTCGGGCTCAGCCCCAGCTGCGGCCGGAGCAGCACCAGGCTGAACCCCCCCGGCCATCCCGGGCCGGATCCTGCTCGTGCCGCTCCGGCATTGTGGCCGCACCGCAGAGCCTTCGGGAACCTGCTGGGTGTCGGGCACCGGCCCTGCCACCTTGGCCCGCCTCGGTGCCGGGGATCCCTCCTGCTCCGCCGCATCACTGGCACGAGGGCCGCATCCCGGTGTAGCCGGGCCCCAGGTCCCCGGCACCGCCCCGGCCCCGGCACAATGAAGCAAGCGGGTTTGGTTTTCATCTCCCTGCTCCGCTTTCATCTGCTCTCCCTGTTTCATGTCTCCACTTTCTTCTCTCTCCAAGCGGCTGTGCATGCTGATGAGGCGCCGGCTCCGCGCCCGGCCCTGCCGCCCGCCCGCTGCTCATCAGGCTTCGGAAGATGCCCCCGTCCGCGGGTGCGCGGGGTCCCCCGGTCCCCGTCCTCTCGCCCCCGGGGGTCTCGCTGCCCGGCCGGGGTGGCCACGATGCCCCGCGGCAGCTCCCGGCTCCGGCTCCCCGGTGCCCACGTGCCTGGGCCTCGCGGTGCCCTGCATCCCGCCGGGCTGGTGGCTTCCTTCTCCCCTCTCCAGGGATTTTCCTGCTGCTCTGAGGCCGCCCGGGCCATCGCCGCCCCGTCGGGGTCCAAACCAGGGGTTTTGCTTCCCCCGATGCCGCCGGCAGTGCCGCCTGGCCGGGCCACCCCGCCACGCCGGGCCATCCTCGCCGCGAGGGGCTCGTGCTCCCGGCGCCGGCACGGGCCCGGCTGGGAGAGGGGACTTACCGGAGCGCTGGCAGGGGACGCGGCTCCCCCGGGCTGGATGAATCCGGGCGCGGGCCCATCGGCAGGGCGCCCGGCCTCGCCGGCTCCACGGGCACCGCGCTGCCCGCAGACGGAGCCGCCTGCAAAATGACGACGGTGACAACAGAGGGAGCTGAATTCATGCTGCCGGGGAAGGGCTGCGCCGAGCCGGGCGCTTTCCGGGGAAACGACGCCCCAGCGGGGCCCCGGCGGCGGTGGCAGCGGCGGCGGCGGGCGCGGGGAGAGGCCGGGGCTCCCGGGCGCGCGGGGCTGCCAGGCTGGGCCCTGCCTCCCGCGGCCCCGCGCCAGCCCAGGTGCCATCTGCTCGGCCGCGGGCTTGAGTGACAGCCTGCGATTTCGGTGGTGGGAGCGCGCGCGGGGGGGGGGGGGGGCAGCTCGCCGGCGGCGGAGGTCCCTCCGTCACGCGCCGGCCCCGTCGCCCGCACCCGGGGAGCGGGAGCCGCGGCCGCTGGTGAGCGACCCGGCGGCGGGGCGAGACGAGCCCTTTGTCTGCAGAGCCTTCGACGGAGGGGCCCCGCCGCCACCGCCACCGCCACCGCCACCGCCACCGCCACCGCCGCTGCGTCTCCGTCGCGGAGCCAGGGCGCCGGTGGCAGCCGGGAGCGGGGCACGGGGCCGCCCGGGCGGGATGCAGCGCTCCCAGCTCCCAGGGCTCTCCCGGGATGCGCCGAGTGCGGCTCATGCCGGGGGGGTGGGAGGAGGCACTGGCTGCTCCCAGTTCACCCAGTGGCACCAGCTGGGCTGCTGCCCACGCTTGGCGCAGGGGGAAGGGGCAGCTCCGGGCCCAAAGGGGACACGCGGCCCCAGGTGAAACGTGGGGAGGGCCCGCGAGCCCCCGCCCGCGTGAGGACCGAGCCCCATCCGGGCACCCAGTGACACCGCGGCCCTGTCCCCACCGGCGGCTGGGCCCGGGGCTCTTCGCCGTGGCGGGGCGGGGCGGGAGGTGGCCGCGTGCGATGCGGCCCCGTCCCGGGCTTCCCGCTACCCTGCTATTACCCGCTGCACGTTTGCAAACACGACCCACATTGCGGCCGCAGCGCGTCCGGCCGGCGCAGCCGGGAGCAGGGAGCCGGACGGGGACGGGGACGGGGACAGGGATGGGGACGGGGCGATGGCGGCTTGCGGGGCCGGCGGGCGCCGCACGCGCCCGGCAGACAAAGGCCTCGGGTGGTGGAGCAGAGGGGGTGGCGCATCGAAGCCCTGGCGTCACCCGGCCTCTTCCTCAGGGACAAAACCACCGCCGGACCCGGGTGCCCGGGGTGCCGGCCTGGCCCGCGGCGTGCGCAGGGAGAGGACACGCGCGTGCCCGCTGCAGCGTGCCGAGGGCTGGGACACGCGTGTGCCTGCAGGGCTGCGCTGGGGGGTTGCAGAGAGGGGCTGGCGCGGCTGTGCCGGCGGGGGGGAGCGGGCGAGGGGCCGCGGGCCCGGGAACCGCAGCTCCGGGAGGCCGAGGGGGCCCCGCCGGCCTCGCCGTGTGGACGGGGGCCCCGCAGCCGCCCGCCCTTCCCTGCACCGCCGGCGACCCTGCGCGCGCGAACGCAGCCCCACGGGCTCTGCCGCAGCCCCCGCTGCCCCCCAGACCCCCGCCAGCCCCTGCCCCGGCTGCACCCCGGCCCGCGCCAGGCCCTCGGCGCTGCGGCCAGCCCCGCTCAGCCGGTGGCGGAGGGCGGGGAGGGAGCCGGGCGAGCCGCCGTGCCATTTTGCGGCGAGGCGCAGATGCCAGCTCGCGGCGAGGTCCCCGCGGCGTCCCCCCCGCGCCCCGGCGCCCGCCCGGCCGCCCCCGGCACGCGCGGGCCGGCCCGCGGTGGCACGGCTCCCCCGCCGCCCTGCCGCGCGCTCCATTGTTCAGCCCCAGCCCTGCTATCGTGTTCATCTCGCCCAGGTCCCATTTTGCGGCGTGTAGGCAGATCTGTAGATTTGGAAGGGTTTTTTTTTTGAGTACAGAGTGACAGATGGCGAGTCCTCCTTCCCCAGAGAGACAAATCTCCCTGAATGCAAGCGCATGTCAATCATTAGCTCTCATGTGATAGCTCTCGCGCATGACGTGCCAACCATATGGCACTGGCAGCAGAGCTGGTACCCCCTTTGCTGGGTAGAGATGCCACTCTCGCCTCCTTTTGGATAGAGGACTGCAGGAGGCTGGAGCACCTCAAGGAGCCGCGTCCTGGTCCCAGAAGATGCTGGGAACAATGAAATAAGAATTCCTCCAGTCAGCGCCGAAGGTGAGTTATGTAAGAAGTGGAGGGCTGGGGAGGGCAGCGGAGGAAACTTGAATGGAGAAAAAGCAACTTCCATGTTGATTTTGTTTCTCCTCCGCGTCTCGCCCTTTTTTCCCCTGCTCCCGCTCCTCTCCCCGCCCGGCTGCCCCCGATGCCGCCCGGCCCCGCGCAGCGCTCTGCCCCGCGAAGCCCCGCGGCGCTGGCGGCCGCGGCCCCCCCGCTGCCGGCCGTGCCGGGGCCCCCGCCGAGTCGCGGTCCCGGCGGGCCGCGGCGGGCAGCGCCGGCCGCCGCGCACCAACGAAAGCGGCGCGGAGCCGCGGCGCCGCCGCCCCCGGGGGCCCCGGCGCGGCCGAGCCGCCTCCCCGCGCCCCCGCCGCGCCCCCGGCCGCCGCCCCGGGCGGCGCCCCCCGCCCCGGCCCCCCGCGCCGCCCGGCCCCGGGGGCCGCCCCGCCGCCGCCGCCGCCCTCCGCCGCCGCCGCAGCCCGCGGGGGCCCCGCGCCGGGGGGGGGGGCCCGGGCAGCGCTGGCCGCGCCGGGGCGGCGGCGGGGGCCGCGGCCGCCGCTCGCCGCTGCGGCCCCGGGACGGCGCTGGCGGAGCCGCGGCCGGGGCCGCTCCGCGCCCGCGGCGGGGAAAAGTTGGAGGTGTCAAAGCGGGACCCGCGGCCCCGGCTGGGCACCGGGGCGGGGGCGCCGAGGCGGCCGCAGCCGGGGGCGGCGGGGGGGGGGGCCGCGGCTGCGGAACCGCGGCCCGACACCGGCGAGGAGGAGCGGGGCGGCGGTCGCGGCCGCGGCGGGGCCGGGGCGGGGGGGCCGCGGCGCGGCGCCGTGCCCCGAGGGTGCCCCGGTGCCCCCCGGGCCGGCGAGCCCGGGCGGGCGGCGGCGGCGGGCGGCCCCGCGGCCAATTCGTTTTCGTCGCATTTTGGGAGCGGCGCGCCCGTTTCCTCGGGAAAACGGGAGCGGCGGCTCTGCCCGCGCCGGCCGCGGATCTCCGCCGCCCCGGGGCCGCGGGGCCCCGCCGCCGCCCGGGGAAACGGCCCCCGGGCCGAGCCGGCGGCGCAGCGGCGAGGCCGTCGCCCCCCGCGGCTTCCCCGGAGCGGGGAGCGGCGCCGCCGCCGCTCGGGGCCCGGGAGCACCGGCCCCGCCGCGGGGGACCGCCGGGGCGGCGGCGCCGGGGCCGGACCGGGGCCGGACCGGGGCCGGGGCCGGGCGGCGTCCGCCGCGGGTAACGCTCGCTCTTTGCCCCCGCTCCAGCCATCATGTTGACGCGACTGTTCAGCGAGCCCAGCCTCATCCCCGAAGTTCAGAAATTCTCCAGCTGGGCCGAGGAGTGCGAGGACGATGCCCGGAGCGACAAGGAGGAGCGGAAGGGTAAGGGCTGCGCCCTGCCGGAGGAGCCGCCCGAGGGCTCCCTGGGGGAGAGCAAGGAGGAAGGGGAGCTAGGAGGGGACGAGGAGGAGGAGGAGGAGGAGGAGGAAGGCCTGGAGGAGGCGGAGGGCGACCGGCCCAAGAAGCGCGGCCCCAAGAAGCGCAAGATGACCAAGGCGCGGCTGGAGCGCTCCAAGCTGCGGCGGCAGAAGGCGAACGCCCGCGAGCGCAACCGCATGCACGACCTCAACGCGGCCCTGGACAACCTGCGCAAGGTCGTGCCCTGCTACTCCAAGACGCAGAAGCTCTCCAAGATCGAGACGCTGCGCCTGGCCAAGAACTACATCTGGGCGCTCTCCGAGATCCTGCGCTCGGGCAAGCGGCCCGACCTGGTCTCCTACGTGCAGACTCTGTGCAAGGGGCTCTCGCAGCCCACCACCAACCTGGTGGCCGGCTGCCTGCAGCTCAACTCGCGCAACTTCCTCACGGAGCAGGGCCAGGAGGCGGGCCGCTACCACGGCCCCAACGCCTCCTTCGCCGTGCACCCCTACCCCTACCCCTGCTCGCGGCTGGCCGCGGCGCAGTGCCCGCCCGCCGCCGGGCCCGGCGCCCACGGGCTACGGACACACGCGTACTGCGCCTCCGCCTACGAGAGCCTCTACGGCAACGCGTCGCCCGACTACAACAGCTCCGAGTACGACGGCGGGCTCAGCCCCCCGCTGTGCATTAACGGCAACTTCTCCCTCAAGCAAGACTCTTCCCCCGACCACGAGAAAAGCTACCACTACTCTATGCACTACTCGGCCCTGCCCGGCTCCCGGCCCTCCGGCCACAACCTGGTCTTCGGCTCGTCGGGGATGCGCGGGGGGGTCCACTCCGAGAACATCTTCCCCTACGACATGCACCTCCCGCACGAGCGGGGCCCCATGTACGAGGAGCTCAACGCCTTCTTCCACAACTAACCCCGCCGCCGGCACACGCGGCCGCCGCCCCCGCCGCCCCCCCGGGCCCCGGACGCCGCCGCGGGCTTTGGTGCAATAGGGGGACCCGGCCCCGGCGGCGGGTCCCCGGGCCCCGCGGGCACGAAGTGCTTTTTTTGGAGGTTTTTTTTTTTTTTTCCCTCTCTCCGAGGGGGGGGGGGGTCGCGCCGAGCGCTGCCTTCGGCTCCCCCCGGCCAGCGGCGGGGCCGGCGGAGAAGCGCCCGGGAGCCCGGTCCGGCCCGGGGCGCTGGGTCGGGCCGCGTCGTTTGCTTTTTAATTCCTTTTTTTTTTTTTTTAATCCCCCCCCCGTTTGGGGCCGTTTCTTCCTTTCGGCGCCGTGAGCCCCCCCGAGCATTGGACACCCGCTGCCCCCGGCCCGTGGGAGCGAGAGGAGACCCGCGCTGCGGCGTGGAGCGAAACTTTCCGAAGCAATAAAGAGGCGAAACGGAGATACCAATATTTCTATCTATGCAAGCAGGCACGGCCCGGCGGACGCTCAGAGATGCACTTTGCTTTGGGGGGGCCCCGGCCCCGCTCCCGGCCCCGGCCCCGGCCCCCCGGCGCCGGGGCTCTCCGCCCCCGGTGCCCGGGAGCTCCTCTCGCAGCGCGTGTGTCAGGACGTTTTTTACCTGTTTTAAAAACTTGAAACGGAAAAAAAAAAAAAAAGGAAAAAAAAAATGCGGAGCCGCCCCGGTGTTCCCGAGCTGGCGGCGCCGGGGCCGCGCACGGCAGGGCAGCCCGCAGCTATGCAAGCGGGAGCGGGGCCGCGGCCGCGGCCCGGCGGGGCTCCCGGCGGGGCGGCCCGGGGCGCCGCGGCCCCGCTCGGCTCCCGGGAGCCGGCGGGCGCGCCGAGCCCGTTGCGTTTGTATTTGTCCCAGTTTTGATGCATTCCTTCGGTCAGGAGATGCCGGTAAACCAGAGATAACGCTATTTTTGAAGCTGCCCGCACCACCTTAGACAAACCAGCATTTTTAGAGAACAGGGAGGAGGAGAATTTCTGAGAAATGTTTTAAAAACGAAAAAAAAAAGTTTTGCAAAAAACCTGAAAAAAAAACAAAAAACAAAAAAAAACAGTTGTAGCAAAGGGGACCCGCCTGTCCGACACCAGAAGTGCTTTCGTGTTTCTGTTCCGTTTCATTTCGATTAATAAATATTTATGGCCAACGATATGCAAGAGCCCCCCCCTCCCCGCGCCCCGGCGGGGCCGCGCCGGGAGCCGCGCCCGGGCGCGCCGTCCCCGCCGCCGCGGACACTGCGGGGCGGCGGAGCGCGGGCGCGGGGCCGGGACGCCCGGCGACACTGCATGCATCGGTCCCCCGGGGCGGCCCGGCCCGCCGGACGCTCGCAGCCGCCGCCGCCGCCGCCGCCGCGCTCCCCGCCGGGGCGGCGCCGCCAGGACTCCTCGGACGTGCCCCGAGCCGCGGTCGGTTGTGATTCGAGTCAAACCTGTAATTAACGAGCGTCCTACGACGGCGATTAATAAATATTAAATGTTGACCCCGCCGCGTCCGCCGCTTTCCTCGCGACCCGCCCGACGGGGCCCCGGGGGCGGCCGACCCGACCCCCGCCCCGCGCCGCCGCTGCGGCCGCCGGCGGCTCCGCGACCCAGTGCGGGGCCCGCGCTGCGGCGGCGCTGAAATACCGCGGCGCTGCCCGCGGGGGTCCCCCCGGGGACGGCGGGGGCGGCGGCCCCCCCCCCGACCCCCCCCGCGGCCCGGGAAGGCTCCGGGACCGGCGGAGCTGTCCGCCGCGCGCGGTGCTGAGCGGCCGCGCCGCCTCCCCCCGCGCCGCCCCGCCGCCGGCGCTGGCCAAGCCCCCGGCCCCGACCCCCCCCGCCCCGCCGCGGAGCCCCCGAGCCCCCGAGCCCCGCCGCCGCTCGTTTCGGTGGCCCCGGTGCAGCGGGGGCTGCGGGCGCGGGGACGGCACCGGGCGGGAGATGCGTCGCGCCCCGCAGCCCGGCCCCGTCCTCCCTCCCCGCAGCACCGGGCAGAGCTTTGGGGGAAAAACGCGATGGTTTGGGGTGCGGGCAGGGAGAGGGACCCCCCCCCCCCCCCCCCGCAGGCAGCGCGGCTGGGAAAAGCCCGTCGGAAAATTGCTGCGGCGCTGCCCCGACGTGCGGGCTCGGCCCGGGAAGGGGGAGCCGGTCCCGGGCGGAGGAGCGGGCCGGGCGGTCACCCCGGCCCTGCGGGCGCCGACGAGCCGCTGCGCCGGAGCGGGGCCCCCTCGGGACCGGGTCGGCTCGTCGGGTCGGGACCGGGACCGGCAGCGGGAGCGGGTCGCGGCGGCTCGGCGGCGTCCGCGGGGCCGGGGTGACCGCCCGCCCCGCCGAGGGGCGAAGCCGCCTCTTCCGACGGCGCCAGCCCGAGTCTCCTTCCCCGGGAAGGGAATTATTTCTCCGGGGGAAAAACCCGCCGGTGCCCGGGGCCGCGGGGCCGGGGAGCCGGTCGGTCCCCGCCGCGGGGAAGAGACGGAGGGAGCGAGGCGGGAGCGGAGCGGGGCCCGTGCCGGGCTGGCTGGGGCGGCTGCCAGGCGGCGGAGCCGTGCGGGAAGGGCTGGCGGCCCCCGCCGCGCCGGGGACAGCTGCTCGCCACCGGCGCCTCGCCGGGGAAGGGCTCGGTACCGGCGGAGCCGCGCTCGCCACCGGCGCCTCGCGGACCGGGCGGCGGGTTTGTGCCGGTGCAACACCGCGATTCCGCGGCGCTGCGTTGTGTTTTTAATTCCCGGTATTTTGTTTCCCCAGCGCCCGCCCGGCTCCGCCGAAGCGACACGCTGCGAACGCTCGCCCGGGTGCTGCGGGGACGAGGCGGCCCCGCAATGCGGCCCCGCGCACGGGGCAAGGCGCCGGCGCCCGGCCCCGGTACACGGCCCCGGTGCAAGGCTCCCGTGCACGGCCCGGTGCAAGGCTCCGGTGCAAGGCTCCCGTGCACAGCCCGGTGCTCGGCCCCGGTACAAAGCTCCCGTGCACGGCCCCGGTGCAAGGCTCCCGTGCACAGCCCGGTGCAAGGCTCCGGTGCCCGGCCCCGGTACACGGCCCCGGTACACGGCCCCGGTGCAAGGCTCCGGTGCCCGGGCCGCACCCGCGGACACGGCGCGCAGCAGCCGAGCGCCCGCCGCCGCCGGGGGAAGGCGGGAGGCCGGGAACCGCCGCCGCCGCCCCGCCGGGATCCGCTGAGATTTCGTGCGATCGCGGGGTCGAAGTCGCCGCGGGGCGGAGGCGACTCGTGTGGAACCGGCCGGCTCGGGCGGGGCCGGTGCGTGGGGGGTCGGGGGTCGGGGGAAGGAGGGATGGAGGGATGCAGGGATGCAGGGACGGAGGGATGGAGGCAGGAAGGGATGGAGGGATGGAGAGATGGAGGGACGGAGGGATGGAGGCAGGAAGGGATGGAGGGATGGAGGGATGGAGGGACGGAGGGATGGAGGCAGGAAGGGATGGAGGGATGGAGAGATGGAGGGACGGAGGGATGCAGGGAGGAAGGGATGGCAGGATGGAGGCAGGAAGGGATGGAGGACGGAGGGACGGAGGGATGGAAGGATGGAGGGAGGAAGGGATGGAGGGACGGCATAACGGAGGGCTGAAGCGATGCAGGGACGAGGGCCGGGTGCGGGGGCCGCCCGGAGCGGCGGGGCGGCGGGGCCGGGCGGGGAGCGCGGCCGCCGAGGGCACCGAGCGGGGCACATTTCGCCTCCCAAATGCCTGGGCTCAGCCCACCTATTTCCAGGCAGGATCGGAGCGGGAGCGGGGGGGCGATTTCTCCCCCCACCTCCCCTTCGGCCCCGGGCTCGAGCCGCCCGCCCCGCCCTGCGGCCCCCGCTGCCCCCGGTGCCCCCCCGCCCCGCTGCCGGCGCGGGCGGAGCGCGGCGGGGGCGAGGGGCGAGCGCCAGGCGCCGGGTCGCCTCTGCCACCGGCGAGTGCCAGCCGGGGGGGGGGGAGGAGGAGTCATTGCTTCAGTTTAAATTTCATGGCATCTGTTCATTATTATACAGTGCGGATTTTTATATGGACAGCTAAATTAAAGACAGATTTCTGCCAAAATTGCAGATACCATAAAAAACGGATGCTCCCGGCGCTGGGAGCTCGCCGCGCTGCAGATCCCGGCCCGGTTCCGCCGCCGCGGCCGGCCCAGCTCGGCCGGGGCCGGGCGGGCGCTGCGGGAGCGCGGGGGCCGGGGGGGCCGGAGCCGCGGCCGGGGCCGGGGCCGGGGCTGGGGCTGCGCCCGGCTTTGTCTGAGCGCGGAAACTTCCCCGTTCCGCCGGTTTCTGCCCTCGCCGGGGGCCCGCGGGGCGGCCCGGAGCGGCACCGAGGCGGCCGGGCTGGAGCGGGCGCTGCCGCCGCCCCGGGGGGGTCGCGGAGCCGCCCCCTCCCCCAGCCGCGGCCTGCAGGATTCAGCGCAGAGGAGTTAAAACAAGGACATCTGTGCCTGGAATCGCTGCGAAGCTCCAAACCTGCCAACGCCTGCTGGCACCGAGCGCCGAGCAAATGCCTGGTACTCCGGAATGCTGCACAGCCTGGCAGCCGCGCCCGCAAAACCCGGCCCGGCCCGGTGCGGCCCCGGGTGGGCGGCACCGCCCGGCCCGGCCCGGCCTCGCCGGTGCGGGAGGGCTGGGGCGGCCTGGCCCGGTTCGGAGGCGCTTGGCCCGGCCCCAGCAGCGTGGGGAGGGGGCTCGGCCCGGGCCTGGCTGGGCCCCGCCCGGCAGCGGGGGAATGGGCTGGTTCGGAGCAGCCCGGCTCGGCCCGGCTCGGGGCGGGGGGGGGGGGCAGCTCGGGGCAGGTGTGTGCGGGTCTCCTCGGTGCCTGCCCGCACTGCGGGGACCAAGGATGGGGTGTACTGGCCCGGTTCGGCCCGGCCCGGCCCCTCCGCCCCGCTCCGTGGTGGCCCGATGCTGCCGGTCCCGGTGGGCGCACGGCGCTGGGCGTCTCAGCGGGGCACCGTCGGGTCCTGCTGCATCCCCAAGCCTGGAGCCCCCGGGGGGGCACAACACCCGCCTGCACCGCGCGGGAGCTCCCAGACGCCCTTTACCCCCCTTGCCGGGGGGTCAGAGCCCCCCCCCCGTCCATCCCCAGCCGTGGGCCCAGGCTTGGCCCCCCGGGAGGACGGGCGGGGCGGGCAGGGCGGCACGGCGCGGATTCCAGGACATCTGCTTGTGGAGCAGACGCAGCGCCGGGCGCCGGCACCGAACCCCGCCGGGGCGCCGGGCCCAGGCCGAGGCCGGGGGCGAGAGGGACCCGCTGCCCCACGGGGCCAGGCCGGTGCTGGGGGATGCAGGGTGGATGGAGGGATGGACGGAGGGATGGACGGAGGGATGGAGAGGCAGCGGGGAGGCGGAGGGAGGGCCGCGGCACACGCACGCTCGCACCGCGCGCCTGGCAGTGCCGGAGGTCGGAGGCTGGGGCCTGCAGCCGTCAGGTTCGATTACGGGGTGGCCTCGCCGCTACCGGCTTAATTTGGATAAAGGCTTAAGCCCACGCGCACGCACACGCTGTGCGCTGACTGTCGCGCCTGGCACGGGCTCCGGCACTGAGAGAGGGGAGAGACCGACACGGGGGGCAGGCGGAGACCCCCAGGAGAACGGGGGCTTCACAGGGTGGGGGGCACCTCCTGCCCAGCCCTGCCCAGGCCTCCGGGACGGAGAAGGGCCGGATCCAGGAGAGGCCGGTGCTGCCCGGCCGGCAGCGGGAGGCAGCCAGTCCCCACCTGAGCGCCGGGTGGCAGCCGGGCCCTGCTGGTCCATGATTCCCGCAGCGCCGGAGCTGCCGCTCGCTGTGCCGGGGCTTGCAAAGCCCCCGAGGCCCCTTCCCTCCCTCCCTGCATCCCGCCGCCCTGTCCCACCGCTCGCTCCGAGGGGCCGGCATTGCCCGTCCAGCTGCCCTCCTCCCGCCTGCCGTTATCCCGGCTTGGAAAGACCCCCCCTCGCTCCAGCGCTCCAGCTCCTGGCAGTGTAAACGCGCCCCAGGGCCACTCCGGATCAGGCCCCGGCCGGGAGGGTTTCTCTTGCTGGAAGGAAGGACAAGCAGAGCAAAGGCCTCCCCGCGGCCCTGCGACACGGGGTGCCCCGCGGCCCCGACCCGGCGCCCCCCCCGCGCCCGGCCCCCCCGCTCCGCGGCAGGCGCTGCGCCTTTCATATGGGAAATGTCCATTTTGTCGCTACTTAAAAGCTGATTTACAGCCGCTGCAGCGGCGGCCCCGGCTTGGCCTGCGTTCATCCCATAATCTGCCCATTTCTCCTGGCAGCTCCGGCGCGGCCGGGCTCGGCGGAGGGCTGCGTTCGGGGGAAGGAGCTCCGGCGTGCCCCCCCGCCCCCTCTCCCGTCCCCCCCCTCCCCAGCGACTCCGGCAGCCTGTTCCTCATGCTGGTACTCACAGCTGTAACCCATCTGCTTTGATTGGAGCCTGACAGTGATGAGACAGGAGCTCCGGTTGATGCATCCCGCGCGCCCGGCGCGGCTGCGGCAGGACGGGGGTCCCGGCCGCCCCCCAAACCGCCCCCAAACCGCCCGCCCGGTGCGCGGGGCCGCTGGCACCCCTGCCCGGGACAAGGGCACCAGGGCCCTGCCTGGGGGTGGACGGGGACGTCACCGCGGGGACCTTCAGGGGATGGGTGGGTGGGGAGGGCTCTGCTCTGGGCCGGGGGGTGACAAGCGGGGTCGGATCCAGCTGCCGGAGCTGAGCGCGGAGGGAGCAGCTCCCCGTTGCCATCCGTCCCCTCCCCGGCGGGGTGGCCGTTCCCGTGGCCCGTCCCCATCCCTGGCGAAGGGCCCAGCCCAGAGTGGGGTGGCCCCCCGTCCTGGTGCCCTCCCTGCCGAGAGCTCCCCGGTGCCCTCGGGACGGGGGGCCGGGCTCGTCCGCCAGCCGGTGCCGGAGCGGGGACCCCCAGGGCCGGGACCCCGCGGCCGTGGCCGGGAGTGGCGGTGCGGCTGGCCTGGCCCTCTTGCACGCTCCTAATTAAATTTTACTCCCCTATAAATCTTTTTGTTAAATGTAATTGCAAAGCACACCTTTGGAATCATCGCATTAACCCGGCCTCCGCTTTATTAGAGTAATTAAAGCCTTTCGCAAGTTAGCGCCGGGCGGATCGGCCGGATTGCGCCATAATCCCGGCAAAGCAAACAAGTTCAGAGCAAAACTAATTACATTTAGAACAGCTGTGATAATAATCCTAATTCAGCCCCATTTGGTGCCTAAAATCCAGGGATCCGGCAGCAAAAGCGGGGAGGAGGGGCGGCCTCGAAAAGGGGGAGAGCAAACGGGGTCAGCCCCGTTCCCAGGGGCTCGGGGGGCCGAGAGGGGCCCCGGCGCACGTGGGGCCCACGGCCGGGGGGACGTGGCATCACCGGGGGTCTCCGAAACCCCCCGGCCCGGCCGCCCCGCGGCGGCAGCCCTGGGGCTGCTCTCGGTTACCCCGAGCCCACGCGCGGGCTCCGGGGGCGGCCGGGGCTGAGCCCCCGTGCCGGCGGCCCCTCTCCCCCGCCGCCGCCCCCCACCGCGGCCCCGGCGGTGGCTCGGTGCCCAGGCCCCCCCGCGGGCTCCCCTCCCCGGGGACGGGGGCTCGGCGGCCCCAGCTGGCGCGCGCAGCCGTAATGGCCACGGCTCGGCTGGCAAGGCGGCCCGGCGCCTGCGGGCACGCGGGCGGCAGCAGCTTGCGCGCCGTTTGTCCTTGACGAGTCCCCGCGCGCGGCCGCCCCGGCCCCCGCCGCCCGCTGAGACCGCCCGGCTCATCACACGAGTGGCGCCCAGCGCCGGCGGCGCTCGGGGACGGCGGCTCCGCTCCCTCCCGCTGTCTTCCCGCTGGAGCAGAATCCTCCCTCGCCCTCCTCCCGCGGCGGCGGCACCTCGGCGCGGGCATCGCCGGGCCGGGGCGGGATCGAGTCCCCGGCTGGGGGGCAGTGAGGCTATTTGCATCCTCGCCGATACCTCGGGGAGCGTTTGCTACAAATGTATATTGGAGCTTTTTATTAAAGTTGCCAAAAATTTGTGTTAGCTAATGGATTCTTAATTCTGTCTAAAATGAGAGAAGGAAAATTATGCTATTCATCTTGTATTGGTTTGAAATCACATCTGACAACTAATCGATCATACTGTGGGACATTAACTCCTTTGGATTGGGGCCCAAGCCGGCTCTCGCAGGCTCCCTCGCTCGCGCGCTGGATTAATTTAACTACTTTACTGCTGGTATTTTGGCACGTGGCTCCGAGGGCTGGTTTCTCTCCGGTTTGTGCTGCTGAATTATTTGCCTTTCTCCGGATGCAGCTGGCACGTCGCGCTGCGTTATCCCCCGCCCCGCGCGGCTCCGCGGCCGCCCCTCCGCGTGCCGGCGCCCGCCGGCGCCCTTCACCCGACCTTCACCCGCCGGCCCCTCCCCGGCGCGTCCCCCCTCCGCCGGGCGTTTTGCTATTCCCAGCCGGGGGCCGGCAGCCGGGGATGCTGCTGGCTGTGCCGGGGATGCCGATGCTCCGGGATGCCGATGCGCCGGGGATGCTGATGCGCTGGGGATGCTGATGTGCCGGGGATGGGGCGGGGGCCCCTCGCTCCCCGGCCTGCAGCAGGCTCCGGGGACGGTGCACAGCTCCGTGCCTCAGTTTCCCCCTTGCTACACAGGGGGAGAGCCCAGCTTTTCCCTGTGCGCCCGGTCGTGGTCCCCGGGCCGGTCCCCGGGGCTGCAGTCCCGGCTCCGCCTCGCAGCCGCGAGCGACGGCGCTGGGGGTCCCCGCGACCCGGCCGCTGGGGAAAAACCAGGGCTTTGCCCCAAAACGGAGCCCAGATCTGAGAGGCGGAGGCAGACGGGGGCTGAACCTGCCGCGGTGGCTCGGCCGCAGGGCCGGGGCCGCGAATCCGGCGCTCGGCGACGGTCGCACTGAAGCGGCATCATGTGCTGCCCCGTCTGCAGGAGCCGACGGGCCGGAGAGGCCCCCAGGGCCGCGGGGCCCCCGGGCAGGGGGCCGGGCTGGGGAGGGGCTACATACCCCGGGGTGGGCGGGGCAGGGGGCGGGGCTGCCTGTGATTGGTCAGCAGCACCTGTCCTGAGGCGGGATTGGCTAGCTGGGTGAGCCCTGGACAGGGATTGGCCAGCAGTAGAGGCAGCGCGGGATTGGCTGAGGTCTGTCCCATGTGCCCGGGGCTGCGGTGGGGACGGTCCCCCCCCCCCAGCGCCGGGGCAGGGTGGGTCACGGCCGCTTCGGCTGGGTCCTGGCCAAGGAAGGCCACCAGCCCGTCCGTGTGTCCCTGCGTCCACCCATCCTGGCATCTGTCCACCCATGGACGTGTCCATCTATCCGTCTGTCCATCTATGCATCCTCCATCCATGTGTCCTTCCATCCATCCATCCGTCCATCCATCCATCCGTCCATCCATCCGTCCATCCATGCATCCATACATGCATGCGTCTGCACATCCATCTACCCATTCTTCCATCCATCCATGCTTCTGTACATCCATCTGTCCATGAATCTGTCCATCCGTCTCTCTGTCCATCCTTCCATCCATCCATTCATCCTTCTGTCTGTCTGTCCCTCCATCCACCCATCCGTGCATCCCTCCATGCATCCGTCCATCCATCCTTCTGTCCATCCATTGATCCATCTGTCCAGACGTCCATCCAGCAGCTCGAGGAATCCATCACGGTAACGACGCCGGGGGCTGCCGCGAGCGCTGGCTCACCGCGGGGCACCGGCGCAGCCCTGCCGCCGTGCCAGATGTGCCAGACGTGCCAGATGTGCCGCCCGCGCCGGGGAGGGCTGCCGGCGAGGAGGGGCCAGGCGGTGGCACGGGGACAGGAGCTGCACCGCGAGTCCCCGCGTCCCCGGCTGCTGCCCCGGGGCTGGGCGCCGGCTGCCCGTGCGAGGACGGCGTGGGGGGAGCCGAGCCCCCCCCCCCGGGCCCAGCAGGGCTGTGTCCACCCCCGCGACGAGGGGCCGAGCCACGCGGTGCCAAACCACCGCCTGGGAGCTGCCTCTCCATGGCCGGGGCCAGGACCCGCCTCTGGGCGCCGGTAGCCAAGGCCTGTCACAGCAGAGCCTCGAAAACACTCCCCACCGTGCGGTCTGGAGCTCCCCCCCCCGCTGGGGCACCTAGAACCCCCTTGTGTGACCTAGAACCCCCTCATGTGACCTAGAACACCCTTTGTGTGACCTAGAGCCCCCTGTGTGACCTAGAACACCCTTTGTGTGACCTAGAGCCCCCTGTGTGACCTAGCGCCCCTCCATGTGACACAGCCATTAGGCCCCCTAGAACCCCATTGGGGACCTAGAACCCCCCCACCAGTGACCCCCTTTGGGTGACACCTTCCTCCCCCAGGCGACCCCAGACACCCATTGGGGGACCTTGAAGCCCCCATTGGGTTACCTAGACCCCCTTGGGTGCTGCCTCCCCCGTTGGGTGACCTAGAACACCCTCGGGTGCCCTCGGGGCCCGGGCCCGCGGGGGAGGACAGCCTCCTCCCAGGCCCTCGAGCCCTGCCACCCCCCGGGGGGCACCCAAGGGCGCCTGTCCGGGGGGGGCACTGGGGCCGCCAGGAGCTCCCCCCCCCGGGGCCATTTGCGATGCCGCGCGGAGCCGCTGTGCATCGCGCGTTAGCGTGCGGCGGGGCGGCAGGCCGAGGCGCCGGGATGCCCTTGGCAGCAGCCGGCCTCCGGCAGCTTCTTCGCCAGCGATGAGACAACACACGAGTAAAGGGAAGTCAGAGCCCCGGCGGCGGGGCGGGCGCGGGGCGGGCGGCGGGCGCAGGAGCGTGCCGGGGGCTGCGCCGGCCGGGACGCGGCGCCTCGCCGGGGTGCCGTGCACCTGGGTGCCTGGGGGGAGCGGGGGGCTGCGCGCTTGTGCATGCTTGTGCAGGGTGCAAGCGGTGTGTGTGCTCACCCCCAGTGCGTGCACGCTCGCGTGGTTGTGCACAGCCGCACGGGGTTTGCACGGTGTGTGCACGCTTGTGTGGTTGTGCACAGCCGCACCGGCTGCATCAGGCAGGAGTGGGCGGAGCCAGGCCGGGTGGGCGGAGCCCGGCTGGGTTGGGCAGGAGTGGGCGGAGCCAGCTTGGTGGGCGGAGCCAGGCTGGGCGGAGCCAAGCAGAGTAGAACTGGGCAGGGCCTAACCGGGCGCAGCTGGGGTGGGCGGAGCCAAACAGGGTGGGGCCAAGCAGGGGCGTGGTCGGGTGGGCGGGGCCAGGCGGGGTGTGGCAGGGTGGGCGGCGCCCGGCCGGGCAGAGCCGCAGCGGCAGCGGGGCCGCCCGGGTCTCGTGGGGCGGCAGGGGCGGCCCGGACGCCTGGGCCCCTCCGCCACCGCCCAGCCCCGGCGGCCGGGTGAAGATACCGGCTCTCACCGTATGGCGGGAGCAAACGGCTCTGCTCTGTTTTGCTAACGCGCCCGCGAGCAGAGCGGCAGCGGAATGAGGCCGACAGCTGCCGCGGGTCCTCGCCCGCCGCGCCGGCACCCTCCGCGCAGCCCCCAGCCGCCCCTCCGGCCCGCGACGCCCAGCGCGGGGACCGGCACCGCCGCGGCCCGGGGGTGCGGTGGGGTCCGGCCGGGGCGACGGCCGGCCCGGGGGCGCGAGGTGCCCGTCGCCGGCGGGGAGCGGGCGCGACGCGGGGCCTCCGCGTGCCTCTTTTTTGTGTTTTTTTGGAGAGCAGTAGAATGCAGTATGCAAATGAGATGGTTATTACCGCAATGTTCGTCAAGCTGAGCTGAGAAGACATTAATAGCCTGATGAATATGCATGTGAATTTGTTAATTAAGTTAATTATTCTGCTGAAAATGCATTCGTCTTCCAAGGACATTTTCCCAATGATTTTTACATGCTTCAGTCATTAGTCATGCTATATTTTATCAGGGAAATGAGTTTGCTTAAGTTGTAAAAAAAAGAAAGAAAGAAAGGAAAAGGAAGATGCGGAAAAAAATAAAATAAAGGGGAGAAGAAAAGGAAGAACAAAGCGGAGGAGAGCGGCGCAGCGGGCGGGTCGCTGCGGAGGAGCAAAGTTTGGGGCCGCGGGGCTGCAGGTGGGGCCGGCGCGGCCCCGCGCTCCCCGCCGCCCCCGGCCCCCCCCCGCTCGCCTGATGACAAACTTTTTTTTTCCAGTGCCAAATTTCCAACACATTAATTAATTGTTGTAGCCAATTAACTGTAGTTGTGCAAATGAGTTTAGCACTAATTACCATGCAGTGCCTGTAATCACATAAAAAACTTGCTGAGAGATGGAGGGAGAGCGGCGGGGAGGAGGGCGGCGGAGGGAGGCGGCGGGCAGAGCCCCCCGCGCCGCCCCGGCTGCCGGCACCGCCACCGCCACCGCCACCGCCACCGCCACCACCCCGGGCCTCGGCCGGTGCCGCCGACCCGAGTCCTCGCTGCTGGGTGCCGGGTTTCCCACGCCGGGGGTGGAGGGGGCACACGTGGCCCCGCGACGGCGCAGGGGACCCGGCCCGGGAACCCCGTCGGGGAGGGGAAACCGAGGCAGCCGGGCCGCCTCCCCTCCGCGCGCAGCCCGGGCTGGGAGCCGGCGCTGGGCACGGCGGCAGCTCGGCTGGCGCGCTGCCCGGCTGCCGGATTAGCCGTGCCATGGATACAGACTCCCCGGTGACGGCCCCGCTCCCCCTGGGCGGCTTGGGCAGCCCCGTGGCGGGGTGCGGCACGGCGTGGCACGGCCCAGCATCACGCTGCACGGCACGGCACCCGCTGCATGGCACGGCACGGCCCGGCACGGCACGGCATTGTGTGGCACGGCACGGCACGGCGTTGCAAAGCGTGGCGTGCTGCTGCACGGCGCAGCATTGCAGGACAGCATCGCACGGCGCGGCGCTGCACGGCACGGCATTGCACGGCACGACGCAGCACTGCACAGCACGGCTTGGCACGGCACGGCACGTACAGCACCGTATCCCACGGTGCGGCATTGCACGGTGCAGCATTGCATGGCGTGGCGTTGCATGGCGTGGCATTGCATGGCGTGGCATTGCACGGCACGCCGCGGCATCGCACACCGTGGCATTGCACGGCGCCCAGCCAGCAGCGGGGCACACCGGGGTGCCCGGCACACGGCTCAGCCCTGCGCCCGGCCCTGCGCCGGCTCCCGCCCCGTCTGGGAGGCAGAGAGTTAACGCGACGGCCTGGCGTGCTATAAATTTTGCATCAGCGTGCGGGGAGCGCGGCTGCGGGGGGAAGCTGGGCCGGAGCCAGGGGCTGTCTCTAGGTAACAATAAACACTGCGAGCAAGGAGCAGCTGTTACACTTACTCTCTCTGCATCACAATGCTGAAATAACGCTAATAAACCCACACGCGCGCGCGCATCCGCACGCCCCGGCCGGGGGGGCACGCGGCGGCCGCCGGACAGCCGGGCCGGGCCGCGGCGAGGCCGGGAGACCCCGGAGCGGCGGCAGCACCTGCGTCTGAGCCGGGCACCGGGGCTGCCCCGGGTCCCGCTTGGCAGAAAGGCAGCAAGGCAGCCGCAGAGCGGGGCTGCAGCCGCGACGGTGCTGGGTGCTGCGGGGCTCCTCTGCCCCCCCGGCATCGCTTGACGCTCGCGCGGCAAAAACCCCCCAGAGACGCTGAAAGATGCTGGAACGGCTGGGAATGGCTGGGAATGGCTGGGAATGGCCGGGAACGGCCAGGAATGGCAGTGTAGCACCCGCCACTGTGGCCTGCACAGGGATGCAAGGAGCTGCCGGGTGCCAGCCGGCCACGCGGGAGCAGAAGGTGCGAGGCCACCGCGGCCTCCAGGCTCCACCACCTTTCCGAAAAACCCTCCGAAACCACCCAAAGCTGCCCCGGGCGGACGCGTGCCGGGCCCGGAGCGATGCCGGGGATGATTCGCTGCTCCCGCCGGGCCCAAGCGCGGCTGCAATGCCCATTCCTGCGCTCCGCCGGCTCCCCGTTCCCGCGCTGCACTGGTGCCCCGGCCGTGTCCCCATGCCGTGGGGCCGCCGTGGGGCTGCCGTGGGGCGGGCAGCGGCGGCCAGGGCCCGCGGGTCGCATTCCAGCGCAGGAGGCAGCTGCGCCGCCGCCACGGCCCCCCCGGCACCACTAAATATTAATGCTGCCCTACATTGCGCAGCCGGCACCTGGCGCGCGCCGGCCCCCCCCGCGGCCCCCCCGGGCCGGGCAGCTGCCCCCGCGCCGGGGAGCCCGGCCGGGGACTCCCGGGGGCCGCGGCGGCCGTGCCCCCCCCCGCTGCCGCCCGCCGCTGAGGCCGTGCCGCTCGGTGCACGGGTGCCTGGCGCCGCCCCGGCTCCCTCCTTGAGCCGCAGCCAAGAGTCCGGCGCCGAAAGTGGCCGGTGATTGATGGCGGCGCTTGCCGGGTAAGTGCACCCGGCGGCCCAATCCCGCTTCCTTCCCCAATTCCTCCCCTGCCCCTCTTCAGAGCGCGTGTTGTCTCGTGCTGCTCCCAGAGGCGCCATTAATTAAAAACACATCCAATTAAATGGCAGGTGAGGCCGGGCGCGCGCGGGCCCTCCCCGGCGGGCTCAGCTGCGCCGGGCGGCGGTGACGGCCGCGGTGGCCCGGCTCCGCGGTGGGCGCCCGGCGCTGCACGAGCCCCCCCGCCGCAACATCTGCTGCGGTGCCGGCGGGGCGTCGAGGCCGGGGCGGCAGCTGGGCACCGCGGCAGGCACCGGCGTCGCGCGCTGCGGCCTGCGTTGGGGGAGCAGGAGCCGGCCGGGGCGAGCGGCACCGGCACCCGCACGGGGGATGGCACGGGGGTGCGGCGGGGAGGGGACCGGCACCATGGGGGTGGGACGGATCCTATGGGGATGGGATGGGTTGTGTGGGGACAGGATGGGTGGATCCCATGGGGATGGGATGGGCACCATGGGAATGGGACGGATCCCATGGGAATGGGATGGATCGCATGGGGAGAGGATGGGCACCATGAGGACGGGATGGGCACCATGGGGATGGGATGGATCCCACAGGGACAGGATGGATTCTATCGGGGTAGGATGGATCCAATGGGGACAGGATGGGCACCATGGGGATGGGATGGGCACCATGAGGATGGGATGGGCACCATGAGGATGGGATGGATCCCATGGGGACAGGATGGGCACCATGAGGATGGGATGGATCCCATGGGGACAGGATGGGCACCATGAGGATGGGATGGATCCCATGGGGATGGGATGGCCACCATGGGGATGGGACAGATTACACGGGGATGAGATGGATTGCATGGGGATGGGATGGATCCAATGGGGACAGGATGGGCACCATGGGGATGGGATGGGCACCATGGGGATGAGATGGATCACATGGGGACAGGATGGGCATCGCGGGGACAGGACGGGTGCCAGGCCCGCGGTGGCAGGCTCTGGGGACGCGGGTGCCCCCGGGGCTCGGCGCCCACCCTGCGCTGCTGATCGGGGCCGCTGGCTCGGTGAGGCGGGAGCCGGGGCTGCCGCAGGCTGGGGAGAACGCCGGGAACAGCCCGATTCCCGAGGGCTGCCACCGGCACGCTGCCTTTCTCCTCCTCCTCCTCCTCCTCTCCCAGAGGAACAGCGGGGCCCCGGCGCCAGGGCCGGTGCACGGGGTGGCTTCACCTGACGGCATCCGCTCACCCCCCAAAATTTGCCCCCGTAGGGCAGGTGCAGGCCCCCCCTGCCCCCCCCCCGCGCCGCACACCCGCGCCGTTGCCAGCCCGTCTTTCCCCTGCTCCCCCTCATCCCTCTCATCCCCCCCCCAAATGCCAGCGAAAGGTGTTAACAGATTTTGGAAGGAATCGTTTAAATTGCGAGAGAAACCTTCAGTGCCGACAGCCAGAGCAGCTGGAAGGACAAATATAGCCCGGGAGCGGCGGCGGCGGCAGGAACGGGAGCGGGAGCGGGAGCAGGAGCGGAAGCGGGAGCAGCGGCCGCGCGTGGAGCGACACCTGGTGACCGACGCCCACGCGTGTGCACACGCCAGTACACACATGTGCACACGCCAGCACACGCGTGTGCGTGCGGCCATGCCTGAGCGTGCAGGAGGGCTCATGCACACGCGTGCGTGTACGTGCACCGACGCCTGCGTGCAGCTTGCACACACTCACACATGTGCACACAAGCACGTGTTGCTGCGTGCACGCTTGCACGCTTGCACACGCGTGTGCACACGCACCCTTGCCCGCGTGATGCTCGTGCACACGTATGCACACATGCCCCACGCTTTGTGCGTGCTCAGGCACACGCGTGCACACCTGCGTGCTTGCCCAGGCCCAAGCACACGTGGGCACGCTCACGCACGTGCTCCGCGGCCTGCCCGCACGCCGCAGCACGCACCGGGCCGGAGGCGACGCGGGGCCACGGCGCTGGCGGGTGCCGGTGCGGTGCCGGCTGCTGGGGGGCTGGCGGGGGCACCGGGGAAGCCGAGGCGCGGGGACACCCGCTCCGGTGACGCGGGAGCAGCCCCACGGCGCGCGGCCGCCCGGGGAAGCGGGCAGCGTGCAAGATTTACGGCGCCGGGCGCGCTCGGCGAGCGCCGCGCAGCCCCGAGCCATTTGGCACAGCAGCTGCTGCGGAGGGAGCTCAATGCAAAAAATAAATTAAAGCGGATAAAACGCCCTGGTCACCTTGGGACGGGGCCTGGGCCCGCGTGTGCCGCGGCCGCGGGGGGACGCGGGGGGCCGCTGGGCGCGGGAGCTCGGCGGGACGGACGCCGCTGCCGCTCGCTGCGCTGGAAGCCGGCGGCCTTTGTCTGCTCGGTGCCGCGCGGCCGAGATGGGCCGGGGGCTTCATGGCCGCCCCGCACGGCCGCTGCCCCCCTCCCGCTGCCCCGCTGATAAATGAGGGGGGCGGTGGGGGGGCCGGCTCCGGCTGCGCACCAGCGAGCTCCCTCCCGCGAAGCGCCGCCGCCCCCCCCGCCATCTGCACCCGGGTGTATTTTAAGACGTGTCGGCGGCGGCGATGCTCGAGCGGGCGAAGGCAGAGCAGGGGAGCCGGCTCCGGGAGCGAGGCGCAGCCAGGCTGCTCCGGCCGGGAGGCTCCGGGGAAGCTGCTGGGGTGCAGCCGGCTTGCGCCCTCCACCCGGCGCCGGCAGCCGAAATCCGCCTGGGAAGCCCGACCCGGCGCCCTGGGGTTTCCTCCGATCCTGCTGCTCCTCCGCGCCGGCCTCCGCCAAAGCCCCGAGCTGCTCCGCACCCGCTGGACCCCGCTGCTCCCCGGCCCCGCTGCTCCTTTTGGGGGAAAAAGGAGCAAATCGGCCCTGCATCCAGCCCCCAGATCTCCAGCACGAGCCCGAGCGCCGCGCGGCCGCCACCGAGGGGGACGGGGGCTCGCGGGGGGCAGCGGCACCTCGGCCCGCACCGGCCGGCCGAGGAGGGAAGGGCTGCGCGGGGTTGGGAAAAGAGGGAAAAAACCACTTCCAAGGGCTGGCACGGCGCCCGCGCCATGCATCGAGGCTGCAGGAAGAAGCGCGACAATTCAATGCAACGGAGCAGAAGGCAATACAGTAACAGGAAATATTTAATTTTCCAATCTCCACTTTCCATTTTTATAAACTGAAAAGAAAAAAAAAATTGAATATATTACAAAATATCTGTACAGAGACAAAGGTACAACCAGAAAAGGCGCGCTCAGTCTCGGAGCGAAACTCGGGAGCGGAACAGCGGGAGCCTGACCGGCCGCTTCTCCGCCGGCACCGGGGCTCCGGCTTCCCAGCCACGGCCTCAGCCCGGACGCGAGCCGCGCTCGGGAGGAGAGGAGGGAATTGCCACCTGCCGCCTCGCCTGCAACCTGCGCCGCGTTCCCAGGCTTTGCAACGCACACGTTTCCCCCCCCAGCAAATCCTTTTGTCTTCTTTGTACAGAGCCCCTTTAAAAAAAAAAAAGAAAGAAAAAAAAGGGAAAAAAAGGAAAAAAAAAAAAAAAAGGAAAAGGAAAGAGGCGCTGGCGGGGAAGGGAAGGGAGCAGGTCCCGGGGGTGCCCAGGCGCCCGTGTCCGGAGCTGCGGCCCCGCGTCCACCTGCGGCTCCCGCGGTCACGGCGTGGCGCTTCCTCAGCTGCCGCCACCGCGGAAAGCAGCGGGCCGGGACAATTTAAGGAAAGCGGCCGCCGGCGGAGCCCGGCCATCTGCCACGCAGCCAGGGCGACGCCACGGCACCCTCCCCTCCGCGCTTCGCCCTGCTGAGGGTCTCCATGAGCCGGGCGGGAGCCAGCCCGGAGCAAGAGACGGCAATCGGCGATTCCCGTCGGTTGCTCCGGGCCTGATGGAGGGACGGGAATCCACCCGCGGTCACGCACCTTGGCCCCTTTTCGGGACACGCTGCAAAGGGAGCGGCACCGGAGCATCCCTGCCACAGCACCGGAGCATCCCACCGCGGCACTGGAGCATCCCGGCACAGCGCTGGAGCATCCCACGGCGGCAGCACAAGGGACGAAGGCGCAGACGGCAGCGGCTCCGCACCGACGGGGCACGTGCACCTTGCACCACGTCTTTCCAAAGTGTTTGGGGGCCACGACGTCCCCTGCGAGGGCCGGGCCAGCCCGCAGCCTGCTCCCCGCACGCGGGAGCACCGCTCTCGCCAGACCTAGCTGTGACCACGCCGCGCTGGAACGATAATAAACCGCCCTCCGCTTCCTAAGAGGATTCAGCACTGCAACACAGTTTCTCCTTCCAAAGCTGATGGGCTCAGGAAGAAAAGCCAGAATAGCAACAAAACCTCCAACACATACCAGAGCTGGCAGCTGCACCGTGAAAAGAAAAAAAAAAATTATATATATATATAAATTAAAAACTCGGGAGAGGTGACTGGTTTATTTAGTGCACTCTGCATCTTACAGAACTTTTCTTTTTCTTTCGGTTTCGAACATCAGGCAGGCATGAACTGGCAATTAAAAAAAAATTTACACGTGGAATTTTGCAAACGGTGTCACTCGCCTCTGCTGAATCGACAGTACAGGAGTTGCTTTTTTATTCACACGGGGGCCTCGCGCGGTACAGGCAATACGTACTCCTTCCCCTCCTTCCTCCCTGGGCAGAGCTATTCCTTACGCAGTCGCTCGGCTTTCGGGATAAGGCAAATTTCCCCAGTTAGAGAAGCACCTACTGCGGTGCATTTTTTGAATTTGTATCTCTGTATCCAAAGAAATAAAATCAAATTCTGTTAGCAACCGTAAGCAGGTCTCCCGGCCCCACCACTTCCAAGCCCTTTAACGCTTCAGAACACCGTCAGCTCTAAAATTAGGAGAACAAGTGCACGTTTTCCATAGGAAAGGCCTACGTTGGGGAAAAAAGGTCATAAATAGGTACCTCTGCTTTATTCACTTCTTTTAAGTCTTACTGAAATGGACAACATGGCAATGCTCTGCGGGAGGAGAAAAGCCACTGTAAATACTGCCTTGACAACAACAAAAGTATATACGCTTATAGAAGTGATACGTTAACTCCCGTTAATCCTCGAAGTGCCGAATCCGCGGCGCTGTGGGAGAGCCCGAGGCAGGCCGGGCCGGGCGGCACACGCGGCAGCGGCCCCCGAGCGCGAGCGACGCCGACAAAAGACACTGCCGGCTGCTGGAGCTTCCCCCCAGGAACATTCCTCCTCTTTAATTCTTGAGATGGTTTGGAATTGTTTACGAATTACAAAGAGAATACAGATTTAAGTGAGGTGTTCTCTTCGGCTCTTGAGCATCCAAAAGAAAAAAAAAAGGAAAAAAAATTCCCACTGCAAATGTATAGCAGAAGAGAGAGAGAAAACCCAAAGAGACCCTTCACAAAAGCCAATTTACTAAGGCTACCATCAAAACGTAAATGATCGGGAGTCTGGGAGCCATCAGGGCGGGCGCGCGGCCTCCCAGCCAGGCTGCTCCAAGACTCGGCATGGAACGGAAGAGGGGGAGAGGGACGGGAAGAAAGCGATGCGAGACAAATCCCGAGTACAAGCCAGTGCCACATCCTGGGGCTCCAAATCCGGGAGAATGATCCAGGTACCCCTGCATCAACATTTTTCCATTTCTTTTTTCCCTTTCCTTTTTTTTTTTTTTTCTTTAAAGGGGATTAAAAAAAAAACAAAAACAAAAACAAAACCACCCTGCTTTGGGAAACAGGCTCTCCCCCAGCCCGACCTGAGCACCGCACAGTGCCCCTCTTCCCAAGGGGCACCAGCGCCCAGCGCGTGAAACATCCATATTTCCTTCTTCCAACGTGGTTGGTTTGCTTCGTTCCTCCTATTTTTAAACGCTTCCCCCCCCCCCGTCTGCCGGCTCAGGGCAGAAAGCTCACCGCGTCTTTTCGTCACTACCCAAGCGCGAGAGGTTCGGCTGCGAGACACCCGGCCGGGACTCGGCGGCGCTGCCCGGGCGCCCGCCAGCGGCCTAGCGAGCGGGGAATACAAGAGGGAGCTTTGCGGCAGCCGAAACGCGGACGACACCTTGCTCTGGCGAGAGGGAGAGAGGGGGGGAAAAAAAGTCATTTTGCTAAAGGTTGAGAGGCAAGGGAGGGAAAGACCACGGCGAAGCGCGAGTCTCAGTACGGGACCCCTCTCCCTCGCCCCCCCCTCGGAGGCACTCTGCCGGGCCCGCGGTACGCCTTGCCGTAGGGAGCCGCCGGCGTGGGGCCGCCCCAGCCGGGACCCGCTCCTGCCCCGCTGGCGCCGGCGCTGCCCGCTCCCAGCTCGCCGTAGCTTGGGATTTTGGCCTCTGGATGCACCAGCGTGTTGTTGCTCCCCTCGGCTTTCGTGAAGGATTGCCCGACGGCCGAGTGTATCGCTACGGGGACTCGAGCGAAGCGGAGGTCCTGGTCCCCTGGAAACTGGACAGATCCTGTGCCCTGGTAGCTGCTCGTCTCCCCGAGGTGGCTCACGGAGCCCAAAAAGGTCCTGCTTTTCCCCAGAGTCTGCGCGGAGGGTTCTAGCAGAGTTTGGCCGGAATTCAGCTCCTCGGCACCAAATCCCCCCTCCGAGCCCTCCGTGCTGTAAGTCCTGGACGCGTGGGACCTGCCGTAGTCCGCGGACCTCGAGGCCTGGTGCTCGCGCGTCACGGGGCCCAGCGTCTCCGCCTCTTGCTGAGAAAAGAGCTGCAGCAGAGCAGCCGTCACGGCCGGGTTCAGCTCCTGCGCCGCGCTGGAGAGGTCTCCCTCGGACAGGAGAGGCGGTGGCGGTCCAGGGGGCTCAGGGGGTCTCTTCTCTGGTGGGAGAATGCGAGGAGGACATGCTGTGGAAGGGTTACTTCTTTTAAACACCATCTTAAAAATCACGTGAACAGACACAAATACATTTATGCAAAAAAAACAAGAAACCAAACAGCCTACCGAGATGCTCTGCTCTCTAGGATGCACCGGGAAAGAGGCGGAGAATTTTAAAAGCTGGCGTTCGTTGCAAGATCAACGCACGTGTTCATTACCGTTTTCCCTGTGCTCGTCCCGTCCCCACACTCCCAACTAGTCAGCAACAGCTGTCCTAACACATGGGCATCCGTGGAGAGAATTCCTGCTCCCGGATCAAAGGCTAACGCGGAGAGGGAGACAGATGTGGAGCCACGTGACCGAGCGTGTTCCTTGAAAGCGGTGCCTGCTGCCGCAGAGGGACACCGGGCCTTACTGCTCCGTTAACGCGCTCGCTGGCAGCCGCATGGCTCGCTGTACGCCACGGCGCTGGTGAAGCGCGGCCCTGGTGCGTTTGTTTAAAACCAAAACAAAGAAACCCCCCCGCACCCGCAGACGTCAGCTCCTGGCCGTACCCGAGCTCGGGGCTGAAGGGAAGGGGTTCGTCCTGCCGTGCCCCCGCTCTGCTCCTCAGGAGACCCAACTCGGATCAGGGCTTCCTCGCCTTGCCTGGTTTATGACCTTTTTAAGCAGCACATTTCTAGAGCACAGCCCAAAACAATCTCAATCCATAAATATCTGCATGCTATGTACAGACTGTCCTGAAGCATGTGAAAAACCAGTCCCTCCCCCCTCCCCCTTTTTTAAATCGGACCTGAAGTAACAAGGATTTCTGTTTCCAAAGGATCTCTCCTACGAGAACAAAAGCATCCTTCATAGCACACCCTCAGTCACAACGCTCCTGCTACTCTGGATTACTGCTCTTGAGCCAGCAGCAAGAACAAAGCAGGCTGCCTAGGGTGGGTGAAAGGCGAGAGCAGATCTCCGGCCCTCCCCCTGTTAAGGCAGGGTCATCGCTAAAAGCGACGCCGTGCAGAGGCGGGGATGCAGCTTCCTGCGGGACCCCCTGTCCCCCCGGCTCTGTCCCCCGTCTCGCCTCGCGTGCCGCCTTCGCTAACCAAACCCCTTCTGACTCCTGCAGAGCAACACAGCTGAACTGGCTTGGTCTCATTCATCAACAAAAGGATCGGCTACATGGTGATTAAAGTTATTACTGGCGATGAGGTAAGAGGCCACAAACACCTTAGTTGAATCAGATCCTCAAATCATTTGCAAAACTGGTTATTAAAAAGGTCAAACTTTATTGTGAAAACCAGTAGTCTTCCAGGACCACCCCTCCACCCATATCAGTCAGTCCACTTTAAAACTAGATTGTGTTTAAGTCCAGAAAACAATCTTCAGGTAATTTTAAAGCCAAGCTGATTTGGGGACAGTATATCATTTAAAATAATTATAACAGAGAACAATGTTATTTAATTGAATCTGCTCTACAATAACCTAATTATTTTCCAGTTCTAGGGCAAAAAAGCACGATCACAACTGGCTTGTGGTGGGCGGGTGTGTTGAAGGCACGAGAACACAGCACGTTCAGCTACATTGCAGAGGAGGTGTGTATCGGGCCAAAAGAGGCTCCCTGGAGAGTTTGAGACATACTCAGGAGGCGCTTCTAGAATTTGGTGAGGTCGTCACAGGATGTTGCTAATAATTCAAAAAATCAACAGAAACAAAAGACATGGAGACATTTACACTCACCTTTGAAAAGGAAATCCAAGAGTTCACTGATACAATCAGGCCTTTTAAACATGCCTCTTACTTGCCCTACATGAGCCCATCATCTGGCTCAACCTCAGAAGCTGCTGAATTCAGAACTCATGAAAACCAACTCTATGTGTAGATTAGGCACACTGAAGCCAGATGCAAAAGTTGTATGTACATAATTGCCACTATCCCTCCCTTTCAGCACTCTGTTTCAGTTCTCATGTTCTTTACGATCCTGTCTGCACTTTCTTTTTGAGGGGCCAGAACAGGAGGAAGGGAATAGTGAAAAAGGTAGTTGGGACAAATAGACTGGAAGAACTGCATAACTGCAGAGACTCTGCAACTGCAGAATGTCCTGTGCAAAAAAAAATCTACCTGCATGTGTAAACCCAACATGACATTAGCCGTGACTAATGACAGGGCGCAGATTACCAATTATTGGGAATGTCAGAGCAAGAACTGAACCCTACAACTTTCCCCCTCATGTCTGGGGAAAAACAGAGCCTTTAATCTTCACTGACCCAGTCACAATGGAGCATTACAGATTTTGTGTGTTTTAGAGATGTGAAGCAGTCTAGTGTTTTGCTTTGTTGTACTGGGAAAAGTCTCCTGAGCAGTTCAGCGCTTACTGCGGGGCGTGGGTCAGGGTCTTTCCCAGTCTTGAAATCTAACACTTGACCACGTCCTAGCACCCAGCTCCTCCCCTCCTCCCACCCGCTCCCTCTGCCCAGCTTCACAGCCTCCCTCTGTTACAATACTCAAATGTCTCAGTTCCTCCTGGCCGCAGTTAAACTAGAGGCACTTGTATGGAAGGCTTTAATTGCTCAGACAGCTGAATGGCATCCAAGATACACAAGCAAGGAGGGTCACAGTTATTTACCTGTACTTTCCTCCGGATGCATTGTAGGGGTTTTCCTTGGCCCCCGTTGCTCACTGCTCTTCTCCCCGTTGCTCTCCTCCAGGGTTATAACAGGCTCCTGGCTCTTCATCAGCTGACTCAGCAGAACGGCCAGCACGTTCTGCATGTCTCCCTGAGCGCTGGCTGCTTCTGGAGTCGCCTGCTCCTCTGGCGGCTGGGCCTCCGTGGGTGGCTCTTCTATGGCTTCCTCTGCTGCTGCCGCTGCCTGAGACTCCTGTTGCTGAGTCGTGGCTTCTGTCAGAGCATTGATGGACTGGTTGAGAGCCTCCAGCTGTTGCTGCATCTCTGGGTTAGAGTGTACGTTCAACAGCTGGGCCATCTGTGGGACACTCAGATCAGTCTGGCTCTGCAGCAAGTTCAGTAAAACAGCTAGTTCACTCTGATTCAGCTGCTGGGTGATTTCTCCAAGGCCTGCAGAAAACACAGGAAGCATCACAGAAAGGTCAGGGAAAGCTACATCAGACCGGTTTGCAATCATGATACTAACACATAGCAACAAACACCTTTTCTCCATGTCCCTGGGCCTGGGGAAGGCAGGGAGGCTTTAGGAGAAGGATTCCAGGAGAGTTTGCTCAGATTTCCGCTGTCGGCTTGCCCCTTCCAGGCTGATGGGATCTGAGCAGCACTACAGCAGCACCCCGTGGTACCGCTCACACACTGCACTCACCCCAGCTACAGTCAGACACCGCACGGCCAGCAGCGGAGGGAAGCTTTGTCGCTGCCCTCTCCAATCTGCCACCGTCACTGCACACACAGCTGCTCGTTAAATCAGCTCAGTGAAACCCAATGTCCCCACTCTTGGGGCGGTTAACTCATCCAGGGCATCCCGAGAACAGGAGTCATGAGCAACTACACGAGCAGCAAGTCTGAGGAAGATCGAAACCCTCTAGCCCAGCTCAGCGGCGGTCAGAGCGGCAGGTCTGACAGCAACTCAGCACCTTTCCAAGGTCTCTGCAGCACTCTGTGGATCAAAAGCCCTCCCTCTTGCACTAAAAAGCATGTTCCCTGGAATAGAGCTAAGCTGCTGTTTGGAACGAAGGAAGAGCATTCCACTAACACAGCAAAAGAAATTAGGCCAAGCACAATGCAATTCTGTGCTGAAAGCTGGCCTGGGATCACACAGGACTCTGTCATCACCTGCAAGTACCCAGGTTAGTCTGAAATACAACCCCTGAACAGCATCACCTCCTCCCGTGCCGCGCTGGAGCAAAGCCTCCCTAGTGAGGGTAACAAGGGTGTCACTTCGCATCGGCCTTGCAAGTTGTGCAAACTCTTTGGAAAGTGGGGTGCGCAGGTCTGGTTTTAGAAGCTTAAAAATAAGCTCCCCTTTGCTGATAGGCAACCAATAATGTAATACTCTCTTCTCAGCTGTTTGCTAATCTGACCACCACCACCTTTTGTCCATCTGCCATGTTTCATTGAACACATGGATTGTGCGTTCCCTGGAGCAAGAACCATCCTCCTTGTTATTTGTCTGTACAGCATTTGACACAAAGGGAGCTTCAGCCTGCATCTGGGTTTTTGTAGATCTTCCACAGAACAATCAGCCTGGTCTAGGCAACTTTGTATAGCTCTACACTCCCAGGAAGCAAAATACCTCTCCTCAAACTACTTTCTAGACACCAGAAGGTTGATCACAGTTTTGGGAACAGTGCACAAGTCCTGGTCCAGCAGGTCATTATGACCAAATTTTTTTTCTGCAAGCAGCATTGTGCAAAAATTTACATTTCTGCCCACCAGCCACTAGTCTGTTACATTACATGCCTAACCTTTATATAATCTGATCAATAAGATCACAAACTTCAGCTCATTTGCACACCCTTTACATGGCTGCTGTTCCCTTCAGCCTATTATTTGTTACTCTGCTGGTCTAAGTGACTCAAGGATTCCTTTCATCATCCTCCATGAAAGCATGTTTAGGAACCAATAATGTAACTCACACTGTGCATTTATAGTCAGCTATTCAGAGACTTCCAAAGATCATCCAGAATTCTGTGTAGTCAATAATTCTCAGAGCAGAGAGAAAAAAAGAAAAAAACCAAAACGCCGCAAAACAAAACACAACTCCCCCATCCCAAATAGGAAGATTCTGAACGCTACTTCTGCAGAAGTAAAGAATCACACTGGCTTAAGAAGAGGCATAAGCACCCACATCCAGTGCAGAGCAGAGGTGGCAGGGATGCAAGTTATCAGTAGGACCTTTTTACAGACCAGCCTAGGCACTGACCTACTGCATCTCCAGCACCAGGCTCTGTTTTGAGCTGGGCAGGCTGTGGGTGCACAGGACTGCTGTTGTTTTTGACAGTGTCCGTGCTTGTAACAGAGGTAGTTTCTTTCCGAGAAACTTTTGATAATGGTGGCTCCTCCACTGCAATCCCACTCTGCCGCTGCCGTCGGCGTTTCTTGCTCCACAACTCATGGCAATCCTGCCAATGCGGGAGGCTGGAAGAGAACAACAACTCTTAATAGCTAAGAAAACCAGCAAGAATATTAATTTTATCCTTGAAAACCACAGAAAATTATTAGTGCTGTAAGAGAAGCACAGATGTTCCCTTGACTGCAACCATACTTTTAAACCCAGAAGGGGCGAGTCCTAGAACTCGGAAGGGTGCATCGACTGCACATGATGCATTTAATTTGCACTAGGACCTCACTCCTGAAAGGGCTGGGTTACTACAACGCACACAGCCTGCCATAAGGGTAAGTCCATTAAGCTTTGAAGGTACGGCGGCTTTGAGCCAGCAGCTGCTATTAGGAACTCTGAAGTAAACAGGAATCTTAAAAGCTATCACTGTACTTACATGCAATGAAGCTGGAGGAGAGTTTCATAACCTGCTTACTTGGGGAGGGAGGAGAGCTGCAAATGGTGCGACACAGCTCAACAGCCACTGCTCTAGCCAATTAACGAGCAGCATAAACAACGAGGCTGAGCCAGTCCTCCATTACACAGCAGACAGGGATTCTCTGTGTATTATTCTGCTCTAAAACTGTTGGAAGATGTTGAGCCTTGTGAGCAAAAAACTGAACTTTAGAAAACCAGCATTAATTATCAGGCAGGGGGGAGGCGGAGAAGGAAGAAAAAAGCATAGGAAGAGCTATTTGCTCAGTCATACGACAAAATCCTGGGGCACAGTGGAGGAAAGAGGCCAGAAATCTTGACTCAGTTTCTGACTGAAAACAAGGCCAAACCAGTGGCTCCTTCCCAAAGCTCACTCAGCGGAGAGCCCACTGCGGTGGCAGATGCCAGCTGGAACTTACTCCGGAGGTGCCATCTTGCTGAGGTCAACATCCTTAAGGAAGTCGCTCTGCAGGGCCTGTTCTGCTGTGCAGCGCTTACTGGGGTCTAGCGTCAGCATGTGATCCAGCAGATCAAGAGCAGACGAAGGAATGCTGCAGAGAGATTTAGAAACGTGGCTGAATTAAGAGGTCGTTCTGAACAGATGGAGCAGCCCACTTTCAGAGAGCCACCTCAGACCTAACAGAAATCTATGCAGTCAAAATTTACTATTAAATAATGCAGCAGCTCACAGACATCATCACAACAGGCATCAGATTCATAATATTTTCAGTCTAATTATTGCCATTTATAAAGAGCAGCTACAAATCCCAAGAGATTCTCACACAATTATACTCTGCCCCCAGAGAGCACATCTGCGAAGTCAGACAGCCTCAGCACTGCGCAAATGCCATCCTGTGAAGTTTCCGAGTGCAGACTGACAAGGCGGACTCTAGCTAGAAGTGTCACAAGTACACAGAGGCAGGGAACCCCTCCAGGAGGCCCCTGTGGCAGATCAGATATTTAGAAAGGGGACAGCGATCACATTCCAGGCTTCCAGGAAGGCTTCCCATCTGTGGAGAGGGCTGCAGGTAAGCAGGAAAAGTGGTGCTTCATCCTGCCACATAGACTAGAGCCAAAGGTTAGCAGATCAGTCATACAACACAAAAGGCCACAGTCCCCATGCACCCACTCATCCTCTCTTCTGCTGAGACTCACAAGGAGAACTCCTCACGCAGGCGCCTTCGGTATTGCTTCTTCGGTTTCATAGTGTTGAAGTAGGGCAACTTGATGACATCTGGCCACACTGCTGGACAGGGGCTCCCACAGAGTCGGCTGAGAACCAGAAAAGCAGAGCGCTATCAGCACAAACACATCTAGAAGGAGAACAGTCGCCACCCAAGTGAAAACATTTCCTCTTAAGCAACTTAGCATATCAACAGCCTAGGGCTGGGCACACTTTGACAAGGATTAGATAAACACTCAGGTTAGAAAGGAAGTATCGGGAACAGGAGAAAATCTTACCTTGAGTTTCTAGACCATCTAATAAACTGAGTTTTCAGTGGTGAGATCTAATTAAGGTCATGATTTTTGTACTCAACACACACAAGTTTACTGAGGTTGCACACATTAACAGAGACACACTTGACTGCAGGTGTGGACACCTAGAGGCCTAACCACTCACATTTGCAGTTATAGTCATTTACCGGTCCTAATTTGCAGACAGATTAGAGGAAGAGGGCTCTTATAATACACAGACTATGTGCATGAGCAGTTTCTGCAGTACCTCTTCTCATAGGCATGCATGTGCAATGCTTTACCTGATTAATTCAAGCTGAGCCAGTTCCAGATTGGCTTGAAAAATAGGCTTCTTTGTAAACAGTTCCCCGAGGATACAGCTGGAAAGAGGAAAAGCAAGAGGTCATGACAGCAAACTCTTGGGATGATCATCTGAACACTGCAGCATTTCTGTTCAGAAGCAGGTTTGCCTAAGGAGAGTTATTTGCATCAGGGCTTGTAGTTGAGAAGTGACAAACTAACCTATGTGTAAAGAGCCACCAATTCTACGCAGCGGGGAAATAACACTCACTAGTAGGCTGGTTAACACATCACAGGCTTAATGCTTTAACACTTTGCAGGGAAAAGGGGAAGTATCAATACGATGATGAGAAGAACAGCCAGACATCTAGTTTTCCTCAGGCTCAGCCCAGTTCTCCCTCCAACTCTGCTGTCACAAGTTGGTAGATACCTGCTAGCCTCGCTATCCTCTGCTGCCAGTAGCCTGTTGTTTATCACTGCCAGGCACAGGACAGTCTTACGTACACATGTCTGTGTGCACACAGTACTTTTTAATAGTTGGAAGGGAAAGAAGAGAATGAAGGAGGGGAAAGCTCTGACTCATTCAGTCCTTAACATCTATGCTTAAGCCTTCTGACAGGAATGACAATTGGTGTCAAATGTAGCTGTGGCCTGATACAGGCACCTGTCTGCTGGAACTGGACTGACCCCACTCATTTGGCACAGGGCAGTGAACAGCAACTGGATTTCACAGCCAGAATTTCCACAAGTAATTAGCAGGGCCTGCCTTTTACGAAGTCTCTGTGGTTTGTGTACTAAACTCTGCTGAAAGTTTACCCATGACTATCACAACAGGAAGCACACACTTCGGAAAATGCAGTCCCACTTCTGACTGAATGCTGAATCCTCAGAGCTCTGGTTTTGAGCCACTTGGATAAACGTCCATCTTTGCTGCTGAACTGCCCAGACTCCTCCTGTTCACGAGATTCCCTACACTATTAGGGACCCAAGATCCACACTTCAAAATGTTCCTTAGATTTGCTGAAGAAACCAAATGAACAGAACAATCCAAAGAGGTTACAGAAAACAAAACAGAAAAACCTGTCCTCCCTCCCTCCTGATCTTACTGACACATAAGCATCAAAGGTTGGATGGTCAAGTTTTAAAGACTGAGAAACACTAAAATACTAAGTAAATACATTTTATGCTCCTATGTGTCAATATCAAAATACATCTTGCTCTAGAAGTTCTTATTAAATGGTTTAGCTTTTGTTAGCTGACTGAAACCTATTTCTCTAAGGCACAGAATTTGAAAGTATTCCAATACTATTGGAATACTCTTTGTCTAGCTAGAACAGGTATGTTGCAGAAAGCAGCAGAAACCATAGATCCAGCAAGAGACACAAACCAGGTGCTTACCCGCAGCTCCATACATCTATGGCTGGTGTGTAACGCTCCTCACCTAGCAGCAATTCTGGAGGTCGATACCATAATGTAATGACTTTATTTGTATATGGACGGCTATAATGTAAGATACATAAAAGTAAGTTGACATTAAGGGCCACAAAACACTTACAAATTGTAAATATTACTTCCAAACTCTAGTGTTAAGCATTTAAATAGAAGTGGTGGGCTTTCAGGTACCTAGATTTCCATCACACCTGCCTGAGTTAACAAAGCAGCAGGCTGTATGTGCTCAAGATTGAAAAACCCTGGCCCGCAACAGGCTGCCACTACTGAACAGTGATTGATCTCATCAGTTCAGAGCAAAAATGTGCGAACTCCCCTTTGATACTACAGAAAGTTCAGGGAAGCAGAGAAGATGTTTTGGTTCCTTATCGGCTGGTTTTTCTAATGAGACACTTAATACTAGCCAGGAGGATACGTTTCCGACAGCTGGAGCAGTGTTATACCACTTATACTATATCGGAGCTCACTTCTCAGGCAGTGCTGGGACTCCCAAGTAACGGGACTATGGGGACATTAAGAACAAAGGAGCTCATCCCTCTTACGTTAGACATTTCTCCCTTCTTTCACTCCACCACGCCTCACCTCTCCTCCGAGCTGTAGAGTCGGGCGAGTCCAAAATCTGCAAGTTTGATTTGCCCACTGAAAGACAAAAGCAATCACTAGTTTGAATCACAGCAGGGATGACATGCTGAAAGCAGTAAAAGGTAAGAAAACTCCCCCACACAGTAGGGAGCCCTAGCAAAGCAATGTTTGTAGTAATTATTTTGGCTAAGCCAGTCTTAGTTTTTCAGACCCTGCTTAATCCTTCAAAGAAAAGAAAATACATGCAATAATTCAATCTCATCTCTATCACAAAACCTACCCAATGGACCAATGTCCCAGTGAAGTCTTTTACATGGATATCAACACGTGGATGCAATTATGTGCAGCATTATTCTCACTGGCTCAAACTTCTTATGGATATTCAGATAAAGACTTGAGAATTAACAGCAAACAAAATTTGGTATTTTAATATATTCTATGATGAACTATGTTACTGCCAAAGAGTGCTATTTAAAAAAAGAGTGAGAATTCATGGAGAGCTGCTACTTCCTACTTTAACCTTCAATGCTTTCTCTGCATACAAGCACTTCAATAAACAGTATTTTTGCCAAAATCCCTTGGAGACGAAGAGTACACTAAGACCTGTTTAAGTCTACAGGAAAGAAGCACAACTATAAGGAGCTGCAAATCTGAGCAGAGGGTCTCACATGGAGAAACCACCAGCAGAAAGTTAAACATCAGGACGTTGTTAGATTTGTCCCCCTTTGCAGCAGGGGCTATGTTCCCAGCCAGTGGCAGCACCCACGAGAGCTACTGCTTAATTAGAATCATCTGTCACCCCGCTCATGGAACATGCAGGACCGTATTCCTTGAGCAGATCAAAATCTTCTACTTCCAAGCATATTCGACGTGGTGACAACAACTGTACGCTCTCTGCTTAATTTAACTGAGCCCCAGGGAGCACAGGGAAGGCAGCCCGGACAGAATTGTATCTAGTCTCAAGTTACCTGTTGTTCAGTAAGATGTTGGAGCACTTAATATCTCGATGAAGGAAGTTCTTTTTGTGACAATAATCCAGACCCTCCATTAACTGTTTCATGAAAGACTTGATATGGTCCTCTGAGAAATGTACCAAGCCAGATTCTAGCAGCCCCATTAGGTCATGGTCCATGTACTCAAATACAAGGTAAAAGGCACCTAGTCAAATAAAGAGAGAGAAATCACTTAAAACAAGAGGAGAGACAAGGGAAAGAAGGAATAAAAGTAGACTGACTCATTGTTGAGACTTTTTTTTGGTGTAGTTAGTTGTGTTCTGTTGGTGCAGTGGTTTTTTTTTGTTTGTTTGTTTTTTTTTTGTTAATATGGCCTTGTGATACGTAGGGCTTACTGCATCCTAGAAGGAATTGGTTTCCCTCAAGGGGAAAACAAACAAAAAGCCCAAGTAGCCCCTCTAACATATCAGGCTGAATAACTGAAACCAAAATACACCCCCAAAAGTGAAAGAAAAGCCCCAAACCAAAAAGCTAGTGGGATGCTAGAACACCCTTCTTCCACAGGGATGGAGAATCAAAGACTTTTCACACTATCAGCTATTTTGACAGCACTAATCAGTGCTAAAAGTGACTTGTAAAGTTCCTCCCTCCCCCACAAAGTCTTTTCAGACTCTGCAAGAACAAGTGCAATGCATCCTTTCAAGCCTGTGTCCACCTCTGCTATGTGGTGCAACAACTCGTATTGATTGGAACCTATTATTTGATGTAAGCCCAAATCCAGATGACAAACTTTTGCTGGAACTGTTGCATCAAGAAGGAACACAAAAAAGAAAATCTAGACACACCACAACTTAGATTTCTAGTTTTACACTAAGAATAAAAAAATTGTGTCACCTCTTTGGCTAATTGAAACCACACCCTGCAGCAAATAATACCTTTGTCCTTCTTGAAATCCAGTGCATCTTGTTTGTCCGTGACAATTTCCTTCATGTTAACAACACTGCGATGGATCAACTGCCGAAGGATTTTGATCTCGCGGATGGCTGTAATGGGGAAGCCTTCCTTTTCATTGTCCAGTCGCACCTTCTTTAGAGCTACCAATTCACCTGCCAGAACAAGCCAGTGTCAAAGCATCCACACACATCACTGCTAACAACTCTGTGGGTTTCCAGGAGGAAATTAAAAGTACCTATGGGCACAATCAACATCCGCTAAGAAACAGCAGAGCCAACTTGAGTTACCACCCTACTACTTTTTGTTAACACTGCTCTATCAGAGGTTATGACCCAAACAACTCAATCATGACAGATGACACCAGGGCTCCTACTCTGCTTCAGTGGAGAGTGACACAGGTAAACTTAAACCTACCCTGGAAGCCACTCCAGCCCTCTTCACAAGCTGTGCTACTCTAAAACCTGACAAAGGCACACTAAAAAACAGGGTTCAGGGGCATCTGTGGCTGCCATAGCTATGCCTGCCACGACCATCTGACCAGGTGCCAAGTTGTACACAGAGGACACAACTTCAAAGAGTGCAGCTAGGCACCAACTCACAGATAATAGGATTTCAGAGCCTCTGTGCTTTGCCCCCCCCCCCCTTTTTTTAAAGCCCCTTTTGAAAACACCTGCTGTAAATGTTCATTCCAGGGCTGGAGCCATTCCTGGTTCTACAGGTATTTGTCATTAACCGGCACCACCACTAAGCCTGGAAAGGGCTTTAAGCACACCCACAATAACAGAACAAGGCCATAAAGAAGCAGAGTCAATCGAAGTCACTTGGCATCTTTACCTGTATCCTTGTCCTTGGCTTTGTACACCTGCCCATACGTCCCTTCTCCAATAATCCCAATGATATCGAATTTGTCCACGCAACGCTTCCCCCAGTCGCTTTCTGTCTGTCTCCTTTCCCCATACCGAGGGCAACAGATTCTGAAAGAGGGAAGAGGACTGTTAGACTCCCGAGAGCTCCATCTCGCCCACAATCACGCAAGCAAACGCCTGTTCCACTGTTTTAAGCTGTGCCCTAAGAACAAAAGCATAGTTCAGGCACCTTGTCCTTACACTCCTAGCAACTGACTCTTTATTTAATACTGTTCAGATAATCTCAGCTACTGCAGATACAAGAGCTGCTATGTAGAAAGGTTATCCTTTTACTTCAGTTAGACACTAAAGCACCCCAGCAAAAACACTGTATCACTATAGATCTTTTCCCATCAGTTACGCACTTACAAGCTGTACATGGCTAATGAGCGATAGCTTTCTTCTACTGAGGAAACATGGAATACAGTAAGAGCTGGGAAGACAAGCAAAGGGATACACTTTGTTACAGCCTCTTTGGGGCATGCAAACAGCTACACAGATTTCTACATTTCGACACAAAGTAGCTTGAAGCACAACCGAGCTGATCTAAAAAAAACCCACCAAAGAATTATGTTGTAGTAGGACAAAACCCAGTGTTTGAAATCTTTTGCACAAATACTGGACATTTGATCTTTCTATCTTTATTTAAAAGAAAGCGTAGCTAGCAGTGTGTGCACAAAAAACCCTACACGTGCAAGAGAGTTTACCAGCTCTTGACAACTGCATGAATTTTGCAATCAAGGGAAGTTGCATATGCTGCGCAACATGACTGATACTTCAATTGTGCATGAAGAAAAGGTATATGACTTCTTTCCTACATAATCTCTTCCTAAAAGCACTAGGAGCTTTATATAGGGATACTCATCAGGAGATTTCTTTGCCCTAGAAACTACTACTAAATAAAAAGATGAAAGAGCTCTCAGGGTAGATGTGGCTGAAGACTGAACAGAACACACTCCAGCAATTCCTGCCACTGAAAGGATCAAAGAGAAGGACAACAGAACCTGTCACAACTCTGACGTTGTCTGAACTGTAGCCGCCATTTGATGCACAACACGCACAACCTCCTCTTCTTCCCAAACTGTAGCTACTGTATTCTTAATTCTCAAATTGGTGGCAAGTGGTTTTCAACTGTGAGTGATCCAAATATGAAACACCACCAGAAACAGATAATACATTATCAGAAAAAAAACAAAAAAACCCTTGGTTTATCCAAACACTAATCTGGGGACATAAGATTTTCAATAAAACAGAACTAAGTCTGGCTGAAGACTTATAAATAAATGCACATTAAGTGTTCTCCTCATCCTACAAATGGTGGGGAAGATGGTAAGAGCAGGCAAAGCAGCTGCCAGATTCAATTTTAAAAATGACTGCACTTTCAACAGTGCCATCTCCACACAGCACCGGGGCATACAGTCAGCTCCTGGTCTTCTAAAAGTGATGTGGTACACACTGAAAACCTCTTCAAGCTCAGAGAAGTCAGACTGACATTCGTGTGAAGAAACAGAAAACCTAACAACTCAAAAAAGCCAAAAAAAGTAAACCAGCCTTACTTTGGTCTCTTTTTGAACGGTTGCTGAGGTGGTGTGGCTGCCTTTGGTTCTGGGGAGTCAGGAGGAGATGGATCCCCTCCAGGGAGCTCTGGAGGGAGCGGGAGGTCCGTGAGTAAGTGTCGTGGTCTCTGCTCTCTATCTTTCTTCACAGGTTTCGGAGGAAGAATCTCTTTTGGACTAAACTCCGAAAAGTTAATATGATACAAAGGTCAGACTTAATAGCCAATTAAAAACAAAACCAAAAAAAAAAAAATCACTATTGTAGGCCAAAAGCTCTATGTTTGAGCACATAAAGTTAAGAGCCCAGGTTTAAGTGACAAAATTAGCATAGCCAAGTATAAAACAAAGAATAGTTAAATTTTACACAGCTAATAAATCAGTGGAGAAAAGTATGAAGTTTGGATGCACTGCCTTCAAATAAGCACACTGCTCTTTGCAACTAGAACTCTCTCTGTTTACACAAATAAGCAGTTTTTCTGAAGTTCCTAGAAAACACAGAATTCAGGTTATCATCAGGTTACCACTTGCTGATCCTTGCTTCCTCTACCTGGTCCATTTATTATAACGTAATTAAACACATGACCTGTTAAGGACCACCATAAACACACACACACAGAATTAAGTCTCTACACAAGTTGCTTTCAAATTCCCAGCAAGGACCAAAACATCTCTCCAACTTCTGCATATTGCTGAGAAACCAAGAGGGGTTTTTGTTTGTTTTTGTTTTAATTAAATTATCAGTGGCATCAGAAGCTTGGTTTAGACTAGCAAGTCTCATAAGCAGAATCTAACTTCTCCCTTGTGTATGTATGTGGCAGGGAGAATTCCTAAGTCTGAACAGTCAGTAATTCTTCTCCATGAAAATCTGTTTCACCAGAAAAAGAAATCGATTAAAAGATAAGAACAACCTTTCAAGGTTCATTTTTAGGGCAGCCAGCAGGGGTTTGCTCTTTGTCAGCATCAGCAAGTCTCACGATCATCAGCACAGATTTTCTTATTAGACACTGCCCAAACTACCTGGAAATGTGTTGTGCAATACAGTTAAGACACAAGCAATACAAAGAAGAAACACTCCGGAGCCGAGCTGTGACGTCTTCTGTACAGGAAGCGGGGAGCAGTCTCATCCCGCTGCTGCAGCGACCATCGCGCAGCGGCAGGACCAACCCAAAGTCATGCTACTGTAGCCCGCTGGAGGAAAACACTCACCGATGGGCACTACTATGAGCAGTACGTATCCCGGAAATAATAAAAATGGGAGAGCTGTATGGGCTGAAGCTCAACCCCATTGACTGCACATCTTTAATTAAAGTGCAGAATGATATCCAGGTGGGTCACTTCAGCAAAGCAGAAGTCAGGTCTCGTGTTGTCACATGAGACAAGCGCCTCACTTTGCTCCAACAGAGCGGATCAGCTAAGTTTTGCTTTTGTCACTCCTTTCATACATACATTTGAAATGCTGTGATCCAACGCCCAGTTATTACAGACTTCAGTAAATTCATAGTAACAAAAAAAAAAAAAAAATTAAGCCTGACTTGGTGTTTAATCCACAGGGCAAAGGTGTGCCTGTAAGGTTAAGCCGCAGATGCCCACCTTTCCAGGAGTTCCCTTTTCTCCCTCTCATATAGTTACTCTCTTGCCAATATGCCGTTATCTTTGCTTAGTTATTTACAGCTGCTTAGTTAATCTATTTGTATGTTAGCATTAGTGCTACTAGATGGCTACTGTAAGTTTAATGACTGCCAGAACGTTTAGACATCTTGCTAGGCTTTTTTTTTAAATGAGAAAACTAAACAAACACTTCAGAGTTGCCCAAGCATAAAAGTGACAAACTGCGATCACCAACTGCCCGACAAAGACTCCTGGAAGCTACCCCCCTTCTCTCCCTCCCCGAAAATAGAGGGTACGCAATCAATCAGGTGTCTATTTTTAAACTAGGTGAGTGCTATGAACTGTCAGCCAGATGTTCCCAGAAACCTGTGCAAGCTATGGGACTTCTGAGCACAACATCTGTCAAACACATACGAAGTTTGTACCACTTGACTCTAAGCATCTTTTTCCCCTCCCTCCGCTACACTTCTGGCTAGGGGAAGCAACCCACAGCGCACCTTGATTTCTGAAACATCTAAAGCCATTTTAGACCAAAGACTACTCAAAAGCTTGGCAAGCACGAAGAAAGGTCAAAGAGTCTCTCCAGTTAAGTGCAATGTGTTTTGTACTTAGGCATTTCAAAGCATATTTTCAAATCCTACACTTACCATGGTCTGAGACCTCTGCAGGAGTATTTTCCTAGTCTCAGCATATTGGAAAAGAAATCTACTTTAAAAAAAATTCATCCGCAAATATGGAGTCAGTTGGTTAAGAGTGAGCTTCTGTGTATGGTCAGTGCCATTTGCAACTAACATTAGACTCAGCAGATGAAGTGGGATTTCCCCTCTTTTTATGGGGGAAAATGTCGCTGTAAACTCTAGCAACCAGCCATGCTATTACCCAGGCTCGCAAGTTCATAGGGATGGCAGAGATGGAACAAAGACTCTTTCAAAATTGAGCCACACCTGTCTGGAAAATAAAATTTTTCAGCCAGTCACATCTAGAACTAAAATATAGTATTTGCAGCATTATTTCTATGGCTGGAGATGGCTGAAAACAGAAGAAAGAACCTTGCTTAAACTGGCACTTGAATGGGGAAAAAAATCTGCAATCTGTTAAAAGCTACTGCTCATCCCAGCTACATGTAAACTAAACAGATACTTGCTGAACAACATTAAACAGCTTGAGAAGGGCAACATAAACATGTGCAAGTCTAACTTTCATGATGATCACAGTGACAGCACTGCCCTGATTTACATCGATACCAGGGCAACCCATGAAAATCAATTAAGTGAATCAGAGAATATGTAACATAATGTTCATAATTACCCTTCTGTCTAAATATCAAATCATAACTGTCACGTAAAACATTTTGTTAAAAAACATACTTTACTAACAACAGAGACACCTAATACATCTTTAGTGAGGGCTAGAAAGAGACAGAAGTTGTAAGGGAACTACGGGCTAAGCAGATCAAGTAGAAAAAAATACCAGTGATTATCTTCTGCTGAACTAACAGCCCTACAATAATATACCAACATCTACAAAAGCTATGGGGGGGGATTGTTTTTCCTCTTTTACACTTCTACTTCTGGTATTCTGTAGTGTCCTCCCCTACCCCCAAAAAGGAGAAAAGAAAGAAAAAAACGCAGCATATTCCTTCAGACAAGTTTGTGTTAGAAGCCAAGCAGAAGACCAGCTACGTAATGTAGATCCAGAGTAGCTGTGAGAACCACGGTTCACAGGACAGGATTAACTCTGCAAGGTCCGATTAGAAGTGATAGGAGAAAGGATTTCCTTACGCCTTACAGCTACGCAGCAGCGCAACTATACAGGCAGAACGCAATACAGAAAAAGGACACGCTGCCTGTGAAGGAGGAAGGCGCGTTAGTTACATGTAACCATTAGATCTACAACTTCAGCTCTAATCATCTCCTCAGACCAGCTCTTTGACAGCAAAAAGAGTAACTTGTATAATTTTTTTAAGTATCAAAATTGAAGCAGGTGCAGTTGTACTCCTAACATTGATATGCTTTCATTTTCAAAGAAATAATACCTACTTTAAGAAGTATTATGAATCGTTCGACAATTTAAGTTAATACTAATAATTCAAGTTAATTCAATATTTAAGTTAAACTAGTGCCCTTTTTCCTCCATGTAGGCATGGCCTGCACACTCAATGTTTTTGAAACAGAAATAGCTTTGTTATGTTCTTGTATTTAAGTTGTTAAGCTCTTCCCTGTTAAAGACAGATTTGGGGGCATTAAATAAACAAGCAATTTCAAAATAAGCTTTTGCAAATGGCTGCAGCGCAAAGGGGTGCATAATTCTGGATCCACATGTCATTACAATAACGGACACAAACAAAGTGTGAATGGAAATTTCTACTAACTAGCATTTAAACAGCTGCCAAACCGCTCTTCCTTACTGAGATCGTATGTACCTATCAGCACAGGAGCATAAAACCCTCCATGTAGAGCTGACAGGGTCAAAACCAGGAATGGCCGCACAACGCGGTATATATTGCACAACAGCATAGTCTTCACTGTATCCTGCTGGATAAGCTAGCAACTGTCAAACTAATCAAAATAAATCTGCTGTTTCTTTCAGTGTTTTGCTTTCAAATGCAAACAGAAGGATGCTGTTTCATGTGACCTTACCTATCCAAGTCATCTTCCCCAACTAAAATAGGGGGGAGTGGGAGCGGAGGCAACGTCGAAGTTTTCAGGTGCGGGATAGCAGCCGTCACAGACACTTGCGTTTTTGTAGCCACTTGGACAGAAGACTGAGAGTTCACCTGAGAGGATAAAGTAGACGTCCTTGGGTGGGAAGAAGATGGCAAAGATGTCGGGACTGAAGCAGGGACCTGAACAGGAGTCAGTTGGGATGGTGGCAAAGGTGGAACAGCAGGTGATGGAGGCAAAGGTGGCAACGGTGGGGTTGGAGGTGGCGGCGTGGTTGTCGGCAGAGGTGGAGGAGGTGATTTTATTGAGGGTAATGGGGGTGGAATCTCCTTCTCTGCTGTGTCTGTCTCTTTTGGAGATAGAAGCTCCTCTTTCACTACTACAGGCTTCAAATCTTTTGTTCCCGTCTGTTTTGAATCTTTAACTGGAACAGGATGTTTCCTTTCAGAATTCTCTTCTGCCTTGATTTTTATTGTGTCTGCAGATGCTTTAGTCTCTGCATTCGTATATAGTAAATTAACTAATTCTGTATCTGAAGATGATTTTTCAGATTTAACAGTTTTGGTGACCTTTTTAGACTCTGTTCCAGCCTCCTTAAGTTCAGCTGAGCTGTTCTCCTTTCTAGATAGGAAAACAGGTGAGCCCTTTGCCTCCTTTCCATCCACCTTTGCTGCAGCTGCTGCTGCTGCAGCTCGTTCCTTTTTCTTCCTGCTGAGTTCTGCTCCTAGACTCGAGTTCAGTGGTAGCCTGGTAGGTGATATACTGGAATGGCGACTACGTGACCCAGACCTCTGCTTTTTACTGTGAGATGATGAGTGTCTTGAATACCCAGGACTTCGACTTCGGGACTTCACAGACTTCCTGTGGAGAGAACAGGAAGAAGATAAGTGATGTGAAGCATCTCTCAACCTCTGAGCTACTCACCAACATTAATAGCGCTCTCTGAAAATAATCTGAATTAATTATTTGTCAGCTAAGTTGAAAGAGTCCATAACACCCATAAGAAAGACTGGAGTTACTAGAACTGCTTTGAGACCTGAAACATACTACGTACGTTAGTCGATATCTAGCTCCCAGTATCAAGACTGTTCCTACAACCATACAGCTAAAATAGAAACGAAGGCTCAAGATTGGACAAGCCTCAAGGTAAAGATGAGATCACAGATGCATGCACTAAGCGGACGACTTCAGCTGAGAGCATGAGCCAGCAGTTTACAAATCTTTCACAGTAATTATGTACTGCTTTAGAAGAAACAACAGATAAAACACAACCGCCTTCATGGGAATCCTGCCTCAGGAAACATCTTGCTTCAAGCTAATTTTTCCCCTGGTTCTTTTACTATCATCAGAACTTAAATTTGCATATTGTGATTCAGGGGAAAAAGAAACAGGAATTTTAATTCTGTTTGAGGTATATTCAGAAGGTCCCAGTCTTCACCTACAATAAATGGGCTCTAAATTAGTAATATGTGCAGGAAAAAAAGAAACCCTTACTGAAAAACCTGTACTGCAATACGAGCAACAGGCAAGGCAGGAAGTGCCTCACGCCATCAGCGTTCGCACCACGAACACAAGATGACCCCAGTCAGAAAACTGCAATAACTGCAAACTCACTGGAGACCTATTTGGAAACAATTAAAAAAAATAAAACAGAATTGGAAACTTGTATTTCCAGTATGTATGTCAAAATCATTGGCAAGAGAGCCCTGTTTCCTCTACTTCAGGAGGAGCTAGGATTCTGCAGGTCACAAGACAGCCTACTTTACCTGTATGCACAGTAGACTTCAATGGATTATAAAAGCTGTGCTTGCCAACAGGAAAAATGAGAAAAAAATTAAAAAATCAGACCCTATAAATGCTACAATAGAAACTATGCTCAAAGTTGATCTATGCCATGATTTATTTTTGATCATTTATTAATAACTAATTTTGAAGACGTAGGATTATTTTAAAACACAGTCCCACTACGTTAGAAAAAAACTCACTAGTTAGAAAAACCACCCAACACCAAGCATGTTTACATGCAGGAGGTGCTGGCTCACTCATAACAGTAATCAGAATGTAGTAAGAGAAAGATTTAAGTTCTTTATACTGCTACACAAATTCGTATCATTCCAAGACTAAAACCATTTAGAAAATAAACTGGAGAACTGAGACTAATGCAAGCTGCCTTACTAGACCCCACTGCCTTGGAGGATGGACACAGCTGTGATCGCACGGGCAGGGGAGGACTCTCACTGCAAGCCGGCACGGAGCCGAGCTGAACAGAACCCCGCTGCCTCACTCCCCAGGCACACGCATTGGCCCCTCTCCACAGTAAACACAACCCCAAACTTCACAACAACAGCAGTCAAAGAACACTATGAGTGGTCACCTTTAGACCTAACCCCCCCCCCCCACACACACACACACACACAAACCAGAAGACAATAAAAAGGAGTCTTCTGAAGTTACTCAACTATTTTTCCCTCTTCAGGAAGTCAGTCTTTGATGGGAATGCTGCCTCAAGATCAGGCCTTTTTCCAAGGGTTCTGGTTAATGAGTTAATTTTCTCAGACAGTTTACCATTCAGATAGCAATTCACCTGCCTCATCCCAGCACAAAGTTGCCAGAAGCTGAAAAAGCCATTATCGCTATGCTCAAAGACAGTATTCGTAGGCTAAGAAAACATTCCCGGTGAACCTCGTAGGCTGTCGCTTACTGCAACCACACATAGTTTTAGGGTTACCATTCCCTCTTACAATTCTTTCAGGAGAGATTCTGTAAAAGATGTTCTGACACTCAGTTCCTTGTCGCCTGTCTTCTGTCCTTCCTCCTGAAGATAACCTCTTCCCAGTTACACCAATTCAACTGGCTGCACAGCTGCATTCTAAACAAGATCACTCAGCAGACCTGGTATAAGAAAACTTCTACAAAAATGCATTTTTACTTTATTTGTAATAGCGCTAGTTTAGAAATACAGCCACAAAAAACAGCTGCACGAACACAGTCAAGGGAAAGGTCCTGCTGGAGGGAGAGGGGGGAATGCACGGACAAGAGCCCACGGCTCAGGGTAGGAGCCTCTTACGCAAGGGTGGCTGCGGAAGGAGTTGCATCACAGAGCCACCACTCAGACCTGAGGAGGCCTGTGGATGCCTCCCTCCCTTTCTGCCACCAAATACAGGGGCATCTCTGTTCCACCAGGAAAAATCTGCCTCCTATTCTCTAATAGCCTCTTTGCTCTACAGGCACTACTCACCCTTTTTCTCTTGTTTACAGCTATTATAGAAAGTGCCATTGTTTCTAAGCCCCCACCTGAAGAAGACACTACATCCAGAAGCTCGTCTGCTTTGCCAGCTACATCAACCAAGCCAGCAAGAGAGACTGTTCTACAACAAATCTGTTCTACAGCAAATCTTACCTCTTATATCATTAGACCATCAATAGCCTCAACATCACTACAGTGCCTGCTGAGGGGCAGTCTTCCACAGCGCTTGCTTTTATCACTGCTGGATAACTTGAAAAGATGCAATAAGAGAGAAAATGCACAGGCAGATTTTGCTTTTAAAGAAGCTCTTCCCATCTGGAATAATCCTTTCATGGCTTTTCCCCGCAGCTGCTAAGTTAGTACTTTTACCCCTCCCGCACCCTTACATGAGCTATCAGCACCCAATGGCTTACTTGATTTGTTGTGATTAACAGGAACTTGGGGGAAGAGAAGACTGTTACCCCTGTATGCCTTTCTTTCTGGATAAAGGTGCTCTGGGGTTTAAAAAAAAAACAAACCTCATTGTCTAACACTGGCAACTAGAAATACAAGATACTAACCATGATGCCTGTCTACTAACATAGAGAAATCAAAGATGATGGCTCATTTAAAAACACAAGTCAAAAAGCATTATTAAGTTACCCAACATAATTAGAAAATTAGAATGGTCTTTAGAGGAGGAACTGCTGGAACTCTCCAGACCTCCTCACGCTGTGAAAGCAACTATTGCCAGTAACTGCTGGCAGAGGTGACCCTGAATCAGTCCACATTTAGGGACTTCCACATTATCCACTATACAAACTCTTAAGAGCATCTACCAGCATTAAAACATTATACCTGCCCCAAGCTGTGATGGAAGTGGGAAGTAAAGGACAGACTAGCATCCGGGAAGCTTGACTGCATGCCCCAAGCTCCAATTGCTCAGGAAAAGCTCAAACAGAAGGGCACTATTTCTTATTTATGAATGCCCAATGACCTCGTGTCACGGCATGGATCTGTGTAACAGCAGCCACTATTACAGCACGTGCACACGCTCACACTTGTATATACTTAGTACTATACTATACTTAGTACAGAGCACAACCCACCTTCAGCAAGTTGAATGACTCTGGAATTTCTTCTAGTTTTAGCTGCAATAACAACAGTTGCTACAAGAACAGCAAGTCACATCTGTTATTTTCCCTACTGACCAAATCATCCCTATTTCCTCCTAAATTGAAAGCAAGTTGCTTGGCACAAACATTTGAAATGCAAGCATTCTGTATTCGCTCTAATCAGCTCAGCATGTTGATTTAGTTCCCTAGAACTGTATTTTGGACATATAGATTAAAGAAAAAGTAGAATGCATTTGGAAAAAAACCAACATATTTTCAGGCAACAGAAATAATTCAGTGTCCCAGAAAAGCCTAAATTACCTCCTCCAAAGACTTTAAGCCATAGTCAGATGTTCAGTACAGAAGCAAGTGTACCAGTTTAAGATGATTTCTCTCCCAAACTGTTTGTTACTGCCCGTCTGCAGGAGCCCGTGGAACATATCATGCAGTCACTCCATAGCTACCCTGGTGCAGAGTCAGCTGCCTCCATTTAACACTCATCTGCAGCAAGTCAACCAAAGCTGACTTTTCAGTGGAGCAGGTGAGGAGCGCTCAGCTCATCAGCTCCTTCAGGTGAGCTCTCGGGCAGCCGTCGGCAGAGGGGCAGTACCACACAGCTGCGGGACATCTCTGGCTTCTGCAGCAGATGTTTGACCATGAATGTAAATTGACTTCCACATTGTGCTGACTGCAAGCTTAACGAAGCAAAACCAACATATTAATTACAACTTAAAAGTTGCCTAATATCTGGAAAATACATTACATTCCCTCCATCCCTTTAACATAACCACCTACGGCAGATGTTTTCTGAAGGCATAATCCATGCTTTATGTTCTGCTCTAAAAAAATACACCGAAGTCAGTAAGTTATCTTTCAAGAAAGGAGAGAAGAGTGACAGGTTATCAACTGAAGTCACAGATTCAAAGACTCTAGTACAAGCAGAGTGTAAACAATAAGTAACCTTTGAAATCTATTTTGGTTCGGGTCTAGCTCTAGCTTTTTTGTCAGTGAGTCAAAGATGCCTTTAAAAAGTTTCCTACATGAGTATGTAAGTTCAGGGAAGCGCAAAGTGCTTCATAGTTGCTCCCATAGTTAAGATGAGGAAAAGATAACAGCTTGATTCCTCAGGTCAGAAGCAACTGGCCATGCACAGAGAGACAGCTTCAGATTTGCTTGGGAAATAAGGCAACCAAGGGGAAAACATCACTTTTTAGTATACCACTTCACTTCCCAAGTGGTTTCTCCTTGGTCACAGCTGAGCATGGACGCTTAGCAGTTCCCATATGCACTGTTACATCATGTACCATACATAAGCTTCTACCACTTTGTTCTTACTCTTGCACAAAGCATTACCAAATAACCTGTAAGGGCAGTGCCATCGGGGCAAAAAGAATTGAGGGGAGGGAAAAGGAAGCCATCAAGGACTCTCTCTCTCAACATCTCTCAGGTATATGTACAGAAAATGGAGAGGGGGAGAAACAAACCTGAAGTCAGCTGGCTGAAGAAAAGATACAGTAACTTTTGCTTATTTCTACTATGGTTTTACACAGCAGACTTTACATAACAGCTTCCAGGATACTACACAATGCACCTCTCTCACAGTGAGGAGAAAGGCAGTGTTTCAACCCCAAAACAGAACACAGTAGTCTCTGAAGTTGAGAGGAGCTCTAGTAATAAAAGCCAAATTCCAAAGTCACCAAGTTCTCTGGCAACTACTGATCACATAACTAAGTTTGGGGCAGACTCTTCCCTCTCAGCTCCTATTTGGACCAAGGGATGCAGCACTGCCAACACAGTACAGAGCATTTCAATAGTTATTACATTCCAGGTCAGATCTTAATTGCCATGGAGCTACAACCAAAGCGCCACAGCACACACAGCGACAACGGGAAACTTGCTCAACCTAAGCTGAAGCTAGAAAAAAGAATCAGCATTAGACTACATATTTGTGCACATAACAGGATAGTTTATAAACAGCTGAAATAAAGCAGAGTTAGCAACACTTTCAAGTAACAGTTTCATTCTGTAGCAGTATTTCTGATGGGGGGGGGGAGGGGAGGAAAGGCAGAGAGAAAAGCATAGTTAAGCCAAAATACAGTTGCTTCCTACTTGCCCTTCCAGAATGCCCTGATTTCAGAATATAGAAGCAAGTAACTCCATTACTGAGAAAGTTTAGGCTAGAAAGATGCAGTTTACACGTGGTCATCTCTAATTCAAGGAAAGAAAAAAACAGTCAGTTTAGAAAGAGCAAAAAACACTCAAAACAAAAGCCACCCTCCTGAAAAGTGCAAGCAAGTTTCCACATCTAGCAAAAAGATAGAGGATTCCAGAAATAGGTGAAAACATTCTTCCTAACTGAAATTCACGCCAACAAAGTGCCTCAGGAGTGGAAAGGCTCTGTCTGCCATGGACACACAACTCCCTGCTCCCCTGCACTCCCTTCCGCGGGGGGCCACCTCTAGAGGTGAGTGTAACTTAATCCCGAGAGCTCATTCAGGCCTAGGCCTCTCTGCTGAGAGCCAACATGGACGCTGCTTAGTGCCAGTTAGGGAGGTGTTTTCTAAGGTGTGAACACCGTTTTAAAGGGAACTGCAGCAAACCTCACCAAAGTAACACCACACAGGTCACTCCATGGCTAAATAATGCAGCCATGGGACAGAGTGATCTGGGTCAGGTCTAGATTACAAAGGGGGTTAATTTCCCCATCCCCAGAGCCACCCCGACCACCCCTAGGTACTTCTCCTTCCCCGTCGCCCAGCCAGTGAAGGCAACGCGGAGGTCACGCACCTGGCTATCGGACTCCGGCTCACAGACCGCTTCGCGACGAAAGGGCTGCTCGAGCGCCTTCGGCCGTACGGGCTGGGCGACCTCCCGCTGTACGACCCGCTTCCTCTCTCGTAGCTCGAGGAGCGCCTCCTGTTATAGGGGCTCATCGACCTCTGCCTCCGGCTGTAGGGGCTGGGCGAGCGAGTGTTCGACTGGTAGGCCACAGGCTCCTTGTAGGGCGGGCTGATCGACTGCCGGCGCGACGAGCCGCCGGGGCTCTTCTTGTAAGAATCGTAGTTACTGGATGTGTGAGAGCGGGGAGGGCTGAGATCGTACTCCTGGATGTAGGAGGCTCCTGAGGGGCTGTCATCCAATTTAGGGCTGTCAGACCATTTTCTGTGGGGACTTCTGGATTTCCGCTTCGGACTGTCAATTGTTTTATAACTTTTTGGAGCATCCCTTTTCCGGTGGCTTTTACTGCGCTCCTTATGGCTGGATTTGAGCTCCCGCTCCTTCCTGGATTTCTCCTTGTGCGCTTTGGCTGACCGGGACTCCTTGTTGCTACTCTTGGAGGACAGCGACTTCGGGTGCTCCTCACTGTCATCGAGGAGTCTCTTGGAGGATCCTGATATTCTGTCCTTGGTGGACCCTGACCTGCTAGACGCCTCCAGGCTCTTTTCTAACTTCCTCTCCTTCTCCGCCTGCTTGCTCTTCATCAGCTCTCGAATGCGCTTGTGCTGGTGGTGCCGGTGCTTCTGTACCCTTTCGCTCCTGTCCGCTTTCCGTTCCTCATTCTCCCTCCTGTCCAGCTTGAGGGCCACATCATCCGAGAAGGTATCCGAATCGGAACTGATGTCGTCGTACTCCACCAGCGGCTTGATCACCGCGCCCAGGGGCGCCGCGGTCTCCTGGGCTGCCAGCGGTGACTCCTTGGAGTGCCTGGACTTATGCCTCTTGTGCCTGGAGGCCAGCCGATGCCTCTCCTTGCTGTTCGAACTGCCGCTGCCAGGCGCGTGCTGCGAGGACCCCCCTCCGCCCCCGTCCTTCTTGCCCCCATGTCTCTCCGGATTTGGCATTCCTCCTCCACTGTGCTTGAGAGAGGGGAGGGGGGGAATCCTCCAAAGCCCCCAAACTTTAAACTCCCTCAGCACCCAGCTCCCTCCCCCCCCACCATTCACAGCAGCGTCGCCCCCTGCCTCGGCCCTCCCTGCCGCCAGCACCCCCCCTCCTACATGGGGAGCGGGCCGGGGAGCGCGGCCCCGCGGCGGCGGAAGGGGGGCAGGAACCGGCGGGGGCGGCGGAAGGGCACCGGCCTCACCGCCTCATCCGAGGGGCCCAGGCCCGGAGGGCAGCGCCGCCGCGGGGGCGCCCCGGGAAGGCGGGGCCTGGGCCCGAGATCCCTCCCCCCTCCGCCCCGGGCCCCGCCGCGCCGGCCCCTCGCCCCGCCGCCGAGGCGGAAGGCCCGCCGGGCGCCGCCGCCGCCCCGCGCCGCCGCGTGTCCGGCCCGGCCCGGCCCGCCGCGCCCCCCGCTCACTTCCCAAAGCGAAACGGCACCGCGTCCAGGGGGGCCCCCGCCAACTCTCGCGAGAGCCCGCCGCCTCTCGCGAGAGCGTCGCCGCCCTCCGCCCCGCCGCCGCCGCCGCTCCCGCGAGAGCTGCCGGGAGGGGAGGGGAAAGGAAAACGGGGCGCGCGCCTCCTCTCGCGAGAGCTCGGCCCGCCTCCGCGCGAGGCTGCCGATGACGCGCTCGCCGGCCTCGAATGAAACTTTATTGGGACCCCGGGAGCGGACAACCCCCCCGCCCCCCTCCCGCGGCGCGCGCGCGCGCTCCCGCTCCCTACCGCCGCGTGCCTTCAACAAAACTTTATAAAGGCGCGCGGGGCGGCCATGGCCGCCCCCTCCCCCCGGGCGGCGGCCCCGGACGCGGCCTCGGCACCGAGGCCTGGCCGCCGCCTGCGGGGGGAGGCGACCGGGGCGAAGTTTCGCAGCTGGCCCACGGTTTGTTAGAGCCCGCCTGAGGCCGGCTGGCGACCGCGCCGGGTGAGCCCGTGCCTCGGGCTTGGCTTTGGTTTTGTTTTGCTTTGCACTGAGTGACCGGGCCTGACGCAGCGTTGTCGCTCTGCACGGGCAGCCGCTGCCTGGCCGAGATGCGGGCGAGGCGGCCGCCCTGCGGGCCCGGCAGCACGGAGCCGCCGCGGCCTGGGAGCGAGGCAGCCAGCTCCATCGTCCGGCAGGTAAATTCTCACAGAGGGGCCGCTAAGGCGGGTCCCCCGAGGCTGAGAGCGGGGAACCGGGGCCCCTGGAGGCCGCCGGGCCGCGGGAGGGAAAGGGGCGGCCGGGCAGCGCTGCCGGTGCCGCCGGGCCGCGGATGAGGGGGCGTGGCCTGGAGAGCCCCGCCCCCACCCCGTCCTCCTCCTCTTGCGAGATCTCGGCCTCCGCCAGTGCGCGCGCGTTCGCCGCGGCTCTCGCGAGAGGATGCGGTGGCGCTCTCGCGAGAGGGCGGGAGCGCCGCGCGCCCGCCTCGCAGCCGCGGCCGTTGGGATGGCGGCGGCCGCCGCCGAGTGAGGCCGGCGCGGAGGGGCCCGGCCGCCGCCGCCCGCCCGACGCGAGGCCGCCGCCCCGGGCCGCCCGTCCCCGCCGGCGCCATGAAGGCGGCGCCGGGCGGCGCCGAGGGTGAGTGCCGCCAGAGGGGCGCGGCTGGGGCGCCGGGCCGGCCCTGTGCGGGGCCGCGGGGCCCGGCCGCCCGGCGAGGGGCTCCCGGCGTCTCCGCGGTGCGGTGGTCGGGGTGGCTCCGTCCCGGGTGGGGCCGTACAAGTCCCCCCAGGAGGGGACACCGCGGCTGCGGCCCGCCGTGAAGGGCGAGGACTCCTCGGCCGGCGGCCCCGCCCTGGGCTTTCCGCACCCCTCGGGGCTCCCCGGGCCGGGCCGGCTGCAGGGCTTGTTCCGTTTTTGAAGGAAATAAAGACAAATATCCAAGTAAAGCTCTAACTATGCCGGAGTCTGGCAAAAATCCCCCTGTCCCTAAGGTAGCGAGAGGTCCAAAGTGTCCAAAAACGTCTGACAAACATGTAGTTGTGTTTTACACTGGGACTTGGTGGGGGGCAGTGCTAGTTCTGTGGACTGTACATGCACCGATCATGAAGACAAGCTCTGCAGAGGTTACAGGTGAGGCCTCGCAGGGCTGCCTGCCACGGCAGTTAGCTTTGTAGCCTTTGTGTTTACCTTGGACCCTGCAGCGCCAGTGAGAGGTTTATTTTGGCGGTGATATCTGTTGGGCTTCTCAAAGAATGCAACTGTAGAGAAAGCTGTCTGCTAGATAGCAAAAGAAATGCCAAATTATAACACCCTTGAAACTCCTCCTTTTTTGTATGTGTTTTTTATTAGATATTGGGGAAAATACACTATTCCAACTTGGATTATTTTTAGTTAATCTGTCTGATGCTAGTTTTCTGCACAGTCAGTGTCTCTGTCTCCCATCTCCTCAGGGAGATATTTTTCATAACAGTGGAACTTTCTAAAATACAGGAAAATGAGCTTGTAAAACCACACCTAATAGAAGGAAGTCTCTGCGACATGACGAGCATTTTGTAAGGGTTGACTGGATTCCAGTCTGGTACCGATCTGCGAAGCACTCTCGAAGGCAGAGCAAAGCAGGTCATCAGTTGCTTTGTTATATCACAGTGCACAGAGCCACACACTGGTTCCAGAGCAGCACAAAGACACCAGTCCTTGGGTCTCGGGCTAGCAGGGGGTGGGTGAGAATATGCCTGGTCAGAGAATTTTCGACCCTCTGAAGCACTGGCAGTTGGATCAATTTGATTGAGGGTCTGGGAGATGAAGGGATTGGGGAAGATTTTTACAGTGCAAGAAGCTGGGGAGTTAGAAAAGTGTGAACAGTGAAGGCGAAGCCAGGAGATGGAAGCTTAACCTCTGTTCTTTAAAAGTTTGCTGATACAATGTTTTCTACACTCTCTGCTCCTTGTCCTCCCTTGGGAAGGTTCAGCACATCTTTAAGCCATGCTGTTGTATCCCCAAACAGTGCCCTGATGTATTACTGTCATACCAGAACTTAATCATCTGGAACCATCTCACTCACAGTCCATGCAGAATAGTAGCTGGGCTTCTCCCAACAGGCCCTTAGACTTTTGATGATCCTCTAGGTTTTAATAGTTAGTGATATATCCTTAACACTGTGTAACCTTAAAGTCTAAGTCCCAGTGATAAATCAACAGTAGATAAGTTTTGTGAAATCATGTTTAGCTTAAAGATGGAAAGTGTTTCCATTACAACTGCATGCTTGTTCTATTTGTAAAACTCTAAATATTGCCTAGTTCTCTCTTTTCTGAATTTTCTCCTGTGGTTTGTCTTATAGAAGTGGAGAAGCTGAATAAGATGAGTTCTCTCTTAGAAAGACTTCATGCAAAATTTAACCAAAACAGACCTTGGACAGAAACCATGAAGCTAGTCCGTCAAGTCATGGTGAGGATTGTTGGAATCTGAGCAGGAGAGTTTCTGGAGTATCTTTAGTAATGATTCAGTTGTTGGTTTGTTAGATCTCTTCAAAGCGCTTTACTTTTTGTCCAAGCCTCGACTCCCTGTAGGGCCGCTGTGGTTGAGGCATGCCGGTTCTCAACCCGGCAGCGTGCAGGGGAGTGACGTGCGTGTCCTGTCTGTCTGGAGTGCCTTTGCCTTCCCTGCTTACAGCCTCCCGCTTTACAGCCTAATTGATGGGGGCAGCTGTCATTACAAGCCCAGGAAAGGGGTAAAACTGTGGTTTGAACTGGTGGTGAGAAGCCTTAACCATTCCACCACTTGCTGTTTTGAGATGTTTTATTTCGTTAAGGGATTTGCTCCCTTTTCAGTGACGTTCAGAATTCAGTGTTGGCTTAGTCAACTGTGGTTTTGAAACATTGGTTTCTGGGTGGGGAGAGAGAGGAACAGAAGGCAGGAGAGAGCTACATCAAAGGTTTCTGCATATATTGTTCTGAGGTGTTAAAAGTTTGCCTATCTGGCTATTTCTCTGTCTCCTCCTGTATAACTCTCAGCTTATGCCTATTAAAAAGTTATTACAGTCTGTTCTTCCAGATGAGTGAGTAGTTTAAAGAACAAAATCAATTCCAGGTCTGCCTTTGTTACCTGCTTCCAAAATGGATACTGTTGTCATACAAGAATCAAAATGAGGATGTAATTTTGGGATGAAATCTAATCTGCCTTTAATTACCTGAATAAACCTCACTTGACTGAACAAAAATTGCAGTAATTCCCTCTCAGTGAGTGATACATCAAAAGGTCATTTTTCTCCTCTCTGACTAAGGAAAAGCGAGTTGTGATGAACTCTGGGGGGCACCAACATCTGGTGAGCTGTTTGGAGACTTTGCAGAAGGCATTAAAAGGTTGGTATGTGCTGTGCATGTGCTTTATGTACTGCTTAGCAATGATACGCTGTGGAAATATTCCACATCATAAAAGCAAGCAAGGTTGTTGCTAGCACATATCTCTCTGTGTTCTTGGTGTACGTGTAGTCGCGTTTATATAAGCATGCTTTTCTGTTACGATTCAGTACCACTCAAGATTGCCTGTTATTTTTATTGTAAATGCCCATACCTGAATTCCACTTGTCCGGAATGTGGAAGAAAACCCATTCTCTTTGTATTTCTGAGAATGTTTATTTTTCTCTTTGCAAATTGTTCTGCCTGAATTTGGGGTGTTGGTAATATGTATAACTGCATGTGTGACGGTATGAGAACACCTGGGTGTAAGTTGTTGAGGTTGCTTTTAATGCTGATGTCTCATTCCTGGGGAAATGTTGAATCATTTCACTAAGCCTTGCTTTTTGCTTTCTCCATCTAGTATCTTCTCTGCCTGCCATGACAGATCGCTTAGAGTCTATAGCTAGACAGAATGGGTAGGTTGTCTTCTTTATTTTATGGCAAGGGCATTTCTTGTTTATCTGTACACATCGTAATCTCACTGCTGGTTTGATTGTTTTTTGTGTGCATCTCATAGCAATTTTTGTTTTGTTTTGTATGTAAGCCTTGGATCTCACCTTAGTGCAAATGGCACTGAATGTTACATCACTTCAGACATGTTCTATGTGGAAGTCCAGTTAGATCCTACAGGGCTGCTGTGTGATGTCAAGGTGGCTCACCATGGAGAAAATCCTGTGGTATGTATTACTGAAAAAGATGAGAGTGATACCTTTTTGTCTTTGGAACTGCCATTTTGGTTCCCTTCTATATGAGCAGAGGAAATGGATTATTCTGAACGTTCATCTAGGCCTAACAACTTTATTGCTTGTTCTAGTGGAAAGTAAAAACCTCCATGGAGTAGTCCATTCTTGTGCTTTTATCTGACGATCAATGCAGTGCATGCGTGCAAGGACCGTTTTGCTGAGGGTCCCTGTTTTCTTCTGAGTAGCATTATAACTGACAAAATTGTTTAGGAAGTTATTTGTTTTGTTTGTGGGAATTCTATTTCTTGAGGAAGAAGAGGGAAATTAATCTTATAAGACTTAGCTCTGTGAATGGAAAACACTAAAACCTAGAAGCATACAACTAAGGTCCTGAAAGAAAATGGCTTTACTTCCCTCCTCCACCTATATGGGAGTTTGCACTTGCATTTCACATAGGTGTAGCTGCTCTTCTGGAAATCGGGCCATTTTTAGCACATTTATATAAGATCAGAGGTTTTCAACCTAAGGCTTCACAATTTTAAAACTTTATGCCAAGTCATTCATCTAGTAGGATATGATATTATTTGGATTTCTCCCAGAGGAGGTTGTCAAGCAGAACTAGAACCATACCAGTGCATGGTTGTAAGTGTTTCTTCTCATCAAAAGCTGACATTTAGAAATGTCACTGTCCTAATATTTTGTAGTCACAGTGCTGCACAAAGACTGAGATTACTACATTTGACATTGATATAGTTCTACGTTCTTCCCTTTTTAGAGTTGTCCAGAATTGGTGCAACATCTGAGGTGAGTAGCAAGAGTTGTATTTTCAGACAGGTTTCTCTTTGCAGTACTCATCTGGTGCTATTTTACGCCTGGAAATGCAAAGCAGTTGATAGCTATGCCTTCCCCACAAAGTCTTTGTACTTCCCCAGGGGTTTTCTGGCTTAGGTTCAGGTATGCCAGATGCAGACTGCCATGCATGTGGCCTTGGAAGCCACGGTGTGGTATCTATCAGAAACATTAAAGCTGGAACATTTAAAGAACACGTTTTTACAGCTTTCTTGTGAGAAAAGTCTATTCTTATGTGACTTCATTTTTGTATTAGTATAACTTTTTAAAATAAAACCTTGTCTGCTATGAATATGAATCCATGTTACTTTTTTCCTCTCCTTTTAGAGAGAAAAATTTTGATGAATTTTCTAAGCATCTGAGGGGGCTTGTGAACCTGTATAAGTTGCCAGGAGACAAGTAAGTCTAGAATATGTGTTGCATTTATTTACATCCACGTATATAAAATTAAACAAATCTTCAAGCTTTTAGTTCTGTGCTTATTTTTTCATTGTGTGTGATCTTCCTGATCCATCAACATGACTTGTGTGTGCATGCAGTGGATAAGGAGGATTTAATTTGAAGTGGGAATGAGGAATGAAAAGTTAAAATTTCTAAATGCTGAATCTGATGGAAAGTGTTGTAGCTTGTCAGCCAGTAGTTCTATAATTGGATTTCATTGCACGGTTCCTTTTAATTTTAATTTTTTCTTATACTGCTTTCTTTTTCCAGCAAACTTAAAACTAAAATGTACTTAGCTCTACAGTCCTTGGAGCTGGATCTCTCAAAAATGGCAGGGATGTATTGGTAAGAACATCTCTATGGCTTGTTGGTGTGTGTTAGTTTGTTTTTTCTTAATAGTGCTACATCATGTTGACTGGTTCTAACCACAGGGGGAGGTATCCCTATCCTGATGGCACATCAGTGCCTATATATTCTGACATTATTGCTAAGAAGTTCAGTGCTGATGTTTCAGAACACCTTTGCAAGTCAGGGAGTGATACAGACAGAGTGATAGAAAAATTGCTCAGAGCTTCCTGGAATTTACCAGGAATTTACCTTTTTCACTACAAAATTCAATTAAAAAAGAGGAAAAAAAACCCAGCTTTACATTAGTGGTAACAAGGTGTTCTACAGTAAGAAATTGAGAAACATTTGATCATCTTTTACTGCTATAGATTCAGAGGATAAACCATCCACATTTTAGAAAGTAAAGTAGCTTCTGTTTTGCCCATTGCAGTGTGAGGTTTCAGGTGGCTACCTCTGGGATTACTGAGCAGTGTGCCTGTGTTGAGCTAAAATCTTAGACTGTTGTCAACCCATGAATTTTGGCTTCAGCTATGGCTCTGGCTTGTTACAGACCTGTGACTGCCTCTCTTGCAGGCAAGCCACCAATGCAAATCCCCTCGACAAGATTCTTCATGGCAGTGTTGGCTATCTCACCCCCAGGAGTGGAGGTATCTTTGATTAACATTTTAAAAAAGAAAAAAAAAGTGCAGATTTTGTCTATAAAATTGACTTTGTTCAGCATCCCCTTTATGGATGGTAGTTTCACATTAACTGATGCTAATAGTGGAAGACACTAATCAAAGTAAAAGAGGTGGCTGACTATGTGCAAGTTCATTATGATCCAGAAAGCCAGCTTTTATTTATGAAGCCACACATCATGGTAATTCTGTGGGAGATGGCAGTGTCGAATAACTCTTTCGAGGTGTGCTGGCAGCTCTGCCCAACACGTGCTTCATTATATTGCAGATGTAATGTGGTTACATGGGTTAATAATAGTCGGGTAACGTGTGTCACCAGGATGCTTATTTATAAGTCTCTCTCCCACAGGTCTCCTGATGAATCTCAAGTATTACGTCTCGCCATATGATTTATTTGAAGAAGGCACTGGAACCCCCATTGTTTTGCATGAGAACAATGGTAGGTCACCTTTAGAAGCTGGTACACTACTTCTGCTTGGAGGAGAGGAGAAAGCAGAATTCCAGCGGTCTAGCTCCCCTCTGCTGTCACCTCGAATACAGGAAAATCATAAGCTGGCTTACAGAGGACATGGGTTTAAGCATGTGCAAAAATGCTGGCTCAGCTGACCCTCTTGAACCTCATGGCTATTCGGGAATTTGAAAGGGACCAATACCAGTGGGCCTGGGTGACTCAGCCTGCAGTTGAAGCCTTTTTGCCTTGGGTTTTGTGATTAACATGAGATCTGTTTTATTGTGAAAATACTTGTGCTTGTGCCGTCTTACTGAAGGATCGGTTTCTGTGCATGTATGTGGACATCTGTCATTTGCAAAAATGACAAAACCAAACACCTACTAAAATGGAGGTTGCTCTGGAGAAGAGAGAGGGTGAAATTGTCCAAAATCATTAATTCTTTTGCTTTGTGAAGAGCACAATACAAACTTACAAATCTATTTGAAACATATTTTAAGAATTATGCAATAGGCCTTCTGTGTAAGGGGGAAAAAAGAAAACAGGTAGCGTAACTGGTTTGATTGTAGTCCATTTAGGTGTTAACAGCGAACACTGAAAACTGTGCTATGTGGAGGAAGTAATTTATTTTCACTAGTTCAATTTAACTCACAAAGCTTGTGGTATTTTTTTTTTTAATTTATGTTCTTTTTTTCTTGCTTCCTCTTGCAGTTCCTCGGGCTTTGGGTATGAATGTGTCAGTAACAGTCGAGGGAACCATGGCAATGTACAAACTTCCAATTGCACCATTGATTATGGGGTCTCATCCTGTTGACAGCAAAGGGTAAGCAAAGGACATATCTGCCAGGCCTTTCTCAGTGGCCTTGTTTAGATGCAAATTCAATATTCAGTTCTCTTTTGAAGTCAGAATGGGGAGATGACTGCATGATGTTATAGCATTATAAAGGGACTTTTATACTGTCTTTAAGCTGAGAAGCATGTATTTCAGGCATGTTTAATGCTTTTGATGAGTGCCTTTATTTTTCAGAAGGCATAAACAATCTACTTGTATTTGAGCAAACAGTAAAATGCATGTCTGACACTCAAAGCAGACGCCAGAGTTATGTTCTGCACCTAATAAAGATTTGTATTAACTTGATATTTTAGGACACCGTCGTTCTCGTCGATCACCAGTGCCAACAGTGTGGACCTGCCAGCTTGTTTCTTCTTGAAATTCCCACGACCCATTCCAGTATCTCGAGCTTTCATTCAGAAACTTCAGGGCTGCACAGGTGGGTTGCAGATCTGTCAGATACTTCCTAGGTTTTTCCTAATAAGCTGCTATTTATAAAGCATACCAGAATAGCTACTCAAGTTCTTGTGCCCTCTTTTTCAGTAAGAACTGGGTAGGTTTCCTTTACTAGGTGGTAACTCATTTCATGGCTCACCAGCCCTTTCCAGGTCCCAGGTGCTATCAATCTGTGCCATTTTGTTTCCTCAGGTATTCCACTGTTTGACACATCACCAACATTTGTGCCCTTGTATGAGCTGATCACACAGTTTGAGCTATCCAAGGAGGCTGATCCTCTACCTTTAAACCACAATATGCGCTTCTATGCAGTAAGTATATTGTCCAGCCAGGGTGTTAGACTTGCAGATGAGCAGTTTGGGTTTTTTCACGTGTTTCAGATATCGTTCAAGTACAAGCTATTATAAATATAGAGATTGTCCTCCTGGATGGATGGAACTAGTAATTAAGATCTGCCTGCTGGCTCTGCTGCAGTAGTGACAGCAGAGGTATGGGATTTAGCCTTCCCAGGTTCTGTCCCTTCTTCTTGCTCTGATTTTAATGTGTAACTGAATAAATCACATCACTTTGGGAGAAAACTTGGTTTTTGTGTTAGTCACAAATCTCCTATTGACTTCAGAGGATTTTTCTTTCTTCAAAAGAGATGCTATACTGCATGAAACTTAGTTGGGGAAGTGAATACTGTTTGGCAATACTACTTCTGAGGAGCCTTAGTGCTGTTTCGCTTGTTCAGATCTGCTTGTCATTTAATAAAAGGAAAGTATCTTCATTACTTGTCATTTCCAACCAGAAAGGTGGCTTGGCATTGCTTGGATTTGGAGCCTGCTCTTTCCTTCCTGGTTTTGCCTTGTATCCAGCATTATTTGGAGTAAAGCAGGAATTGTTTGTCAGGCTCTTCCAGGACAGCAGCACTGTTACTTTCTGAACAAGGATGCTCCTCTCCCAGATGGAAGAAGTCTTCAAGGAACTCTGATTAGTAAAATCGCCTTCCAGCACCCTGGACGGGTTCCTCTCATCCTCAATTTGATCAGACATCAGGTGGCTTACAACACACTGATTGGCAGCTGTGTCAAGCGAACAGTTTTAAAAGAAGGTAGGTACCACATCAAGTGGAATATAATGTGCAGTTGATAGGGAACCCTGGGTAATTTTCTCAGATTTGGGAGTAAGAAATAGGAGGCTGATGCTGCTTTTCTCTTACCATTTTATTTTTCTCTATATGGGGGTATTGAGCATGTGCCTCTGGTTCATTTCTTGTGATCTTTAATTTAATAGTTTCCTTGTCTTACAGATTCCCCTGGGATCCTTCAGTTTGAAGTTTGCCCTCTCTCTGACTCCTGTTTTAGTGTGTCCTTTCAGCACCCTGTGAATGACTCCCTAGTGTGTGGTAAGTGGACTCAGTAAAAGCATGCAAGTAATTATGAAAAGTTTGGCAGGGTTTTCTCCCCCTGTAACCAGAATTTTGATCTCTTCCAAATGCCTTCTGTCTTTCAGTGGTAATGGATGTGCAAGATTCTACTCATGTGAACTGTAAGCTGTACAAAGGGCTGTCTGATGCTCTTATCTGTACCGATGATTTCATTGCCAAAGTTGTTCAAAGGTAGGCCAAATCTTTTTGTGATGCCATTCAGTGTTGTTCAGAGTGTTGTTTAGAAACCAAAACGCAGTAGCTCCCATGTGCTGTTGTTACTTGTGCATGCCTACAGGAACACTTCACCAAGCCTTTCATCCTGCAGAAAACTCAACTTTGAGGAGGAAAACTGGCAATGCCAAAATGGGCTCCGAAAGTACCCCAGAAGCAATATAGTGCATCAGCTAAAATTAGGACTTGAATATCTGGAACTTAGTAGTTTTTCCATATTTAATGTAAGGGCCCTTATAAAACTGAATTAACAAATCAGGATCTCTGTCTAACAATCCAGATAAGTGACTTCTATCCAGAACATTTTTCGAATGAGTTGTGTCATTATCCTCACTGCATTGGGGCCAGGCAGATTGAATGGCACATTTGTGGTCACTCAGAAGACCAGTGCCGGAACAAAAGAGGTGGTTCAGACCTTCTGAGTCTGTCTGGTGCCATGGCTGTGGGACCAAGTACTCGGGTTAACTCTCCTTTCTGCTTTTTGAGTTCTAAGACAGAAGTAGTATTCAGTGTTTGAGAAAATCATGGCGAGTGCCATGGCATTAGTATGGTATACTTCCAGCATTCATTGCTCGATGTACTCCAAAGCATATAGATGAACTCTGTGTCCATCTCGTAAGTATCCTAGTGATTTTTGGAGTGGTTCTTCTTTTGAGTGAAATTTTGTAGTGATTCTTCAGAAAGGAGGCAAACTTGGAGCCTTACTGAAAATTCCATTTCAGGCTTTGAATCTTGACTACTTGTTTTAAGTGTGTGTCCAGGGTACCTACCTTTTTATGCCTTCTCCTGTAGTTGGTAGCTTTCAGTCTTGTAGTGCAGAAGAGAGCCTCCCGTAGCTTGCCATTTGCATGGGCCTTTTATCAAAATTCCTCAACACCAGCCACTGTTGTAAGCATTCAGAATACAGCAGAGTGTTAACAGTATACAACACAGACCTCTTGAGTAAGAATATATAGTTTTCTTTCTAAACATAGGCTTGCTGACCTTGAGTAGGATGTGGCATTATCACTGTGTTCTGCAGGGTTTCAGGAAATGAGGCTTGCCAAGCTTAGGCAAAGGTGTTCCTTAGCAGAATCAGAGCAACAACCCAGATTGCATGTTTCCATGCTGTCCTTTAACTACAAGATCATCGTCTGTCAGTTACTAGTAATTGAGTCAATTGATTAATTCTCCCTGTATTTGTGTTTGCAAAGTAGTCTAGAGAGGCACTGTTGTCTCGTGGCTAGATAAGCATGACAGGAAAAGTATAAATACAAACAGAATAGCAGAGCTTTTACAGTGCCTGGACCTGTTACTCTCCTGTGCCCAAGACCCTTAGCGTTTCTTTTAGTTGTTGTCATGTCCTTTAGCTTTCCCTCCCCAAAATGGGAAATACTGTCTTACCTCATTTGGCTGCTGCTTTTCTGAGGAAGTTGTTAAAACTACTTTAGTGAACATCGCTTAGGGCAGCAAAATGCATGCTAAAGCTTGTGTTTTGTGTTTTGCAGATGTATGTCCATTCCTGTGACCATGAGAGCAATTCGTAGAAAAGCAGAAACGATTCAGGCAGACACACCAGCCTTGTCCCTCATTGCAGAGACAGTAGAAGATATGGTGAAGAAAAATCTTCCCCCAGCCAGCAGCCCAGGGTATGGCATGACCACAGGCAGCAACCCAATGAGTGGTACCACTACCCCAACAAACACTTTTCCTGGGGGGCCCATCACTACTTTGTTTAATATGAGCATAAGCATGAAAGAGAGGCATGACTCGGTGGGCCATGGGGAGGACTTCAGCAAAGTGTCTCAGAACCCTATTCTCACTAGTTTGTTGCAGATCACAGGGAATGTGGGGTCTACCATTGGCTCAAGTCCAACCCCTCCCCATCACACACCACCACCAGTATCCTCACCAGCAGGCAACACCAAGAACCACCCCATGCTCATGAACCTTCTTAAAGAGAATCCCCCTCAGGATTTCTCCACTCTGTATGGGAGCAGCCCTCTCGAAAGGCAGAACTCTTCCTCTGGCTCCCCTAGAATGGAAATGGGCCCTGGGGGGAATAAGCAAAAGAAAAAAAAATCCCGCATCCCAGCAGACAAGCCCAAGCATCAGACTGAGGACGATTTCCAGAGGGAGCTCTTTTCAATGGATGTTGACTCCCAGAATCCTATTTTTGATGTCAACATGACTGCAGATACCCTGGACACCCCTCATATTACTCCAGCACCTAGCCAATGCAGCACTCCTCCTACTACATACCCACAGCCTATACCTCACTCGCAGCCCAGTATTCAGAGAATGGTTCGACTTTCTAGTTCGGACAGCATTGGAGCCGACGTTACTGATATCCTTTCGGATATAGCAGAGGAGGCTTCCAAGCTACCCACCGCTAATGAGGACTGTCCACCCATTGGTACTCCAGTAAGAGACTCTTCTAGTTCAGGACATTCACAAAGTGCCCTCTTTGACCCAGATGTTTTTCAGACGAACAATAGCGAGAACCCATACACAGATCCAGCAGACCTCATAGCAGATGCTGCTGTGAGCCCCAACAGCGATTCTTCAAACCATTTTTTTCCAGATGGAGTAGATTTTAATCCTGACTTGTTGAACAGTCAGAGTCAAAGTGGCTTTGGGGAGGAATACTTTGATGAGAGTAGTCAGAGTGGAGACACTGATGATTTCAAGGGCTATACACCCCAGGCTCTAAGTACTTTGGGGGTGCCGGTGTTAGGGGGTGATGCGGGAGAAAATAAATTTAAGGGCAGCAATCAGTCTGATACGGTGGATTTTAGTATTATTGCAGCTGCAAGCAAAGCACTGGGGTCCTCTGACATCATGGAGCATCACAGTGGAGGTCAGAGCCCTTTACTAAATACAGGGGATTTGGCAAAAGAAAAGTCTCAGAAACGGGTAAAGGAAGGCAATGGTTCTGGAAGTAACATGGCAGGTCCTGGGCTAGATGGGAAGCCAGGGAAGCGCAGCCGGACTCCATCCAGTGATGGTAAAAGTAAAGAGAAACTTCCAAAGCGAAAGAAGCAGGAAACAGATGGGAAATCTCCATCTCATAGCTCATCAAACAGGCCTTTCACCCCACCTGCAAGCACGGGTGGGTCCAAATCTCCTGGGAGTTCAGGCAGATCTCAGACTCCTCCTGGTGTAGCTACTCCTCCTATTCCAAAAATCACAATTCAGATTCCAAAAGGAACAGTGACTGTTGGCAAACCATCTTCACATGGCCAGTATACGAGTAGTGGCTCTGTCACCTCCTCCAGCAGCAAAAGCCATCATAGCCATTCCTCTTCCTCCTCCTCTTCCTCCTCCTCTTCAACCTCAGGCAAAATTAAAAGCAGCAAATCGGAAGGGTCTTCTGGCTCAAAGATGAGCAGCAGCCTCTACTCGAGTCAAGGTGGCTCAAGTTCAGGTCAGTCCAAAAGCTCAGCTCAGTCTGTGGGAAAGCCTGGATCCTCCCCCATCACCAAACATGGCCTCAGCAGCGGTTCTGGAAGTACCAAGATGAAACCTCAAGGAAAGCCATCATCACTTATGAACCCTTCTATGAGTAAACCAAACATCTCTCCATCTCATTCTAGACCCTCAGGAGGTTCTGACAAGCTTGCTTCTCCCATGAAACCTGTCCCAGGTACTCCCCCATCATCTAAAGCAAAGTCACCTATAAGTTCAGGTTCTGGAGGCTCCCATATGTCTGGGACCGGATCAAGCTCAAGTATGAAATCCTCTTCAGGAATGGGATCCTCTGGGTCTATGTCTCAGAAACCACCTCCTTCATCAAACTCCTCTACAGCATCTTCATCTTCCTTTTCATCTAGTGGGTCTTCCATGTCTTCATCCCAGAACCAGCATGGAAGTTCCAAAGGCAAGTCTCCTAGCAGAAACAAGAAGCCATCTCTGACTGCAGTCATAGACAAACTTAAACATGGGGTTGTCACTAGCGGGCCTGGTGGTGAAGACCCAATGGATGGACAAATAGGGCCGAGTTCCAATTCCTCAAGCCATACTATGTCCTCCAAACATAATATGTCTGGAGGTGAGTTCCAGGGCAAACGTGAGAAGAGTGACAAAGAGAAATCTAAAGTCTCTGTTTCTGGAGGATCTGTTGACTCTTCCAAGAAGACTTCAGATTCCAAAAATGTTGGAAGCACTGGAGTGGCCAAAATTATCATCAGCAAGCATGATGGTGGCTCCCCTAGTATTAAAGCCAAAGTAACTTTGCAGAAGCCTGGGGAAGGAGGTGGGGATAGCTTAAGGCCTCAGATGGCTTCTTCCAAAAGCTATGGATCCCCTCTAATCAGTGGGTCTACTCCAAAACATGAACGCTGCTCTCCCAGCCACAGTAAGTCACCAGCATACACTCCCCAAAACATAGACAGTGAGAGCGAGTCAGGCTCTTCCATAGCAGAGAAATCCTATCAGAACAGCCCCAGCTCTGATGATGGCATTAGGCCTTTGCCTGAATATAGCTCAGAAAAACATAAGAAGCACAAAAAAGAGAAGAAAAAAGTGAAAGACAAAGACAGGGACAGAGATCGGGATCGTGATAAAGACAGAGACAAGAAGAAATCTCACAGCATTAAGCCAGAGAGCTGGTCTAAATCCCCAATTTCAGCTGATCAGTCTCTCTCCATGACAAGCAGTGCTATCATTTCAGCTGAGCGACCGTCCCGAGCTAGCCCTGAGTTTTTGATTGGGGAAGAAGATGACGATCTCATGGATGTTGCTCTAATTGGAAATTAATCTTCTTAATATCTTTAAAAGATGAGCTGTACGCAGGACCTGCAGGTTCTAGAGCTGGAAAGAGAAGAACCATTCATTGCATACCTGCCACACTGATTTTTAAGAGATGTGTTTTAAGATAAAAAAGTATTTCCAAGGATCTCAGAAGTCTGAACAGAACACGTGTGAGTGCCGACCTCTGGCTGTGTCCAGCAGCTCCATATGGCAAGCCAGGTTCCTGACTGTGGCCTTGGTCCTGCAGATACTTACACTCATTCTTAATTTAGAAGTATTAATAGTCCCGTTAAAAATAATGGGCATAAAGCTAAGTATGCGTGTAAGTGTGTGAGCAGACCCCAAACTGGTGCAAACAGAAACATAGGCTATTCTGGGAGAATCTGACTTCCTCTGCCCCCTCTTCCCCTTCAAAATAAGTTGATCTTGTTTTTAGGAGGTTTTAAGCTAATTATTTTAGGGCATGTTTTGGGGTTGGGTTTTATTCTTTTTATAAGGGTGGTTGGAGGAAAAAAATGCTTTTTAATTGTTTTTATTTTTGTGGCATTTCTTCATTCAGTGCCTGATTCGGAGCGGTGCTGAGGAACTTGATCTTCCTCTGATGGGGCCGCTCCGCAAAATCAGGCACTGTGTTCTGATGTATATCAGCGTTTTATTCCAGGTCAAAGTGATGAAAAATATCTGTCTTATGTTTGACTTTCCTTTCATTTTAGCTATTTACTTATGTCCATATTTGAATGCCTTGTGCTGCTTGTTTTCATGCAGTCTCTGTTTTAATTGTATGATGCAGAGCCCAAAGGGACTTGGCAATTTGGGTAGAACCTATGGTTTTGGAAAGCTCTGCACATGTGCAGCCACTGTAGCTTTGGTGAAGTTGGTAAAATTCCGGCATGCATTGGAGCAAAACTAAATTTCAAAAGGGACACCGCTGTCTTAATCTGAGCATTGCTTCCTTGAAAGCCTAGCAAACAGAATTTCCCCAGAATTCCCTGATGCTGCATTTGTAAAGAGGCAGACTTTGTAAGCTGCACACAAGACCCAGTTCTGCACAAGGCCCCACTTTAGAACTATGCTTAATTTGTCTGCTATGAATACTTTCATTAATATTGATAGACAGCTAGTGTGCACTCATGGTTAAAAAATTGGGCCTTATCCTCTCAATCTGTTTCTGTTGCTGAAATACTTACAGTTTGGGTTTTTTTTTTCCTTTTAACTTGCAACACACTTCTCAGTAGTAATTTGATAATGCACACGAGCATTCCCTTCTCTCTCTGGGAGGTGTTAGCCTAGCAGTGTGAGTCATTCATGTCCTAATGTTAGCACGCACTTACGCTGCTGGAAAAACAGACCCTAACTGGTTCATCTGGATAAAGATTGCAGCAGAAGCAGTGTTTTCCTTAAATGATGGATTTTCCCTTTTTGGCTGGACTTAAGAACATGTTTCTGCTGTCCTCTATGGTTTTATCTTGGTCTCTGAAAGGAAGGAGACTGAGGAGGAAGATGTTTTATTTTTAAAAGCAATTAAAGCTGTTTTGCCTAAGAGGAAAAGTGGGAAATCAAGAAAGAGTTCTGTGAACTCATCTCCTTTGAATTTTGTGCTGGGCAGAATCCTGCTGCCATTGAGTTTTGCCATTAACTCCTGGAGGCCAGGATTTCACCCATGGGGAAGAGATTATACTTCGCATATGGGGATGTGGTCTGAAAACGTCAAGGCTTTAAGTTTCTTTTAAACCACAGAAATTTCTAGCTACACTTACAGTTTGACCCCAGTAATACTTCAGACAAGCAGGTTCTTCTCTGGCTCGTTTGAAGCTATAGCAAGGCAGATGTCTTTTCAGCAGGGCAGCAACTGTTCAATTAATTGTAGGGATTTTTCACCCCTTCTGCCTGTCTCCAGCTTAATTCCAGGGTTCCTGTGCAGGAGCCATGAATTTCTCCAAATCCACCCCAAACTTTGGGGAGCTCTCCGTTCTTGTATTTTCCAACCTTCATCCTATGCTCCTAGTGGTCTGCACACAATAGCTTCCCTCTCGCAGATGTTCTCATCTTCATGTGCTGAGATGATAGAAAAGCAATAAATAAAGTCTAAACCTGGAGCAAATGACATTATCTTATGCAGCATCAGAATCGTATGACTGTGGGGTGTCTATGAAGAGGATGTAAGAAATACAACACCAGATGACTTTATCTTGAGACCCTGCTACAGCGGCTGCATCTCGGAAATAATACCTGTTCAGACTCCAACAGGTTGTCATCTGTTTTAATTCTGTCCCTCTCATTTTAAGTTGCTTTCTTTTAAAAAAGCCCTTTGAACTGTTCTGGTGTTCTGGGTTGTGTGAAGGTATGAACAGCCTTCAAAAGTAGCACTCTTACAAAGTTGAATCAGGACTGGGGATTTCAAGGAATGGTTTGCTGGATACTTGTCATTAATTGGAGTGATGTTTTACCAATATGAAAAAAACATTAAAAGTTAAAAATAAATACTGTTCAGCTTCATACTTAACACATAAATGCATTTTAAATGAAAGAGCTGAACATGTTTCCTTCTCTGCTTGCCCAAGACCAAAGTTCAATATTCTAAATTTCTCCTGCAAAAGGTGGGCATCACGAACACCTACAGAAGTACAGGGAACAAAGTCTCATCCTCTCTAAGCCTCTGTGACACCAAGTGCTGCAAGAGAAACTGAGTCCTGAACTGTGGTCATAGCAGGTAATAAGCTTTTTGATCCATTTTGATGCACTGTACCCTTTCCCCTTTGTACCCCATTCGTTTTATATCATGTGAGAAAAAGATATACCAGAGTCAGGCAAGAGTTGCATGATGCTTCTATTGCACTGATTAGAGATGAGGTACACCTGTCAATATTACACAGACATTTTACATGTAAATGCTTGGTCTCTTACAAATGTTTTATTTTTAAAATATTTTTGCTTATTCTCTACAATATTTTACATCTTTCAGTATTGGAAAGATAAATGTGTAAACAAAATAAAAGCCAAACCTTTTAATCTCAGGTAGAGAAATTGAGATTAAAAGAAAATGGTTCTTTCCTAAATGGTCATTATGTAAATATGTGTCTTGAAATTTGGTTTTTTTGTGGGCAACCATGTAAATAATTCTGGCTACTTTTTCATTCTTTTTTGATGTAGAGTGTACTTTCAACTTTTTTGGAAATATTGCAAAGAACATGTTTATTTACATGCAAATAAATCTCTTTGGTAAAGAGGTCTTATGTTTTCTGGAAACCGTTCTGCTTCCCTCGAGCTGACTTGCTGTAGAGCTGTCTAAGACGGCACACTTACTGGCAGACGTTTCAGAAATCACAAAAGTCATCTGTCGTCTGTCCCACCAGGCCTTTGATCTGAGCTCAGAGTAGTGAAATTAAATCCAACGCGGAGGGGAATCGTGTGTGCAGTCGTGACGATCTGCAGCCCCGGTGTGCAGGGAGCCGCGCCCGCCCGGGGTCTCGGAGCAGCCGAGGGTCAGTCTGCCGCTTTGCTTCCCCCGCGGCGCGGATCAGGGCTGGCAGCGGTACCGGGCGGCAGCGCTCATCGCGGCGGGGCGCGGGCGCTGTCCTTCCACGCTTGATTTTCCCGCGGGAATGACATCACCGTGACGGTACGGCAGCCTGGCCTGTGATTGGCCGGCGTCAGCGAGCGGCTCGCTCCTCCCGGAAAGGGAGCGGGGAGGGGGAGAGGGACACCCCCCGCATCCCCCGGGCACAACGCGGGGTGGGGGGGGGGCTTGCAACCCCACCCGCGGTATAACGGGGCGGGGGCGCCCCGGGTATAACGCGGGGGGGGGGCAACTCCCTCGCAGCCCCCACCCCACCCCGGATATACCGCGGAGGGGGAGGACTCTCGCAGTCCCCCCTCCCCGCGGGTGCGCGTTGCGGCGGCGCTTCCCCCCCGCCCGGCGCGATGGGCGCGGCGGCCTGCGGGGTAGGTGCGTGCAGCGGGGGGGAGGGGGGGCACAGGCGGCGCGAGGCCGGGGGGGGGGCAGAGGCACCGCCCCCCCCCCTCCCCGAGCAGCCGCTGCGGCGCGCGCCCCCGACCGCTCCCGGCCGCGCGCCCCCCGCCGCGCGCCGCCCTCCCCCCCCGCGCCGTGCCCGGCGCCGGCCAATGAGCGCGCGCGTTGCTGGCAGGTGCGGAGTGTTTTTGTTTTGGGTTGAGGCCGGAGGAGACGCCGCGGCGGCGGCGGTGGCGGGCGGAGGCCGCGGAGCCCCGGCACCCCCTGCCCGCCCCCCTCCGCCTCTCCCCGCCCGCCCGCTCCCCCGGCCCCGCCATGCGGAGGGAGATGAACGGGGTCACTAAGAGCCGCTTTGAGGTGAGGCCGTAGCCGGCCCCGGGGCGTGAGGGCCGCCCGGCCTGGCTGAGGCGACGGGGGGAGGGGGGAGACCAGGCCGCAACCCCCCCCCGCGGCCCCCGGCCTTGGGTTGCGCAGCGAGCCCTTCCCACCCCCCCCAACCCACCGGGCACCGCGGCCCTGGGGCACAGCCGAGTCGCGGCGGGGGGGAGGTGAGGGCTGGGGGGGGTGTGTTTGTGTGAAGGGGGCTGCAGCCGCCTCTATGTGTGCGTGTGGCCTGCACCCCGGGGGGGCTGTCGCGGTCCCCCCCCCGGGTTAGCGTGTGTCTGTGTTCGCTCGTCGTGCATGAACTTCCTTTTAGGGCCGCGCGGCGGGGGGGGGCCGGGCTGCCGCTAACGTGTTGCTGGCTGGCGGTGTGCGCGCTGCGCCCGAAGTTGATGATCGAGCAGGAGACGAGCAAGCGCTGCCTGAAAAAGAGAAAAAAAGAAAAAAAACCCCAAACCCAGCAGCCTGGTTTAGATCGCCGCGGGGCTGAGGAGGGGGCGGCGGCTTGGGGAGGGGAAGGCCCGGCACGTCTTTTCGGAGCAGCGGCCGGGAAATTTCTGATTGCAGGGAGGTGGGGGATGGAGAGGACGGAAGGAGCGGAGGGTAAACAATAAGATCTATTCAAAGGATATGGCACAAAGCACCCCATCCAGCCAGGGTTGCTTCCAGCTCCTCATTGTTGTAACAGCTGTCTTCCCGAAGTGGGGGAGGAGGCTGGTATCAAAAATGGGAGCAACAGCAGGCTTTGCTTCTCATTGTTTTGAGAGGCTGTTGTGCAGGATGAAAATTTCTGCCCGATTATTCTCCCGGCTGTGTAGCTTCTGTCGTATGGGAGAACAACACAGGAGGGAAAGAGTGCCCTGTGAAGAGACTGGAACAAAAAAGGGTATGGCTGCGTACCTCTTCCAGGGAGCGGGGGTGTAAATACTATCAAAGAAAAATACTGGTTAATGGTAAACTAAAGAGTGTCCGATTCCTAAGGCCCGGAGAGGGACAGCATTGAATTCAGCAAGAACCGACCGTGGAGTTGAGAAAGGTGCAGGAGGCAACGATTTCCCAGTATTGCACATGAAGTTATTCCATCCCTCTATCAAATCCATTATCAGCCACTGTAAATGGGCAGCAGCATGTCTATTTAGAGTGGTTTCAGCTTGTAACAGTGCTATAAAATTCATGTTTCTGCAGTATCTAAATGATTGCAGTGTTGATTTCAAGCTGAGAACTCAGAAATAGAAGGCCACATACAGAAACTGTTTTATCTGTGGTTGTTGTTTTTAACGTTCTAGTCCATTCTTGGATGCACAGATTTTTTTGGAGAGTGGTGGTGTTTTGTTTTGCATTTTTATTACTGCAGAGTGGCTTGTTATCGAGGAGAGTGGAGAATAAAAACACACCGGTAGCAGCCTTCTGTGGGGAAATTTCATCTGATACTGCAATGACCTTTTTTTGCTTGCTTATCCTTTGTCTTGAAATACTAGAATTCATTCCAGTATTGGTGAACTGTTGATCAGGGTTATACCGAAACAAGATTAACCCAATTCATTGAAAAGCACAGTGGGGAAGTCTTGTTTTTTGTTTTGGATTTTTTTTCCTGGAATTGTATGTTACCTTCTTCCTATAGTTAAAAATGGACAAGTCGAAAATAAGCAAAATTCTTGAAGAGTACTTGAGATCTAAATTAACACCTGTCATCCAAAAAAGCCCTCTTCTGTTATGGGTTTTTTTTTTTTGCTCTATGTTTGTACAGGAAGTCAGTGTTATAGAAAGGCTTGCTTACTTTGAGCTACAAGAAGTGCCTTCAAACATTAGTCTGGTTTTAGATATACTTTTGTTAGTGGATTGAGGACATGGATATACTGACATGGTTTTATTAGCCCTAGTGCTGAGTATCTTTGACCCACTCACCTATATATATATGTATATATCTTGAAAGGGACAAGTTTTGTTTCAATACACTGTTTGGTTTTGCTTTTAATATACTGTTTTTAGTGAGGGTTTTTTGATCTGGAAAACATTAGTATATTCACATTTATAAACAGATCCCTTCTGGGAGGGGGAAATAAGGATAGAAGTTTAGTGATGCTTTCTAGAAAACCGTTTGTAACATAGCTGCCTTAAAAGTAAAACATCTGTTCATTGACAAGAACATGCTTTGTAGTGTAATAGTTCATATTTAATGTGACATAAGGACAATTATGCAAAAATTTGTTGAGACTGGAAGCTGCTCTACAGAGTCGTTGAATATTGTAAGATCAACGAAGACAGCAGTGGATTGAATGCTTGGTGATTAGTACTCCTCCCACATAGCCCCGTGCGTACCTCCAGATTAGACGCAGAACTGACTGCTATGGTAGTTTGCCTGACTAACAGGGGGTAAGTAGGGCCTTTAAATGTCTAGAGTCTTATCTTGGGGGAAAAAATATCGTGATGCAGAATTATGACTAATATATATTATGTCTCTTGCAGGCTTTAAATAACAAGTGAATTATTGAGGGGAAGTTTGGTTCAGTTATTCAGACAGTTTATTGTCTTTCATTAAGCTACATAAACAGATTTATGAACTATTGTTGGGTGATCTTTTTTGAATCTGATCTAGGTTGCGTTTAATAATCACTTCTTACTTCCATAATAAAATACAGAAATAGAATATGGGTTATGCTTCTTAAATTTGACTTTCCTGTGGATTTTTGGTATGTATGTATAGATAGCCATTCATTCCAGAAAGAATGGAACTCTTTATTTTAAATGAAAGAATGAACTCTCTGGCATGCCCAGCCAAACAAGAGCATATTCTAAATAGGTCCCTTTATAGGAGGTGTGGCCACCACAGAGAAAATAATCACTTACTGTAGCAAAGCAAACAAAAAAGGGAAACGCTACCCAGATTGACTCCTAATTTTCTGCAGTGTTGGTTTAGTATGAAACATGCCCTGACAGATCACAATCCTGGGTTGTATATAGGGTTTCTTTGCTTCCTGTAGTACGTAATAGGTGATACCTGATGAACTGCAATCAAATAATAGAAAAGAGGAAGGGGTGCCATTTCCTGATGATTTTGATTGACTCGTACTCTATGCTTTGAGAGTTTGCTTACCTTCCAAAGCCCCTGTTTCTCATCATTTCTTTAATGTCTGGCCCAGGATGTCACCTGGAGACAAAGCCATAGGCTCTTCCACTGCTTCAGTTTTTCTTTTGACTTACTCTTGTTGCGAAAACCACATCAGCAAAAATACTCTCACTCACTCCTCATCAAAACATGGTATGAGAAGGTCTTCTAGGGTAGAGTGCTCCTTTGAGCTTTCAGGTTTTCAGAGCGGGAGGGATGGGGTTAGGCAGCGCCGCTCTGAGATTGTTAGCACGTACACAGATGCAAGCACAGAGCTGATCCAGATGATCCAGCACAGAATTACCCGTGTGTGAGCAGCAACAGCATTTTATAGAAAACAGTGGCCGCTTGATTGTTAGACCAACTGTGGAGCAGGTCTTGAACATTTTCAGCACAAATTCTTAAGTTTTAAGCTTTCCCTGTGCAGGGATCTTTTGCTCTGCTAAGTTTTTTGTTCCATGGAGCCACGTTGTCAGACTTAAATAATTATAGTTGTTTTTTTTTCCAGGCTATGAGCAATACATGTAGTCTCCACTATATCCTTTAAAAAAAAAAAAAAAAAAAAAAGCCTTTCCAGCTTCCTCAGGGAGTCTCCAAAACCTCCAATTAGCAGGCATTGGTTTTGGCTGTAAAGTTTTTCTTTATGGGACAGTTTGTCCTGTCAAAGAAAAAAAAAATCTGAACACTGGAGATGTATCTGAGGAATGTGTGTGTGCTGGGCATGCAAAACCCTTCATCCTGCAGCAGGACTAATGCATCAGCTCAGTGCATTTCACATTTGCTGTCTCAGTATTTAGTGTTCTGAATGGGAGGGAATTCTAACTCTTCTGAAGTATGCTAATGGCCTGCACAGTGCTTAAATCTTGCTTGAATTTAGATCTGCCATGAAATGAGGTAAGCTGAAAGCAAAATGATATCCTTAAAAATGCCTCAAAATCTAGTTGCCTTCTAGTAATTAATCCTGTCTGTGTTCAGAAAGCTGAATTGAACAGTCTCAATTACCGTAATCCCATTTTTGAATCTGCTTGGTTCCTGTCTCTTAAATATTGTTTCCATGTTTCAGGACTGCTTGGCTTTGTGATACAGAGTTGATTCTTTGGGTTTGTCTTTGTTCATTTTGCATGGCTGCTCTTGTGCTCCTTTCTGTCATTCTGGGCAGGTCTTTGTTATTTCAAGTAATGGAGGTTGTGTAAACAGACAGACACAAAGCGGACAGGGAGTATTGATAACTCTTTGCATCCCAGATGCTGTTCTGCCAGAAACTTGCAGAAACTGATGTTATACTTGCAACGGCATTTCATTTTATGGCAATAGAAGAAAAGAGAAACTGCTGCTGGTGTAACAGAGTGAAGTCATTACATGGTACAGTTGAATCAAAACAGTTTTCTTTTGGCAGGTATCTAACAAAATGGCTCGTAAGTAATAAACAATGTCAGTGTCAAAAAATTGGGTTTTTTTTTCTTCTGAAGCTGATGTCTTTACCATACAGTTGTTTTCTCCCCTCACTTATTTTATTTTGTGTTATTTCATGCCACACTTATGGGCAATATTTTGGAAGCCAGCACTTCTGAGAACAGTGACATTTTGTTGGCAGATGCATAATGAAATCTTACTTTGTTGTGTACAAATAGATTGTTTAAAATGTAAAGTAATAGGAGAAGTAAACTGTAACCTGTTTCACACCGCCACTGTGGTGGTCCTGTGCTCCACGCCTTGGTAAAGGAAAGAGAAGATTTCAGCTAGATTCGGAAGGAAAAGTCAGTTTAGCTCAGCTAAAAATACCTGAGCCAAGCTGTAGGGAAACTAGGAAGGATTAAATAGGAAGATGGCTCCTTGTTAGAGGAGGGGGCAACATGGGGAGAGGTCTGATTTGCTCCTAATTTGTCTCCTTTGCCCTCTGCGTGCTGTATTTTGCAATAGTGGGTGCCCTATAGGCAAGTTGCCAGAAGCTGAAGAAGGCATAGTATGGAGGAACAAGCTCATTGTAAAACTTGTTGATAAACAGAAGATATTTCCAAAACCACGTGTAATAGCTTTTTATTTGAATGTGTTCTTTAAATTGGAGGGAAGGGGTGGATTCAGTCTCCCAGCTCTGTCACCCCGTGGCCTTTGTACTGGACAGCCGCAAGCACATCCCAGCCGTGGTGGGAGAGGTAGAGCAAAGGCTTTGCAAGCGGTGGATTTAAACAAGTGTGCGCTTTGAACTTGGCTCGTGTCACCTGAGAGACAAAACTTGTGTGCTGCAAATTCTCTTGTAATTACTGTAACAGTAATTTCAGCATGAAATACAAGCAGAAATGCCAGAAAATGGGTATTTCCTGCCCCTACTCCTTGCTGACGTGTGCAGTGAGGCATTCTGGGGCAGCACCTGATCTTAATTCTTGTCATTAATTTGGCCTGCGATATGTTAAAAGCGGTCATCTTAGTAGCAGTGTATTTCCTTGTTTGGATTGTTTGTGTTTGCAAGCAGCGAGGGCTTCTCCTGCGTGCTGCTGCAGTGAACGCTGCTCCAGTGCTGAACCCGGGGTTCCCCAGGGTGGTTTTACCTAGTACTGCCGGTTACAGCAGCCACGGCAAATGGTAGTTCGTGGACGTTCGTGCTCTCGGAAAGAGGGGTTTGACTGCTTGGACAGTGTTTGTCTCTCGTATGGAAGCTTGCATAACAGGAGAGAGAGCTGGAGAGCCCTTATGCAAGGATACGTCTCATTTTATTTTAGATGCCATTATTAATTGGAGGCCCGGGATAGATTAGCTAATTACTGTTTTCACTGTTGGGTTACCTTGCTGTTTATTTCCTTTGACTCATGCCATTCTGAAAGTCAACTTGATGAGTGTTTTAGCCGTGTTGATATGGTGTGAAATACTTAACCACACAACTGTGTGCAGGGGCCTGTGTGTGCGGCTGGTAGCTGCGTGCGTCTGCCTCGCTCGGGGGTCGGTTATGCTTTCAGGTAGATAATTCTTCTGTGTACGGCAAAATTCCCTGGTGCTCTTCCCTCAAGCTCCATCGCAAATAGGATTATTTAGACACACCATCATTTGGCTTTACTTCCAAGTATGTATGTGAATAATATCATCGTATCTTGAGTAATAGCAGAATACAGACCTAGTAGTGAAATACGTCACGATCGCTGACACAGAACTGCAGGCTTTGGAGATGGGCAGGGCTACAAGCGATTTGTTTATCAAATAGGCTTATTTGGGTGGTGATGAACTGCTGGAGGTACTTGAAGAGCAACAGGAGTTTCACTTTTGGCCTGAAAGTACTGAAGCATGTCACTGTTTAAAAGAGAAAAAAATCCATTCAAAGAATATTTGTAGTAAACAGCTACCCTGCTGAAGTAAGCTTTTAAAAAGACTGAAGAAAAAAAAGAACATGCTGAAAGAGGATGTCTTGGAGCACGGTTCGTGGTCATAGCTGCGTCCCTGCGACGTCAGGAAGTCTTTGTCTTATTTATACTCTCCTTATTTGTTGATTTTGGATATTGTCTTTTTGGGCAACGGTGTATTTTTAAAACTTTGAAGGGTGTGTGTGAGAAAGCAGCATCTTTTAAATCAAATATATGTAAGAGGTCATAAAATACCCAGCTGACCACTCGTAGGATGTTGAGGTTTTTAATGGAGCTAAAAAAAAAGCAGACACCCAAAACCAGCTTTGATGACAGCATATGCGGTATTTTTGCTTCTCGCTGCTTTCCCCATCGTATTTAAAATACAATACCAACTTTGACCTCTACGGTTCTTGGATGCGTTAGCTATCTTTGATGTTTTCAGAGAGTGTTTTTCATTCAGCACCAGATACAACTTCTGGTAAAGACAAAGCCGATTAACTGCGAGCTTCTGCCTGCCCAATCTGTCACCAAGCTGCTTCAGATCCTGGCCTGCATCTCTGCCAGGACCGTCCAGTGGAAACTATTCAGATGCGTATCTGCAGCCTGTGTCAGCTGGGAAAAGTCGGGTAACTGAAAATGCTGAGAATGGCTAGTGTTGGTGTTGTCTTTTAATGTGGAATTTAAAAACGAACACACTGAGGGTTTTGGGTGCAGTTGTGGGATGCTTTGTGGAAAATTGTCTCAAAGCCAAGACTGGGATAGGAAGAGCAAAACGTGAGCGGAAAAACATATGTGGGCACCCTTTTGGTACCTCACAGCGGTTTCTAGTTTAAAAAGATAGGATATAGCTAAAGCACCTGTGGTATTTTCAGGTGAAATTATATTTCTTAAGTCAAAGTAGTCTTCCAGTGTTTCACCTCCACTGCGTATCTGACTTTGGAGTTTTAACTTTGTGAATGCAATAACGCGACCTTGTACATTTACCTATTAAACACTTGATGAATTTCTTCTCTCTGCCTTACGCTGGTACGTAAGAGGTGCCTACAGCAGGAAAAGCTTTGCCATGGGGTGGATTTCTGCAGGGCTTCCCTAATTTTTTGTTTACTTTCATGCTTTTAGCATTGCTGGTTCAAAAAAACATTGGCAAAGATTTATTATTTTTTTTTTTTAACTTTGCTGCTGACTGCAGGGTACGGTCAGGCTGCGCAGGAAGACGGCTTCTCCGTGCCCCAGGTATTCTTTATCGCCAGCAGAAATTTGAGCTTTTCTGAAGCAATGACAAGCCGATGAGGAAGGAGTGATCTGACAGCGTATGTGGACTAACTCGCATATCGAGCTATTTTTAGGAATATTAAGCCTATAATAAGCCTTGTTGGCCAGGGTCTATTTTGTATCATTTTTGCACTGCTTAGTCATGGTTTGGTGTTTGGCATTTCAGCCTGGCTCCGCTTCGAGCCAGGCTGCACTCGGGGCGAAGGAGCCTGTGAATATAGTATGTGGAATGAGGGCGGTTGCCTGCAACTGGCAGTCGGCTGATTCTCGTTCCCTGGTTCTACTGACACAAATGCTCAGAGAGGATACGAGAGCGTTGAGACTGCTAATGACAGAGCTCGTCACAGCAGCGGCTTTATTCAGTAGACAGCCATTTTCCTAGGAGACTTAATACAGATTAAACTGGAGGGGATAAAAAAAGAGTCCCTGTATAAATAAAGGCTAAAAGGAAAATTCACCCAATCTGAACTGCTCGTGTATGTAAACAACTTTATGCTGTCTGTGCTCCTAAGAGCCTTGTATTTCACTGTCACTTTTGTGACTTCTCTTTGCAGTGTAATTATTTTCATCACCTCCAACAAGGCAGTAGCGCAGCCTGTTTAAACTGCTGCTTTGCTTACATCGTGTGCTGGGAAGGGAGAACCTCGGGACAGATACTCCAAGTGCGTCGTTTACATTTGAGTTACTCTGTCCCTGCAGCAGTGATACTGCGCTTAAGGAATGCAGAAACCTGTTCCAAAACGAACAGAACTAGAGGCAAGGTGTTAGTATATATTGGGAGTGTTTGCAAGAAGTCGCATCAAAGCTTCACTGAGCTTTTGCTGCAGAGGAAATGCATTCTGCATTTCATATTTATTTTTTGTTTTTGTGCTTCTTTTTTCCCCCTAGATTTGAGTTGCATGCCATGAGCTAAACTTGGTGTGTGACTTGTCTTGTTTCAATGACTCTGTGCTGGGCTTGCTCACTTATTGCGTGTGGAGCATAACAGATAAAAGTGGTACGAACACTGCTAGTAATATTAGGGTTTTAGATGTAAGCCAGCAGCTGTAAGGCTGAACACCACCTCACAGGACATCTCAATCTCATCTGAATTTAAACTCTGTCTTGCATGAATTTGCACAGATATGTTTCATTTTTTTCTTTTCAGAATAGCAGAAAGGTTGGTTTGGGTTTTTTTTTTTTTTTAAGAGCTCTGAAAGTTAATCTGTGAAGTGTCCTGGTGATACAGATGGAGGGGTGATGTAAACTGACAAAATATGCCAATTACATATAGGATCCTCAATTTATGATGGCAACTATTGATTCCCTGCCTTTCCTAGCTTAAAAGCAACAATTTCCAGATGCGTTATTTACTCTGTAACATTGCAGTCTGTTTTCTGTGTGGGTTTTAATTTCTTAATTTCCTGTGGTTATAAGCAGCTGCGGAGGGTCTGGCCAGCATCTACTTGTGGACCAAGGATAGCGGGCTCCTGGTCTAAACAACAGCTCCAGTTTTAGCCTTAGCTAGTGATGTGTTACTCTTTTATTTCATGTTTGAGTTTCTTACTCAGTTTCTGTTATGCAAGTAAACAGGATAAAGTATTTTAAAACAATATTAAGTATATACTTAATATTTTATAGATTAAGATGATCCTTTTAGACCTGCATTGTCTATTTTGCATTAGGTTTGCTTTATATTAAAACAGTACTGAAAAACCAATATAGATGGTGTATATACTTAGAAAAATATTTAGTCATTCCTCACTTCCTGCTGACCACCTGTATGGATGTCTCTCATTTCCTACGGTCGTGGTGGTGATTGGGTTGGTTTGTTTGTTTGTTTTAACTGAAAACTTACATCTGTCTTTTCCCCCTCTCTCTGTGTTGACGTGGTCTTACCCTTGACCATTGCAGTACGCAGTTTTGTTAATGCTGCTTTGGTTGTTTCAGATTTTCGTGCACATACTGGAGAGGCGGTTGGTGCTTGGGATTTTGCAGGCATACCATGTGCAATGTTATTTCTCGCTTGGATGAACGTTAAGATGAATAACCACGGGTCTCGGTGTGACAACTGACACAAGTTATTTTGCTGGCCTTCTAGCTGTTAACTCTGTAAAGCTCCAAACAAACTTTGTCCTTTTTCTCCATTGAGCTTTGAATTTTCTGCCTTGGAAGAAAAACGTTTGGGTTCAAAGTCCACAGCTAGCCTAACACTTGGTGTTCAGTTGCTGGGTTTGGCACTGATTCTTCTAATCTCAAGGCTTGTGTAACTTTTTTTATTATTATTATTATTATATCCCACCTATGTTAAAACCAGATGCAGTCACAGTTGTCTTTGCCAGTAGTGCAGTAAATACTTCTGACCTGGTTAATATATGCAACAGCTGTATTGCACTGTCAACTACCCAGTGTTTAACTTGCATCACGTATAAACATGGACAATTACTTCATGTCCATTTAGTGCTAATGGTAACATGCTGCTTGTCCAACTGAACATACTGCTATTAATTAAACACTTGGGTTCTGCAGCACTTCTCAGGATGGTGTAGGTTTTGAAAACCACTGCCGCCTTCCCTCTGCGCATGGCAGTGTTTTTTGTCCGCTTAACGAGCACGCAGAGGATGCTGCTCCTCACCTCCTGGGTGTCTGTAGCAATACGCTTCTTTATGTAAAAATGAGTCCTGCAGATGGGGAATGAAGTGATTGGTATGTGGACATGAATCTTCCTTAGGAGTCTCTTCAGTCAGATTGAAAATGAATGAATCCTTTTTGTGGTTAACCTTGAAATCGTATGCCAGTAAATTCTCATGTTTGTTGACAAAGTAGGATGTTGGTTGTGCTGTGAGATAACACTGTATGTTGGACAACTTAGGTCCCTAAGTTCTGAGCCGCTTTGAGCGTGTGAATCTCTGTGTCCTGTGGGGAGACTTGTCGGTTGTAGAGCACCAGTGTCCTCACCAGTTACGCTCAAGTCCAACTTTGTCCTTTTTCTGTTCCTCATAGTCTAGAGGACAAAACATTTTTGGGGGGGGAAATATTGGGAATAATGATGTTGTTCAGTATCTTCTGTCATATAGGCAAGGCAATATGATATGTCTGTGTCTAAACTGCACTTGGGGAAAAAGTTGTCTCTGCCGTTGTTTTAGTGGAAAGTCTTTCTAGTATGTCAGACTAGCAAACTGTTGTTCACTTAAATGCAGCCAGTAACTTCAGAATTGCTAAAAGAGAACTGTGTGTTTTGAATATTTAGGGTAATGTAAAATGAAGTGCGTCCTTTGTATTCTGTATGGTAATGTTCCTAATTATTTCCAGTAGATTGTAAATTTTGAAATAACTCATTAAGAAACTGCATTTTTCCCCAAACACAGAAAAGTGAAAAACAAAACTTTTTTTGTTCCTCGTAGGAACACCCCTCCAGCCCTTCCTCAACAATAAAATCAAAACCATTGCCAGATGTGCCACTTACAGGAAAGAATTGCCCCCTCCCTCTGCCACCTCAAACCGCAGAGGAGCTCTGTAACCAAAAGCCTACTCAGAGCTGGGTCCTTAGGAGCTCGTGTTGCCTTGCTCAGGCCGTCCATAAGCTTGGAAAGACTGTTTTGTGCCAGTGTATATTAGAGGCTTTGTGTGGAATCGGGAGTACCCAGAACGTAAGCAAAGATTTAAATTCTGTGAAAACCGATGAGTAAACACCCTTCTTGGTAGGGAAGCTTTTACTTGCTACTGTGGAGCAAGTAAATCAACCTGATATCAACACCTCCATAGTAAAACAGCATCTCTTTTTCAGATGGTAACTTTGCTTTAAAATATGACAAAATGTTCAGCACATGATGTATGGCTTTACTGAGAGGAGCTGTAGGTGTTGGCTGTGAGACCTGCTTGTGCTGACGCTGGCCGGCGCGCCATACATTTGTCATGTAGTGAGCAGGAGTTGCACAGTCATTCCCTGAATCCGTCCCCATGCCAAATACTGAACATATTAGTTAGCTCTGGGCAAAACATCCTGGAACCAGACAACACACAGACCTGAAGGAAAGAACTGAGACAAGTCTCCATGCTTGTATGGCTTTTGAAGCCTGGTCTGTGACAGCACAAGGCCGGCTCAGAAGGCTTTAAATGAGTGGCTACAGTAATGACATGATATTCTACTTTATATTTTAACTCAAATGATGCATGCTTGCTGGGAGTTGCTTCACTTAGCTTGCATCAGCTGTTGTTCACAAACCTCTTTGCGTGTGTGACAAGTGCTGTACATATGTAGGTGTTCCTCGTGTAGGGACATTCGTAATTACACACGGTGATCCACTGCACGCTCAGCTGCAAGTGCTGTCACCTGGTTCCTGGGCTGATGTCAGAAAACATGACCCAGTTTGGATTACTGTGCCCTGTAATGAATGGCCGATGCATCCAATGCCTGAATAGCAACTCTATCTTCTAAACTGCTAGCGGTGATTAGCAGTAGATAAATCTGTGTATTAGAGCTGCACAGGACACTCGCAAACTGTTGGACTCTCGGAGCAGCTGTATCAAGCCAGTTTGCAAAACTGTTAATATTCTGAAAGGCAAAGAAAGAGTTATTAAAACAAATAAACAATTACATGTTCTGCTAGGTGACTTCAATGTAAAAAGTGTGGGTGGTTGTTGTGGGGTTTTTTTGGGGGGGGGGAGGGGGGTTGCTAAAAGAACTAAGATTAAGAGACTGGAGCATCTCTTGAGGAAAGACTGGGAGCTGGGACTATTCAGCCTTGAGAGGAGAAGACTGAGGAGGGATCTTATCACTGTGTATGGGTATCTGAAGGGAGAGCGTAAAGAGGATGGGGCCAGACTCTTCTCAGTGGTGCCCAGGGACGGGCCGAGAGACGGTGGGTGTGAACTGAAACACTGGAAGTTCTGTCTGAACATGAAGAAAAACATCTTTACTGTGAGAGTAACAGAGCACTGGAGCAGGTTGCCCGGAGGGGATGTGGAGTCTCCATCCTTGGAGATACTCAGAAGCCATCAGGACACGATCCTGGGCAACGTGCTCTAGGTGATCCAGCTTGAGCAGGGGGTTGGACTGGTGATCTCGTGGGGTCCCTTCCAACCTCAACTGTTCTGTGGTTCTGTGACTGGAAGTCTAGAATAGCCTCTAACTTTTTTTTTTTTTTTTTTTTTTTTTTTACCCTAAGATTAGACTTATTCTTGCGTGGACTTGCCAAAAAGCCTTTAGCCTATTGGTATATTTAGATCATTATGCGTGTTGCTGTGACTTAGCACTAGGAGAGAAAATTGGTGAGTTCCAGGTTTGCTCTGCGACGTGTGTTCTGTGTTGCTGGGTTTTTCCTCCTCTGTCTGAATTTCAGCCGGGGAGAAGAGGCAAGGATTCCTCACTCTAAGGACTTTGTGTTTTGCTGCTTCCACTTCACGTGGTCCCTGCTCCCAAACTGAGTTTCAGACGTATCCCAATTCCAGCCTGTGTTTGCCCAGTGTCTATCATCTGAGCACCAGGTTTTGGAGGAAATCTTGTGGAAATACGTGGGTCTGGCAGTGTACCCTGGCACTCCTCCGTCTTTCGGCTGAGGGTGAATTCCAGAGCTGAGGCTCTTTCGCTGAGCATGTCCTGCCTCTGCCCTGTTGTGTTTGAGTCCAAGGACTTTAAGAAGACAAAGAAAACAAACCTGCCATTCGTGTAGTACTAGTCAAAGGGTAGTTGCTGTAGAAAACAAGGCTTTGGTTTGCACTGAAAGCAAGATAAGTTTGTCTATTGAACAATGGCAGACCACGGGGAAAACTGGAAGTCAGGAAGTTATCTGCGTTTTGCTCCAAGTTGTTTGAGTGTCCTTGATGTAAAATTTCAGTTAACAACACACAGACTATTGCCTGGATTCTCCCAGTAAAACATGAATTTGGAAAAAGTCTTTCTAACCAATGCAGAGGAGGTAGAAAAGGCTGGCTGGCTGCTTCTGGAGTCTGTATTTTAATGCTTCCTGTGCCTTGCCTGCTCTCTTCCAGTCTGGTTCCTTTTCAGGGACATCCTATTACTATGTGATTTGCTCCTTTAATTTGTCTCCCCTCCCTTTAAGTGGAGGGGATGGAGGATATTGGTTCAGATGCAAAACTGTCCTGGATGATAATGGGAAGGAAAGGATAGCTAGCCCATTTACTACTGTTCTGTTAACTGAGGGAAGGAAAAATTGTATTCTCATTTTCCCATGGATGATTCCTCTGCCTCTCTATTTCTTCTTCATTAGAACTTTCTCCAAAATGTCCTTCATTTCCCAAGTGATCACCGAAGCCATCTAGTTAGGTGACACAGTCCCAGCCCACCGCAAGTGCGTTAGCTCCTTTTGCAGCTGGGCAGCGTCTGCCCCGACCCGCGGCGGGTGGCGAACGCGGGTCCGCTCGCCCGGCCTCTGTAAGGCATCGCGGAGCGCTCGTGCTCAAGCGTGAATGCAGTTGTTGACTTGAAGCGCTCCTGTGCCCTTGTCCCTGAGGGAATGGACTTTATAAACTGTCTGCGCTAGCTTGGCAAATGGCAAAACTTGCATTTAATTATCTGCAAAATGGGCTGAGTAGTTGCCTGGCTAGTGGAGCATTTAGGACTTGCTAACTTGCAATATCATCTAGGGGAAAGTGATAAAAGCGCGTGCGGGGAGGGGAAGCGACGCTTGCGTGTGACGCTTCCAGAAGGAACAGCGGCGCGGCTTGAGAGTTATGTCCCACTTCAACGACACCTTCAGTGTCCTGAGATGATTTTAAAAAAAAGCCAGTTGTGATTTAGAAACACAGCCTTTAAGTTTTACGCTCTCTAAAGACATTGTTTTTAGCGTTCTCTTGTAATACGTTACTCTATTGTAGATTTATCTCTGGTTGGAGTGCATTAAAAGGCAGGCGTGCGTAAGGCAGCACAGGAGTCTTTCACGTTAAGCTAGGATGGTTTCTCTGATATGTGATGGGGCCGCATCAGTGTTTGGATAGGGACGTGTTACGTCGTGGGGCTCTCGGCCCTCGGAACGAGGCCTGGCGTAGAGCTTCGTAAGCCACTGAGATCTTACTTTCCTTTTTTAACTCTTAATCTGATCCTCTGCCACCTAAGTGACCTAGCTGATGCTGATTTTCTTTGCTTTGCGTACGTCCAACTAAATTGCTTCAGACCACTTAATCAACTGATAAGAATCGACCTTTTTAGACTGTAATTTCAGATAGTAGCTTTTACCAGGTGTGTAACTTGGGAAGATCAACTTTTGGTTGTTCCAGGAGGTTAAGGAGAAACTTCATAAATGAAACCAAATCTCATTCTGCGCGTTCACTGCATCTGCTTTGGGGTGTTGAAAGCATGCCTCTGGCTGGAGCGAGGCATCGCGGCTCAGCGGTCGGCTGGCTCCCAGATAGACCGCTCTTCTCTGATCGTTCCTCCCGCGGGCCCAAGTGTTTGGAGGTTTTTTGTCTGTTTTTCTCACCGTGGCAAGACAATGCTATATCTTTTAAATATGTGTAGATATTCCTCAAACAATACATGAGACTCGTCATCTGTTTTTCTTAAGGCTCCTTGGAAAAGAGAAGTTTGTCTCATATCTCTCACAGCTAGTGAGATTATTTTAGTTGGTCAGAAAGTTCATTTCAGATTTGTAAATTATTTGGTCAGTATGATAATGATTTGCATTAAAAAAGCTTATGGGATACAACAAACAGCTCTGGCTTTGTTACCTTTGAAGAGGATCGCAGTGTTTTTTGCAGGACCCTCTCTCCTCCCGGTGCAGCACCCAAGATCGCACCTCCCTTTGGGCAGTGCTTCATGGTTTCTGAAAGCCCCATTTGCCCTTTGCCTCAAAGCTCCTCAGAGCTGTTCTTGAACAATTTGCTGCAAGAATGATATGGGCGCTGCAATACCTTTTTGTTAGGCTCCTGTTCGCTGGCACTCTTTACTTCCCTTCTCCCTTACGGCAGCCAGTCCTGCAGTGCCCGCGTGCTCGGCCTCCGCTCGTTGGGCACTGGGGTTGCTTGAGCGCTCTTGTCGTAGCCTTTCCCTCCGGCCCCTTTGCCGTACGCTTGTTCGATGCGTTGTTGTACTTTCCCGTTCGGAAATGCCTGTGCTCTGGTGCTGTCGTGTACCTTGCAGAACCGCGGCACGGACCGAAGCGTGAAGCAGTGCAGCAGGTGATGCCTTCCTCCAGTCAGTGCCAGCCCAGAAACACCCGCTGACTGCCGTTCGCTCCGATAGATAGATAAATATCCCAGTTTATATTCCATCAATCCCCAGAACAGTCCTGGACCAATTAAAACTATATTAGGTGTTAGAGTCCATCCAGCTATGGTCCAGTCCAGGAGTTTGAGAGCTTAAGCACAAAGTTTATCTTTTGATTTTATTGGACCAGATGTCTCCCTTGGAATGGCCTTATTAACGAGTGGTTTCTTCCCTAGAGTAGACTAAGTTTGGTTTTCTTAATGAATAGAAGGCTAAATGGTTTAAATTGTTTCTGTTTACAGATGTTCTCAAACAATGATGAAGCTGTGATCAACAAAAAACTTCCAAAAGAGCTGCTGCTTCGGTAAGCTGCCTTTTAGTTTGTGAGCTTGGAGACTCTGCGGGTGTTGTGTGCTGTTGCTTGCAGCCTGTAGCTGACTTTGCTGGTATGCTCGTAAATCTTGAGCTTGGATTTTTTCACTTACGAAGTCATTTAAAAAAGAAAAAAAGAACAGAAGCAAATCAAAGGTCAACATCAGTAGCAGTTTATGCTAAATATTATTAGATTTTGTTTTTTTAAAAATGTTAAATTAATTTGCTGGTTGCCTGTTTTATAGATGGAAGAACTGTAGGACTAAACAAGTCCTTAATGAAAATAAATGGTAAGTATAGGCTAATACGTAGAACAGGATTCTGCCTGTCTTCTGTAAAGTGTTCCATTCAAAAAAAAAATCCATGTAAATTCTCTTGTTCCAGTTAAGCCTGAGCAAACTTTGTCCTGCTCCTTGTAAACAGGAACCAGATGCTCAGCACCTGGCAGGATGGTCCTGTTGGCAAAGACCAAACAGATCAGACTTTGTGGATGTTGGTATACAGCTCTGTCCTCTCCCTGCGCTGCCCTTACACGCGCACATTTTGAAGTTTGCCTTTCCCAGTGCAAGAATAGTGCAGTTGTGTGTGATTGCGCCTCAGTCATCGGTTCAATGTCTTTTAAGTTCATGATCATCAGTGGTTTAACTGAGATGCTAGACTGTAAATAGTGACAGGCAATTGTAGGTGGCGGTTTGAATTATTAAAATGAACAAAATTCTTACACTGCAAGAAACTGTGTAATACTGTCAGCATTTAATGGCAACAAAAAGTCTGGGGAGAGAAAGTCTGGTACAGGAAATGGCTCCCTCCTGACTTGTGAAATAAAGTGAATAGGAAAAAAAAATCTAACATTTGAGAATGACTCCTTTTCTTTCCTTTGACTGTACAGTCTCCTCTGTTCTCTGTAATGGCATCTCCAGTCTGGTTCAGTTTCTTTTACTCCAATATTATTCGTCTGAAAGCAATCTTAAATTGAACTAACTGTTTCTTCTTCAAAATATATGGCTTCTATAGCCCTCCTTGCTACTGTCACGGGTATTTGCTTTTTCAGCCTAGTATGTAGGCAAATGATTGTCCATGCCATGCAGAGCCTGCTGTGTAAAAGATCAGCATCCAGTGGCTGGGAGAGACCAGCAACCTGTGGGAGGATGAGGATGGAGTAGCAAACAGCCCAGAGGGGTTTGTGTGTGCAGTTCTTTGCAGATGATAGCAGTTGTCTTCACCCAGCACTTGCCCAGAACCATTGGTATGGGATGTGCTGCAGCGAAGGGGGAATTTGAAGAGTGAGGAAGCACCTCTCTGGATTTTCTGAAAGGGAGGGTTTTTTTCTCCTGGGACTAAGTAGGTGAGAGCCTGGTATTGCTGATGCAATGGAAGCAGGATTTGACCTTGCAGGAAGGTAACCAGACCCCCAGGTAGGCTGGAGGCAGATCGTGAAGAGCACTGGCACTTAGGGCAAGGAGTTCATATGCGGTGCAGTGGAAGCAGGGAATCTGTTTGGAAAAAAGCCAAGGTTGGGGGATGGAGTTGAACTGAGATTTTACGTGGCCTTCAGGGGAATGGGTCTGAAGGCACCAATGTCCCGAGGATCAGGGCCTTGATTAGAGTATTCTGGCAGATCGGTCAAAGTGGAACGATACTGAGTGGGACCAGCGAGCACTTCTGGCGCTGTAGGAAGTAGCTGGTGTTGAGGAATAGAGAAGTTTGCTAGACAATAGGATTTGGGAAGTAGGAGGGAACATCCTGTCCCAACCAGGGAATTTTGTCGCTACAAGCCATAGTGTAGCTGAGTTCTCAGCACTGTGCATGCTTTCGATGTAGGGAAATATGTCTATTGTGTCTTCACGTAACTAATCCTCCTAACCTGCTAGAGAACAGAGCAAGTGTTAGGGTTGTGTGGAACTTAGGAAAAAGCAGGAGATGGAGTTTATAAATGTTAAAGTTCATAAGTAATGGTTTTGAGAGTTGGAATTCACTGTTAGCATACTGTGAAAATTAATTAGTGTGGATTGACAGTGCAGCCTTTGAAAGAGAAACTTGGATGCATTTATCTACAGGAATCTCCTGTAAATGAATGTCACTGTCTACAAGACAAAGACTTATGTGTTTAAGCAGTGCTGCTGTGTAACGTCTTGTTCTCTGGTTTGTTCATTCTGAAGATGGCATTGATGTCTCATGTATGTGGTTGCAAAGTGGAAAGCTGTACTTGAGAGAAATAAAGGGTAGGAGGGTATAAAAGGGGTGAACAACAGCCTTTGTCACACCCCAAGATATAGAAATGTGTAACTCCAGTATGCTCTTGACTGGGAGGATGGGGTGGACGTGTAAAGTGCTCAGGAGGTCTGACTGTCCTCAGAAATCATCCTTTTAAACACGCCCATGCTTCAGTTGTCTTGTCATGTTCTGCCCTGCTGTATTATTGGCCAGCAGTAAAGCGTATTGTGCATTTCCATAGATAAAGTGGGAGATGGTATTATTCGTAGCCGGTTTCCCTAAGAGCAGGACTCTTTAACCACAGCTCTCCTGCAGCATGTGGGTCGAGAGATCAGCTGATGGGTCACAGATCCTTGTCCTGATGCTGTTGTACCTGCTTCAGCTTTGTTGTCTTCTGCCAGCTAAGTTTTCAGAAGCTTATACCTTTATAAAGGAATATATCCTCGTATGAGCCAAACCAGCAAAAGGTGGAACTCCGTTCCCTGCCCTCTCGTTCGCTCCCTGCTGCCAACTCCTCTTCAGGCAGCATCTGGACTGCTGACTCTGGAAGGTGAATTCATGATCCACGCTGGCTCTGGTTGTGGTCGCTTCCCCAGAAGGGCCATCATGTCCCTGGTTTCCCTGTGCTGGCATTAATGATAGCCTGCTGAAAAGGTGCATTCATTCTTTGAGGGCAGCCTGCCAGTTGCTTTTTGACTGCAGGCCAAACCCCAACTACAAGCTTGAATTTTGCTTGGTACTGGTGGTCTCTGCTGGCTTCCTGAAGAAGGTTTACTCTCAGCATGATGTGAGGCTCCTAAACAGCGTACGCTTTTCAGGGTGAGGTAGACCAGGCTGCAGGAGTTCGCCTTTTCCTTACTGGTTCACAGGCAGGTCAAGCAGTTCTCAATTCTCTCCTGGGTTAAGTGGCTTCTACTCTGTGCTGCCTCCTGCCACCTCTTATCCCATTTTTGGCACATCTAGTCATTGGCAGTGGTTTTGCCATCTGACCTTCAAGCCCCATGTTGATTTATTCCTCAGTAGCTTGAATTCGATTCAGAGCAAGGATGCAGCAGAGCAAATAGTGTACTGGTGAGTTGGCAGCAAGGCTGGCATTTCTCCCCTGCTGCCCAGCCCACCGGCGTCAAATAATTAAGGAGGAACATTTAGCTTGAACGGTGGGTCAGTCACATAAATCGGTGCTGATAACTTTAGAAGGCTACGGGTCTAGCCTAGCTCACCTCAAAACCCACAACTTCCAGGGATTTCCGTAGAATCTTGACTCTAATCTAATTAGAGCAGCAGCGAGAAAGTGAGGAGTCTGTTAGAAAATCCTGAGTGGATTAAGAGGTTGAAACCTGAAAAATGCTCTGACCACTGGCGTTAGCTAAATTGTTTGGTGCTAGGCTGTTAAGGCAAAGCCCTGCCCTCACACAGGGTATCTGATTGCTTGCTTAGGCCCTGCTGTCTTAGCTGGGACCATAGTGAGTTACTTTATGAAACAGTTTAATCTGTTGAAATATCAAATTCGTTTTAATTCTTGTTTGGAATACTCAGTCTGTCTTCACCTTTGATCAGTGTGTGAATATGAAGTTATCTGTGTGATTATTTTCTTGCTGTCAACTCTGAAGAGCAAAAAGACCAGTGCAAGAGTGTAGCAGTTGGTTGTGAACAAAATAGAGATGCTGTTTTAGACATAAAAGTAAATGGTCCAGCTTTGTGCCTTTTGATCTGTTAAGGCAGAATCAGGAAAGCTGGTATCCAGATAGCACTATTAAACCTGCTGCTACTTAACTTTTTCTTTGCTTTCTTTCACCAGATAAACTGTGAACCTGACCAGAGCAGCAGATATTTTTCTAAGGATTTGGTGCTTTGGAACACTTCCAAGAGGATGACTCCTTTCTAATGGCCTTATATTACTCAGAGAGTGTCTGGAGCTGACTAGCTAAGTTTCATCCAAATTTCCTGTCAGCCCAATATGTCTCCTTGTTGTCAAGTTTAGTTTTAATTGAGCCTTAGGGTATTAACAAGAATGCTTATTATATTTCCCCTGGATGTATAGGTTACCTTTGCTTTGTACTGTGCAGCCTGCTGAAAGAGGCCCAGCATTTGTGGCCCCTATGGCACTCCTGTAGAGGAAGACAACCAACCGCTCAGTCATTGCTTGGCCATGTGGGCAGCTAGTTCTGATTTGGGGGGGGGGGGGTGCGTTTCTTTTTTGTTGTTTGTTTTGTTTTGTTTTTTAAATGTTCCCCAACAACTCCTTGGAGAAGAAAAAGCCTGTCCTTAGGGTTGCATTGGAAAACTTAGCTCAGGTCATTGTGCCTGCAGGACTTTAACTTTGCTTCTGCTCTTCTTTCCAGTTTCTGTGAAGGGTTGCAACTGGAGCCAGTTCTGAAACGACAAAAATGCGCAACAAAGCAGTGGCTGCTGCTGAAGGAGTAGTCCTTGCTGTCTGATTCTGCTGAGTCTTTGTCTAGTATTCTTGAACAAAGAAAAGGGCTGATCAGAAAACACTTAAACATGTCTGTTTTTAAGCTTTTCATAGCAAAAGTCTTTGAGTTCTACTTAAGTGCATGGACTTCCTAATGAGACATGGTCACACACTTGCACCCCAGTTACTGATCTAGTTGGGGCAATTAAACTGCTCTTTCCCTCTCCAAGAAGAGCCAAAGTTATATACAGTGAGTGAAGGGGGTGGGTGGAAAATTGAAAGTGAGTTGAGTTACGCATCCCATAATACCACGAGCATTTCGGTAGTAGGGGATTTCTGAGCACTTGTGCGAAGCTCAGAGATGTTAACCTCCGAGGTGAGAGGGGAACTGTTTTGCTGTGCTGATTTGTCTTTTACTGTGCCGGTAGCCTGGAAGGGAGGAGCAGGAAGCAGCAAAGAGTTTGGCTGAAACCGAACAGCCTGATAGAGGGATGAGAACCTGGGATTTCCATGGAGAAAGCAGTATTTTAATGAAAATATAGAAAGTGTGCCTGCTTATTGACTTAGCTGCTGTTCCTATGGAGTTCAGTATTTTTTGGTCCTATGACAGGAATTCAGAGGAAAAGTAGAAGTTTTCCCTAGCTTCTGTCATGTACTTAGGCTTTCCTTGTATTGCTGTTCACTGATGTCGTACTAAATAAATCCTCAGTGCACACATATATGCACCTAAGTAACTTTTTATGAACAAATCTTCCCTTGAATTAACAGTCAAAGTGAGTAGAGAACTCTTCTGAAGTCCGCAACTGGGCTCCCAACGCAGTGTTAGTCAAGTGCATGTTTGCTGTTTTCCAGACCTATCTTAACTGTGTGTATCTCAGCATGTCACTGTGAATTTTGTCTCTCAATGAGATGCACAGGGAACAGATGAGAATTATCTTGAACCAGATTCCTTGAATCTCTGAGTGTCCTTGGGCAATGTAGGAGTACAGGAGAACATCTGGTAGCTCTGGGCTCAGGAAAGATGAGCATCAGAAATGCTATACAACTGGTAATTCAGATCTTCATGAGCAACCGTAGATAGTCTCTCATGACAGTTCCAGCTTGTTGACTGTCTTCTGCATTCATCCTCTGTCGGTTCTCTCCTATTCTCTTCTTCCACCAATACTGATGTTTCCAAAGGGCTTTTTATATACCTGCTTGTCAGAAAACTTTGTCGTGCAAAGGTGGTATCGTATTGTGGCATCTCAGTCCTGCTTGTGTCCTCTCCTAAAATTTGAAAACCCAGGCTTTACTCCTTGTATACAACAACATACAAATAGGTGTATATCCGTGAATGTGTGTGGCGCATATTAACGTGCATACAGAACTGTGAGTAGCAAAAGCCTGGATAACCCCTCGTTGTTTATCTCGAGGACAAAGTGCAGTTTATCCATGGTACGTGATGTTTGTTCTTGTTCTCGGCACCTCTTCCCCCAATTTTATCAGTATTTGTGCTGTTTATTCAAATGCATTTCTTGTACTCGTCTCCTCCGATAAGCGCATCATATAGTTTTATGTAAGAGTCTCAGTAATGCATTAGTACACAGGCTGTTTGTGAAGTCTATAATTCGCACAAAAAACCACACTGGCAGCAGCATCTTCTCATATCTAAGTCTCTCCCCGCATGGGCAGGTCCCCTGAGAATACAGGGAAAGCTTAGGTACACCCTCTCCAGTCCACAGACTGTCTTGTGAGGAGTTAAATCAAGTGTTGCAGATACCAGAAGGTTGCTAATCCGGGCATACGCTATTCTCTTGAGAAAGTCCAGAGCTCTTTGGAGCAGCGGAGCATTGTTCATTCTCTGAATTTCTCCTGGGCAACCGTGTATATTTTGTCTGAGAGTATTTTTATAAAATACTGTGTAGCATCGGAACCATATTCCTTGTCCCAGATCTTGAACGCTTGCATCTGGTAACATTGGTATTCCCTTTCTGATGATCTTCAACTTTAAAATATTGAGGGAAATGTGCAGGTGTTTTCTTCTAGTTAAACACTTGTGTTATCTTTGCAAAAACTTTTCATTCTGTGGTTTTATAATTGCCATCACAGAGAATGAGACATTACTATGTTTCAGTGTCCACTTAATCATCTCTGTTTTGAGGCATGTAATTGTTTGAATAACCATAAACCATAAAATATATTGATAAATTGCTTATAGACTTGGGAGTTTTGAATGGATTTGGTAATTCATGCATTCACAGGTAAGGGTGTGTATGCATGAGCTGAAAACTTAGAATGTCTTAGCCCACTATAACATTGCAAATATTACTGTCTAATTCTTTTCTCCTAGTAAATAGGGCAGCAACACGAGGGTGTTGGCCTGATCGCTTGGGTGTGCCCTGGCCAGGAAATGACATACCACGGAGGAGTGACCAGATCAGCTTAATCCGAAATGCGCTCCTCCTAGACGCACCGTCCTGACACATGCTAGCAAATCATCTCGCTGTGCAGGTTGCTCTGCAATGTTTCAGAGCAAAATGTCCCTCCTACCTCTGTGTTAGCAACACTTAGCATTTAGCATGGCTCTGTGAAAAATAAGAAATAAGCCATGAACTGAAATCAGACTGCGATGTTACTTTGGTTGCCTAACTGTTAATTGTTTTGCTGCCAGCATTTGGAGTGTAGTTGTTAGAGATGCGGTCTTTGTTGAGAAGCGCTGGGTACAACTATGCTCCTGTGTCAAATACCTGTTTATTCTGCCATACCCTGACCCAACTGAATGTTTGACTGCCAAGCTATATGGTACCTGTGTTTGATATTTAGATAAATAATCATTCTGTTTACTGTCAGTAAATACTACAAGGTATGAGATTAGTATTTCACAGTAGTTCAGTGTCTGCGATTTTTGCTTTCATTTATTAACTGCTTGCTCTGTACTTATTTCTGCAGTTAAGCTTTGAACTGAACTACGAAGTTTTGCTGTATCCAGTTGTCTTTTTCTTTAAATTTTCTGTGTTTTCTTTGCTTTAAATACAGATAACCAAAAATAATTTTCACTTCTGTTACAGAATTTTCTCTTTCCTGGATGTGGTCACTCTGTGTCGTTGTGCTCAAGTTTCCAGGGTAAGAATTCTTATCGTTGCTGGTAGAATTTAACGATTTATTGTACTTGGGTTGCAGTTCTCAACTTCCAGACTTCCTTACATTTCAAATTGGGAGAATTTGTACTAGTAAACTCTATGCAAAGACTGTTTCACTTACAGTCATTTAGTGTCCCATATTAACATGACAATACCAGAAACTTCTGATGGCAGTTGTGAAGGTGAAATCAAAGTTTGAATACCATTTTGACAATGTCTTAAGGCCTTGTCCAGATCACGAAAGGGAGGTGACTGACCGACTTCCCAAAGAATTGTCCAGTCAGCCTGGTCTTCGCACAGGAGGTCTGCCCTGGGGAAAATGCTAAGCTTAATCTGTGATACTTGGATGCATCTAAGCATCGTATCTGTGTTTTTTTGTGGAGATGTAGCATGTTGGTGAATCAAAATTTCTACACGGCAGAAAGTCAGTGAACATTTTCCAACTTGGATTTATTTGATGCAAGTGTGGAAGAAAAAAAGTGTCTGTTTTGCTTATGGTCCCGTCCTGTCCCCCAACTAGCTCATGGCTTTATGGGCTTCAGCTAGTGAAATCTGGCTTGCTGAGTCACTCCTGTACAAAACCATTCAGTCTTGGGGTCAAGCTGTACAATAATTTGCTTTTATCCTTATATACCCTGAGTAATAAAAAGGCTGTGGTTAAACATTTTTTAATTGCAATAAAAACCCTGTGTGATGTGAGGCATTATGGTTATGATCCCATGTTCTTGGAATGTCATAGATCTTCCAGGGAGCTGAAGTTCACTGCTCCAGTTCAACACTGACCAGTGCAGGCTCAAAGATACTTGCCACTCTCAATTTGTACTCCCGTTTTTGTCACTCGCTTCTGTTTCCACAGGACATCTAAGAACAAGTCAGTCACAATGTGACACAGCATGCACTCTAAAGGAGTAAAGTTCTCGAACAGAGCTACAAAAAGGCCAAATGTAATGTTCCCTCCTGGATTGCCCATTAAAACGTGCTGTGTCATGACTTGCATCCACTAGTACGTTTCTTTTCTACTTGAGCTATTACTTTTCTCATGGCAATAACCAGACCTTAAAACAAATATCCTCAATGAGAGTTAAAGTGCAGAACTTAAAGTTCTCCCAGCTTTTGTAAGTCTGTGCATGGCTTGCACAAAGACTATATAATACATTGTGATGGAGATGTAGCTTAGTGCATGTAACATTTGTAGCATAAAAATGCAGCTATACATGCACTCTTTCATAATGATGGATTTATAGCTGTTATGAGAACTAGCTGTTTACTTTATATAATTAAAATTTTGGTTATAGTATTGTGTTGATGACTTTTTGCATTATTAAGTGCTGAATTATTAACTTTCAATTCCTGATTCTCATTTATACAAAAACTAGTATGTGAATTTTTTTTTTTACAAGCCCATTGTCCCCTGTCTGCCCCCCCTCCAAAAAAAAGGCACTTAAAGGTAGTAAACTGTCATTACAGCAGTTCTGCATAGTTCTCAGGTAAGAGCTGGATGCTTTATTTGAACAGCTTACAAAGTTTTTTTGAATTTCTCCATCTGTGGGACATAGAACCCCATGCAGCAAGCTGTGGAACTGCCTTGAACACCTTTTTCTGCTGGAGGTAAGAGAAGGTGTGCAGGATGACAGCCTCACCCATCTCTAAGGGGACCGCACCACGTAGTCCTTGGTTTCTGTGCCGCAGAGCAAGTCCTCCGTGCCCTCAGACGAGCTTTGTTTCCCTTGCCAGCGTAGGCGCCTGGTGTAGTTTTGCACGTGTGACTTGTCCACGTCCTGGTCCTTCATCTTCACGTTGGGCCTCATAGCATCCTTAACGGTGTAAGGAGTTACTCCGATTTAGCTGGTGCTGGTGGTGCCGATTAAGGGTTAGGTTCCAGCCTGAGCTGTGAAGATGCCCTCACTCCAGCAGTGCCTCCCGTCGTGGGCCCAGCGTCTGCCCTTCCCACGGCGCGGAGGTGTCGGGGCACCTTAGACGTGCCTCTCTCGGGGACGTGCGAAGAGCGTGCTGGGTAGGTGAGGTGGCTCTTGTCTGAACAAGCGATACTGGTAACTGAACAGTTTTCCTTGTTGGCTGTAATTACTTGTTGCTTTTTCATCTGAGCAGAATGTTGTTTCTAAAAGGAACAAACTGTAACTAGGTCCCCACTGGCGTTTTTTCATATTAACAACACATTTACATTTTTTCCCCCGATAAAGGCATGGAATGTTCTGGCCCTGGATGGCAGTAACTGGCAGCGAATTGACCTGTTTGATTTCCAGAGGGATATTGAGGTATAATTAAGTGACATACAAACCCATTTTTCTTGTTAAAATGTAATTACAGCCTAGAATGGATTAATACTCCCAGCGTAACCCTTTTTACCTTCCCTGGAGATAGAAATCATTAATTTCAGTTCTTCTTAGCTTCAGGGAGTCTTTAAAGTCTTGGCAATCCATTCAGCTTTTGAAAATGGACAGAATTATATATCTGTATCAAGACTTAAAGGTAGTAATAGAAGGAGAGTATTTTTATGTGCTTTCTGAAAACAGAAATAAGTAGGGAAGGTAAGTTCTTGTGAAAATTACTGCTTATGTATAGCAGAACTTAGGCCACTTTTCCTTTCACTCAAAAAATGCTTACGTAAGCTCAGACATAGACCACTAAGACTGAACTTTCTTCCAAACACGCCCTGCAACATGTCTCTCTTCCCATCTTTCTTTAATATTAAAAACTGAAATGTAAATGAAGATGATGCAGAGGGACACTAGATCAAAATTGCTCCTAAAAGATGTTGCTTCGGAAATGCCTCTTTGTATCTAGTATAGCAATGTTAGTGGTGGGCTACGTAGCTCTGATAGGAGTGGATGGTGGTGTCATGCTGTTCTGAAAGTTCAAATTGCATTAAACAGGGTAAGACACAAACCCTAAGTTTCTTATCAGAATGTTTATATTATGTTTAAAATATTTTGGAGAAGGGAGATAGGGGGTATATAATTTTTAACTCATTAGACAGGCATGAACCAGAGGATCCCTCAAGATTCACACCTGGTGGGAGACGTACATAGAGAAAAGAGTTAAAATAATCTCTGCCAGCCGTGTATCTAAGCAGCTGAGATACGTGGGTGAAGCACGTGCCTGTGACAGTATGGTGACTTCTGTGCGCTTGCAGGGGTCTGAGTAGCCTGAGACTCCTTGAAGGAAGTAAACCATGTGATTTCGTTCCCAATAATAAATACCTAATTTCTTACCATGCCCTGGAAGTTCTGGACCCCGAACTTGTTTGCTTTCGTAGGGGTACAGTAGCGTTATTAATGGTGCCTGGTCTGTGGAGGTAACGGGAAATGAGGGCAGGACTTCACTGCCACGCTACTTTCTCTGGGCTGTGTAGGAGGGAGAGAGAGGGAGGAATGCTGTGAATATAAGCTAGGCTCTTCCCCATTCTTGAGTGGTTTTTGCATGGTTTTAACATCTCCCTGTTCTCTAACATCACTCTGTACATCAAAATGCTTAAGAAAGAATGTGTTGACTTCCCCTTTTGAAACAAAGTGCTTTAATATATTGTACCTAACCTAAAAGTACCTGCTTAGACTTTCTCATGTCCTAAATGTTGTTTGCTTTAAAGGAACACAAATCCAGGAATTGGTATAAATTCCATTTCTTGTGTAAGTGTACTTGAATCCTCTAATCCAAGCATATGAATTCATAGTCATGCTAGAGGAACTGCAAAAGTACATATACTGTTTCAGATTCTCCAGCCTTTCTACACTGAAACACAGGTTGGGCTTTCAGTCTTGTGTTGGCCTTTAGCCAGTGCAGCACTTCAGCAGCGTGCTGCAGATACAGGAGTTGTCCCGTAGCCTGGGAAAGCAAGTGGCCAGATTTTATTAGGGGCTTGTGCAGAGATCTCTCAAGCTGGTGCCCCTTTTTCAGTTGTGAACTTCCTTCATAGCTAGCCTGCTTGATTTTATTTTATTTTTTAATTGGGAAAGGATTTTATTAAAAAAAAAATCTTTTCAATCAATATAGAGATCTTAAATGTCAACTAGTACTTGAAGAAATGGCTGATATTGCTGTCCTGTGGTGAACAACCATGTAGAATATAGTAGAGGGCAAGGTGTTTGAATTACTGGACAGTGATACAAATGTTTCTTCAGTAGTTTCTTTTGCACTTTGTTCAAAGTGGTAAATATCTGAGAAAATGCCGTGCATTGAAAACGTGCACTTAAACTGCGTTGCACTGGATCTCTTGAAAACAAATGATTGAATTCCTTTTTCTGTGAGAGTAAAACTGGTGGGCTAGTTCTGCCTCATCTGCCTTTTGAATAGAAATGTATCTGTTTTTAGTTCATTCACTGTACTTATTTGCAAATCTCGCTGCCTGTTGTGCAGCAGTGGCATTGCTTCTTTCATCTGTCTTGGGTAGCGTGTATCGATGTCCAGGAGCTCTGGACTGGAGGAAATTCTTCAACATTAGCCTGAGCTTGCTTACTCTGGCTTTAGGTAATTGTTCCTTGTCTCTCCATCTTCAGAAGCTGAATAATTCTCCCTCTCCCTGTCTTAGATTATTATGATGGCATTTTTGTTTTCTTAGCACTGTTTTACCTAGAATAACAAACTGTTGTTAATCTGCAAAGTTTTGAATTCAACTTTGTCAATGTTGAGGCTAGGTTTTTGGGTTTTTTGATTTTTAATGTAAATCTTTCTGTCTCCGACAGGGCCGAGTAGTTGAGAATATTTCTAAAAGATGCGGGGGTTTCTTGCGGAAGTTAAGCCTGCGTGGCTGCCTAGGAGTGGGAGACAACGCATTAAGGTAGTGGCATGGCTTCTTTCTGCTCCTAAATACAATACAAAGAATGACTCACTTTCTGCCATCACAAAGGACTGGAATAATTTGTGAATATTTTGGGACAGATCTTAAGGATGTGTGCCTAACTTAAAACCTCAAAAGCAGTAACATATAAACCTTTCTAATTTATCATTTTTTAGCTTAACACAGTAGCTATTTTCCTCAGTTTGAATAAATTACCAGCTGCTGCTACAGGATAAGTAGTAATTGGCACTGAATCACAAAATTTTGCCTTTAGGTTGGGAAGTCCCAACACAAGATACAGGCCAACACAAGTTATTTTTCTTTTATTTTTGCTCAAGACGGTAGCTTAAAACTTTATCTGATGCACTGAGGTTAAAGCAAATGCTTTAGAATGTAGGGAAATCTGTCACCTAAGAAAAGCTATGTTTTGCCTTTTCTTTAATGAAGGACATTTGCACAGAACTGCAGAAATATTGAAGTACTGAACCTAAATGGCTGCACCAAGATCACAGATGCGTGAGTAATGTTCTCTTCCCCCCATCATTGTCTTTACTGCCTGCACCATGTTGTTTTCTCCGTCTCCTTTTGAGGGAAGGCCGGATTTGGGCATACAGTAGGCAGTATATTGCATGTCATATGAAATGTGTATGACTTTGAATAAATGTATCACATGAGACTGTCGTATGTTCTCTTGCAGTACATGTACCAGTCTCAGTAAGTTCTGCTCTAAACTCAGGCACCTTGATTTGGCTTCCTGCACTTCCATAACCAACTTGTCTCTGAAAGCACTGAGGTAGGAGCTGACAACACTGATGACATTTGCCAGTTGACTCCAGATAGTTTGACCTGCTATTGCCCCATGTGTCTCATGCCTCAGCGGAGACTGAAATAGGCTGAGGTGCAACTGTGATTAGAATCCAGGCATTCCCCAGCAGAGCTCAGCGTTCACGTGTTACGCCTCCTAGTTTGCAGAGAGGGAGGAAGACTGAGTAAAAACCGCCCTCAAGGTGGTTTATATCCATCCTGGTGATTATTAGCAGTGGAAGAATAATTATATTGTATGACAGTTTTGGGGGAGAGGCAAAAAGAAGGGAAAAAGTCTTAGTCTGCCTTTTTAGGTGCTTATTTACTAACAGTCAGCTTCTGGATTGTAAGTGTACCATCGCTTGCTAAGCTAGTGTTGCATAGTTAGAAGGTGAACATCAGCATGTGACTATTTGTCTTTTTAAACTGCTTAGGAGATACATAACTACTTAAATCTGCTAAATGGAATTACCAAGTAATCTAGAAAAGGAAGGGAAAGACAGACATTGGTGGGAAGAGATTGGGAAAGAGAAAAGGAGGCAAAAAACCCACTAAAGGTAACGATAGGGGCTGAGCTATTAAAAAGCTTAAGTAGTGTCCCAGCTGTATCACTGAAAAATACTGAGGAGGGTGCATCTAGACACTGAAGGAAAAATATAGATTTGAAAGAGCAAATAAGTGATTAAATTATGTTATAGCTACACTTTGAGCATGATTTTTCTCCCCTCCAGGGGTTTCATATTTGTCCTTAATTTCACATGACCAAATTTGTGCTGCAGTTATCTGAAATACGTGATAGCATGTATACTTCTGCATGATTGCCAGCCACGTGTGTGAATCTTACTCCTGTTGGCAGCTATTTGCAAATGCAAAGTTACACCTGGAAAGTTAGAAGCAACCCAGCAGAAGTCAGCCCTCTATTTTAATTTGGATGAGGGTGGTTTGCTGTATGCAGATCCAGAAAGCCCATAAACATTGTCCTAGTATGAGAGTTGGGAGGTGCCCAAAATGGGGTGAATCAGTCGTCTTTTGCTCTACTATAAGGAAACTAAAGCTCCCGATTCTGTCTTTGGAGAGCTCCTCACATCTGGAGATGATGTTTGACAAAGAAAAGTTCCCTGCGGGGTGGGGGTGTACTTCCTGTGCTCATGTGGGTTCCAGAAATGGGAATTTCCTAGATTCTGGCTTGAAACAGAATTTCTTCCCCAAAAAATAAGAAGTTTCCACCCACTTTTCCTTTCGCCTCCCAAGTGAGGGATGCCCACTGCTGGAGCAGCTGAATATCTCCTGGTGCGACCAAGTGACTAAGGATGGCATCCAGGCCCTGGTGAGAGGCTGCGGGGGACTCAAAGCCCTGTTTCTGAAAGGCTGCACGCAGGTACGGCTCTACAGAGAACACTCAAATTGAATAATAACTGCTAGTTTCTTTCTGCTGTAACTGAAAGTATGGGGGTGAAGTTTTGTAGTTTTTTTTCTATTTCCGGAAATACTACGTTACTGAAATTATTCACAGTCTGTCTGTTGGAGATTAAGTGCTTTTGCTGAAATTCCTTAATAGCTTTGAGCTCAGCATGAATAGCAGGACAGTGAACAAATTGCATATCTAGCTGTGAAATCATTCTTCCTTTTTTTTCCCACTGGGTACACACTGAGCAAAGTTTTCGTGTGTGTGTGTATTTTATTTTTAAGAGAAGATAATTTTGTTAATCATGGCTGGACCCATTTTTGGAAGGCTCAGAAAAATTAAAAAGCCTGACAGTACTTTCATCAGTGACCATGTGAGAGAATTTCCTCTACGTGTCATTTGGATTTCTAGCTAGTCAAAGAGAATCACATTGTACGTGACTCTTTGTAAAGACTTCTCTGCAGCCAGTTAGAAATGTTATACTATTCCCTTAAGTGTATCATGTAGCTCTTGAGATATGACAGTACATTTTGAAGAGGACTGTTCGGAAGGGTCTGTGATGCTCATTCTTTGGAATATAGATGGTGCACTGACTTTTACGGCTGACGCGTGTTTTCCTTCCTTGTTCCTTTTGTTATTTAGATTTAATTTCCTTTTAACCTTATTCTTACTGTTTTATCTGTTGGATCACTGAAAAGTTTAATATGAGTGAGATTTCTTTGCAATGCTATTTTGCAAAGAATATGGGGACTAATTACTGTTTCTTTACTTAAATGAGGTGGGAGTTTTTTAATGCACAAATAGATCAGACTAGAAGGGAGCAAACATGCATCTCCAGAATCTTGTCTCTGAAAAAGGAGAGTAAAGCTGACCCTGCTGGAGTTGAAAGCTGTGACCCAAAGACTTGAGAGAGTTTAAGAGTGTCAAGATAGACCTGGAAACTGATCTCCTTGATCTCTTTGGTTCTTATACCCAAAACACTGAAAGTGCTCATGTGCTTTGGATTTTCTTTTTTTTTTTTCTTTCTTTTTTTTTTTTTTGAGGGGTGGGGACTTCTTAAGTGTGAGTCAGTGAGTGCCATTTTCATCTACTGTGTATGGGTAAACAGTTATATGTTTTTATTTTGCAAAAAGCATGTTTCTCCTCTGCGTGCACACAGAAAGTCCTAAAAGGTTAGTATGATAAGCAAAGCAATAATACACTTGGGTATGAAGCAATAATATAATTCTTGTGTGCAAACAAGCTTAGCTGTAGGGGCTATAGTCAGCCACTTTTCAGTAGCTTATATTACTGTTTTTAATTCATAAGATGGGTATATGTGGCTATAAAAAGATGACTTGATCAGAGACATAACAATCTCAGCCTATTTTCAGTGTTTAGATTATAGAAACAGCTTGAGTTTCTAGTAATTTATGGAGTCCTGAGAAATATTGATGGCAATACATCCTTGTTATCAATTATTTGCCATCTGTTCTTACAGATATAAGAATAGCAGGCTTTCTTAGCCTCAGAAAGCAACATGGATGTGTTTTGTGCTCCCTGTGATGAAATAACACTTCTTGAGAGAGGGATCGATATCAAGTATTGCAATATAAAAATGGTGTTATTTTTAGGCCCTCACTGGAGCCTAATGAAGCATTTCCTTAATTCCTGTAAATAGTTTCTGATTTCACTTCTTGCTTTCTTAATCATGCATGTTGGATCAGATCAGCATTTCTTTAAATCAGTAACTTAGTGCTGTGAGTCTTTGAACTCTGTCCCTGAGGTGGTGAAAAGTGATGTGCACTCATTGCTGTGTATTTTGAGACTGTGATGTAATGCCCTCCTTCCCCGTAGATATCCCAGCTGTGGATGTTTTATTGTTCTCAAAGCTTTCTTTGAAGACTGCTCCAAGTATTAACAGGTTGCTTCAGTCTCAAAATTTTTCTTTCCAGCTTGAGGATGAAGCTCTCAAGTACATTGGTGCACATTGTCCCGAACTGGTGACTTTAAACCTTCAAACATGCTTAGTAAGTAAGCCTTCTTACGATTTCAACTCAGCCAGCATTGTGCATTTGGAGACCAGCTATAAACGCAGCCATGTAGAACGTGCTCCGTCCCAGAAACATCGCCATCTGTGCAGACAGGGCAATTGTAAATTTGTAAGACGCTTAAAAATAGTTGATGAAAAATGGCTTTTTGGTAGCATTTGGTAATGTTGAATAAGCCCCCAAAACAGCATCTTAGCATTCAGTTTGTCAGAACTGTTTGTGTCTTTGCCCTGCCCACAGGGCTTGTAAACTCGTTTGCAGGACTAGCCGGGAACATTCTTTCCGTTGGGCTGGAATGTTTGTTCTAGCCAGACTCACTCCAGCCTCTTCTTAAAACTGAACCAAGGAGTGCAGTTGCCCTGCACAGAGGGACTGTAAACCAATTATTCTGCAGTGCCAAAAATATGTTTAAGCCAAAACAGGAATTGTAATGAGCTTTTTATACATACCCTCATGCAGTTAGTCTGACACAGTGAATGCTTGGGCACTCCCTTCTGTTTCCACTGAAGTGGGCAAGGCTTTGGGGGCTGCAGGACTGTCCTTTTTTTCTGTCCTGTTTAAGGAGTAGCTTTACCAAATACTAGGCTGACTAGAGATTTGGTGTCCATCCATCTGAGCCTGGGTACTTGCAAGGAAGGAGTAAACTTAGTAGCAAATGCCAGAACCGCATCTGGGATCTAGGCAAGAAGGCAGAAAAGGGAGAGGCAAACAGACAGAAGGGAGAGGAAGACAAGTAAGATTCCTTGTTCACCTTAGTTGAAAATGGCATGTTTTACTCAGCTTCTGTTTCATCCCACTCCAGCACGCAGGCTTAGCAGTCTACAGGTCTGCTGTTTGAAAAGAAGCCGTGTCTGTCGCTAGCTTTTCCATGTTGAAACTGAATTGAATCTGGCTGTCTGCAGAAATCTAGAACGTAGGGAATGAGTGAGGTTTAACCTGGGCCTCAAGCATTACGCGGCCTGTGCCGCCTCTGTCCCTTTTTCTGTCCGTCTTCTCCCACTGTGTGCATTGCTCTTGGTCCCGTGCAGCTCCTTGGCACGGCCATGCTGAGTCCCAGAACCTCGTGCTCTTGCTCATGCAGGGTAGCGTCTGGAACAGGTTCGTGTATTGCCGCCACCCCAGACTCGTTAGCAGAATGGACCGCAGAGGGCTAGAACAGCCCCTCTGTATCCAGGGATGCAGCAAGGCTGATGGAGTTACTACACCATGGCATGAATTTGATGTGAACTGGACTGTAAGCCTGTGTCTTGCAGTTCAGGTTTTGGTCCCAAACCATTGAGGTGTATTTTTAAAAGGCTGTTTGTAAGGAGAGAGGAAAAAGACCTCCTTATTTTCTGGGTGACTGTGACTTTTCAGGTGCCTTTTTTTATCTTGATTTTTCATTTGTTCTTTACGCGCATGTGTTGCAAAGGAAGTCAGGAGACTGCTTCTAGGCCATCTTTCCCCATCGTTCAATAGCCCCACTCAGAAACGCTTCCCACATGTGGAATCATTTCCAGAATATTGCTGCAGCTTGGCTTAGCCTGTTTCAGCTGCTCCCATGAAATATTTGAATGCTCTTTTTTCTTTTGCTTGAAAGAAGCATAACTTGGCCTGAGTTAAGTGCCTGCTTGAAAGTCTGAGGGCAAAATATGCAGTGCCTTGCACCTCCACCTACGTTGTTATGGCTTGTGATGATGTTGTTGTTTTTCTTGTAGCAAATAACAGATGATGGTCTCATTACAATATGCAGAGGATGCCACAAGTTACAATCCTTGTGTGCCTCAGGCTGCTCTAACATTACAGATGCCATCTTGAATGCCCTGGGACAGAACTGTCCAAGGCTTAGGTAAGTTTTTGGTGCAGGGTTACCTAAGCTTCAGTGACCTATTGCATATTGAACAAAGGATCTCAGTGCTATGGTCATATAATACTTGAGCTGCTTTAGACTCCGAAGGTCTCTCTAGTCTGAAAATGTACTTTCTTATCACTGAGCTTATTTCCAGGCGTTTGCTATGAGGTGATAGCAGCTGTACCCAAACTTTGGTTTCTAAACTTGTACAGGTAGAAGAGTGATAAAAGAGCTCCCTGCTGTGGTGATGTGTACTGCCAATAGATTCACTTGGTAACGGTCTCCTTCTAAACCATTGTATGTCTACTTTTGTGGGGGTTCTTTTTTTCTAATGGAAAACAGTTGAGGTTAGGTTACTCTTGTACTGAGAACTCAGAACATGTTTAATCAATATTTTTTTCCTCTTAACATATGATTTTAACAGGGTTTTAATGATTTTATAGCAGATGGAATTGTGTTAATTTTCACTCTGCTTGAAAGAGTGGGCTTCCTGCATCATCTCTGCAGGTGCTTGCTTTTTTATTATTTTTTTAAGATGCTTATTTTTATTAGGACAAGTTTCTTCAGGAAGACTTTGCTATAATTCAGAAACTGGCCAGGCGCGGAAAGAAGATACAGTTATTATCTGGCGTCTGTAACAGCTGAGTGGCCTGAATTAAATGGCATAAGATATGGTGTCTTCCAGGGGGGAAAAAAAATCCTTTTTCTGAGATAAGGTCATTTAAAGAATTATGGGTACAAAGCGCAGCATACAAGTGTATGGAAACCAAAGAGGAAGGTAAAATATGATTTCAGTTTCAAATGGTTTCTGTGCTTATGTTTGACTGCAGTTTTACAGTATTAAGTGTCCTAAAACAGAATGCATGATGCATTTCAGGAAAGTTGGCTTTCTTTTCTGTAAAGGTAGATAAATACATTAACACTGGAAAGTAGACCTCTACAGAGCTGCAGTGACTGTTTGGCAGAAAGTTTCTGTTGTCACAGAAGCAAGCAATTTGCCTCCTGGAAGACTTCAAAGTCTTCTATCATGGCATTAAATATTTATTCTTTCATGCCTGTCTGCCAGGATGCCATGTGTACTATCTTGTATTATACCCTTTTTGTGATGAGCTCTGTACTTGGGGTGGAAACCAGAGGAGATTGCTTGGGGAGGTTGTGGAGCGCCCAGCAATGAAGATTTTTAAAAGCGCCTTCGGCTAACATTTGTCAGAAAGGAGAGATTAGAACTGTCCTGCCTTGAAGTGGGGTACAACTGAATGACCTTTGGAGTTCCCTTTTAGCCTGACTTCTTTTTTTGTGTTTTTTCCTGTGACCTACACTCAGGTATAGAGGGTGGATGCTCTGTGCAAATTATCCTCTCAGAGAGCACAGCCTAAACCGGGTCAAACTTTTCTGGGTTGCTGGAAGCTTTTAATGAAACACTCTGAAAAGCAAAATGACTCCACCATGGTTATTATAAATTCTTTCTGTGCAGAATATTAGAAGTTGCAAGGTGTTCTCAGCTAACAGACGTGGGCTTTACTACTCTAGCTAGGGTAAGTGCTGATTTCTATTTGTTCACCAAGTATCTCTGCTTTCTTTTCTTGATAGGTTTAAACTAACAGTAGTTTTCTCTCGTGAGTGTAGGTTCTTGTCATGTTTTCAGTTTTAAAGCTTGAGTGGAAGTTAGGTGATGTAAATTAGGTTGTACATAATACCTGATGTCTTCAGGATTGTCCTGAGCCACACACGTAGGAGGACATGCATCCAAATTGAGGTGTCTAATACTTGGGAGTTATCATCTCTTAATGTCTGTTGTACTGGATTAATCTGTGTCCTCTACAACTGATCATAAATTTAACTTTCCTTTATTCATAGAAAGTAAAGGAACTTGGTGCCTATAAGTGAGAGAAATTGGTAGATTTTCTTCAGTATACTTGATTTCCTTTAGTATATTTGATTTGCTTCTTAAAGAAGCAGCAAACTTTCCTCTCAATCATGATATTTTCATGGAGAAAAACCTTCCCTTCTAAAAGAAGGACTTTCTCTTTACTGTAGACGTGTTTATATTTGCTGTCTGAACTTTGCACTTAGTTTGTGCACTCGGTCTTCTGTTTGTTCCTAGAACTGCCATGAGCTTGAAAAAATGGACCTGGAAGAGTGCGTCCAGGTAGGAGGTGCCACCTCTGGCTGTTACGTTTTTTAGCACAAAGTCCCAGCGGTGTGGAAAGATGACTCATGATAGGAATTTCCACGTTTCTAGCACTGCAGCAAAAGTAAAAAGATGGTAGATTGTGTTTCCAACTGAAAACTTCTTTTTAGAGTCCTGAACAAAAAGACACCCAGATATATTTGGATAAGAAAATACTGCTTTTGTAGTTCGATCGTTTGTTCATATTTTGTAACAATGAATGCTGCCATAACTGTAATAAACGAAATCTTCAGTAGTAATAGATGTGTCCTGGAGACCACTTATATAGAACTGTGAATCCTTGACACAAGATTAAGGCCCAGAGGAAGATCTTAGCACGTAAGACGAAGGAAAGTCTGTGCTACAAATGTTGCTAGACATGGTAGAAATTACCTGTTTTGAAAAAACATAGCCAGAATGCTTGAACAGCGGTGATTTTGCACAGAAAGGAGATGGCAACGGCTCTCACTAAAGCTGAGATGCCTATTCTACTACTAGCCTTCCTAGAAGGCAGTGGGATGTAATTTTCACCAGTTAGTCTGTTATTGTTGACACTTTGGATAACTCTGTGCTGCAGGTTTCTTCATTAGTTTTAGGGGGATGTCTTTCATTTGTAACGCAACACTGTCCTGTCGAGTGTGTGCCGTAGACTGATTACCATTTCAAGATAACATTTACAGGGAAAATGACTGCGTTTACTCAAGATCCTATGGAAAAATCTGCCAACCCTAAGGACAGATTGGAGTCAGATAAAGACAGTGGAGATAATAGGATTTTGCTTCCTGCCATGAGAACAGTTTGACCCCAGTATTCTGTATTTCCTGATGTTTACAGGGCAGAAATTCAGGCAATCACAAGAGGAACTTAAAATGGTCCAGACAGGAAGTGATTAAAAAAGTTAGCCCAAAAAGGAAAAAGGAAAAACTGGGCTGTGTCCTTGGACTGCTTTGAACAAAGATAGCACAGCAAGTTCCCTTCCGAATGCTTTTAGATTAGAATTCCGTTGTGTCAAGTCTCTTTCTTCCTGAAGAACTCATGAAGAACAATTCAGCAATCTACAGAGCTGTTAGAAGGAGATTTTAACACCTCTGATGCTTTCAGGGACAAATATTTTGGAGACATTGTTTTGTTGAAGTGGTCTGCTCACTTGTCTCTCAGCTGTGAGCTTGCTTCATGACAGCTGCCTGAGGAAGTATGAAATAACAGCAATGCAGACTCCATGACTTAACAGTCCTCTAAGGACCTGAGTTATTTCTGATTTGGGCTTATGGGGGACGAGTTCCTGAGGGGCTCAGAAGAGTGACTGTGGCGAACTGTTTAGGCAAAAGTTTGTAGTTGTACTTCAGTAGGGGGAAAAAAGGCTATGTGCAAAGCATCCAGCATGAAAGGACTTTTCCCTTTTTTTCTCTCCTTCTCTCCAGATAACAGACAGTACACTAATCCAGCTTTCCATACACTGTCCACGGCTTCAGGTTCTGGTGAGTATTATAAGTGAGACTTTCAGCATTTTCTTTCTATAAACAAAAGGATTTCAAACGCTGCCCGTGGGGATTTGTCTCTTTGACTTCATAGATGTGTTGTGAAGGCCTGGAAAAATTCAGCTAGAAACTTGACCCTGAAGAACCTATTGTCCCTCCCCTACTGCTAGCATTAATCATATGCCAGGCACCCACAGCTGCCTGAAAATGAATTACAGGACGATGGATTCTCCTGATACCAGTCTCTACCTCTCCTAAGCAACCTTAGCAGAATCTGTCTACAAACCAGGCTGTCAGTCCATCTATTAGAGAGGAGGCTGCAGTCCTTCTCACCTATAGTCTAGACCTGAGAATCTGTGACCTGGAGGGGCCACTGATTGTAGAAAGCAGTCTTCCTCTTGGTCTGAATTTCTGGGAATGTAGTCTGTCTCCCTTTCTGTGTCCCTGTGTACTGCTTCATTCTCATCATGGGAAAACTTGTCCTGGGAGGTGAAGGGTTGCAGTCAGAGGGTTCTGCTGTGCAGCTGTCTGCTGTGCTCACCAGCTCGCTCGCTCGCTCGCTGAGCCCCACTTCCCCTTCAAGAATTTCTAGGATGCAGCCCAGAAAAAATTCACCAAGTAGGTGGTGTGGTATTTCTACGGGATCTTTGACCCAATGATAAGGTCCTTCCTATGTGTAAGGCCATGGAAATTTGACAAAGATGGTTTCTTTGATAGCAGAGGCGTTTATTCCATTTCCTTGCAGTAAGCGCCTGCTGTCCTGTCTCCTGACGCGGTGGGTCTCATCTTTCGGAGGCTGTCCTTTCTGTTGTGCTTCAGCTATGTGAGGTTTTCCCCTTGCAGGCATATTTGTCATTGAAGGCCCACAGAGTTCATTGCTTGGAGTCAGGAACTCAGTAGCTCCAGGGCAAGGAGAGAATATAGATTTGTCCTAAACTCCAGTGCGGCAAACTAGTCCATGTGTATTGCTCATATGAAATGTGGGCCATTTTATCTTTTCGCCTTCAAAACGCCCTCAGCAGGGGTGCTAGCTTCTATGTGGTGATGGCAGAGGCTGCTAACTGCCTCTGTTTGAATGCAGAGCTTATCCCACTGTGAACTGATCACGGACGATGGGATTCGTCACTTGGGAAACGGTGCCTGCGCACACGACCGCTTGGAGGTGATCGAGCTGGACAACTGCCCTTTGATCACAGATGCCTCCCTGGAGCACCTGAAAAGCTGCCACAGCTTGGAGAGGATAGAACTGTACGACTGTCAGCAAATCACACGAGCAGGAATCAAGAGACTCAGGGTAAAAAAAACAAAACATCAAGGCTGTGTCTTGAACGCTGTATCTGGTGGGGAAGCAGGAGGGCTGAGTTACAGATTTCTCATAATCTGGCGTTCAAACATATTGCCAGAGCAGTCATCTATAAAATTAATAGCTTCCTTCACTCAAGAGAAGATTGGATGGGGCTGAACGCTAGCTGGTAGGGAAGAAACATAATTGCTGTGCCCACCACGTAGAAGCAGAAAGGAACACAGGAGACCCAGCAGGCAAGTGCTCACTTCAAGGGCAGTTATACTTGACGGTGCTCTTTCAAACACAGGATCAAGAATTAGTGCCACAAAAAATGTGTAGAATGGCATCTCCTCTTGACTGCTTTATAAGCTTAGTGTAGATTGTAGAGTACTTCATACTGATATTTCCCATTATATATACGTGTGTGTGTATATATATTTATACACACATAATGTGCATATATATATATAAAAACTCAAGCTAATCCTGTAATACAGTCAGTACAGTCAGCTATATGGCCTTGTGGATGGGATACAGAGCCAGAGCAGCTTTTTCACTAGCTCCTGGATCGTCTAAGACACCCTGTGTCCCAAGCGATTCCTTCCTGTGTCTCAGTTTCTTCATCTGTAAAACAAGGGTAGTGATATTATTTTTTTCTGCAAGAGCACACAAATCCATACAGTACACAGCTAAACCAGGCCCATCTCAAGCTCTCTTTATTTGACTATTACACTGCCACTATTGTTGCTACTTTACACGTTGTGTTTGTCTTTTCAGACCCATTTACCCAATATTAAAGTCCATGCCTACTTCGCTCCTGTGACTCCACCTCCTTCGGTTGGGGGCAGCAGACAACGCTTCTGCAGATGTTGCATCATCCTATGACACTGGAAGTGGTCATCCTTGCAAACTGAGTATTTAATTACACTTGTAGAATTACGGTGGACACCAGTATCTTCAAGGAAAGCGATACCAGTGTCATTTGCAAGGGCCAGTGAAAGGGCCTGTGGTGGCAGGCCCTGTAGCCACCCATACACATACATGTACACACCCCACCTGTTCCAGCAAACTGATGAACTCTGTGATATGGGAGCTGGAGCTGTGTTGGCTTCTTCTGTAGGTGGATTGGTATAATTCTGAACCATTCCTACTGGGCATGCTCAGATGAAATCATTGCGGTAAGGAGGGGAGGTCTTTGCAAACCCAAAATGACTCTTGCTGCTGTTAAAGTTGGAATAGTAACTGAAATCCTTTGAAATGGGGAGAGGGAGAGAAAGGAAACATGCTTTAACCCTACATCTGCTGTTCAGGAAAAAGAAAAGAAAAAACCAACAAGTTTTGTGTCCATTTTCAGTGAGGGAATGAAACAGCAGCCGTTGTGAGACATGATTTACTTGTGCTTCTCTACTTCCCATTCCCTGCTGACCACCCTGAGCATGCTCACATTGAAGGTTCATCTGTTTCTTCTGTGTTTTGTAGCATTCAGCTCAGAGGCTTCCTAGATTGTTGTGATATAGCTTGAAATCTGTGATGTCAGGCTCAGTTTTTTACCCTCCCCACATCCTGCTTTTTTTTTTTGAGATTTCTAATTCAGTAATCCTTTGAGATTTACCAAACAAGTTATGAATCAATAATTAAGAAAAGGTACTCTTTACCATTAGAAGCCTGAGCCTGAGATGACCTTTTAGGAAGATCTTAAACAGAAAGTGAGCTGAACTACAGGCTAGGCTCTCATAGGCTTCTTGGCCTGTTTTTTACCAGTGGTTGGATCTCTGAATTTGTTTTGCATTTCAGGTTTTACCCCAGTGATGACAATATAACTCTTGATACAGGGGGCAAATTACAGTCTCTATTCCAGTGACTGTAAGTTCCCTGCTCTTGCTGCCTTTCCCTCCCACCCTTCCTCCTACCCCCAAAGGAACAGCAAAGTAGAATCTCTTTTTGCTTATTGCCCTGGTCAAGAAATAGTGACTCACTAATTGAAGCAGAAGGAACAGCGGGCCTGAAAATGTCCTCGGTTACTGTCCCGTTCTCACAGTGAGGTGTGAGCGCTGGGTGATTTTGCTGACTTTTGCATCTTCCACAGGTAAGTGTCTTGCCCGGGAGGAGGAACCATGTGAATGCGATGGGGGGGTTACTGTGTGCCAGTTCCTCCCAGCTGTCAGGGTATGTGTTCATAGAAGCTGCTTTTGAGGCATTTCAGGCAAGATTAATCCAGGTGCTTCACAGGAATACAGGCAGCCTGGGCCAGCTCTGTGAATGCCCGATTCCTTGACGCTGGCAGTTCCAGCTGCCCGGTATGAAACGTGAACAGATGGGCAAACGCCAAGGGTTTAATGGGGCAGAACTTGGTCAAACCGTAACAGGCTTGTGGAAGACGAGCTGATGTGTAAGTAATTGCGCTCTTCCTGCTGTCTGCGCCCTGGGATGGAAGGGGGAGCACATGTTTCTGGAGGTTCCCGTCTGACCGAGACAGAGGAGCGAGTCTGTTTAATCAGCTTAGCTGCCAGCAGCCAAGGAAGTGGTGCTTCACCTTTACGCTGGATAATCAAAAGATGGGGAAGAGCTGGCTGAAGCACTAGCAATGGCTGTTTTACAGTACTGAGGGCTTTTTTCTACTGTGGGTTTGCTTTGAGGACCGTGTGTTACTTCCCACCCTCTTAGCACCATCTGAGCTATTCAGGCAGTCAGAAGGGTCATTTAGTACCACAGGAGCTGTATCCCCTTCATCTACAGCTTGATTTCCCCACCCCATCAATATATGCTTACAAAGCCTTGCAGATGCGCAGTCTGCTGGGAGGAAACCCAGTAGGCTGTGTTTAAAAGGATACTGTCAATTCTTTTCCTATAGATTGCTCTTAATCCGATATATTTATTCAAATCCTCTTTAGCGCTGTGGTTTCTCTCTCCTCAATGAGCCTGTTCTTATACTTCATTTGCAGAACTCCTTTCTCCGATTTTCAGGGTGGCAGAAGATAATGGAGCTTCCCATGGTAACAGACTGACTATCCGAATGGGCGGGTGCGCCTCAGGCAGAACCCGGCAATCACAGTATTTGCACAACTCTGGGAAAAACACTTTGGTTAGTTTATATTGTGGCAGGGGAGAGCTGAAATTGGTTTGTGAGCTAGGTGTAGTTGACTGACTGATCTCTTTGTAACAGAGCAGTTTTCAAGGGAATCCTCAAGAATACAGAACCCAAAGCATTTTTTTTCGCACAGGGTAACAGCATAAGGTAGCTCAAACTATTTGACAGTGTCCTTTTAAGTCAAAATACCCGTCTTTAAATGGACTCTTCCTTATGTTTGTATTTATAAATACCAATAAACAACCATTTTCCAAGCCTTGTCTTACTAGAGGAATACCTTTGTAGAGCAAAACAATCCTTCTGCATGTGGTAGCGTGTTGGAAATGGACTGCGTTTGGGAATTCTGTTCCAGCTCCATATGCATTCATCCTTGTTTCTGCTGGACCGATGGCTAGCTGAGATGGAGGATTGCTAGGTACTAGGTCAAGTGCTAGCCCTGGGTTTGATCTGATGGCTGCAGAGGGCATCAACCACTGAGATTCAGGGACCATCTTTTAGAGGAACGTTTCTGTTGTGTCACTTTGAGGGATACGTGATGCAAAACGCCCTCCTGAACGGTTCAGTGAGGAGCAAGCCCTGTCTGAATATCAAATCAATTTGAAGACTCCCTACTTGTGCCAAATCCATCCTTTCCAGCCTCTGAACTAGACTAGTTGGACCCAGTCAGTTCAGGTCCTTGATCTGAGACCATGAGCTGTTCTCTGTATATTGGCCCTTTCCTGGCCCTGCCACGAGCACCCGTGTGCACCCCCGGCTCCTGAGATGCCTCTGTAGTTGTGTCCCACAGTCTTGGCGTGGGGGTTGGACTGTGTATCACCACTTTGAAAAGAAGTGTTGTGCTGTGACCTGGATCTGCCTTTGAACGCCTTTTCGCTGGCCACGTAGTACAAGCACAGTTAGAGCTGAGCATGGCCTTGAAATGCTCCCTGGACTTTCTGAGCAGGCGAGTGCAGAGAAGAAGGGACACCTCTAACAAAATAGCCTGGGACCTTCTGGACGAGTGCTGTTGAGATGCTCCGGGGAGGTGCTGTGAGGCGATCTAATGCAACCAAAAATTAGGCTTTTATTTTTCTTTTGAGACACAGCAGCACTTTTGACCGTGATTCTGCCTGCTCCCGAAGAGGATGAGGATGTGGCAAGCGTAACATGCTGTCATAATGGTTATTTAAAACAAAAACTTTAACAAATTCCTATTTTCTAAACATCATTGTAATTTCCTTTTTTATTTTACTCTGAATGTGTTGTTCATGGCTGGCCCATGGTGTCATGGTTTTTTGGGGGGTATTTTTTTGTTTTTTTGGGGTTTTGTTTGTTTGATGGGGTCGGGGGCGGATGGGAGATCAGTATGACAAGGTTCTCTGCTGCAGTGTCCCGTGGCAAGTGTGCGCCCTGGAAACAGGGTTTAAAATGTCTTGTCCTCTTCTGATGAAGGATCGTGTGTTGTTTCTTTTTGTTTGTTTGTTTTCCTGGCATCCAAGAAAGCTGATGAAGGCTTCTCTTCCATTCTCTCTCCACCCTGACAACTCATCAGAGGTAGCCAGTGAAAGTCGGAGGTGCTCAGGGTGCCCGTGTTGCACCTTGGCGCTGGCTCTGGGGGCTGTGGGGGGGGCAAAACAAAAAATTGAGGGACAAAAGTGGCTTTTGCTTCAGTCCACAACCCAGAGACGGGTGCCTTGCCTCCTCGGCCCCTTACGGAGGAGGTGTCTCAGCACGGGACCCGCTCTGCACCCGGTGCCGCTTTGTCACGCAGGGCCTTGCTGCAGCTGCTGGTACGTGGAGCTGCCGGTGCTGGCAGCTGGCTGGCTTCGCTCACGTGAAGCTTTGGGTCTTTTTTTTTTGAGACACAAGGGAACGCATCCCCTGCTCTCCCCAGCCGGTGTGATGCTCTCCGTGCTGAGACAACCTCCGTAAGGCATTTGCCGTGTCGCGGGGCCGGTGCTCTGCCCTGGGAGGACCAGTGCGACGATGGCCCCTCTCCCGGCGACAGCACCCTCAGCCCGTCCCTCCCCCGGGAGTGATGCTCGGCCTTTCCCCCGAGGCTGCTTGTGCTGCAGCTACTCCTCTAGCCTTCCGGGATCCCTAAAATCACAAAACAGCTGAACTCGCCGTGGCTTTCCCTGCTGGCTGGAGGCCACCAATTTTCAGCAATTTCTGTTGAGATGAGATTTTCCTCCCCTTCTCTATGCAAACTTTAGCTGTTGAGTGTTCTGTGCTCCAGCTCCTCCTGTCTCGCCCGTGGATGCATCCGATGCAAGTAGCTGCTCTGGGTTGCAGGTGCGGGATGAGGGGCAGGGCTGGTTTCGTTAAGTGTTTTTAAAGCATTTTTTAACTCTGGTGGACTCATCGTGTCCATTTAGACTGGTGTGTTGGACATAAAGTTGGAACCTTGTCATACGCTCCCTCGATTATATATATTATAGAGAGATCTGTAAAATATTATTTTAATGATATTGTAATCTGTGCTTTCCTTGACACTGTGTGGATATAATAATGCCATTAACTAAAAGTAAATATATATATATATGTAGCTCGGTTGTCCTCTATGTGGTACCCGGTACACAAACCGCAGGCAGCGCTGGCACGGTCCTGCTCTGAGCTTTGGGGTTCTGCATCCTCTGGCTCCTCTCCATCGCATCCTCCCTCTCCGGGAAAACTTGCCGCCGTCTTGCTTAGCGCAAAGCCTGGCCTTTGCCCCACGCGCCCTTTCTGACGGCGTCCCCCGCCTCCCGGGCAGCGCGCCAGAGCCGGCCCTCGGTGCCCAAGGAAGGACTCGGGGTTATAAATAAACATTTCCTTGAGCCAAAGCACCGAAGCAAAGCAGTGCCGGCTTTTGCCGGCCGGGGCTCTCGCAGGGTCCCTGTCCCGCTCCCCTCCTGCTCCGCTCGGGGTGGCTGCGGCCTTTGGGGCTGTGCCGGCATCGCTGCCCCGGGACGCGGAGCTGGAAATCCCCAAACGCGACCCGACGAGGCCGGGCTCAGGGCTGGCTTGTTCCGTCCTGTAATACAAAACGGGAACGAGACAGTGACCGACGCGAAGACGCAGCCGCCTTTGACGGAGAGAGAAAGGGGCCGTTTCCCGAACGCCGGCTGCCAGAGCCCCCTTCCCCGGCTCCTCCGTGGGCCGGGGCACCCGGCGCCTGTGCGCCGGGCTCGGTACCCAGGCGGTACCCGGCCAGGGCTCGCGCTGCGGGGGCGATGCTCAGCCCAGGGCATTTCATCCCCGAAAGCCCCCCACGCCGTGCGTCCGTCACTGGTGCAATGAGCATGTGAGGGCTCAGTGCTGCAAGTCCATGCACCTGGGCGCATGCAGCTCCGTGCATGCAGAGCCATAGCTGCACATGCACATGCTGTGCTCTGTGCCCCCCCGCTGCATCCCCGTGGTTCCCCCCCCGTGCCCCCCCAGCCCCGCGGTGGTCCCCTCTCCTTTGTGAGGCCAGGGCATCGCTGCGGGCAGCAGCAGATGGGGCCAGGGCTCAGCGGTGAGCGCAGGGGCAGCCGCGGCTCAGACCCTGCGCTGGGGGAGCAGGGGGCAAAGGGGGGTAAAGGGGGGGGGAGGGAGGGGTGGCCCCTGCCTCGGTTTCCCCAGGCGCCTGGGAAGCAGCCAGGAGCAGTGTGACGCACAGGCGAGCCGGGCTCGCTGGCCTCACCTGTGTGACGAGCTGGGAGGGTCTCAGCCTCGTTGCTGGCGGGTGGGGCTGCAACTTAGGAAACCCCTGGGGTGGCGCAGGCCCTATAAGAGGGTGCTGTGGTGACCTGCTCCCCCCCCCCCCCAAAATCTCCCCCCCCCACAGTGTTGACATCCCCAGAGCCGTGCCCGAGCAGTGAGGACAGCACCTGCGGACATGGATTTGGTGAGGAGCTGCTCAGAGAGCATTTTTTTTGGGGGGGGGGGGGGGAATGCCTGGGGAGGGGGTCGGTGCCCATGGCCCCTGCCCATCCTGGGCCCCCCTGCAGGTCCTGGAGGACATCGAGGACCAGAAGCTGGAGGCAGCAGCAGACCCGGCAGGGAGCCAGGCTGGGGGGGAGCCGGAGGCGGTGGTGGACCCGGCAGGGAGCCAGGCCGGGGGGGAGCCAGGGGCACCGGCAGCCCCCCCCGCCCAGGGGCCCCCCCGCGCCCAGGGCCGCTACCTGCAGCTGCTGCAGAAGGACAGCCTGGAGCGCGTCCTGAGCCTCATCTGCGACGTGCTGGAGGGGGCCCCCGGCGCCCTCCGAGCCGCCCCCCGAGCCGCCGCCACCGCCGCGCCGGGCGAGCCGCCCCCGGAGCACCCGGAGCCCGCGGGAGGGACGGGGGAGCCCGGCGCCGCGCTGAGCCCGAGCCCGGGCTGCTCCCTGCTGTCGCGCTCGGAGTGCTCGGAGCTGCTGCTGGCCGCCAGCCCCTGCTGCACCGCCGAGGGCACCGGCGTCGGGCAGCAGGACCGGGCCGCCGACGCCGCGACGGAGCAGAGCCAGGCGCCCGCCGAGGAGCCCGCGGAGGAGCCCGCCGAGGCGGCCGGGGAGCCCAGGGATGCCTGGAGGGGGAAGGGGGACCCCCAGCCCGGCGCGGCCCAGCACCAGCCGCCGCTCTGGCCGGAGCCCCTGGACGCCGGGGCCCTCCAGAAGCTGCAGGAGGAGGTGCTGCGGCAGCCCCTCTTCTCCCGGGCCAGGAAGCTCTTCGACTCGTGGCTCCGCTCTGACGACAGCGCCCAGGTGCCGGCTCCGGTGCCCGAGGTAGGAAACCCCTCCCGGGGCCGCTCTGGGGGCTCCCTGGACTGGGCTGCACCGTGCTGGGGCGCGGGCGCCTCGCGCTCTTGGCCATTCAGCGGAGGTGGCGGCCCTGTGCCTAGGCTCCCCCCATGGGCCACCTCCCCCCTGCTCTGCGGTGACCTGCCGGAGCGCCGAGGGGACCAACCCTGCTCTCTGCCCCGGCACTTAGGACATGCTCAATGAGCTCGTCGTAGCAGCCCTCCACAAAGCATCCAGGACCCCCCCGCCACCGCGGGCGCCCAGCACGCCCGAGCACCCGCGCCCCGCGCCGCCGGACCTGCCCCCCTCCTTCCTCCAGCGGGTGATCCAGAAGCTCGGGCTGAAGATGCCGGGGAGGAGGGAAGCGCAGAAGCCCTAAGGCGGCTGCCAGGGAGCTGCCACCACCTGTCCAGGTAGGGTGAACTGCTGGCGCTGAGCAACCTGACCAACAGGCACAGCCAGCATGCGGCTGGGTACGAGCTGCATCACCCCCCCAGCCTGCCCCTGCCCCCCCCCCCCCGAGCTGCGTGACACACTTCTCGTCTGTGCTTCGCTCCTTCCCCCTCCTCTCTTTGCCCTCCACCTCGAGGGTTACGGCTCTCCCCTGCACCAGGAGCCTCGTACCTGCCGCCCGGACCGGCGCAGGATCTGTGCCCCAAGAGCTGCGGAGGGGGCAGCTCCTCCCCAGCCAGGGAGCCCAGGCCCTAACAGCAGCTCCAAAACCCTGCAGAGAGACCAAGATGAGGGAGGAGTAGGCTTGGGTGTGGTCTTTTATTTAATACCCTGGGATGGAAAACACTATGTACACAAGACAGCCAGCGTTTATTTCTTGGTCTCCTCCTCCTTGGAGAGGGTCTTAATGATCTCCTCTTTCTTGGCTTGCAGACGTTCCTCACGGCGCTTACGAGCCTCCTTGGTCTTGGACCTGCGAGCTTCAGCCTGGTCACTGCAAGAAGTTTAGAGTTCATGAACGCATAGGGATTATTTCAAGCCGCCCAGATAAAGCCTTTAACGCTGGCCTAGGTCTCTCTTCGCTCTACAGGGCCCCGGTCTGCCAGACTGGCTGCTGCAGCGAGCGCAGCTTGGCACACTTTGGGGCAGGAGCTCTGGAACATCCACGGCTCTAACTGCTGTTCCCCGCACTGCCGGGGCAGCATTAACCCAGTCCTGCTTGGTCACGAGCCCCCGGGAGATGCTGAGCTCTGCTCAGGGCCTCGCCTGCCCCCCACGCTGCCAGGCTCTAGTTCTGGCCAAAGACGAGCTGGGATCCTTGCCCCGTCTGGGGACGCCCCCCACGGCAAACCTGTCTGGGGTCAGGACACACCCGTCAAGGCGACCTGGCAAAACTCTGGCCATCAGCGGGCCAACGTGCTCTTTCCCCTTGAGGGTCCCCTTGTCCTCTGTGCCAGTTCCCTGCCCAATGCTGGTCATCCCTAAAGGGGACACCCCTGCTCTGAGAAACCTCAGAGTGAGCGAGACTGCGTGAGGGTAGGTTTGGATGTGCAGCTTCCCGAGAAGGACACCAGTCGTCTAAGTGCTCCTTCATGGCTCCGACACCCTCCCGGAGGCCAGGATTCAGATGCTCAGCTTTTTCACCATGTACGCAGCAGGATTTCGAAATCCATCCAGCCCTAGGCCTCGGCTCCTCCCCTTGTGAATCATTTACTTATATAAGCAGCTGGATCAGTACTTCTACCAGGTTACAGCCACATGAGCAACTAACATCTGCTACACACAAAGCACGCGTAGCTCTGCCAGGATTACGTATTTCTCTGCTTTTAGCCAGCCCTACCCAGTTCTGTTTTGATTCTTCACCAGGGCTCCAGATAGAGCCACCAGCACCAGAAGCCACTTGAAATTACCTGCCTGCAGACTAAGTTATATTAACCTCCCCCCGCAACCCACTTCCACAACCTTCAGGACTGAAGCCTGGCAGTGAGGCAGCACTTACGCCAAGAGCTTCTTGCGAGCTTTATCTGCCTTGAGCTTGTGGATGTGCTCCATCAGGATCCGCTTGTTCTTGAACACATTACCCTTGACCTTCAGGTACAGGCTGTGGTACCTGAAGGAGAAAAGAATGGACTGTAAATAAGGTCACCCAAAGGATCAACCACTGCAGAGCTGCTGCCCTTCTAGGCAGACAGCAGCTCTGCACACCAGTATGCTGTCTACTGTGACAGCCTCGTCACCCCCAAGCTCTGAAGCTGCTGCACAGTCATTTGTCTTTTCCTTCCTTGGATCCAGCAGCAGGCTTGTCTGGAGAACTGTCAGGATTATTCTGGAGCAGTTCTCCAGTGCCATGCTTTCTGGAGAGGATTTGTTTTCACCAGCGTACTCCACGCCAACAAGTTGGCTGCAGAAGCTTCATGCAGCAATGAAGACGCACCTAAGCGGATGGACGCTCTCCCCACCCCATGCTGACTCCCCAGCGCTGACAACCGGGATGGCAGGCTTACATGTGGCGGTCGATCTTCTTGGACTCCCTGTATCTGCGGAGCAGACGCCTGAGAATTCTCATTCTCCTCATCCAGGTGACTTTCTCAGGCATACGAGCGTTGGCTGTACCCTTTCTCTTACCTAGAGGGACAGGAGAAGATGAGAATGTGTCCCAAGTTTCTGCATGTTCAACAAAACCCCTTCGCTCCAACCTTTAATCCTTCTTTTTACTCCAAGAAAAAAAACCATTAATGTACCAGCTGCATTTTTAGGCCTTGCCACCAGACCTTTGGAGATCTTTGCTCAAGACAAGCTTGGAGGTGGACCAAATACCATGGAAAAACAGACATTTACTCCAGTTCTTAGAGAGAACTTGGCACTTACCGATGCCCATGTGCCTGCCCTTTCGGCGGGCCAAGGTGTTCTTCCTGCATCGGGCACGAGAGTGGACAGTCACAGGCTTGCGGATGATCAGACCATCCTTAATCAGTTTCCTGATCTGCTGACCTGAAGACAGAAACTCCCCATTCAGGATATCTCGCAAAACGGACACAACAGACCTTCTCCCCAAGGCCCCCTCACGTGACTCTATCTGCTCATTTCCCATCCCATTTCTCCCTCATTGGTATGTGGCAGCTGCTAAAGATAACTAAAGTCACTACCGAGAACTCCCCAGGCACCACATTTTCGTGGGTGCACCGGAAATCTTGTAAACTCTGCTGTTACGTTCGTGTCCCCTTGGAAAGAAGCACGCAGCAGTTGTTCAAGTGTCAGCATCTCACCTGATCAACCACATCACTACTGAGAGAGTCCTAAAACTCCTCCGCTATCCCAGCCCTGCTCCTTCTGCAGGCAGGCCACACAGACAACGCGCAGCCTGCCCCAAGGAGCGGCGGTTACTCACGGGAGTTGGCGTTGGCGATCTCATTGGTTTCGTTAGGGTCCAGCCAGACCTTCTTTTTGCCGCAGCGCAGGACGCTGGAGGCCAGCCTCTTCTGGAGCCGGAGCATACTGACGAGAGCAACGTACACAGCTCAGCGCCGCGCAGCCCCCAAATCCAGCCCCCAGCGAGGTGGCGGGGAGCTTTTCTCCCCAAGGAAGCGCAGCCTGATGGGAGCTGGCTGCAGGCAGCCTTGCTGGGCGGGGAGGCAGCCAAGGGGCAGCGTGGCGCAGCTCCGCGCAGCGAGGCCCCCTCAGCGCGGGCCCCGACGGCCATTTCACCCCCCTCCCCCCGCAGCGCGCGCTCCAACCGCCATTTCGCCCCCTCCTCGGCGCGCGCCCCAACCGCCATTTTCCCCCCTCCCCCGGAGGCCCGAGGAGGCCGCGGCCGCCTCACAGGCCGCGCCGGGGCCCTTCCCCGCACGGCGGCCGAGCCCCTCCCGCTAGCGAGGGGTCACCGCGCCCAAGGCGGCCCCCGGAGGCCGGGCGGCGGCGGAGCGCCCCGGCGCTCACCTCATGGCGGCGGCGCCGGCACCCGCGCGGAGAGGAAGAGGCAGCAGGCCCGGCCGCGCCCACAGCCAGCGCGACGGGCGCTCGGCACCTACCACCCCGCTCCTCCCCCCGCTCCGTCCCCGCAACCGTGGGGCGGCCCGGAGCGGGGCGGCAGAAGGGCCACGGCCCGGTCCCGCGTGGGGGAGAGGCGGGAGGGGTCCGAGCCCACTCGGGGCCTGAGGGAAGAGATGTGTTTTGTGCCACGACCCCCCCCCTCCGCGCGGCGTGGTACGGTCCGGGGCTCGCCGCGCCTGCGCAGCGACGGGGTGCGGGGCGGGCTGCGCGCATGCGCGGTGGCCGGGAAGGGGGGTGGGGGTGGTGCTGGGTCCGTGGTGCTGGTGGGGGGTTAGGTTTAGGGTTAGGCTTAAGGTTAGGTTTAGGGTTAGGATTAGGGCTGGAACTGGGGGGGGGAACTGGGAGAAATGGGGCCTGAGCAGAGCTGGGCCCGAGGCGGGGCAGGCCGGAGGAGCACTGGCGTGTCCTGGGGCTGCCCGGGCATGTCCTGGGGCTGCCTGGGCAGGGCGCCGAGGTTCAGAGGGCTCCTGCTGCCCGTGGAAAAGCCCCTTTCCCGCAGGCCGATCTCTCTCGGGGTCACTGGAGAGGCCGCTGCGATGGGTCGGGTCCAACACCCGTCTTGGCTATCTCCTTACGGTCTTCTGAGCTGAGGGAGATTGTCCCCAGCCCGTTTTCGACCCCGGTTTTAGGCCGTGGGCACCCTCCTCACCCCCTCCGCCCTGCCTGGGAAGCTACAGGCTAGGGAGAATTTATTGCCAGTTTTTCGTATTGCTGTTTGTAGAATGCAAATGGGACCTGTGTTTCACCAGCATTCACCTGCTGTGGTTCCTTATCTTCCAGGAAGTCACCTGAAAGCGTGGGGTGACTGGCCAGAGGTTAGTGGAGGGCGCTGACTCCCTGGGATCCTGGATCCTGCTTCATTGCTGCATGTGAATGGAGTTCCACCTCTTTCGCAGTCATTACTTCAGTCTAATGCTGCCGAGAAAGGGGAGGAATTGTATTTTTCCTATGAAATAACCTCCCGATATGGGTAATAACAAGGCTGCAGTGTGGGTTGGTGCTGGTAGAGAACATTTTACCTTCGCAGCATTTTGTAATCAAAGCACAAGGGAGGTTTGGATGTATCGCTGAGACCGTTTTACATTTGGTAAACTGAGGCACAGACAGCCTGAATCACATTTCACATCTCAGCCAGACATGCCTCTACAAAAAAAGGCACTAGTAAGGCTAGAAATGGGCCCAGTGGCAAGTGACATCTTTTATGTCAAAGAAATGACCTAGAAAAGTGCTGGAGTCTCTCCAGGAACAGACAGTTTAAGAGTTCCTGGAAAAAGGAAAAGCTTGCAAAATGATAGTGTATACATTGTAACTGGTATAATAAAAAATGTGACTGAAATTCCACTTTAAAGCAAACTGATGTGGCAAAAATGTCACTTTCTAACAACCCAGATGTTAAATAGTGCCCAGATTCATCATTTTGCAGCCATTCTTTTCCCTCCTCCCTCTAAACTGCTGAAGGTTGCAAGTGGCTGGAAAGTGAAAGCCCCCAAAGGCTCCTTGTTAAACACCCAAGATAAGATGCTAACAGTTCATTTTGAATCTGGCGGACGTAACACAGTCAACATATGGCGTGAGAAGAGGAGCCGATGGCAACAGATTTTTGGTTCATTTTGACAGAAAAACACATATAAACACAGGCTTTTGCTGTTTAAAAACTGAGTCATCATTTTCATAAAACAAACAGCAAAATCTGGAGGCTCTTGAGACAGGAGAGTGGCTGGGTTTTAATTACTGGCCCAGGAGCAGCTCCAGGATTCTGCCTACGGGCACTTCTGGGAACCCGCCACTACAAATCAAAGTCCCGTAAGGCTCTTGGCCAAGTGCGAGGGCTGGAGACAGGAGGGTGCCCATGTCCCCAGTCCTGCCGAAGTGTCACCTCGTGCTCTGTGCTTTCTATGGGACCAGAGATGGAGAGACCTGTCTGACCCCGGATGCGAGGAGAGAAGGTTTCAGCTCAGGTTCACAGCAGCCCGGGTAGGGATGCTCTCCAAGGAGGTCTGAGGAGACCAACCAGGTCTTCATCCTCCTTCTCCTTTCTTTGCGTGGACAGGCATGTCCGTAGCTCTGCATTGCCGCAGCGGTGGCCACGCTGACTTGTCAAACACGTTAGCTCCGTGGAGGTGAGCTCCATGGGGAGCGGATCAGTCGCCCCAGGTGAGCCACCGGCCAGGGACGGCTTTGGCGTGCTGTGTCCTCAGCAGCGCCCATCTCCTGCGCGCGGGGAGGGCCGGGCAGCAGAGCTGCACTGGCAGCGAGGAAGGAGAGACGCCGTAATTGTGTTCTGCTCCCACGCAGCTGCCTGGGGATGGTGTGTTCACCCTCCGCCTCCTTCCAGCTCCCTGCTGGCAGAGGCCTGCTGCTGCCGCGGCCCTGTCACCCGGCTCTGCCTCCTGGGGCACCCTCGGCACCACCCTCTGCTCCCAGCTGGCTCCGCATCTCCCCCAAACCAGCCTCGCTCCGGGGGCTCAAGCTCCCAAATCAAGGCTGCCTGACCTTGGGCACCGCGTCCCCCCCGAGCCGCGTTTCCCCACCTCTCTGGCTGGGACGAAGCGTGAGCTGGTGCCGAGGTGCGGGCGCAGGCACCTTGTGGCGTCGGTGACGGATGGGGTCTAATAATGGAAAATGTGGCGTCAGCTGTCCTGCTTCCCTGGGCACATTGTCTCGCAGCTGCGGGATCCGGGAGGCCGAAAAGACCCGGTTCCAAGGGGTGGAGGGATCCCGAGGAATTTTTAACTTTCCAACAGCTGGTTGAAAGCCGGCGGCTGCAGCTCCCGCCGTTCAGTTGCCGTGCGATGAGCGTGGGAGGTCTCAGACCAGCCCTGAGCAGGGAGGAGGTGGTCGCCCCACGGCAGCCCTCGGTGGCAGGGGCTCGGGAGGACAAAGAGGCGGAGGGGGCAGAGGGGGCCAGGAGCACCGAGCTGGGGGCCGGTGGGTGCCGGGCGCAGCCCCTTCCCTGGCCGCAGGGCCCACGAGCCCCTGGGCGTCCCCCGGGGGCCGCGGGGTCCCTGGGGTGCCCTTCCCACGCGGATGCCCCCGTACCCAGGCACGGATGCCCCTGGGGAGCAGATGGGCTGTGTGGGGGGGACGCGTGAGCTGCAGAGACCCCCCCCCCTCCGGGGGAGTCCGGGATGGGCTGTGGGGAGAAACCAGGGGTTCAGGAGAAGCCGTGAGCAGCCTTGTCCTGCGGGAGCCACAGGTTCCCCCGGACGGGGCACGTGCAGCTCCGGGCACTGACATTTGGGGAAGGGGGCATGGCTGCCCCTGCACCCCCTCTGGAGCTGTGCAGAGGGCGGGGGCCCCGCGCCCCCCCCGTCTCCCTGCAGCGGGGAAGCCTGCGCGCCCCGGGCTCGCGAGCTGCCGCGGACACGGCCGCGACTCCCCCGGGCTGCGGGGGGGGATCCTCCGCCTCTCCGTGCCCCCAGCCACCCCCCCGGCCGCTGCCCCGCTCCGAGCCCCGGGCGAGGCGCCGCTTTGGGGGTGCCCTACCTGGGGGGGGGGGGGCTGCATCCCGCATCCCCGTCCCTGCCGGGAGCGCGCTGGGAGCGGCCGGGGCGGGAGCGGAGGCGGAGGCCCGCCGTCCCCCTCTCCTTCCTCCTCCTCCTCCTCCTCCTCCTCCGGCTGCCTGCACGCCGGGCCGCCCGTCGCCGCGGGGCCGGTGCCGTGCCGTGCCGTGCCGTGCCGTGCCGTGCCGTGCCGTGCCGCGGAGGCCAGGCCCGGGCGCCGTCCCCCGCCGCCGGCGAGCTCCATGGTGCGGGAAGGCGGCATGGCCCGCACCCCGTACAGCTCCACGCAGGACATCCAGATGGACGTCTTCGACAACGCCGCCCTCCAGGTGACAGCCGGGGGCTCCGGGGCGGGGGGCCAGCCCCATCGATCCCCCCGGGCCCGGCGGCACCGCGCGGGGGGGGATCGGCGCGGCTCGGCCCCCCCCACCCCCCCGTGCCCGGGGAGGGAGGAGGTTGCAGCCCCCAGCGGGCAAAGCAGGGTGGCTCCCACCCATGGCCAAGCCGCCGGGGGGGGGACCCAGGTGGGGTCCCCCCCCTGCTTTGACGCCCCACGGGGGGGTCGCGCCCGGGGCTGGGGCGCGGGGGGGTCGGCACGCGCGGGTTTTCCCGGCTGCCTGCTGTGTCACCGCTTCCCCAGGGGTTTGCGGGGGCCGGGGGGGCCGGAGCGCGGTGCTGCCCCGGGCTGCGGGGGGGCAGGTGTCGGCCCACCGGGAAACTTTGAGGAATTGGGCAAACTCCGCGTGGAGGCGGCGGCTCCCCCCCGGCCCGGTCCCCTCCAGCCCGGGCGCAGGGTGGCGGGGAAGGGACGCGTGTCCGGCCGGTCCCTCCGGCTGCTGGCGATGCCGGGGGGGGCACCCAGCCTCCGGGTCTGGCTGGGTGCTGCCCCCCCCACGCCGCTGCCGCCCACCTCCGGGGGGTCAGACCCCCCTCGCTTGCGGCCTGGGGGGAGAGCGGGGCGGGGGGAGAGGCCCTGGCCGCGCCGCCTCCCCGCTCTCGCCCGGCCTCGGGTGGGCGACGGCGCTGCGGACCCCCGCCGCCGCGTCCAGGCGTTAGCAGGGCCGCCGGCCTCCCCCCCGGGGACATTCGCAGCTGAGCCCGAGCCACGTCCGTCGCCTGCTCGGAGCGACGGATGGGGCTGGGCGGTCGGCGGGGGGCCGGGGTGGAGGGGGGGGGTCGAGGATGGAGAACCTAAAAATATCGGGTGCTGCCCTGCGCGGGGACCGCGCATCTCCGGGCCGGGCGGCAGCTGGGCCCAGCTGTCCCTCCGCGACGCCGGGGAGGCGGCAGCCCCGCTGGCCGCTCCGCACCGCCCCGGCGGGGACCCCCGTGGGGACCTCTGCCCGCGGTGGCACCCCGGAGCCGGGGGGCTCGGCCGCGGGGCCCGCGGGGGCGGTGGCCGTGCCCTCGTCCCCTCGCTGCGGCGAGGAGCCAGGCGCAGGCACCGGGCGCTCCCGCAAATCCAATCAGCCCCGCGGCCTCCCTCCGCTCTCCGTGGAGACTGGCCCCAGCCCCGCGGCTGATCCGGTGCCGGGCCCCCGGGGACGGGATGGCCGCAGGGCGCTCGCCTCGGCGCAGCCGGAGCATCCCGGCGCAGCCGGAGCATCCCGTCCGCTGGCGGTGCAGCCGAGAGCCGCGGGCGGGTGACGGCAGGCGTTGGGTCCTCCCTGCCTCGGTTTCCCTTCTCCATCCATGGATGCTGATGAGCTGTTTGCTGCCCGGATGCCGGCGGCTGGGGTTGGGGTTTCCTCGGGGGGGTGGCTGGGGCCGGGGGGGGGCAGGGATGTCCCCCGTGGCCCCCGCGCTCACCGGCGTCTCCTCTCCGCAGGGCAAGTACAGCAAGAGGAAGAGCCGCTTCAAGCGCTCGGACGGCAGCACCTCGTCCGACACGACGTCCAACAGCTTCGTGCGGCAGGTGAGCGGGGCTGGGGACGCGGGGAGCCCCCCTGGATGGGGGGGGTCGCGCCAGTGTGGCTCGTAGCGGGGGGCCGCCGTGCTTGTCCCCGGGGCAGGGTGGCATCGCCACCGCCGGTGCTGCCCCGGGGGGGCTGCAAGGGGCAGAGCTGGCCCTGGGGGTTTGGCCGTAGCCAGCTCCTCCGTGCCCCCCCCACGCTCGTGCCCTCCCCACGCTCCATCGCGGCTCCCTGCCGGATCCAGCATCCAGCATCCAGCATCCAGCGTAGTCGCCATGGCAACCGGCACAGGGGAAGGGACCTTGGTGGCCCAGAGCCGGGTCGCATTTTTGGGGCGCTGGGCCGCGATGGCCCTTGTCCCTGGGGACAGCGGGGGGGGTCCAGGCTTGAGACCCTCAGCCCCCCGAGCGCCGCGGGGGGAGCGCGGCCGCTGCCCCCCCGGCTGGACCCGGCTGTGCCCCCCCGGCTCAGAGCAGAGGTTTGGGGCGTTTCGTCCCCGTCCTGGGGGGCACTGCGGGGTGGGGGGCACGGGAGCTCCGGGAAGCCCTGGCATCGCCCGCCTGGCATCCAGCCCGTCCTCCCCGGCCCCTTCCAGCCGTCAGAGCCGCCGGCTTGGCACCGACCCCTGCGGCCCCCCCCGGCCCCCACCCCCTCCCGCACCGGGCTAAATATACCCCGGCAGGCCGCGAATGTCGCAGGGCGCTGAAACCCGACCCGCGGGTGCCCCAGCGCAGCGCCCGCCCGCCCGCCCCCGCCGCCCACTCGCCCCCGGCCCCGCCGCCATGGAGATAGGCAGCAAAGACCACCGCGCGGCCCTGGTGAGCGTCCCCGCGCCCCCCCGCCCGCCATGGACCCCCCCCACCCGTGCTTGCCCGCTGCGCCATGGGGCCACGTGCCCCCCTGCCCCGCTGTCCCCGCTGTCCCCGCTGTCCCCGCTGTCCCCGGCGCGGGGTCCCCCGCGGCTTCGTGGGGGCCGGAGCAGGGTGTCCCAGGAGCTGGGGGGGCCACCGGGGTCTGTGGGGTGAGGACATCGTGCAGGACCCCCAGGTCCTTCGAGGGGCTGCTGCCCCATAGATGGGGGTCAGACCCCTGCAGAGGGAAGCTGGCCGGTCCCCGCCCGGCGTTTGGGAAGGATGGGGGCACCCTGCACGGTGGGGGCCGCGGGCGGGCGTGGGGTGGGCGTTTGCCGGTGGTCCCTGCCCCCCCGCTGACGATGCACCCGCGTCTGTACCACGGTGCGGGTGGCACCGCCGGGCCTGTGCCTGGGACCGGGGGCTGCTGCGGCTGGGGGGGCTCTGGTGGGGATTGTGGGGGGGGAGCAGCCCTCCAGGGCGCTGCCAGCCCGGACTCCTGGGTCCCTTCCCCAGCCTTGTCCCGGGGTGACCCTGAGGCGCTCCGCACCCCCCTTTCCCCGTCGCTGCTGCCCCCGGGACGTGTGGGGCAGAGCGGTCACGGCGGCGGGGGGGACCGGGCCTTGGGGGGGGGACCGGGCACGGGGAGCACGGGCAGGCGGCGGCGGGTGCCGCGTTCCCCCCGGCCTTCCTGCCTCGACGGCGGTCCGGGACGGCCACGGGGCCGGGAGCAGGCACCGTCCCGCGCCGGTGTCGGCTGTCACGTTCCCTGCCGGAGCGGGGAGGACAGCTGCAGCCCGGCCCTCGACCTGCCGTCACCCCTCCTGCCCGGGGGAAACCGAGGCACGGGGCTGGGGCGGGCCCCGGCGTCCGGCACCCTGCTTCTCCCGCCGGTCTCAGCGAGGGTCCCGGGGGTCCCGCCGCAAAACGGTGTTGGACTCTCCCACCCGGCTATGCAGGACGCACCCCTGCGCGGGGAGGAGGCCCGTTTTTGGTGCACGCCCAGAGGGCACGGTGATGGGCGCCGTCCCGTCCCGAAGGAGAAGGGCCGGGGAGGAGATGGGGCTGCTGCTGGGTCCGCCTGTTTGCGGGGGGGGGGGAGGCAGGGAGCCTGCCCGGCCCGCGCTGACCCCCCCTCTCGCTCCCGCAGGGCTCGGCGGAGTCCTACACCAGCCGCCCCTCGGACTCGGACGTCTCGCTGGAGGAGGACCGCGAGGCGCTGCGCAAGGAGGCCGAGCGCCAGGCGCTGGCGCAGCTGGAGAAAGCCAAGGTGGGACGGAGCCGCCGCCGGCCCCGGGGCTGCGGCCGGGGCTCGGGGGCTCGGCTGGAAACCCGCAGCCTGCCCCGGCCTTGCTGGGCGCAGCAGCCCCCCGCCACCCGCCCGGCCTTCGGCACCCTCTGCCCTGGAGGGAGGGGACCCCCCGCCCCGGGTCGCACGGGGCCAGCCCTGGTCCCTCCGGCTCCAGCTTGCTCCCCGCTGTCCCCTCCGTGCCCTCCGTTGTGGCCGCAGTGTCCCCAGCCGGGCTCCGGCCGCTGCCGGGTGGGAACAGCCCGTGGGGGCCGTGGGGCGCGGCCCGGGCGTCCTGGCACTGCCGCGGTTTGGGGGGGGGGCGCTGGGCAATGCCGCCCCCGCTGAGCCTCCTCTCCCGCCGGCAGACGAAGCCGGTGGCATTCGCCGTGCGGACGAACGTCGGCTACAACCCCTCGGCCAGCGACGACATGCCCGTGCAGGGCATGGCCATCTGCTTCGAGCCCAAAGACTTCCTGCACATCAAGGAGGTGGGGGCCGGGCCGGGGGGGCGCGCGGGGGGCCTGCCGTGGGGCTGGGGGGCAGCACAGTGGTGTGGGGCTGGGGGTCGGTGTGGGGCTGGGAGTGGCGGGGGGGCCTGCCGTGGGGCTGGGGGGCAGCACAGTGGTGTGGGGCTGGGGGTCGGTGTGGGGCTGGGAGTGGCGGGGGGGCCTGCCGTGGGGCTGGGGGGCAGCACAGTGGTGTGGGGCTGGGGGTCGGTGTGGGGCTGGGAGTGGCGGGGGGGGCCTGCCGTGGGGCTGGGGGGCAGCACAGTGGTGTGGGGCTGGGGGTCGGTGTGGGGCTGGGAGTGGCGGGGGGGCATGCCGTGGGGCTGGCCCGGGGGGACGGGCAGCGGGGCCGCGTGGGGCTGGGCGCTGCGGGGGGTTCAGGTGTCCCCCCCCCGGCGCAGAAGTACAACAACGACTGGTGGATCGGGCGGCTGGTGAAGGAGGGCTGCGAGGTCGGCTTCATCCCCAGCCCCGTCAAACTGGAGAACATGCGGCTGCTGCAGGAGCAGAAGATGAGGCAGAACCGCCTGAGCTCGAGGTGGGCCTCGTCCCCCATCATCCCCCGGCTCCCCCCGGCCCCCGCCCCGTCCTCGCCCCCCGCCCCGTCCGGGCACCGACGCTCCTCTCTGCTTCTCCCCGTGCAGCAAATCGGGCGACAACTCCAGCTCCAGCCTGGGCGACGTGGTGACGGGGACCCGCCGGCCCACCCCACCGGCCAGCGGTAAGGGTGTCCGGGGGCCCCGCTGCCCCGCGCCGGGCTGGGGCAGGTCCAGCTGGGGGTCCCTCAGCCCTGCCGGGAGCCCCCCTCGCCCGCCCCATAGATCGCCGCAGCTCTGTCCCCGCTGCTCCAAGGGAGCCACGTGCGCGCTGAGCCACGCGTGTGCGTGTGCCACCGAGTGCAGCGTGCAACGGGAGCACACGCGTGTGCACGGCGCTGCCCGCACGCGGCCCTGCTTGCTGGGCACGCACAGACGCGAGTGCCCCCCCGAGCCCCCCCGCCTGCTGCCCCTCTGCCCCCTCTCCCTGCTTCCCTCCACTCCTGTCCCCGCCGTTCTCCTGCCCTTCCCAGTTCCCGTTTCCATTTCTCGTCTCTTTTCACTGCCGTTGTTCCTGTTCTTTTCTCCTCCCCCTCCCTCCCGCTCCGGCTCCCCGTCCGTCCCCAGGTGCCCTGGACATGCCTAGCTTTGCCTTTGACCCCGATGAGTTAGAGGAGGAGGAGGAGGCCCTGGAGACCCACCGCTCCCCTAAGAGTAGCGTGAGCAGTGTCACCACCCCCCCCGCCCACACCAAGCGCATCCCCTTCTTTAGGAAGGTAACGGAGCCCGTGCACGCCGGCCCGGCCCGCGCTCGCCTGCTGCGCCCTGCCTGCCCTAACACTGCCTGCGAGGGCTGCCGGGGGCATGGCGTGCTCCGGGGCGCCCGCAGAGCCTCGCCGGCACGGCCGCGGCGGGGCCCCGCGCCGCAGCATGGGGCGTGAGTGCTGGGGGGCCGGAGCAGGGCTGAGGATGGCCGTGGTGGCCTCCGCGACCGTGGGGTGGGTCAGTCCATGGCTGCCTCCCCCACCGTGAACCAGGAGATGGATCAGCCCATGGCGATCCCCCCCACATGCATCATGGGATGGATCAGTCCGTGACTGTCCCCCCCTCCTGTGAACCAGGAGATGGATCAGTCCATGACTGTCCCCCCCTCCTGTGAACCAGGAGATGGATCAGCCCATGGCGATCCCCCCCACATGCATCATGGGATGGATCAGTCCATGACTGTCCCCCCCTCCTGTGAACCAGGAGATGGATCAGTCCATGACTGTCCCCCCCTCCTGTGAACCAGGAGATGGATCAGTCCATGACTGTCCCCCCCTCCTGTGAACCAGGAGATGGATCAGCCCATGGCGATCCCCCCCACATGCAGCATGGGATGGATCAGTCCATGACTGTCCCCCCCTCCTGTGAGCCAGGAGATGGATCGGTCCATGACTGTCCCCCCCTCCTGTGAACCAGGAGATGGATCGGTCCATGACTGTCCCCCCCATCTCTGAACCAAAAGATGGATCAGTCCATGACTGTCTCCTCCCTGTGACCATGGGATGGATCAGCCCATAGCGATCCCCTCCATGCACCAGGGGATGGATCAGTCCATGACTGTCCCCCCCCCGGTAAACCAGGAGATGGATCAGTCCATGACTGCCTCCCCCTACACACCAAGGGATGGATCAGTCCATGCCCCCCCCCCACACACCGAGGGGTGGGTCAGCCCACAGCCCACCCCATCCCGCGGCTTGGGGGCCCCCCCCGGTGTGCGCATGGTTTGTGCCAGCACGGTGGTGTCTCTTCTCGTCTCCCCCCGCAAATGAGAATGGAGTGTTCCCCCCCCCCCCCCCAAACTGGGCAGATGATGGGTGGGCTTGGACGGAACCAAGCCCCAGGGCGGGGGTGTCCGCCCCGACGCCCTCCTCCTCCTCCCCACGGGGCCTTTCGCACCCGCGGCCAGGACTTGGGCTTGGAGATGGGGGTCTCTGGTGGCCCGGGAGGGCGAGCGGGTGCCTCGCGGGGCCAGGGCAGACCCCCGGCCTCGTGTGCCGGGCGCCTCGGCTGGTGCCGAAGCCGCCGTCCCGCCTGGGCCCTGCCGAAGCCCCGCTCGCACCCCGTTTTTGATGAAGGACGGGGGCGTCTTTAATATTAACCAGTAACTCTGCCAGCTTTGCCTCCCTCCGCAGAGGGCCGGCGGGCTCCCGTCGAGCAGCCCCGTGGGACCCCCCGCCACCGGTCCCTTCGCTGCCCATCATCCCCAGCCCAGTTTGGTGCATCCTCCCCGCCCCGTGTGCCCCCCCGCCGGGGGTCCGTCTCGCCCGGCGCCCCGGCCTGCGTCCCTGCGTGCTCGCGCGGGCGGCCGGGGATAACACGCATGCCTTGTTTGTCTCCTCTCGCCCGCCCCGGCCCCGCGCGCGGCGCCTCGGCACCTAGCGAAGCAGAAGCAGAAGTCGGTGAGTAGCGGCAGGACGCGCGGGGACGGGCATGGGGGGCCCCACGACCGCTGTCACCCCCCACCCCGTGCATCCCCCCCCCCCCGCCACCGCGAGCAGCCCCCAGCGGGGCTGGGCATGGGGTCCGCGGAGGTGGTGGCCCCCGAGCATGGCCGTGCGCCCCGTCCCTTCCCGTCCCCCCCCCCCCCCCCGGCGACGGGGCGGCCCAGGGCTCTGGCGGCGCGGCCCGACGGTGCTGACGCCCGGCTCTGCCCCGCAGGCCGAGCACGTGCCGCCCTACGACGTGGTGCCCTCCATGCGGCCCATCATCCTGGTGGGGCCGTCGCTGAAGGGCTACGAGGTGAGGAGCGGGGGGGGGGGGACAACGCGGGGGGCAGCGCGGGGGGGCGGCGGGCCGCATCTGCTGAGCCGTGCCGCCAGCGCCGGCCCCCTCCCTGCCTGCCTCCGCCCAGGTCACGGACATGATGCAGAAAGCCCTCTTCGACTTCCTGAAGCACCGCTTCGACGGCAGGTGGGTGCCGAGGGGGCGGGTGGCGGGGCGCGCTGCGCCCGGTGCCCCCCGCTCGCCGCCGGACGGGCGGGGACCACCCTGCTCTGTGCCAGGGCAATACCCCTGCCGAGGGGCCCAGGAGTCCTGGACGTGGGGTGGGAGGAAGGGGGTGGACACGAGGTCTGGGGGGGCTTTGCAGCTGCGGTTGCCCTGCCTCCCCCTCCCACTGCTGCCTCTCCGTCCCCAGGATCTCCATCACGCGGGTGACGGCCGACATCTCGCTGGCCAAGCGCTCCGTCCTCAACAACCCCAGCAAGCACACCATCATCGAGCGCTCCAGCACGCGCTCCAGCCTGGGTGAGCAGGCGGCCCCGGTGCCCCGGGTAGCCCGCGTTGCGCTCACCCTCCCGCCTGGCCCGGCTCCCCAGCGCACATCTGTATCGGCCGGGGACCCCGGCGGCCTGGCGCTCCCCGTCCCGCGGTGCTGCTGCTGCCTGCCCCGGGGCACGGCTTGTCCCTCCGCGGCGCCGGGGGACGAGATGCGGTGCGCAGCCTGCATCTCCGCTGCTGCGGGGCGACTAACACGCGCGAAGCCAGCGGGGCGGCGGGGAGCCGGGGCTTTCGCTCCCGCCGGCCGATTTGACTCAGTCTCTCTCCCTTCCTCCCCCTTCATCTTCTCTTTGTTGTGTTTTTCTTTCCCTTTCTTTTTCTCCTTTCCTTTGGGTTTCCTCCCCTCTGCGCTGCTTCCTTCCTCCCCTGCTCCTGATACAGATGTCTTGGGTATGTAGCTTGGACCCGCCGGGACCCCTGCCCGGCTGGGGGCAGCGGGGACGTGGCCCCTCGCATCCCCCCGTCCTCCCTGCCTGGCCGTGACCAGCCTTGGGGACGCTGCTTTGGGAGCGCTGCCGGGTCCGGCCACCCCCCAGCCCGGGGGCTAGGGAGGCCCCGGTCACACAGCCCCATCCGACCTCCCGTCCCGCACACACGTGGTCTGGGGGTGGCTTCGCCCCCCGTGACCCAACCACCCCGGGGTCTGCACAGGCTCGGTGCCAGCACTGGGCGCCCAGAGCCACCTCCCTCCAGGACCTGCAGTGACCCCCCACGTCCCTGGGGCCGGGGTGACCTTGAGGGTGGCCAAGGCCCAGTACGAGACTATTCCTAGTCCTGCCATCTGTCCCGTTCCCCTTACCATGTCTCCCAGCACTTCTCCCTCTTGTCCCCTGCCCCACGTGCTCTCCTGTCCCTCCGCATTGTCTGGCCCTGACCCTCAGTGTCTCCCTGCTGTGGCAGCCGAGGTCCAGAGCGAGACCGAGCGCATCTTCGAGCTGGCCCGGACGCTGCAGTTGGTGGCCTTGGACGCTGACACCATCAACCACCCGGCCCAGCTGGCCAAGACGTCCCTGGCCCCCATCATTGTCTACATCAAAATCACGTCCCCCAAGGTGGGCACGGGGCCGTGCAAGGGTGGGTGGGCACGGGACAGCCCCTGCTCTGGCCATGCTGGGAGGTGGGGCTGGCCAGGGGACATGGGCTGGGCTGGGGAAGGCGGGGTGGCAGCGGGGCTGTGGTGGTGGGGCTGAGGTCCCTGCGGCCGCCCCAGTGTCACCCTCTCCCGGCCCAGGTGCTCCAGCGGCTCGTGAAGTCCCGGGGCAAGTCCCAGGCGAAGCACCTCAACGTGCAGATGGTGGCCTCAGACAAGCTGGCGCAGTGCCCGCCGGTGAGTGTGGCTCCCCGCCCGGCCCGGCCTGGCCCTGGCTCCCGGTGCTGCCGTGGGGCCGGAGGCTCCGCCTACCACCTCAGTGGGGCCAGAGGCTCCTCCTCTACAGGCCAGAGGCTCCTCCCACCACCGCATCCTGGCCACAGCCTCAACCCCTTTGGCACCAGAGGCTCCACCCTGGCTCCGTAGGCTCCACCCATGCCCTTATCTCAGCCCAAGGCTCCACCCCCAGCAGCATAGGCTCCACCCACAACCTCATTGGGGTCAGAGGCTCCACCCCTGTAGCCAAGGCTCCACCCCTTTAGTCCAGAGGCTCCGCCCCTGCAGGCCAGATGCTCCTCCTACCACCAAAACCTGACCAGGGCTCCGCCTTTGGTTCTGAGGCTCCACCCACCACCTTGGCGTGACCAGAGGCTCCGCCCCAGGCCTGGAGGCTCCACCCACCCCCTATCCTGGCCAGAGGCCCCGCCCCCTTGGAGCAGAGGCTCCGCCCTGGGCCTGGAGGCTCCACCCACCACCCTGTCCTGGCCAGAGGCCCCACCCCCTTGGAGCAGAGGCTCCGCCCTGGGCCTGGAGGCTCCACCCACCACCCCATCCTGGCCAGAGGCCCCGCCCCCTTGGAGCAGAGGCTGCGCCCTGGGCCTGGAGGCTCCACCCACCCCCCCGTCCTGGCCGGAGGCGCCATCCGCCACGCCGTCCCTTGCAGGAGATGTTCGACATCATCCTGGACGAGAACCAATTGGAGGACGCCTGCGAGCACCTGGCCGAGTACCTGGAAGCCTATTGGAAGGCCACGCACCCGCCCAGCAGCAACCCGCCCAATCCGCTGCTGAACCGCACCATGGCCACGGCGGCGCTGGCCGCCAGCCCGGCCCCCGTCTCCAACCTCCAGGTACAGGTGCTGACCTCGCTGCGGAGGAACCTGGGCCTGTGGGGCCGCGGGGGCGGCGAGCCCACCCCCAGCCCCCCCGGCCTCCTCGAGGAGCACGCGCTGTGAGCCGGGCCCGGGCCCCCGCCGGCCTGCGTCCTCCGCGCCTGCGGCTGCCGCTGGCATCGGGGCCACCCCGGGGACCTGCACCCTGCCCCAGAGATCGGGGCCACCCCGGGGACCTGCAGCTCCCCAAGGATTGGGGCCACCCCGGGGACCTGCACCCTGCCCCAGAGATCGGGGCCACCCCGGGGACCTGCAGCTCCCCAAGGATTGGGGCCACCCCGGGGACCTGCACCCTGCCCCAGAGATCGGGGCCACCCCGGGGACCTGCAGCTCCCCAAGGATCAGAGCCATGCTGGGGACCTCCAGCTCCCCAGGGTTCAGGGCCACCCGGGGACTTGCACCCTGCCCCAGAGATCAGGGCTGCTCCAGGTGCCTGCAGCTCCCCAAGGATCAGGGCCACCCTGGAGACCTGCAGCTCCCCAAAGATTGGGGTCATCCCAGGGATCTGTAGCTCCCCAAGGATTGGGGCCACCCTGGAGACGTGCAGCTCCCTGAGGATCAGGGCCACCCCAGGGACCTGCAGCTCCCCAAGGATTGGGGCCACCCCAGGGACCTGCAGCGCCCTTCCCCAGGGTTCAGGGCCATCCTTGGGATTGGGGCCACTGCAGGGATCTGCACCCTCCTGGGCCTGGGACCAGCCCAGGGACCTGCACCCTGCCCCGGGCCTTGGGGCCGTCCCTGGGATTGCCCTGGCGATCTGCTCCCCCTCCCTGGATCACCCCCTCCAAAGGATCTGCCCCGGAGACCGGGGCCGTCCCTGGGACGGGGCCACCCCGGGGACCTGCTCCCACCCCGGGGACCTGCTCCCACCCCGGGCTGGGGGCCAAGCCCGGAACGAGGCCCCTCTGGAATCGGGGCTCCCTGGGGATCGGGGTCCCTCGGGGACCTGCATCCTCCACGGCCCCCGCGCTGCGCTTCCCTGGGGGGTGCCGGCCCCCCCCCCGGCCCCGGCTCACCCCGCACGGCGGGCGGCACCCAGGCCGCTCACCCAGGCGCTGCCCCGGGCAGGAGGCAGAGGGGACACGTGTGTCCTGTGTTGTCTGTCACTAACTCTCCCGGCACGGGGGACGCTGCCGGTGCCAGCCCCGCGCCTGCAGCCCCCCCCGCCCCGCGCAATCCCCCCGTTGCCCCCGTTGCCCCCCCCGCGGGGCCGAGGCGCGGCGGGCCGAGGCATGCGCCCCGCTGCCAGCTCCGCGGCGTCCCTAACCCGGCCTGGCCACTAACGCGTCCGTCCTTGCACGGTGTGATGCTTCTCCTAACCAGGGACCGCACGTGGCGCCCGGGGAGCCGCCGCGCCGGGGGGAGCCCGGCAGCCTCCGCCAGCGCCCCGGCGAGGCCGGCAGCCGCGGGCAGGGCCACCGGGGCCAGGCGCCCGCCCGCCGCGGCCTCCCCCGCCAGGACACCTTCGACTCGGAGACCCAGGGCGGCCGGGACTCGGCCTGCACGGAGCCCGGCGACTCCTGCATGGACGTGGAGACGGACCCCTGCGAGGAGGCCGAGGCGGAGCCGCCGGGCCCCCCCGGCGCCTGCCCCCGCCGCCGGCTCCAGCAGCGGCCCGGCGGCCCTTGGCCCGAGGAGGCGCCGGGGCCGGAGAGCCGGGGCCGGGCGCTGCCGGGCCGCCCCAAGGGCCGGGACCGCTACTGCCCCGAGCCCCCCGAGGCCCTGGGCCTCAGCCAGAGCGACGTGGAGGGCTGGGGCCAGGAGGTCTACATCCGCTAGGGCCGGGGGGGCGTGGGGGGGGCGGCTCCTGCTTGCCCCCCCGCTGCCTACGGCCTCCCTTGCCCGCCGGGGAGCCCCTGCTTTGCCAACAGGGCCCCGGCCGCCGGGGTCTCCCCCCTGCCCTGTGCCTGGGGGGGGATCCCCCCCCCCCCCGCAGACTATCCAGCGGTGCCTCGGGCCCTCCCTGCCCCGCAGGGACAGCAAGTGACCAAAGGGGACCCCGGCGTGTCCCCGTGGCATGGGGGGGGCTGTTCCCCACCCCCCCGGGTGCCCCCGCCTCCCAGTATCCATGGTGCTGTTTGCCCCCCGGCTCCAGGGCTGCAGGGAGACCCCCGGGCTGGCGGCTGCCCGCCCCCCTGCCGCCGCCGTGCCCCACAGCCTCCCCTGCCCCACAGCAGCCTTGCCTGGCGGGGGGGGGGGGGGTGCATGCGTGTGCCGTGCCATGGGGGGCCCGCGGCTCTGGACCGTGGGGAGAGGGTCCCCGCTGGCCCCGGCGGTGCCCCCCGTGGGTGCTGCCTGCCCGGGGGGGGCGGTTTGCACGTGTTTGCGTTGGAGGGGCTCTGCCTGAAGGGGGGGGGGCCGGATCTGAGCCAGTCCGGGGGGGGTCTAACACGTGCTAACAGCTGCCCCAGGCCCGGCCTGCCGCCGCCGGAGCCCCCCCGTGCCACCCCCAGCCCTGCCGTGCCTGTCCGCTGCGCCCCGTCCCGCCGTGTCCGTCCGTCCGTCCGTCCGTCCGTGAGCGTGTCTGTCCGTCCGTCCCCCTGCCCGGCGGGAGGGCAGGGCTGCCGTCGCCGCCCCGCCGCTGCCTTAGCCCGACCGCCAGCCCGGGGCAGGGCTCTGCCTGGCGCGTGCCTCAGTTTCCCCTCCGCTGGGGGCCGGGGCGGGGGGGGGGACACCCGGTGCCACCGCCTGCCAAGTGCTTCGAGAGCCGCCTGCCCGGCGCGTGGCCCCCGCCGCGGCACGTGTCCTCGCCGGGCGCCCGGGCCCGCCCCGTGTTTATGTCCCGTCACACACTATTTAACGCCCCGACAAAGTGTATTTTATTTATTTATTCTCGTCTGCGTGTGGTGGGGGGGGGAGTCGCCCCGCTCGCTTGGGTCTTTGTAATAAACGTTTCGTTGGGACGTCCCGCCGCGGCCCTGCCTGGCGTGTGCGCGGGGGGCCGGGGGGGCCGGAGCTGCGCGGGGGGGGGGTCCTGCCCCCCAGCTGCACCACGGCACGGCCGGGCACCGTCGCGGTTCGGTGGCACCTGGCCGGTCCCTGCCGCAAGGTCGCACGTGGTGGCCGCGGGGCTGGCGGGGAGGTTAAGCCATCCGGCCTTCGGCCTCGGCCCGGGCCTCGGCCTCCTCGCGGGCTCTTTCCCGGCTCCTTTCCCCCCGGGAAAGCGGCCCCGGCTCAGCGCCGGCGGCTTTCGCTTCCGCTCGCAGCCCTTTCGCTTTCCGTTCTCCTGCCCCGGGAGCTGCTGGTGCGGGAACGCGGCGAAATCCCCCGGGACATTCCCAAATCCCCCGGGACATTCCCGGCCGGCAGGATGGAAACCAGAAAGCGGGGCAGGGGCCTCGGGCTGCCTCCGGCTTCGGGGGGGGGGTCTAGGAGCCGGGGGGGGGCGGTCGGGAAGCCGGGGGGTTCCAGGGAGCATCTGGGGACTTGGGGGGCTGGGAGGCTCTAGTGCCTGGGGGGCTCTGCAGGGTCCGGGGGGGCTCTGGGTCTCTGGGGGGCTCCGGGGACCCCCGGGGGGGGCTGGGAGGTTCTAGTGTCTGGGGGGCTCTGCAGGGGTCCGGGGAGGCTCTGGGTCTCTGGGGGGCTCCAGGGACCCCAGGGGGGGCTGGGGGGCTCCAGGTGCCTGGGGGGGCTCTGGGGATCTGGGGGCTCCAGGGACACCCGGGGGGCTGGAGGGCTCCAGGTGCCTGGGGGGGCTCTGCAGGGGTCTACAGGGGCTGTGGGGGGGCTCCCGCGCACCCCCAGGCCAGACGCCCCCCTTGCTGCCCCCCCCCAGCCGAGCCCCTACGTCAGAGGGGTTCCCCGCGGCTCCGCCCCTCCCTCCAGGGGAATCCCCGGGGGGGCGGGGCGGGGCCGGCGTGACGTCACGGCGGCGCTAAAGGGGCCCGCGGGCCGGTGCTGCCGTGCGGGAGCCGCGACAGCGCTATGGGGCAGCTGGTGGCCAAGGTCATGGGCGCCTTCGGGAGCCGCGGTAGGCTGGGGGGGGCCGTGCATTGGGGGGGGGCCGTGCACTGGGGGGGGCCGTGCATTGGGGGGGCCGTGCACTGGGGGGGGCCGTGCACTGGAGAAGGGGCGCTGTGCACGGGGGGGGGGGGGGGGCGCTGGCACGTGGGATTTGGCCCCGGGTTCAAGGCGCTTCTGCAGGCGCAGAGCCCTGCGGGGGGGCTCGTGGGGCAGCAGCGGGGCAGAGCCCCCCGCTGCCGGGGGAGGCGAGGCGGCTCTGTGCTCCCGCAGGGAGCCGGGGCAGCCCCTCGGCTGGACCCCGAGGGGGTCTCGGCCTTTCCCTGGTAGTTGCTGAGCCGATGGCTCGGGCGCAGCCACAGCTGGCAGGGGATGGAGGACGCGGGGCCTTGGCAGCGCTCGCAGGGGGGGAGATGCTGCGGGCTGCTGCCGGGGGAAAGGGGAGCACAACCCTCTTACGAGACATCAGAGAATCCGCACGGGTGCAAGCAGCCCGCTGGAGCCGCGCTGGCTCCCGGGCGTGGGGGGCCGGGCCGAGGCGGCCCCCGCGCTCAGCCGGCCCCCGCTGCCGTCCCGCAGAGCACAAGGTGATCATCGTGGGGCTGGACAACGCCGGCAAGACCACCATCCTCTACCAGCTGTGAGTCCCGGGGGGGGGCTTCCACGCGGGGAGGGGGGCGGGGGGGCCGGCAGCCCCTGACGCCGGCCACCCCGCAGCGTCACGAGGGAGGTGGTGCACACGTGCCCCACCGTGGGCAGCAACGTGGAGGAGGTCGTCCTGCGCGGGACCCACTTCCTCGTGTGGGACCTCGGGGGCCAGGAGACGCTGCGCTCCGCCTGGAGCAGCTACTACTGCAACACCGAGGTGGGCACGGGCCCCCCCCCCGCGGCGCTGGGGCCGGGGGGCTGCTCTGAGCACCGCTCCCCCCCCTGCGACGCCCCGCTTCGCAGCGGGGAGGGTGACGGCCGCGCGCCCCTTCCCCGCCAGTTCGTCATCCTGGTGATCGACAGCAGCGACCGCGAGCGGCTGCCGGCGACGCGGGAGGAGCTGCACAAGATGCTGGCTCACGAGGTGAGCGGGGACGGGACGGGAGCCGGCCACAAGAGCAACGAGGTTGTGAGGTCTCAGCCCCCCGTAAAGGGGGCTCCCGGGCTGGGACGCGGTGCCACCCCGCTGGGGACACCGGCGTCACAGCGCGGTGCCCCCCCCCCAGGACCTGCGGCGGGCGGCCGTGCTCATCCTGGCCAACAAGCAGGACGTCAAGGACTCGATGACGACCTCGGAGATCTCCCGGCTCCTGACGCTCGGCTCCATCAAGGACCACGCGTGGCACATCCAGGGCTGCTGCGCCCTCACGGGAGAGGGGTGAGCGGGGGGGGGACGCTGGGGCGGGCTGCCGCGGGGTGCCCCCGGCTCGGCCGCGCTAAGGGCGCTTCCCCGCAGCCTGCCCGCCGGCCTGGCCTGGATGCAGTCCCGCGTCGCGGCCGGCTGAGAGGCCACGGAGCCGCGGCGGAGAGGGACGACTCGAGCAGGGGCCCCCCCGAGCCGGGAGCTCGCTGCTGCGGGGGCTGCCCCCCCCCCACCTGGGACCGCGAGCGGGATCTCTCCTGGATCGTCCCACCATTCCCGGATGGATCGTCCTGTTCCCATCATGGCCATGAGGAGCGAGGCTGGACGGCTTCCTGGGGCTGGCCGGGGGCCCGGGGCCGGGTCATGGTGCTGCCCCCCCCCGCTGCCTCGGTTTCCCCGGGGGCCCCCAGCCCGGGGGACGCGGCTCTACCCCGTGGCCTTGCTGGGGGAGCCAGGGGAGCCCCTGCCCTGTCGCCTGCCTCAGTGGCGGATGGGGGGGGTCAAATCCCCCTCTGTGGGGGTTTTTTATAAGCTGTTTTTATATGTGATTAAATCCTGCCTGTTTCACTCTGCACGCTGGGTCCTGGCTCTGCGGGTGACATCCCGGGCTGGGCACCAACCCCCCCGGGCCGGGCAGGACGGGCAGGCAGGGACAGACGGAAGGACGGACGGACACCCATGGCGTTTGCCCAGTGGCTCCCAGGGCTTGCTGGGGGCACGGGGCGGGGGGAAGCTGCTTTCCATGCCGGGAAAGGGGGCCGGCGAGCTGGGGCACCCGTGACGCAGCCCCGCTGCTGACGCAGGGCAGGAAACAGCAGCGCTGAGCCGAGTTCCCGGCCGCTTCCGCGGGTTTATTTTGTGCCGAGGCAGCAGGGGATTTCGCAGCCCTGATCCCCCCTCCGCGGCCGGGCCGGGGGGCTGGGGACCTGCCCCGGGGGGGGTCGGCTGCGGATGGAGGGGATCCGGCCCCTCCACATCCCGGCGTCTCTCTCTTCCCGCCGGCAGCCCCGAGGCCACGGTGAGGGTCGCCGGGGCTCCGCATGGCCGTGGCTCCGGGGGCGCTGGATCCGTACGCGCTATTTACAGGGAATAAATAGGGAGCTGCCGCCGCTCAGGGCTGCCGGCACCGCCACTCGCTCTTCTCCGGCCGGTACTCGAACGCCTTCCTGGAGGGGGAGAGCGTCGGTGGCACCTGGGCTCCCGCGCCGGCCCCCACGGCCATCCCGGCGCGCGGGAACATCCCGGCCCCCCCCGGCCCCCTACTCACCCTCGGCCGGGCTCGCCGGGGCGGCACACCAGCCCCTCCAGGCAGGGGCACAGCTGGTTGAGGCTGAAGGCCAGGCCCCCGGGGGGCACGTGGCAGCCCTGGGCCAGCGCCAGGCGCCGCTTGCAGACCCGCTCGCCGTGCTGCCGCGCGCAGCAGGCCCCGGCGCCGCAGTCACTGTCCCCCCGGCAGCGGGCTCCTGCGGGGCGGGCGGCGGCGTTAGGGGGGGCAGAGCGAGCCCCCCACCCCACCTCCCCCCCCCCCATCGCCCCCCGGCCCTGCTCACCCTCCTGGCCCTGCGGCGCGGGCTGCTGGCACTTGCCGAACATGCAGAGGAGGCCGCGGGCGCAGTGGGCGTCGTGGCGGCAGTACTGGCCCTCGGGGCGCCGGCGCAGGCACAGCCCGAAGTGCTCGTCGCAGAAGTGCCCGGGGGCGCAGGGGCTGCCGCTGCTGCACGCCGGTGCCTGCGCGGGGGGGGGGAAGCTCCATGCTTAGGGCGAAGCCGGGATGCAGCCCGGGAGCTGCTGTTTGCGTCGGGGCCAGACCAGGGTCTCCCCTGGGTTTTCGGGGCCCAGGAAAGCAGAAGCATTGGGATGCAAACTCGGGTTGTGGGGCAGCACCCCCCCCCGGGAGAAACCCACCTGTGGCCGGGCTCTGATAGGTGCAGAATCCCCCCCTTTTCTTCTTTTCCATTTATTTAGTGATGCCTGTTCTCAGGGCAAAACCCAGCACGCAGCCTGAGTTTTTCCAGGGAAAAGAAACCCAGCGCTGCTCGCGGGAGGGGGGTGGTGGGGGCCCCTCTGAGGGGGGTTCGCAGGGTCGGACCCAGGGGAGGGCCGGCACCCCCTCCCCAAACCAGCCGGGAGGGGAGGAAAACCCGGGCCATGTCCTGCTCTTTTTTGCCCCTCTCTTAAAAGCTGCCACGGCCCCCCCGTAAAAGTCCTGCTCCAGGTGAGGCTCGAACTCACAACCTCGGCATGGCTCCCGCGTACTGCCGTATAAGTACCGCGCGCTAACCGATTGCGCCACTGGAGCGGCCCGGGCAGGCGCCCGCCGCGCCCACCGCTCCGAGCCGCCCGGGCCGGGCAGCCTGCTCCGAGCACTGCGCTGCGCTGAGCTGCACTGCACTGCACTGCACTGCACTGCACTGCCTCTCCCCCTGCATCCCCCGGCCCGGGCAGCCTGCTCCGAGCACTGCGCTGCGCTGAGCTGCACTGCACTGCACTGCACTGCCTCTCCCCCTGCATCCCCCGGCCCGGGCAGCCTGCTCTGAGCACTGCACTGCACCTCGCTGCACTGCACTGCACTGCACTGCCTCTTCCCTAACATCCCCCGGCCTGGGCAGCCAGCTCTGAGCACTGCACTGCACCTCGCTGCACTGCACTGCCTCTCCTCCAGCATCCCCCAGCCCCGGCAGCCTGCGCTGAACGCTGCACTGCACTGCACAGCCCCCCCTCCTTCGTCCTCCTCCAGCATCCCCAGGGCAGCCCTGCTCTGAGCACTGCACAGCACTGCATCCCCGCTCCTCCTCCTCCTCCTCCTCCGGCATCCCCAGCGCCCGCTCACCTCCTCGGGGCTGCCGGGGGCCTGGGCGCTGCGGCCCAGGGTGGCGTCGCCGGGCGGGTGCTGGGGCAGGGTGTACATCCACGCCCAGAGGTAGCCGGCGGCGGCGGGCAGGAGCGCGGCGACGAGGCACAGGCTGGCGGGGACCATGCTGGCGGTGGGCAGCGGGCACTGGCTGCCCGGGCCCGGCCCCGGGGCTTATGTAGCCCACGGCCTGCCTTGGCCCCCGCCGCTAAAACTGTTTGCCCAGCTAATGGGGAAGGAGGAGGCAATCAGGGGTTAAGGGATTAGCATAATTGCCAGCCTTCCCCTGGCTGGGGGGAACAGCCCCAAAGCAAACGGCCCCCCCGGAGCAGTCTGGCTCCGGCGCCCGGCCGGCTCCAGCGCCAACCTGGACCTGTGCCCGTGCCAGTGCTGGTGCCGGTGCCCGGCGTGGCGGTGCCGCTGCAGGGCTGCCCTTGGCCCGGCGTGGCGGTGCCGGTGCTGCCGCGGGCGCTGCCTGGGCTGGCAGGGGCACGCAAAGGCTCCTGGCCGTGTTTCCCCCCCCCCCCCCCCCCCCCCCGCACACCTCATCTCCGGGGGTGACGGGCTTTGCACCTTCCCTAACGGCTCTGCAAACGAGGTGTTTGCACGGCCTCTGCAAATGAGGTGTTTGCACGGCCTCTGCAAACGAGGTGTTTGCACGGGCGCAGCCGTTATCTGCGCTGCCCCCGGCTCCGGGCAGACCCGCAAATGGCTCCCCGGAGCGGCAGCCGGACAATGCCGCCAGCGTGGCCTCGGCACCCCGGGGGGCTCCGCGTCCCCCCCCCAGCCCCGGCCTCGCCGCGCTCGTGCCTCAGTTTCCCCGTGTGTAAGTCAGCAGCGGGAGGCCACACGTCGCACCGGGTTTGGGGGCGTGGGGGACAGCCCAGCCGGGCCACAAAGCCGCTTTTGGGCCCTGGCGCAGGAGGTGCCCGTGCCCCGGGGCGGCTGCAGGCCAGGACGCCTGGGCCCGGCCCCCGCCTGCTCGGCCCGTGTTTGCGGAGCGGCTTAGAGAGCAAATATTGACGCTGCCTCCGCAGCCCTGGCACAATTGCGGCCGCTGCCCCCATCCGCCTCCCGCCGGGCTGCGGCCCAGGGCTGCCGTCCACGGCTAATCCCCGTCCCCGTGGGGCCAGCGCTGCTGGCACTGCTGCGCCGGGGGGTCCCGGGGGGTCCCGCTCGCTGCCCCCGTCCCCCTGGGCTCCCCCGCACAGCGAGGGATCTTCCTTGGCCAAAAACCATGTTTTTTTGTTTTTGTTTTTTTTTTTTCCCCTCCTTCTCGTTCACTGTCTGGGCTGGTTTTGGCTCTGGCCGTGCCACGTCTCGCCCCATCGCTGCGGGGGGGTGGGGGTGGGGGCGGCTCCCTCCTCCGCCAGCCTGGTGTGCGTTTTGGGGTGACCGGCCTCGCGGTCCCGTGGGCATCGCCGCCGGGTGCCCCGGAGCTGCGGGAGCTGCTGCTGGGCCGGAGCGAGTGGGGCCTCCGCGTGCAAACGCGCGTGTCCCGGGATGGGGGTGCGCGTGCATGCTGCAGCCACGCGTGCATGCAGTGTGTGTGCGCGCACATGTGTACGTGGTGTGTGTGTTTGCATGTGTGTGGGGTGTGTGCACGTGTGGGGGTGTGTGTGCATGTGGGGGGTGTGTGTGTGCATGTGGGGGGGGGGTGCATGTGCCCCACAGCGCAGCCCCCAGCCCCAGCAGTGCCGTGGCGCAGTGCAGAGCACGTCCCTAGCCCTCCCGGCTGCTTTCCTAGCACCGGGGGTATAGCTCAGTGGTAGAGCATTTGACTGCAGATCAAGAGGTCCCCGGTTCAAATCCGGGTGCCCCCTTCTTTTGGGGGGGTTCTATCTCTTTTTTTTTTTTTTTTGGACATCTCCGTTTCGCTCCCAGTGCCCCGGCTCCGGCAGGGCGGGGGGCACCGGCAGCCCTGCAGCCCCGCGGCCCCAGCCTGCCTCCGCCGCCACGGTCGCAGAGTTGGAGCCGTTCCCCCGGCAGCGAGGCAGGTCCCGACTGGGGGGCTGCGGCACGGGGGGGCCACGGGGAGCGGGACCCCAGATCACGGGCCCGCGGAGGCCAGGAGGCCGATGTGGCTGCTCGTCACTAGATGGCAGCTGGCGATGCGCTGGGCCGTGCTCTGGGGGGGCCGCGAGCCCCAAAAGGGGCTGGGGGACACGAGTGGACGGGGGGGCACGAGCCAGTGGCCACCAGCCAGGCAGCTGCCTCCGTGCTGGGTCGTGGATGGGCTGTGGCTGCGGGGGGGCCGCTGCCTCTGGAGCCGAGGGCTGGGGGGGGGATGCAAGGGGCCACAAAGCACCGTGTGAGCAGCAGTGCAGGTTGCCACGTGCGGATGCACGCGGGGCTAAAGCTGCACGGGGCAGGTCGGGGTGCACGTGCATCTGTGTGCGTGGGGGGTGTGTGCCCTGCATGCGTGTGTGCACCACGTGTGTGTGCACCGTATGCGTGTGCACCCCACGTGAATACATGCCCTGCATGCACGTGTGCACCGTGTGTGTGTGCAGCCTCTCCCCTCCGGGCGCCTCGGCCGCGTGCCATGCGGTGCCCAGCCCCGGCGCAGCTGCAGGATGCTGCCCCCCCCTCGCTGCAGCCTCCGGGCAGCTTGGGGGTGACTCGGGGCAGCACTCGGGCCTCCAAGGACACCCACTGCCAGCGCCACCCCGAGCGAGCCCCGAGCGAGCGGCGCAGCCCTGTGCGCACACGCGTTGGTGCCTCCGCTGCGGGCCAGGGAAGGAGGCCAGGGAGAGGCCGGGCCGGGCCGGCGAGGCTGCGGGTCCTGCTGCGGCCCCAGCGCCAGCTCCGATACTGGCCTCGGCTCTGGCTCTGGGGCCACCTCCAGCTCTGCCTCTGCCTCCATCGCTGGGTCCATGGCCGGGTCCATCCCTTAGTCTGTGTCCAGGTCCAGCTCCAGCTCCATCCCCAGGTTCGTCCCTGGCTCCATCGCCAGATTCATCCCCAGTCCCAGCTCCATCTCCATCCCCGGCTCCCTCCCGGCTCCCTCCCCGGCTCCAGCTCTATCCCTGGGTCCATCCCTGGCTCCATCCCCAGGTTCATCCCCAGTCCCAGCTCCATCTCCATCTCCGTCCCTGGCTCCAAACCCGTCCCCAGCTCTATCCCTGGGTCCATCCCTGGCTCCATCCCCAGGTTCATCCCCAGTCCCAGCTCCATCTCCATCTCCGTCCCTGGCTCCAACCCCGTCCCCATCCCCATCCCCATCGCTGGCTCCCTCCCCAGCTCCAGCTCTATCCCTGGGTCCATCCCTGGGTCCATCCCTGGGTCCATCCCCATCCCCATCCCCATCCCCATCCCCATCCCCATCGCCGGCTCCCTCCCCGGCTCCCTCCCCGGCTCCGGCCCCGGCCCCGCCGCGGTGCAGCCCCGGCTCCCTGCCCACGCCCGGCCCCACCCCCGGCTCCACCCCCGGCTCCCGCTGGGGCTCGGGCTCGGGCTCGGGCTCGGGCTCCTGCTCGGGCTCCGGCTGGGGCTGCCCGGCGCTGCCGGCCCGCGGCGCCGCCCGCACCATGCGCTGCGGCGGCCTCCTGCTGCTGTGGCTGCTGCGGGGGGCGCTGGGCGCGCCGGGACCCCCGCGCCGAGCAGGTAGGGCGGGCGGCGGGGGGGCCGGGGCCGGCGGGGGGCTCCGGGGGCGCCGCTGCAGCCCCGCACTGCCCCGGGGGGCGGGCGCGCTGCGGGCTCCCCTGCCCCGGACCGCCGGCCGGGTCGCTGCAGGGGCACCGCGGGGGGCGCGGGACCCTCTCGCTGCACCCGGGACCCCCCGGCTGTGCCCGGCCCGGGACCCCCCCCCCTCCATGGCCGGGACCCCCTGGCTGTGCCTGTCCTGGGACCCCCTGGCTGCACCCGGCCTGGGACCCCCCCCCCCCATGCCTGTGACCCCCTGGCTGTGCCTGTCCTGGGACCCCCTAGCTGCACCTGTGACCCCCCCCCCCGGCTGTGCCCCCTCCCGGGACCCCCTCACTGCACCCGCAAACTCCTGGCTGTGCCCGGCCCGGGACCCCCCCCCTCCATGGCCAGGACCCCCTGTCTGTGCCTGTCCTGGGACCCCCTCGCTGCACCCGGGACCCCCTGGCTGTGCCCGGCCCGGGACCCCCCCCTCCATGCCCGGGACCCCCTCACTGCACCTGGGACCCCCTTGCTGCACCCAGGACCCCCTGGCTGAGCCCGGCCCGGGACCCCCCCCTCCATGCCTGGGACCCCCTGGCTGTGCCCAGCCTGACACCCCTCACTGTCCTGGAACCCCCCCCTCACTGTCCCGGGACCCTCTCGCCATGCCCGTGACCCCCTGGCTGTGCTCGTCCTGGGACCCCCCCCCCCATGCCTGGAACCCCCTGGCTGTGCCCCGCCTCACACCGCTCGCTGCACCCGGGACCCCCTGGCTGCACCCGTCTCAGGGCCCCTCACTGTGCCTGGTCCCCCCCTCGCTGTGTCCATCCCGACCCCCCCCCTCACTGTGTCTGTCCTGGCCCCTCGCCGCACGTGGAGCAGCGACGGGCCTCCCCGCAGCCGCGCGGGCTGAGACCTGGCGCTGTCGGTGCAGGGAGGGCGTGTGGAGCCGCAGCCCAGGCGGCCCCGTTGCCTGTCCCGTCGGATGGGGCGCGCCGAGCCCAGGGCGCCCCGCACCATCCCCGCGCTGCCCTGCCTCAGTTTCCCCCTCTGCCTGGGCCGGGCCTGCTCGGGCTGGGGCTGGGGAGGGGGGTCCTGGCTCCCCCCGCGCCTCCGCCAGCCCCAAGGAGGGGACGGTGCCTGGGGACACCGGTGGCCGAGGGCATCTGCCGCCCGCGCCCGGCGTCACCGGTTCAATTCCTCCCGCCCCGGCCGGCCCCGCGGCCGTCCCTTTCCCTGCGGCTCTGCAATCGCACCAGGGCTGAGACCCCCCAAACTCGTGTCACCTGAGCGGAAGCCGTCCGGGGGCAGCTGCTGGGGGGGGGGGAGGCCGGCCGGCGGGAGCCCTCCGAGCGGGGCGCCCCGTCGAGCCCCTGCTCGCGCCCCCAGGACACCCGCCCGGGGAGCCGGCGGCGGGCGGCGGGCAGCGAGGAGCCCGGGAGGCCGCGGACGGGACCCGCGTCAGCCAGGACCTGGGGGGGGGCAGCCTGGCCATCGACACGCTGCCGCCCAACGGGACGCGGATCGTGGTGAGTGGCCGGGTAAAGCTGATCAGCACGGGGAGGGGGGTGAGGAATGACGAGGGTGGTCCCGGATAAGCGATGCTCTCCAGGAGAGCAGCCCGCTCCACCCGGCATCGCCCGCTGCTTCCCCCGGGGATGGAGCAGGGCCGGACGCCGAGAGACGCCTGACGTGGAAGCGTTCAAAACACCAAACCCACCCCAAAACCCCGCCGCGATATTTGCAGGCTCCGGGCAGCCGCAGGAAGGGCGCAGCCGGGCTTGCGGTTCCCCTGGCGGCAAAGGCAGCAATTCCCCGGGGCTCCCGGAGCTGCCGCTCCCGACCCTGCCGCAGCCGGAGCAAGGTGGCGGGTTGGGACCTCCGCGTGAGCCAGCGATGAGCTCAGGGGCTCGGCAGCCGGCTCCTCCGCGAGCCCCCCCGGCGCTGCCCCCAGCGATGGCCCGCGTGGCCCATCCACGCCGCCCCGTGCCTCAGTTTCCCCGGCCGCGGCGGGGGCTCCGCAGGCCGCCCCGGTGCTGGAGCTGGGGACGCGGCCGGGGCCGAGCAGGAGGCAGAGGAGCCTCTGCTGAGGCAGGGGAACTGCACGCTGGCGGCTTTTTTTAACAGCATTTCTGCTTGATTCCTCGTGACTTCTGCAGACCCCGCGCCGGCTCGCTTGGAAGTAACCCCAGGCTGTTCAAAGCTGGGTGATTTAGTTATTTATTTTGTTTTTTGTTTTTTTTTTCTTTTTTCCCCATTTCCAGCTCTGCAATCCGTCGGGCTGCCCCCAGCCTCCAGCTCGATGCAGCCTCGGCAGTCGGGAGCCGCCGCGTGGGTCCCGGGGAGCCGCCGGCAGGGCTCGGGGCAGGGAGGGGGATTCGAGGGGTGCACGATTTGGGGGTGTCCCAGGCGAGGGCATTGCCTGGGGGCACCATGGGCTCACCCATTCCTCCCCAATTTGGGGCTCTGCCCTTGCTCCGAGCTGCGAGGAGTCACCGGCCTCCCCGGGAGGTGGGGGACGGGCCCGGGGGCTGCCGGTGCCCGGGGTTAATCGTTTCCTCCGGGCTTCGGCGGCTCCGTCCGTTTGCTCCCTTCCCGCGGTCACTTTGGCTGCTTTAGCGTCCAGCCCTGGCGCCGACCCAGGCCGTTTTCCTCCCGGGGAGGCCGCAGCCGCCGCGGTGCCGGTGCCAGCTCCGGGTCCGGCCGGCGCGGTGCCCTCCCGGCCTCTAACCCTTCCCTCCGGCGGCAGGAGGACGACCACAGCTACTACGTGTCGCGGACCTACGGGCCGGGCGAAGCTCGCGCCAAGGGGCTCTGGGTGGACGTGGCGGCGGCCGACGGGAGCCCGGCGAAGGTCCACGGGATCCTCTCCAACACGCACCGGCAGGCGTCGGTGAGCCTTCCCGCGGGCCGTCTGCACCGGGGTGTCCCCCGAGCCTCCTCTCCGAGCGGGGGGGTGTCCCGGCGGTGGCCTCCAGGGAGGAGTTTCGCCTCCCCGGAGCCGGGAGCATCCCGGGGACCCGCGTCCCGCAGGGCGGGAGCATCCCGGGGACCCGGCTCCCGCGGGAGGATGCTGAGCTCTGCCAGCGGCTCTGACCCCGTCTCCATCCCCAGCGGGTCCTCCTGTCCTTTGACTTCCCCTTCTACGGCCACCTCCTGCGGCAGGTCACGGTGGCGACGGGAGGTGAGTGGGGGCACGGGGGGGGGCGGCGGGCGGTGGGGCACCGGTGCCGCTTGACCCCCCCTCCGCCCGCCCAGGTTTCATCTTCACGGGGGACGTGGTGCACCGCATGCTCACGGCCACGCAGTACGTCGCGCCGCTCATGGCCAACTTCAACCCCAGCTACTCCCGCAACTCCACCGTCCGCTACCTGGACAACGGTGAGCCCGGAGCGCGCGGAGGCGGGCGGGCGGTCCCCTGCGCAACGGGGCCGAACGCGGCGAGGAGCGGGGCCGGGGCGCGGGAGCGGAGCGGGGCGGTTGGAGCCTGCTCGCGGGGCCGCGGGCGCCGCAGGACGAGCCCCCGAGTGAGCTTCCCCGCCGGGGAGGTCGCGTCGGCCATGGCGCTGCTGAGATGTGGGGCGAGGAGGCAGAGCGGGACTGACACCCCCCCCGGTCTCCCCCCCCGCCAGGGACGGTTTTTGTGGTGCAGTGGGACAAGGTCTATCTGCAGGGGAAGGAGGACATGGGCAGCTTCACCTTCCAGGCCGCTCTGCACAGCGACGGCAGGATCGTGTTTGGTTACAAGGAGGTGAGAGATGTCCGCGCTGGGGAGGGCGCAGCGGGATGCCCCCATGTAACCCCCCAACTGGTGTTACTGGTCCCCGGAGGGGTCCTGGGAGGAGATGAGATGTGGTGGCTGTTGGCGTGTGGACCGCGGGGCCGGGCCCATCGCGCCTCTCTCCCGCTGCAGATCCCCGTGCCGGTGCTGCAGATCAGCGCCGCGCAGCACCCCGTGAAAGCCGGCCTCTCCGACGCCTTCATGGTCCTCAACCCATCTCCCGACGTGCCGGGTGAGCGGCTGCCGCCCCGGGCCGGGGGGTGGTGGCAGCGCGAGGAGCTCTGCCGGGTGCCGGGTGACGGCCACCTCGTGCGCCGGGTGGCCCAGCCGGTCCGCGTGGCCCCGGCCCGAGGACATCGCGTGCTTCGGCGACGTTCTGCACACGAAAGCACATCGTGTTTCAAAGTCGCCGTTCGCAGCCAAGCTACGGCGTCCCCGGTTTCCAGCTGAGGGGGAGGAGGGGAACGGCGGGCAGGGAGGGATGGCTGCAAGTGAGCTGCAGAGGGACGAGTGCCTTGGAGCCGGGGGACGCTGGGTGCCTCGTGCCTTTAGGCTCCTCTAAGCTTTCACGCTGAAAAGCTGCACCGTTACCGCTCCGGAGGAGCGCGGCGTGTTGCACCGGTTTTGGATCGGTGTGTTAGCGAGAAGCCTGTGTGCATCGTGCACGGTCTGAGCACCTGCCACGCGTGAGTCCTGCATCCATGCCGCACGCTGCCCTGCGTCCGTGCCTGCCACGTGCACGCTGTGTGCCTGCCACGTGCACGCTGTGTACATGCCACGTGCACGCTGTGTACATGCCACGTGCATGCCGTGTGCCTGCCGCGTGCCTGCCTCCGTGCCGCAGGGGCCCGGCGAGGCCAGCGGTGCACGCGGAGAGGCGGGGGCTGCCGGCCACGCGTTGCGGCACGTGGGGCTGCTGCGGGCAGGGTCGGGGCCGGCGCGTGCGCCAGCGGGACGCGGCAGCTACGTGCTCGTTTGCACGAGGACGCGGGAGCTGCGGGCGCGGGGCGAGCTCGTGGGAAGAGCTGCTCCAGCCTCTCCCTGCGCTCCCGCAAGGAGAAGCCCGACCGTGCTCCTCCCGCCTCCCCGGGCTGCACCTGGCGCTGCTGCTTTCGCTCGTTATTTATGGAGCTTGCCATCTGGCCCGCATTTATTACCAGTTTACAACAGTTTGGGTGAAAACCTCAGCCAGCCTGGCTGGTGCTTCCTCCCGCTGCCCCCGCGGACCCCCGGCTGCGCCGCCCGCCCGGCCCCTCGCACCAGGGACGCGCGGGCAGGCGAGGACGTGCGAGAGCCGGGGACTAAACCCCGACGAGGGGAAGAAGCGAGGCTTGAAGGCAGCGGGGAGACGGCTGGGAGGGAAGAGCGCTTGGTCTCTTACTGGCAGAGGCAGGGAGAAAAACCGGGAGAACTTGAGTCCAGGACGGACCCCCCAGGTTAAGGGGAGGCTGGAGAGAGGGAGGGCGGTGAGGCCTGGGGGGGAGCCGGGGAAGGAGGCGGCTCTGGGGGGGACGGGAATTGCGGCGCGGGAGCCGGGGAGCCAGGTGGGAGCTGCGGGCGAGCGCTCGGCACGGGGGAGGCTCGCGGGCCCGTGAGTCACTGACGAGCGATGTGTTGTGCGGCTCGCGGTCGTTCGGAGCGACGCAGGGCTGGAGCGCATCCATTTCGGGAGTCTCCGGTCAGGGAGAAGGGGGCAGAGAGAGCTCCAGGCTCCTCCTAGGACCATACGGAAGGGGAGATCTGGGCCTTAGCATCCTTCCTGCCCCACTGCCGTCGCTCCTCCTGCGTCCCCAGCAGTGAGCCCAGCACCTGGGGTCACTTTCCCCTTTCAGCGGGGCACTGGGAGCTGCAGCAGCCCCCCAACCCGCCCCCCACGCGCATGGGGATCCCGTGGGGAGCAGCCGCCCGCGCGTCCCACAGACCCCCTCGCCGTGGGCAAGGGCACACGCGCCCCGGGGTTGCGCCCGGTCTAACGCGAGGCCTCCCCCGTTTCAGAGTCCCGCCGCCGGACCATCTACGAGTACCATCGCGTGGAGCTGGACACCAGCAAGATCAGCAGCATGTCGGCGGTGGAGTTCACCCCGCTGCCCAGTGAGTACTCGCCCAGCCGCTGCCCCAGCCGCCTCTTTGCAGCCCGAATCTGCAGGAAATTGCGTCTTCTCCGATTTGCGCAGCACTCCCCAAACAGTGACAACAGCAGGTTGGGTGCCAGCCCCTCCATGCTGACGCCCCGATGCTGATGCAAACTCGGGAGCGAAGGGCAAAGCGCAGGGACCCCCGGTCCGGGCGCTGAGATGCCTCCTCTTCGCCCCGTAAGCTAACGCGCGTCTTGCTAACTTTGCTGGACACCGGTGCATCTCGGGCCTGCCCACGAGGCGCTTCGTAAGCCCCCACGCTCAGTACTCGGATGTAATTTATAGAGGCTCCTCTAAGACAGATATGTTTAGCGTTCAAGACCAAGGACACATGCGTGCAGGCAAGTCGTCATGCGGTACATAAATACAGAGCAGAGAGTAAATCTGTCACGAGTACACCAAGGTTATGCATTTAAGCGGTCTCCCCAGGGTATTTTATGACAATTCTAGCAGCAGGCAGGATTACTGCAAAGCAGATCATAAATAAACAGTCTGCAGGATATATTTTTTTTTCGTTAAGAGTTGCTTCCCCCCTCCAGCAGCTGGGGTGGTTGAGAGCAGGATCTTCAGAGCAGCCCCAGCGCTAGGCTGAGCTAGACTCAGCTTTCTCTGGGGGGGGGGGGCTGGAAGAGCCACAGGCCCATTTGTGGGGGCGAGACGTGCCAGGCACGCCAAGGCGGGGGCTTGTTAAAACCGCTGCAAAACTGCTGTTTTCCATGGGGCTACCAGAAGCTAGTCCTCTCCAGGGTGGGGAGCCTTGTTACTGCAGGGCTATTTTCAGGAAATAAGTGCAAACCTTTCAGCAACAGAGGTTTAAATTGTTTGTGTGTTTGCTTACCTCCCTCCTCCTGAGAAAAACACTCCACGTAATAAGAAATGGCACAGGTCTTGGATGCTTTTTATTCCCAGCTAAACGAGATGGAAAAACCATTACAGCTGGACTGTGAGTCCACTCCGGCTGGAAAGGTGCGGACTTGTCTTCCAAGTCCATTGCCGAGAGAGAGGTTGGATTAGACTCATCTGTCGACGCTCTGTTCCTGCCCATGCCACCAGCTTTGAGTTTGTGCTCCCTTGGGCCTATCCAGATGCGAGCGTATTGCTGGTACGTGTCTCCTCTCTTTTACAGCTTGTCTCCAGCATCAGAGCTGTGAAATGTGTGTGACCTCGGAGCTGACCTTCAACTGCAGCTGGTGTCATGTCCTGCAGAGGTAGCTTGGATGCGTTTCCTTCCCCCTCTTCTCTTGCTAGTGTTTCTAGCGCTGGGAGAGCAAGCGCACCTTCAGGTTAAGCTTCACTGACACCTGGTATCAGTGCCATCATTTTTTAAGTTCTTTTTTCTGCTGGGGGGATGCTAGTGCCGTCCCATAGCCCGTGGGTAGGCGATGGTCTGATCTCAGGTTACAAGCAAGGAGAGATTTTTGAGACTGGATATCTTAGTCCTAACGTTTTGATGCGGAAGCTAGAGCAAGTTGAGACTAGAAGCAAGACTCACATTTTTGTGAGTGAGTGAGATTAGACGTGGTGGAAACGTCCTCGTTTGGGCTGTGATTGCAGACAAGAGGAGTGAAGGGCAAGGAGGTTGGGATGTGCTGTTCAGTCTGAAGGAGAGCAGGTAGTTCACAGAGCCTGAACTGCTCCTCAATCCCTCGGCCGTGCGGGACAGGCCCTTTCCGTTAGGGACAAGACACAGTAAAGGCCGGGGGGGGGATTGCTGAGCTGTTGGGGGTAAACGGAGAATTTGGGGAGGCCCAGAGTGGAAGTCTGGTCTCTCTCCTCCTTCAGCTCGAGAGTGACAAGGAGCATGTGAGAGTTTAATGAGTTTTTTTTTTTTTTTTTTCTGAAATATTTATTTGGAGCTAGTGGCAGGGGAGAGGACCCAATAACACAGATCCTCACAGGCAGCGCAGCAGCATCGCTGCTCTGGAAACGCCCAGCTCCCCGTGACCCCCTTCCCCGGCAGCCCCCGCAAAGGGACCGTGCCTCCCTGGCTCACCAGGGCACAGCTCGCGGGGCACCTACATTCCTCCTTTCTGCATCACTTCTCTGTCACTGCTCAAGACTTAGGCTCTTGTCTTACATGCAACAATTTCAGCAAGGCCTCAGCAAGCATGTCCATGGCAGCTGGAGCAGAGAGAGATCCTGAGACATCAGCAAAGCTACCATATAAATCAGCATTGATTCATTGCCTCTCAGTGGGCTGGGGTTGGAGTATAACCAGAGCCAGGGGAGCATCATTTTTCAGTGACAGTTGCTCAGCTGGTGGCTTCAGATGAGAGAATATTATGTTCTCGCAGCTGAGAGAGATGTGTGAAGCCAGATGTGGCTTTGGTAGCAAAACCAAGCCCAGGATACAGTGTATCGGTCTGGATCTTGTTTGGTCTGAAACCCAGGTGTTCAAGAGCGTCCTGATTCTGCTTATTTCAAATTCATAGCATAGGCAAGCCCAGTCTTCCAGATTTGAAGTCACAGCTGTTTATATTTGCACTTATCACTTATACTATGGTTCCTTCTGGATGGTTTGGCTGAAATACATGCTTCCCGCAGCCATAACTGCATATAGGCAGCTCGCTCCTGAAGAATGTGGACTACAAATACAAATGGCAAGCATTTTACACACTGGGGAAACTGCAGGCTAGAGTTATCAGGAGCAGCTGAGCAAGTCTACCACTATCTTGCTGGCTTTCAACTAGGCTGGTTTTGCAAAGCCAACGAGATTTTTCCAAGGATGCTGGTAGGGTGGCTTCCAGGGTTTGATCTCATATCCTGAGTCCAGCTCAGTGATTTAACCCCAGAGTTTCCTTTTAGCTTGCTTTTAGCAGTATAGTTTGCATTGTTGCTTCTGCTGAGCCCCTGCTTGTTACAGGACCTCTACTTCAACACAAAAGAGCTCAGTGACTCAGCAGGACCTGAAGTTCTTGTGGCTTCACCTCTTTTATTGGCTGGTAGTTGGGTAAATTGCTGCTTGTATGAGCTGAACCCCTGATTCATCTTTTGGTAGTCCCCAGAGGCTCTGCAAAGGTCAGAGTTTTGTTTCATTCCCTCTATTTTTGCAGAGAATTCTCTAGTTGGTGTTTTCTTGATGCCGTTTGTAATTTCTTTAATGTTGCTTTTCCTGTGCAGATGTTGCTGGAAAAAAAACTCACAGAGATCGTGGCCTTGCTCTGGCATAGAGTCCAGAGAATGGAAATTCAAACTTGGTCTATATATTTTTCCTATTTCTCTGTGTCTCTGTTTCCCTTGGAGAAGCAGTGTTGACCCTTTTCCTCCTCTGTAAAGAGGAACATTTGGGTCCTTCCAGCACAGCTGTATTGGAAACTCCATGTCTTTGGAGACCAGCTTGTGTGTAATCTTTCCAGCCCTCTGTTATTTGTTTGTCTAAGTGTCTATACATAGTGCCCATTGGAGCAGTATGTAGGATTCACAGGCAGCTTAGAAATCATTGTTAGCAATGACCCCCACGTAGAGTGGTCAAATGAGCGGTGTTGTTCACTCCCCGATTGCTTTGCTTGCTGTGTCTAGCAGGAATTTATCTGCCACAGATTAATGTCATTTGTCTCTGCAGATGTTCCAGTGGGTTTGACCGGTACCGTGAGGAGTGGCTGTCTTACGGCTGTGGCCAGAAGGTAAGATGGAGTGAAGGTTCCCTTAGGCTGACAGGATAACAACGTGATGTGGCTTTTGCTCACCAGTAATGGTATTTATGATGTATTCTTATGAAGCAACTTTTACAATGAGACATTTAGCTACAAGTGAAAAATATAATCAAAAGAGTTTTAGTTTCCAGTTTGTTTTGGCTGCTTGAAGGACGGTAAGTCATTTTGGATGTCCTGTACAGAGGCTGCTAAGAATGATGCTGAACTAAAGAAAAGATGGTGGCTGTATCCCAAGTCAAAAAAAAATCACTCAGCTCCACTTGGCCTGAGCTGCTCTGGAACAGATTGAGTTTAGGGAGGGAGTAAAGGGAGATATTCCTTTAGATAACCCTTTCCCACTACAGCAGAACCACAGATACGCTTAGTAGAGGATATCTCCCCCCTGCTGTATTGGAACAGACAGAAGAAGATGGTCCCTCTAATCTGGTGTTACATGTCCTTGCCCTGCTGGTCTTGCTTCTCTGCTGGTGGATGTTCAGTAAAGGTGCAGAGACCTCTGTAAGTTAACTAATGGTGCAATCTGCGTCCATTGGGATATTTTTTTCCTCCCCTCACCTTCTGAACCATGACTATTATTCATGCTGAAGTATGAAGAAATTAGCCCTTGTGATTTTTTGTCCTTGTTAGTGCAACTGTCTCTGTATTGGATGAACTAGTTTCTTTGTCTCAGAAAGATCAGCTTTAATGGAACATCTGTTTCTGCTTTGTTTTTTGTGTTTTTTTCCCCCCACTGAAGACTCAGCTTTGTTCCATGTTTACCAAGAGGGCTGAGGGAGGGAAAAGGAAGTCACGGGACCTACACCAAGGTCATGCAAGAAAGTCAGAATGTAGAACCTTGCCAGATCACGGCCATTTGCCCTAACTCAGTGGTTCCCAAAGTCTTCCACCCATTTTTCCACTGCTAGATGACCCCTGCCACTTCTCCTAGCACATCTGGACCATGTTCCTTGCTTCCCCCTTCCCCTGTTGGAACCCCAAGGGCTCAGCAGCCCGAGGCTTGGGAATCGCGGGTCTAACTTTTCGCTCTCTAGCACTCTTGATTGAGGATTGCTAGGAACAATGGCCATTTTTCATTTTTCTTTTCAGTCAGATGAGAAGACATGCGAGGATTTAGCAGAAGATGACCACTACTCGGCACCGCCTGACAGCTCTTTCTCACCGTTTGATGAGGATGTCACCACCTCCACTTCCTCACTTTTCATCGACAGCCTCACTACAGAAGGTACTGGCAGATGGGGTGAACAGCTGTGGCAGGGACACCCCCTCCTCAACACTTACCCCTGGAGAGGTCTTTCACTCTGATGCCTAATGAAGCCAATTAATATCCAAGTAAACACAGTAACATTCCTGGCTACCCAGTCATTGAAGCACAAGGGCAGGGTGGACACAGAAGACGGTGGAAAGGGGAAGGAATGCTGGAGTAAGAGGTGCGACTCGGAGTGATATGGCAAGTGGGGCAGGTCAAACCCTCAGGTGGGAAGAGTTTTACAGTTGCACTGCAGCCTTTTTATGCATTTATGAAGGCCTAAGGAGATAACAGACCAAAAACAGGTATTCTCCAGCAGATAGACTCCCTAATGCAGTAAGAGAAGTTAATACTGTAACTAGGGGCTCATGTTTTTAACATCCTTGCTGGTGACTCAGGGCTGCCAGTACTGTCCGACTGGCAGTAATACAGCACGGACATGTGATCGTCCTCTGCTTGCGAATGGTGTTCGTTCCAGCATAAGCAAGCTCCAAATAAAGACCGGGTCTCCCTTGAGACACCCATGTTCTAAAGCTTGATAATCTTATTAACACAGGGCTGTCTCCTTAGGTCCTAGCGGCAGGTATCACTTCAATTTTGCTGCTTAATAGTCCCTAACGCAAACTGCTAATTAGAATAAATAGCAAGGAACATTAGTAATTGTCCTTCAGCAATGGGAAGGAGTTGGGCTGGGGGGAGGAATGGAGTGCCTGGCTGACAGAGTTGACTTTGAAAGGAGCAATTAAAGGAAGGGGGAGTATAACACCACCACTGAGATTATTTTTCCAACTCATCGACAATTCTTGGAAGAAGAACAAGAGGCTTTTTGTGACATATTCAAGCATGAAGTTAATTTGTAATCTTGGAAGGAAACAAAACAGCCAGCTGCATCAGGCAATGAACTTTATCTGGAGAAGCACAGCTCAGGAACAAGCAAAGCAAAGGACTGGACCCAGCCCTCTGCATCCTCCCAGACCAGAGCAGCTCACTGGTGCTGCTCGATGGAGATGTTTGGGAATGTGTCTGACTAGCTGGTCGTGTGTCAGCACTACAGCTCGGAAAAGTCTTAGCCAAGCAGTAAAAATTCTGGATCAGGATTTCATCTGGATTCTTAAGGGCTCTGTTGTGGTGAACATCAAGACAGAATGAAGTCTTGTACAATAAATCCTAGTACTTTCAGAATGAGATGAAGAATGGCATTGGGCTTTGCTCCCCCCCCCATGGAAGGCATCTGTGGCTTCCCTTTGATTTATTTGGGATATATGAGCAGTGTATTTCAGCAAATGCCACAGTCTGAACATAGACAGCCACAAGGTTGGGGGCCCATCCGACATTCATTTATTATTCTGCATTGCACAGTGAGCATATTTAACAACTGGTTTCTACAGACATTTGTGCTCCAGGTGCCACTTTTGCGAAGGAAGCCAGAAACTGCTTTCACTATTGCTTTGTTTTCTGGGTGCCCTTCTCTTCCACCAAACTGAGAGGTGAAATTGTCACTGACCATGTAAGTGCTGTGTGAAGAGTCATGTTCTCCCAGAGGCCTCCTGTTATGCAGGAATGAAAGAGGGTGGGAAGAATGGAGACCATCATAGAAGTCTCCTAATTTTTTTTTGCCTGTTTTCTTCTTTCAGATGATACAAAGCTCAATCAGTATGCAGGAGGCGATGGTAAGTCCTTAATCCTCTCTTTGCCTGCTCACGTTCTTCCTAAGTGAGAACATGTTACACTGAAATGAAATGTACTGGGTAGTTGTGATCAGTCAGCAGAGTAGACAGGAGAAACTGAGATTGAAAGGATGTAATCAAGATAAGAATCCTTTTGTCCTTACCCTGATTAATACCATTTCAGGTTGTGAAAAGTGAGACCAATCTGTTTTAGCTTGATGCCGTTTTTCTACTTTTGCCACTTTCTCAGATTTGACAGGTGAACTAAGATGATGCGTTTTGCCTTTCCTATATAATTCTCTTTGCAGTTTTTGCATAGTTGCAGAGTCCTGTTGCTTTTGAATTTCCCCAGCTGTGCCAAAGAGCATCGTAAAAGCCAAATATAAAGTGTCCTTTCCATTAGCCCAGCTCTGTCTTTTCCATCTCTGTTCCAGCAAATCCCTTCTCAATCCAAGTGTGTTAATCAGCCCCAAGGACAGAGAACTGAACTGTTACCATAATGTTCTTCCTAATTTCAGAAAGGGGGGGGGGGGGGGATCTGAGCACTTCCTCCTCTGATGTCAGGTTCCCAAGAACTGCAGTCATATGCAAACCACAAGCCCATCCCTCTTAACTGAGAGCAGCTCACAGAAGTAAAACTGGCTAAACTGGTATACGATCAGTTCCTTTGCAGGCATGGGGCCTTTGAAATCAGTGACCTTCCCAGTCTTAGCCAAATTACTCCCCAAATGGTTGGTAATGTCACTGTTAATATATGCTATATACGCCCTCTGTAGCTCTGTGTGATTGAATATTCATAGCCAAGGAATGAAGGCAAGCTGGAGGACTGTGGGTAAGACATGCTAAGGACACACTCGGCATATGGCTAATGGCTTTCTATCAGAGTGAGCATCCAATATATAAAGAATATAGATGTGGGGAGGGGATGGGGGGGTGGTTACTGGATAGTAGTTGTTTAATCTTCTTTCAAACCAGCTATTGACACCATCTGATGCTGGAGCTCAAACAAGAAATTCAGGGTGAGAACTTGCTTCACATGAATTATTTTTAGGCAGAAAAAAAGAAAGACAGTGACTTGAATTGACAACCTCTGTTTGGGGATGGGGAGGGGAAAGTGCAGAATACTTGCAGAGCATGAGGATTATTGTGAAAGATTTCTTTATGTGCTCCAGGTAAGTCATGCACATATGATATTCAAAGCTTGGTCTAGCAGATCTTTCAGTTTTGGACTGTTACCATGTGAGCTAACAGAAAGCTCACTGGCAGGTCTAGCTCACTTACCCTCCTTTTGAGCCAGCCAATAGTGGGTTAAGTTGCTCAGTCTTTCATGCAATGCTCTAAAGAAAAAAAGCTTTGCTTCTCCTTTCTGTTCTTTGTTTTACTGAGATCTCAGTGATTCCAGCCTTAACAGAAGTCTCTTTTTGCAGGTGTGGGAAGCAGCTTTCCTTCAAAGAAGGCAGGATCCCCGATTCACACAGGTACTATCGTGGGGATCGTTCTGGCTGTGTTGCTCATTGCCGCTATTATCCTTGCTGGAATTTACATCAACAGCCATCCCACCTCAAACGCTGCCTTGTTCTTCATTGAGGTGAGTGGAGAACCTTATCACAGGCCAGTTTTCTCTTCCTCTGCTACCATCAACACAAAGCCATCATCACCAGAAATGAGTGAGATAGCCTCCTACCCTATGCCCAACCTTTTTCTTTCTGATTAATATTAACATGCCCTCTGCAGAGCCTTGGTAATTACTCCTAGGTATTCAGCTAGTGGAGTGCCTTGTCTCAGCACACACATTGGCTTGTGTGGCTGGAGTATGCTGAGCAATGAATACGTTGAGTCATGCACTTAGAGGGGCTGAGCCATGAATAAGGAAGAACCAGATCCACCTCCAGGTGGATTTGCCTTCAGGGAATCCTCACCTTCCAGAGGAGAGCAGGGAGGCTGGGCGTTAGCAACCACCCAGGAACCAACCGTGCGTTTAAAGTTATATTTTTTTTGAAGTCTGAATCCTCTCAGCAAGTTTGATGCAGATGTATTTCAATTAAGCCAGCCACCTTGCTTTGCCTTGGCCTCTGGGGAAACAAAGAAAAGAGAAGGGAACATTGACAGGTTTCAGATCTAAGTTTCTTCTCGTGGTCCTACAGTCACAGCTCATCTCCAACTTGCAGTTGTTGATGATGTTTTAAACCTAATCTCTCTTCCTCCTACACCCACGTTTTATTTTGTACTCCTTCATATGCTCCCTTTCACATATTGCCTTTTCCCCCATACAGTGGTAGACTCTTCCACCTGCTTGCATGAGCAAGCGTACACACAGCCTGGCTGGGGGACTCAGTTGGAGCTATGACATAATTGAAATTGCTGCCTTTTGAATTGCCCAGCTGGATTTTGTTGACTAAAATTGTCAGACTTAACTGATAGATGTTATGCCATCAGCTAATTTGTAAGTGGTGGTGTGAATGCTCTAAATGCAAGATTTTAATTCTCAGAAAGATAGGGGGTCTGACAATCTCCATCTGCTGTTAAAAGCCAAAAGACTGCTTGATACAGCCTCCCGAGGCAGTCAGAAGTGGGCTGAATCCTGGCATAGGAACTGCTGTGGAGGGAGTGAGCAACATGTAGCCCTCAGCCTTTCCTCGTCATTCTCTGGCTTTTTCCTACAGCACTTGTCTTCTCTCCATCTGGCTATTTCAAGAGCCAGGCTTCAGAGAATTGATCTATCTGGCCCCTATCAGTTTAGTACCTGAACAATTCACAATATTTAATGCATCTATCTTCACAGCACCCAACTGAGAAAGTCCCTATTTTGCTGATAGAGACACAGAGAGACGATTTGTATGTGGTCGCACAGGAAGCCTGTGGCAGTCCTTGGCTATTAAGCCAGGCACAGGCCATCCTTGTTCTGAGACTGATGTGAGATTTCACTTACAGTTTCCATTTCCTCTCTGCTCCTTCTTTTAACCTTATTAGTGGGTCAGTTCAGTGAGATTGATGCATTGTAATGCTCTTTATTAATAAAATCACTTCATGCTTAAAAAGTTGAGCTGTCACAAAGACAGCCCTGTTCTTGTTTCAAGACTGAGTTTCAAATTTCCCAGCTGGCACGGAGTGAAAGGCTCTGTCACAGCTTCTGATGGATCTTTGTTTCTGTCCACAGCGAAGGCCACATCACTGGCCTGCCATGAAATTCCGAAATCATACCAACCATGCAACGTACTCTGAGGTGGAGCCAGCCAGCCATGAGAAGGAGGGCTTTGTCGAAGCAGAACAGTGCTGAGCACTTCCTCCCCTGTGTCTTTAATGTCCCATGTCCCGAGCGTTGGAATCTCCTGTTATTCTATTGCAAAGTCTTTCCCCTGTTGGAAAAGAAACGGCAACTAGAGGAAAAAGACCCACTGGAGCATTGAAAAGAATGAGACATGGCAACGCGAGGATGCGACTTGCCTGGATTCCTCACGGGACAGCAGAGCCTGAAGCAAAGGCAGTGAGTTGCGACACCAGATTCTGCCTGCAGTCTAGCACCAAAGCCCTGGATGTGTCAGGAGAAAACAGTGCGGTCACAGTTTTGGTGTGGTTTTGGTGCGGTTTTGGTGTGTGTAGGGGGAGGAGCTGTTTGTTTTTTCTTCTCCTCTGTGTTGACCTCTTCCATCCTTCTCCAAGGGTCTTAACATGGGCAGCTCACAGGAGGGCCAAATCTAGGTACAGGCAAAGCACATAGTTGCCTAAGGCAGCAGGCTCCTTGGGACAGCAAAACAGACCCTGTTTGCTGCACACGCTGCTTATGCCTGCTCTCAGGACTAAGTCGGGCTGGTTGCCTCTGCCTCTCTCCACGGAGAGGCCGGGTAGTTGGGGGGCAGATGCTGTTGGTGGCCACAGGAGCAGTAAGGCGGGTTCTCCAGGGCTCATCTCACCTGTCCCATCCTCCTGCTCCCCGATTCTGTTCTTCGTCTGCTCTCCCCTTTGCCTTCTTTTGGGGCAGGCAACACTTAGTTTTCTCTTCATGGCTGAGAAGACTTGTGCCCTTGTCTTTTCATCCCGCAGTTGTTCTTCCCACACCATGTCTTCAAATCCTCATGCTCCTCTCCTTTCAAGCAAACAGCTTCTACCCCCTACTCAGGAAGAAAGAAAAACCTGATCTATTTTAAGGACAAAGCCCTGCAGAAGATTCGCCTTCAGGTTGTCTGTTAACAAATGGCTTTGATGCACTTTCTGGCATCTAATTAGTTTGCTAAATTACTGACTATGACCCTTACTCTAAAGGAGTCAGAGGGTGAAAAAAATCTTAGATTCCTTCAAACCACATATCTTTTGCACTGCCACTAATCCAGCGGGAACAGAATAAGTTTTAATGAAAGAGGATGGGGATAGAGCACTATCAAAAGCAGTGTTCTCCCAAGGGCTAAATCCTGAAGTAAATTCAAGTTCACTTTTCATGGGAATTTCACATAAATAAAGAATGAAGGCATACATGCCATGGTACAATTAAAAATGTAAAATAATCACTTTGTTAACATCATAGTGTTCAAAGCTCACTAAAGTCAGTGGAAGTTTATTGGTTTTGATTACATCTGTGTTAGACCCCGATCTGGATTTTTATTGATACCATGATTCCAGAATCTGACCCTCATTAAGGACTTCAATGCTAGACCTCTCAGGGTTTTCTGTTCCTTCTCTGCAATCAGAATTAAAGACTAATCTTCAGAAATACTCTATCCTACTTCCACAGATGCTGGCTGGTGCAGGATTGGGTGCTAAACTGAGGAAAGCTTGTATAAAAAAAAGACAATGTCCGAAGTCCAGTGTAAGGTAAAGTTTTCTTTTCCCCACCAAAAAATGGTGTGGGTTGTATGGATTTTTTGTTCCTTTTCTTTTTTTTTCCTTCTTGATCCTCAGTTATTTATTCTGATATCATGTTTGGTACATATTTTATCCACTGGCTGGTTCAGCTGTCACTGAGGGTGATTACTGCCAAAGGCAGGGTCTGTCTAATTAATGTTTTCCTTCTCATCTGCTGAATTTATATAGCCTTTGAAGATAAATATGGATGCTCTGTGGCATTTAGACCCCAGATTATACTTCTTCATACATAGTCACTAGGGAGACTTTTGCTGCATCTTATTATGGCCTTAAGATGCCAAAACACTCAGAGTAAGTCAGATTGAGTTGTGCCAAGTTGTTGTGGCCCACACAGTCTCTCTTTAGAGATACTTTGAAGATAAATTTTATTCCTAAGTAAAGCTTTCAGCTGAAAGATTGTTTTCTCCCTGTTTCCCGCAAGTAGAATGAATTCAAAAGCATAGTCATAGTTTTTGCTTCAGATGTAATCTGCTTTGAAAGGGTTATAAACTGGTAGGGAAATTTCTCTGGATTTAAATGTTTTCAAATAATGGCCTCATTTTTACTATTCTTCTTAACATTAATACCCTGATTTTTTGGGTATTCTTCTTCCCCTCCTACACCCAGAAATATCAGGCAACATCCAACAATTGTGAAATGCTGCAAATTTAAAAGAAAACAGACTTCACCTAGTATGTAATTGAGCTGTATAAATCACTGCTGCATTACTGCAGCCAGAATCTTAGACGAATTCAAAAAAAAAGGACTAGACATTTAGGCAGGGAATAATGGCATCCCAATGCCATAGCACAGAAACAATTGAAGTATATAAAGCACCTGTACTTCAGGGCAGAGGCCAAGGTCTGAGTGCCTGGAGTTGGAAAGACCTTCATTAAAAAAAATTTTTTTAAAGGACAGGCTATTCTGTAGGTGTCTATTAGATGTTTTGTCCACCTTCTACTGAAGGATATGGTATGGGGATATCATCAGGTGGAGTACAACATTAACAGCTCCTATTCATAATCTCTAACAATTTGTGGTAAAGTAGATTAAGAAGTTACTGCCCATAGTGAGTGAGTGAGTGAGTGAGTGAGTGAGTGAGTGTGTGTGTGTGTGTGTGTGTGTGTGTGTGTGTGTGTGTGTGTGTGTCTGTGCACGCGTCCTGAGCTGAAGATTTTCATCTCATAGTCCAGCCAGCATAACCACTGAGTGTTCTGCTCAGGAGCTCCCTCTGCCTAGTCTGGAGAAGCAAGGCACTTCTACGCTGTGTCTCAAGAAGGAGAAAAAAAAATAAAATCTGTCCTACCTTTCAGCATGAGGTCTAGCTCTGGGCACTTGAAGTTCACATCTGGGGAGCTAGCGAGTCACCTGAATTTTCTTTGCACGTGACTTTGTCGTGGAAGAGGGGTCTATTAAATTCCAGAGCACCCAACCGTAATGTTGCTGAGGCCTAGAAAAAAGAGAAAAATATCTTTACCACCAACAATTACTGCTCTAATATTGAAGCAAACAGGCGAGATGAGTCTGGGCTGAGGTATAATGCTGGCTGCACCAATTCAAATGCATCAGGACCAATACTCCTGTCCCATCTGCATAACTCTGTTGACTTCAAGATGCTGGTTAATCTTGCTAGTCTTGAGTGCCAAAGCACAAACACAACTCTGACCTAAAAGGGTTTTGATTATGCTTTTAATCATGTGGCTCCTGTAGCCATATCCTGACGTTTTACTCTAGATTCAGATGAACTGATCATCTGGGCTTCCTTCAAAACAAACTGCATAGTGTACATGTGTATACTGACCTGCATATTTTATAGCTATAAAATGGGCTGGGGCTGTTAGCTGTGCTCAGTCCATTGCTCAGCTGGTTAAAAGGGGGTACAAAGTGCAAACAACTGCTAACACTCCTCATTTGTCTTTGCAAGCACAGTGCCCTTGCAGTTTGTGGCAACTGCTGAGCATGTTGTTTGGGTGCAAAGGAACTGCCTGTCATCAGGCAGAAAATGACATTGTGGATCTGTTAGTTGGCCATTTGTCTGTGTTCAGCAGTTGTGAATACATAACACAGGGTTTATCAGAGACAAACAAGGGCTTGGTTCTGCTCCTACTAAAGTTGGTGGTTAACCCCTCGCTTTTCTGACATCAGTGGGAGCAGGACCTGGCTCAGAAATACTTTCTCTTAATAACTAAAGGCCTACTTTCCACATACTTGAATTTACAGCACAGTTGGACTATTTGGGGGGGACTAAAGGCACTTTAACTGTCTTTTAATGCAAAGTATTTACTATGGATTATCTGCATGGAACGCAGTGTTAATATTAAAAAAAATCTGCCTTTTTGGACTGCTTTGTTTTCAAAATAAAACATGCAAAGGATTATTAGTCGTGTTATGCAAACTTCTAAGCATGGTGGGAATTATTTTCACCTTGTATGTTTTTAATGACACTATAAAAATACAAGCCATTTAAGGATCTTTTTTTTAAAAGATCCCTTGTGTCCCTTTTCTGTCTCAGTAATAAGACATCATAACAGGAGGGGTTCCCAGGATAGATCTAGGATAAAAACTAACGTAACTGAGGCTTGAATCAAGATTTTAATCTTCTTCTAATTTTATTCTGTTCTTTTCTTTTTTTATTTTTAGATTTTTTGCAGACTTTTTCAGCTTGAACAATAAACTTGGCTTAGTCAGTTTTTTGCCTATAGCCAACTTTAGTGTTTTGATCTCTGCACTAGTATCAAATCATTTCATACATGTAAATCACTTTAAAGGTAGTTATTGGAGACCTCTAGGTATCTTTCCCTGCTTTAGGCTTCCTCTCCTATTGTACACTGAAAGTATGAACAAATCGGCATGAGGAAGTACTGAAAGGAGGTTATAAACTGTAGAAAAAGGCCAGTCCTGCAATCTACTATAGAAAGCAGTAGAGAAAGTCCAGGGGGAGCTTTGATGAAACTGTGTCCATGCGTACTACACCTTGAACAGCTGATAAGAACATAGCCAGAACAAGGGCTTACTGTTAACCACTTGGATGCACTTACCTTGCAAACTGCAGTATCATGTAGAAGCACAGAAATTGGGGTAATTTAATCCTGCTTCACATCACCTAAAAGAGATAAATATGAGCCCTATTAGAGACGTATAACCCGAGATCCAAGGGTGTTCACAGAAGTAGGACAGAGCTGTAGTTAAGACGCTAGGCTGTGATTCAGGAGATGCAAGGTGGTGGGAGTCACTGAAGCTCCTGGTATCTCAGCTCCTCATCTCTAATATGTGAACAGGAAACACTGTTTTGCCTGCGGCTGTTTAGACTGTAAGCTCCTTGGCCTGGGGCTATTTCGTAGCATATACATGTACTGTTCCTAGCCTTCCTTGTGCTTAAGGAGCTAAATGCATAATTTTCTAAGCAACTTTGCCCATGCTGCCTTGCAGAAGCGAGTGTCGCCATTTGTGTACCTCCTTCTTTCATTGGCTAAGACCATGCTGTAGTATTGGAAACAGAAGTAATATATTTGCCTCTCATCTTTCCTTTCCCTCCCCCTGCCCCCCCAAGCAGCCTGTCTCTTTATGCCCCCTTCCCGAGGAGTTCGTCCCAGGCTGGGAGGAATTGTGCTAACACAATACAGACAGTTATAAACAAATTTAAACACAGTAGAAGAATTCTACTTACCCAAAGCCTTGTTCCCATTATTTCTCTGAGCAGAAAAGCAACAGGTTACTGCCAGCCACAGCTGTGGAATAAACCATACTTGGCCTTGTTTCTGATTTTGACTTTTCTATTTTATATAAATATATATATATATATATTTTAGGCAATAATATTCATTCTTTTCCATACTGAGCAAATACTTTATAACATACAAATAAGCAAAGATGTAAAAAGCCATCTCTCTTGAACAAATAGTTTTCATACTAAGTCTCATCCCAGAAAAAGGGACTCATAATTAAATACATTAGCCATTATGCATATAAACAAGAGCTTGTATAGTAGAAATGCAGCTGCAACCTCAGGTACAGCAGCATGCTGAACTATAATTAATGGTACTGAAAGCAAGTAAGGAGCAGATTGCTACAAAAGGCCTGTGGCTGGTGGAATAAAATCCCAAATAGATGCACAGCTCTGAATCTGCCATTTTTAACAACTGCTGTAGAATGAGGTATGGTTACAACAGGGAACAGGGCATTAGGGCTCCTGAAGTCCCTCCTTACTTGGTTGTATATTAAATTTCTTTATGCATCCTCACAAACAAATTGTAATTTGCTAATATTTGTAAAATACTTGCAGATGCTTGGGCGAGAGGTGTTTTCAAGGGGAATAATATTACTTGCTTCGGTGACTGCAAGGCTCATACATGCGTTCATCTCAGAAGCCAGTTGTTTCATCCCCTACCCATCACTAAAGGAATTTAGGAGTCCTCTCCAGTCAACTTTACAGATCAGAAAAGGCTGTTTCTGTGCTCAACCTGGCTGACTAGAATACATAAAGATTTCACTCACCGCCGTGGGGAGGGGAAGCAGCACTTGCACAAAGCAGAGCACATACAAATCATTAAACAGGTTTGAGGGAAACCACTAATCTGATTTTTATGTTTCTTTTTTTAATAGTCTTCGCGAGACAATTTTATTTGCATAAAATACATTTCCTTCTACTGGCCCATGAATATGAGAAACAGGTTTTTTTGGTTTTGCTTTTTTTTTTTTTTTTTTTTGCTTCAGCAAAGGGAAATGTATTCACAGACAGACACCTCTAGCTGTGGCACAGCAGCTCTTTCCCAGGGGATGCTCCCCACCTCTCCCAGGAGGCTGCATCTGCCCAGCTGCCCCCAGGGCTCCCAGAGGAGCAAACTCCTGCCCTCCCTGCCCGTACGCACAGCATCTGAACTGGCCACGTACTTTCCAGGACAAAACTCAAAAAAGGAGCCTGCAGCAAGGCCTGCTGGTATTTCAGGCACATAGTTAAATAGAAAACTTACAGCACAACTCTTTCCATCGCTCAATCTGACTGAACTACAAAATTACAAATGCGCAGTCTATCCTAGAAATCACGGGGATGAGGCCATCGCACCCGCAGGCAGGGGTCTGCCTTGGCCCCCGCGGACGCGCTGGCTGCACCGCAGCCTGGCACGCTCTCGCCTGCCGGCTTTCAAGCGGCTCCGGCCATGTTTCTGCCACTGCGAGGAGCTATCTTAAGCTTCTTGCTACCCTTCCAAATGGCACACAGGGAAAGATTAGAGGGTGGCATCCTGTAGCGTGGTAATTATCAGCACATCTTCCAGACAGGCTTGACGAAGAGGCTGAATCTCAGGAAGCGGCAAACACCTGCACGTTTCTGTTCAGCCCTCGAGAGAGGATCACTGCAATAACCTGCCTCTTCTCCCACATTCTTCTCATTACAAAAGGGTGAGGAAGAACATGTGAGCCCATTTCACATACTGAAAAATTTCCAAAGGCTGGGTTTTATGGTTCTTTTCTTTTCGCTTTTACACATCAGATCCTGATTGTTTTGCAAGTAGGTCAGAGTAGGCAACAGATTTTCCTTTATCACAGGAAAACTGACCTAAATGTTGTTGGTCCCCTCCTCAATTTGAACTAAAAGTCATAAAAACCGACAGGTGGTTTTGTTACTTTTTTTAAAACCTGACAAAATCTTCAACATGTGCTGGCAGAATCTATGTTGCCCTTTTCCTCTGCACAAAATACACAGCTAAATAAAAATGCAGGGTTGCTTGATAAAAAAAGGAAAGCCTTTTATATTTGTTTTCTTTTTTAAGTACTGAAAAGAATACATTTGCTATTCTTTTAGGAATAATAATGGGTTTCATGCTCTGTGACAAGCTGCACGCTAATACCTGCTGGCTCCTGGTTCCTGCTGCTGAGGGTAAGTTCAATGACTCCACTTAGCTGTAGAAGGATTTTTGACTCCATCAGCCCACAGACCTACAGAATAATAAGAAAACCCACAGTGAGACTCTCAGCTCCTTCACCCTTTTCTCCACTGTTGGCTGAAGGAGGTGGGCATAACTTGATGGGCCCAACAGTCCACAGAAGAATGAAAATACATTTACAGCTCCTGCTATTGGCAAAAGAAGTATGTGATGCTCTGGAGGTTCCTGATAGAACCAGTAAAGAAGCATGAATCTGCATTTGAACTGCCAAGAAACAGCCTGTGCCACAAGCTTTGGCACTAAAGAGTAAGAAGGAAGCTTGAAAGTCAAGTTAATGTCTTTAGCATTTATGACATCCCTTGTCACTGCACTTCTTTGATATTTCAATGCCTCTGCTGCAGGCCAGACTTCCCCCTCTCCATACAGATAACCTCTTTGACCTCTGTGGAGTTGCTCTCAACTTCGAGAACTTCCATCTGATTCTGTGTGAACTTGAGTCTCTAATGAATCAGGAACCTTTTATCAAGCAGATGTGAGACAGGCCAGTATGAGTGGAGGAGATGTTAAGAAAGCACATGATAATTTATCTTCCTAGTATTAGGTGTTCCTAATCCAAAAATCCTTCAGGAATTCAGCTTTTTCTAAACCTCTACGAAATAGAAATGACACTTTTAAACAAGATCATTGTGTTTGCATTTGAGGGACTTGGTGTTTTCCAGTAACAATGTAAATCACAAAGTGGGCTGGCTTCCCATAAACCTACATGCACACTTCCCCCCTCCAGTGCAAAAAAATACTTCAGCAGTGATTATTCTATTTCTACTGCATCTTTCATCCAGAAAGACACCAGATTCTTGCAAAAGTAACATTTGTAAGGTACCACCCTACTGCTGCTCAGTGAAATGCATCAAATGCTGGTGTGGAACACAGCAGTGCTTAATTGTGCAAAGAAACATTAGACCATAATTTAACATACGAGCAAAGAGAAATTGCAAGTGAAGAGGAGATTCAGATACGCAAAATGTAATGTTCCAAACTGAAGTATGATAAGGAGCTTAGGGATTCACCATCCTATTTTGGAAAAAGATTCTCTACTCTCTTTAACAGTCAGTAGACATGCTCTTGCTTTTACATTTTTAAAGAAAGCACGAGTGAACAAGCCTCCCAGCACTGTGCTACAACATCGAATCTGTGTGAAGTTTCTGAAACACCACCTAGACTCCTGACCAGAACAAAAGCAAAGACTGCTCTTGGCTGATCCCCTCTTGGTTTCTTACAGAGCTACATGAACTCTTACGATGAAGACAAAATCGGAAAGGTTCAGTTATTTATTGTGGTCAAATCTCCATGCTTTGACATAAGGAGAAGCCCAAAACCCACTGCCATTTCCTGAATCACCTGCAAACTTCCCTGTGGAAACAAGGTTTTTCTTGGTGTTTGTTCAAAGGAGTAATAAGGCCTACCAACATACTTAGCCTGAGAAAACGGTAAGATCATAAAGCAGAGAGGTATTGGCTGCAGTAACTTCCTATCCCTTATGAAGCTTCCCATGGCTCAAGTGGGTAATTATCTCCATGTTGTGCTGACAGGTTCCCATCTGTTTAGGGCTGAGCATTGCATCTTAAAAAGAACCAGAAAGGAAGAGCACCAGTTACACTCTGACAGGTTTGCTCAGCTCTTCAGAAAACCAGAGGAATTTGATTTGAGATGCTAATGAATTCTTAGTAATCCACTTCTTTTTTTGTGTTGGTATCTATTTCTCTGTGAAACTGGAAGATGGAGAGAAACTGAAGACAGGAAAAATATAAGGAATATTTCTAAGGAAGGAGCACAGACTGGAAAACCTAGATGCCAGATCCTCAACTGGTATTTAGGAACTGCAGAGGAATAACTCTAACGTGAGGTAAACCTGGAACATCTGATGAAGGAGGAACAACATACACAGGGCACAAACCAGTATCGCCTTTGCATTTATTTTATCCACCCTCTTCCTTGCCTTATCTCTTTCTATCTTACATTTCCTCCATCAAAATACTCAGTACCATAGCTGGAGGCAGGAAGCAAGAGTTAGGACTCTGGATTTTGCCTCCAGCTTTGTTGTGTATCTTCCAAGCAACCCTGAAGAAGTCACTTAGCTCTCTCTGCTTCAGTTTTGAATAAGGCTTATCTGCTTCACAGGGCATGTTATAAAGCTCTGTGATTTAATGTATACACAATGTTTTAAGATCCTTCGTTGAAATGCACCATAGAAGGACAGGGTATTATTAATTGGTCTCAACGGTGATCACTTTCTGAAATGAGGTGAGAGAGGCAAGGAAGAGATGACAAGTCCTGACATTAAATCTGCTTCTGCTTGCCTTCCTCACTCGCCCTGAACTAAGACGCTTAAGATACAAAGAGGAACAAGGACATCTGCAAACTCCATGTATTGGTGAAGATCCCTGCCATAATTTCCTGAACTCCTAAGTTTCAGTAGGATGCAACTTTGTTTTGATACTGCAGTGAGGACACAGGTGCAGCACCACAGAACTGCAATGAGGATCAGTACAGTCAGGGTTAATCTCAATACATGCCTGTACTGAAGGATCAAGTGATCACTCGATCTTTTCTCTGTTACCTATTTTGTGTTAAATTTTCAATTATCTTCTTTTTAATTCCTCCAGCTGTATCTCATCCATATTGCCGTGTTCTGCTGTAACAAAACAACAGGCAAATTGTACTTTGGATTATCAAAATTCTGATCACCTTCTCAGCGGATCATACCATTTCAGAGGTCTGGGCCAGGACCTTGGTCACATGTGTTCTTGCCCTCTCTTAGACCCGTACCATTTGTCAGCCCTCTAACACACTGCCAGCAGCCCTTAAATAGAAATGCAAACCAAAGAGAACATGGTGATTTTATCCCGAGAATTCATTAAGGAGGATGATACAAAACTGTGCCTTAATTCTCTCCATATCCTAGCACAATGCATAGCAGAACTAGTGCTGGATGAGTCAACAATCTCCCACTAATTGTACACTTTTATCATTTTGTAACAAGCCTTAAACTGCTCTCTGCAAGTATAAACGAAAGGCTACATCTAAGCTGCTTAATAACGTCTCAGAGTTTCATTGAAACCTCGGGAGGGAATAAACATTTGGCAAATGTGGAAAAAATCTGATTTAAACAGAGCAAGTACTGAAGAAATTTTACTGCCTAAGACTGCATATAAAGTGACATGAAATTTAGCATGCATTATGTCTTTCTTATGTGGTTTATTATTATTAATTCCATTTTGTAACATTTATAGTGCACTAGATGCTGTTCTTATTAGTGGTGGTCCTAGTGGTGCAAATTTTCCACTATTCTCTTTTGACTCCCACCACATTTGCTGTTCTTCTAGTGCCCCAGCTCACACTCAAGAAACCACAAAAGAATCTCAGCTTTCTGGCTGTCTATTACTCAATAGCTTTCTAGTTATTTAGGAGGCTTCTAGCTCTAGAGGTTGTAGGGAATATTTGAAAAAGGCAAACAGAGCACCATAAAGAAGCAATATATATGGCAAGTTTGGGGAGGCTGAACACATTGGCATGGCAGTATTGAGACACACCTTCTGCCCCAAAAGAGTTCGTAGTCTAAAAAGTAATAAGGCTTGCTTGAGAAGGGTGAAGGGAAGCAAAAGACAATCATTCCCTTGCAAAAATAGATGTTTGCCTTACGTAATCTGCCCAGGCATCGCCGACTGCAGAGCCATTTCATGAGGGTTGCAATGGATCTCCAGTGGCTTCTCCAGGTCCCTGCCCTGAAGCACAGAAGCCTTCCTTGCTTTCTGTTAAGGAATCCCTAACTGACCAACAAGTCTTACTTCCTATTTGCATTTATTCCTATAGTTTAATATATTTGCTGCCATTATTCCAGCGTTCTACCATGTTTTTCCCCTAAATTATGCATGCATACTGACTTAACATTTCTGAAAACTGTGCTGTTTTAGGAGCTCTGAAGATTTAGCTCTTGCCTACACTGCCATTGCAGAGGAATTTAATGACATGCTTAAACATGGTTTCAGTGCATTTACAACTACCTCATAGCTTCCCGTGAGTTTTAGATGCCTAACGTGCTTGGGGTCTTTTGAAAATCTCTGGAGCAACTCTCTGCCTTCTAAATTCTAGGTATTCGAAAAGATGACTCCATCAACATCCTGCTCTTCTTATTTAAATTTTGCCACTGTTGCTATCATTGGCAGTATGGCTATACAGTAGCAGAGCAGTAGAGAGACAACTGATATTTTTACCAGAGAGTTATGTAACTTTGCTCACACATACAGTGTAGGCAGGACAAGATAAATTAGGTACACAACACAAGACCACTCATGCATAGATTAAACATTTAGCACTCTCATAGAATCAGCACCATAGTTAATAACAACTCAATTGTATTTTTACCTCATTAGCTTTCATCCTGTCATCTCGAAACAATTTACAAACATTGACTAGGATTACAGTACCTCGAAGGGAGAAGACACCCTGTGACTCATTCAGCCAATTTAAAACAAACACAAGCAAATACTTTTTCCACACAACATATAATTAAATTGCAGAACTCAGTGTCACTGCTGTTATCATTAATTACGCCAGTCATAAAGTAGTTAGACATGTTTATGCAGGTTAGGTCCACCAGCGCATGTTAAACGTGAGAGTCTGGACGTAGTCTCTGCCTCAGGAAGCCCTTAAAGCCCTGACTGCCGGGCCCCAGGAAGCTACGCCAGGACAAGGATTCTCCGTACATGCCCCATTTTACTACTCTCTTTCGCTAAGCAGTGGTTTGTGGTCACTGCTGGAAACACTGATAGTGGCATAAATTAATATTTGGTCTGGGCAAGTATATCAGTTTAAAATGTTTGTTCTGCCATTGCTGAACCAGAGCTCTGTGTGATGGAAGACAGCTGTGCAAAACACCAAAACATTAGAGAGGAAGCAGACAATGACACTTTACTGTTGGTGATTAAAATGCTGAAAGGGTTTACAGAGGCAGAATGCAACTGCATCGAGTGATGTTTAGTCAGGCACTGCCGGCGATCTCACGGTTGGGAAAAGAAGCAGGGACAGCGTAAGTGTTTCGGCAGTTACCGAGGTGGTGCTGCCCTGCATAAGAACATCCCATTGCTGAGTAAGACCGCTGAATTTGACAAGTGGAAAAGGTTCATCTGTAGAAATCATTGGTTGCTCCCAATCTTTACCTTCCTCAGGATCCCTTCTACCATTAAGCACCAGTGTTTCCCAAAAGAAAGCCTGCACTGTATCACAAGAGCCCAATACATTTTTAATATTATCTGAATCTCCATTAAGAACATTTGAAGATCATAGCATGTATCTCAAAGTCCTTAACACAGAGACTTTTAGGAAGAATTAAATCCCTTAAATATAATATTTGCTTTTAGTAGTGTAAGCTGTCAGAGTAGGCTCGACTGCAGAGTCAGACTATGCTGAAATGCCACGAGGGGGGCACATTAGTTTTGCACACTTGTCTGGTTTACCTTTGCAGCAAAAATACTGCAATCATGGTTATAGCATCATGGCATTCTCACTGCCATTAATTTAATCTGCAGTTATCACATGATGCTACATTATTATATTTGATTTTTATTTTGTTTCTATTTCATTTTCACTAAGAAAAGTTCTTCCTTCAACAAAGTTCCCAGAAAAAAAAACTTGGACAAAAAAGCCTACTGGGGAAAATCCTTTAAAACCAGCTGCAGCTCTCTACTGCCATCATATGGGAAAACTGCCTTAGGAGCAACAAGAAGTTAATCCTACCCAAGGGATTCAATCCCTATCCCCAAGAGAACTAGTTACAGTCAGCTGCTTCAGAAGTGGAATTTGTGAAAGAAATAACGTTATTTAAAAAACTAGTTTATTAGTGAATATGAACCGTTTACTACTCTAACGAAGAATGGCAGCTTGTTTTTCCTGAAATCATTCAGCATCATGCAGCAGTATGTGCCTGTTTTACAGCATAATGTAATGCAGTATAATGACTGCATGGCCATTTGTAACTGCTGGTTGTAGCACAGCCTCCACTAACAACGTTTGTGGCTGGTATTGTGCCATATTTTTGTTTTACAGCACTACAGCATTGCTCTGAGACATATGTTATGGCACACAAGCGTAGTGTTGTGACATCTCCCTGCTGCAGCATAATTAATTTGCATTCAGGCTCCATGGTCCCGTGTAACAAGACTGTCCCTCAGCATCATGTTGCAAGAACCTCGCAGAGCAGCACAGTGAACTTCTGCTCCGTCATTTGCAAATGCTGGTGCCCAGCCCCTTTGCCTGGAGCCACGTTTTCCCTCCGCAGCTTAAAGGCTGGGTTTTGACACAATGGCCTGCTCCCAAGCAGGAACAATTTTGCACAACATCGGTGTTGCACAGGCCCGTGACAGGCCAAGATGTTGTAATGACACAATGTATAGAGAAGACCTAGTGCTTGGCGGGTGACCTGACACTTGCACCGTGGCGTGACACTCCTTGTGGCACCCGACACCATGACGGGACTAACCCAGACCGGCGAGGGCCCCACAATGCCTCACACTCCCGCAGCGCCAGCACTCCCCTGACAAGGGGCCGCCTCAGGGGGCCATGGAGACCTTGCCCCCGGCAAGAGGGTGCCAAACAGCCACCGCTGCAGCCCGCCCCGTGCTGCCACGCCAACCGGGCGCCCTGTGGCAGGGAGCTGCGCCGCCATGGCGCCGGGCCCAACAGCCACCTCCCTCCCCTTCCGCGCGGGAGCCTCGCTCTGAAATGGAGGCCCAACGGACGCCTCCTCATTAATTATTCATGAGGGGGCGGGGCTAGTCGAAGAAAGCGCCGTCTCTCCACTGGGGGCGGGACCACGCGGGGCGGACGTTGCACAGAGGGGCGTGTCCTTAATAAATATTCAAAAGAGGGGCGTGGCCAACTGGGCGGGAAAGGCGTGCCTCGAGACCCTCGCTTCCCGCCCCTCCCCCTCGGCGCTGAAAGGGGCGGGAGGAGGAAAAGGCGGGAAACCCGAGGTGGTGGAAAATAATTATTACAAATAAATTGGCACAACCTCCCGGACAGGTGGGGAGGGGGAATTATCAGCTTCACTAAAATAAAATGTTTCCGTTGGCTATGTTAATTTCTTCCCCCCGAGAACGTATACTGCTACTTTTACTACCACCACTATCAGCCCCATTGATAATCACCACCGTGGAATTGTGTTTACTCTAGATTTATTTACAAATATTTCTGCTTCAGTGAAAACATACACACACCTGTGTGCCTGTGTGTATGTATCTGTTTACATAACTATGCCCAGACCCTCCCTTTAAGCCAAATACAATAGATAAGAGAAATCTGACTGAAATATATAAGTTAAAAATTAGTTACAGCTAATTTATGTCTTTTTTTTTTCTTTTAAAGGGACGTACAGCATGGTTCTCCCTGGAGACAGCAAGGTCTGTTCGCCCCCATTCCTGCCCCTGCTGCCTCCATTCCTCCTGCCCTCTCCCCTCAGAGGCAGCCTGGCTGTGCCCAGGCTGGGGCTTGTTTGCAGGGAAGGAATTTCCGTGAGGTAAAAAGGCGCTTAAAAAGTGTTTTCTGTGAGTAGGTATTGACTGTGAGACGTTCGCTATCAACCGAATGTAGATATGGAGCTATCGGTTGGGCCCAAATGGGGAGAGGGGCCACAGAAAGCTGATTAAAGCGGGTCTTGTCCCTTAGCCTAAAGATCAGTCATAACCAGGCTGGTCTCAGCCCAAAATCCGAACTGTGCCCAGCAGGTTGTGAAGGCAACTCGCTAGGCTTCATCTGGCAGAGTCAGCAAACAGGCAGGGACGCCAAATCTGACCTGAAAATGCAGCGAAAAGGCCAAACGCAGCCTGCCCTGTCACCCGTGGTGCTCTGAGGCGCGAGCGCGCCCCGGGCCGCGGCAGAGGCGGACGTCGGCCTTTCTGCCCACACACGGCGGGACAGCTCCAGCCTGCCTCCCCTGTTCACTGTTATTCATCGATTTACATGTTTATGGGATTAATCTGCACGATGTAAAGTCATTAGCATAAATAAGAATATGCTTTTTCTAAGTTGCCCGTGTAGGCTGTGGGGTGACAAGCACTAACATCCTCTGTGGCTGTGCTCCGTGCTCAAAGGTTTGTCACCCCTCTCTCGAGTGCTTACCCTTTCACACGTATTAACAAAGAAAAAGAGAAAATTCTGGTTGAATTAAGGTTTGGAGTCACTTGTTTTGTGTTATTTGCGACCAGACAGGGAAACGGAAATGTTCCAAGCCGGTCGTTAAGGTAAACAACCATTTGTAATGAATGTTTGTCAAAATGCTAACGCACGCTCAGAAAAATACTGATCAGGACAAAAGCGCATTCATTATAAAGAATTTACCAGCTGTTTAAAGACATATTAAACATTCTATAGAAGGTTGAAAGTCAATGCCCTCTGCCCTGTAAACAAATTAGCTTCTAATAACAAATAAGATGACTGTTCTTGGTTAGTACAGTGAGTTTAGCTTGTTAAATATTTAACGTTTACCTTTCAATCTTCCAGTCTTGATTAAGCGGTTCTCTAAGCAAGTGGTAGCCCCGCAGCAGATGTTGAGGGCTGGAGGTGCACAGACCATCGCCACGTTCTGGCTCAAATCCCTAAGAAACACGAAACACGTTGAGTCAAAGAGGAAGCAAATGTGAGCTTTCAGTAATGTCTCTAAGCTTTGCCCTATAAAACTTTCTGCATGTGCTCATTCTTATTTACACTAATTTTACCCAGCTCTGCTCTAAATTAAAATAATCATGAATAATCATAATCATTCGACTCCACTTAAGTTGAGAAGAAGCAGACCGGATTTGGCTGAGTACTTCTGAAAATTTCCCATGTGTTGAAATATTTTTTTTCCTCTCTTTATAAAATAACTGCAGACCCAAGGTTAAGATTTTCAAAAACACTCAAAGATGCCATAAAAATGCAGTGGCTTTAGGAGGACTATACTTTAAGGGAAGCTGGGGACGAACAAAAAGTATCGTAGGATTGCAACTTTATTTCTGAAGTACAAATCAGAAAAATGTAAAGGATTTGACCTGTCTTGAACAAATTTTAGTAGTGTGCTGTTTTTAAACACAAATTGAACTGTTTTGTACTTTATATACAAGATAAGGATTATAAATTGTTTTGAATTCACAACTGTGTGTATAAAACTTCCATTGACTTCAGACTGTGCTTTCTTTGCTTTTAAACTTTTCATATAATTACGGCTTTATGGGCAATTCCTTGGTTGTTCTTAAAGATGCTACACCCATTTTCTGTCTCTTGCTTGAGTAGCATAAAAGCCCAATGAAACACTAATTTTAGAAGTAGTTACCTCTGCTCACAAGCCTTGTGAAATGTTAAGCTACCAGCTTCTTTAGCTAGCCAGAGTTATATCATAACTAAATTAAAAATGCTTTCAATAAAGTATAACTTCCTCCCATTCATGAGGTAAACTGCATCCAGCACACAAGCACAAGCCAGCCAACCCCATCTGTAACATCATAATGAAGTGCCCCATATTCTTTTAGTTGTCAGTATAAACAGTACTTCCATTGTGGATGTGGCAATTTTGCTACATTAGGAAAAAGGAATCAGTGGCATATTACAGAGGTCTGGCTTGCATGCTTTAGCTATAAATATAAAGGATGTTTGGAACTTGTTTTCTGTAATTTTTATAAATTTTTAATCTTTGAAACAATGAGATCTATTCTCTGAGCATATTTCCCACTGATGGTAACTGGGATGTTGCACTGCAGGTTGGACAGATTCCAGTTATGTTACTACCAGTGCTGCCAGCTCTTGTAATTATACTGCAATGCTGATTCTTCTTGGTAATTTCCCTGAGCTGAAATCAAGAAATAGTGTGGAAAAATCTCAGTTAAAAAGAAAAAAAATCAGAGCTAGTGAATTATTAACCCTCATTGTTGCTTGACAGCGTGAAGTACACTTATTCTAGAGGCTCAGAAACCAGAAGGCAAATAAAAAGAGCATATTTATTATTCATTTAAAACTCGTTATTTTTCAGGCACTCGTGATTTTGAGAAAGCATGGGTCACTGATTTTTTTTGAGATGGCACTACTGTATCATGTATTTGTATATTTGCACATGTAGACATTATGGAGAATTAAGCCATGTATCATTTTTAATGCTGCAGAAACAAATGGCTTGAACCATCATTATGTTACATTTAATCTTTTTTTGTGTGATATGCAAGCATGCATATAAGTAGTTATCACTCTACATCAATCAAGTAACAAGCATATCATTTCAATAACGTCCTTATTACTTTATCATGTTCTATTGAATAATTCATTTAACAAGGTAAGAGAATGCTATTGGCTACTTTGCTTGTAATATTGAATATACCTCCTCCTGAAGAGTTTCCTTTTACTCAGAACTATCTTCCTAACTTTCTGATATCACACTTTATACCTCAGTGGTTTCACCTTCTTTTCCTCCTCTAAGCTCTCATCTGGATATTTTCTTCTTTCAGACATGGAATTAGAAAATGATTCAGTAAATTACATGTCATATCATTAAATTCAAACTAAAATTTATCCTGTGTATGTGTTAAGATTTTCATTCTCCACTGCTGTGGCTACAATGGAGTTAATACTTTCCTCCTCCAAAAATATCACTTGTTTATTTTCTCTCCAGGATAGATTTACAGGATTAACAGAACGATGACATCCACTGTAAGGACCAGCTACACCTTGATTCCCAACCGCAAATACAGACGCAGTAACCGTCGTTCCAAACAGCACTGCAGCATCTCTGACACAGATTCCCAGTCTCTGTCAACACTTGGATATTTTAAAACACTGCCGTTAGAGATCTTTCAAATGGTATTGGATTATCTCTCAGGTGAGAATCTGAGAAGAATGGTATTACTGTCAGTATATGGAAATTACTGCCAAAATTTTCCATGTAGAAAGAGCCATTTTTATCTAAAATGTTTCACCTTTTTGCTGGTTGAAGACATTGTGACTTATTCTCTGAATTTTCAGCTTGGATGTATGAAGAGCTTCATGATCAAAAAATAAATGCCAATTACAGACCATCCGAAGAGTGCTTTTTGCCTGTTATGTATGAGGAGTATTAGATCTGTACATCTCTAATTATCAGAGTCTGTTGGCAAAAAGAATAGTTAAATTTTATTCATAAACTTATTTCCTTTGAAGTAAGGTATAGTAAAGTTATTGAGTACTGATCAGTACTTTTCTTGCAGTAAAGATTTACAAGTATACTGGGTTTTGCTTTTTCAGTGAAGGATATCAGCATGCTGAGCATGGTGTCGAAAACAGTCAGCAACCGCCTAGTTAATTATATCTCAACCCCATCAGGAAACCGAAGGCTTTTATTGCAAGACTTTCATAACCTTGAGCTACCTGGGAAGAGAGAAGGATCCAGTATATTAGAGCACTACAAGTCTCTAGGTGATCTTTTGGTAACAATTAGAGGAGAACCAAACTCACTTAAAAGGATTCTTCTGTGATATGCCTTGATTGATAATGGTAAAATGTTAAGAATATCGTCCAAATCATTTCTGCAGCTCCCTCTGAAAGTGAAATTCCCTCCCCATGCCAAATAGCCCACTCACATACCATTAACTGGGGGAAAAAATTACCTGAAACGATTCCAAAATTCTAAGTTATAGACAAAACAATGTATGTTCTGCCTCCTCCATATTTATTTTTTCAATATTAAACAGCAAGCAGGGGTTGGACAGAGTAACTGCATTACACAGGAGAGTCATCAGTTCTCTGTATGAGGCGTTTCCAAATTTGGACACCACCACTGGAAACTGTAGCAGAAACCAAGACTCCCAGGCCCCCACATTAGCTAAAGGAATTTGGCTGTTCAGACTGCCTTCGTGTATCGCTCTGGAGTAACTTGCATTCCTCAGTCTGGGAAAGTCAGCTGCAGTACTTAAATCCAGCCTAATTCTAAAATGACCAATAACCATTGCCATCAGAAAGCTTGTCTGATAGTCTGCTCGAGATGTACTGCAGATTACATTCCATTTCTTAGAAAAGTATGCTCATCACAAAAATGTTATCACAGTTGTCACTGATTAGCATTCTCCTTGACAGCCTTGTCTCAGAGTTCAAAGACTGAAATGGGCATGAAGAGTACATTTTCCTCTCACCCTTAGCTTAGGGATGAAGGACAAAGCGAAAATGTCTGTACTCTTGTTGTCTTGGTAATTTGTGTGCTAACCAAACTCTTGCTAGGCGGAAAGATTCACTTTTTCTTTCTTTCACCTGCTCACCTCTCTTCTGGCATAACATAATAGCAATCTAGGTCAAAATAATGTAGTGCCGATCATAATGAAAAGCACTGTACATCCTCATATTAGAAGTTGTTTGCTTTTTAATTTTTGTGCTAATTTGAGTAAGAGATTGATTTTAATTCATTGTATCACTCAGAAATGATGCATTCTTTCTTATGCATCTTGAACACTAATTTTTTTCACTTACCCCCTGTAAACATTCTTCTATCAGAGAAACAAATTAAATTAAATCCTAATTCGATCCATATCAATTTAACCTTACCTAGCCAATTAAAAAAAATGAGCTTATTTGACAGAGAAATAAAATAATGTCAAGGTTAGATGCAGGATGATAAGTAAAGTAATGCGGTTAAAGTTGTTTGGACCAGAGACCTCTTATGGTAAGCAATCCATGTAGGTTTTGAGGTATCTTAAGAATAATTTTACTTTTTGTTTTATTTTAAAAATGAAGCTTGAAACCCTTAAACTGTGTAAAAAAAGTAGAAATTGGTTTGGGCATTGTTATTTAACTATAGCTGTGTGAACTCATCACTATAATAGGGCTAGTAATGAAAACATGACATATTCAAAATATAAAGATCACTGGCAATATCTATCTCATCAGTGGAAGGCTCAAGAGAATGTTTTTGTTAAGAGGTCAGTTGCAATATTAATATTTACTTTACAGCAGGAAAGACTGGACTGAATGGGAAAAATCCATTCCTGTTCAGAGAGCCTGAGCAGGGTCTGTATATCACAGAAGTCTCACAAACTCAGAGGGGTCTGGCTCCAGTCAATCCATAGAGAAATCTTTCAGTACTTGTAATAGGGTCAGAATTTCAGTCATTGTTTAAAATGAACTTGAATTATAGATTATAGCAGTACTGCCCTTCAGCTCAGGGGGTGTTTTACCATACAAAAATAGCAGCAGCATCTTTTGCTCAACCCTTTTTATTGAAAATAATTTTCCCCAGAACTAATGGCTGTATTCTTACTTGCAGCTACACTATTTTAACAGTCTCGGCTATTCTTCAGGGAGTCCTCTCCGAAGTCTAGTCTAATCATTAGAAAATTGACTTGACTGAGCTTTGAATCGTGTCTTAGGCTGATAAATAAATTACGTCTGTCACGTAAGAATGTTAACATACTTCTAAATAAGGAAAGAGTCAATTTAGAACCATAGTAAACATAAAATATTTTTTGACGCTGGAGAAGTTACATGTTCTTTGAGAAACTAACAATTCAAAAAAAATTGCATGCTTTTCTGGGGATTTCTGGATCAATTAACAAACCATACATATTTTACTGTGATAGAAGTTTTTGAAGATCAAACTGTTCAATCCATTACTATCAGTAGTTTAGAAAAAAAAATGCTGCTGCTTAACAAACAGCTGTTCTACAGTATAATGAACTCCAGACTTTGACATCCTAAACACATACCATTTCAGTCTTGTATAGGAAAATAATTTTACCTCCTAGCTATGTTTTACATTAACACAGTTCAGAATATTTTCTTTTTAGAACATGCGGTCAACTTGAAAAAATTTTGGAAGCTCGGCTTTCCATGATGTCAGGGAAAAACACAGAGTTCCCCAGGGTACTGTTAAAAGAGGTGTGACAAGTAACATTTATTTCCAATATTTTTAACAGCTGTAAATCTAAAACCCAATATAGTGATTTTAAAAGGGTTCCAACTGTGACTAATAGGGACTTTAAAACAACACAAAACAACAGTTATGGCATACAAGACTTGCATATGCCCTGACAAGATTTCCTATGTAAAAGGTGTCTACACAAAAGTACACATCCCTGCTACAAAGCACGGCTTACTGTACTACCCATTTTGCCCTTGCAGTAACAGCATTTTCTCACTAGTGTGTGCATGCATGCACACAATGTGTATGCTTAAGGTAATTCAGTAACATACATGCCATGTATGTGTACTCATAGTTGCATATATATTCATTTTATTCACAGGATTGTTGCTTAAAAGATGCACGCTTCTTTTACCTACAAAAGATAGGCTAAAGTATATACACAAGATATTCTCAGAAGTAAGTTCACGTTCCTCTCACTAGTGTTTTGAACTGTCACTTCAACTTACAATGCCATTCTATAAGGCAATTCTGTTAGTGGAATTGTGTCTTTTATTGTCCATTTTCTGGAATTTATTACTGTAGTGTAATGAATTTATTGATTTAAGATCAGTCCATTTTTAATTAAAAAAAAAAAACAAAACACTGATAGCATTTTGAACACAAGGTTGTTCTTCCACTGAGATTTTTTCTGATCAGAAGCTGATTTAAATAGTTCCTACACCCCCTTCTACCACGCCTTAGCAAATATTCCCTCTCCCCCCTAGCTCTTAGTTGTGCTAAGATGTTATTGATAATGCTGCATGATAAATTGCATCATGGAACTGATCAAGGATGAAAATAACTTGGGTAGGAAGGAGCGTTGGAGGCATTTCCTTATATCACTTAACCCAAAACTTTTATTCCCCAGGTATCTCAATTGGGCTTATAAAAGATACTGCTTCTCCTGAAAAATGTTTTCCCCTTATATTCTAGGATCAGAAATTTTCAGCTTTTCTTCAGTTTGAGGACTACTAGAAATTTTGTAGTGGAAGAGCACAACTATCCATAGGAAATTTTTGTGTCCTGAAAATAGGCTTGCTTTTCTCAGTTACCTTTTGCACACCCACTTGAAGCAGCCTATGGACCCCAATTTTAAACTCAGTGCTAAACCATCACATAGGTACTATAACTCATTTCCTTACACAATACGGGAAATGAGTCCTTCTCAATCCCTCTAATCAATATTGATGTACACAAGGAGTATAGTAAATTCTCAAAGGAATTAACTTCTGGTGAGTTAAGATAAGTTACCAGTATTTTGTGCTTGCAGGTTTCCTGTTTTAAATTTAATGGTTGTCCAAGTCCTTTGCATTGTTTAGGATTACAGTGCTATGGGATATTTTTACAGGTACAGTATCCTTCTGAAGAGAAGGCAAGTATCACAAATAAGATAAAATTAAGGTAGTCTTATAATGTAAGCAGTGTTTCAATATCTGGTCTTTCAAAAAGATTTCAAATTAGTATAATTCTCATCCAACTTAATTATTCTTTGAGAAGCAACAAAACCCACTGTTTTTGTAAGATATTTAAAAGTATAACATTGTTTTGAGCCTTGAAAGAAGGTATTTATTTGCTCAGTTCTCTGAATTTCCTTTCTGATTGTTAAGGTTGGTGATCTGACTCCTGATAATTCCTTGGTCTGGATTTTGATTAGCAATTTATTATCTAAGATGACATGGGGAAAGGGGATCATTTTATTACACAGTTTCAGATTCACAAGCCAAGAGCAGTGACTGTTTAGTTGAAAATTAGGTGGATATAAACATCATATGCCAGAAAAATTGTGCTAGCTTGTGGAGGTTTAAGAATAAAAAGAGAAATCAATGTCAAATGAATTAGTTCAACAATCAACAGGATATTTACTGTAATAACTACTGTGATTGCAAACGTGCAGTAAAAGACTAAGGGAAGGACATTCAAACACTACTTGAGATGTTTGATTGTGAATTGTTAGAATTGCAATAATGATAGCTTTACTTGGGAGTAACTGTTTAAAAGAAAATACAAAAATGCATTCTGTCTTAGAAGTACAGGCCTTTTGTCAACACTAAATGCAGTTATGTCTTAGAAAGAGAAACTGCATACAGGTGCCTTCTACAGGCATGCTGCATTAAAACAATTAATGATACACAAAAAAATATTTTGACAAATGTGATTACCGTTCCGTGGTTAAGAGTTACAAATAACTACTTTTGCCAGGAAGTTTGTGCTTGTAGCAAATACCTTTGTGTACACTTTCGCTTAAGGCTCAAAAATAGGCTTTTGAGCCTGAACGTGGCACACCATTAGCAGACTTTGATTTTGGGCTGCATCAGGCTAAAGTATAATCCTTGGTGTAAGGTAGAAAACCTGTGTACCAGATACTGGTTTCCCTACATACATCAGGGAGAAGTTGTGCAGGCGCTGCACGCCAGGTATGACATCTTCCCTATCTGTTCTCCTGATAAACTGCAGGATAGATTGTGTTTATCTAAACACAAGAAACTGCATTGTCATCTAAATTTGTGGCTCAATCTGTCCATTTTTTACTCCCTCTCTTTTGTAATCTTCAGATCTTAACAGCAGGCTGGGATGAACTAGAATGTCACCGAGTTTTTAACTTCCTCTGTGAGCTGAGCAATTTACCCCGTAAAGTACAGACAGTTGTCAGCAGCAGACCAGGTAAACATCAAAGTAGAGAAAAGTCCTACATAATTAAAGTGCACTCATGAACAATTCGGAAAATGGATCTTTGATTACTGCAGACAGAATGCCTCCAGATTTGAGAATGTTTTAGCTCAGCTGAGCTTTATACCACCCAATCCTTTCCTTACCCATACTTATATTCTTTTAGCTCCAGTATTACCCAGAAAGTGGGTACTCTAAAGCAGGTGCTTTGCCTTCACATACTTAAATGCATTTTTTCCCCACCAAAAGCAAAGCAAAGTACTTTTGTCTTTGATATGTACCCAGTAGTGAAGAGAGTTGTCTTGAGAGGTATTTGGTTTTTAATCTTATTATTCTGTTATCAACCAAGTGCATAAGTTATGTATATACAAAATAGTAAAATTAACCTGAATCTCTCCTGCTGTACATTAGTGCCAGTGAGATCAATGGGAAAGGAACCAGCACAGAAATAAAGTGATGCAGTAAAAAGTTGTTTAATATTTCTGAAATGCAACACTTACGTGGTACATGCCTTTCAAGAAATTTCCATGTTAACTAGCACAGAACTGACTTTCTGTGGAATAGTTTCTACATGGCTATGTATATACTTCCTCCTATTTTCACTTATTGATGGAAGAGAGAAACACAGAGAGAAAGGGTCAGAGTGAGAAAAAAAAAAACCGAACAAAACACATAGCTGAGACATGCTTGAAGACATGCATGAGAGTGCTGCAGAAAGGTGTCAGGCATAGATAGAACCTGTGCCGTGAATTAGTGCAATGTATCCAAGAGAGCCAAACTCAGGCAGTTACAGTTGAGAATTTAATGAAATCTCCCTAGACATACTTGGGCAACCTTAAGAATTCTTTTCTCTCTCTTTCTATTAAAGAAAAAAACAACAACAAAAACTGATCATATGTATCATATGACGCTTAATGGATTTATAGTATCTGCATTCTCTTAACCAGGAAGCGCCCGAAAGCTGGAGCTGCGGATAAGACTATTCTGTCGTGGCGTTCTGTTGAACCACTGGATTCATCGAAGTGATTCTGCATTTTGGTTGACTCGTATTTTAAAGCCGTGGCCCATGGTTAATCAAGCTCGCTTGCTGTATATCCTCTTTGGGCCAGTGTCCTCTCTAGATGGCAAGTAGTTTGGTTTTAATTTTTAAAGTTTATTTCTTGAGAAGGGGATTTCCCTGTAGGATGCAGTGTTTTGGAAAACCAAGCTTTATGCAGATGAAATGTAAACATATTGTCTAGAAGCAAATCCTTCTGCTTAACCAGACCTCACTAATATATACATACACACACATATATAAAATACAAAGTTACAATTCAAACAAAGAAATTACAAAGGGTGTATTTCTCACCTATTCTCTCCTACTTAGGGTAGGAGTTAGCTTGAATGCATATTAAAGAAGCATCTGTTTCTATGAATGAAAACAGTCTTTCTCACTTAATAATTAAAACAGGGTTTCTTTAAATCATCCTGTGATACATGCTACAACTACCACTGTCCCTACTAAAGTGACAGATGGGGAAGGATCTCACCTTCATAAAGACAGAGATGTGTTACCTGAATTCCCCACTCTGATTCTGCTTTAAGGCCCAGTTTTGCACCTTCCTTGTTTAAAAAAATTACTTTGTCATTTAATAGCAGTTGTGATTAATATTACTCAGGGCATGTGGTTTGGCAGAAAATGATAGAAGGACCAACAGATGAGACCAGTTTGAAAGGTCTGGCAGATGCAATTAAACTACTGTATGATACAGAAGCTAGAGAATGGACAGCAGACGATGTCATCAGTCTTGTGGATGAGCTGTCAGGTGTGTTTTTGCCTTCATAATTAATCCATAGGATTATATGGTCATGTCCTCCAAATCTAGCAATAAGTATGTTTCAGGCACAGGAATGTTTTGGGAAACTGATTGCAATATTCCTTACAGTAGCTGTGGCATAGCTAGAAAAGTTGTTATACTTGGAAGTTAGGCAGTAGCTGGGGATGAGGAAAAACAGCATTGCTTATAAATTTAGGCTGTCTTTCCCCGTTATGAAATATTTTAAGAATCCGTTAAGACTTCTAAAATTCAAGTCTTGTGTTACCATTATTAAGCAAACATGTCCAAGATGTGTACAAATCCAAAACATGTTTGTTCAAAACAAAGTTCTACTCAATGCTGTCAAACAGCGTTTAAAGTTTGTTTTGGGTGAGATTACATCACAGAAGCTGTAAAGAGCTCTAACTGTATTACTAGTAGGAATTCTTTATATAATATCATTTCTCCACTCTTCTGTGAGTGTATTTCAGAGGGCATCTCCTCAAATTCTGGTTAACAATCAAAGACAACAATTCATAAATCTGCATCTTTCAGGATAGTTTTCCTAGCATTCCTTCTTTTTGTTCAGTGATCACTAAAATTCTCTATTTTATTACAAAAGTTGTTCCCCGGGAGTGGCTCATGGAGAACAATGCTCGACTTCTTATTCTGAGCGGGAACAACATTTGCTTCACTTTCATGGCCAGCAAAGCTGTGAATGGAAGAACTGTTGAATTAGCGAGACTCATAGTCTTCCTGGCTTTGGTGAGTGCTGCTGAATGGAGCAGGCTCGTGCCTTTTGTCCCTCTACCCCTGGATTTGCTTTCCCAGACCTGGAAGCTGTTTTCACATCTACTCCTATAAACCGGGAGTAAGCCCAGCAAGAGGCTTGATATTCCGTTGACCTGTGGTTTCTATCTAACACATCTCTGCAAAGTAGCAGGTCTATTTTTGATTAGGTCTATTTAGAAAAATACTACTGACAAAACATGGAGAAGTTCATCCATTAGTACGCCAACAAGACCAACTTACCTATCCCCATCATGAGCCCTAATTTTCCAGAGTAGGGCTACAACTGATCCAGTCATTCATTAGAATCTTAATTGTCAGTAGTGAATTCTAAGATTTAACCTTGCCTTTTATAGTGTCATCCTTGTCACAAAGCATGCATTTATAATATTCCCTGTGTGTGTTAGGTCTGCGAGAAGGACCTGTACTGCATGGACTGGGCAGTAAAAATGATGCAGAAGGTCTGCAAAGTTTTCAGCACTCCAGGGGAAAGAAATAACTTCCTGCGGAGCGTGGAGAATGCCTTTGCTCACATGATCATGGACATACTACAGTCAGTACTGTCTGGTAAGTCTGTAGGACTGTGAGCCAGGACATAGCTTAAGTTTTTGTCTTAATTATTGTGTGCATCTTTTCAAGGGATGCTAAAAACATCACCTGGTGCAGGGAGGCACTGTTTCTAGAAATAAAGAGGAAAGCAGTCAGTGTGAACTTACACAACCACAGATTCTAAAAATATGTGAATTTTGCCTTGCTTCTCCAAGTTGCAGAGACTCACACTAAGAATTTCCTAGTGCCATGAACAGCGAAATCAACGATCTTTTAAAATATGTCCCACCAGAGCACTGGGGCTTGAAGTCCTTTCGGACTGTCTCTGTACACAGGCCCTGAGCAGCTGCCAGCCAGATTGTTCAACTCAACAAGCTGCAGTTGCTCCCTGTCCACAGCTTGTCAGCCTTGATAAAAAACTCAAGACTGATTAGGATTGCAAGCTGTAAAGATGAACAGCCTGCTCAGGACAGATTTTTGTCTTAAAGCACAATTGTTCTTGTCCATCTTTGGACAAGCTGGTGAAGGAATTTTGAAGCGAGTCTCTCATGTTATTTCACAGCTGTCCTACCATCAGGTGCAACCACTGATGTCTAATAAATCTAAGTGGAGGCTGCTGATTCAGCCTCTGCTGAAAACACTGAATGAGGAAGATTTATCTTCAAAGATGTCATTTAGTTTCACTAATTGCATTTTAAATGTTTTTCTTTGCCCTGTTTAGGGGATCGTGATGAAGAGGACAGTAGCTTTTTGAACTTGTTTCATCTTGTAAATGCACAAGCTAATTTCCATAAAGAAGTCCTGTACCTGACCATGAGAAGCAACACCGTTTGATGCACTGTTTGATTTTACGGAATTTTGCTATACTCCTGCTGGATATCTTTTTCCTTTTCAAAAAAATTTTTTTTACCTTTGCAAAGCACAGTGCAGTTATCTCTTAAATTCCCATTCCAGTAAGGGCTGGAGCAGTGGCTAGAGAAGCTAGTGAAATACATATCAGAACAGCTGAATAAGCTTATGGAACATGTTGAGGGACATCTAAGTATTCTCAGCAGAGTTCTGCATATTGAACTTGTCTGAGGCTGTGTCAAGATGCAACAAGGAAGCAGTCTGCGGGTCTTTGGTTTGGGAACATAAACTGTGTTCTTTTCCCACTGTGTATGTTTGCATACACAATAAAAATGACATGTTTTTCATATTTGATGCACATACACAAATTAAAGAATGTTATCTTAGTTCAGAACTGAAAACATTTTGATCTTCTAATTCTGTTTTCTTTTGGGAATACAAGGAGAAAGAGACAGATATAATTAGAGAAACATAGCTACATTTTCCCAGTTTGCCAGGGGTATCTCTCTTCAACTCTTACATTTTTAGCTCTAGACACTGCAATAGAAATACTCCATAGATTGAACTTTCAGTTTTGGCAGAGAGATATAATTCCTGAAAGCAATTTAACTGTTTTGATTAAGCAAGGCAAAATTAGTTGCCCTTTCTCTTTTTTAATTACAGATGCCATTTAAGCATAAAGCAGAAGAAACTTCCAATCCATCTCACCACCCTGTGTAATAACTGAACTGTTAAAATGTATTTGCTTTTACATGACTTAGCTAAGTTGAAAACATGTTAAATACACATAAGCTAAGATCACTGTTTTATTAAAGTATGTAACTGTTTCCTACTTACAAGGAGTTTTGATTTTCTGATAAGTTACCATACAAACAAAAACATGTAATATATACTAAAAAATACTTACTTTACTATGTGTTGTCTACAACATGGCTGTTTTCTTCATATTATTAAATAACCTTCTTCTCTACTTCAGTTTCCAAACATATTAGCAGTTGTTCAGGACCAAATTTTAGCTACAAATGCCTACATTCAACTTTGAAAAAACAGCCTCCACTGCTGGAAACAGTTAAAGTGGCACCAATTTATCCCAGCTGCCCTCAATTGATTTCATCAGTAATGAACTGATGGCAGCTGTGTACTGATTTGCTTGGAAGTTTGCATGTTTGAAATTCTTGCAACATTTTTTAATATACAGTTATAGACGGGATGTGACTACATCAGGAGTGGATATGCAATGTAAATTTGTTGAGGATCTTTGTAGTGCACCAGTAGGTGGCAGAGGTGAAACCTTACACTGAAAAAAATGAAGTGTCTGCTAGCAATTGCTTTTAAAATCCCCTTTCTTCCTGGCTCTTCTGAAGGTTATGTTTAAGAGCGTACTGCAGTACGAGAACTGTGCTGTAACTGCTTCTCATTTCTGAATTAGGCATAACGCAAGATTCTTTGTTTGAGATCTAGTCAGTGAACTGAATGCCTCCAGATGGATCACCAGACTTAATGAACTCAAAATATCAGGATAAATAGATTTGCAGTGAGTACAGCTACAGGGATATGGAGTCAAGAAACGATTGAGGTGGAATGCTAAAGTCCCGATTATTATCTATCCCTTTCTTTTATGAGCAGCAGTTGCTACCAATACATAATCTACATAGATGAAATTCAGAATAATGGTGTCTTTAAACAGCACATCTTCTTGCTCCATTGTATTTCTTACACGTAATGATGCTTTGCTACGCTCTAACACAAAGAACCACAAGATTGGTGTAGGTTTTCTGCCAGTGTGTGTCTCATCTCCCAGGACTGAGGACACAGCAGCAATAAATTACAGCACATCACAAAGAATGCCATTATGCGAGTGCAGCTCTACAGGAAAAGTAAGTTCTTTGATTCACTGGCAGCAATTGACAGAGATGAAATGTCAGCTCTGTCAGCATTAGTTCACTCTTTCAACAAATCCTTAAGGAATGCAAGTTTTATGCAGCTGCCAAATGTGAAATATTGATGGCATTATTAATTGTTATTAATAACTGCTATTTTTTACAGATATAATAGCTCAGCAAGTGTTTGGCATTAGCTTCGGATTTTTGTGGCATTCATACTTGCTCCAGCATTTCCACAAGATGAGGACTTTCCTTCACAAGGGATCAAAGTTCAAACCCACTAAAACGGTACTTCCCAAGCCAGTTTTGTTTGAACTGGAAAACGACACCCACAGCCCGCTTGCAATCATATTTTCCAGTATCACGATCTGATTAGCTCCCACAATTAAGCAGCGCTGGGCTAGCAGCGCCCAGGTGGGGAACCCCGGGCAGCACAGCAGGCCAAGGAACTGCTGACAGCGACACTTGGGAACATGGTTGTTTTTCTTCTGATGCTGAATTATAACTGCTGTCACGGGGAGCTGATAAATCCTTCCAGGAATAGAAGCAAAATTCCAGCTGTAGCAATATAGGCCTTTCCAGACCGGGATTCCACCCTGACACAACTGCAGTTTGAGCTGCTAAAGATCATATCCTGTCTGTTAGAGAGGAGTATCAGTCCTGCTAGTGCGGCTCACTGCAGACACCTCTCCTGGTGCTTTCGGTCACTTCTCGGTCCTCAGCCGCCGCCGGGTCCCTTTCCTTGCAGAGCAGCCGCCTCATTGCAGCGCAGAGCGGCCGGTTTGGGGGCGCGGGTGAGGCGGTAGCTGTGCGCAGCTCGTTAGCTCTGCACAGCCCTCGGAGGGGAGAGGAGCATTTCGAGCAAGAGAAAATTCTTGTTCCTGGTTTCACACTCAGCTGAGTTTCCATTCCACGCGTTCCTGATTACTCACTCTCCCTTAATCGCTGTAGATGTTGACATCACATACGGACTCACGAAGCCAAGGTTACTGGGAATGTGACTGATGTTTGAAGAGATTCTTCCCAGAATATTTCATGCTTCTGATTTTCGACTATATTTGGTGATGGAGCGAGAAGCATCTCCTGTGCGTTTCCAGCGCCCGGCCGTGTCCTGCACGGGGCTCCGGCAGCGAGGAGCTGCCCAGTGCCACTCGGGCTGGGGCCGGTGTGCTGTGGGCAGTCTGGATCCTTGTGCAAAGTCGCGAGCATCGCGCTTCCCTCAGGAGCTTCGCTTGCAGGAGATTGCAGTGTCGAGTATTCCGCTGGCAGCGCTGGCCACATCCAGCATTTCCCAACTCAGAGATCCCTCTTCTTTCTGTAAACATGTTCCTCTTATCTACAAATCCCAACACGCCCCGAGAAGACCTGCGTAACCTGCAAGCCCTCCTCAGGTCCTCTCATCTCTCACCCACCAGCGGGACGGTGCCATGGTTTATCAATGACCTTTTCTTTCCATTACAGATATTTCAGGTGTTTATTGTTTACAAGGAAAGGTAATTCCCATGGGAGACGAGACGTATAAAAATCTGCTCTTCTAGGAGAATGAAAAATCCAGCCTGAGAAGGTTATTGCATGTGATAGACAGCGTGAGGGCAAGGGTAAATGTGAGGCTTTGTAACAGGGCAGAGCAGCCGACAGGGAAAATCCTCCTGAGACCCCAACCACTTTCCCAGACCTCGCCAAGATGGGGGAAATTAAGCTCTGAAATGTTCTTTCCATCCCACAGAAATTTCCACCGTATAAAAATGTTCCTTTTTCTTTGCTGAGAGGAACCGAGCTGTCCCTGAGGCCACCCAAGCCCAGGTGAGGCCGCGCTCGCTGCTCCAGCACCGCCGGCGCTGGGGAGCTGCTGCCCGGCCCTGTTGCCCGAGACCGAGCGTCACCTACGACGGTGCATGAGCCGCTCGGGAAACGCCAGGGAACGGCTGGGGACCGGACTTTGGACAGGATATTAATGGCAAACATGAGATATGAGCCTGAATCGCAGAAGCAGACTGGAGAGGGGAAGCACCAAGGGCATGTGGAGGCTCAGTGAAGAGCTCTGGTGCTCCAGGCTCCGCACGAGATCTCCCAGGAAGCCGCACGGCGCAGGAAACGGCACTTTCCGGCAGGCCCCTCCGTGCCGTGGCTTGGCCTGCGGGATCCCCCGCGCCGTGCCGGCGGACGGGGCTTTGCTCCGGGGTGGGCTGTGCCCCGCTGCTGCAGGCAGAGAACGGGGAGGCGTGTTTCAGCGGGGCCGTGCAAAAACAGCAGACATGTTCATGCTCCTTTGGTGTCATCCCTCTTTTTATTCCCTTTCCTCGGACAGTTTGCATTAAAAATATAAGTGCTTTCTAAAGTTAAAACCAAACAACGCAACCTCGGAAGTGCTTATCCCAAGGGGCTAACGCACGTGGCTGGGGCAGGACCCGCTACGTCCCCGGTGGAGCAGCCTGCGCGTCCTGGGGAGCAGCTCGGCCGCGGGACGTCGCTGCCCAGCGCTTTCCCGGCCCCCTGTCACCCCGCCGCCGCCCCGGCTCAGCCCCCGCCACCAGCGCATCGCGCCTGGCACTGGCGCCCGCCCGGAGCTGCTCGTCCTGGGTGTCCCCAGTCTCCGGCTGGGAGAGACGTCGGCTCCAACGGGTTAATGCTTTTCCAGAAGGCTCCAGGAGAGACGGACCGGGCGGCGGCTGCTGCTGTCGGAGAGAAAGGAGACACTGGTGTGACCGGGGCCTGGGCACCGCGGGAGCCCCGGCCGTGCTGGGAGGTGGGACCGGCGGCGGCAGCGGCCCTCCCTCGCCGGCACGCTGCAGGCACGGAGCAACCTGCCGCCGGAGCGACGAGGGGCAGCGACACCAGGACCCCTTCAAAACGATGCAACCAGAGTCACCTACTGCCTCTCCCCTCTCGTGTTTCCTCTCCCTCCCTTGTGGGAACAAAAGCCCCAGCTCATGCTGCGGCGCTGTGAAAGGCAGAGCTGCTTTTCCAGACAGGAAGGAGCTGATAAGGAAGGAGCTGATAAACACAGCGGGGAGAAAATACAAGCCCCCCAATAGCGAGAGCACGTCTCGGTGGGCGAGGTGGCCTGATTTAAAAAATAAACGCCGGCGCCCTCCTTCCAGCACCGAGCAGGCAGCAGCTGCTGCGATGCGGCCGGCTCGGCTGGCTCAGCCAGGCAGCGGGCGCAGGAGCCAAAGACAATAGCGTTAAAAACACAGGCAGCCTCCCTCCCTCCCTCCCTCCCTCCCGACACGTGTTTGCTCCCAAATTAAAGCCTGGCGGGGTGCGGCGCGGAGGGCTCACCTGGACGATGCCCGGAGTGACGGGCCGCTGCGGAGCCGCGTCCTCCCCAGCATCGCGCTACAGCATGTAGATGATGTAGGAGAGAATCACCAGGCCGATGATGGCGAAGAACATCAGGATGAAAATATCCAGCATGGTGGGCGAGGAGCCGCTGGGGCAGAGGCTGCTGGGCTCCCCGGGGCAACCCGGCTCCTGCGGCAGGGGCGGCAGCGAGGGGGATGCTCGAGCCGCCGCGCTGGCTGCCCTCCTCCTCCTCCCTCCCCTCCCAGCCGGAGCGCCGCTCGCCCTGCTCAGGGTGCAGAGATGATGCCTGAGCTGACTGAGCCGCTTCCCACCTGGAAAATAAAGGGGAAAACAAACGGTCGGACGGGGCTCGGCCGTGCCGGGGCAGAGCAGGGCACGCTCAGCTCGCGCCTGGGAGCATTGCTTTGCCCCTGCTCGGTGCTGCCCAGGCCGTTGCCCGGCGGTTTGCGGAGGCACTCGTGGTGCCACGGCCCTCGTGTGCAGCCGGGAAAGACTCAGCCTCAGGGAAGCATCAGAAACCGGCTTCGGTGGCTGCAAGCTGTGTCAGTCGCCTGGGACCGGTCCAAATTCCCAGCTCTCAGACACCGGTGCTCCCGGGGCAGGCAGGAGGCTATGGCATCCTTTGCTTTCCCCGTATCCAAACACCTGCTTCAGCATGATTTAAGTTAGCAACCCCAGACCGGGGAGAAGTAGCAGCAACAGCCATGGAGCCTTCATTTTTCTTTTTTTTCTTTTTTTTTTGGCTACCACTGCTGATGCAAATAACATCCTTCTCCACTCATTTTCAAGAAGTTGCTTTTTCCACTGCTAAACGCTGCAGTTGTTGAAAATCCCACCTTGCGCAGCCGCAGCAGCCAAGCCCGGCGGTCGCCAGCTGTGTCCGGCGCACGCGAGCTGGCCGGAGGCGGGTGGACCAGGCCGTTGTGGCGGAGCGGCCACGGCCAAGCACAGCGGTCACGCTTCAGTGGGAGTTTTCCCTTCTATGGGAAAGGGCCTGCGTTTGGCCTGTGAAACATGTGCCTCCAACTTTTAATACTTTCCAGAGAGGCTGTGAGGAGCCAGGACGCTGCACCAGCGCTGCACTGCCGGCAGCAACGCTATCGGTTGCTCTGGTCTGCAGACAGGGATTTCCAACGGGAGCCACGGAATAACCCCAGGGATCTGAACCCCCTCGCGCGGCAGTGCGTCCCTCGCCGTGCCGGGTGCCAGCCCGCGGCTGTCCAGCCGTGAGGGTCCCACAGCCTGGAGCAGGGGGCCAAGGCGCTCGTGCTCCGCTGGAAATTCACCCCCTCGCACTAACGTGGCCCCAACTGGTCCAACCGAAACGGCCACAGAGACGCCGCTACCTTTGCGGCCATCGCCAGCTCCGGCCCTGCTCTCCGGCAGGGCTTGTCCACGCTTTCCCGCTTCACGGCCGCGTTTCGAGGCAGCCTCCCGGGAGCTCTGCGGTCGCCGGCTGCCGCGGCACATCTGCACGCGCAGCCCGCATCTCTCCTGCGAAGGAGCAACAGCTCCTTGCTTGCAGGCGCCATGGTAACTGCCCTGGATCCGGCCCGTCGCCGCCGCGATGGGGACGCGCTGCACTGCGGGGCCATGAGCCAGCCCAGCTGCCGGCAAGCACCCACCTCCCGCTCGCCCCGTGCTTCTGGGGTGCGGGAGGCTCCACCAGCCCGGGCGGCCACAGCCGGGGAGCCGCCTTCCCGCGGCCCCGGCGAGTCCCTGAAACGCGCCCCGGGAGCTCGCAGGGGCTGGGGGTGACGGCGTTTCCCAGGTCCAGCCGCACACCGGGGAGCTGAGCAGGGACGAGGGCCCACTGCCCCCGGCCCCGAGGTCCCACCGCGTCCCAGGCGAGCAGCAAACCTGCCAAAGCCACCGGGAAGGGAACACAATCAAAACCAGCACAATCAGCAGGTAAAAATTATACTTTTATTTTTAATTTGAGTAACCCAGGAAGAGAATTGGTTGTGTTTTTCCATCGATGGTTTGGTTAAAAAGGCCAAATAACATTTCATTCGTGGGTGCTCAACCCCATGGGAAGCAATACACAAGGACAAATCCCAATCAATCAACTGATCCGAAAGAAAACAAACGTTCTAAGCTCAGCACTGAAACGCGACCAGGGAAGCTAAGACGGACGAGGTTTATTTTACACGTGATGAGAAGCAATTTAGCTTTTAATTTTTTTTTAACATTTTATTTATTTACTTATTTTAAATACAGGTTTAGGTGCTTTTCAGCTATGAAAAAAGGCAAAAAAGTGCATAAGTCAAGAGAAAAGGCAGAAATCAAGCAGTAAGAGGTTTGTTTCCCACAGCAGGGGAGGAAGGGCAAGGCATGAGAGGGGAGATTGAGGACAATGGTTTCAAGGTAGCATTAAAAAAAGGTCCGTATACCAAAATGTAATTGCCTGTGTTATTTGGTCCATTAAAAAACGGTTTATTCACATTGATACTCCCACCCCCCCTCATCCCAGACAAGAACGTGATTAAGAACAGGATTAGCAGGGAGAGACGCAAACCTCCCCCCTGGCCCCCCTTCTCCCCTGCTCTTGTGCTCTCGTTTTAGCACCGACCGGGATTCCCATCCCGTAAGGGCCATCGCAGCTGCTGCCGGGGCTGGTCCCCCCCAGGGACTGCTCCGGCCCCACCATGGCCGGCGGCAGCTGGCCGGGACGCGAGCCAGGAGCCAAGCGCTCCCCTTTCCGTGGCTCGCGCCTGCCCTCCGGCCCTCGCGACGGAGCCGTCCCCCCTCTACCCGCGCGGGTCACCGCGCCAGAAGCCCCTCAAGGCAGGTCACCATCATCCCAGCGCCGCAGCCCCGTGTGCTGGGAAAGGGACGGCCAGCGTGGGGCCTCCCCCGGGGACCGTCCCCCAGGGACCGTCCCCCAGGGCTCCTCACCAGGCAGCTCCGAGCATCGTCTAAACCCGGCAGCAGACGCAGCCGCTTCGGTCCCCAGGTTCCCCCCTCACTCGGGGAACCAGCGACAGCGGCAGCAGCCAGGGCGAGGGCACCGCGCTCCCGCCCGTGCGTTTCCAGTTACAGCTGCCCCCGCCCGTCCGGCTCCGAGACCGGGGAGCCCGGACGAGGAGGGGGCGGAGATGTGCTTTGAAATTTTGGTCCATGGTGACCCCAAGTCAGCTGTGGCCACAAAAGCCACCACCGCTGGGGACCAGCGAGGCGTGCGGGGAGGCCACGGTCCCCGTGCTCCCGTGCCATGGCTCCGGCGGGAGGGAAGGCCGTGAACACCTCCCGTGCACGCGGACCGCGAGCGGGGAAGGATCTTTCGCACGCGGCTCACAGCAGTCACAGATGTGGAAGGAAAGCTCCCGACCCCCCAACAGGCCCAGATCCGATCCCACCTGCTCCCCGCACGGAGCATCTACCCAGGAGGGCTCAGGAGGGTCTGAAGAGCCCAGCAGCAGCAGGAGAAAAGCAGGAACCTTTGGGTGGATTTGGGGAGCAGCCGCTGCTAACGGAGGACTCAGCTGTCCCAGAGGCCAGGGGACCCCCAGATCCCGGCCCGAGGAGAGGAGGCCGGGGCTGCGGGGGGATGCGAGGTGTCAGGATCTCGGTGCTCCCTACCAGCCTGGAGGAGGGGGCAGGCAGGGAGACAACCCCGGCCCTTCTCCAGCCCTCAAATGTGAGCAACAGCCTCCAGCCAAAGCACCGCCCCGGCTGCTCCTCTGCCAGCGCTGGCACAGCCCCTGCTCAGCCCCGGCGTCCCGGAGGCCTCCATCCCTCTGCCCCAGCGCCCCAGTGGGACAGGGATCGCCAGCAGCCAAACCCCGGGACAGAAGAAACAAGAGCCGCTTCCAGGGCTGTCCAGAGTAGCTGCTCTAAATCTCAAGGAGAAACTAAAAGATTTTGTTTAAAATTTTAACTGTGAATTGTTCTTCTGGTTTGTAACATTTTAAAGACTAAAGGGAGCAAAGACTGAATGGAAACACTGAGCAGAGGAGACGGGAGAAGCAACTGGATGAGCCAGAGCAAGAGCAGCGCAGGGTGGATGCTGCCAGCTCATCCCTCCTTTCAGCCCGGGGCAGCCCTTCGGACGAGCATCCTCCACCGCATCCGCACGGACACCCCCGTGGGAGCCCCCGGTAATCGCTGCCCCTGTGCTCTTCTCCCCACCTGGCCCTGCAAGAGGTAGGGAAATTTGGTCCTAATGGATGGTCAGCTCCTCCCTTGGAGCACGATCCCAGCAACTCCGGCTGCTTCCCGCAGCCAGGAAATGCCAGAGCCCCTGGGAAGGGGGAGTCCAGCCTGGCACGGGCGGCCCCAGCCCCTCCGGAAGGCCAGAGAGGAGGGAGACTGAAGGAGAGGGAAAGCTACGTGGTTTGGTCTCTTGAGCCCTCAACATCCCTTGCAGACAGAGCTCCCTCAGTCCCGACAGAGCTACAGAACAAAGCTAAATTGGAGAGAAAGCCGAGGTGGCTGCAGAAACAAAGTAACCGGGATGTCAGGACACAGCTCCGGCGGGCAACGGCAGGACACACTGGATAAGGGATGCTGGGTGAGAGAGAGAGAGACGCACACACACACACTGGGGCCGGCGCGGGCTGGGGGCTCGGCTGACAGCCACGCGCCCCGTCCCCTCCCGCGGCTCAGATGGCCTCCACGTAGTTGGCGGGGAGCATGCCTGTGTCTCCCGTGCGCTCCACCGTGCCATACATCCATCCGTCATCGATCTGCTGCACGTTGATGATGGTGTCGCCATCCTGGAAGGAGACCTCGTCTTCGTCGGCCGCGTTGTAATCGTAGACGGCGCGGAACCGCTTCTGCAGGAGACGGGGGTCAGCGGGCAGACGGGCAGAGCTCCCTCCCCCGGGCAACCCAGGGCGAGGAGCCCTGCCGGACCCACCCGAGAGGCGCGCAGGAGCCAGGAAATTCCCGCTGCATGGCACGCAGGGATGCTGGTGCCACCAATAGCTGCGGCAAGCAGAAATGACACACCAGCATACAACCCAGGAGCTGGGAGCAGCTTCCCAAGGGGAGCAAACCCGGCTTTGAGGGATGGAAACTTGTGGGCGGGTGTCAGGGTGGGTGCTGTCCGCCCTTTGGTGGTATACTGGTGTATTTGGGTATACTCACCCCCCCTCCAGAAGGAGCGTTGCGCTGCGTAGAGGCCGGTGCCGCAGGCTCCTTGTAGCCGTAGGACTGAGACGATGGCTGCTGCTGCTGGTAGACTGGGAAGGAAAGAGGGGCCCGTGAGCCAGAGCTGCTGCTACGTGCTGGGATTCGAGACGCAGAGCAAGGCCCCTCGCAGGGGCCTCGCAAGGCTCTAGCAGCCAACAGCCCTGGGGGGAGGAGAGCAAGCAGAACTCCCCGAATCGCCTCTAACAGGGGACGAACGCGGCAGGGCTCCCAGGCCCAGCGAGGAGCTGGCTGCCGCCCCGGCGAGCGCGGTCCCACCCAAGCGCGGAGGCTGGGCAGGCTGAAACGCCCAGCCCTTCCCGGGGAAAGCGCCTGCCCGGAGCCCCGAGCGTACCTGGGTTGCTGGGTTGGACGTGATGAGGTGGCTGATTCTGCTCTGCAGGTCTCCGGTAGTTGGTGCTTTCCTGGGAGTTCCTGCGCTCCAGCTCAGCGCCCTCAGCGGGACTTGGGCCCATCCTGCTCCTCTCAAACTCTTCATGGTATTTTATCTGCAGTAACAAAAGAGGAAAAGAGATCAGAGCACTGCCTGGAGAACTCTGCAACTTGGGACTGGAGCAGCTGGGCCCTGGGGAACGTGCAGCCAGGGCTGCCTCCTCTCCTCTGTCCCCCAGGACGGCTTTAAACAGGGTCTCATCTGCTCCCGGCGTCATCCCACAGCCCCTTGGCTGAAGGTCCTCGCACCTACACCCCAGGCAAATACAGAGTGTGCAAAGCCTGCAGAAACTGCGAGGTGGGCGCTGCCTCAGGCCCCGAGGCTGTTCACAAGGCGAGGCTGGGGCAGGCCAGGCTCCCTCGAGGAGGGCTGGCCCCGAGCGGAGCCACCCCGCAGTCCCCAGGGTGCTGAGGCTCCGGAGCGCCTCTCTCTGCTGTGCGAGGATGCTCAGACAGCCCTGCCAGCCCTCCGCGAATCCCAGCCCGCACGTCGCAGGCCCCCAGCACTGGCAGCGGCTCAGGCAGCCGTGCAGCACCAGGAATGTCTTCATCTGGTTCCAGCTCATTTCTGTTTGCCACTGAGGACGCAGCCGGCACATTACCCATCTCTCAGCCTCCCCGGTAATCCCAGGGACTTCTTCCTCCCCCCTCTCCTCTGCCACACGGTCCCAGTACCCATTCAGAGGCAGATGAAGTTCCGCAATCCCCCCACACTGGCAGGACGTAAATTCAAGGACAGGATGCCCTTTTCAGGCTGCTACAGGCTCTCGGCCTGGCTGTCTGCAGACACGAGCCCTGTACCATCTGCGACAGAAAACCAGGGGCCAGCAGCATGCCCTGTACAACAGGCCTGGACGCTCCCTTGCCTGCCCGAGGCCCCAAAGCCAGACCTCGCCTGCGCGTTAGCAGCCCTGGGAGACACCATCTCCGTGCTTCCGAAGTCACCGTGGAGGCTCTCCCTTCCCAGCTATTTGGCCGGCGAGGCCATGCCCCACCTTACAGCGCAGCCTGAAATTGTCGCTTCCTGCTTATCCGGAGGGCTCCCCGTGCCACCCGCGGCACAAGCAGAGCTCTGCCGCCGGAGCGTGACGGCTGCCCCGTCGCGGGCTCCGCTGGAGTTGACGGGCACCTTGGCACCGTGCAGGCAGCAGAGCCTGGCATCCCCGTGCAGCAGGCCGCAGCGCAGCACATCCGCACGAGCACCGCGGCTCCGCGTCCAGCGGCAGAGCTCGGCTGCAGCCGCGGCTGGACAGGTCCGACCCTGCCAGCGCCCGCCTGATCCTCCTCTCCAGGAGCATCCCGCGCTCTCGGCTCCGGCCTCCGGAGCATGGCAGCGGAGCAGCAGACTCCTCAAGCTGGCAGAGGGCCCAAGCACCCAATTAGGGCTCTGGCATTTGGCAAGGAGGGGAAGCAGAGGTAGCCGCCTTCCAGGAAAACACAGGGCAACAACTACTCAAACACTGGAGCAGGGATAATAAGACAGGGAGTGGGAAGGGAATCCCAGCAGAGGAGCGTACAGATGAGATTCACTGCACCACTTCTCAGCCAGGATCTCTGTGTTAACCCCGCCACCGCCCCAGGCAGCGAGGAGAGGAGAGGAGAGGAGAGGAGACGGTCTAGACGTGGACTGCCTGCAGGGCAGCCCGGAGAGGAGGAAGCAGGAATCGCCACGACGTGGGCTTCCCTCCCCTTTGGAGGCCCATCACCCAGGGACAGGGCAGGAGAGGATGCATGATGGGGAAAGAGGCCCAGCCCCAACCAGGTAAGTCTGCTGAAACCACAGGGACCTGCCTGGACAGGGCAGGTGGACTCAAACTCACTCCCCCCCACCACACTGCCCCCAACACCTGAATTAACCCCAGGGGAGACACGGCGAAGGAGAAGAGGGTAGTTATCCACCAACGCAGCACCAAGGAAGCACAACTGACCTAAATATAGCCCTGAGTGGCTGATCGGGCTGGGAAGATTGCATGGAAAACAACCAAGCAGAAGAAGGAACAAGGGAGATGGCTGGCATTTTCTGCACCAACAACCACCTTGCAATACGCAAGGCTGGCACGTTGCTGCCTTCTGCCCAGTTTGACTGTCCTTGGGGGAAGAGAAGAGACATGATCACACATGAAAGCAAGGAGGGTTTATGCAGGCTGCTGGCCAGATGGTCCTTAGAGTCTTCTGTTTCTCCCGCTCCCTGCATAGAGAAGAGCTTCAGCACACAGACTTGTAAATGACAGACAAAAGGATCTCAGTCTCTACCTGCAGCCTAATCCTGCAGCCTCAGCCGAGAGCAAATGTATCTCTCCTAACATCTGCCCCCAAATTTCTTTTTAAATTGAAGTATGAGAAGGCCTCAGGCGTTTTTCATGACAGAGACTCAAAAGAGGAGCCAGCAGATACCACTAAGCACACCAGTCGCATGTGACTGGTCAGAACCTTTCCCCCGCAGCCAGCAGAGAGGGACCTCTGCAGCAGCAGGCAGGAGGGAAGGGTTAACCCAGCTGCCTGGGCATAGGTGCAGAAATTAATAGCCACTTGTGTTAATGAATACACTGCTGTTGGAAAACACCTGGAGCCCATTTGTCTGCTGGTTAAACAGTTATTTACTGAAGGACGCTACACCCCAGCTCCCTGCACGAGCAAGAGGCAAAGCTTGGAGCAGAGTCGCACTCCAGGGAAGGGAAGGCCCTGAAGGGAGCACTTTGCTCCATCCAGCCCATTTCTTTATTTGCTATAGGGAGCCTGCCCAGGGACCGCTTCAGGGCAACGTTGCCTGGCAGCGGGAGTTAACGCTTAGGTTTTACGTGGCTTCGTTTCCAAGAGGGTTTCCTTGGGTGCAGGACTGGATCAGCACCCTCTGCAGAGGGTGGTGTGGGAGACCACGTGCTGCAGAGGTGCTGAGGCCCCAGCAGCCGCTGCCCTTCCTGTGAACGCCGCAGCAGAGCCACGGCGATGGTGCTGGGGCAGCCTCACCCCTTGGTCTGCTCGGTGGCTCCCTTCGTGTCCCACCTCTCTGCTGCATTATTTAAAACCTGGAACCTTCCCAACCGGTCTTCCCAAAAGGAGAGGCGGTTCCCTTAACGCAATGACCACAGCCCCACTCCATGGAAAGGGAAAGGACTGCACCATCCCAGGAAGCTGCGCTCATCTTCTGCCAGCTCAGACCCAATGGAAAAGCTGTCTGCAGGGAAAACCTTCCAGCCAGGTCCATTTCCCATGTGGGCAGGGCTGAGACTCCGCTGCCCTGAGGTTTGATGTTCGGATAACATCCTGTAGCTCCCCCAGGGAGAGGGGACCACTGCTTGCGAGAGCGGAGAACCGCACCATGAGATCAGAAGAAGAGAGAAAAACAATCTCCTCCCACCCTGCTGGGCATCTCCATGTTTGTGTACACACGTTAACTCCCACTGTTGGCACAGGCACAATCCTCCTCTGTATTCCTATAAGATCGGATCCACCCGCCTTGGACACCCTTGGGAAGCAGACGGGATCCCACGGTAGAAGTGCTTTTATTGAGGATAGAAAAAAGCTCCATTTTCTCTCTCAGGACAAGCTTTCAGCCCCAGCTCACTTCGCCTCGTCTGCAGAGACTCTAGCTCGTGCCCCTGCCAGCGCAGCACCTAAGAGGGGGCAAAGGGAGACAACACTTCCCCTGGGGCTGCAGGGAAGGGGCTCAGCCTGCCATCTGGGAACACGGATTAAGATCCATCTGACTTATTTGGCTGCCATGGTCACTCGGGGCATGATGGCAGCTGGAAACGGGCTGAGATAGAGACGCTCGGAGCCCTGGGGTCAAGGTATTGGGCTTTTCTCCCCCAGGACACTGCTCTGGGCAGAGCCTGTCCTGGGCTGAGCTACCCAGAGCAGCTCAGGGCACCGCAGAGGGACAGTAACTCACAGCAGCCATTTGAGGGGAACCTTAGAGATTTCTCTTGCAAAGCTTTGCCTCTGGGGGTGGTTTATTGGTCAGTGAGAAACCAGTCTTCTCTGTCCTGTCTTCTGCTAGGCCAGGTTTTGCAACAGCTTCTGAGCATCAGATAAGGAACAGACACATGACTTTCACATGCAGCTAAAGGCTAATTAACCCTGTGTTCTGCTGGAGGCAGGTTACTGAAGGCCTCCTGAGCCACAACGTCCAGGAGTCTAGGGTTGGGTTTGGGAAGAGGATTTTACCCCAAGTCCGACACACCCGACGCAGCAGCTATACATGCGAGTGCATATCCTCCTCTTTCACCATGGCAACGCACAGACCTCCAGGTCTTTGTGTACTGCATCCCTTTAACCAGCATCTGGATATCAGAGGCTGCACAAACTGCTATGCCAGCTGCCAAAGCTGAACATGGTTTTTACATAATTTTTAGAAAAGGAAGAGTTGGTCTCTCGCAGGCACAGGACGGAGTTCCCTTCCAGGAGGACACAGGGGACAAAGATGCTGCTGTGCACGGCCCTCGGGAATCCCTCCACGCCAGCGCTGCAGCGGGATGCTGACGGGAGGGAAGCTGTGTTCAGAAGAGGGAACTAAGCAGCTCCCTGCAAGGCTGCTCTTGTGCAGCAAGGGCAGCAGCTGCCAAGAGGTGAGGGATCTAGGTAAGGAAGTGGATGACGCTGCCTGTCCTGCTCTCAGGGGCTGGTGGCAGCAGGTGGTGGGACTCTGGGGACTGCACAGAGCCCAGGCACAAACTGACAACAGCAACAGCAGCTGCAAATGCTCTCAGCAGCTGGATGGTTGGAAATGGCTCTGCACAAGCCTGAGGAGAGGTCAAGGCAAGAGGAGCCTGGGAGGGGACAGTTGCAGCTGCACAAGGGACAGGAGGAAGAGGTGTGGCTTTTGCTGGGGTTGCCACATACAAATACAAGCCAACAAGAAAGGAGGATGGAGTCACTCAGCCCTCACAGGGAGGCAGCACTGGGCCTCCCCCAGAGAGCCCAGAGCCTCTGGAGCCCCCTTCCTTGTGGGCTACAGTCACAAGGGGTGGCAGACGGGACCTCCCCCGTCCCACCAGCCCACATCTGCCTCCTCCACTGAGTGCCATTCCCTGGTGCTCCCTTTCATCTTGTTTATGCTCTTACTTCTCACAGTCAACATTTATGTGAGCACCTAGGAAGAAGTTAAGGACTCCGATACCTCTTTGCATCTGGCTGCAGCCTCAACCACTACATTTGTTAGCCTTCACAGTACGAAGGGCCCAGGAGACATGCATGATGTCTAGCTGCAGACACAACACCTCTAAAAAGAGGATCACAAGGTGCCCAGCGAGAACATGTTTGTGAATTACCCTGCCGGGCTTTAAAGACGAGGCAGCCTTGTTTGTTTGCTAACAGCTATCAGAGCACTGGCCCTTGTTCCTCATTTTGCAGTCAGAGCACCCCCGGCCTTCTTCAGTAGTGCAGCGGGAGGAAGGTCACAATATCACACACAGAGATTACAAGCTACTCACATTGCTGATCTGATCCTGAGTCTTTTTGATTCTCTGCAGCTCTGGGGTGTCGGCCACCACACTGAAGCCTTTCCCCTTGTTCTTCTCAAACTCCTCCTTGTAGCGAATCTGGATACAAGAAGATGATAAAAACAGATTTGAACATGGAAGGAAAACAGCATGCATAGCATTCCTATGTGGCTCGTGCTCCTCATGACCCCCAGTGCATCCAGTAATAGTAACATGGGGTATTGCTAAGAGCCAAAGCACACCAACAACTTCCGATGCATTTGCTGATCTTGTTTCTCTTTCAATAGGGTGGGGGTAACTCAGCTCTACTTTGAATTTCCTGTGGCCACCAGCGCACACACTGCACGTACCAGGGATCAGCTGGCCTGCGGTCACCTCCGCCCGGGAGCCCCAAGGGTTGAGCTACACCCGTACAGGAGCATTTCGACATCAGGGGACGTTCAGCCTCCTCTGGAAGAAAAGCACCCAGGGAGGCCATAACCAAACCACAGCGCGGGGGGAGAAGGCAGGAACACAGGCCTCCTCATTGCTGCTTGCCAGATACCAACATCAGCTTCTCTTTCCATTGCACCCAAAAGCAGAAAAGTCCTGTTTTTCTTTTCTTTAATATCTATATATAGCTTTAAATGACAAGGACTTGGGTTTCCACCTCTACTGTGAGGGGGAACGAAAGCAGCACACAGCTCCTGAACACGCCGAGTTGCCACAACCCAAATTTGCTTCCTGGCCCGGTCGTGGCGCAGGGCGTTACTAGATCGGTGCCCTCGGTCCCGCGCGGGAACGCTGCTCCCACCCGAATCACCCGGAAGCAGACTTGGCCTCTGCAGCGGCTGCAGCCCAGCCGCTGACTCAATCACTCCAACACGGAAGGAAATGCTGAAACCAGCTTTTTGGCCTGCCTTGATAGAGCAGCTCTGCTGACTTTCAGATCTGCGCAGCCAGAAAGATTCCCACTGCCACGGCGAGGGGGGAAGCAGACGCGCGCAGCCCACGCGCAAAGCGCCGCGCAGCAGAAATGCCACGGCGAGAGCTCGGGGTCAGAGGGACCCTGCCCTCCTCCTGTGCCCGAGTCTTTCGGGGTGCCATGGCCTGACGGGGGGGACCAGCAGCTGGAGCTTCAGAAGCTCCAGCGATGGGGGAGCCCACAGCACACAGTCACAAGCAAACCGGGTCCAAAGCACGTTTGCATCCAGATGGAAAATTCATGGTTTTTATGTAATAGACTGGAGACAAACCCCATTGAGCCTGAAGTAAAACAATGAAGATGGGGAAAATGATGACAAGCCCAGAGCCCTGGTGGCTCTAAGGAGCTGACTGTCATTGCAGCAGTCATGGCAGCCCGAGAACATGCATGCAAGCCTGCCCTTCCCCTTCCCTGGGACACGTCTCCGCTGAGCTGCCCCGTGCACTGCAGACAGTTGTATGCTGTTGCTGAAATGAAAAGGTCACCGCCGCCTCGCACGCAAGTGGATTAAACCTCTGGACACGGACGGAGCGGTCTGCAAGGGCACCGCAGCCCTCCGCGCACACGAGGTGGGTCCACCGCTCACCACCTCCCGCTGGTGGGGGGGAATGTGGGCACAGCGGGGGGGGGGCACAGTCCCACCACTCCCCACCGCCCACTTCCAGCAGTGGGAACCTCCTTTTAAGGCGAGGGCCGGGAGCGCAGGAAGAACGGGAGGGGAGTGGGGACACGTCACTCCCTCCCACCGCCCATGCGGGAGCAGGGAAGTGCTCTAAGCAGGGCCCGACAGCAGCGTCTGGCCAGCACAGTCGGCTTCCTGTAACCCTTCCCGGCCCGCGGCCAGGCGCACGCAGGAAGCCGGCGATGGCCACGCAAAGAGTTTGCACAAGCACATCGCAGCCCCTGCCCCACAGAGCCGGGGAGCCCTCGTGCGAGGGTAGCACACTTTCGGGGCGAGGATAACACTTTCGGGGTGGCTGATCCAAGGCAGCAGCCGCTCCGCAACACAAACGCTCTCCCGCGTGAGCGAGCAGCAGCGGAGCAGGACGACTGCCTTGCTTACAGATTTGCCTCGCGCTCGCACGCAACGCCAAGATAAAGCTTGGAGGCAGCACAGGAGCATTGCGGGGGAGGCGGGATAAAGCTGATTTCTTCCCCACACTCTCCTACAGACCTCACGTGTTTGTGTCCTGCCCAGACAGCACATCCAGCTGGGCCTGGAAACACCTCTCGGGAAAGGCTGCCAAACGTTTCCTAGCATCTTTTGAAGGCGCCAAGAAGCTAAGAGACACCTCTGCTGCCATCTGGGCTCTTCTGTGCCCAGTCTAGCTCCAGTGATGTTAGCTAACGTGCACTGGGAGAGCCGGCAGGGCCAGGCGACTCCGATGGCCGTGACTCCTGGGGATAACTGTCCTTCCCAGGCCTCAGGCGGCTCTGAAATGAGGCCGTGGTGGGTCAGGGCCAAGCAGAGGCAGGAGTGGTCATCTCGCCTTGACTTAAAGGTTTCAGTTAACAAGCCTGGTGTAGACGGGGTGGTTAGCAATAGCATATGCTGCTATACACTTGCCTACAGCAGGGCTGGCAAACACCTCCCAGCACTGAGCTCCAAGGCACAGATGCTTCCTTCGTTTCAGTCCAGCCTCTGGTCTGCTCCACAGATCGTGTAATGGCCACTTCCAGGTTAATCATTATCCCGAGACTGGGAATCAGGAGCAGGAAACCAGCTGTGGCCCTGCTCCCAGAGAGCAGAAGGGCAGGAGACCAAGGTCTCCCTCCCCCAGGCCTGGAGACAAGCAGGAGGGAGCTGCTCACGGTGCTCCAGCCCGGAGCAGGCGGGAAGCCGGACACCAGCTCTGCAAAGGGCACGAGGAGAGCTCGCTGCCAGCTGCACCGGTTACCCTGGTGCGGATATCAGAGCTCAGTGCTCTGCTGGCAGCTAGAGCCACACTCGGCATTTTCTGCCCGGGGGCCCTGTTGCTATCCTGCAAGCCAGGAGAAACACAAGCCTCGGAAGCACAGAGCCTCCAGCCTTCTCCTCAGTGACGGCATGGTCGCTGGTATCACAGAAACCTAGTCCTAAGCCCAAGCAATTTATGCTCTATGAGTCACAGACTAACTCTAATGTGACATTAGAAAGCTTGATGACCCTTGATGAACCTCGTGGGGGGGGGGGCACTCTAGGAGGATGCAATAGCAGCAGCATGCCAAAGCACATCAGAGAGGACCACAAGACACCAATTTCAAGGCAGAAGACACTGTCTGAAGCAGTATGATGGAGAGAAATGCTTTTGCTGGTTGGGGTAACATAGATCTTGAAGAGCATCACTGACTAGGAAGGAGCAGCCCTGAGGTGTTCAGCATTAGGCACAAGGAACCCAAAAGTCAACAAAGCTGCAACAAAACCCGATGACGCACACTCAGAACGGATCAGGAGGGGCTGAGTCAGTCCTGCGAGCCAGCCTGAAAAGCCTCAGCCTTAGCAAGCTCAGCTACATCTGCAGCTGGACCCATAAGCAGTTGTATTTGTCCTTTCTCTGCTCTACTTTCAATAAAGGTTTTTCCTTCAGATCTCCAGCCTGGGCGTGGGATGCTCTCCCTGCCATCGTGCTGGCAACAAGCTGCTCAGAAGAACGGCATCCATCCCGCAGCCCTCCGCTCATCCAGCCCCAGAGAGGGGTCACCAGGCACCACCGCCAGCAGCAAACACAAGAAAGTTACCAGCTCTGAGAAATCCACAGCTAGGGAAAAACAGCAGCAAAGAATCATCAAGGGTGAAGCTGATTGCATGGCTAAGTGGTTCCTGTAGCAAATTTCATAATATATTTTACCCTTCTAAATCTTGCCTGGAGCCCTATTCGTCTTCCCTGGGTTTTTTTTCCAGGATTCAGGAGGAAGGAATTTGGCCCTAAAGCCAAGGAAGATTCACTCATGTATGGGGAAGCCTGGCTGCAAAGTAGGGACCTGACCCGAGTCGCAGAGGAAGATCCCGGTGCCCGAGGGCAGGTCCGAGACCAGCATCGCCAGCTAGCTCAGGTCACACTACACCATCGCAGCAAGGGAAGCACAGCGCAATGGCCACGGAAAGCAGAGCACGAGCGCCAGGAGCGATGCTGGGAGGAAAAAGCAAGAATAGCAGGGCAGGAGCCTGGCAGCCACCATCGCCCTGTGTTCAGCATGGCTCAGGCCGGCAAGGGGAGGTGGCTGGAATCGCGATCCAACAGGAACCTCGGCCCTTCCTGGCTTCGGCAAGCCCGGGCCCGGGTCCTCCGGGGCTGCAGCGATCGCCAGGGTTAAGCGACCAGGCCGGAAAGGAGGGAGGAAGCGCTCAGACAAGGCGCCTTTCAGCTTCTCCCTGCCCTTATATGGGCACCGGGCCGGGCTGCACCAGGCCAGGCAGCAGCCAGGCCGCCGGCGCTTTCCCATGCGCCGCTCTCCCATGCGCCGTGCCGGGCTATTATGAGCACGAGAGAGGAGTAGGGACAAAGGCAGGCCAAAAACGTGCTGGTGGGAACCGGAGAGGAAGGAGGGGTGGGGAGACGTGACCCGCGACCCCCAGCTGCCTCGCCATGGGAGGAATCTCATTCATCGGCACCAGCCGCCGCAGCCTTTAAAGAGACACAAATCCTTCCTTGCTCCCAGCCCCAGCGGCGCACAGCCACGTCCTTAGGCCCTGCCTGCTCCTTTGGTGCTCTTGGAGATTTGAGTCCAGGTGAGCCTGGATGTTAAGGGGGAGATAGATGTGCAATTCAGTCCCCCTGTGCATCCCCAAGGCGGGAGGGTAGTGCTGGGAACCAGCTCGGTGCAGTGCAAGGGGCTCTGATGAGCTGTCGCTGCTGCCTGCCCTCCTGCAGTACCTGCCCACCCATCTACTTGCTCCTGTCACGCTAGCTCATAGCTGCCTTTCACTTACACTGTACTAACAAGCCTTCGGTCTCATGGTCCTGGCACTGTCTGCATCACTCAGCTTTACGGGCGCAGAGAGGCAGCGGCCCAGCACCAGCTCAGAGCAAACCACGCACCGATGGGTGCGGCCAGCCAGACCACGCTTCCACAAAGCAGGGGTTAGATCTGTTCTCCCGAGAGCTTCCCAAACCCATATCCACACCTAGTCTGTCAGGGTCCCATCCCCTAAAAATAATACAGATTCCAGAATTAATTTCCTCAGAGGAACTGTTTCCCCAGCACTGGGAATGAGTGCCAACGCATGCATCCATGCACTACCTAAAGGGAGCCAGAGCACTGCCCTTTAGGCGTTACAGCACTAAGCAGGTCTCAGCTCAAGCATGTTAAACCAGCACTTGCATCCACATCTTTGATCTCGCTGACAGCAGCTCCCCAAGGTGACAGACGCATTGCTGCAGAAAGGAAGGGCTCAGGACACAGGACAGTCACCTGCCTCCCACGCCACAGGAGCCTCCACCCTCACACAGGAAAGGCTACGTCCAGAGATACCAATTCTGAAAGCTTGAAAAAGAAGCCACAGGATAAGTACCCTGCAATTTTGTTGCCACACGTGGGCTGTAAGAGAGGGCTGCAGGCGTAAAAGCTGTCACTTTGGAGACTTATTTAGCTGCACAAGACATTATTTTCCAGCTTCTGTCAGTGACCGGAACAAAAGACGCCTTCTCAGTAAACATAAATAGAGGAGGACATCAAGAGTTGCATGAAACTGCTCCAGCTCGGCACACAGCTCCTCCATCATCGCCCTCCGCCTCCCCGCTCACAGCACAGCCCAAACAGCGGCTCTGGTAAACAAGCGGCTTTTCCAGTCACACCAAGGTGGACGGTGTATTTTTGGCAGGCAGGAACACAGGATCAACCTTCTCAGGGTCACCCACGAGTACTGCAGCTCTCCAGGCCTACAAGACCCCGCTGCAGAGGAAAGGGCCTGGAAAGGGGCAGAGCTGCTGGCTGCTTTTGCCTGGAGCATCACTTCCCGCTATCAGGAATGACCCTCCACCACCCGTGGGAAATTCCTTGCAGCTTTCTAGCCAGAGGGGATGGAAATTTTCCCTTTTCCTAACATGGCTCCCAGCTGTTCCCAGCCACAGCTTCTCCCGGGGGGGGCACGCACTCCAGGAAGCTTCACAACAAGCAGCAGAGACTGAGCCATGGCTGAGCCGGGCTGCCAAACACTAGCCTGAAGGTAAGATGCAACTGTTCATACAACCCTGTTCTCACTCCACAAGCAATTGTGTGACTAAATCTACATGCAAAGCTCTGCCCATCGCAGTAGCCAGGATGCGCTTTTCAGATAGCATTTGAACTGGCAAACTGGCACAAAAGCTCTCCTACTAAGCTGTCACCACGGTAAAGCAGAGCCAGCAAGCCCTTTGACAAGCTTCCCCACTTCAGCTAGCAGCTCAAGTTTATCCAGTTAATTTACAAGACTGAATTCTTCTGCCTGCTCTAGGAGGACTGGAAGTGACCTATTCCAGTCCTGAAGCGGTTGCGTAGCTCCTGCAATTACTACGAAGGGATTGTCAATAAAACAGAGCACGGAGCAGCTGCATTTTAGCTAGAGTGCTTCAAAAATATGAACGTTTGGTGCTTGGAAAATAGGAGACTCCCTTTGTAGGCAGAACAAAGGCAGAGAGAAATAAAGATCTTATCTAAAGCGTTTAGGATCTGTCCTCCCTCGAGGACTATGGGCATTTTGGTCTGGCAGTTTCTGCCTGACTCAGCTCCTCACCACTCCCTGCTCCCTCCTCTACACAGGGTCTTTCTGCTTTTTCATGCAGAAGAACGGATGCTGCTCCATTAGCTCTTCCCAGAGCTCAGTTGCTTGGGGCAACATCCCTTTAACCTCTTCCGCTCCTGGGCAGCTGCTCCAGTTGGGCAGATGTCTGGGTCTCAGCAAGATCCGATTAGGAGGGAAGTGGGATGCATAAAGCCGCTGCACCAAACTGCTGGACAGAAGGGAAACATATCCTGGGGCCCAGGCCAGTCGGCACGAACGGGCAGTATCCCGCAGGCTGGCACGCAGCAGGGCTCCCGTCGTGCACCCGGCAGCGCTGTCAGAGGGGAAGGAAGCCGACACCAACGCCGGACTGCAGCTCGTGCCAGCGTTACTCAGTTTTACAGCCCTAGGCAGAGTCACAGGATGCAGCTTCCTCTGGCCGGAGGACAGCAGGCAACAGCACCAGACCACGCAGCAATGTGGAAGTCTGGGAAACTCTGAACCTTGGAGAAAGCAGCCTCAGCTGTGGAAATGCCACCTAAGCCACAGCACTGCTCCTGTGAAGGTCCGAGAGACTTCAGGGAGCTGGGCAGGGCTGCTCCTCCCCAAGGGGCAGAGATTCTGCTAGAATCTGAATTTTAGTGACAAAATCTAGGACCTGGCTTCTTAAACAGCTTAAAGCCAAGAGGCACCTTGCATGTGGCACGCTGGCAAGAAGGGCTCTGTCCCCCTTGGTGGCTGGCTGCATCTCGTAGCACCTCGCCTAGACGGGTGAGGGGCCAAGTCCTGTGGAGTGGACAGCCCTAGAGGCACCGGCAGACCACCCAAACCGAGAACATCACACCGTGGGAGGAAGCAGAGACCCCCGCCAGCTTTGGCAGGATGCACCGAGGCAGTGCAGCACAGGCCTGCACGGACACGGTCTTTGCAGCCCAGACTGGAGTAGCTGCATTTGCTAGAGACCAACTTCATGTTTATGGCGGCTGTGTCAGCCCCTCCTCAACCAGGCAAAGGGAATGTTTTAGGAGGCGCAGGCCCAAAAGAATAAAGATGTCACCTCCTGCAAAACAGCTGTCATACGCACAGCATTTGCTCCCAACTGCTTCCTGCACAACACACCATAAGGAGCTGGAAGTCCCAACAAGCTATAGAAAAGCCTGGGCAGTGTGGAGCACAGCCCCAGCACACACCCTCCCCAGGGTCTCCTTTAATAGGAAAGGACTAATGAAGAGCCTGAATTCATTGTGAAAACAGTGCTGGGGACTCCAGAGCACTTGGTGCAGCATTATCTTGATTGTTACCATGGAAAAGCAACTGTGTCCCCTTAACAGCTCTATGGAACACAAAGCCAGCCCCAGGCTGAGCTCTAACTCTCTGCTTGAGCCAAGCTGCATTTATGCAAGCCTGGGAGCTGTTGGGCAACTTGCTCTGAGGAAGAGACCTTACAAAAGCAGAGGTTTCAAAACTTGACGCTTGCTGTGTGGGCACCACCAGCTCTAGCTTGTAACAGGTGAGTGAGGATCCTAAGTTTCCCCCTTCTCCTCCAGCAGGAAACATTCCTCAGCAAGCTGCTTTTTAGCTCCTGGCACTTTCAGGCTAATGGGAGGAGAAGAAAGGAAGGTCACTCTATCCTTCACAACACAGCAGGGAGGGGAATGCACTGATCCCGAAAGATGACTGCTCACCCTGAAAACATCACTAAGGCAAATCCTGTGCTGTGCACCCTCTGCTCGGATCTTCTAAGGACCAACACTGCTACAATGCTGAGCTAAGCCAGCACGCCCTGCTGACAGCACTCCGGGCAGTCTTTTTGCCCCTTTTCAAAGGGAAAAAAATTAAATAGATTCCCAGAACAGTTGCCACATCCTGTGTTCTCCTGAGAGACCGTGACTCAAGCCAAAACTGCCCCGGATGCATTTTCTTCCAGTGCAGAGTATTCCGAGCACACGTCTGCAGTTCTACAACATCAAAGCTTCGGACAGAACAGTTCAGATGCTCCAGCACAGCCCTAACCTTAGGGCTCAGCCATGCCCAAAGAACACCAATTCTTGGCAGACTGAAGTCACATGAAGGGTCAGCCACCAGAGCTGCCAAGCCTTGCCCTTCCAGCTGTTTTTCTGCTAAAAGCATCACTCATTTCTCAACTTCTGTACATTTTCAGCATCTTGGAGTGAGAGAGGAAGGACAATGGAGATTGTTCCTCATCCCCCCCAAAAGGGTCAAGTTCCTACTGTATCATCAGAAGTTACAGCTCAGAGCTGTGCCTCAAAGCTGGGGACTTTTGCTGACCCAGGGACACCTTAAAAGTATAGAACAAAACATGTCTGGACAACACCCTTCTCAAACAGGCTCTTCCCACCAGTGGAAAAAAAAAATCTTTAACTGTGCCAGTTGTTATCCCTTTTATCTGTTTACTTCTGCTTGCCAGAGGTTTCAAGCTCTGCAGGATTTGGGTTTACTTGAAATACTTGCCTACGGAGTAATTCCCTGTCCAGATGAGGCAGTTTGTCATTTCACCTGATTGTGTTGCTGGATCTCAGCAGATGAAAGATACACTGGCACGAGACACAGACGTGACTGGGAGAGGCAGACTGCTTGCTGGACACCTCTCGCTGAGATCATAGCAGCCACGAATGAACGGAACAGAGAGCACAGTTCAGATGCATGAAATCCAAGAAGGATCCACACCCCAAACCTGCCTCTCCCTCTTCAGAGCGAGGGCATCAGAGCACAGAAGAATGTAGTGCGATGGGGAAAGCACACTGGCCTAGGGCAAGGAGCGAGCTACACACTCACCTGGCTCTGAAGCTCACTCTGCTGCTTTAGACGCAGGTTCTCGGGAGTATCTGCCACCATGGTGAAGGACTGCTTCGGGTAGTGTCTGCAAGGAGAAGACAGACCATCAGTTATGGGCGTTTCTAGGGGAAACGGCTACATTCACTGCCCTCTCCCATTCACACTGCTGCCTACTACAACCAGAGAGGTCCTGGGAGAGCCGAGTGCGTTAGCCCCACTCCAGAGCGGAGCCACATCGACTTCAGCAGCAGTAACAGAAACATGGCTACAGAAACTTCAACACTTGCAGGTTTAGCAGTAGCCATTTGAGATGGCTGTGTCTCACTGCACTCTCATCTGGAAATTATCACCTTCCAGAGCACACGTACATTGCTCACTGGGTTCTGCAGTTCAGTCTCATATTAACTTAAGCTAAACTTCATTAGCAGTTTTATCAGGAAAAAGAAAGCAGAGTTCTGCTTTTCCAGAAGAGAAGGCCATTTTAGGTTTGTGCCCGACTGATTTCTGGAAAGAGCCTAACACATCTTCAACTTCTGATTAAACAGTCCCCCCCCAGGATAACATTAGCCCAAGTAAATGCTACATAGCTCTGGTCTACAATAACTTTGCATCTGCTTCACTTGAAGGGTCAGAGGGGAGTGGGGTGATTTTACTTGCTTATTTTACCAAAGTTACAGACACACAATCCTCACATTACGGTTTATTAGTAGTGCAGAATGTCATGACCTGGCATAAACCGTCAGCACACCAGTGCCCATCTTGGGGGCACAGGCTGTACTACTTATCTACACCAGTTCAATTTGTGTTTAGTGAATCCTTAGGACACGCCTAAAATGGGAGCGCTGCACAAAGCAAACTCCATCGTGGCCTGGCTGCAAGCCCAGCAGCTGTTATTCTGAAGGGCCATATAGCAGCTTCTGAAAAGCGCATGCAGCCTCTGCTACAGACGACAAATCAGTCGGAAGAACTCAAGTACTGGCAGAAAGCAAATATCCAATTCTAAAGTTGGAGACAATGAGGTTACTACAGGCCCTGAGCAGACGAGGCAGACTTCACATGGCCCTTCCAACCTTCCAGTCTGGAGCATTACAAGCTGCGTGGAGGAAATGGTTTGGCAGAGGAACGTTTCCAGGCTGCCTCACCATTGACCACGGTAGACAAACTCCTCTGTGCACAAAGCTCCCCGAGAAATGCCTGGCGAGGAAGCGTGACACCAAGCTGGTGTTAACCACTCTCATGGGAGAGCAGAGAAATTGAAGACATCCCACTGCAGCCTTTAGGGTTTTATAACTGAGATGATGGAAAGCAAATGAGCAAGTGGGGGGGAAGTGCCTTCAGAAAGCATCAGCAGTTCCTCATCTGCAAGAGCTGAAGCAGGACTCAAATTCAGCAGCAGAAACAGACACTGCAGGGTTTTAGGAAAGTTACCGCCTAGCACAAGGGAGTAGGGCGGAGGTACAGACACAGCATCACCCCGGCTCACATCTCACGCTCTGAGTGCTCATGACACGGGCTTTCCAGCTCGCAGCACACGAAGCACCGAGGTGGCTGTTCTGGCGCTTCGCGGTGCAGCCCAGTTTCACTTTCAGGTTGGATAAATCCTCTTGAAGAGCCAGGGCAATCACTCTCCTCCCAGCGTAACAGCTCTTAAAGAGAGGTCACCAGGTCTAACTGGTGCACTGAAAACAGAACCAGGGAGAGACCGCGGCTCCTCAGATGGGGAACCAGGAGGTTTAACCTGCTCTTTAGAATCTGAAGGCTTTTCCTCACAGTACTGACCCAGGTCTTGGGGAGGTGAAGGGCTCTGTCTAGTCAGGTCCATAAACCAAACTGTGGCCTCCAGTTCCCATACCTCACTCAGTGTCGTCCAACTGGTGGCTGAACCATGCTCTCACTTGAGGGCTACATAAACTACAGGACACTGCAGTTCCTGCCCCTTTACAGGCCACACATGATCTGTGGGTCTTCGGAGGCCCTTGGGCTGTGCTGTGGGAGTGTGTGTGCCGCAGCACCAGCAATTATCTATTCACAGCATCAGCATTAGCACCTCTGCCCAAGGTTAACCAAAACGTGGCCAAACGATGATAAATGAGCAGAACGCCAGCTGCATACGGAGGGGCATAGCTGAAAGCTGCTGCCTTACAGCAGTGCTGTCGTAGAGCAGGAAAGCAAAACACACAACCCGCAGACCTGCAAGAGCAGCACATACCTCAGTAACGCAGCAATGCAGGAAACTCGAGAATAAAAATAGTCTCCTTCTCAGCATCTCAGAAAAAATAGAGAGAACCCACCCCCCCACACACACCCAAAAGCCAAACAAGGCAGATACGGTCTGTAAAAAGGGGAAAAGGCAAGCAACAGCTTGCTGCCTGCTCCCCACCACGAGAGGAACACCTTCCCTCCAGCCCGCTTCCCAGGAAAGGGCGATGTGCTCCCTGCTCCAGCTTGGCAGCAGCAGATGTCAAACAGGACCGGTTGTGTCACCACTGACCCAGCTGCCTGCTGCGCTAGGGGAGACCAGTTAACACCAGGATCCCCACGGGCTGGGAAGTATTCTGCCCACCACAGCCTCTCGCCAGCACCCGACAGGTACCAGCCATGAGACCCCAGCCAGCCCCCATCCATCACTAGCGCGTGGAGCAGCACAGAGGCTGCAGCCGTATCCAGAGCCAAGAAGCTGCTCCTGTTTAACCTTCCACAGGTGCCCACAAACACCCAGCAATAGGGAAGACTGAAAGGGACAAGAACCAGTTTTAGAGCAGCAACAGATCACCAGTCTTCAAGGAGATTGTTTAATCTCCGTTTAGATTAACCTGATTAGAGGGGATGTATACTGCATGCTCAGGCTCCATTGCCCCTACCAGGAGCTTTTGGGCATCACTATGTAAAGGCTTCACACCAGGTCACATCAAGGCATGTACTTCAAGCTACTGCAGAGCAACTTCCACATTGAGACTCCTGAAGTGATAAACCCAGCTCTCCAAGAGGGCCATGTGCTCTCCAGGAACAGCAGACACCGCAGTGCGCTGGATGTGCTTTTGCCACTTACTGAAGTGCTCACATGGAAATGGAGCTCAACATTTTAGCCATGTTCTCTGCTCTCCCAGTAGGTAACGTGACCAGCATGTGAATGTCTAGATGGGCGTTATCTAGCTCTGCCCAGAGCAGACCTACCTCTCTGCTGACAACTTTGGCAAAGCTCTGCCACTGCCGTGAAGCTGCACCAGTGACAGTTCAGAAGCAGCAAATCAGCATAGGACACCTCGGGACCAAATCCACACCAGCTGCCGTCTGCTGCTAACACAGGCATGAACAGCCTGGGAGGCTGGAAAAGGAGGGGACTAAGTTACACTGGCTCAGGCCAGCCTTTGGCTAGCAAAGATCTCGCACGTAAAGGCTGCCGCAACTGCACTGGTCACTGTGTTTAATACATACATACCTTGAACAGACAGGATTGAGGGAAGCAGACCACAGACTATGGCACAAAGATGACAAAAATACTCCCTAGTAGCTGATGAGCGTCAGTAGTGCCAGTGCAGTACTTAAAGGAGGTTACATTTAACAGCTTTTCTGCAGAGCGCCCTTGTTCAGGGCATTGCTGCATCGCGGCAGTTCCCGGGGACGACTCCTTCCCAGCCCTGAAAGCACAGGCCACATTACTGCAATGGCAACAGCCACGACTGGTATCTGGCATGCAGCATTGGAGTACACGCAGTAAGCGGTAAGCATGCGGTTTTGGCCAAAACAAGTAGCTATTAGGCTGCTGCTGAGGGAGTTAGAGCTTAGTTAACAGTAGCATTAATCCAATAAATTCACTACCTCAGCTAACAGGGGCACGAGAAGACAGTCAGAGACTTGGCTTCTTGTTTTACCTGTTACTACTCACGTGCTAGAGCCCTTTCCGAGTTTCTTGGAAGTTACTGCTTGACTCATAGCAAGGCTAATGAAAACAAAGCCACTTTAAGCACAAATGGAGTTAGGAACCCAAACACCCTCCCAGATTGCCAGTTCCCCACTTGGGAGATCAGGTCTCAAAAGCAACAAGCTACACAGCTCAGTCCCAGGCCTGCATTTAGGCCAGGATGCACAACTCTGTCCCTGTCCGACAACATGGGAGGAGAGTCCAGTGTCATCAGCATCGCCCTGAGTCTCCGCAGTTCCAGAAAGCTTTCCCTGCTACTCCGCAGCAGCTTCTACAGCAAATCCCCGTTTTAAAAGCCTCTTCCTGCCAAGGACACAAACATGGAAGGCCTGTGCACAGATTCCAGGCTGGGTAGGAAAGCAATGCAGTACAGCGAGACATATGGCTCCTGTGAAGGGCAGATGCATTTAAGCTGTGCACACCGGCGAGACACAGAGCTGCATTTACGGTTCAGTCACGGCCCACGAGCTCCGTACTATCTGCTAGTGCCGAGAGCCTAATCATTAGGTTACCATGGCAACCGCATCCAATGCTCCGGGCATGCTAATGGAGGAGGGACGAGGAGACGGAGTCCCAGGCAGCCTCAGGCTGCTCTTGCGCAGCCTCCGTCACTGGAAGGGATGAAGACCCCGCAGCCCAGCAGCAGATGAGGACTGCATATTCTCATTACAACTGCCCTGCTATAAACTGGGGGAAGACCAGAACAGGAGAGACCATGGCAGGCACCACTTCACCTCCCATGCCTGGGCAGGGCTTCCCCTGCTTTCTGCAACGCCAGACTCGCCTGGAACAGCGTGGGTTAGAGGCACATCTGAGCCCACGCACGAAACCGAAGAGCCAGTGGTAGGGCACAGATCTCCCTACAAAGGGAAACAAGTTGAACCTTTTACCCTGGGATTGGATATCACTTTTCCTCTAAAGTGAAGCTCACGAGGTTTGCCTGATAAGGAAAAGGCATTTCAGTCCTTTGGGTATTTAAGACCAGGAGTTCCTGATTTAGGAGTGGTGACAGAGTCCCCCCACTTGCAAAAGTCAGTGCTTCCCACTGCTCAGCCAGTATAAACACAGACACCCAGATCCCTGGAACACGCTAGAGAGGGAAAATCATCTCATATGCATGAGAATCAGCCACAGTAATAGTCAGCAATAAATTAAATCTTAATGAGAAAGCACTGAGTGAATTGCCTTGGGTTCGGGGAGAGCGCGCAAGGCAGCGTGTGCGTGGGAATGACGTGTCTGCTCTCCCCCTCAGCACCTGGGGGATTTACAGCAAAGATGGATCCTTCCCGCCTTGCATGGGGTGGTCTCATGGCGGAGGAACAAACTCAAAAATTCACCCTCTTCTTGGAGCTAAAGAAACAAGAGAGGAGCCAGGAAAGGAACAGAGCTATGGGTCCTTGCTGCCCTCCCCCAGCTCCACCATAAATAGGTCTTGGCTGGGGAAGCAGAGGGGGAGGGTTCCTTTCGCTCAACCTGCCTCTCTCAGAAGAGGCATGAGCACCACATGCCAGATCTCACTGCGACTGCGGAACAATCCTCTTGGCTAACTGGGACCGGAGTGGAAGGCACGAGAGGGCTTTCAGAAATAGGAAGTGGCGAGGACGTTGGTGCCTGCCATGCCAGCAACAGCCAGCACAACGCTGCAGCTCCCGTGAAGCGCTGCACCCCCAGCCCGAGGGCCTCGAAGGAGCAGGCATCCCGCAGCAGCTGCAGAAGGGGCCACGCTGCAAGAGTCGATCCAAGCCCCAGTTAGGCCGCTGCTGGCGGGTCCATTCCCAGCACCACACACCTGCACGGCTCCTACAGCACCCGCGCACCACCTCAGCCCCCTTCCCTCCCTCCTCTCCAGGAACGCTTCACATTCCTGTGTCGACCCAGCAGGTAGAGAGCTATTCAGGGAAAGAGCCACAGGGGTAGGGAGAGACATCCACACTAGGCGAGAGCTAAGCCAGGGAGATTCTGGGCCCTAAAGGGTCATAAGAAAAAAACAAAAGCAAACAAACAAAACCCAACACTGCAGGCTTTAGACCCGAGCAGCCGGGAAGACAAACAGGGGGAAGCTGTTTCAAACAATCCTTCTTCTGACAAACTGAAGGAAATAATTAGTCCCACGCAGCCTCAGATGTGACATTTGTGTAAAGTCTGCTAAGTAATAGCTGTTCAGACAGAAACATTAACCTCTCACGAGCAAACGTGAGCCGGGCAGAACACCCGTGCGAGCTACCTGCGAGGAGCAGCTCCCGGGTCCTGCTTCTGATGACCCCACAGCAACTCAGGATCAAACAGGATCAAACCACATTGCCTGCTTTTTGGCAGGAGAAGCACCGTGCGTTTTCCCTGCCCGAGGGTACAGGGACACTGGAGGGACGAAGCAGGAAAGGAGCCGAGTTTCGGCCATGTGGAGCAGGCCGACATCTTGCAATCCGCCTGGCACTCCGCGGCGTTGGCGATGCTCTTGCAGCAGCCGAGCAGGTAATTCGGAGGCCAGGAAGCAGGAGGGGGTCCAGGGACCGGACACTGCAGCGGGGCGAGCACACGCTGAGACCTCCCAGCTCGTCACACCCTCCATGTCTCTATGGCAGTTTTATCAGCAAGGCGGATGCAGATTATTTTAACAACGCAGCACTGCTGATCGAGAGGAGCCGGCCGCGGTGGTCTCGGGGGCAGCGCCGAGACACAGCCAGCAGATTTGCCTCGTGCTTCAGGTCTCTTATAGCAGCCACCGCTGACATCCGTCCTACGGCTGATTAGAGTTTAACGAATCAGACAAATGGGATGCCCCCCCGCCCAGCCCCCCGCCACAGGGGGCTGCCGTCAGATTAAGCGAAGTGGCACGCGGGTATGTGGGGCAGAGGGACACGTGACGGAGCAAAGCCGCGACGCTCCAGCAGCGTCTCCTCTCGCCGGTCTCGCAGCCTCGTGCAGGGCTGACAGAGATACCCCCCTAATCTGCGGCTCCATGGGATCCAGGATGACTACACCCATCGCAAGAGATGGCTCCTCCAGCATCTGCCTCGCCGGAGGCAACAGCCCAGAGCACTTTCTGCTCCCCCCCCCTTTTTTAATTATAGCAATACCTCTAACACAACAGGTGTCATCTACAGAGCAGGCGGCTGCTCTCCGCCTCCAAGAAACCCACAAAACCCCACGCACGCGGCTCCTCCTCGGAAGAGAAGAGCTTTATGGCCCACAACGAGACTCTGCGTACGAGCCCTCTGCAAAGCACTCCAACGAGCACCGCGCTGCTTCACCCGTGGCAGCGAGAGACAAGGCATTTTTTGTTGCACTGTTAAATCAGGTCAATCAAGTCTTCTCGGGCCAGATAGATGCTGTCTGGCTCCTGTATTAGGAGTTATCAGAGTACTTTAAGTCCAAGCCACCTGAAATTTAACCCCATCGTTAACAGCAAATCCTACAATTACCATGGGATAACGTTGTTTGCTTTGTGCATTCAACAGCCTTTCCCTAGCTAATTTTACTATTTCCCATAGCATCATCATGAAAATCCTCCCACAGCCACAGAAGAAAGTTTGCTTAATTTACTTAACAGTCATGAGAAAAAACAGCAAGACCAAAGGCAAGCCTAAGATAGCAAGCTGCTTTTGAACCTGACGTTAGAACCTAAATACAGAATCCCTGCTCCTGTGCACCGGTCAGAAACAGCCCTCCATCAGCCTCTCCGGCCCAGGCTCCTGGTGACCTGCGAGTCAGGAGACACCCAAGCAGCGTTTTCCCTTCCCCAGACCCAGAGCAGCAGTGCAAAGGCTGCGCCCCGCCGATGTGAACTCGAGACCAACGTGAGTCTCCCGGAGCACTTGCACCCCATCGCTTCCCCGTCCTGCCCCAGAAGCAACATTTGCTGAGAGCTGCCTTGCAGAAGAAGCGGCGTTACCCTCCTTCCCACCCTGCCAGTGACGCCAAGCTAAGTGACAGTGCTTGGACTGTTCCTGCCCTTTAGTTTCTCACAAGCTAGGGAGCCATAATTAAATTTCTGCAATAAAGAGCATGGCAACGTCCATGTGGCTCTCAAAAGCTAACCTGAGCAGCAGCTCTGTTCACCACAGGACCCAGACTTGCTCTCTTCAGCACGACTGGGAAATGAGTATCCGTTCCCAGGGAATCATGAGTGCTGTAGAGCACAGGCGATATGACTGAGTTTTCAGAAGAATCACCCCTAGCTCAGTATTGCTGGCATTCACGTAACAGGACACTGAACAAGTACTTCGTACCACTGCTTTTGGACAAGTCTGCCAAACTTCAGTACTACTGGTGCCACCACACAGTCCCTTCCCCATCTCTGCTGCATCTTGCACCTTCAGGAGGTGAGTCACCTCCACACAGCTGTCTCAAGGCTTTGGTAAAAAAAGAGTTAAACAAAGGAAGTAATAGACTCTGCTTTGCCAGAAGACTCACAAGTTCACATCCTGCTTTTCAAAGAGTTGCTGATTCTTGGGGACATGCTTTTAAAATAAACTATTCTTGCTTCAGTAAGAAAAGCACCACCACCTTCACTTTGCAAAGGGCCTGCAAACATCTCACTGCAAAAGAGCAGGCTGCAGAGAGATTTCGATTCCTCCCAGCGTTTCCAGGGAGAGGCTGCCAAGATGGCTGGTCCAGCTCTCCACGTGTGCAGCTGCCGCCTTCTCCAAGCATCTGTTCACAGCCTACCCAGAACTTGCATTGGAATAAAGTAACTCAGAGCACAGCTTTTCAGGACATTTCTCAAGGATTCCCCTATTGCCCACCCAGCGCATCAGCAACAGGCTAACACAGGGCTGGAAGAAGCAGGAGTGTTTTGCTGCAAAATTCCCCAAGCGACTTTGGGCAGAAATCCCGCAGTGCTTTGGAGGGAAGCAAAGCCCCCCCTCATCAGCTCTAGCACGGTCCTCCGCAGCATCGCAGCACATCAGTGTTCAGTGTAGGGCAGCAACAGGGAGCAGTGCTTTACTCAGCCAGCTCTGCTCTCACTGAAAACAGGCAGCATGTGGCTCACCCCCTTTCCCAAAGGCTTTGCCAGCAGTTACCAGAGGGTTGCAGAGCAGTATGTTGCCTAAGTAAAAAGCAGCTTGTTTTCGAAAACCTGCTTTAATCCACAATGGAAAGATTTCAAGTGAACACAGGAGAAGAGGGGCTGCCAAGCTGTGAAGTCAGCAGTCACTTCTGGAAACAGCTGTTTGTCACAGCTCCCTTCGCTCCCCCTCCCACAGCTCAGCCCCAGCACAGAGCTGGGCCTGTCCTGCCCTCCCTTCACAGGGCGATGCCTCGGCTCCAGCCAGGGCCGGGATGAGTGCTGGGATTGATAGCCCCTACCCAGAACCCGAGGTTACTTATGGGAAAGACATGGGCACCTCAACGGAGCTGGGTTTTTCCACAAGGCTTTCTGGCTCCAGGCATGGATAAGCAAGTTTAGGAAAGTCAACATTTATTTATAGTCTGCCCCCTCAGTGAGATCAAAGCATGGGCTAAGAAAACCTGGCTGCAGAACCAGACTAAGTCCTTGCACCACCTCTCAGGGCAATGACTAGCAGCAGCACCGGCAGGAGGGAGCTGAACTGTGGTCCATGATAACTAAGGACAACATCTATAGACAGCCCGAGTCATACCAGATTGAGCTACAGAGCTAGTGGAACAGGAACACACATTCTCCTCCTAAGTCCAGGAGAGGCTTGGCACAGCCCACATGTACCGGGGGGCAGATGGGGCAGAAAGCCTTGGACTATGGTGAGGGAGCAGCATGCAAACACAGGGCAAGCTTGGAAGAAGTAGTGACCTGCAGAGAGAGAAACAGCGAGATTTCCCCTCATGCCCCCTAATTCCGTGTAGGCTTTAGCTACAAGTACTTCACATTGTGTATACAGGGGTATAATTGATTTAAACTGCTTGGCAGCAATGCGAATCAAGAAGTGACAAGGGCACCAAACACAGATTGGACTAGGCTTGCCTTTGCACTTCACAGCCCCCCAAACCATCTAGATTGCTTTGATGAGGGGGGGTCTCTCCATGAAGTCTGGGTGTACAGACAGCACTTGGAGTAAGTCATTCCCAGACACTTCAGGGAACAGATGCTCCACCCCAGAGAGGCTTCTCCAGCCCTTGCAGCCTCCCAACCATTAAATCATGACATTACTCAGGAGAGTTTTTCCATACATCTCATCCCCTCTCCTCCAGAGGGAATCAGGAAGCTTTTCCCCCAACCACCACCAGAGGTGGAACAAGAGTATTTGTATTCCCTTGCTCCTCTGTCTCTCCTCAAAGCCATGTGTGTTGGGGTCCTCCACCCCACAACAACATATGGGAAGGCCAGCTTTCATTTACACCGAGACAAAGAGCCATGTCTGTTCAGAGCACCGCGGTATGCAAAGCGTGCACACGGAGACAGAAAGACAGTTATTCTCATCCAGAAATTCAGCGCAAATAAAGCATCGGATAAACACCTGGACTCCATCCCAGCACCACAGTTGTTCCTCCTTCCCTTCCTGCCCCCCTTCCCCCCCCCAAAAAAAACTTGGAAGGATCACTCCATTAATGTAGTAGGCAGCTACCAGATGGAGTGGCGAGGAATGCCAAGAACAGATCACTGGCTTGTTGTGAAACTCGGAGCAGCTCTGCCTGCCACTTGCTAACTTTTTCCAAGCAAAAAGTTAGCCCCAGAGGTATTAAGCAGCTTGCTCTGAATGGAAAGGCAAGGATCAAGTTACTGTTGAGAAATCTGCTAGGGAGGTTTTTAGGGTTGTTACCAGGAATTAAAGTCTTTAGGGCTCCCGTTCAGAGACACCAGAGCCCAAGCACTACTCGGATGTCAATGCTAGGTAGACCTAGGCAAGGGCTGCTGCCGAGCTGCTCGCACCAACCCAGAATCAGAGGAATGCCAGGCCCGCGAGTCCGATCCCCCAGGACACGTTCAGCCCCAGCAGCAGCCAGTTGGGTGGGGCTTCCTCGCAAGGAAAGTTGATTGCTTGGAGAAATACCAAAGTCACAAGCACAGCAGATGGAGGGATAGAGACCCTTCTGACACACCTACGTAAGGTATTTTTGGCAGCCTTGCATATCAGTTAGCCCCTTTTTGAGGGGGGGAAAAGCCCCCCCATTAGCATAGGGAATGTGGAGAACAGCAGTGCAGCATTTTCCTTCTGTGCACAGTATTGGAATAGCAGGCTGCTGAGCCAGGACTACAGCAAAGGTGAGCAGGAAGGGCTCTGCCAACAGCATCACCTCCATCACGCAAGTTCAAACAGAGGATGTTGTGCTTTTAAGGCTAGGCCGCCAACACAAGCGCTGTCTTCTTGGTGGGGGAGGAGGCATTGCTGAGCAAGTAGGCCATTAACTTCCTGCCAGCTAGTCTGCAGCATTCAAGAAGTTAAAGAGAAGAAAAACCATACAGCTCTGTGGGGAGTGCAGATGGCAGACAGCCCCTCTGACTAGCCGTGCTCCAGCAGCAGGATCCCCGTGTGAGATGCACATGTGCGGGGAGAGCAGGGCTTTCTGGACTGAGATGCATCCAACAGGACAACTGCATCTGTATCAGCATCAATTCAGAAAAACCCACAGCTCCAAAACGAGGTCTGGCCTTGGGTTTCATCTAGGTAGCCCCTCTGGGGGGACATGAGCAGAACGATCTCGTAGCCCAGACAGGGCAGAGATCCTCTTCCCCTGTGACAGGGAGAGGGGACTCCTGCCCACTGCTGCCTGGATACTGCTCTCACTGTGCTCCAGCTCAGAGCTCCACACCCAGGCGTGTGCGAGCTGCTCTTTGCATTTTAAGTAGCAGTGCTGTCCAGTAATGCCTCTGAAGATGCCGATTCCCTAGACCAAATACACTGCTTTGAGCTCTCAGAGAGGATTTAAGGCACTAATTCATGATGCATGATGAGTGACTGTCTAAGCAAAGCATGAAGCTGCCAGTTGCCAGGGTACTCTAGAGCGAGAGAGGATCAAGGTAGCGAGGATCAATGCAGCACTGTTGCAAGCACCACCTTCACGTAAGGTTCCAAAGCAGCAGCCGCCCCGGTACCTTAAAGTCAGCGGAGGAACACTGAGGAAGAAAGTCTTGTCTACCACAGAGCAGAAGAGTCCCTGACATGGGGGGAAACCTAGCAGTCAGAGGGCAGAGTTAATCATCCACCTTCTTGGAAGGTTTCACACAGATTTATTGCTGGGTAATGTCAGATAGGGAGGAAGCCCAGCCCTCTTCCTACTGCTCCCTTGAAGAAAGGCTTCGGAATTTGGCAGAAGGCCAGGGCTCAAACAGAGGAGACCCTGTGTTAAGGCATGTTCAGAAAAGCAGCCTCTTCCCTGCCAGGATAAACGTTGCTTTTCCCACTCACTCTTCCCCCACCCCCCTTCCCCTTGGTGGCTAGAAGACGTTGCCCCTCAGCTCTAGTATCAGTAAGAGATGTTTGGAAAGGGTGGGCCCCTTCTGGGTAGCTCCGGGTTATCCTCATGTCAGCTACACTCACCTTGCCCAGCAGTTTCTTCCTTCCCAGGATATTCTGGGGGCACCACATGCCCCAGGTACAAGGACAGCAGCTGAGAAGGAACCAAGCCCGAGTTTCCTGGCTGTAGCCTCGCTTCACGCCCATGGTGGGCACTGCGGTTGCAGAGCCTCCCCCAGCAGGCCAGGGGTTTGCGGTTGCCGGAGACAGGCCTCATACGCCTGCAAATTGGAGGTCCTCTCCGTTCCTTTTCTTTTTGAAGGCGCAGCCATACAAAGTAGTAAGAACAAAGCATTTAATGGAGGTCTCAACACAGTTTGAACATCCAGGACTGCCTTGGGTAGAGTCAAGACAGACAGCTGCCTCTTCAGAGAGGCTTGGAGGCCACTGAAGGGTTAAGACAGCAAGCCTGCTTCAAAGGGAGCTCTTGAGCAGAGGGGGTTGAGAAACCGAGATGGGCTGAGGTTGCGCACACTCCTTGGAATTTCAGGAATTTCCCATTATTATCCCACTTCCCTTTCACCAGCATGGAGGGGAGACAGCACAAGAACAGAACTCCAGGCCCATCCTTATGGCCAGAGACAGCCCTAGGGGCACGTATGCCCCAACGCTCAGTGCTGGGAAGGCTCAAAGGCGGTATTAGGCTGCACCTGATCTAGAGAAGGAAGACAGCATTGCCTCAGGACACTAAGATGAGCCTGGGGGGCAGAGGGGGCTTATCTCCTGCAGCCCTTTGCAAGTTGCAGTTAGAGAGATGCCTTATCCTAACCTCTCCTCTAGCCACCTGACAAGACAACACACTTTATGAACATCTCCAAAACAGTTAAAATCCAGCCAGCATCTAGTCAGAGCCCCATGGTCAAGGTTTGGTGTAGACCTCTGCTTCCTGTCCACAGCTTAGGGTCAGCTCATCACAGGCAGCTACCCACAATCTTGCTGCTCATAACTAGCTTGTCTCCACCCAGAGAGAAGACAGATGAAGAATCATGCTGGGCTCCAATACACAGCCCTGCACTCATAACCCAGTCTTTTAGCTTTGCCAAAACAAAATCTCAAGCTCCCAGACCCCAAGCTGATCAGTCAGCCACAAAAGTAGTTTTAGAGACCTGGATAGCCTAAGTGCAAGTGCTGGAGAGCTGTCATTCTCTAGTCAGTGACTGCCTCAGGCTGCATGTTCCCCACCACCACACATACCTCTCTTATGCCATGAGAATTCCAGTTTTTACTTGGAAGCAGGAGTTCTAAAATAGTGCTGCTATCTAGATATCTAAGAGTTACTTCTTACGTCTCACTCCATTGCCATCCTGCACCGCAGATAAGATCCCATTACACAGCCAATACTAACAAGTCTCATCCCAAGTCATACAAGTTGCAGCTATCCTGGACACATCACAGTCCACTTCTGGTATCAGAAATATCTGAACTACAGAAAAGCTACAACAGTGGGAAATTCTGCTAGGACACTAGATGACTGAAATAGTCTTGCTACTTTTTCTTCTACTTCATCTTATCCATTAATAGAGTTAATATCCCTCTTACAAGGATGTTGTCAGGATTAATGTTTAAGAGTACTTGTGAAAGGAACATGCTGCACAAGCATTAAATACTATTTAAGTTCTTCAAAAGAAAATTAGATAAAGTATAAGAAACAGCTACAAAGATCTCCTACTCCAAAGTAGCTTTACAGACATTAAGAAACTTGTCAAGTGAGCACCGAGTTCTACTTACCTATGGTTCAGTAGGGACTAGCTTTCATGATACAATGGCAGAAACTAGAAAGCTATTGTCACTAACTTAGACAAATGAGCTAACTGGATTAGCTTTTAAGTTCCAAACTCCAGTGATCAATTGCAGATGAACTAAGGAGGACTTAATCTAAGACAAAGGCAGCATTGAAGATTTTTTTTTAAACACAAAGCTTCCTGTCTAAACAAACTCAGTGTTGCACATCACATTTAAGGTCTCCCAGAGTAACAAAATAACTTCAGAGTAGAGTACTTTGAATCATCATTATTCAGATCAAAGAGTCAATTGTCAGCAGAGATCTCCTACTGTTGTACAGTTAGGCATCCTTCTTGACAGCTGAAAAAAGTTATGAATGATGTATCTTCACTGGCCCCCACAAGCAGCTTGAAAGATCAGGGGAAGCTAACTGAGGTGTGATATAGCCAGCTGATCTCATCCTACCCAGCTCTGCCTCCATCTCTCCTGAGCAGATAACAGCGAAGAAAGTTCTTACATTTAAGCTGTACCTGAGATAGATGGATTTACCTTTGTAACACCCAGGACAAGTGCCACTAGATGAGCATTAATCAACCTGGCCATGACCCCAACACCTCAGCAGAGCTCAGGCTGTTAGATACCCACATTCCACACGCTCCCACTGCACTCCTTTCTGTGCAAGGGGCACTTCTCTGTTCCCAGCTAACTGTATCTGTTAGCACAGCACAAGCACCTTCTCATTTACTCCTCTTTAAGGGAACGCCAAAGTAAATTCACATAAATGCCCACTTGTATTTGTATTATCTACCTTGGGTCTGTCCAAGCTAGAACTCAGAACAGTGGCCATGACCTGGCATTTAAGCCTGGAAAACACACACTGTTGTGGTAGAGGCATTAATTGGCCTGTGCAAGGCCTTCAGCCAGAGCTTCACATGTGCTCCCAGGAAATACTGTAAAGCAAAGGGGAAAGATTGTTTCCACAGAGCAAGGTCAGGATTCTCCATGCTCCTAAGCGCCAGTTCTCACATCCTGAAATCTAAGAGAACTGCAAGAGGTGGGCCCAACAGCTGCTCCAGTATTTCATAGGCTCAAGCATCAAGTTACAGGTCTAACACATTCTCTGTCGTAACTAGAGCAGGTAGCAGAGACTTACGCATTGCAATACGGCTTCTTCTCGTAGCCCTTGTAGTTTTTCATGTTTAGGGTCATCTTGCAGGTCTCGCAGTGGAAACATGCTTTATGCCAGAACTGGAAACAGAGACAAGAGAAGCATTAACAGGAGTGCCTTGCAATTCTAATGGGACATGGCCTGTTTTGCACAACTCAAATTCAGTGCTTCCTACAGCATGCAGGAGTCAGTGATGAGATCCACAACATTTGCAAAACTTAGAGGACAGATACAATATTCTTACTAGTTTAGGACCTAAACAGTCTTGTCCCACTGGTGTGTAGCTTATCTGAACAGGGCAACAACATTTGTGACTTAGTATTAATCTTGTTTTCTCATCTGCAGATCATTATTCATTAACCTTCACCAGATACAGGATAGGGAAAGACTCCCTACTCAGAAAGAGGCACAACATAAAACCCTGAGACCAGGAGACCATCAGCAACTGAGTTAACAGCTGTGGTTTAAAGGCTTTAAAGTTACTGCTTTAGGGTTTGTTTTTCATTTTGCTGATGTTAGCCAAGAGATAGCCAGAAGAACAGGTCAGGTGAGGCTGCATAGAGACACCAAGCCAAGGAAACAGAGATGGAGAAGGATTCTCATGAGAAGCCCAGTCTCACATCATCAGCTAAAAGGTCTTCACAAGTTACTGCCCTTCTGCCTGCTGAGCTGGGTGGCTAAGGCCATCTCAAAACCCCATGATCCCAAAGAACACAGGATCACCCCCAAAACATCCCAGCTTCCCTCTCCCCACCATGAAGCTGTCAATAGCCATGACCAGTGCTACATCCTTAAAGAGGGCAGAGCTAGGGAGACAGCAATAAGCAAGATGAGCTGCTAGCTTGAAGTTGTGGCAATGGTAATTTTTACATCCTCTCCCAGAAGGTTCTTACAATAGCAGCCTCGGGTTTACCCCACACCCCAGCTGAGGTCTGCGGTCTGAACACAGCCTTACAGCAGCATGGCTGCTCTCTTTGCTAGTGAAGTACACTTAAATTCGAGACTAATAGATACCCCTTGAAATTCAGATCATGACCCAACATCATAGGTTGCAACATCTAATGAACTGTAAAGAACTGTTCTCCAACGTTCAGAGCTATTCTTAAAGCAAGCATTGCCACTGAGTATTTGAGCAAAGTGGCTTCCTTGGCTGGAAGAGGCCCTATGGGGAGCATTCAGAGCTGCTACTGCAGTTACACAGGCCTGCACAGCCCCTGGACTCCCTGCGGTCCAAGGCCAGTCACCGAGTGACCAGACCTTCTCACTTCCTCAGGCAGCGATGGCAAGAGACTTCCTGGGGGGTATGATGTGACCAGCCCAGGGACCAGACAGGGCACCACAGAGAGGAGGGAGCACAGGCAGGAACCAAGCTGGGGCATTGCAACAGGGAAAGCACAGCCTGAAGCAACATCTTTACTCACTTCAAGCAAGTTACTCCTGCCCTAGGACTCCCCTTTCCTCCCAGGGCCTCCCAGTTCAGCCAAATCCCCTCGTCCCTCTGGCAAGCCCCCCAGCACAGCCACACCTGCCAAGTATACAAGCCACCCATCGCTAGCTCTGCAAACCTACGGAGAGAGCAAGTTGAAAGCCACATCGACATCTCACAATACCCAAGCAGATTAGATTTAACAAGCATGCCATGTGACACACAAGACATTGATTCAGGCATAAGTTTAATATGCAGTCAGCAAACTCAGGGAGAACAGCTGGCAGTTGTTGCTATGATTTCCACCCTGCTGGAAGTCTTAAGCTCTTTTAAAAAAGCTATTTCTACCATTACAACTATGGTTCTGCGCTTTTCTGCGAGAGGGAGACTACCTTCGGCAGGAGCCAAGCCTGAGCCCCTGCGGTACCTGCCCACAGGTACCGCACCCCTGTGCGCAAACACTGCCGCGGCTTAACGAGGCTGTGACTCACCGAGCAGGACAACTGCCTGTTTCTGTTGCTCAGAGCAACACATTTGTTCTCTTCCTCTAGCTTTACCAGTTCCTCCAGAACTTTCTGCTCACAGCAAGTACAAGGGGGCTTCTCCACTGCATCAACATGCTGCTCTGTTTTCACACCCTAGTTCCTATGCAGCCATCGCAGGATCATTTCCCTCCTTCCCTGGCTCTCAGACTCTTTAAAGACAGATCAGCAGTGGAGCCTTTAGAGTTCTTAAGCATCTAAAGATCTGGAAAGTTAGAGCCTTTCAGTTGAGTTACTGCCACATTAGAGGTAATTAACAGATCTCTCTTCAACCTTGTCAGCTATTCACACTGCTGTAATAGCTGTGCATAAATACCAGAATACCACTATAAATACACGGAGACAAACTGAAAGGCAATATGACTTGAGCCTTTTCCTCTGAGGAATACCGAATCTCCCAGGAGCCAAGGAATAGCTGGCAAGGCCTGGTGCTGTCACCCAGCCAGTGACAGCTTTGACAACACGCATTAGCAGAAGAGCTGGACTCCGAGAGCCTTTACCCCCAGCCAGAGAACAATATATGAATATTCTTACCTCACATTGGATAAGGCATTTTGGCCCTTTGGCTCTTGCAAAGCTTTCTCAGCAGGCTGAGCACACACCTATGGCACGTGGAGGGGAGAACTACCTCTACCTTTAAACTTTGCTGCCTCTCAGCTTTGCCCATCTTACCACTGACAGCATTAACACTAGCTCCAAGGATCTAAATCATCATGAGATGAGGGAGGGCTGCAACATACAACTGACAGATGAACACAAGTTATGTAGGCTTCCAGCAACACTATAAATGCTCCAGAAAGAGGACAAATTCCACATAAGTTTTCACAAGTATATTAATGCCTGTCCTTTTCCCTTCCAAGTTTGAAGTGCTTTGAACATCTGGAGCAGATCTTAGGTACAACTGCATGGTGCAATTCATCCCGTGTCTCAGCAGGCCACACTTTTAATAGAGGCAAGCTGGCTGGAATCCAAACAGGCTGCTCTTCTAAAGATGTAGTTATTTAAGCAACTTTGCCACTTGCAGCAGCCTACACCTGGGCACACAGCTCACAGCCAGAGCACATACCAGTGTATCCATTTATAGCTTATTTATAGCTGCAAGACATCCTTCCACCAAAGGAAGCTATTGCTCCACACCTGTAAGCAAGTCTCAGGGAGTGAATATCACTTGAGACTCAAAGAATTAGGAGACAACACAACAAGGAGACACTACCCGGGCTGAAGACAAGTCCTTGATCAGGACTCATCTGCTGTAATAGCTAGTTTAACTTCTACTCATTGCTTTAGAAAGTCACCTGATATCAGCTGTACGTAGGTTTATAGTTTAGCAGTTGCAGCCACAACCACCAAACCACGCGACACTCGTTCCAGCTATGAGCAGCACAGGACATGTCACTTCCACAGCGGAAGTCAGCCACATCACACAGTATCTTATCGGGAGGGCTGAAAGGACTCCGTCAAGGAGGGACGGGGGAAGGGAACAGGCAACAGACGGATAACACCGACTTCCTGGAGTCCAAGCTGAACATTGGACTTTCACAAGGTGACAACACGAAAGTAGTCGGAGTTCCACTATTAAGAATCAGAATTTGGAGGCTGAGCTTTGCCCAGCTTTGAGCCTTCAGCAGTCTCACTTCTCTAGCCACGTACTGTATTTTTAAAGACTGATGAAGCACCAGCTTTTCCTCATTTGCTGTGCATCTCAGAAGAGAAACTTAGAGTGGACTTTCCCAAACTATCTACCAGGGCACTCGGGGCAGGGAGGGGGGAGGAACCTAACACATCAGGCTCTCAGCACATCAGCACAGCCACGGAAAGCTCAGTGGCACTGACTTGCACACCTTGCCTCTCAGCAGACCTTCACCATTGTCGCCTTTGGTTCAACTTAAGGCAAGCAGTGCCAGAACTGCCCTTTGGACTTCGCTCAGGGCAGAGTGCAAGTAGGTGAACACTCACTAGACAGTTCTAATAAAACTGTGCACATCCCCTGCTTTTACACAGAGTGGACAGGCTCATCCAGGCTCCATCACAACAGCCAGAGGCCCCAGGAAGGATTAATACAGGCCCCGCAGTAGGAACTTAGCTAGCACTGTATTACAGGGCTGACCGTGCAATGATTGTAGCAAGCTAGAGGTAAAAAGACTCCTCTGAAGCATGAAGTGACCACTGTAGTCTATCACTAGCCCCCAGGTAGCTAGAGTATGCAGTATCAGGATGCGTGTTAGTCATGCCTTCGTGGCAATGCACAACTGCCAGCTCAGAAGTAGCACAACACTAAGAAGCAGAGCACTCCCCCAGCCCTCCCAGCTATCTACAATTCAAATACCCTGAAGCTGCTTGAGGTCAACAAGAGCTCTAGAAGACAGAGCCACTTCACTGCTCTGGACAAACAGGATGGTTCCTGGGACACAGGGCTGATGGTTCAGCTTTAAGCAATTCCCAAGTTAAGAAAGAAACATCATCTGTTAAAAATGTGCACAATAGGGTCTGCTGAAACTCAGGAATGCTGCTGCTGCTGAGATCCATGCATTCTTCAAGTTACTTTTTTTAGCCCCTAAACTGGTCATCCCAGAGCCCTGGAAGAGGAGGGGGAGGAGACCAGCTCAGCTATCCAGGACAGTTTAGTTCCCAAAGGATTCCTTCTAAAACTATAAAGCACAGGCAGCCAGCTAGAGTACAGCACAGGATCAATACACTAGTGCTTTTTTCATCTCCAGGCCTGACCACCAGACACAAGACCTGAATTCCAGCACCAAAGGAGATGGGTTTAATTTATACTTTGTTTTTCTTGGGGAAAAGCTCTCAGAAGAGACACTTAAAGCACTTGCACACCATGTTAAGGCAGGCAGCACAAGAAACTATAAAGTTTAAGTTCTGGAACAGAGAAGTATCAATTGGAATTGAAGATTAAAAAAGCTCAGCTAATGTAAAACAGATGAGGTTCCCAGCTTCAAGAGGAAGCATTAACTGTTGCTTTCCATTTTGTCTCCTCAGACACCCAGCTGCATTTCTACAGAGCAGCGGCTACAGTTTCCTTTACCAATTGCCACAAAGCTCAGACGCTACGTTTTAATTATACATAAAGGGGAGTCCCTGACACTGCCTGCTACTGCTAAGGCAGGGGCTCCCACACGCCCGTCCCAAACTCTGGTACAAGCAGTGACAAAAAAGTTGCTCAGACCGAGGGTGCCGCTTCCAGACGGGCACCGCCAACCTGCGGCGTCGCACAAGCCGGGCTGGCAGGAAGCTGGGTCTCAGCCCCGTCCGGCTGCCCCAGAGAGCGGGACGGGGGTCCGGCCTCCGGGACAGCCCGAGTGGGCCCGACTGCAGCTGGGGAAGCGAGCAGGTCACCGGGGCTCAGCCCTCAGGTCGGGGGGGAGCCCCAGGGGAGGGCAGGCAGCAGGGCTGGTGCTGTGGGGCTGCCCCACAGGGGAAGAGCCCACACCACCCACAGGGGCAGCCCCACAGGGGACCCCACAGGGGCTCCAGACAGACCCAAGACCCCACACAGACCCCAAGGGGACCCTAAAGGGGTCCAAGGCCCCACAGAGATCCTGAAGGGACCCCAGACAGACCCCAACAGGACCCCAAGCCCCACATAGACCCCAGGGGACCCCACAGCAACTCTGAGGGGACCCTAAAGGGGCCCAAGGCCACACACAGACCCCAAGGGAACCCCACAGGGACCCTAGACAGACCTCACAGAGAGCGTGAAGGGGCCCCAGACAGACCCCGAGGGGACCCTAAGGGACCCCAGGCCCCACGCAGACCCCGAGGGAGCCCCACAACAACTCGAGGCAGCTCCCAGCCCCCACAGGGACCCCCTTAACGGCTTCCCGCCCCCAAAATCCCCCCCCTCCCGAGGGGCAGGACCCCAGGACGGAGGGGCAGGGCTCACCTTGTCGAGGCAGTTCACCTTCTCGGTGGGGTAGACGATCTTGCCGCAGCGGGCGCAGTTGGGGTTCATGGCTGCGCTGCCTCCCGCCGGCGGCCGCCGCGTCTTCTGGCCGCCGCCTGCGCCGCGGCGCCCCTAAATAGGCGCGGGGAGGGCGGGGGCGGGGCGGGAGCGCGCGCGCGCGCTGCCTGCCGGGGGCGCGCGCCCACCCACGCGCAGCTCCCCCCCCCCCGCCCCGCCCCGCCTGCGCGCTCGGCCGCGCACGCGCAACTCCACCCCCGCCCCGCGTGGGCACCCGCGCGCACGCGCTGCCTGCTTGCACGGCTCCGCGTGGGCACCCTCGCCCGGCTCGTCCCGTCCCCCGCCTCCCCCGCGCATCGGCTCCGCCCGCAGCCCCTGCCGCCGGGCGCCGCCGCCCCACGCGCCGCCGCGATCACGCGTGGGGCCGCGGGAGCGCCGCGGTAAGGGCGCGCCGGGCGGCTCGGCGGCCAAGCGGGGGTATAGCTCAGTGGTAGAGCATTTGACTGCAGATCAAGAGGTCCCTGGTTCAAATCCGGGTGCCCCCTCGCAAAGTGAGATTTTTCTTTTTTCTCTCTTTTTTTTTTTCTTTTTTTGCCCTTTCCGCCCTCATTTCGAGCCCCGCGTGGGATTTAACCCCTCGTTTGCAGCAGCGCATCCAGCGAGCGACGTGGCCTAAAATCCCGCAGCGCGTGGCGAGCTGGGGACAGCTCCAGCGGCGGCAGGGCCCCGGCGCTCGCAGGCTGCCGAGGGAGCTGCTGCCTTTCGGGAGCCCCGGCGGCAGCGGCTCTGTGCCTCCCCGCTCCAGACCGCCTCGAGGTGCGAAGCGTGGGGAGGCGCGTGGGGAGGCAGCACGCCCCGTCGGACGAGGCTGCAGGCGGCTCCGCGTCCCCCTTATCCGCTCCAGGATGCAGCTTCAAACGGCCTCCCTTGGCTTCAAAAGCAGCTCATCCGATCCTCTCGCAGAGGCACCCGCTCCTTCCCCCTGCTCACCTCGCACGACCCCCCCGCGACAGCCTCCCACCCCGTCCTGACCCGGCTCGGCCCAAACTAAGCCAGGCGGTTCTGTTTACCTGGCTTGCTGGGGTGACGCCGGGGTGGTTTTCCTTCCTCCGCGCCGCAGGAGCTGCCGGGTGGCGGGGGCCGCTCGCCAGCCCAGCGTCGTGCCGGGGGACACTCCATGCTCGTGGGCCCGCTGCGGCCGTGCCCCCCGCGCATGCCTGAGCCGCTGCTCCCGCGGGGCTGGTGCTCCCGGGGCCCCTGCTCCTGCCTGGAGCCACCGGAGCCGCCGGGAACGGCGCATCCCCGTCCGCCCCGGCCCTGCCGTGCAGCCCGAGCGGCTCCCGCGCACGGGGCCTGCTGGAAACGACCCCTCCGTCATGACCTTCGCGGGAAGAGCAAGTCCCCGCCGCAGTGCGGCCTGCGATGTTCCCCCGGTAATTCCGCTGCGGCGACGGACGGGAGCAGCCGTCCCCTTTCGGAATCCCCTCGCAGAGAAGATGCGTCCGCCGAAACCGCCCCGCAACACGCCGAGCTGCTTGTGCCCGACGGTGCTGCAGGACTTGTCTCTCGTTAGCTGCAAACCGCGTGTTCACTGCTGGCGGTTGGTTTTGTAGCCATGAAACAACAGGATATCTCTCTGCTTACTGAAGCTATTATTTTAAACATGTATTTCCAATTATTTGCTTCCAAGCTGTTGAGTTAGTGCCTTTGCGCTGCGCAGAGCGCTCAGAGCAGGGGGTGGGTGAACTATGACAGCCAGCATCACTCGTGCTTTCCTCTCAAAATTAGACGCAGACAATTCCCAAGTTAATCAAAAATCATTTACTGCCACCAGGCAAAACAATTTGTTCATGCTGTGGATAAATTACAGCGGGATTTGCAAAAGCACTTAGGGCTGAAAATTAACGTGGAGGCAAAAAAGATCGATGAGGGTAATTCTTTCTGATAACATAGAAAAATTCATTTCTTGACTTACTGTCGAGAGTGCGGCCCGAATTGTGCCGTTCTCGGCAGCTTTTCCAAGCAGGAGCCGTGAAACGTTCCCATAAATCAGCCGCCTGCAAATGTTTTTCGACAGCTTGTAAAATAACTGTTTGTGGCTCTCGGTCCTGCTGCTCTGGTCAGGCTCCCAGTGCTCGAGCCTCCGCGTCCGGCTCCTCGAGGGCCTGGGCTTTGCGGGGCCACGGCAGCGGCAGCGAGCCCGGGGAGGCGATGTGGGGCGGCCCTGGCTGCCCCTCAACCACGCTGGCACAGCGGTGCAAACCGAGGGGCAGAGGGACGAGCTGGGAACCTCCACCCGGCCTGCGGGAGCCGGCGGGGACCTCGGCGGCCGTCACCGGGCATCGCTCCCGCGCACTGCGAATGTTCCTGATGCGATGGACACATGGATGCGGCCAAGGGCAGCACGTGCTGCGGCGGTGAAACCGGGGCTTCCCTCCCTGGGATAACCGCAGGAAAAGGGCCCTTTGGGGTGGTTTTGGTCGGGCTGCTCTGCTCTTCCCTCTGCTGGGCTCAGCTCTGCTTCCGCCCTGCTTCCACCCAAGGCAGCGCGAGGAGGACCCGCAGGCGGGCGGGGGTATAGCTCAGTGGCAGAGCATTTGACTGCAGATCAAGAGGTCCCCGGTTCAAATCCGGGTGCCCCCTCTTTTCCTCCCTCCGCTTTTTTTCATTTTCTCCTTTCTCTTTTTCATCCTTCCACGAAAAATAATCCCCCCCCCCCGGGGCAAAGTGTTTCCTGCACCAAACCCTCCCAGCGCCGCGGCGTCCCGGTGCCCCCGGGCAGGGCTCCCGCAGCCGCGGCGGCCGGCGGCGGGGCTGCTCGGGGGGGGTCGATCGTCCCGGGGGGGGGTCTCGGGCTGCCCCGCGCGCGGGGAGGGGGCGCCCCGCCGCCGCTGCCCCGGGGGAGCCACGTGACGCTTCCTCCCCCCCACCGCGCCCTCGTCACGTGACGGCCGCCAGGCTCCGGGGGCGGGGCTGCGCGGCGGCCTCATTTCCCGGCGTGCCGCGCGCGCAGCCCTCTCTTCCGGCGCCAAGATGTCCAAGCGGGGTGAGACGGGCGCGGGGGAGGGAGGGGGGCGCCGCGTATCCGGGCCCATCCGCCGCCCCGCGGGCCGCGGCGCCCCGGGAGCGGGTGGGGGCTGGCGCGGGGGGCGCCGCGGGGGAGCGGAGGCCCTGCGGGAAGCGGGGGCCCTGCGGGAAGCGGGCCGCGGGAGCCCGGCCCTGCGGCGGGGGTCGGTCTGCGGCCCCCGGGGCTCGGGCGCGGAGCTGAGCGGTGGTGGAGGAGCCTCGCTGGGGCAGTGCGGCCCGGCAGCCGCGCTCTGGGGCTCTCCCCGCGCGGATGAGGCAAGGGTGGGTTTCTGCTCAACGCAAATGCGCTTGTGAGGCCCGTAGTTATAGTGTGGCATTTTGGGGCACGGTCAGAGTAACCGGTTCCTCTGTCCAAGGAAGGCGGGGCTGGGGCTGGGCGCAGCTCTGTAGCGGTGGGATACTTGGGTGCTGGGAATTTTCCAACAGATGGTTTCAAGGGCGAGGTCCTGGCTGCTTATGTTGTGTCAGGAGAACGTTTCTGCTCCCTAGTCATGGCCGTGCTGTTCTTTTTATAATCTGCAGGACGTGGTGGTTCGTCTGGTGCGAAGTTCCGCATCTCCCTTGGTCTCCCTGTGGGAGCTGTGATCAACTGTGCAGATAACACAGGTGAGTCTGGCTGTTATGCTTCTGTAATTGATCTTGTTTCTGCCTCTGGCAGGCTTTTTCTGGGGGGTTGAGTTTGAGGAAGGAACCCAGTGGCTCAAGACCTCTGCCTGGAAGGGGGATGCAAATTGTTAATATAGAGAGCAATCAGCTGTTGAAAAAATTCATGGGTTCTCAAGTGTGTTAAGTCTTGGAGCAGTTTAACACAGTGGTGATGCTAAAAACAGTTTTCCTTCTGAAAAGCACTTGCTGAGTCTGTGTTTGTGGCTCAGTGAGATGTCGTGGGAGGGTAGAGCAATAGTATCGCTTTTGGGTGAAGTGGCAGCCTGTGCTGTTAGCTTCAATCAGTGGTCTGACAAAAAAGTCCCTGTAGGGAAGGCTGCTTTGGGGACAGATGGGCTAATGCAGATGACTCTCCCTGCAGGTGCCAAGAATCTCTACATCATCTCTGTGAAGGGGATCAAGGGGCGCCTGAACAGGCTGCCGGCTGCTGGCGTGGGTGACATGGTCATGGCGACTGTCAAGAAGGGGAAGCCTGAGCTGAGGAAGAAGGGTGAGTTTGGAGAGGAGCTGCGAGTCCTGCTGTGCCCCTGCAGGGCTTCTCAAACTGAGCAGCCCTGAGCAGAGGGACAGCTACTGCGTGGCATCTTCCCAGGTGCCAGAGTGCGCTGCTCAGTCCATGTCTGCTGCGGAGGGTCACTTGCCCAGACTTCCTCAAGTTGCTCATTGCGGAGGGGGGCAGGATGAATCCAAGTGCTGCTTGGATAAAGCTCTGCTTGTTGTGATGACTGTCGCATGCGTAGGTTGGTATAACCCAGCTAGATCTTGCTGGTTTATAATGACAGCCTGTGCCTCAGCATTACAACTTATGCCCAACACAAAAAATAGAGGGACATGATGGCATCATTAGGCTTCTCTCTGCTGCTGGGAGTCTACGGGTGCTGCAGTGCCCTTCCTTTGTGGGACGGAAAGGCGGATCTCCCATCTAAGGGGAGCGGGAGTCCTCCCTAACTGACCGAGTGGGCACCTCATCCCTGGAGCGTTAGTTCCGCCCTTCTGAAAAGCACTTGTTGGGTCTGTGTTCAGTGGCCCAGTGAGCTGTCGTGGAAGGGCACAGCAAAGGCATCGCTTTTGGGTGAAGTAGCAGCCTGTGCTGTTTATTTCAATCAGTGGTGTGACATTGTGCCTGGGCAAGCAAGCCTTGCTGCTGCTCGGGAGGGGACAAGGGAGGGTTCTTGCTGAATATTGCCTGTGAGTTGGTGTTATGTTTAGAAACGTAAGTGGGAAGCTGGAAAAACACCGAATCGCCCAAGTGTAGAGGTAGCTGAAGTGTTACACCTTCAGGTTGTGTACTGTCCACAAACTACAGCTTTCCTTAAACCCAGCTAACGCACTGCACACTACTGAACATGAGACATGATTACAGTTGCCACTTTTATAAGAGAACAGCGTGAGGAAAAATAAAAAGATGCACTGCATTTGTACTTGGCCCTAGGCTGAGTTGTCTTTAAATGAACCTGGAGCTTTTCTTTACAGTATAGCCAAACAGCTGGCAGAGGAGCCTGCTTTTAGACCATCAGTCCTGCTCTGTCAGCATGATCTGAGGCTCATTTAGATGTCAGCTGCGTTTCCAGGTATTACCAAGAAAACTTGATAGATTCTGTAGTGTGAATACTTAAAAGCCAAAGAGATGGTGATTTGTCTGTCAGGCCTGCTAAATATCCAGCCTGTTTTGGAACTGTAAATCCAATGTGCTCACTAATGAGGCACTGCAAATATGATATGCAGAAAAACGTGTATTGAGCTGAGAGGCTACAGCAGAACATTTCCTCTGGGGCATCTGTTGTTGGACTGTGCTTAAAAGGATGGCTGAGATACTGAGCTGCTTCTTTCTCTTCATAGTGCACCCAGCAGTGGTAATTCGGCAGCGAAAATCGTACAGGAGAAAAGATGGTGTGTTCCTCTATTTTGAAGACAATGCAGGAGTGATAGTAAATAATAAAGGTGAAATGAAAGGTATGGACAAGAATCCTGTTGCACTGGGCAAAGGTGGAATGAGTGGGATGGTGTGTTGAGAGCTCCACGCTCCTGTGTGGAAGGACCCAGCTTCTTAGATTCTGGAGCACCATCAGGCTGAACTAGTGCTTGTACAAAAATATCGCTTTATACTATTGCTGCATCTGCTCAGCCTCCTAATATGTTCTCTCCTTTTTCTCTTTTCCAGGTTCTGCAATCACAGGCCCTGTGGCTAAGGAGTGTGCAGATCTGTGGCCCAGGATAGCCTCCAATGCAGGAAGCATTGCATAAACATGTTCTACTTTGTAGAGATAAAATAAAAATGCTTATATCAAATAAGTAGCGTCTGTCTTGCCATTTTTAAGCTTAAGGCATCCTCCTTTCCAAGCAGGACTGAATGTTACAATGAGGGAGTTATTTCAGTTCTGGGAAACTGTTCTTTCTACAGAACTTCGTGTGTGGGTGTGTAATTCAGTAGGAAATGGGGTTTGGAGTGATCAGTCTTTTCTGGGGCAAGTTCTATATATTGGAAAAACTGCATCTGGAAGGGGGTTGCACTGGCATGACTTGGATTTTAGCAATAATGACTGAATTGATCCAACTCAGATGTGCAAGGATGGAAACTGGGAGCTGTCTATGAAACACCTTCTACAAAAATCCTTTGTACAGGAGTTGTCAAATTGCAGATCTGCCACTTTTTTCCAGAACGGGTAATTTAACTGCTTAGAGATACTGGTCTGACTGTGGGAAGAGTACTGTCTGAAACTGAACTGTACCATGAGCTGTTGAGCTCATTCTGGACAGTAGGTGCTAAAGAATGCTTTTTTAGACCTTGCTGAAGACATGCAAGGACATATCAAGCCCACTGCTGTTTGCTGAGGTAGTGGCTTAATTACATGCCTCTGAACCTCAATCAGTGGTGAAACAAGCCATCTGGTCAGTGACTGTTAATTGCAAGTAGAGAAGGGTGATCTGAATTTTCAAGATCAGCTGAAAGGCTTCAAGCTCAGAACTGCAAGGTATGTTTACCCTGAATGTTGCAAAAATTCCCTATGCTATGTAAAGTTGCTTGTGCTTTTCTTGGTGTTCCCCTCATTCCTTTCTAGCTGAAGCAGAGCCAGGAATGTGGATATAAGCTGCTGCTGAGCTCATTTTGCCTACCAGCATTTCAGCAGCAGAACTTCCAGCCTCCTGTTGTGATGCTGCTGCTAAGGGACAGCTCTGCTACTAGGCAGGGCCTGGTCCTCTTCCCTGTGTCACAAGCTTGATGCTGCTCTTAGCTGCAAAGTCTCGGGAGTGCTCCCCTGCTTTTTGTGGGGTGGAAGGTGGGTCAGGGCTCTGCTCCCTGCCTCTAGCTATGTGCTTGAGGCTGCGCTGCCAGCCCTTCCCTGGCCACAGGAAAGGGCCATGGGTGAAGTGGGGAGGCCTCGGGGAGCACAGCCTCGCTGACAGGCTGCCCCCAGGCTCTGCTGCCCTACACCACCCAGCTTGACCTCCATGCTGTGGCCTACTTCACCTCTTCTGCTGTCCGTGTGCTGCTGCAGGCCATGCTCCCCCTGCCTGGTCCCTGGAACTGGCCCCCCAGGCAGCCCTGCGCCTCCCTGCCAACCTCGGCTGGCCAAGCTCGCTCCAGCTCCTGACTGGCAGCAATGTCTCTCCTCAGGGTGAAGCAAAGGAAGTCTGTTAATTCCCCCTGTCCCCATGTTCCACCTTTCCCTTTGCTTAAGAGATTTTGGAGGTACTTCTGTGCTACTTGGATGCTTTCAGTGCAGCAATGTAGTGGACGAAGGAGGAAGGTGCAGAAGGAAACAAAACCTCAGGTGTTCTGTAGTGAAAACAGAAGTAGCAATGGACAAGCGCACCAGAGCCTTGCAATGGACTGTACATTGCAGTTGTCCTGCAGGACTTAGTGATTCCTTTTTTCCCCCCACTTCTTTTGCTTCTGCTGCTGCTGGAGATCTTGCAGGGAAGTAGGATCTGCTTTGCTTGCCATTCGAGCAATAAAGCCCCTGCTTTCAGACTTATTTTTCTAAGAAGCCCAGTTCCAAAGTATTTTAGAATGCAATAATTTGCGAAGGGTTGCAAAAATCTTTGTCTTCTCAAAAATAAGCCCCTTTCTTCAGGCTCTTTATGATGTGTCCTAACCCTATTCCCAAAGCCCATTTCAGTCCTCAACCTTTGTTCTTCCTCTCCTTACTGGCAGCACCATGGTGGCACATCCAGGGAGGGCTGGAGAGTGGATGTTTATGTACCCATGGAGCAAAACAGGTACTCGAACAGGAGGAGCTGGGCAAGTACAGGTACGTGTCCTTCCCACAGCTCTTCCAGTGGGTTTATCTGAAGTCAAATGCTTTGAGAAATGGTGGCATAAAAATAATGATTTTGGATCTTTTTCAACAGCTGTTTGGCATAACCAGTATGACTGCAAAATGTTGTGGCCTAAAAACTGTTTCTCAGACATTTCTATTGGATAAACCTGAGCTGTGCACTGGCAGCAGCTGCGGAGGGGAAATTTGAAAAAAGGACTTCTGTGAACTGAGAGCAACTCTTTTCCACAGGCCATTTCATAGAGCGGGTGAGCGGTCGTGGCTTCTTCCTAGCAGACCTGAAACCTCTGAAAGGGTACAGTGGGCGCTTTGGCTATTGCCACAATACTCCAAATCTATCACTGAAGTCATCCTCTCTTGGAGAAGTGACCATCTTTCCAGTCCACAGATGATGAAGGAGCTGTTCCTCAGGCCCTGGAGAGAGATGAAGGTAGCTGCTTTTGAGTAAGAAAGGAACACTAAAATAAAAGTGTTCTCACTTGTTCTATTTTAACAGCTTGTGCTCAATTTTTGATTTCTTTAAGATGTGATCTGCTGATGCAGTATTTGGGCTTCTGCTCTACCAACTGCTCTAGAAATAGGTTGGGAGATTTGATGTCTCCCTGTGCTTAGGCAGAGAACTAGTTTCATTTGTTCTCTGGGGAAGAAAAAGGAGGTGTCTGAGATAAAGAACCTTCACTGCCTTTCTCTGCGGTAAAAGGGGAAAGGAGGCAGACCTGCCTTTTGCTAGCAGCTGATAAAGCATTAAGAGGAGGAAGAAACCAGGGCAGAAGAGTTGATTCACTTCTGTAGCCAGAGGAGGACAGGAGTGGGATGGTGGGAGCTCCCATGTGCATCAGCCCCTGGGTGAGCCTTAACAGCCACTGCAGCATTCAGGGTGCCCTAAAACAGGGGTGGCCTGGATACAAGCTGCTTGTGACACAGTGCAGCTCTGACACACGAACTGTACTTGAACTGTCTGCAAAATGCACAACCACACGTCATCTCTATGTTAAACACCACAGAGGTGAAGACTTTTTCCCAGGCACGGTGCGGCATGAAGTGTTTCAGGTGTTTTCTTTTTCGGTCGCCTGCCTGTGGCCAGTTAGTAGGGGAAGATGAGAGGCTTTGGGCAGCGTGGGAGTTGTTCTGCCAGGTAATTACCGGGCATGGCTTGTGTGCTCTCTAATGGCAGAGCACACCCTGAGACCAAACACAGGCCTAGCCAAGTGCCAGCTATTCTGAAGTCATTGTTTCAAAGCTTTCTTTTTATTCTTCTCCCTTATCAGACCTTTTAGAGAAACAGAACTGGAAATTCATTAGCTTGGCCTGCATAAGCCCAGTTCAAACTGTGGTGAGAGGCCTGAGGGCTTTTTTAAGGGAAAATGAAGGATAATTAGAAGGCTATTCTGAGAGAGAAATTGCTGCAGCTGCAGGGAGTGAAGGCAGTGGAATGTAGCACAGTAACATCGTCATTACCGAGAACTGGCCGTACCTGGCACCTTCCACACAGGTGGGGGTATAGCTCAGGGGCAGAGCATTTGACTGCAGATCAAGAGGTCCCCGGTTCAAATCCGGGTGCCCCCTCCCCTTTTCCTTCTTTTTGTCAGGAAAAAGTAGTTTTGGACAGGTTTTTTATTTATTTAAATATTTTTTTCCCAAAACTGCCTGTAGGATATGACCTCTGTTTGATCAGATGGTGGCTAGAGTTTAAAAAAGTAGATTGTTAACAAAAGTGCATTAACACTTGGGTGGTTGTGAGCAGAAATATGAGTATTTCATAAAAAGTATATTTTATCCTGGAGTTAATTTCCAGAAGGTTGCTGTAAATATTAGGAATTAACGAAATGATTTGCACTGGAAGCTTGTATGCAAGAGGGGGTATAGCTCAGTGGTAGAGCATTTGACTGCAGATCAAGAGGTCCCCGGTTCAAATCCGGGTGCCCCCTCAAAATGTATTTTTTTCAGAATTTTTGCATGTTCACAGGATTCAAAACAAGCACAGATTTATACCTTTTACTTTTCCAGAGGCTGAAAAATATTTTTTCACCACTAAATATTATTTTTGTTGTCTCGTTGGAAGGGCTAAATTTAACACAAGGTTTATCTCACTAGCCTCTCTGATATCACCTCAGCTTCCTCTCAGCTATTTCTTGCATTACAGTAAAACTTAAACATCCTGGCCAAAATTTCAAACAAAGAGTGGGAGGCAGGCTCTATGTCAAATAACTTAGTCTCATCAAACAAAACAGACTACAGTTAGAGGAAACAAAGATATACATGGAAAGGGACTTGGCCAAGGTCCTCTGGTAAATCAAGAAAGGAGACAGGCTTGGTCTCTCCTTGTCTGGACCCTAGTGACTTTCGATATATTGGCTCCTCTTGCATTCCAGGCTTGCAACCAAACCTTCTCCCACAGGATTTGCTTGTTTCCTATAGAATGGAGATGATGTTTGGGGAAGAATATATTTCAAAATATTGTTTTGTTTACTTGTTTTGTTGTTTACAAGCAAGGGGGTATAGCTCAGTGGTAGAGCATTTGACTGCAGATCAAGAGGTCCCTGGTTCAAATCCAGGTGCCCCCTGTGTCCTGTTTTTCAGGAAAAATATAAGGAGCTTGCTCTATTTTTAGATGTACTGAACATGTAGTTTGCATAGAGTGTTGGTGTCTGAACTTTGGTATTAAAGATATTGAGCACTGGCTAAACCTTTGCTGTCAAAATCAATATCCACATCACTGCCAAAGTAAAGAAATAATATTAGTTGTTTGGCCATAATATAATTTTTATCAATTAGGAAACTGCAGGGGGTCCAGACTGTGTAAGTAACTACACTGTACATGTGCCTTTGCCTCCAGTATTGATTCTCTGTAGTAATGCTCTCTGATCTACGTTAACATGCAAATGCAGGCTGCCAAATGAAAGAATCCAACCAGTGGACATAAAATTGGGCTATATATTTTGTTTTCAGAGCCCCTTGTGTCACAGTTAACCAAAGGGGGTATAGCTCAGTGGTAGAGCATTTGACTGCAGATCAAGAGGTCCCCGGTTCAAATCCGGGTGCCCCCTCTTTTCTTCTTTTTCAACCTTCTTTTCCAAAATTTCTTCACAAAAAGAAGAAATATGGCACAGAGGTGGTCTTACTTGCCCATGGTCTAAGGATTACTTGGTGTTCTTTTGCCAAATGTGAAATCATACTTTAGTACTTTTCCTCCGTATGTTCTCCTGAACAATACACATACTGCCATTCTGACAGTTTATTTATGTGTACTGGGTGTTTAGCTTCTCCTGTGTGAATAACTGTCATTAATTTAAACTGCAAATAATAAGCATTTTTTTTAACTGGAAAATGGGATCCTTACCAAAATGTCTCCGAAAGGGAGCTGTCGTATCAAACCGGGGAAGGTGGGTTTGTTGAGATTACACATCAAGACAGATATTGATGTCTGGAGGTTGGGGGTACCTGGATTTGAACCAAGAACCTTCTGGGCTGCAGTCAGACACTGTACCCCTGCGCTACACCCCCAGCCTCAGGGGGACCCCCAGCAGCTGATTCACAGCAGGACATAGCTCAGGGGCAACGTGCTGGGTTAGGAACCGGGAGGTCACCAGTTCAAACCCAACCACCACCAGGCAAAGGAGGCTCACTCCAATGCATTTAAAGGGTCTAGGGGACAAACATCTGTGGGCTCTTTACCAAAGGGTCTGGGGGACAAACATCTGTGGGCTCTTTACCTGGCTCTGAGATTGGTGTATTCTGAAACTACACTGTAGAACAGTATTTACAATGAGTTATGAAGATGCAGCTATCTTTGTAAATATGGTAGTATCATAGCTGTTTCACAGTAAATACAGTAAGCCAATACAACAGACATTAAAAACACTACAATACTAAAACTTCCTCCATGAATTTATCCCCTATTCAAAACAACTCCTAGGTACTTCTGGAAGATTCCTTCTACTATCCCAATTGGAAACATACACTTGCTCAAGTTTTGCCTCAGTTCTAGGTAAAAACAAAACAAAAGGGAGCTTAAATAAAAATAAACCAGTTACCCATCTTGCAAGCTCAGTAGAAGAGTGTGGATAATCATCTAGCAAACCAGTCATACCCTGCACTGGAAGATAATCCTTTGGGTTGTATTTTAGATGCATTGGCTTTCTTCAGCTGAGCCAGAGTGGACCCAAACCCCTCATCAGTCATGATGGCGTTCGTCTGGCTGCCAAAGACCCTCCCCTTCGTGTGTGTTGAGTCCAGCAGGATGTGGCAGCAGTGGCTGTTGAAACCACTGGTCTGCAAGGGAGACCTTTTGCTCAGGGGCACCCAAATTTGAGCTCTAGTTCAAATTAAGAGGCTGATGCGGGAAAGGGAAAGAAAACAGGCCGCGGTGCAGTGCCACTTACATCTAGACCGTGTCCTCGCTGCACCCGCAGGTGCTGCATGGCAGCTGTGCTGGTGAGAGGGGCAGCCCTGTGCACTCGAGGCCCTTAAACGCGCTACCTTCACCTGGGCGATTTAACGTTGGTGACTTAAATCTTTTTTTCCTTTTTTGCCCTTCAGCGGCCGCGGGGGCCTGCGGCGGGGCCGGGTCGGCTGCTGGTCGCCGCCTTCGCCATCGTGCCGCCATTTTCCCGCCTTCTCTTTCCCCCGGAAGTGACGTCAGGGAGCGGCGCCGCATGGAAGAGGCGGCGGCGCGGGGAGATGACGCAGCGGTCGGCCCGGTAGCGGAGAGGGAACCGCTCTCCCGAGCGCCGCTATGGGGGGAGGCGACCTGGTGAGGAGGGAGGCGGCGGGGGGAGCCGAGCTGGGGTCTTCCCCACCCCGTCGGGCCCCTCGGGCTCCCGGTACCGCCCTGGGCTCGGGCAGCGCGGCTGGGGTGCCCGGGGCCGCCGGGGCCTGGGCCCTGGGGTTGGACCGGGCCGCTCACCGGCCCCAGCGAGGTCGGAGCAGGCCCCACCGGGGCTCGACCCCGGGCCCGAAACGCTGGGGGAGAGACCGGCTCTGAGCGGGGCCTTCTCTGCGGCCATTGCCTGGCTGCAGCCGGGGAGACCCCCTGGCGACCCAGGAGCGGAAGGGGGAGTGCGGCTGTTTGGCAGTAACGGTCCTGGTCTGCTCCCTTCTGTAGAACCTGAAGAAGAGCTGGCACCCGCAGACCCTGCGCAATGTGGAGAAGGTCTGGAAAGCAGAGCAGAAACATGAGGCCGAGCGCAAGAAGATTGAGGAGCTGCAGCGGGAGCTGCAGGAGGAGCGAGCCCGGGAGGAGATGCAGCGCTATGCGGAGGATATGGGCACCGTCAGGTGAGGTGGTGCTGGTGCTCCCAGTGCCCGTGACAGCAGTGGTTACTGCCTCCAGAAATCCTTTGTTCGGTGCTCCAAAAGGTTGCTTCGTTGCTGCAGCGGGAGCAGGTTCAGAGCAGGAAAGTTTCATTCAAACTTGCTTGGAGCTGTGTTCAGACTGTCAGGGCTCTGCTAGCAACAGACTGTAAACTGTAATCAGCCAGTTTGTTATGTTATGCTGTTTATGTTTTGAAGAAATGTATGTATGAAGAAACGACAGTAGAAGAGGCTTATAATTTAACTCCTTCTTCTGTTTCACTCAGTTAATTACCTGCTGTGGCGTTCTGTAGCTCTTACATGTAACTTCATGTTTTTTTTGAAAAAAAACACCTCCTGCCAGGAGTCAAGAGTTTAATGTCTCTGACATGAAAGCGTTTCTACTCACCTTCACAGAGCAGTGACTGAAAATGTAACTTTTAGAACTCTGTAATAGAAAATAACATGGCCTTCTTTGTAACAGAAAAAGAGAAGAGAAGTTGGAATGGATGTACCAGGGTCCTGGAGGCATGGTGAACAGAGAAGAATATCTTATGGGTCGCCCCGTGGATAAATATGTCTTTGAGAAGACAGAAGACAAGGATGCAGGCTGTTCCAATGAGACAGGACTTCTCCCAGGCTCCATTTTTGCCAAGACAGGTGCCAATTCTGTCCTAGACATGGCAAACAAAATCCGGGAGGATCCACTTTTCATGATAAGGTACTACATGTGGAGTTGATAGCGGTAGTAGATCAGGCAGAGCACCGGTAATAGCAATTTGCTGAGAACTGTCTCTCGCTTATCTGTGTAAAGAATGCTATTACGCCTTTTCCTGAAAGCTCCCTCTGCCTGTTGGTGAGCTCCAGGCTGTAATGACAGTCCTGGCCCCAAAGAGGTCATCAGCCACGTACGTGATTAGTAATTTGTGTGTTCTAGACACAGCAACCAAATAATCAACTTGATCAGTTAGCTGCTTTTGGATAGTTTTGCTGACTTGAATTCAAATCTAAGATGTGATTTGGAAGCGCTGATAATCATGATACAGACCTCAAGCTGCAAGTTGATAAGGACATAAAAATGCAAAGGCTGTTATTGCACACTCACTCTATGTCTACAAATTTAGGTCATCCTCTTATGTGTATGTGAATATATCTTGTCTGCTATGAGAGTTCAGGCATTTAGCAGTGTTGTAGCCAGGTGGATTGTAACAAAAAAATCTTGTTTGCCCTACTAGTTGGACTCTTGGGTAGGGGAGCAAAAGACAGACTTAATCTTAAATGGAACTGTGTTGCTGAATGTACAAAACTTGCCTTTTCCTTGTTTATAGGTTTTCAGGATTGGCACTTTACTGGTGTCTTCCATGAAAATATGATCCCTGATATTTTCAGTTGTTTGGAAATACTAATTTCTTTTTCTCTGCTTTAGAAAGAGAGAGGAGGAGAAAAAGAGAGAAGTTTTGAATAATCCTGTAAAAATGAAGAAAATCAAAGAATTGGTAGGTACATCTCAGTACTCGTTAACAGAGTCAAAATGTAGAATACACTGAATCAAGTACAGGATCATAGGACAAAATTTATATCCTTTAGGAGTAGGAGCTGAGCTCTGTTCCTTTTCTGTTTCATAGAAAAATGGAATAAGTTCAGCTTTCTATAATGTAGATACAATAGAATGAGATTCCATATCAGTCTCTTAGCAAGAGCTAAATTCCCTTCCTTTCATATCCAGTGTCACTTTTATTCTTCTTGCTCTTCTGTTGTCATCTTAAACTAGTGATTAATTGCTGGTTTGGTGTGACAGAATGGTTGGAGACTGGATTTTACATGCACTGATACCAAACTGGTGCTGGGGAAGACTATTAAGTGCTTTAGTTTTGAGAGAGAATCTTGGTAAAGAAAGGGTTTAGGTTTTGTCCTGAGAGCCTTTCCATAGAGAACTTTGTTTCTGCGCGGAGTCCCTTGCCTTGTGATACTGACTATTCAAGTGTAGGCACAATAATGGCTGCTAATGAAAGGGTGTCTTGCTTTATAGCTTCAGAACAGTTTAGATAAAAAAGAGAAAAAGAAGAAGAAAGAGAAAAAGAAGAAGCACAAGAAACATCGACGTCGCAGTTCTAGCAGTGAAAGTGCCAGCAGTGATGAGGACCGAAACAAAACCAAGTATGTTTCAAGGCTTCGTTATAAAATAAATCTTGTTTCCTGTTTCAGTTATCTATTTTATATATTTATAAATAAATCGGGGACCCATGTTCCACATATTGAATGTATTTTTAAATGATATTTTAATATACTAAAATATTGTATTTTTGAATTTCATCTGCTTCAAAAGTATTACTCTATTTTCTCTTTAGATCTCAGAAGAGGATGGATAGTTCTTACTCAAAACCTGTTCCTTCCAAGGTCCCAGGATATGGCTTACAAGTAAGTACCTGTGTTTTATATGGCTCTTTCAGTAGAAAATGCTCGTGCAGGGATTAGGGAAGCTTGCTACAATAACTGCTTCACCAACTGGAAGAGGATTATGAAGGGGACATGGTTTAATAAAGTTCAGATTCAGTTTGGAGCCATCCAAGCCTTGAAACCAAAGGTGTTCAGATCCTGGTAGGACTTTTGTCCTTTCCCAGTTCAAGTTAAGTTCTATTTCATTTCTCTTCCTGGAGTTGTACATCTGTTTAAACAGTGTACTTGACTATAATGGCAATTTAGTTTATGGTTGAACATTATACAGAAGTTATCTTCTTCGACACAGGTGTTAGAACAAGAACCTAGCAGATAAGAGACATAAGCCAAAATACACACAGGCTCATTCCTGCACTTGGCCTAGCGTGCTCTCTCCTCCATGGCCTTCCGTTGTTGTGGTGCTCTTAGAGGATCTCTCTCCTGAAGGATGCTTCTTGAATTCCAGATTAGAGACTCTGACCAGAACCGCAAGTCTCGGAGCTCTCCAGCTGCCAGCCAGGAGAGGGCCCCCCACAAGCACCGGGATCGCTCCAGGTCCAGGAGCCAGTCCCGCTCTCCTCAGAGGCGCAGTAGCAAGAAGAGTGCAGAACAGTCTGGATGCAAGTGGTCAAGATCCCCTTCTAGACACAATAAACAGTGAGTGGGGCTGACCTGGATAGCATCTACCAGGGGCTGCTGGTGGGGGAGTTCTCGGGAATCAAAATCCATCTTATTCCGTCTCTTTCTACCGCTTTAGTGTTCTGGCTGCATTATTGTTCAGTCCTGGTTGTAAAGGCAGCAGCTGTGCAGTTACGCAGGCGTGCAGAAGCACGCGGGTTAGCTCCTGCGGGGCAGCATGCTGTCTGCAGCCATGCTTTTCATTTGTGACACCCTCCTCTTAGGTGCACACAAAGGTGTTGCTTGTGACTTGACTTTATTTGGCTACTGATTCTCTTCAGAAGTTCTTTGTAATCTTTGAGTTACCCTTACTAAATGCTAATAAAGTCAGGCACCAGGTACTTATTGCCTGCTGATTCAATTATTTAAGCTGAATAAAAGTATATGAAAATTAGCAGTATATCAAGAGTCATTAGAATCTGTTTTTGAAGTGGACAAGTAACAGACCTGCATTTATGGTAGAGATCTTAGTTTCAGACTATATACAAAAAATCTGGGGAAAGTCTAGAGGTGTAATAATTCATGTTCATCTGTCCTAAAAAGAGGGTATTTTTATGTTATAGCAGTCGGGAGGAGAGAGGCAGAGCTAGAAGCCCTTCCCCTAAAAAGGGCTATCGACGGCAGCATACTCCAGGTTACACGAGGTAAGTAAAATCTTGTCCCTCTGCTTCTGGATGCAAGTTGCCCCTGATGATTCTGAAATAGCTTGGTGTAGTCTGTGAAACAAATTCCATTCTGTTAACTAAAATAGATCAGATCAGACTGCCAGAAAGTCAGGCAGACAGTCCTAAAGTGTTCAGCTTGCTGCCCTCGAGCTTGATTGCTAACACTTTGGACAGCTTCCCAAACCAACTCATGTGGCTGCTGGTTCTCCATGTGTCTCACATCTCTGTGTGGGGCAGTCATGTGAAGTCAGTCTTTGTCCCACAGACTGTTAATTAGAAGCATTTTCTTTCACTGTCATCAAGAAAATATGACCTTGATGGCATCATCTTACCAATCAATTAAAAGAAGGCTGAAAAGAGGAAGAAAATAGACTCTTTCTAGGGGCATGGTAAAGCAGAACATTTAGACATGTACTTACGCGCTTTGCTGATTGCGTACCAAAGGAAAAGTCATGTTAAACACCCCTAATTTTGGAGATCATAACTCATGTTAAAGAATGGAAAGCAAGAGGGGGATGGGGGCCAGCATACTACTGATTCACAGCAGTGCTGTTTTCTACACAAATAGAAAGATCTCTCCAGAAGAACTGGAGCGTAAACGCCAGGAAATGATGGAAAATGCCAAGTGGCGGGACGAGGAGAGAGCAAACAACCTCAGGAAACACCGAAAGGAGGAGGAGCTGGAACGAGAGATGGAGAAGCTTGACTCCCGAGATGGGAAGTTCTTGCAGTGAGTGTCTTCGTTACCTGCTTTTTCAATCAGAGGAAATGTAGGCCACGGCTTCTCAGGAGCGAGCAATCGTGGTATAGATCTGTATCTACTATGTTGTGCAGTAGAACTAGGGAAATCTACTTTTCTCAGATTCTCTTCTTACCCAAAAATAGCTACTTTATACCTCTGTGATGGCCTTGGTAATCAGACCTGAAAACTGGCAGCTAGTTATTTGTGCCATGCTATAGAAATGCCTGTTTTAAAACCAAAGCTTTCTAGCATCTGCTTGTAGGAGCTTACGATAGAGTTCCAGTCCTGCAAGCTAACTGGGAATCTGGTGTGCCAAAGGCTTGTGTGACCGAAACCTGTGCTAAAGAAGAAATAAGATCAGTTCTAGAGGCATCTCTCTAAACACAAATAGTGGCTTACAGGCCCTTGTGTAGATGCCAGGCAAAAGAAAATTGGAGTGGCATGAGGACTTCCAGAAAGCCCCGCATCCAATTAGGAGAGCACTTTCCCGGTGTGTCTGTGGGGCTGCTTTCTGAGGGCCCTGATGCAGTGGTGTGTGAGAGAGATCCCGTGGCAGGGTTGTGTATTATGGAATTGCTGTAACATAGTCTCCTCCAGGCTATATAAATTATTCAGAGAAGGAGGTACACTCTAATTTCTGAAGCTGCCCAGAGCTAGAATCATGCAAGGGTGGTTAAAATCACAGTAGATTTTCTCCTTGAGCAAAATCTTTTGTGGAGTGGGATTTCTGTGTGTTCCCCTGCGCAGAACAAGCTGATTGAACTGACAAACTGTTTAATAACATGCTGTTTAAAGATGGTGATAGGCATGAGAAGACCATTCAGAGAAGCACAGCGGTGTGGTTTGAAGTAGTAAAAGCAGGAAGTAAGTGATCACAAGGATCCCTTTTCTCTTCTGGAGCCAGCATAGTAATTTACAGCATGAGCTCTGGCATTTGGCTTCCCAGAGGAGCACTGCCCTCGGTTCGGGAACGCATCGCTTTTCCCTCGTTTGCTTCTCAGAAAGCAACCAAGTCCCCTGTGACAGATGCATTTGTAATTAACGGTTAGTTATATTTGGAAGATGAAGGAGACTTGAGAGCTACTGAAAACGTATTTCTCAGTGCTGACCTTAAATAAGACATCGAATCTGTTACAAGCCAAACAAAAAGCTATTCAGTTTTCTCACTGCGATGTTTAATAAGAAATAATTTGCTGCTTCCTATTTTAGTTTAATGTGGGTAGATGATTTGGGAATAATGAATCCTGCCAACAATGGTGTAATGTTTGGAAAGAAATTCTGACTTATTTTCTTGGTTCATTTTTCTGCAGTCGCTTAAAACTAGAGAGTGCTTCTACTTCCACTCTAGAGGATCGGGTGAAACGCAATATCCACTCCCTCCAGAGAACTCCCGCTGCCTTGGAAAAAAACTTTATGCAGAGATGAAACTTGTTCTTCCTCTGCTTCTGTGCAGGAGTTAAATGGACACTTATTCCCCAAAGGTGAGAGACCTCCAGCACAGAGCCATCCTCTGGCTGCATATACTGCTCTCTAGAGGAGCAGTTACCATCTCCCAAAGAGCTGCTGGATCTCTGTGCTGCAGCCTACAGTGCGTTCTGGTCTTCTGGCGTTGTGAATACCTTTGTACTCAGCATGACCTTGCAAACAAACCTTTGCTGGAGAACTTGTGAGCCCTCGTATTCTATTTTTAACATATTGCCAGATCTTTTCCTGTTCTCTCCACCTTGACTGGTATCACTTTTGTATACTGTTATTACCAGATTATGCCTGGTGGTAACTGCTTTCTACATTGGGCAAATTGTCCAAACTCTTTATATAATAGAGTGAAAGAGCTATTTTTATTAGTACGTAAAAATTGGAGCAGAACAGATTCACTTGTGAGTTAACTGCATTGCATTTGGTAACAGCTACATGAGTGACAGACAAAATACTGATTGGCAATGTCACTGCTTCGGTGTGAGTTTGGAGGGTGATGTTAGACTAGTCTGTAAAATATCTGTAGCTGGTATTTAATTGCTCACAGATTTGAGTGATGTTTTGGCCCAAAGGAAGTTTGTTCGAAGGATAAGGAATGAACAGAGTATAGCTGATACAGCAAATATTTCTCTGGGATTTTGTAATGCAGGGTAATGTCTATATGTACAGCAGTGTAGAGTTGTTTTTAAAGGAGAAACTTTACCGATATTTTTAAGTGTTCTTTGTAGCTTTTTTGGGGGGTGGGAGTGGGGGTTGAACTTTGTTGTCAAAGGGGAAACCCATGGTGTTATGTGGGTCCAGGGGGCTGTAACGGGTTGTTGTGAGGGCCGGGCTCGTCCCCGGAGGCCGCCGGGCTCGGGTCTCCCCTGCTGCGGGGGTCCGGGGTCCCCGCGCGGCGCCGGCCCCCCTCGCTCGCCCTTTAAACGCCGGGCTGTGACGTGTGTAGCAGCCCATTCATAATTCCAGGCGCCTCGCTGCTTATTGGCTCGTTCTGAGAGGGGCGTGGTCTGGGCGTGGACGTCACGCCAAGTGGGAGAGACCATCTCCGGGAAAAGGAGGAGGGGAGGAGACGGTCTCGCCTTTCTCTCCTCCGCGGCATATCCCTTTCTTTTGCTTTCCCCCTTTCAGTCCAAGCCCGGCAGCGTCTTTCGCAGCTTCTCCCGCAGGCTGAGTCAGGCCGAGCGCACGGCCACCGCCGCCATGTCCATCCTCAGCACCCGGCACTCCCCCTCCTCGGGGAGCACATGGCACCTCCCACTCCCCACCTCCTCAGGCCTCCGCCATCTTGGCGCCTCCTCAGAGCAGGGGCCGGAGCGGGCTCGGCCGGCCGCGGCGGCTCCTCCTCAGCGGTGGAGCGACCCACCGCGGGGGCGGGGGGGGAGAGGGAGGCGGGGACAGAACCACTGCGGCAGCGGCGGGGGGGGGGGGGGCAGAGACGGCGAAGCTACCGGGCCGGGCCGAACCAAGGGGCAGTGGCTGACAGGGGCGGGCGGTACCACTCGGGGAGGAGGGGGGCGTGTGCCGGGCCGGGCCGAACCATGCGGAGGCGCTGGTAGGGGGAGCGCGGGGGCGGCGGTTCGGTCCCGGTGCCGGTGCCGGTCCCGGGTCGGCCATGGCCTCGAACTGCGCGGGGGGCTCGTCGGCGGGGGGCGTCGGGGCGGCGCTGGGCTCGGCGCTCAGCGCCAGCAAGACCAAGACCAAGAAGAAGCACTTCGTGTGCCAGAAGGTGAAGCTGTTCCGGGCCTCGGAGCCGCTGCTCAGCGTCCTCATGTGGGGGGCCAACCACACGGTGAGCGCGCCCGCCTCGGGCCTCCCTCATCCCCCGCCCCCCGGAACCGGGGCCCTCACCCCCGAAAAGCCTAGGGCCCTTCATTCCCCCCCAAAAACCCAGGGCCCTCCACCCCCCCCAAAACCAGGGCCATCACCGTGCATCGGGCCTCTTCCTCCCCCCCGACCTGGACCACCCCTCTCACCCCCCAAAAACGAGGGCCCTCCCCCCAAAAACCAGAGCCCTCACACCACATCAGGTCCCTTCCTTCCCCAACTCCCCCCCTGAAAACTAGGGCCCTCACCCTGCGTTTGGCCCCCTCCTCCCCTCACCTTGGACCAGGGTCCTCATCCCCCCCCCCCCCCCCCCGATCGGGCCCATTCCCTTGGGATCAGGCTCTTTCCCCACCCCAGACTGTGGCCCTCACCCCCCTGCGTTGGGCTCCTTTCCCCCTAAATCGGGGCCTTGCCTCCCCCAGGCCTCTGTGCCCTTCCCCGGGTTGCCGTTTCCCCGGATCGGGACCACTTGGAGGGTGTGTCCTGCTCACCCCATGGGTGTCTGCCGCACAAGGAGGGTCTCTGTGGGGTCTGCTCCTCCCTGTGTGTGTCCCCGTCCCTGGGCAGAGCCCTTCCTGGGGTGTTTCCCTCCTGGGCTTGGGGCTCCTTCCCCAAAGGACCCTCATCTCTGGGTGGTCCAAGTCCCCTGGGTCAGGGTGTCCTGATCCAGCCGGGGGGGTCTTTAGGCTTCTCTTCCACTAGATGCTTCCCTTTGCCTGCCTGCCCCCTCACACCCACCCGTCTTCCAGCATCTCCTTCCCCAGTGTCCTCCCCTCTTTTCCCCAGGACTGAGGGCAGCCAACACCATTTGGGATCGCATCTCTCTTCCCGTAGGGTGCTGTCACCTTGGCACGTCTCCTCTCTGGGACTGGTGGCCCTCCCCACCCTGAGGACACTTATTGAACACCCGCAGCCCTGTACCCTGTCCCAAACCCCTCTGCTTCTTGCTCAGGGTAATGCCTGTGGCCGTGGTATGGTCAGGGGACTCCCACATGTCACGACCCTAAGGTCCCATGCAGGGACAATCCTGCTCCTCAGGGTTGGCCATGTGGGGAGGATTATGATTGCCTCTCATCTCCATCCTAAAATATGAAAAGGTCTTTTGCCCCATCTGTCCAGCCTCATCTCCCTCTGACCTCAGGCTTCAGCTACCAGAACTCGGGCCAGAGGCGTCCCCACAATTCGTGACCTCCATCCCCCGGGGCAGTGCTTGGTACCTGTCTTAGGAGGGAGCTGGGAGTGGCTCCCTTGGAAATGTCCGGGAAGTGCTCGGCTCTTTGACCAGCCTGCTGTGGAGGTTGCTGAGGCCATCTTCGTATCTGCTCTGGAAGCTTCTCCATGTTCTCTGATGGCAGGCAAAAATCCCTTGCAGGATGGGGAGGATGGATTTGCTGCTGCTTTCTCTTGGATGTGGGTGATGAATGCCGTTTTGAGAGAATACTCAGGTGGTCACAGAAAGCTTTCCCCTTCCTAGATTAACACACTTCCAGGGCTCAAAGACAACTGTTCTTCCAATGGATGAATGGAGGGTTTCCTGGAGAGTGAAGGGGACTTGGGCTTAATTTTTGTAAAGGCAACAACATTTCTCCTAAAACAGAATTACATTTCTAGTTTGCCTGGTAATGGAGAGAAACCTTCCAAATGTAGTTCAGCGCAGCGTTGTCTTCCCGAGTTAAAGGATGTTGAGTGCTTGCTGCTCCTCGCCTTGGCCAAGAGGCAGGATCATGAATTTAATCAGGTTTTGATCAGCTTCAGTGGTGCTGTTATGAGCCCTGCAGAAACAGGGAAATTGTTGGGATTCCTCTCAATTTCATTCGTGGACTCTTAGGGACAGTTGTTGCTCGGTGGCAATTAGCCCTTCTTTTCTGTAGCTGTCTGAGCGCTAGGAATCTGGCAACCTTTTTAGGCTCTGGATCAGGGCAATAATGCAACTCTCGGAGCACGTGGCTGTGAAATATTTAGGCAAAGGGAGGCAGGCAGGCTGAAAGTTTGGTGTGAATACTCAGCTAGTAATGAGATTATATCAGATGCGCGTTATGAAGAAACCGCTGCCAGAGATGAAGACCATGTCCTGAGGGGCTGGGAAAGGGTTTAGAAAATATCAGCTGTGACCTCCTCACCCTTGGACGCGCATCCAGGATTTCCTAACAAATTCTTGCTAGCTCATTTTCCTCCGCCTCCCTGCCACTGCTCCGAGTCTGCGTTTGGTAAGCCTTGAGAGCACCTGAAAGGTTGGTAGTTAGTGTGACCACACTGCAGAGCAGGCTGTGAGCTGAAGTATTTCTGTTTACTCAACACATGAGCAGCTGCTCATCCTGGTCTGTGTTCGAGAGATGATGTTGCTGCTGCCGCCCTGGTTTTATGGGAAGTGGAATTGCTGTTATGCTTCCAGCAGATGGATCTGGACAGTTTATGAATATTTCCAAGAGTATGTTTGAACTTTCTTAGAAATCTTTTGTGGGGTTATTTAATGTTTGGCTTCTGGACCACAGTTTTTCAAGGAGGGGAGTCTGTGGGGCCCGGCCTAGGGATCCCTGCTGTGGCAGAGGGAGGAAACACTGGTATCGGCACAACCATGAGGCTGTGCCAGGATGAGTCTGTCAAAAATACTTGCAGTTGAGATGAACTTTTTCATGGACAAATCAAACAAACAACCATTTTATGCAATCCACCATCTCTGTTGACTGAAGAAATTCCCTTGGGTCCATTAACCGAGTCTGGCAACAGTTCGGCCCTGCCTTGTGTTTAAACAAGCTTGTTAGCAGCTGGTGTGAATACAGCCTATGACGGGTCTGGAGAGGATCAGGAGCAGCGATGTGAGCACACGGAGCACAGGAACTGGTTCCTGGAACACCAGTTCCAAACAGTTCTGTTTAAATAGCGAGTTGGGTCTTGGCTACCCTGGTGGTCCCCAGCCAGTGTTTAAACTGAATGAACGGGAATCGGGGTGGGTCTGTGGCTGGGGAAAGCAGGGCAAAACGTGGGTGGTATTAGTCTGACAGATAAATTTTGAACCCGAAAACCGCGGAGGGGAGAGGAAGCTGTGAGAACTGGTGCAGGTAGGAGAAGGAAGTGGAGTCACAGAGGTCCACGCTTGATTTCTGAATGTTCTGTAAGCGATTGGGCGGCAATGTAAAATTCAGCAGATGCAGAGATGGTTCCCCAGGAAGCTTTGCTTGCAGCTGCTGTTGTCATGGCATTGGAAGAGGAGATTCAGCTCCTCGGTGTCGGTCGTACGTGTGATGCTTCTTGCACATTCTCCGCTCGCTGGCTGAAGGTGTGTGCACGGAAGCTCACCAGGCGCAGAGGGAAACTCGTGATGCCTGGGGAAGGGGGAAGCCATCTCGCACTGAACAGCAGCGTGAGCAGAGCAGTGTTGCGTGATACTGTGGAAACCATAGAAACAATTGTAAGGTGGTGATTATACCAGGCGCGGGGATCCCAATGAGTTTGGGGGTTGTTGGAGAGATGACTCTTGTCTCTGTTAAATGAACAGCTGAGTTCGTGCGGGCTGTGATGATGCTTCTCTAGGTGGCAGTTCCTCCACCGGAAAAGATCCTGGTGCCTCTGTGGATGTTGGCAGGGGCAAGGAGTAGGTATAAACAAATCTGCTTCTGTCGAAATGGGTAGATCTCTTCTGCTGGCTCTGCGGGTCTTGCCCGAAGCAGCCTCCTGTGTTCCACAGGCTCCCATTACTGGCCGAAGCACCAGCCGATCTCCTAGGACCTTTAGGATTGGTGCCAGCCACTACAAAACACGGCTATTTAGTATTCAACTGAAATAGCAAAATTGGGATTTGCAGCACGCTTCTCCCTTCTCTGCAGTGTTGTTTTTGGTGTTGCCACGTTAATTCTAGCCAGAGCAGCATCTGCCACATATCAAATGTTGAAGTCCTATAAATTGGTACTGGCACATGGTAAACAGCATGTGTTTGTCCTTTCCAGCACTCGCTATCTGCTGTGGCTCTAATTGACCTCTGGAGAGTGCAGCATATGGTGGTGGCAATGATAGCCAATGTTAACGATCAAGGCTGGTGGTTCTGCACCTTCATATCCCAGGACCTTCTGTTAAAATAGAGATTCCAGGAGCTCTTTTCCCTCTTGAGATATGGGGAGAAAAGAAGGTCCTTCTGGGTGATTCAGCAGGGAAAACTGGGCTCATGCGCCTGCTCTGCCATGGACTTACCGCGTAGCCTTGGGTAGGTGGTTTAACCTTTCCACTGCTCAGCTCCCTGTTGGTACCAGTGCCAGCATGGGCGCTCACAGGTGGCCTGGAAGGATGATGCTTTTAAACGGTCCTGAGGCCGTGCTGGTGCAAGGAGGGACCGCGTCTGCCCGCGGTGCCAGGGCGGCAGAGCGAGAGCCGGCTGCTTCCTCCGCGTGTGACACGAGCGGTGTGCCGCAGCTCCGTCGGGATGCGGGAGCTCTTCCAGCAGTCCTCAAAGCGCTTTGGGAAGAGGTGGTTCGCTGTCACTGGGGGATGCTTTTTCTCTTAAGGCATCCTGGTGTCCCCAGCATGCTAGTAGAGATTATTGACTACAAGATTCATGCGTCCATAGCATTGCGTGGGGGGTGTTTGTTAGCCTGGATACTGATTAATCATGCTCTAATTCATGGAAAACGGTGTATTTTCTCGAACCAACTAGTCTCTGCTTTCTGGCTCAACCGTCGCCCGTTTGCTGTGCAGTGTTAAGCAGCTGCAAAGTTTTGCTACAGATGTGGGCTTGTCTCCATGCTAGTTAAAGTCATTTTGCTATGTCTTTTACCTACTTCCCTGGAGTATGGTAAAGTTTAACTAATGCTCACAGAGTACTTTGAGATGCCTGTCTGACAGGCGTTGAGAGGAACAAAGTATTTTTCTTTTCCCAAGCAAATTCCTGTTCTAAAGAATCCTAGAGAGTAGACTAGCACACTCCATCATCTGGATCCTGTTAGTAAACAAATTGCGTTTTCCCATCAATTTACTAATGGTAATTGCCACTTTGAGGCTACAGTCAGGTTTTGAAACAAAATTATGCCTGGCCCATTCGTTCTAACAGCTGTCCCTGAATGACACAGAATATTGATGTGTCTTTTATTGAAGAAAGGAATTGGCTTTGGTGGGGAAGGCAAATTACCAGCTACAGATAAATCCAGAATCGCCCTGACTGGTGTTGCTTGAGGATTCGAGTGATCAGGAAACATGAGCATGAAGGAAGGAGGGGAAGGTGGTACTTCTCCAGCCCTATAGGGCCGGGGATGGCTGAGGACTTCTCAGCAGCGTAGGCAAAAATGAATTCTGCTGACTGCGGACGAAGGGCCAGGGCGGAAAAGGCAGCGGGACTGTGGCCGTTCTGACCCTCGCCGGGCCACCTCCGCACGTGGGCCGTTCGCCTTGCCCCAGAAATCGCCCCTTTGTTCTCGGGAGATGGTGCGACCAGCAGAGAATTGCGAAGCATCGCTTTCTCGGTGCCCCTGCTGTTGTCTAGTGAAGATGTCAACTGGTTTGTCTAAAACGCGTCTGGGTTTTACATTCTCTAAGCTGCACTGGGAGCTTTGCGAGCCTGGCGCGTGTTTGAGCCTCTCGCGCGGCTGGCGGGCCCGTGCCGTCCAGCCTGGCTCTGACCTGGGGGGGGGTCAGGATAATGTCCCGCGTTTTCCTGCAAAATGCAGGTGGCAGTGGCAAAATACAGTTCTTGACCAGCGCTTCCAGTGCGGGTCTGGGACCCTGCAGGTTGTCTCTGTGCTTTCTGCCCAGCGGGGGAATAGAAAACTCCTGAAAAAGGCATAACAGGACCGTGCAAAAGCACAGGCATATTTTCAAGAGGATTTAAAACAGATTACATCTAAAAGGCTGTGTGACTTGCAGAAAACCGGCACCACGCTGGGTCTGAGGCAGATCCCTGATCTGAAGAGCTCGTGCTCTAGATCCACAGTTCTTAACTTTTCCGGTTTGGGGAACTCTAAAGCCTTTGCAGTGGAGCTGTGGAAACACCCTAATAACAGACTGCTGCACAGCACAGTCCTGCTCCTCGTAGTCGCTGTACGTCTCCTCAAAATAGGCCATGACCCCTCTGGTGATGGACTGACGTGTGGTGACTCTCAGTGGTGCCCACAACTACCTCTTCCAGCGTAGAGAACCAAGCCCAAGGTCTCGCTGTCCCTCTTATGGCCAGCAGCAGCCCCGGAGAAGGTCTCCAAAGCTTCAGGTATGGTCAAACTTTCTACAGCTGGGTGAGACCTGTTTGGGCTCCCCAGAAGCCGGGGGTTGCTGGGCACCTTGCTGTGACCTTGCCTTCTGTAGCGTGAATACACAGACACACACTCTGCTATATATAATCTCCTGCTGCACGCCTCTCCCTGGGGAGAAGACGGGAGAGCAAACATGTGCCAGGCGTTAGTCACGTTGCTCTCGGAGGCTGCTCAGATTCCACCGCGATAAGCGCAGGAGAGGAAGGAACCCTATAGACAGTGCTGTCCTCCGCTCTCGTTTGGGCGAGCTCTCCCAGCACCTCGCTCAGCGCCCCGCTCCACGCCAGCCCCCGTCACCCTTGGGCAGCAGCATTCGATGCTGACAGCCGTACTGCGCAAAGGGACGGTTTGGGATGTCCCTCTTCTGAGGCGGCGTGGGGACAGGGGGCCTTTCGTTCCTCTCGCTTTGGGATCCTGAGGAAGGTGTCAAGCGTGGGAGTTACCGGGGCAGGACAAGGTCCCTCTTGCTAAAGAAAATCCCAGACCTGTGTTTGCTCTCAGACCGGTGTCGGGAGCGAAGGCCCAGTGGAAATCTGACCAACAGCCGGAGAGCGGCCTGGGAGCCCCGGGACTAGAAACGGCCCCGTTGTGTCTTCGGCTGCTTTGAGAGGTGGCGATTCTGGTCCCAGCACAAATCACTCCTTTCTCGGCGGCGTTTCCAGAGCCGGCACCTCGAAGCCTCCAGAAGGCTCTGCTGCACGCAGCTGGCGAGGGGGAGAGGGTGCCGCCGGGGCACTTTGCTGGCTGTTGTTGTATCTTGGGAAGAGCGGAGGCATCTTTCGAAGGAGGCGAGGTGTCCCGGCACACCCACTTCTGCCAGTCGGGAGACTTGCAACAGGTACAACATTTGCTACGAGGCTTCTGCTTTGGCAGAAACGAGGACATCCAGAGATGTCTCGATATCTCACTTTGCTAACGTTTGTGTCTGAATTTCTCGTGGGGAGGAGACAGCCTCCAAATTGCTGTTCCCGCTCAGCTGTCAGCACCCTTCCTCCCCTCTGGAACAAGCTGATAATAGCTCGTTTGTGTCTTACCCACCACCGAGAAGAGGGCTGGGAACAGGCGTGTCTCGGGAGCTGCGCTGTCGGGCCTCCCCTCCTGTTAGACAGCAGTAATTAGCGGCTGGAAGCAGCACCTCTTTCTTGATACAGAATTAGCTGTTTTCTCTCCCCCCCTCACCCTGGGGGGAAATCACTGCGTGGGGCTTTCTGGTGCGGCTGCCTGCAGAAGCTGGGAGCTGGTCCCCGAGATCTGGGAGGTCCCTGCCTGGCCTGAGGTCCTCTCGCCCTTTCCCCGGTTCTAGCTGCAGCTCTAGGAGCGGCTCCGTGCGGGATCGAGCCTTTAGCTGAAGCCAGGGGCATTGGCCTTCCTGCTCCGTTCTGATTACAAGTGATGGGAGGCGTATGACATTATTCATTTGTCTGTGCAGCATTCTCCATACATCCTGAAGCACCTTATGGGAGTGCTTAAAGCTCCTCGGTGCTATTACGAGGTAAATAGTGGTCATTGCTTTAAAGAGCACCATCTCTGTTCTTAACTGAACAGTGGCCGGATAACTTTCCCCCTATCTGTTGTGTGGGATGAGCGTCTCTGAAAATAGTCATCTTTCCTCTTTGCAGCCTGTACGTGTCTTTCCTTGCAGTCTGATGTTTGTTAATTTGGTCTGTTTTTTTTCATTGGCAACAAGGGGGAAAAGATGTGAAAAATGCCCACCTCGTCAAGGGCTTGATCGCATCCTAGGCAGCCCGCAGCCCCCTCCAGAGCCGGGGACCCCCATGGTCCCTGCAGAGCTGAGCTGTGCCACAGATGCCACTGTAGAAGCATTCCCCCGTAGCTCCTCCTCGGTGGAGATGGGGCAGCAGCTATCGGGGCAGTGCTGCGTGTCCTGGTGCGTGCAAGGAGGAGGGAATCATCTGCTGCTTCCCAGCATTACCTGCTTGGCTCAGGAATTATGGGAATGTGTTGCAGTGGAGCTTCTTCCTAAATCCGCCACGTTAATACCAGTTCTGAGTTGGGACTTGTGTGGGCCCTGTGAATGAATGACGGTGCCTCTGTCCTCAGAAGAGGCAGCTCAGAAATGCGCTGCCTCTTGACCTGCTCTTGAACGCTGCCACGTCCTTTTTAGCGCACCGGCTTGTCCAGTGCAGGGCAACCAGAGAGAGTCCGGAGGTGGTTTTTTTCCTATTGATGCTTTCACTGCTGGGAGCTGTAGCACGAGGCTGCCTGTACAGTAGCAGCTGAACATTCATTCTTCAGCTTCCCTGTGTTCCTGTGGTTGCCACACATGACTAAGGAGCAAAAACAATCTAGTGGAGTGACTCATTCCGTTAGAGAAGATGGGATAAGAGCAACAAGAGACAGCAAGCATAGAAACAGCATCCACAGGGGAGCTGCACCGTGTTACATTGAAGCTGCGCGCGTGTCTGTTCTGGCTGGTCAAGCCGAAGGTTTTGGTCATCTGTGATTTGTAGCAGTGAGATCTAGTTATGAAATTGGCTGACACAACATTTCTTAAATAAAGAGAAAGGTGTTTTCTTTAAAAAATAAAATCTATCTCTTGGTCTGTAGGTTTGACTCAATTCTAAGCTGTATCCTGGGTGATCAGTAAAAGGTGAACAAATGAAAGAGCCGAGTTTGGCTCGGGGAGTGCTCGCCCCACGACTGAAGGAGACGTTTCTGTGGCTTGTAACCGTAGCGTTCTCCTGATTGCTTCAGCGCAGAAAGTCGCTCTGAAAACCTAATGGGTTATATTGCTTCAAAAATGGCTTCTGGGGTATTTGGCATCCCTGTAACTCCATTGACGATAACTGCAGGACTGTGGAACTTGGGTTTTAAGTCTCAGTTTCCTTTCTCTTTTAGATCAATGAACTCAGCAATGTTCCTGTCCCTGTCATGTTAATGCCCGATGACTTTAAAGCCTACAGTAAGATTAAGGTGGACAATCATCTATTCAACAAGTAAGTAGATGCTTCCTAATTTATTTGTCCCTGTAAATAAAGCTCTCTTTGCTTTACGGGAAACTGTCATGGTGAAGGCCTTTTGGTTTAATGCGTTTTAATGTCAGAATCTGTCACGCTTGGACACACGCTCCAAACCTGCCTCCTGCCAAGACCGTTCGGCAGGGCATGGCGGGGTCTGTCTGTCACTGGGATGCTGTCTGGTGGTCTGGTATCTATCCTTTGCGTGATGAGAAGTCTAGTAAGGCCAGGCTCAGAACTGGCACTACTTAAAAGCAAAGCTGGAGCTGGTTAGACATGGATATTCACTGGACTGGGAGAAGACAACTCTTATTTTAGGCTTTACGAAGTGTGACTTACCCAAAACCCTAGGGCCAGAGTTCACTGCAGGTCCTGATTAAGCACAACACTGGTGCAGACCTGTTCCTTGACTGCTGCTGTGCCTTGTCTGGGCGCCCTGACCAGACCAGCAGATCCAAGACCGTGGAGGAGAGGGCAGGAGTTCATTCTCCATGGCCCACCAGGTTCCTTGTCTCTTTGAGACTGTTCACTGTAGACACTTGTGATGCTGCACTGTTCCCTTGGCCCCTTGGGGTTTGTATGGAGACACCCCCTTATCCTTCTGCAAGAGATTAATTTTGGAAGCCTTTTTGGAAGCCTTCTTGTGACTGGCACTGAGAACTGCGTTCTCCGCCATGGCTCTGTTTGTGCATGTCTGCAGTGCTCCCGGATTAACGCTTCGTTTTCACCAAGTTTCACAGGCATCAGTTTTCGAGAGTGGGAGTGTGATTCAAAAGTTTGTCTCTCTTCTCTGGCATCTACAATTAGCAATATCTGTTCTTCCCCTCCTCTCCTACATAGGCGTTAGTTTTCCATGTGTTGGTGCAAAGGATTCCCATTGAGAACAACTGAAAAAACCTCCCACTGTGTCCAGGCAGGGCTGTCTTCTCTGCTGCTGCTCGCTGGGCAGAGCAAGAGCTCTGGGAAGGAGTAGGTGTGGGGAGCACTGTGTGCTGTGGTCTGGGGAGCCCCCGTTCCCGGCCGGCAGGGCCTGGCAGCAGGGCTCACCCTGCAAAGGCCGGGCCTGGTCTCGAATGTGCCAGACGGGAGCTGATTCACCCCCTCCGCTTTGCGTTCTGGGTGAGACGGTTAGTCTTGCGCTGACCTTTCTTTTGATGCACCCGTGATCTGATCTGATCTGAAATCAGAGCCCCCCTTTCCTCCTGCTTTTCATCTTAAACAGTAACAGTGTGTTGCAGGGGGCAGCTGTGTTACTGAACAGAACAAAGCGACAAAGGAGGAGGAAAAAGAAATTATTCTGTCAAATCTGTACTCGTGACAGGGGAGATTGTTCTGTAAGACAGACATCCTCGTCCAGAGAGCCTGTAAGTCAAAGGCTGGATCCTGAAAGCATTTCTGTGAATAGATGACTTCTGTAGGCATCCAGAGGAACAAGCTGCCCTAGTGAGGGTAAATGTTTGCAGAATTGGGCCCTTGCAGGGAGGAGGGGGCTTGGATATCCTGGGGGTTAGCGATGAAGCGGGAGGAGAATTGAGTTCAATTTCACAAGCTGATCCTTGCACAAGAATATCTTTCTTTTCTGCTTTGCCCTAGGGAAAACTTGCCAAGTCGCTTTAAATTTAAGGAGTACTGTCCACTGGTGTTCCGAAACCTACGGGAAAGATTTGGGATCGACGATCAAGATTACCAGGTACCCCCTTTTCTCTCCATGCCCTTCCTAACTCCTTTGCGTAGGACAGAATGGTAAAGCTGGGGGAGAAACAGTGATATCACCATTCTTGTGTGATCAGCTCTAGGGGCTTCTAGTCATGGTTTAAAAGGTTTTCCCATAGCCCTGAGGGCCCTCAGCAGTGGAGCAGACCTTGCTGTGCCAGGCACTGAGCAATCACGGAGTAAAAAGGTGGTCCCTGCTCCAGAGAGCTCGCAGTCTAGGCATAAAATAAGAGGCAGCAGATGGCTGCAGACAGGCGGGGAGCTGGAGGATAACAATGATCTAGTGCAGAACATCTGCAAGGAAAATGAATCTGTTGTGTTTTTGATTCGGGTGCTGCTTTAACCAAGGGTGTGTGCCAAGCGTTGGTGCTGTTGGACTGGGTTTATCAAGGTGGCTGCTGCTTTGGGACATGTCCCCAAAGGCTGCAAGATCAGACTTGCCTTGGAGGGGAGAGACGTTTTCTTGTATTAATGCAACTGGGCTTAAATCCAGTGGAAAAGAGATGTCGCAACTCTCGCTGCTACAACAGGGCCTCCCTTCTGCACACAGCTTTTAGTCTGAACGCACACAGGAGACACATAACAGCAGGCTGGTGAGAGACCACTTAAATGAGGGGAAAAAACAATGCAGAAAGAAGAGGATGGCTTTGATAGTTGTGTGACCTTTAGTGGGCCAAGTGTCAGGTAATTAAACCCGGTATCTTTGGCGCTCCGCTGCAGTTGATAAAGGCTGGCAGTGGGCCAGCACTGGCTGGTCGAGAGCTTCAACCAACGTATTTGCTGTAATCAGCCAGCCCAGAGTGGCACGTTAGCGCTGCACGAGTGGGTGAATAGTGCGAGTTTCTCGCTCCCTCCCTTCTTCACTTCACCCATGAGCCCTGCTGCCTGTGTTGTGGGGCGAGAGGACATGGGAGCAGAGCTATTCCTGCCAGTCCCTCCTTCCAGCAGCGCAGGTGCGTGCCCTTGCACCCGCCGTGTGTGTGTGTGTGTGTGTGCACACCCCCAAGACTGTCACAGTTCTCTGTAATTATATCTAGATTATTGCTCGATCTCCTCCTGTTTCAAGGTTAATGTGATGAAGAGATCTGTTTTCCTCCTCCAGCTGCATGGCTCACGGCGCTGGTGAGAAACTGGATCTTCTAGATCCAGTTTCTGGTCTCCGGTGGTGGGGGTAAAGAGCAGATGTGCAGCACCTGCGACCCATCCTCTGCCCCGACGTTCCCAGAGCGAGGGGGGAGCACCTGGGGTCCCTCCGGGAGAAGGGGCGCTCCGAGTGTTGCTGTCTGAGGCTTTTTGCTTCTTTGCATAGCTGCATCTCAGAGTTGCCTCTCTCCTGGCTGCCGGGGTCCACCACGCTCTGCTGCCTGCTCTCGGGCGGGTTGGAGCTGGACACCTGAGGGTGTTTCCTCAGAGCGAGACACATTTTTCATAGCAGAACTGACAGTTTGCTTTGCTTTTCTTCTGCAAGAGGCTGGCTGTCCCCAGGAGGAACAGCAAATGCTGGCTGCTGCCCCGTGGCTGCCCGTCTGCTGACGGAGGAGGAGCTGGGCCGGCGCGAGGAGGCAGGCGGTGGTCTCCGCGCGTCCCCGTGCTCCGTGCCTCGTCATTACCTGCAAGCCACGAGTCGCACACGCAGATCGCTCCTGCTTCTGACGGAAGATCTCTTTTATTTTCGGGACGCGGCTGCTCAGTTCGTGCTTTTCTTGAATGCGTTCCTGTTAGATGATTAATTTTATTTTTTCCCTCCTACCGTCAGGCCCGTTTGCTAGGCAGCGATGGCGCTTTGCCAGGAGAAGCGGTACCGTCGCCTCCTGGGCTGCTGACGGTATTTATGCCAGGCTGCGTGTGGCTCTTGAGGAGGCTGCTCGGCCAGCAACACCCTGCCCCTCGGGCTGGCGGTACCAGGGAATTACTGTGTGCTGCCTCCCTCCATACCCTGCAGTGCACCTCTCGCATGTGGTGAAATCTTTAGCTCCTAATTATTATTTTCTTCTCAGTCCATCTGCCGTGGCATATTTTAGATTTTTTTTCTCTGTTTTAAGAATTGATCAGAACCATGTGAACTAACTTGCATGGAAGTACGCCCAGCCACGGTGGTTCCCTCTTACCTGGTCTGTCAGTTATGTTGTACCTGCCGCTCCGAATGGGTCCTTCTCCCATTTCTGGGGCAGAGCAGTTTGGCTGTTTAAAAGCGTCCACCCAGAACAGAAAGCAGAAGACATTCCCTGAGCTGAATTCAGGTGGGTAAAATGTGATGGCTCGAGTGGGAGTTGAGCCAGGATGCTAAATTTAATACCCAAACTCTGGAGAAGGTGGGAGTGACAGGAAGGCAGTGAAGTAAACCTAAGGACTGTGAGTTTGGTAATGTCCATATGTGGTCGTGATTTCTGCTTCCCATCTCCTCTAGAAGAAAGGCTCTGTGGTTTTGAGGTGATGGGTGTTTAAACTGTGTAGCACAGACTCATTTGCAAATGTCAGCAAGAAGCAAGTTTTTTTTTTTGGTTTGACTCTATTTTTCTGACAGTTTCTAAAGCCATTGGCAGGAGTAGAGTTTTTCCCCTGCTTCATTAAAGTTTTAAAAGCTTTAAATGCTTCATTCTGAAAGGAAACCTCTCAGCTCACTTGCAGCGTGACATGGTAAATCCCTCTTTCGCAGCAGGCTCTGCTCGCCTGCGCGTCTGGGTCTCTGCAGAAGAGCAGGCTCCCTCTGCTGTCTGCTCGCCAGAGCAGCCGAGGGGAGGACAGGAGAGAACAGCGTAACTAGCACCTAAAAAAGATAGCGTGAAATACGTTGTCCAGCCCTGAGGTCCTGTAAAACTCACCTACCTTGAGCTAAAAGCCAAGATCCGGACATCTGTACCACTGTGTTTCCGAGCACAGCTCTCCCCACGTGCTTGCGTCAATGGTAAGGAAATACTAGGGAGATCCAATGCCGGTAGTTGGCAGAACGGCTTCTGAGCAGACGCTGGTAACTGGAGCGCTGGAGCTGGGAGGCGGTTGCTGAGAAGTGACGGAGAAAACAAGCAGGAGACTGGTGACCTGGCTGCTAGGTTAGTCAGGAGGGCAGGGAGCGGCTGTGACTGTGGGACAAGGCTCACGCCAAGTCCTTCTGCCTGGGGAGAGGGATCAGGATGGGGTCAGAACAAAGAGCAACTGGTGCAGGGGACATGGTAGATACCTGCTCTGCAGTTTGCTTTGGATTTTCCGGTTGTGGTGCAAATACAGGGAGAAGCTGCAATGTTTCGTTGCTAAGGATGGAGACAGGGATATAAAGACAGATGCTCTTGGTTGTCGGAAGAACAACCAATCTATTTATACTCACTAATCCTTTTCATCCAATTGTAAGAATAGCAGAGGCTGAGGGTGGCTTTTGGTTTCAGTATGACCTGTAAAGAATTCCCCAACAAGACTTTTGGCAGTTAATGCTGCTTTTCAACGGAAAAGAAGTCAGGCCCTTTGCATTTATTTTGTTCTGCTTTTCCTTAGACCTTGGAAATATCCTGATTGTTCTAGTTTCCCAGGAGGAAGTCCTAAGACATCTTGATGCGTGTATACTGCCTCTTTAAAGACTCACTAGTAAAGAATATCTTCAAAAATGTGCGGCCAGGTATTGGAGTAAGACACGTTAACAAATCGAAGGCCCAGATGAAAGTTCTAATCCCCATGTCCAGACTTCTAAATTGAGTGGGTTAAGCTCTGTAGTGCTGAGCACTCAGGGGTGCTTGCTCATGACCATCACGACTGTAGCTGGTTTGCAAATGTGCTCTGAACCCTGGCCAGGACACTGGCACAGTTACGAAGGTGGAACACCAAGTCCCTGGGATGTCTGTTCTTCTAGGGCCAGCCGGGTTGTGGAGCTGGCTCTGGTCGCCCATGTCGCATTTGCTTGCCAGGACTGCTCTTCTTTCTTCCCTGGGGAAGCGGCAGTTCCTGCCTGTCCTTCCCACCTTTTTGTTCTTGTTCCTTCAGAACTCGGTGACACGAAGCGCCCCGGTGAACAGTGACAGCCAGGGCCGATGTGGGGCCCGGTTCCTCACCACCTACGACAGGAGGTTTGTCATTAAGGCAGTGTCAAGCGAGGATGTAGCCGAGATGCACAACATCTTAAAGAAGTACCATCAGGTACGGTGAGTCTGAAACCCTGGGAGAGGGAGGTGGCGAACGCCTCGGGGAGCATCTTGTGATTTGCTGGGGAGCTGGAGCTTGGATTCACTGTGAGCAACCTAGCAGAGCTTGCCAATAGCTTTTGCAGAAGAAAGCAGTGTTCCTTAGCACCCGAGAGCCAATTAGGGCGTAGCTGTCTGCTTCTTCGCGGTGCTGAGCCCCTCTATGGTTCACCCTGTTCCTTATATCAGTGAATTATGGGTTGTTGGTACCTGAAAGCAGTAAACACAGTCCTGATCAGCAGCCCTTGAATTAGACTTTCCAGAGGGACCTGGGAGGAGACATCTGCCTTACTGGAAGGAAGGAGGGGCAGCATGGGACAACTGGAAATGTTCTAGCCTGGACTGCATTATCAGCCCGTCCATCTGCTGTTCACTTTCAGATACGCTCACGTAACCACAAGAAGTGAAGTTGGCCAGTGCCAAAAACGCACATGCCCAGCTGAGTCTGGGTGACTGACATACATACCTAGTCTGTTACAGCAGGCTGGACACGCACGCGCGGTGGGATGCTCTGCCTCGCTCATGAAAGCTCCTTGCAATGCCCTAGCTTGCTTTGCTCGAGACGCTGGGAGCTATTTGCAAGCCTCCTCTCCTTCCGCATGAGTGTCAGGTGGCCAGAACCGGCGGCTTCCCTTTCGGCTTCTTGCTGAGCTTGTGTTGTGCCAGAGATCGGTTTTGTGTGACGGTACCATCTTTCTCTGCCCTTCCCTTCCCCGCTCCCTGCAGTTCATAGTGGAGTGTCACGGGAACACCCTCCTGCCTCAGTTCCTGGGCATGTACCGGCTCACCGTGGACGGCGTGGAAACCTACATGGTGGTTACCAGGAACGTGTTTAGTCACAGGCTGACCGTGCACCGGAAATACGACCTGAAGGTGAGAGTTTGGAGGGCCACAACGGAGGGGGAGACTGCTTTTCAGGATGGTGGGAACTGGGCTTTTTAAGACCTACTTGACAAGGTCCTGGGCTTTGCTTTTTGCTTGGGAGGGCAGGGAGGGGAAACTGACTTTAAAAATATATTTTTTTTCTGAGTGAAAGAATTTAATTAATTGGCATCAATAAATTCTTCAGGAATAAAATACCTAGTGCACCAATGCCCTTTCCTTTATTCTTTTATCAGGGCTCAACAGTATCCAGGGAAGCAAGTGATAAAGAGAAGGTATGGACCGTCCCTGGCCAGCCTTTCCTTCCTCCTGGTGGTTGGGAGCAAGTGGGATCCAACTGACTGTTCCCTTTTGCAAAGGGGTTCTGAGCAGGGGAGATGAAATGGGCCTGGAGTGGCAACCTGTTTCTGTCCCACCTTTCAGGCTGTGCCCAGTAACTGCTCAGAAAGAGATGGTGCAGACACCTGGCAGAGGTGCAGATCTGATGCTGCCAGGCTTGTTATGTTGACACTGCCAAGAGTGGGGGGAACTTCTTGGGGGACGATTCCACAAGTACCAAATCCCAAATTAATGTGACGGTGCCTTTATGGAAAGGTTTCTTCACAGTGCTCCCCTCTGTGCCAAGCTGAGTCAGATCAACAGTTAGCTTTTGCAACAGAGGCTTTTGTAAACCAGACCAAGCCCCTCTCAGCTTCTTTGCATATCTTTGCATATTATGTGTGTAAATTTAGGTTCTGGTTCCACTAGGGGAGCTTCTAAGAGTCCTGGCCCTGCAAAGCTGCAGCTGTGACACTACCATGGAAAGTCCAATTGAAATCACAGCAGTAACTCATGGTACTACATTTTTGGCATGTGCACATGGGCTTTGCAGGTTTGAGACTACTGAGTAAGTCTACCCTAGCCTGCCCCAAAATTAGATCTCTGGCATGAGCCAAGGAACTCCCATTTATACCGAAAACTCTGGCATCAAGGCACGGCTTCATGGTGCCCAAGTGTCCCTGACTTGCTGGCTGTTTACTCTCTAGCTTTTTCTGCTTATTTAGCTCACCTCAGACCATTCATATTAGATCTATATAAAGCCACCACCCAGTCATATATCATTCCAAGAACAAAATAATTGAATTCCCAGTTGTGCAAAGGGGTTGTATGTTCTTCCATATCCCTGAGAAATCCTCAGGGCCTGTTGCAAGCAGATTCCTTGAAAGTGGATTTAATTTTTTCCTCAAGTCTTTAGGGAGAGAAGCATTTTTTTCCAAGTCTGCCCCCTCCCCGATCCCCATTTGAAGCCAACAAAATGCATCTCTCTTCTATTCTGGGAGCTGTTTGGACCATCTCTGGCTGGAGCCAGCTGTCAAGCTTTCAGCCTGCAGCAAATCTTCCCAGCAGTCTTTAAAGTTGGGTTGCTCTTGGTGTCTCCCTTCAATTCTCCCTAGGTGCAGCTCAGCACATGGATTCATTGAGAAATACCATGCTCTGCTTGGTGCCATTTTCATACTTAGCGGACAGGGTGAGCCACTTTGCCATAGCAAGAGGCAAGAGACATCCTGGTGCCACCCCATACTTAATCGGAGTCTCTGCGCAATCAACATATTGCAAAAGAATCAATGTACCAGCCCTCCCGCAAGAGGGAGGGGTTAGGAGTGTGACACAGGCTTTTCCTTGCAGGCCAAGGATCTGCCAACGTTCAAGGACAACGACTTCTTGAATGAGGGTCAGAAGCTGCATGTTGGAGAAGAGAGTAAAAAGAACTTCCTTGAAAAGCTGAAGCGGGACGTGGAGGTAGAGTTTCCTGGGGGGTAGCTGTTATTCTGAGTGGGTCTCCCGTAACTGGATCCTCGCGGCGGCTGGTGGCCCGAGGGGTACAGCAGTGACTGAAAAGTCATTCCTCGAGCAGTCAAGCAAATGCAGTCAGGGTTATGCTGGTGGCGGGGGCATACGAGCTCCTGTGGAGATTCTGCGGAGTCTAATAAGGGTTTAGCTCTCACTACAGCCTTTTCTTAGGGAGATACTGGCAGGGTAGGACTGAGGGTCTCTGATCCCACATGCGTGCTCCTGTTCTCACTCATCTCCCTCTCCCAGTTTCTAGCTCAACTGAAGATCATGGACTACAGCCTGCTGGTTGGGATCCACGATGTTGACCGGGCAGAGCAGGAAGAGATGGAAGTAGAGGATCGGGCAGAGGATGAGGAGTGCGAGAACGACGGTCTCAGTGGCAACCCCATTTCCTCTTACGGCACACCCCCTGACAGCCCGGGCAACCTCCTCAACTACCCTCGCTTCTTTGGGCCTGGAGAGTTTGATCCTTCTGTTGACGTCTATGCTATGAAAAGCCACGAAAGTGAGTATCATGAAATCTTGCCCTGGAGAAGGTCTAGAGGACAGAAGAGATGTCCTGGGGTTTTGCGGGGCTAAATGGAGTGGAAGGACTGTCCACAGAGAGAATGACCTTGCCAACTCTCTCACCTTCGCTCTGCAGTCCCTGTTTGTGGACGGTGTGAGCTAAAAGGGGTGGAAGTGATGCTCAGAGAATAGTGGGGTGTTTGAACAATGTGTGGGCCTCCAATCTGCCTTTTCCAGTTGTTCTTCTCTGCCCTTCTACAGACCCCATATGCCTTGCTTTCCTTGCTAGCTGCATCAAGACAGATCTGCCATATGTTTCCTAAGGAGAGGGGTGTTGCTGGGCTTTGCTGACAGCTCAGGGTGTGCTAGCGACTCTCTTGCCTTGCTAGGTGCTCCCAAGAAGGAAGTGTACTTCATGGCCATTATAGACATTCTTACGCCATACGATGCGAAGAAGAAAGCTGCACATGCTGCCAAAACGGTGAAACATGGGGTAAGCAGCCTGCCACCCATAAGGAGGATGGGCTTCGGGGCTTCTGCTTTGCTGCATGCCTGCGTGCGTGCATGTGTGTGAGAGAGCTCCTGACACTGATTTACCACCAGTCTGGAAATTCTCCAGTGATTTCATGGCCAAGTACAGCTCTTCCCTCGCTCTTCCTGTCTCCTCAGACTATTTTGGAAGGGCTTTCCCTCTGTTTGGTGGATCAGGACAGCGAGACCTGAGGTTCCCTGTTCATCCTCCCTCTTGGAGCAGAACAGAGGGATCCAGACACAGAGTTCTTCATGCTCCTCCCAAACCATGAAGGAATAAACCCAGTGCCTTGACTCAGTGGCCTCCAGCAAATCCAACTGGGGCTAAAATCGGTTCCCTTGAGGATCTCTCTAGACCTCTCAGGGTGTTGGTTGTTTCTAGAATTTGCAAGTCCATTTGTGGGTCTTTCCCGGCAGGGCCAGGCTGTGCTGGCACAATCCCTCCCTGCTGTCCTCCCTCATCCACCCTTCGCAGCGCTGCAGGGTCTACCCCACGAGAAAGGTGTTGTGACTTATCTCTCCTCTCTGCCTTGCAGGCTGGGGCAGAGATCTCCACCGTGAACCCAGAGCAGTACTCTAAACGCTTCAATGAATTTATGTCCAATATCCTGACATAGTCGTCTTCAGCCTTCAGCGAGAAATGAAGAGAAGAGGGGCTACTTCCAAACAGAATGCAGCCTGTGACACTAAAACAGACACTGTAGCAGCATGTGGGGTGTGCGTGCGTGTGTGCGTGTGTGTGTGTGAGCAAGAGCGAGTGTGTGGCACTGTGTGACTTAAAAGAAAACTAATTCTAGGTGCACCCTCCAACCGTCCACTTGACCCAGGTGGAAAAGTGGGTTTTTATGTTACAGAAGTGCCCAGACATAGATTTGAGGGCTTTTTAAAACAAGAAAAGTGCATTGTTTCAGCACTGCTCTTTCTAATGATGTTTTCTCCTCTCTGATCCAGAGAATCCTGTAGGGATGTGACATGTGGCACTGTATAAAAGGGGTCGCTCTAGATCGTGGTCAGTGAGAGTGAAGCAGTGCCTGATTCCACAAACTACTACTACTTTTTTTATTGGACTGTCTTTACCAGGAAGACGTACAAGCCCTTTTATTTCCCTCTTGGTAGGAATTGGAAGGAAAATTGCTCACCATTTCGAGGATGGAAAATATTACTCTGATAAGGAGGAGTTGCTGAACTTTAACTAGGTAAATTCAGACTGGGACACTTTATATTTTTTGGTTAATTTAAGTAAAGAAAACTTTTTGTAACTGCACTTGATTTACAAGAAAGTTGAGGGAAATGAACATCTACCAAAGATGATCATGTAAAAAGGTGTAACTCCTAAGAGCCTAAAAAATCAGTGTGAGAAGTAGTAGAGACCTTGAACAGCCTCTGAAAATAATGTGCTTGGCCCCGTCATGCTTTCAATTGGCTAGCTATGAAGATGTCATAAAAGAAAAACATTGCATTTTGTACCTGTAGATTTGGGATTGTATTTGACTATCTGGAACATTTTCCTGTCACACCTCAGTCGGGAATTGCCGTGTCTCTTAGATTACAGCTTCACATCACAGTTCTGCCAGTGTTAATCTAGCTAATGTTCGTCTTCCTAACTCACCCAGTCTGCAACAGGTACTTGGATTTGTTTCCTGACAGAGGTTCTTTGGCTAGGTGGTTTATTTTTTAAAAGGCAATGCGACTTGCACGCGACGGAATTGGACTGGCTGCCGGTGGGGAGTGCTGGAGCTGTGACTGTGGAGCAAGTTCCACTGCTCAAGAGGACTCGGGCCTTGAGCTGTGGTTGTTTTTACTCTTCTGCGCTCCGTACCCCTCTCTAGAGCGACAGCCGAGGAGTGGAAATGTTTGAACACTTGCGCCAGATTATTTTTTCCCCCTAAGGAATTGGAACTGATTTGTGTGACTGAATAACGTCCTGTTTTGTCTCCAGAATGCTTGTAATTTTTCACAGCCAAGCTTGTCAGACTTGCTTTGGGTTTCGTTAGCTCTGCTGCACAACAGTTACAGACCTTTTGGTTCTTTTTTTAATTTTCTTTTTCTTTTTAAGCAGGATTTAGCATTTTGAACAAACCTCTTGCAGTTGAAACGTTGCTTATCTGCCTTGAAACTGTTTTCACATATGCCTTTGTTTCGGGAATAAGCTGTTTCGAATGTCTGTCCTGTGCTGTAATGCGTGCTACAGTTTGGTGTGTGGAATTTGGTCCTTTTGAGAGATAACTGGTGCTCATCATGTCCTGGTAACTTCCCTAGACTAACGGTAGCTCTGGTCTGGATTCCGAATGTGGGCTTGTTTTTTTTTTTTTTTATGTTCGTACCCACATTCTTGATGCGAATCCCACAGGTCTCAGCTTTGAAGGGACAAAAGGGGGCTAAAGTTTCAGCCCATGAGAGTGCACTGTAAATAGAGTCTTTAAGAAGTCAAAATTTAATATTAGGGGTCGTAATGGGATATGAATCTTTTTTTCCTTCATGGATCATTCCCCTTGACATGGGACAAATTTCTTCTGCCGCTGTAGCGCAGTCCCTATTCTGTGTAACGTGGGGGCTAACACACCGTTGTCTGAGAGTCTGAAGAGTCTCGTGTCTTAAGGTGTGTAGCTGGAAAAGCCACAAAACAAATGCAGATATGAGAACACTTTATAAAGGGAGGAAATAGAGGGTGTCATCAGTTTAGTTTTGTGGGCATTATATTGGTTGCTTTTCTCTTAAACAATAAGCACTTAAGTTTACTATAAATTAGAAATTAAATACCAGTCACTTTTTATTCCTGACAGTTTTTTAAATCTGCATTGAATCTGCAACTTTGGCCTGGTAAGTTTGCCTTTCTCCTTTGGGGAAGTTAGCTGGTACCTTTTAAACTGTTTATCTTCAAGTCACATATTAAAAAAGAAATGAAAATGGGGGAGGAAGAGAGAAGGAAATTAGTAAACTGCAGACATACGACAAAGAGACACTAAAAACAACCAACCCAAAGACAGTAGAAGGATGAAGCTGGCATAGCTAGGAGCCACAATCTCATTCACTGAATTTCATAAACAGGAATGAAATTAAAATGCAGTTAGTTCTTGGAGCAATCTTTACAGAACTCATGATATTAAGGGCTCAAGAGTAGTTAACTGTATTTTCTTACCCCACTAAAAAAGGGGAGAAGAACTGCTAGAATTAAATTGGCTGTCTCTGGCTCAAGTGATACGAAAAGCCCTATAAACTCTATTCACTTTTAGCACTTCCCCAATTCTGCCACTTCTGTCGAGTTGCCATATTGTGTATATTAAAGTAATTAAATGCAATTTTCTCACTTAATGATGTATTACCCAGGTATGTAACTTTGTTTAACATAAGCATTTTGTATATTGTTTACATTTTGAGAGGTAGCATTATGTTAAAATGCTAATTTTTGTTTCTAGACAGTATTTTTATTACCAGAATAAGAGGTGAAGCTGCAAATATTTGATTTGTTTTAAAAGGGACTTTTGTTTTTGTTTTGTTTTGTTTTTTAATCTTGTTTTAGGTCACTTTTTTAACTCAAGTATTTAAAAAGAAAATGCAGCCCTTTCAATCCGGGTTTTACAACTGCTTGTGCTAGTTTGTTGTCTGTTTCTGGTGTGAATTTAGTTCTAGTTTGCTGAATGTAGATATTTCTGTCTGTAGCATGTACCCTGCAGAACACTTTACACTGAAGTGCATTTGACTGAAAAACAGCGCTCAGCCGGAAGAGTTGCAGTAGGTGGACAGATCACTCAGATCCCCGTCAGAGTGCAGGAGAGTCTCTAACATGAGAAGTTACTGCTTTATTTTTTCAAGAAATTGCAGTGCATTTCTTGGTCAACTGGAGGGTTTTTTTTAAAAAAAAAAAAACAAAAAACTTAGTGTGCAGTGTCTCTCTCCAGTACCTGAAGGCAGTTTGTGTTTGGGAGGGGAGCTGCAGGATTCGTAGTCCTGCCTATACCGAAGGTCTCTCTCTTTCTGAATGTGGGCCTAATCTGTCAAAATCAAGAACTAAAAACTCCCTTGAAGCTAGACCATGTCTCTTCCCCTTTGAGATCGCTCCTAGGGCCTAAAAGAGAGTGGGAGAAGAAAGGCAGAGTGAAGAGTCCCAGTTCGGGTGCTGTTCTGCCCCAACAGTGCAATAAAAAAACACTCGAGAACATGATGGGTCACCCTTTATATAGGAACCACTTGTTCTGGAGGTAGCAGGCAGCACCTGGCCTCTGTGCCAGCTTTGTCAGTGCTAGGAGAGGGCCTGGCGGCAGCAGGAGTTCACGTCTCTCAGCAAGGAGCGGTGGAATCCTTCCCCCTTGTCTCATATGCTGCCTCTGATTGATCTGGTGTTAATTATGAAAGCCATGATGATACAATTTATCCCTGGGGAAACTTCTGGGGTAGTAGGTGACTACAAATTTCCTGCATAAATGAGGCTGTAGTCCCACATCCAAAAATCCTAGTTTTGAATCGGATTATCGTAATAGTAAAGACACTAAAACACTTGAGTTGTATTTCTTCCTCTGGGAGAAAGCTCCTGCTTTTTCCTCCAGAGCACGACCATAGCTACCTTCAACTGGGGACCAGCCTCTTAGCTCAATAAAGACACAAAGCAAGGTTGTATTGTAGTTATGGACCATGTTTGGTAGGGATTGTGTCTTAGCCTCAACTGACAGATGCCTCCCAGTCCTATGACTACTATGCAGTCTTTACAGATGCCTCCTTCAAGCTGCACAAAGGTCAAAAGTGTTTAATCTTGAGCTGGTACAGACCTTTCAGAAGTCAGTGCATGTGCTGAAACTTGGTTTGCAACACTGCGTAACTGTTCTGAGACAGACTGTCATTGCAACAATAGTTTCAAAAAACAAAATCGCTGTCCTCTGCTCATCTGTGTGTTTTTAATGCCCCATTTCAGATTTGCCTGTCAACTTCCCCTACTTCTGCAGAGCCATTTTCCAGTATCCATATTAGCCACTACTGATTTTCCTTGCTCTTTGAAATGAATTCTTGTGTAATAGCAATGGCAAAGCTTGGGGAACCAACTTCTGGTCATCCATCATTTTTAGTGGTTTCAGTTTTCACCACTCAGAACTCGTGCTGTTCTTTGTTTAGCTGCTCAGTGCAGCTGCATTGAGTTGTGTCAAATGAGCCTATTACACACAGGTCACAAGGGTGGGCAGGGCTAATCAGTGCAACTGAAAAAATGTGAATAAATTAAGTTTAAAACTAAAAGGAAAAAAAAAGCATTCTAGGTTTTTTCACTGCTGTTTTTTAAATAGGAATTTTAAGTCCTCTGTGCTTGTCTGTTTGCTAGGAGCAGTTTGAGACACTGTTACTGTTTTGAAATGCATGCATGTTACAAGATGAGTCTCCAACCAGAGAAAAATAAAATTAAAACTTTGTGTACAGCTGTTCTTTATTGTTGTCTTCTTAAAAGTGTTCTAATAATCAACTGTTACTTTGTGAGGTATGAAGTCATTTTAAGGAAGTCTTAGATTGACTACAGGTAGAAAAGTCTGTTTATACCTGCCTATAAATTAGAGCTCTTAAATAAGAACTGATTCTACCCCTTACCAAGTACTGAAGAACAATGACAGGAAAAACTGGTACCTCTGCACTGCATGAAGGAGTTGCTGCTGACTCCCTGGGTGTACCTGAAGGCCAGTCACTTAGAGATCTAGAGGTACTGAGAAGGATTAGCCACAGGTAGCTCAGAGAGAAAGATAAGCTCTTTTTGAGCGCTTTAGAGTGAGATGAGAACTTGATCCTAATGTTTAGATTTAAGAAAAGGAAAATTAACTACAATAGAGGAGAAGAGTTTTATTTAAAAAAGTTCCAAGCAGACTGGGATGTGAAACAGAAACTGCTGTGCTGGGCTAGTCCATGCGAGCTTTCAGGGTCCTCGTGGTGATCTTGTCTTTTTCACTAGAGGGAGAGAGAGGGAGGAGACAATAAGTCAGTGTTAAATATCTGCATACAGATTGTAATTTTATTGGGAAAGGGGACTGCGCGTATGTAGTTTGTTTGCAAGTGCAGGCAGATGCCTATTACAACTGAATAATCCTCACCCTCCCACCTCTGCACCCCAGGGCAGTGCACCGGGTTCAGTGAGCAGTAATGCCAGGGATACTGCTCGGGAATCGCAGGGAAACAGCACTAGGAGCAAAATAAGTTGCTCCCGAAGCAAGCCTGAGGCCAAGTCGGGAAGTTAACCTTGCACCCCGCTGCGGCAAAGAGCACCCACTTGGCCTGCGTCACCCGTATGTAAGGAGTCGCAGCCCGAGGTGAACCCGCCCCGCCGGGAACGCAGCTAGGGACCCCCTGTTCAGCAAGCGGCTGACCCCAGACTCCCTCTTCCATGGCTACTGCGGTTCTGGCAACAGCCAGAGCAGAGGGCAACTACGAGTAATAAAACAATGTTTAACATGGACAAAATGCTGCTGAAAGGGAGCAGGCTTAAGAATACCCTGGAAACCAATCCCTCAACTGACTTAAACAAGTTACATGTTTAAATTCTACCTCCTCTCTGTAGGGGAAGAGAGCAGCACTTACATGACGTGTACTATTACACCCATTCCAGATATGGCGTCTCTGTCCACTGCGTTCAACATGGCCTGTGAGATTGTTTCAAAGAGGTGATCTGGTTCCTGAAGAACAGAAGCTATTTTAGCAGCTGTAAAAATTGAACGTTGCGTCATCAGACTTTGTTCAGACCCAAAATACCACCCAAGAGGCTGCAGATTTTTCCTGCAAGCTGCTATAAGCTACAGCCTCTCTCCTCTCCTGAGCTCCTTCTGGAAGAAGGAAAGGACAAAGCTTCATCCAACATGGGTATCTCAAGTTTTCCAGTTAACAGCGGGAGGCTGGATCCAAGAATCAGAGTTGAACCTTGCCACCTAACTCACCATGTCGGGCTCCCAGAGGGACTCGCACATGCCGTACATCTGCTCCGAGCAGGTGCCGCTGACCACAAAGTCATCGGTTATCATCGGGCAGCCGATCAGGTCTAGGGAGCAGACGAAAGGTTCGTGCGTTACGGGGTCCAGCCCAGCAATGACTGGTTCTGTGTAATAAGGTCCAAACCTGTGAAGAGCAACATGACAGAACAGTCCAACCACCTTGAAGCAGTTCCAGGTCCCACCTAAATAACCATATAAGATTATTTTAAACAGTAAGATCTAAAGGGACTCTGGAATTTGGGTAGAATTTAAATTATAAGTTTGAGTATTTATCAAATAATTCAGATTTGATGGAATATAATTAAGATGGACTGAAACTGAACCCTCCTGCAGATCAAAAGTTTTCTTTTCCAGTATTTTCCTCTTAGCTGCTAATTGCTGCAAAGGGGCAGGCTATTGCTTCCTTTCACTTAAACATCAGATTTGCATCTGCGCTTCAGTCCTAGGCAACCTTTGGTACAGAGACTTCCATTCATTGCTGGTGAAAAGCCATGAGAGTTACGCATGAACGGAAATGCTAAACTGGGGTTAGCTGGTGCACAGACCTGTCTATTAATCAAGCACCAGTTAAGCTAATGCTGCCACTAAAGTCTCTTTTTGCCCATACTACCAGTCTCTACAGGAGCACTTCTCAGCCTCCCACCTCTCCAGAATCAGATCAGCTCCAGTAACCGCAGCCTGCCTTCACTAACATGGTAGAAGCGACTCCGTTGTTTGACAGTTACCGTCTCTCATACAGCAGATTGGAAACCATGCTCATAAAAGTCTGAGGTTTGATCTGCCTTCCTTCCTTCAGTTCATAGAGGTTCAGCCTGAACTTCAGTCTCTGGGCACTGCAAGAAGAGATGAGAATCAGCGTTAAAGCAGAAGCAGATTCCTTCTGCATCTGCCTTCACACAGGCCTGAACTGTTTCATTGCATGCTGACAGACACTAACTCCTGATGCATCTCCTTTTACACCTGAGGTCGTTAGCTCTTGCTAGTGATGTGATCTTCATTCAGATGCAGTTTTATTAAAAAACAAAAAAACCTACTCTTGTGTTCCAAAATAAGCAGGAGCTTAATAAACCCAAGAAACAAAAGAGTAGGAAAAGAATACAATGCATATGTGACGTGAAATCAAAGATGAACAAGGCAAGGACGTAAGTCAAAGTCCTTTGGCTTGTTTGAGAATGGCCCTGGAAAGCCCTAGTGACTGGAGACCAAGAGAAGGAATGCTGGTACCCAGCTACTATGCCCTCCTTCATGAATAAATAAAAGCATTTAAGCTCAAAATGAACTGCTGCTTAACATTTACTGTAAATACGCCTCTCTGTGGCTCAGCCTTAGCACGGGCAGGAGAAGGCGCCACTTACACGGTCTGCACGTCCGTGGCTAGTCCAGCCAGTCCAATGTACAGCCTCGCTCCCATAGGGAAGATCTTCTGGAAGTCCGTGGTCACCATCTGCGCCTGAATGCCAAACCGCCGGTCCGCGGCAATGGCCACGCAGCTCTTCCCCTTCATGGCCATCACGGCCCCGCCGTTATACGACATAATAGACTGGGAGGAAGACAACAGGTAACGCCGGGGCCACCGGGCCGCGCTCCGCCTCGGCCTGGTACCACCCCAGACACCGCCCGCCACGGGCCCGGGCACCGCAGGCCGCGTCCTGCCGGCCCCGCACGGCGAGACCGGCCCCAGGGCGACCCCCGGCTCCGGGACCCCCTTCCCCGGCCCCGGGACCCTCCTCCCCGGCCTCGGGACCCCCCCCGGCCCCGGCGCCCGCGCTCACCATGGCGCCGGCTGCAGAGACACCACCAGGCCCCGCACCGCTTCCCCGCCGCTCCGGCCTCCCCGCCGCACTGGCGCACCCGACCCCGCCGCCTCCCCCGGGCCCGCCTCCCGCCGCCTCCCATTGGCGAGCGCCGCCGCACGCGCGGCCGCCGCCTCTCGCTATTGGCGGAGCGGGCGGCCCGCGGGGCGGAGCTCGCAAAGTGGAGCCGGGCGTCAAGGTTGGTTGAGAGGGGGAGGAGGGCGGGGGAGAAAAATGAGGAGTCATAGCGAGCGGGGCATGCCGGGACGGCGGCGGACTGCGGGCGGGGCGGGGCACAGCTGGAGGGGGCGTGGCACAGCTGGAGGGGGCATGGCACAGCTGGAGGGGGCGTGGCACAGCTGGAGGGGGCGTGGCACAGCTGGAGGGGGCATGGCACAGCTGGACAGGGCATAGCACGGGCGGCTGTGTGCGGGACGAGCATTGCGTAGCTGGCTGCAGGGGATGGCACAGCTGGAGGGGGGTCCCACAGCTGGATGGGGTATCACACAGCTGGGGGGGTAGCACAGCTGGATGGGGTGTTGCACAGCTGGACAGGGAATTGCAGGAATTAAGTCAAAGGCCACATTTTGCCTGGCAGGAACGTCGCATGTGCCGGGGAGAGAAGGAGCACCAAAGCCAGAAGCAGCCGGGCGGGAATAGCTCCAAAGCCGGGTTCGGCAGAGCCGGAGCCATCAGAGCCTGGGCGGCTTGGCGGGGCCTTTCGGCAGCTCCCAGAGCAGCGCGGCAGCCATCCCCGCCGGACCACACTGTCCTCTTTGCTCTCCCAGCTGGTTCATGCTCTCAGGTCCGGAGGCAGGAGCAACCCTCCTTCCTCGCCCGGAGCAGCGACGCCGCAGGCTTGGCTTCAGGAACGTTGGTTGTGGCCGGTCTGAAACAACAGGGATCTTCCTGGCACCGCTTTACAGCCGGCATCAACAACTCGCTTCATTGCTTCCGGTATGAAAATAAAACCAGGGCAGGCAGGGAGTGTAAATAGCTTTTACAAGACTTTTATAAGAGAACTTCGGCAACGCAGATTTCAGGCCTCCTTTGGCGCCTTTTAGAGGAAGTTGTTAACACTGGATAGAAGCAGGCGTCCAAGTCGCAGCTCCATCTCTGATGTCCCGGCACAGCTCCGTGTCCCGGCACAGCTTAGCGGGGAGCTGCAGCAGGGAGGGCACCGCAGACTGCACAGGGACGTCCGTGTGCCGTGAAGGCATTGCCAGGCCAGGGGCTCACACCCGCTTTCCCAAATGCGCCCTCCAGCCCCACACGCGTCCGGCCTTGCCCAGAACCTGCCCGAAAAGAGCCGCGAGCCCAGTGGGCAGCAGGGCCGCAGCCCTCGCCGGGGGTCCCGGGGCCGCACGCTGGGCAGTGGTGCGGTGCAGCACTCCCGCTGCCTCTCCCCTCCCGGCTGACCAGGCCTTGGGGGCGCGGAGCAGCGGGGCATCGCTGCCCCACGCTCCAGCCCCCCAGCTGCAGCTCCGCTGAGCCCCCGCACAGCCCTGTGCAAAAGGGGAGAGCAGCCCGGCCGCACCATGGGGAGCCCGGCCCGGCCACCTCCCTCTCCAGCTCCCCCGCTCTTTGTCCGCCTGTGCCCGCTCCTCCAGGGCGATTAAATTAAAACACACATATGTGAGAGAGCAGAAATACATAAAAAGCCGCGCTCCGTCCCTGGGTGGGCTCGAACCACCAACCTTTCGGTTAACAGCCGAACGCGCTAACCGATTGCGCCACAGAGACCGCGCTGCGAGCCACCGCCGCGGCCAGTGCACTCAAGCGGGAGCATCCGGCACCGGGGACACCGGGGGGCATCGGGGGGCACCGGGGGCACCGGGCACCGGCACCGGGGGGCAGCGGCGGCGGAGCAGCAGCCCGGGGCCGGCGGGCGTCCCGCATGGGGACAGGCGGCGCGGGGAGGGGTCCCTGGGGGGGGGGGGGCCGCGGCACTGCCTCCCGCGGGCGAGGGACACACGCGTGGGCGCTGCGCCCCCGACGGGCAGGGCGCCGCGGAGGGCCGGGGGGGCGCGAGGCGCCGGGACACGCGTGGGCCCCCCGCAGCCGCCGCCCCCCTCCCTGCGCCGGCCCCGCCGCTCCGGGGCCGGAGATGCCGCTGGCCGCGGGACCGGCACCCGCGGGGGACGCGGCGGCGGCGGCGGGAGCCCGGCCCGGGCTCTTCTTTCCTTCCTTCCCTCTTTTTCCTTTTTTTCTTTCTTTCCCTTTTTTTCCTTCCCTTCGCTTCCTCCCCCGCTCCCGGCGCGGGCACCCCGGGCCCCGCCTGCGCCGCCGGGCAGGGGCAGCACCGCAGCGGCTCCGGGGGTCCCGGGGCGGCTCCCGAGGGGGCCGGGGGGTCCCGGGAGGGCAGGGCCGGCTGCTCCCCCGCTGCGGGCCCCAGACGGGCCGGGACGCTCGGGAGGACCCGGGGGGGCGGGCAGGGCCGGGGCAGCCGAGGGGGCGCACGGGGACCCCCGCCCCCGCCTCGGCCGCTCCTAGCGGCCCGGGCTCCGGCGGCTCGGATTTTGGGCCCATTCCAGCGGCTTTTGGGGCGATCGCATCTCCTCCCTGAGCAGCTCCGGGGGGGCGGGGGCTCCACGACCCCCCCCGTCATCAGTGCCGCAATAGTCCCCCGGGGTGGGTCGGGGGGACCCCCGTGCCCAGCCCCCCCCCCGGGCCGGGTCGGACCCCCCACGTCGGCGAGGGCGAAGGGGGGCGGGGCGGCCGGGGGGGCCCCTCCAATCTCGGCCCCTCACTCGCCTCCCTCCTCCGCACCTCTGCGCGAACACCCTAAAGGAATGAGGTCACGTGGGGCGGGGGCGGGGCCTCGCTCGCGGCTGGAGGAGGGAAAAAAATAAAAAAAAAAGGGAGGAAAAAAATAAAAAAAAAAAGGAGGAGGAAGGGGAGAGAGGGAAAAAAAAAAAAAAGGAAAAAAAAAAAAGGAGCCAGCGAAAAAAGGGCCCCCGCCGCCGCCGCCGCCGCCGCGCCGAGCCGAGCCGCCAGCAGGTAGGGCCGGCCCGGGCCGCGCCGCCGTCGGGCCCCGCCGTCGGGCCGCGCCGCCGCCCCCCCCCGCCCCCCGCCCGCGCCGTCTTTCTCTCCGCGTCCAAGATGGCCGATGGGGCCGCCCCCCCGCTTTGTGCCGCGGCCCCCGCCGCCCCCCCGGGCCGCCGGGCCCTGACAGCGGCGCCGGGCCGGGCGCGGCGGCGGCCGGGGGCCCCCCCGGGGCTGGCGGGAGGGGCCGCGCCGCTGTCAGCGGGCGAGTACAAAGGGCCGCGGGCGGGAGCCGGAGCGCGGCCCGGGGGGGCGGGGGCCCCTTCCCCCCCCCCCCGGCATCCGCCGCGGGGGCGCGGTCGCGCGTGTCGCGCCGGGCGGGGTCCCCGTGCGGACGCGCGTGGCCCCGCTGCCGCCCCAGGCCGACGGGGCTGCCCCGGCCCGGCGCCCCCCCGCGCCCCCCCGCGCCGTGTCCGGGGGTCCCGTCGCGGCGGCGGTCGCCGTCCGTGGGGAGGCAGCGCGGGGTTCACGCTCCGCCGCCTTTTTGCCGGGGCTGCCGGTCCCTGCGGCGCCGTGCGAGCGAGCGGGTAGTGCCGGGGAGACCCCGGCCGTGCCCGACGGCGCTTCGTCCCCCGCCGCGGATCTCGGCCGGCCCGGGGGGGGGGGCCGAGGCTGCCCGGGGGGCGCGGGGAGGCGGCGGCCGTCGGGTCCAAGTTGCCGGTGACTTTGAAACGTCCTTCCCCCCCCCCCGCACCGGGCCCCCGGCCGGGGGGACAAAAGACCCCGAAAGCCGCCGTCGGGGCCGGGCCGGGGGCCGTGCCCGAGCCGCCGGCGCTTCCCCCGCGGGACGCCGCTCCCACGGGGACCGGGCGCGGCGGCCCCAGGGCTCCGGCCGGGGCGGGGTGGGGGGCGGCGGCGGAGGCCGCTTTCGGGCCGCTCCCGGGGCTCCGCGGCGCCGTCCCGCGTGGGAACGGGGCCGGGGGGGCCGCGGCTTTGTTCGCCCCCCCCGGCAGGAAATCGCGGCTCTTCTCCCCGGTTTATTAGAACCGGTTTGCGCCGGTGTCTGCGGCCCCCTCCCCCCTCCCGGGGAGACCCGTGCCGCCATTGGCGGCTGCGAGCTCCAAAAGCAGCGAAATCCACCCCAAACGCGTCCCGGGGGGCTGCGAAGGGCCGGGGGGGCCCCGCCGCCTGCCCGCTGCAAAGGGGACAGGGAGCCACCCTGCAGGGCACCCAGGCCCCGGGGGGGGCCGAGCCCGGGGGGGTCCCCAAGGCCACCCGCCCCGGCACCCCCCCACGCGCCCCGTCTGCAGAGGGCCCGGGGTCCCGCTTGTCCCCCCGCCGGGGCGGCCGCTCCGCCGGGACAGGGGCGTCCTGGCCGTCCCCGCGGCGTCCGGCTGGGTGCTGGGGACCCGCTGTGTCCCTGTCCCCATCCCTGTCCCTGCCATGTCCCCATCGCTGTCCCCGCTGTGTCCCCATCACCGTCCCCGCGCGCCGGCCCCCGGGGAGCCCCCGCTGCTGAACTAGATCGGAGCCCCAGATCGGCCCCCCCGGGCGGGAACCGGCACCGCGAGAGCGGGGAGCAGGGCAGCGTCGCTGGAACAGGCGTCCCACACCGGGACAGGCACTGACACGCACACCCGGACACACGCACACACCCCCTGCGTGCAGAGCCCCAGCCCGGCACACACGGCCCCGCGCACACCCCTGCCCCGCACCCCCCCTGCACACACCGGCACAGCCTTGCACACCCAGCCCGTGCACGCACACCTGCACGCACACCTGCACGCACACCTGCACATGCACACACACACACACACACACGCGTGCGGGTGTGTACGGTGCATGTTGTGTCTCGTGCCACGCTGTGTCCCGGGTTGCGGCGCCTGTGCCTTCGGCTGTTGTTTCGTTGTTGGTTGGGGTGTGCGAAGGGTTCGGCGGGGAGCTGGGTCTGCGCCCGCCCGTGTGCTGGGTGTGTGGGTGTGCGCGTACCCCTGCGCGTGTCGGGGGGGTACGTATAGCATACATACGTCTCTACCCGGGCGGGCACAGGGGTGTGCGTCCCTGCGTGGGGCGGGCGCGCGGTGCTGTGGCACCCGTTTGCACTGGCATCGCACCCGCACTCACCTACCCCAGCCGCGGGCTGGTTCCCCCCCCGGCCCCCCCCGGCCTCGCATGGTTGCAATAATATTCTGGCCCCTCGCCAAGTATAGGGGTTGCCATGGCAACAATAAAACTGCAGCGCTTTCGGGCCCCAGCTCCGCCGGCTCCCGTTGCAAACGTGGCGGTGCCGGAGCGGGGAGGCGGTGACCCCCCCCACATCTGCGGCGCCCGGTGCCCCCGGTGCCCCCGCGGGTGCCCTGCCTGCGCCCGCTGCCAGAGAGGGAGCGGCTGCCAGAGCGGGAGGCGCCGGCTGCAAATGCCTTCGCTGTCGGAGAAAACAAAAATGCGCTCATGCATGTGTGTGCATGCGTGTGTTGGTGCGTGTGTGCCCCCGCGGCGCTGCCCGGCTCGGCCCTGCCTGCACCGGGCTGGATCTCTCCGTTCGGAGAAGAGCCAACGTGGGGAGACCCACGGCAGTGGCGGGGGGGTCCCGCGGGGGCCGTTCCCGTGCCGCGGGGGCTCCGCGCACGCCGTTCAGGGTGGCCCCGGGGGGGGGGGTTTCCTTCCAGAGAGGCTCCGCCGCGGCTCCGCTCCAAGATGCACAGAACCACCCGGATAAAGATCACGGAGCTCAACCCCCACCTCATGTGCGCCCTGTGCGGCGGCTACTTCATCGACGCCACCACCATCGTGGAGTGCCTGCACTCCTGTGAGTCGCCGCCGCGCCAGGACGGTCCCGGGGGGGCACGGGGGGCCCTGGCCACCGCCGCCGCCGCTCCCTCGTCCGTGGCTTCGCTCACGCCGTGTCTCTCCCCTCCTCAGTCTGCAAAACCTGCATCGTTCGCTACCTGGAGACCAACAAGTACTGCCCCATGTGCGACGTCCAGGTGCACAAAACCAGGCCCCTGCTCAGCATCAGGTGAGGCCGCCTGGGCTCCCCCGGCAGCGATGCGGCACGCCGGGGTGCCGCGCACCGGGATGCAGCGCGCGGGGATGCCGCACGCTGGGATGCAGCGCGTGGGGATGCCGCACACCGGGATGCAGCACGTGGGGATGCCGCACACTGGGATGCTGCGCACCGGGATGCAGCGCGTGGGGATGCAGCGCACCGGGATGCAGCATGCCAGGATGCATCGCACGGGGATGCATCATGTGGGGATGCCGCACACCGGGATGCAGCGCGTGGGGATGCAGCGCACCGGGATGCAGCGCGTGGGGATGCCGCACACCGGGATGCAGCATGCCAGGATGCATCGCACGGGGATGCATCATGTGGGGATGCCGCACACCGGGATGCAGCGCGTGGGGATGCAGCGTGTGGGGATGTAGTGAGCAAGGATGCATCGCGCCGGGATGCAGCACGCTGGGATGCATCGCACAGGGATGTATCGCACGGGGATGCATTGCACAGGGATGCATCACACAGGGATGCAGCCCACTGGGATGCATCCTGTGGGGATGCAGCGCACGGGGATGCAGCACGCCGAGCTCCAGTGCTACGGGCTGCAACGTGCACCCGCAGCGAGGCCGCGCTTGGAGCATCCCGCTCGGAGGGACCGGGGAGCGCGCCGCGCCGGCGAGCCTGGGCTGCGCGAGCATCGGGCGGACGAAGCAGCAGCGGCTGCATCCTTGTGGCATCGAACGTCTCTGGCCCGGCCTCGCGCTGCAGCCGCTGCTCGCGCGGGCCGGAGGTGATGGGAAAGGCGGCCGAGGCGGCGGCGCGCAGGAGCCGGCCCCGGGCTGGGGAGGCCGCGCACGTCCCGCCGCCGCAGTGCGAGCGCTGCGGGTGGTTGGCATAGAAACCACGCAAGGCTGCACGACCGCGCGGGGCTTCCCTTTTCTTTTTTAGCCTCTTCCATGTAAATCCGTTTCTGTAGTAACACTTTTCCCTTTTTTTTTCTTGCTTTACTATGAAATATTTACACCCGGCTCCCACGATCCCTCGCCTGAACATCCCACGCGCCCGCGCGCGGCGCCGGGAGCGGGGCCGGCCGATGCAGATGTGCTCGGCCGCTGCAGCTCGGCCTTTCTGCCGTCACCTCTTTGCCCTTTTCCTTGTGTCCCTCCCCGCGAGCCGAAAACGGGGATAACGGTCCCGCCGGGGGCCGCGGCCCGGCTGCTCGGTCCGGCCTCGCGGGCGGCCTGGGCGCTACCTGCCCGTGCAGCGGCAGGACCTGCCTCTCCGCCCGCTCGCTGCGAATTACGGAGCAAATCCTCCGCGCGCGCGTGAGCAGCGGAATCGCAGCGGGGCCCCGTGAACCGCAGTGACATCAGCGAGGAATTAGGGATGAAAGCCGTGGTTAGGCTAAAAATAATATGCGAATGACTGGTACGGTCATTTGTTTTTCTTGAAAATAAAGGCCTCATTATGAAAATGGAAATAATTGCAGGTATAATTTACTTTTCACCCTCCCGTCTGCTCTCGCTTTGTTTTTGAGATTTTTTTTTTAATTTGGCCGTGCCGCTGCTTTTAAACTGCGCCAAATGCCCTGCTTGCAGCGTTCAGAGCCCAAGTGTTTTTGCAAAATCCCGGTGCCGAGGTCTCTGCCCAAGACGGGGCTTCAGCCTTCCCTGTCGCTCGGGTGCTTTTGAAGCTCCTACCCCAAAACGGGGTAAAATACAGCTGATCGGCGTCGCTTTATTTTGCAACGACTTGACTTTGCCTCTGCCCTGCAGTATTTGCAGCTGAGCGAAATCAAAGCCTCAGCCATAGACTATATCTGAGCTTAAAAATAAGATGCAAACTAAAACTTGCAGAAGTGTTTGCTGAGCTTAGAGTTTTCTAAGCTCTCGGTATGTTTTTGTAGTAGCTTTTGCTACCAAAATGGGTCCCGGCCCCCCAAACACGCTGCCGGGCGCGTGGGCACTGCGGGGGCTCGGGAAGGGCTGCCGGGGCCCCGCTCCTGGGACCGAGCCCCGTCTCTTTTCTCTCTCTTTTAATTGTTTTTAATTAATGTTTTGTAATTTTTTCCTCTCTTTTTTCCTTTCTTTCCCCAGGTCAGACAAAACCCTGCAGGATATAGTGTACAAACTGGTCCCGGGGCTTTTCAAAGGTACGGGCTCCCGTACGCGGGGGGGTCGCGGTTGGTTTTAGCCCACTCCCAGCCCCCGGGTTTCACCGGCGCCGGGCAGCTCGGCCCCGTGATATTTGGGGTTTTTTCCCCCCCTTTTTCCTGCAGATGAGATGAAGCGGCGGCGCGACTTCTACGCCGCCTACCCCGTGGTGGAGGGTGAGTGCCCGGGGGGCCGCCCGCCCGCCCGCCCCGCGGCGCCGGCCTCGCCGCCCGCCCTGGCCCCCGGCACCGCGCCCCACGGCTCCGGCGAGGAGCGCGGGGAGGGGGCCGAGCGGCGCGGGGGCGGCCTGGCCGACGACGAGATCGTCAGCTTGTCCATCGAGTTTTACGAGGGCACGAGGTACCGTCTGCTTGCCGGGAAGCTTCGGGGTTTGTTTTTGGGGGGGGGTTTTTTTGGAGCAAACTCCGGCCCCCTCTTTGCCGGCTGCGGTCCCCGGCGGCGCCGCGATGCCGCGAGCGCTGCAGCCGCCCCGATGCTCTGAGCCGACGGCAACGCTGCCGCCGGCGCCGGGGCTTCGTCATCCCCGGGGCTTCGGCCCCCGACGGCATCCCGGCCCCGCGCACCCCCTTCACCTCCCGCTTGCTTCCCCCCCCCGGCAGAGAGGAGAAGAAAGGCGCCCTGGAGAACGGCGACCTGGAGAAGGAGAAGGTGAGCGGGGGGCTGGCAGCAGCCGGGGCCGGGGGTCCCCGAGCAGCCCCGGGGGGGGGAAATCGGGCACCCCCGTGGTGACGCCTCTGCTCGCCCAGCGCAACGGCGTGCGGTTCCTGCGCTGCCCCGCCGCCATGACCGTCATGCACCTGGCCAAATTCCTCCGCAACAAGATGGACGTGCCCAGCAAGTACAAGGTGGGCGCGCGCCCGGGGGGGGCAGCGGCTCCGGGCTGTGCTTTGGGGGGGGGGGGGACGGGGCTGTAACCCCCCCCCGGGCCAACGCTCTGCCGGCGCAGGTGGAGGTGCTCTACGAGGACGAGCCGCTGAAGGAGTACTACACCCTGATGGACATCGCCTACATCTACCCCTGGAGGCGGGTAAGCTGCCCGCGGGGGGGGCGGGGGGGGTCTTTTTTTTTCCCCCCACGGATGGAAAAACCCCGCTGTTAATTAGAGGGAGCCTTTGGGAAGGGGGCCGGGGTTGTTCCCGCGGGCGCGGGATGCTGGTGGCGGCATGGGGGGGGTCGCCGGGTGCCGCAGCTTCCCTTAGCCCCCCCAGAAGGTGGGAAAAACTCGGGGAAAATTCCCACGGGCCTTTAGGCGACGCAAAGGCAAATTGGGAAATGTAACCCAGCGCCTGGAAACCCCAAGGCTGGATGTGGGTGTTTTTTTTGGGGGGGGGGGGTTCCCGCGGCCCCCACGTGCCCCGCGCCACCGTGTCCCCCCCGCCGTGCCGCCGCAGAACGGGCCGCTGCCGCTGAAGTACCGGGTCCAGCCGGCCTGCAAGCGCCTCAAGCTCGCGCAGCCCCCCAACTCCGAGGGCACCAACACCAGCGGCGCCTCCGAGTGCGAGTCGGGCAGCGACAAGGCGCCCAGTCCCGGGGCACCCGCCGCCGCCGCCGCCGCCGCCGCCGCCTCGCTGCCCAGCCCCGGCACGCCGCACGGCTCGCCCGGCTCCGGCACCGCTGCCGCCAGCGGGGCCCTGCCCAACGGCACCGGCGGCCCCCCGCCACCCCCCGCCGCCCCCCGCGGCCGCAAAACGACTCTCAACGGCAGCGCGGCCTCCGCCTTGACCTAAGCGCCGCCCCCGCCCGCCCTTTTATATATCTATATATATATTATATATATACATATATATGTGTACATAGGGAGAAAAAAAAATTATACATACTTATTTTCTATTGAGTGAGCAGATTAATTTAAGATGCAAATAAGACACATAAATGTGGTTGGATATTTTTAAATGTTCTTTTTTCTTCTTCTTCTTTTTAATTATTATTTCTCGTTATTTTAACTTAACGCAAGCTGCATGCCGGAGCCGGGGGTCCCGCAGGCGCTGCCGTCTGCCCGGCTCGGTTTCTATAATGCTTTTCCCCCCCTTTCCCCCCCCCGCGCCGGGGCCGTGAGCAGCGGAGCCCAGAGGCCCAGGTGAGGGCCGCGCACAGGTAAGGGCCGAGCACAGCAGCCGAAGCCTCCCCGGGCGCCGCAGCTTTGCCTCGCCGCGGCTTTACCTCGCCGTGCACGTCGCTGTGTCTTTTTTTTATTATTATTATTTATTTTGCTTCCCCTGTGTGGTTTCTGGACAGTGTCTCAGGCTCTGGCCTAGCAAAGCCTCCCCTTTATGCACAGTAAGTAGCTGCTTTTCTTTTTTTCCCCCTCCACACTCGCAAGGTGACACTGCCCGTACGTGGGGGGGGGTGCGGCCGCACAAGCCCCCCCCGAGCGGTGCCTTCCCCTCTGCGAGGGCGGCCGGGCAGCGATGCTGCCCTCGGGCTGGCGGGCAGGGCCGGCTCCCGCCTGCTCCGGAGGGTTTCGGCCGGTGCAGCTGGACCGTTCGGGGTGGCTGGAAGCCCCCGTGCAGGACGGCGGCTCTGCAGACGCCGTTGAACGCGCCGGAGCGCCCGTGGGGTCCCGTTCCTGCACCCGCCCCCTCCGAGCCCCCCCAGCTCGAACCCCCATTTCGGAGCATTTTATTTTTCCCCATCTCCCCCCTCTCCTGTCTCTGCATTGCATTTTAAAAAAAATAAACTACAGTGCCTTTAGCCGGGAGGTTTTGGTGCGGCGAGCGCGGGAAGGTGCCGCCGGGCCGCGGGAACACGCGCGCTCCGGGCCGAGGGACCAGGTTCTGCACCGCACAAGCACAGGAGCCCGGGCGCGCGGCCCCGGGGGTCTCGTCCCCCTCCGTCGTGGGGTCGCGGGGAGGATGGACGGCAAAAAAACAAAATGAACAAGTAAGCAAGTGCCTGCGGAGCCCCGGCGGCAGCGCGGGCTCGCGTCGCTGCGCCCCGGGAGGGGGGACACTGCGGCGGCGGCGCGACGGCACGTGGAGAACCAAAGGAAACCGGCACGGGAATTGTACGAACTCCAAAGGTCAGTAAACGTGGGATGTTACTCGTTATTTTTCTTTTTTTTTTTTTCCCCTTTTTTAAGTAGCGCAACCCCCACGATGAACTTTGCAGGCACCTTCGCAAGCCCAGCGGGCGCCCGCGGGGGCTGCCCCGTCCGTCCCGCCGGGCTCGCAGCGCGCCGGGGGCTCCACTCGTCCCGACGCCCCTTTTCTCCTTGTAAATAGGCCAAAACGGAGCGAGGGAGGCGGCGGAAGCGCCTCGACCCGGCATTTGGGGGGCACTGGGGGCTGTTCTGCTTTTTGGGGTTTTTTTTCCTATATGGTACAAACCAAATTGCTCTGTATGTTTGCATCCTGTACGACGTTTTAATGTCCTGTAATATATTCTGATATTCATATATCGTCATGGGTTAAACGTTTGTATAACTACACAGCTTTGTAAATGTAATAAATGCTGCGGACTGTCACGGACTCGCGCGCACGGGGCTGCGCGTCCCTCCGGCAGCGTCGGCCGCCGGCTCTGCGCAACCAGCCCCAAAAGCCCCGTTTTCCGGGGGTTTTTGTGGCTATTTGCGGGCGTTCGTTCTCCCTAGCAGGGCTGGGGGGCAGCTGGGCAGCCTGGGGCAACTGGGGGTAACTGGGTCCCTGCTCCCTGCTCACGCTTTGGGGCAGTTTGGGGGCTTTTGGGGGCATCCGTGGGTCTCCCTGTCGCCGTGGGGCCGTGCCGGGGTTCGGGCTCAAGCAGCAGGCGCCAGCTCCGGGCTGAGGGCTCGGCTTTATTCAACATTTACACAGCGGCAGCGAGTCTCGGGGTGAAGCAGGGCCCGGGGGCGCGGGAACCCGGCCGTGTGCGGGAATCCCGGCTCCACGCGGGAACCCGTCCGCGTGGGAATCCATCTGCACGGGAACCCCGGCTCCGCGTGGGAACCCATCCACATGGGAACCCCAGCTCCACGCAGGAACCCTGGCTCTGCGTGGGAATCCATCCGCGTGGGAACCCCGGCTCCATGCGGGAACCCCGGCTCCGCGTGGGAATCCATCCACATGGGAACCCCGGCTCCATGCAGGAACCCCGGCTCCGCGTGGGAATCCATCCGCATGGGAACCCCGGCTCCGTGTGGGAACCCGGCTTCGTGCCGCCGGAGCCGGCCAGCGCCTGCGGTTTGGGACTCCACGTCCAAGGCCCAGTCCTGCTGCTTCGTCCCCCGCCGGCCTCCCCTCCCGCCGAGACGGGGCCGAGGCGCCGCTCTCCGCCCGGGGCCCGTCAGGGCGGGGGGGCCGCGCGCCCGGGGTCCCGCCGGTGGGAGCCGTCGCAGAAGGGCGGCGAGCGGGTGCGTTTGCAGCCGCAGAGCCGGGCGCGGCCGTCGGCGTCGGGCGTGAAGCGCAGCGGGGTGACACCGGGCGCCGCGCGCTTGTGGGCGCCGTCGCAGAAGGGCTGCGAAGCGAAGGGGCGGCAGGGCAGCACCGGCCGGGGGGGGGGGGGTGCAGCCGCCGCCGGGACCCCGCAACCCCCGAACCCCCGAAAGGGATAAAAACCCCCCGAAACCTGCTTCTTGCTGTGGCCGCAGGCGCACCAGGCGTACGTCCTCCCGGCCTTCAGCTCCACCGCGAAGGGCTCCTCGGCGGCCGCGACGGGCTCGGCCTGCGCCCGGGGGGGGCTCAGCCCCCCCGCGCCGCCGCCGCCGCCCCCCGCGCCGCCGCCCTGCAGCAGCGCCGCCGCCGCCCGCATCGCTGTCACGAGCGCGCCCGGCCTCAGCGGCGCCATGGCCCGACGCGCCGGCCCGGCTCCTCCTCCCGGCGCCGCCGGAAGAGGCTGCGGCCGGCGGAGGCGGGGCGGCTCCTTGCACGGTCCCTCCCCCCGGTGCGGGACCCCCTTGCACAGTCCCACCCCCTTGCAGGGTCCCTCCTCCGGTGCGCGGCCCCTTGCACGACCGCCGCCCGCTGTGTACAGCTCCTTGCACGTCTGCCTGGGTGCGCAGCTCCTTGCACAGCTCTTTGCATGTCCCCCTGGGTGCACAGCCCCTTGCACGTCCCCTTCTGGGTGCAGAGCTCCTTGCACAGCCCCTTGCACAGCTCCTTGCACATCCCCGGTGCACAGCCCTTTGCACAGCCCCTTGCACGTCCCCTTCTGGGTGCAGAGCTCCTTGCACAGCTCCTTGCACATCCCCGGTGCACAGCCCCTTGCACAGCTCCTTGCAGGGCCAGGTCCTGGTCCAAACGGGTGCTGTGTCCCACGGTGGCGGTGGCAGGGCTCAGCCCCACAGCACTGCCGTCCCCTGGCACTCTGGGCACCCAAAGCCCTTTGGGGGCTGCCCCCCGCCCCCCCGGGGGTCTGGGGGTGCCGCTTCCCTGCCCTCGCTCTGCTGCAGGCAGCGTGGGCGTCCCTCTGCCCACCAAACGCACGCTCCTCCGTTTCCCCTTGAAATCCAGCTTTTAGGCATCAAAGCTTTGGACTCCTTTCCCTCCTTTTTTTTTTTTTTAACATTTAACTACTGGGAAATTTAAACTTTTTTGACAGCTGAAATGATTGAGCTGGTGCAGATGACCCAAGGCGGGGGGGGGGGAGCTGGGGAGGTTGGGGGGTTTCGCGGCCGGCAGCATCAGCGGGGACGTGACCGCCACCGCGGCCCCTTTGCCGGGCACCGCTGGCCTCCGAGGGTTGTGCCTGCCCGGGGCACCGCGGGGCGGAAGCAGAGCGTTGTAGCCTATGTTTTATTTTTTGGAAACATTCTTTTAATAAAAAGAACAAGGACTGTGACAATTTCTTGGTCATACAAATGCATTAATGGTACAAAGACGGTATGTGCGTTATACACGACGGAGAGACCGTGAGGCCCGTTGGGTTCCTGCCTCTCGGCAGACAGAGGAAGGGTAAAGAGGAGCAGTTGTCTGTCTGAGACATCCTCTGCCACTCGCACCTGAACTGGTTTTTGTCCTTAAGAAGGAAATAAAACAGAAGCGTCCTGTCGAGTCTCCCGCGGCGCGAGCAGAAGATGCCGACGTGCAGCAACGGTACAAATACGTAAGAAAGTTAGTACATTCCTGGCTACAAATCTGGCCATGTAGTTTTCAAATAAAAACCCTTTTTTAGGAAAAAAAAAAAAAGATCATACAAACATCTACTTAGACGTTTTAACTTGCCCCTTCTCTCCCAGCTCTCGCTTTTCGAGTTTATCCCTTTCCCATGGGCCAAAGCTCAGCTTTGCTGGCCCGCTCGGGGCTGTGCTTAAACCCCGCCAAAGCGCGAGCTCTGCAGGCGCTCGGGGCTGTCCCGGGCAGCGAGGCCCCTCCGCACCTTAGGCGCTTCCTAAGCGCGGGCGTTCGGGTCTCTAAGTGCTGCTTGGTTCAGACACCGCGCGGAGAGGCCTCGCGCCCCGCAGCCGCAGCGAGAGCACTGCACGGGCAGACTCGAAAACATTGTGTTTGACGCTTAAAACCAGAAAAACCCAGCCCTGGAGCGTCTCTGCTCTTCAGCCGCAGCCGCCCGTGTTCCTGCCAGCCCGACGGACCCTGCGTGCAGCTACAAAGCGGCATTTCTGGGCACGAGGCTGATGACGTTTTGATGTTAAAATGATGATCTTGAACAAAAGGGAATTTTTTCCTTTTCTTACTTTTTTTTTGTAGCGCAAATCAAATTCTGAAATATTGATTACAGAAGTAAGAGCCCTCAGCCCTCCCTCCGCCACGGTCCGGCTGTCGCTCCGGTTTGGCAGCCCGCGAGGTTGCAGCAGGCGCTGCGGGGGGGCGGGGGGGTGTCCGGGCAGAGCAGCTCCACCGCAGCCGCCCGGAAAGGACGGGGATGAACGAGGGCACCGAGGGCTCGGCTGGCCCAAACCCAACCTCCTCGCTGGGCATCACCTTAGGGAGAGCTCTCCCGGGCCCAGGGGTGTAGGAAACTCGCAGGCTCCCTTTTAACACAAACATTTGTGTTAATTGCTCTGGCCCAGAAAGAGAGAGAAAAAAAAAAAGAGAATGAGAAATGGAAATTTGGTGGAACAATCCCAGAAAAAACAGCAACAACAACAAAAACCCCAGACCATCCATTCCTTGGCCCTGTGCACAGACGAATGATTTAGTGGGTCTCCTGCCGCGCCCTGCAGACGCTCTCGGGCTGGCTTAGGAAATGTTGTGTTTGCTGATACGAACCAGATTCAAGCGGCCGGCAGAGCATTTGCACACGAGCTGGGCTGAGGAAGGGATTTCACCTTCGTGGGAAGGGCACAGCCCATGTCAACCCGAGGCAGAACATCCCGCAGCCTTTTGTACTGATTTAACCAAATCACTTAAAGAAAAAGGCAGAGCGTCCCTTGAGCCTGTCTTGTTTTCCCTGTGGGCAAGTCTTCAGCACAAAACAGATTATGATGTCTGACAGATTTTCAAGGTGACCATGACAAGAAAAGATGTGCCCGATGGAGGGAAGAAGCAGCAAAGCAGCGAAGGAGAAGCGAGGTGCCCAGGGATGCTGGTCTGCTCAGGCGCTACCTGCCCTGGAGCCATGGAGGACCCTGGGACTGAGCAAAACCCGCTCTCGTTGCAGCGGCTGCTCTTCCCCCGTCCGGCTGCTGAAGCTCCTCCGGCGGCGCTGGCTCGGATGCCGACCGGGGCCGCGGGAACCACCCCACCGGCCATCACCAGGCCCGTGCACCGGCCGGTCCGTTCCTGGTCGAGGCTTTTTGGCTCCTCCTGCACCCCGGCATCCCGGGACGCTTCCCTGCAGGACCGAACCCGCACGGACACCCAGCAGCCCACGCTCACCCGCTGGTGTGTATTACGCTTTGCGGAGCCTGGCTCCTTTTTCCAGGCAGAGGGGTGGCAAGAGCAAAGCCCAGGAGACCTGGAGCTATCCCGGCTTTGCTGCTGGGGAGCAGAGCAAGTTCCTCCTACCTGTGCCTGTTTCCCCGTCTGGAAAACGGGAGAAGAGAGGACCTCTCTGAACTGCAGTTTGAGACGTACTGATGGAAGGTTATTATTAAGATTATTGCTATTTCACCCTTTCCTGCAAAGGTGACATCCACAGCCTTTACAACAACGCCATTTCTGAGACTAAACACGCAAAGGAGAGGCACCAGGAGACCCATTCGACTCCCTGCCTCAAGGCTTTTTTGATCACAGGCACTTGAGTATTTTTTACTTATGTGGGTTTAAGAAACCGCACAGCACAGCATACACCAAAGGCGATGCTAAATAACACAGCAGCACGAGCTGCCAGCGCCGAAATGTGGTGGACTGGCTGGGCTGGAAAAGAGCCCTTGAAAAACCACTTTGGCCACAGCACTGCCTGCTCAGCCCCATCCCAACTTGACAGATGATGCAGGTGTCCTCAACTGCAAACACAGAACAGGGGCAAAGCTCTCATCACCATCTGGATGGGCCGACGCACGCGCTGGAAAGGGGAAAGCAAACAAAACGGGCTTTAACTTGAAAGGTCTTTGGAGCAGCTGGCATTGATGTCTTGTTTCATGCCCAGAGCAGCTGGGCCCCTGATCCGCACCATGGCTATTCTCTCCCTCAGAGACGTCTCAGGGACCAGCAGTACCTCTGGGGCCGACTGATAGGCTTGAGCTGAACGGGGCAGCCCCCAGGCAGGTGGCCCTTTCCCCAAGCTGCCTTTGCAGCAGAAGAGCATTTGCTTCCCAGCGCTGACCCTCCGGTCCCGCAAAACAACCACAGCCAGCTTGCGGCTCGCGCGGGTGGCTCCACCACCCCGGAGGGCTGGCTCCACGCTTGCTTCAGACGTATCCGTCACCTCTCGCCCTGCCAAGTGGGCTGAACGTTTCACCCCAAAGCATATGACATCATTTGCTTGGTATGTCTCCTCTGGAGTCTTCTGCTGAGCATGTAAGACCTCATCTATGTCTATATTGTCTTTGGTACCGAGCCAAGGGGCTCAAGCCATCTGCAGCCACGAAGTCTGGAGGGACGGTGCTGGCATCTCAACCATGCCCTTCCAGCTGGGGCAGCCCCAGCAGCCCGGAAGCAGGGGGAAAACCAGGAGCTGGCATGGTCTAGGGATGCCAGAGCAGAGAGAGAGCAGGAGAGCACAGACCGAGCTTGTCTTCTTCAGCAAGGAGACGCACAGGCCTCATTTGTACAAGAGCTGCGTGCAGGTGACACCCTGATGAAGGGCTGGAAGAGGCCTGGAGTGAAGTCCGTAGGATCTAAGGCTTGTGGAAGAATTATTTTCTGCAGCAGATCATGCACCTGCTATAGATATATTTCTTCCTTGTCCAAGAAGATGCAACAACCTGCTCACCAGGCACAAAACCAATGTACAGAGCTCAGCACCACCCGCACACGCCCCTCCTGTCCCCATCCTTGCAAAATGGAAACAGAAATGCTACCAAGAGGGTAGAGGGTGGAAAGAGGAGAACCATGCCAGGAAAAAGTCAACATAAAGAAGCTGAATATTTCTGCAGAATGTTTCAGGGCTCCAAGAAACACAGGGGAACTGGCTCTACAACCCTAGTGCTCCACAGGCATCCCCCGCTTCTTCCTCCCAACCTGCACCACCAGCACTAACACACTTTCTTCTCCACATTTGCCAGCTTCACAGGAGAACTTCCTCCTGTGCAGGGCACTTCTCCAACGACTTTCATGCCAAAGGTCTGAAACAAGGAGCACAGCATTTCCCTGCAGACTTCGAAACCGTGGGACAAGTTCCTTAGCTGGCACAAACTGCTGTCCACCCTCAGACACCATTTGCAGCAGTGGGGAATCTGCTCCATCTCCAATGTTTCTATGCACGAAGACAAAGTTTTGCAGCTAGCAGCTACACAGCCAAGAGCAACCGAGTTCTCAGAACCAGACGCCAAACTTCCATTTCCATCCAACTGACTTTAACAGCCAAAAGTTTCCCACAATGACCCAAAGCATTTGACAATCCAACTCGGCAAGACCAGCCTTTGCCTGGAAAACTCTCCTTCTGCCAGAGAACTGTTTGAATGAGCAAGAACACCCTTGACAAAACCTATCAGTTGCCGTGTCTCTAGCTCCCTCCGCACTCCCTTCCTGACAACCTTGGTCGTGCTCTATGCAACGAACTCTCCGCTGGTCTCAGGAGACCAGGACTCTCCCCAGTCCTGCTGCTGGCTGTCTGGAGAAACCAGGGCAAATTCCTTGGCCTCCAATTTCTCCGCAGGTAACGATGCTGACTGCTCGCGTAAAGCAATCTGAGAAAGGAAAAGCACCACGGAAGAAGCAGGTGCTATGGGAGAACTTCTCCCCTACCTTTTAGGGGAGTCCTGGTAACTCGGAGGGACCGCAGATCCAGCCAGGCGGATGGGACATACCAGATGTGCACATATGGTTGGGAAAAAACAAAAGGTCAATACAAACAGCTTCCAATTTAAAAACAGAAAGGGAAGGCGGAACTACAGAGCCCATTGACTGAGAGCTCTGAGCTGTCCTTGAGCCAGAAAGCAGACAGTTTTGAGGCACAACCTGTTCAGATTTCAGGCCAGATCTAAGAGCCGAGCACTCAAAAGCAGGAGCTGTTTTCTCAAGATAAGGACGTCCCTTCAAACCATATTTTTAAGAGACCTCATCACCCAGCTATGCAGGGCTGTTGGGGAAAAACAGAACGAAGGCAGAGACACAGCGAGCCCTTCCCTTCGGTGCCTGCGAGAGAAGACAAACTCTTTGGAGAATCCAGGGCAGCGGAGCCGGCTGGGAAACTGCCAAGGTCAACAGGGCTTGGTTTGGGGACATCTCTGCTGATTAAAATAGGCGATTGCTGTCCCTTCAGGGGAGGCCAGAGTCAGCATTCAGCCTCTCCCTCCTCTCCTGGCAGGGTCAAGGTTAAGACATCATCATCAGGGCTAAACTGCCTCCTCTTTGCAAACAGAGAGGGGAAAAAAAAAAAAAAAAAAAAAAAAGCAAAAAACAAAAACCCAACCCACCACCACCACCAAATGCTCTTCCCTTTCTCTGGTCTCCCTTTACCAACCAGCCAGAAGCGTCTGACTAGGACGGACTAGGAGCAAAGCTCCCGTGGAGACAGGCTGAAAACATCTCCCGGTGCCTCACGCCTGCCTCCCCTAAAGCATCGCTTACTCAGGACAGCGCTAAGCGTGCACTTAAGCCCACTGCAGGGAACAGACTTCAGCACATAGACAGGAAGTTAATCACACAGACCCTATTCTTATTTAATTTTTGAAACCCTAACTGTATTAAAAAAAGTCTTTGATATTAATATTAATATTATTTATTATAATAAAGAAGTCAAGCAGCGTGAAAAAAATATATCTTAGCTACATTACCTTAAATTGCCAAAAATATACACATTTTTCTCTTTTATTTAATAAAAAACAAATCAAAACAAAAAAAGACACATGCAACATACTAAATGAGACATTAGCATCAAAACGGGTAAAGAAACGTACCCCAGTGCAACTGAAACACAGATAATCTTTAGCTTTTATTTTCCTTTCCCCTGCTCTACCTCGTTTTCCCCAAAGATACAAACGTTTAATGTCAACCTTCCAAAAGTGCCCCCTTCTCTTCCCCTCAACCTGCCAAAGGGACCTTTGGCTCTGGGACAGGTTGAGGTGGTCAGACAAGGCAGAGGGACCAGGCACCTTTGGAAGATGTCAGAGAAACGTGTAAGTGCTATACGTCTCTTCCCCACTTGTGATCTCCAGCCTCTCCCCTACCCACTCGAGGAAGCCCCAGGGAGCAGAGAGGCTTCGTACTCAAACTACCGCCATGAGCAGAAGTAAGCGGGCACGCCTGACACCCAGCAAGGGCAACCAGGAACGCAGCACAACTCGGCCCCAACTGGGACATCTCCGTGTTTAACGGAGAGCCTGTCTACAAACAGATCCCTCCAACTCAGTCCTGATTCCAGCCTCTGATGCGCGGGCTCCCCAGGTATTTGCCCTGTACGGCGCATTTCAGCCTCCTGCCTGCAAGCTCACCTCCGGGTACCTTCCCCGAGCCCTTGGAAGCTCCTGTCGTTGCACAAGGAGTTGGGAAGCACAGGTTGCAAATCAGCAACTCGAAGGAGGTTTTTGTTGCCCTGGGAGATGACGGGTGTTGTATGTCACTAGATCTGGCCAGAACTACAAAAGGGACAGACGCTAACCAGACTCCCCCGCTGCCCACCCCGCTCTTCCTGCTCCCAGGCTGACTTGTTTTCGAGTTCCAACCTTGAAACGCAGTTAAGTTTTGAAGCATTTTGATCTAGGCACAACGTCAAGCCCTTGTGGTACGGATCATTCTGGGCATGACAGCAGAACAGGTGGCAACTCAAATTTGGGATGTTAGAGTAAGGAGAGGGGAAACAACCAACCAACCAAAAAAGCAAATCCAGATCAGCAAGCAGCTGGCAGAATACCATATTTGCACATTTAAACAGCCACTGGTTTACTTCTGGCAATTCTGTCCACCATCTTGCTGACCTAAACCAGCACTCCACCACTAAGGGACATCTGCTCCCAAATCCCACAGACCCATTTGCCTGCCGAAGGCTGGTAGCTGCAGCCCTCTGTACATGTGGCATTACATGCACAAACAGGGCACTTCAGGGCCAGAATTTAGCGTGGCAGCCTCTGAAACAGCCCCGCTGCATGTTGTGCCCGGGCAGCGCGAGGCAGACCACCGCCGTGGCAGCGGGTCCTTTACGGAGCGGAGGGTCCCGGGGACGGGGGCGGGTTGGGCAGTACCTCTGTTTGCAGAGGGGAGGAGCTGGGGAGGAGGGGGGAGACAAAAAGTGCAAGCACACAATTGTGCCAGAGCAATTTCAGGGACAGGAAGGAGAAAAAAAAAAAAATTAAACCATTTGAAACTAAAAAGATATCATAAGATATCGTTGACATTTTGTAAATGTACCAGGCTGGTAGAAGTTGGCACATCTTGGCCCTTAACTTCCTCAGGAGCCAGCTGGGGACAGGGAATGTGTTAGCGAGAGCCACGTTTCCAGGAGCTCCTATCTGTGCCTATACTGCAGAGACTGCTAGGAAGAGAGAAAGTATTTTTTTTTCTTCTGCATTTTCACTTTTAGCTGCCATCTCCAACTTCCTATTAGCTTCCTGACATTGTTAAAACATTAGCTTTTCTTTATTTTTTTATATATATATATTTATAAATATATATATATATTTCTGAGCAGACAGCAACATTCTGCTCAGTTCACAGAACTGGAGGCTGAGATCAGAAGGGTATTTTCTCACCTTTTAGCCTTATTCAACCATTGTGGTGATAATATCCCTCCCACCCCCCCCACCCCCCCCAAAAGGAAGTTATTTAGCAGATGAGTTTTGCCTATAGAGCTTTTCTCTACTATCAGCACAGACCCACTGCTGACAAATTTGAATAGTGCAAACCAGTTAGGGGCAGTGGGAATGTGCTGAAAATATCCATTAAGGTCTGACAATTAAAAAAAAAAAAAAGAAAAGAAAAGAAAAAACAACAAAAAAAGACCCTCAGAGTTTCTGTTAGCTGGAGTCTTCATGCCTGTCCCCCAGGAGATCTGGATTTAACCAGGGGACAAGGAAGGGAAGGAGGATTTGTACGTTTGACGTAGATGCTCCCCTTCCCTCAAAGCTGCCCCACCTGTCCTTCACTCAATCCATTGCATCCAATCTCAGAGGAAGCAGGTTTCTTTGCTGAGGCTCCCAGGCTGCAAGATGGAGTTAAGGTCAAAAGGTGCAAAAACAAATAAGGGGTCCAATGTCACAGTTTGGGAGACTGGCAACTTTCCCATTGCTTGGAGATTCCTTTTCCCAAGTGCCCAAGACCAGTGGAAGAACATTTTTTGCCAGACTAGGGTTACTTCTTGTGGGGGGTAAGAGAGAACAGGTACTGGGACTCTTTTTCCTCCCCCACAGACATTTCCGTCTCCCAGCTTACGCATGGGAGACAACTGCCAGGTTCAGATGCACCTTCTGAACTTGGCTAGGAGAGGGGTAATACTGGCTACAGCCCCTTTTGGCAAGCTGTAGTTTTGGGCTCTGGGAACCTTGGAAGGAAAGAGTGAGAGACGGCACAAGGAGCAGGAGTGTGCTTTTCATGTGAAAAGTACAGCACCGAACCGACAGCAGCTGGCAGAGCAGATGTGGCAACGTCCTTTAAAGAAGCAGGTGGCTTTCACCTCCCTAAGCACCAATCCTCACCCATCGCTCCACTGCTCATGTCTTTTCAGGCTGGGTTTGGATCCAGCTGAGGTGTAAGGGCTTCATATGATGGCTACAGAGAGAAAAGCATCCTAAGAGCCCAGCAGATGAAAAGCAGGTGAGAAATCTCAGCTATGGGACTTCTTTTTAACCTCCCCATCTGGACAAAGCAGACCACGCAAGCACTGCCACCACGTCCCTCTTCCCCAGCTGTGTTACATCCATTGCTGCCTCCGAGGGCACTGCCAGATCCCTCTGCACTGTGCAGAAAGGAGAGTCCTCAGCAGAGAGGCCTCCTTCCACCAAGGTCTTGGCCAAGGATGCTTCATGGTCTCTAGTGCCTCAGCCTGGGGGCTACACACACGTAAACACACGCTTGCACTCACGGCAGGGAGGAGACTGGCAGGCATCTGGTGTTAACTCTCTCCTCCACTCTGCACGGAAACACAGCTTCACTTTGAGCATGTGTGGCACGGACCAGGGCGGCAGGCAGCCCCCCACCTTCGCTCCTCCCGATACCAGGGCTTGGTCAGAGACGTACTGTCTTCCAAAGCACCTCTTGGCATTGCCCAGCGGCAGGAAATGCTTCTTGGAAGCCTTGTGCTCATTGCTCTAACAGTATCAAAGTTGCTGACTGTGGAAAGCCACATTCCCCTGGTTGAGAGGAGTTGGCTGCTGGTTTGTTCAGGGTGAGGGGGGAGCTTAGCCCTTGTCCTGGGTAAGAGGAGCTCCCTTTTCATTCATGCTCTTTAAAAAACAAACAGAAAAAGAGATGCAGAGGAGACAGGCATCAGTACTGGACAGGCAGCAACACAAGGAAGCAGAAGCAGAGAGCCCTGCTGTGCTGCTGACCTGGCCCTGCTCACCGCAACCTCTCGGACTCCACCATCTGAGAGCAGAGAGCCCCAAGTTTCCCCTCTGCCCAGTTCAGGCCGAACTGGCCCCTCAACCCTGGCCTTTGGCTCCTAAGCGTCTCCAAGCAGGGCCAGGCCTTCTGGGTACAGGTACAGGCCAGGGGAGGGATGGAGGAGACAGGTGAAAGGGATGTTGTGCAAATACCACACCATCAGTCCCTGGAGGCTGGTGTTCCAGTACAAGGCTGCGTTAAAGAGAGGCTGAAAACCTCTCTATACCCAGTGGTCGGGTGCAAGATTCCTTCCTAACCCAGGGCTTCGACATGCAGTCACCTTCACGTTTCACCAAGGGGCTCCAGCAGGGCCAGCACTGCAAGGGGAGCACTGTCCCGTTCGAGTCCGAGGGCTAATGGAGAGGAACCTACGGCCTGTCTCTGCCTTGCCTCTGCAGCAGGTCTGCTGCACGTCTGTGTGCACGCGCACACGTAAGGGCACCCTGGGGCCTCCACGCCTACCCACGACCCTGTCTGGACCCCGCAGAAGTCACTGGAGGTAGGATCAGGACATGACACTGTCTAGTCAGGGATGCAGCAGAGCCAGTGGAGTGTCCTGGCTGTTGCATAAATGGTCCCCTCGGTCCCCCAAGTTAGCTACAGTGCAGACTGCCTCTCCCTGCCTCTGTACAGCGCCTAGCACCATGAGCGCAGTGGGGTTAGGGTAGTGCTAGCAGCATACGCACCGTTCCTTTCGGGGTGTTGCCATCAGCCTGCAGGTTGAGAAATGGGTTAGTCTGTGCTGTAAGGACGGGTGGGATGCCTGTCCCTGAAGCCATGAGGCTGTTCCCAGGAGCGCTGAGCGGTGGGGTGGCCTGGGGAGCCAGCAGGGCATTGCTAGCATTGAGCTGCTGGGGGGAGAGGGAGGCCATGAGAGAGCTGCTGCTGGGGGGCGCCTGGGGGGCTGAGGTCATCAGGGCGCTGGTGCTGGAGTGCAGGAGAGGGGCGGAGGTGGCTGCCAGGAGGCTGGTCATGGACAGCTGGGACGAGCTCGTCATCTGCAGCCGCTGCAGCTCCCTCTTCTGCTGGATTTGCTGCATCATCTGGAACACCAGGGCCTGCTGCTCCTACAGGGAAGCGAGAGGAAGAGCCGGCATCAGAGGAGGGACAAAAGGCCTCAGGGAACACGTGACACCTGCTCCAAATGGGAAGGAAATGAGCCAGAAGCTGGGACCGATATCAGCACGCTCCATCCCAGGCAATGCTCCCGGGGACAGCCGCCAGCCCCCCGACTACGTCTGTAGGTAGGGAGAGGATGAGTCTGCCTTGTGCTCATTAACAGCCTGCGCTCCTGACCTTTCCGACCCCGTTGTATCCTGGAGCATGGGATTAGCTTACCTAGACTAAGACACCTGCAGGCACACAGATCTACTCAGCTCTGTCCAATCAGTCGAGTCACAGATTTTAAGTCTCTAGCAATCCGTGGAATTCACTTCCCTGAACTTCTATATTGGCTGTTAATTTCCTTCCCCAGCCCGTCTCACTTCACAGCTCAACCTGTCCCACAGGGTCGGTGTAAGCAAGTCAAGCTCTGGGGAGATGGAGGGCTGCAGCTCACCTGCGCCTGAAGGGATGTGCTCAAATCCAACCAAATCACGGAAATCACTATAGCAACCATCGACCAATACAGCAGGTTGAGAGCTGACATTGTTTCCATACCCATAGGGAGGCAGCTGATGACACAGTGACATCAGCTGCTGTAAAGAGAAGCCCTTTGAAATTTGCTTTTCCCGGGTTATAAATAGCTTGACCCAGAAATGTATCCAAAGCAATGGGTCAAGTTCATGGGAGATAAATTAGCATAGCTTCATTGACAGGAACTGTTAACGCTCCCTTGCAGCTCGACTGCAGGGGAGGGACACCACGGAGGCTTCTGCAGGGTGAGTGAATGGATCCTTACACACTCAGAGCTTGTTTACTATCTAGCCATGCAGTCACTCTCACAAGACCCTGGGACTGGGCTGCTATTTTATCAGTGAGGATGAAGGCACAGAGCCAAGATCCGCAGGACAGCTGCCGGATCCTCTCTCTGACCCTAAAGTACGCAGCCACCTACATGCTGCAAGTCGCCCTGGCATCTCCAGTTCTCCATATCAATGTGCCCAGACATGGCTTGACTGCCTCAGGACTAAGCCAATTTGGTGCTTCTCTCTTTCTAAACTCAAGTAGCCTCCTCAAGCCAGTTCCTCCTCTCCCATGGGCCTCGGTGCATCTGCAAGCCCAGAGACCAGTGTGGTGGCGGCAGCAGGAATAGACATGATTTGCATTCAAAGATGGCTGGAGGAGTAACAGCCCTTCCGATTTTACTTGGTGGTTTAGTGTTACTATGTTCTCACACCCTCAGGATGTGGGAAACCCAGATTATACTAGCTCCTTTGTAAGAAAAAGTTCAAATCCCCATCTCCCCCTTCCAGGAGGTGCCCCATCTTCCTGCCTGAAGCTCTCCTCACTCAATGCACAGCTGCTCCAAGCCAAGGAAAAGGCACATGACTCGGCAGCCCCGTGGGCAGGGGATTCATGTGAAGGACGGAGCCCTAAGCTCTGCTCCCTGCTGCAAGGCCTTCCCGTTAAACAGCTCATCAGATAAAAAAAGCGCCAGCAGGCACACTTACCGGATTAAGTGGCTGGGAAGTCAGGAGCTGCTGAAGCTGCTGGAGCTGATGTTCGTGTTGGTGCAGGACGTGCCGCTGCTGCTCCGTCAGGGGACTCAGGCTGGGCACGCTGCAAAGGGAGGAGGGCAGCGAATGTCAGTGCAGCCCGTCGTGGCCCTGCACGCACAGGGCCTCCCTCCCTCACAGTGCTAAGCCTCTGCTGGAGAGGGCAGGGCCGTCCCCGTGAGCTCCCCTTCCTCATCCTCACCTGCTCAGGCTGGTGGAGAGCTGCAAGGTCGGAGGCCCGCTCGCCTGCGTCAGCGCGCTTGGAGCCTGGGCGGCCTGAGCGCCGTTCAGATTCCCCAGGATCCCGTTGATGGGCATCTGCTGGCCTCCTGCCAGGGTCCCCATCAGGCCGTCCACCATGGGCACCGTGGAGAGGCAGTGGCTGGCAGTGGTGCCTCCCCCCAGCCCGCTGCCTGCCACCCTGGCCAGGCCATTCACCTGCTGCACCCCGGGCAGGGGTAGCGAGGCAGGACTCTGCTGCAGCATGGGTAGGGGCGGAGGAGTGCTGTGGAAGGACAGGGAAGAGCTGCTCCTGCTGGGGCAACCTGAATGAGGGTCCTGGGGGAGAAATGGACACAAGAGGGTCGGACTGGGGCACCTTGTGAAACATCAGATCAGCTCCAGGAATGCTTCAGGGTCAGGAGCTGGAGGTGGGAAAGGGGGCTGTGAATGCAAGCGCAGGTGCGTGCTCAGAGCAGTCTTACAACTCTGACGTGCTTCGACAGATCCCTAAGGATGCGGCCAGAATAGCCTAGGAGCATTCTCACCTCTTGTTCCCAGCCCCAGTTACTCTACTCAGACCCTCGGCACTGAGGTGAGCTGAAGAATGGGCATTCCAGAAAAGAAACCTCATTTCTGGGCCTAAAACTATAAGGGTTTATCAGCTGGATATGAAGTCATGGTACTGCGACTGCGTTTCCCTGGTCCCTCCCCAAGTCCCTTCCCCAGCTGGCTGGGGGATGCGGTGGCCTGTGTACCTCAGAGGAGGTGGAGAGCGAGTTCTCGATCCCAAAGCTGTTCTTGCATGGGGGGCTCTTGCTGATGCTCAGGGAATCGTTGTTGCAGACTGTGAAGAGGAAAGAAGTGAGGATGAGGAGTCGGGGTGGAGCCCAACACTGACACAGCAACAGTAAGGGACAGCAGGGACAACCAATAGCTACATCCTGTGCAGCTACAGCGAAATAAATGGCTGGTCAGATCCTCCCCTCATGGCCCCCCTCCCAATCGCCCTGGGGAGCACCACTATGAAAGGGCACGCGGAGGCGCTTCCCACCGAGCCCCTCACCGTTGGGAGGCAGGATGTACTGGGCCTGGCTGCCGGGGCCGTTGCTGGTGGTCACCACCGGGAAAGGGACGGAGAGCTGGACGTTGAGGAGCTGCAAACGCTCCTTCTTGGCTGTCAGCGTCATGATCTGCTCCTGGAGCCGCTGGTTCTCCTTCTGCAGCGAGTGCAGGGCTTTGAGCATTTCTACAACTGCAGGGAACGGAAAGCGGGAAGGGGGACAGGGTCAGGGGGAAGAAAATGGGGGGGATGGAGGGAAGAGGAGAAGGGGGTCCACAGCGGGGTATGACAATTAGAGCATGCTGGGGGAGCAGGCTGGCCCCCAGATCACAGTCCTGCTGCCAAGTATTGCCCCTGGCACAAGTCAGTGCTTTGTCCCCCACCCAGCTCCTTCACTTGTGGGCAAAATCCCAGCTGGCATCAGCACAAACATGCACAAGGACCTCTCCTCCCGCAGCCCATGCCCTGAATGACTCACTGTTTACGCCGGCTTCCCCATTGCCCTGCTTCTCCAGGAGCTGCTCGATGTTTGGGGTGGCCTGGGGAACATTCTCCAGCTGCCCGCTGCTGCTGCAGGACACAGTCTGGTCAAAGAGGGTTGGCAGGCTGCTGATGGGGGACCTGGGGAGAGGTTGGGGGAAGTCAGAGTCGCTTCCCTCGCCTGCCCCGGGAGGGACCGCCGGCACTCCTCTGCTCCCTGCCCCCCAGATTTCCCCTGCCCACCCCGGGAGCGACGGCATTCCTCCCAGCCGCAGCCTCCTCCGCTCCACTTCAGGAGAGCTCTCCATTCCCGTTAGCCCCTCAGCTTGTACCGGGAAGGCAAGCGGCTGCCTCCTCCCACCCCACCTCGCCCCTTGCCCCAAGGAGAAGGGAAGGAGCTGCCTCCGCTTCTCCCAGTCTCTCCCCTTACTTGCTGTGTCACCCCACAGCTTCCAGGGTACAGCAGCGCCCACGCAGACGCTGTGACACTCCCACGCCCAGCGGCAGCGGAGGACCCCTGAAGGACACTCACATGGAAGAGAGACTCTCCTGGGGCGACGTCCCTCGGCAGCCAAAACTGCAGTCTTCCAGATCGGGCTCTGGGTGGGGAGAGGGACAGAGAGGCACAGTGTTCATACGCGTCCAGCCTTCGCGGGTGCCGCTGGCGGGCGAGGGTTTGTCACCCGCGCCCGAGGACGGCGAGCGCCGCGGTCCCCGCTAGATGGGAGCACAGAGCAGCTCAGGGCACTGTCATTGCATAACAGCGCTGCGCCGCATGCGCCTCTGCGCGGCGTGGGAGGCGGCGGAGGAGGGGCTGCGTGGCGTTGCGTGTCACCGTGTGTCACACCGGGACGGGGTCACCCTGGGAAGGTCACTGACAGGCAACACAGCCTCCTTCCTAATGGCATGAGCTGAACCACAAAGGCAGTATCTGGCCCTCAGCTGCCTGCACAGGCACCATCGCTAAGGCTGCGTTAGACGCAAGTCCGAGGTGCGCACGGAGGGTGCAAGGCGCTGCACGACCTGCAGCAAGAGCTGCCCTCGGCCCCTGGCAGCTCGCAGCCGCCCTGCCTGCGGCTCCCGGGTCTCTCGCCAGCTGCCAGCTGGAGCGATGGACAGGAGGAGACTTTTCCTTTAGCCGTAAAGCAAGGCGAATGCTCTCTCTGCTGAGGCTGCAAGGATGGATCAGACTTGTGCAAAGCCCCACTCAGCTCTCCTAGGTGCCACTGCAACCCAGTGCCACCAGGATCCTTTCTCTAAACCCAGCTCGAGTCCTCCAAAGCTTCCAAAGGCTCAGCTCCTTTCTGCAGTGCTTAAATCCAGGAACTGTCTTCAGTCAGATCTCCGTAACACCTGTCCCAGTGAGCTGGGACATGCTAGTGCTGGCGATGGAGCTGGTGTGCACGTGCGGGATGTCTCCCAGCTGCAGAGAATTCAAAGTGAAGTGAATTTATCTGCCATTTGCTTTCTATCCCCGCTGTCTGCCAGCCAGTGAACACACGTTCCCCTCGCTCTGGGACGTGTCAGATGTTGTGACTATAGCCTGCACCAGCTGGCTGGCTTGCCCCTCCTCTTCTTCACATAATAAGAGACATTTCTTATGTGCAAGAATCCAGGAAGCCTCCTGCGGGGAACACTGCAAGGCGCTGTGATTTACAGGGCAATGCCCCGAGCAGGGCATTAGTTACTGGCAGTATTTTGTACTGCTGAGAACAAGTAAAGGGCTGCTGATGAGCAGCTGCGTTACAGACGGCTGTGAGTGGGATCCTCACCCCTCGATCCACTTGGGAGTGTCTTCCTGGCCGTCAATTATAACGGGTTCGCCCTTCTGGAGAGAGGCCACCAGCCTCTGGAGGTGACCACATTGCTGAGAGCAGCAGTTCCCAGGCAACAGCAGTCTCCCAGTGCAAGGCACCGCGTGGAGACAAGGCCAGCAAGTCTGATCTGGGGGACATCACCAGGCATGAAACCTTCCCAATTTCTCCAGCGAGGACCAGTTACCAGAAGGCTGGAAACAGTTAGTCTAGAGTAGTGCTTCTCAGTATTGCTTTCATCCGAGGACCACCTAACCCCTTAGAAAAACACCCACAGTCATTATGTGCAGCTTTGCCACAATGGTTTTAATTTGGAATCAAATAAACATTCAGCTAAACTTTGACTGTCTGCTTGTTACTGTTATACTGTTTGCTTGCAAGCCAAAGAGGTAAAATGCACATACACAATTTTGGTTTTTTGGAACAGTACCAGGCTCCATATCCAATTATCTCCTGGCCAGCACCACCCTGCTGTCTAGAAGACCAGGAGATGACTGAGCTATCTCACGGAGACAGCACTTTGCAAGGCTTCACGTATGAAAAGGAGGCTGGAGGATGACTACAGAAGATAAATATATTTGGCCTGTCATCATAATGAGACAGAATCCAGGACAAATTGTGGGAGGAAGAACTAGACAGCAGCTAAAGGAGTAGGAAGATAAGAATCTGACTTTTTGCACTGCCAAAGGCACCCTGGTATCAACCTGCATCAGTGATAACAGTTTCTCAGTTCCCCCATCTGTAAGACAGGATAACACCATTTCTCTACACTAAAACTGTAAAGAACTCAAATACTATTGCAACGGAAGCTATTTCTACACAGCATCTGTTTACACAGACACTCTCATAAAAGGCAGTCTGAATTAAAGATATGGCAGGACTACCGAAAACTTCACAACCTCCCTTTCAGCAATTCGGGATCAAATCAAACATCACAATTCTAAGTGCAAGTGGCCACACAGGAAGTTTAACCTTCATTAATTAACCTTCCTGGAAAAAAGTGAATTTGGCTTAACACCCTCCAGGTCACTAGCTCGAACAAGAGGAGATGGTGATGGAGAAGCCCTAAAAGGTGACAAACAACAGGAGTTGTCCTGAAAGCTGCCTGGACCTGGAAGAAACATGTCCCGAAGCTTGCAAGATCCCAGTGAAACAAGAACAGCAATCCTGGAAATGGAAACTAAGGATGAGGCTTTTTAGAGCACTCTGTATGTTGGATTTTGCCTACATGATTCATCCATCATCAGCTGCAGGGCTGGAACAGAACACAGACTGCCGAGCCCCCACGTTGTGCCTGAGCTGCAAGGCTGTTCCTGAAAGTTAACTTGATTTCTTCTGTCAGCACCTTGGCAAGTAACAGCCAAGGGAAAGCGGCAGTGGGTCATCTCCTCTCTCGTGGATTGCCATGAGGGAAGAGTGAGTCTCTGACTCATCCCATTCCTTCCTTAATTCCAGGTGACTGAATCATTCCTGACTCAGAGGTCCCATGTGATGGCCCTCACTCCCACCAGTGTCAGTCGCACAGTTACCTTCCCTGGCACTCAAGCAGAGCTAAAATTCTCAGGGGGGCATAAGAACCAAGTACTGCCAGTGACACACAGACGGACACACAGCTACCCTCCACGGGCTTGCACAGGTGGTAAGCAAGCATACGCACTCGTTCATGCATCACATGCAGGCATGCACACTGGTTAAAGCAAACAAGGGCACGCCGGTGTCAGATTATCCAAAGAGGACTGTGTGTTTTAAATTGCTTGTCACTCAGCGTGACACTGGGTAGAGTTTTACCTCCCAAGAGTTCAGGATCCAACATGCTGAGCTGCCAACATTTCTGGGCTAGGGGAACATGAGACAGTCGCACCACTAACTGCAATAACTGATAATCAGGAGGGTGTTTGCTTAGCTACTGGTATAAATAAACAAGAAAAAAAAAACAGGCCCATTTTGTTTGGGGGGGGGGGGAGGGGGCGGAAATCTTATGATGCTTCAAGTCTCCTGCTTATTAACCAGGCAACTTTCCAAGGAAAATGAATTTGCCTTGGTGGGAAAAAATGAACAGTTTTAAGTAACTCACTGTTGGCACATTCACATTTGGAAGCTGAAAAGAATGGATTTTGTTGCATCTCATGACAAAGCCAGAGGGGAAGGGCAGAAAGCAACTCAAAACAGAAACTGAAGGTGAAAATTTAGAGTGCAAGATATCTCTGATAAAAAGAATAAACAAACTAACTTATTTTTAGCACTCTTCATATAAAAACAAATAATGACAAACAAAACCAAAAAAAAAAAATCACAGTAGTTTTCACTAGGCTTGCACAGCTTTAGTGCATGAAATGACAACAGGTTTCTGTGGAGAAGGTTTTACATTCTTGCACTTTTTTAACACATGTCTGGGGACACGTTATCCAGCTGACACCCCAGCAGACGTGCTTTTACAGGATTGCAGGCCAGCACCTTGTTAAGGCAAACACAAGCACCCCCTGCCCAGAGCAGAAAGCCGCTGTCCCCATCTCCTAGCCCCCGGCTTTCACACACACAGGATGGCAGCAAGCAGGGAGGGGAGCTGGAGAACTATGAATGCAGTTGGCTTGCCTCTTCCAGGGAGACCCCTTTGGATGTCCAAACTCACATACCTTCCGATTCACGTACCTGCCCGGCTGCTTTCCGACTGATTTAAGAGTGGGTTGATCGACAGCCCAGATGTGAGGGGGCTTCCAAAGATATGCGAGGAGGGAAGGCTAAATGTTGAACCTGCCAGTGAGAACACCTACATGGCAAAACAAGGAGAGAGAGACAGGGAGAAATGACTTCCTGAATGCCTGGAAGAAAATAGCTTTGCGTTATTCCATCTCTTCCTGACTCTTGAACCCAGCTTGGTCATGAGAGAGTGTTAAAAATATCTCATTGGAAGTCTCACTAGACAGCTGACATTTTCCCAGCCTCATCTCAGAGCCAAGTGGTCTGAATGAGCTGCGTATCACTGGGGCTGTAAAACTAACTCTCTCCTCCCTGTAAAACAGCTCTCAGCGAGCTCCTGACGAAGGACTAGGCCTGCACGTCTCCCGGCACACAAGCAGCCCTCCCGGCTGGGGTGTACGAGCCCCATCCTCCACGTTATCCCCGCTGCAGAGCGAAGGCAGGGCTGGCACTGGCAGCAGTGTCCAGCCAAGCTGCACCCAAGCAGCAGGAGAACAGTAGCATGGGACACAGCACACGCTGACAACCAGGCCCCAGGTCTCTGCCTCCTGAGCACTCTGCCCGCACTCCTGCTACAGCCAGAGAGAAAGAGGCTGCAGTTCCTCTCACCCCGAAGCAGGCCACGGGGACCGTGATGCATAGCTGCCTACATCTTTCCACTGACCTGAAGGGAAGCTGCAGCTGGCAGCTTCCCTCCGAATGGGAACAGTGTTATTCTTCCTCCAAAGTGGAAAAAGGGACTCCTCCGAGCCCACAAACTGCTCCTGCTCTGCCAGTGACTGGCCTGTCCTATGCCCTCCTGAACCACAGTCCCTCACCTGCCCTGCTCCTGATGTTCTTACCTGCGTGGTGGAGACCGAGGAAGAGGAGGCTGGGATGGTGCTAGCAAAGGGAGACCGGTTGAGCTGTGGGAGAGACGATGTACCCTGGTGCGCCAGCAGGCTGGAAGAGAGGGGTGTACTGCACACAGCTCGGAGCACTCCGCCCCCGTGGGAAATAGGGTCCTTGTTACTGGTGTAGATCCCTGCAAAAAAGGAAAAAAAAATATGTCAAGGGGAGAAGACGGGCGTTAGAGTGTGCCACTCTCTGCATTCCTGGATTCAAGGCTATCAGGGAAGCCTGGACCATCTCCTCTGAGCTACTGCATGTCACTGGGATGGAGCTGTCACCCAGGGCCCCCTGCCCAGGCTATGCTACTGCCTGTCCCCAAAGGCATCCCAAATCTTGTAGCAGCAGAAACACTACAGACCTCCCCAGGGCAAAGCTGGCCTGATTCATCTGATTAGCAGATTGAATCAGTGCAGCAAGACCACCTGTGTCAGAGAAACATGTCTGCGTTCAGGTTTTGCACCACTGTCTTTCTACCACGGTAACTCCATCACCATGTTTTCCTTAATAATGCCAACAGGCTCAAGATAAGGCATTGGCTGAAACAATCCCTCTGAGGCTTAGATTTGAGCCCTGTGCACCCCAGGTGAAGTTTTGGGGGTGGAGAGAAGAAGGGCATTGGGGCCTACAGCTTTGGGCATCCCTGGATTTCAGGTGCCCTCCCCACCTCGGTCAGACAGTGCAGGGCAAGCTCTCCCAGCACTTCTCCTGGCACACGGGCAATCAGGTCCTCGTGGTCTAAAGAATCTCTGGCTCAACTTCCCCAGAGAGAGGAACCCTCCAAAAATGGAGGCCCACGAGCAGCAGCCTGCGGGATGCCAAGCGCTCCACTCCAGCAGCCTCCGGGCCAGCAGCGATGGCCTGGAGGCAGCTGGCTTTTTGTCAGGCTTGATCTCAGAATGGGAGGGCAGCACCAGCGCACAGGATCAAACGCAGCACGTACTTTGGCAGCTCGGGGCCAGGCCTGCAGCGAGGGTGTTGACAACCCACAACTCTTCTGCCAGAAGGTATCTAAGGCTCTTTCAACCTTGTAACCCTTCCCCCTGTCCCTCCTTGTTTGCTCACCGCACCCCAATAAAGCCAGCAGGGAAACCGCAGCACAAAGTGACTCACCAGAAGCACGAGTCAGTGGCAGAAGGGGGTGGAGGACTCGGAGTCCCACTCCCTGCTGCCTGTTCTGGCCAACAGGCCGTACTCCTGCCAAGCTAACCTGCCCCCTCCCACGATGCCCAGAGACCGAGGTGTGGCAAGGCCAGATAAATGAGGAAGGAAGGGCGAGGAGCCAGCAGCGGAGGGAGGGGACTCATCCGCCTTCCCCATCCGCCCAGGCACGCGGTGCAGGCAGTGCCCAAAGCCCGGTCCTCCAGAGCCTTGCCAACATCTCTGCCTAAGAGAAGAGCGGGAGCATGAGACCGCGGGGCCTGGCAGCCATCCTCCCCTTGGAAACACCCCTTTGTTGTTCCGAGGGAGGGGAAAACATGGCCTAAGGTTATGATTATGGAAGTTGCGTCAATTCTTGCAGCTCCTCTTCTCCCTCAGCTCTTAGGCAGTGCAGACAAATGGGCCACAGCTCCCAGGCGCACACAACAAAATTATACCCCCCCCCATACACACACGATTTGACCTAAATCAGAGCATCTGCAAACAACCCACAATAGACCAATGACAAGTTCTGCTGCCAGAACAGTGTCAAACCTCAGCCCTGAGCAGCAGGCCCCTCCTCTGCCCGCTGCCTTAACCCTTTCCTGCCACACATCCCAGCTGCCCTCGTCCCAGGTCCCTGGGATGGGAACTGAGGCCAGCAACAGCTGTGAGCCTCTTGGTGTGGTTACCGGTGTGCAAGTCCTCCAACCCCAAGTGGATGTGGTCAGACCAGGATGATAGGTGTTGTACCGGTGTTGACTCCCAGAGAGAGGCCAGAGGCCATTTAGCCACATGAAGCAGTTTTAAATAATGGGAGCAGTACTGGTAAAAGTAAGGTAACATACCCAAACGAGGCGAATCGGAACAAAACTCTTGGTAGACTAAGCCTCAGTCTCAGACATTCACTGGCTCTTGTTTACAAGCAGAGTAGAACTAGGTGAAGGTTTTGCTTTTAAAAGAGGGGTTAAATCTGAACCACTCATGGGAATCCCTCATTTGGGGCCAGAGTGTGGCTTTTCCGGTTTGGCCCGTGACGCTGAAGTTTTACAGCACTCGAGCAAGAAGGGTTTGAATTGTCCCCCAGCTCAGATCTGCAGCCCAGCTCCAAGGAGAGGAAAAGCTGACCCAGAGGGGATTCTAAGATGAAGGCCGGGATGGAAAAGGGAGATCCAAACCGGGATTTTTAAAGCTCCTAGGACTGAATTAAAGGGAGCAGACCCTGTGCAGACACAGGTTCGGACACCAGCCAAATGTGACGCTGGAGGGAGCAGGGCTGGGAATAACCATGCGCAACCAGAACCCTAAAGAGGAACATACCTGAACCCAGCAGCGGAGACTCCATGCTGAGGCTGGGCAGGTTCCCTGTGTGGCTGAAGGATCGTGACGAGTTGCCGATGCTGGAGCTAACAAGAGAGCCCCCGGAGAAGGGTGATGAGGAGGTGGATGTAGACCCAGCCAGCTGGGCCCCCAAAGTCTCTTTGCTTTTGCCCCCTTTCGGCCTGCCAGGCCCATGCTTGTTTTTCTTGCTACCTTTGTGCTTCTTTTCCTTCAGCACCTCTCCCTCTTCGACGCTGAGAGAAGGCATGCGCTTGTGGCTGCTGCTGCTACCGCTGGCCCCGCCACTCCCCACCGAAGGGCCGCTCACAGGGTTTGAGGCCTTGTAGTCCACGGGAGAAGCGTCACGGCCTCTCTGCTGGCTCACCGCAGAGGTGGAGAAACGCATGATGGAGCCAAAGCCTGAGAAGATCACCTTCTGCTCAAAAACATCCCCCTTCTGGCCTTCATACAGAGGGGAGCAATGGGAAGATGAAGAGGAAGAGACAGGCTTCCGGTACTTCTCGTCCTCCTGCTCAAGCTTGGGGAACGTCACGAAGTCCTGGGAGCACTGCAAGGAGCTGCAGGAGGTGCCTGGGGAAAGCAGAGAGAAAGGAGATGGAGGAAAGCCCACGGTGGCAGTAACTCAACCCACGAGGCAACAGGAGCATGAGATGCAGGTCCTCTGGCACAGGGCAGCTACTGAGCTGCAGGACATCTGTCACATTCCAGCCCCTGGTCCCCCCCACTGCTGCTCTGATGCTCCCTGGCAGAGAACCTGCCCAGCAGCAGGTTCCTCCCAGGCAGACACGTTCGTCTCTGCCCCCGAGGCCCTGCATCATCACCGCCCCTCCAGCCTTGTCCAGGCTCCCAGGAGATGAAACGTGCTAGTGGCTGCAGCGACAGCCCACGGAAGAACCCAGCAGGACGGGAATCCTGCAAGGCTCCGACTCGAAGCTCGGGGCAGCCTGGTATCAGGCTTTGGCTCAGGTCTGTCCCACAGAACCCCTTAAAGCGCTGCAGCGGGCAGTACCACCCAGGGAGGAGAGGGCAGGTGCTCCCCGCACTGCCCACGCACAGTATCCCTTCCTTCCTCCCTGCGCTCAGACATCTGGATCTGTTTTCCCTTGCAGTGCAGCAGGCCTACGCAGGAAGGGAGCCGTAACACTCATTTGACTTGGTTATTCCTTCTGTGCATGCAGCTCGTAGCAATGAGACTTTTCCCTCTCTTCAAGGGATTAAAGAAACAGCAATCAGCAAAGTTTCACAGTGCTAGGTGGTGAGCAGGTGGGTACCTTTATAGACAGAGATACCGAGGAAGAGCAAAGCACAACACTACCCCATCCACCCCTCCCTCTCTTGCTTCTCCTTTGCCCCTTACCTGCAGGTTGAAACGTCCCACTGGATGAAGCGGAGCTGAAGCCAGCTGAGCTTTTCCCACTTCCCGTCTTCTTCCCCTTGTGGCTGCTGCCATGGCTTGAGGACTTCTTGCCTTTCACCTCCGACCTGCTGACCTCCGAGGTCTCTTTGCTCCCCTCATGGTGGCTGGTGGAGCCCTAGGAAACGGCAGACAGAGGGGTGGCTCACTCCGGCCAGATGTGGTCACAGCAGGGGCTCCTTTTACCAATTTCCCCTTAAAAGAACTAATTGCCCACAAAGCAATGGTCAGGTCACGTTACTCAAGAACAAGGAGAAAAGCAGCATTCCCCTCCACTGCTGCCCCATGGCAGCAGGTTTTACACTCCTGTGGACCACACTCATCCCATCTCACTGCAGGAAATGAAACAGGGCATCTGCAGCCAGGGCACAGACAGCACAGGTTCTCTGCATTACCAGCAGAGAAGGGCATCCCCCTTCAGAGGGGTCTTCAGGCCAAACAAAGCCTGAATTTGAGTGTGATTCAAACATGTCTCCCAGCTGCACCTCTCAGGTGTGATATTCCCGGCAAGGTCATGCCACTCAGGGGCAACTTGCCCTTCCTTGGGCTGCAGTGGGAGTTTCTATGTGTTCCCTAATGCATCTGCTGAAGCCCCTCCACTTCCCACCTGAGCCTGGCAGGGCCAGGGACCTTCCCAGGAATCTACTGCAGCAAATGCTTTGCACAGTGATATGACTAGAGCAACATGACCATGCAGTGACAGATGCTATCCAAACCCCACGTAAGCCCACAGGAGCCAGAGGGGCACGGGGAATGAAGAGGCTGGCCAGATGCGAGGAAATCCAGGAGCTTGGGATGAGACAGAGAAGTGCTGGAGTTAAGCAGAAGGAGAATGGAACAAACCAAAACCCCCATCCCTCGGGGCACCCACACTGGGATGTGAAACCTTCACCCTGAAGTCACTTCGAAGCCAAACAGCGTTCAAAGATCATTTCTTCCAAGATATTACTTTAACCAAATCACTCTTATAGATACAGTTCCAACGTAATGGCCACAGCCCAAATTATAACACCTGTAAATTAATGGAAACACCTTTTATTTCCTACTGAGGAGCAGATAAAAGGAAGACACAGAGAAGCCACCTTTCTTACAGGCCACTGACCCTGACTCCAGATGACCTCTTCTTGGGGAGAGTTAAAGAAAAAAGGGCTTGTAATGCAGACTCATGAATGCCCAGATAAAAATCTTTCCCCATTCCTCCCACATGGTTTAATCACTCTGCACAATGCAACAGCTGGCAGCCTAACACACACCAGATGTGCCGGGAATATGAAAGACAGGAGGAAGGGAGTGGTGGAAATTAGGGGAGGGGGGAGAAGGGGGAATCTGTATTTTCTCATCACAGACTCCTGGATGTGGGAGATTAAGCCTTCTTGATTTACGATCTCAGAGGGAGCATGAAAATCTTTCCGACTTTCCACATCTGCCTGGGGAGCAGCGTATGGGGGCTATGGGAAGCTCTGAGACTGTTCACAAAGTCACAGGGACAAGATGTCTCATGTCTCAGCAGAAATGCAAAGCCCTGAATTTTCCCCCCATAAATTCACCTCTTTGGAGCTTCGTACAAGGTGCATGAGGCCACAGCAGGGCAGGGAGAAACCACATGAGAAGACATGTTCTAAATCCAGAGTGTCAAGAAGGGAGTGCTGGGCAAGTAATGAATTAGTGCAGGGTGGAAGGGGGAAATCTGAGCTGGGATATAAATCTTGATTGCAATATTAAAGACAAAAAAGGAGGGGAAGAGAAGCTGAGCTGGCTCAGCTGAAGGCAGTGAATAGAACAGAGACACTCACCTGTGGGGCTGATTTGACCTCAGAGACCTCCCTGACAGCCTCCCGGGGACCTCGAGGCAGGATTTCACCACCTACTGCCAAATGCTGTCCTAGATAGAGCGGTGTTTGCCAAATAGGTCACGGCAAACGGATCTGCACAGTGCTACCACAAGCCTTCCTCACCATCACAGACCCTTCCCTGGCAGCTGTTCCAGAGAGCCTGAGTTTGGGGCAAGGGCCCAAGTCTTGCGGCCGAGGAGCAAAGAGAGGGAAACCGAAACCACATTAAATCACTTCCCCTCTCTGTGCCTCTCCTTCTCCCCACTCTGCTCCATGGAGCCCGTAGGCTCTGGGAGGCGGTGGAGCCGTCCAGGAGACGCACGTGGACCGCCAAGCGCAGCAAGGTCTTGATCCGACGGGGAGGGTCTGCTGCCATAACGCCAATATTAACAACAGCAACAAGGGGCTCAGTCCCATCACCTCCCTAACGAAGGAGATGGTCCAGCTCGGGGCAGCTGCCTAGAAGGAGCAGGACAGGAGGGATCTGCAGGCCAGCTGCTCGCCTTGTGCGTAAACAGAGGCCTCCCTGGTTTCTGGACCATCGGCTTGTCTCCAGCCCGGAGCTGTGTGTGTGCGCTTGTGCACGCGTGCACACACATGAACGCTTGTGTGTGCTGCAAACAGGTGTGTGCGTGGGAGGGCGTGCTGTAGAGAAAAGAAAACAGGGAAGTGCTGAAGAAGTGAGAGATCTCTTTCAAAATGAGGCAGCAGTTACATTTTGAAGAGCTGTTTAAAGCAGCCAAGTGAAAAACGCAACCAGAATAAACCTGCTGTCCCAGCTGGAGGTGGAAATCTCGAAGGGAAACTCCTGCCTATACCCGGGAGCTGGGAGAAGCGAGGCAAAGTCACGCAGGCACCCGAGCCCAGGCATGCACCACCTCCTCCCCCCGGCGCTCGCTGTCCCCGAGGAGCTGTACCTGCTTCCCGGCCTCCCTGTGACACTGTGCAGCACCCAAGCTCTTCGTTCATTAATTTATTTATGGGCAATCAGAAGAGCATCTCTTTGCCTGCTGATTGGCGGGACGAGCTCCTAGAGGGAACCACTGACGAAACGCAGAAGCGGGGGGGGAGGCTGGTGCAGCATCGAAAACACAGAGCTGCTTTGCCCTGGATTAAACTACTGGCGATGGGAAGCAGGGAGGATGCACACGACGAACAACGCGCTGATGAGAGCAGGAGCTCCCCCAGCCCACGCACAGCAGAGGCACACACTGAAGCAGCCGCCCAAGCAGACGGTAAGGATCAGGTGCCTTTCCAAACCGGATCACTAGGCAGAGGTCAAACAAGTCTCCATGAGGAGCTTTAGGCCTGTCTAAGTGCTTCTGTGAGCTCCAGCAGCTCTGTGTGTGAGCCACTCGCAACCTTTACTACGTCCCTTCCCTCAGCCCCACGATCAGGCAGGACTGTGCTACTGTTCTTTATAGGTAGGGACGGGAGACACAGATGGGCTGAGGACCAGATTTTTAAGTCCTTGATGTCACTGGCAAATTCCCACTCATGTCAGGACAAGGGATGCTAAAAGGCTTAGGATTCTTACTGCAAATATCCATGCTGAGACATGCTTTGGTTTTCAGCGGATTAGCCGGAGGAATCCTTCGCCTTCCCCACACACCCCTACCCCATCCCAGCAACTGTGACTTTGCCTGAGCCAGGCACAGTGCAGCGGCTCCCGGGATCCGTCAGCTCCAGGCCTGCTGGTGGACGCCCAGAGCTCAAATGACAGCAGGAAACCTGGAAAGCCTCCCCGCCTCCAATCGCGCACTCTTTGCCCTGCTATGCTCCCTCTCCCGGCACCTGACCGGCAGCGGGTGGGTGCGGGGAGGCCTTGGCATCCATGGCTTAGATTACAAAACCCAGAGCAAGCCAGATGTTTCAGCCCAAAACACGTAGCATGTGTGAGTGTGTGTCAACAAGTGATCGTGATGTCTGCAGCTGGCAGAGGAAGGCAGCTGGGGTGGCTTGCAATCCTGCAGATTTACTGCAAGTGCAACAGAGAGCGGCAGGACGGCTCCCCGGGGGCGTTTGCAGGGGAGAGGAGAGACCTGGTGTTTGTTATTTAGCATGTTCATAACCTGGACAGCCGGCACCAGGCACCAGCTTCACCGAGAGCCCCCGAACACAGGAACTGCGCTGGATTTGTCTCGTGGTGTGTGACTACGGCGTCAGAGCAGCTCTGGCTTCCAAGACTCACTGGTGACACTCACTGCTCCTCCCCTGCTGACAGCCCCTCCTCTGCCCCAGACTGCCCGCTACGTTAATGCCGTCTTTCCAAGAGGCTTTTCCAAAGCTTTGCTTCTTGGCTGCATTTTGGAGTTTTTGGATGCATCCCATGAAACAGGCGGAAGCTGTTACTCGGAGGGCGGGTTTTCTGTCTTCCCTGCACTCCCCCAAAGCCAGCGGGAGCTGCAGATCCAGCACAAGCCCCCTCTCTACAACCTCCCCGCAGCCCATCCACGCCCTAGTCCAGGGGGAATTTTCCCTCTGGGGAATTTCCAGCACGGCAAGCGCGCGGCGTGCTCCCGCGCGGGACGCTCCTGCTGTACCCCAGGAGCCAGGCTGCTTCTCTGTGAGCAACGAAAACTGCATCGCCCAAAGACACTTTTCAGAGGCACAAAGAGAGCTCGGAAGAGGTGCTACGAAGAGTCATTTGCATGCTGTAAATTCACACCCTAGTTTCACTTTCCGGTGCAGACGAGAGCTGAGGCCACCACCGTGTTTTCAGCTTGTTTATCCCCAGAACCCACGGAGCGGTACGGCTTCTCATTGCACAGAAGGGACAACAAGGCCTGGCAGAGTCCAGGTGTCAGATACTAACAGTGTTTAGGTTCCTAGAAGATGCAGGGAAGCACTCAGTGAGACATTCAAAGATCTGGCGCAAGTCAGAGGTCTGGCAAAATTCATTTCAAGAGGAAGACTGAAACCACATCAAAGATACTTCTTCATAACTAAATGGTTCAAGAGGGGAGCACAGGGTGGGTGACGTATTAGGTGAAAAGTGGAACTGAGAAATCAATCTGGATTGCAATATTAAAGAAATATCTTGGATACTGGAACACAGCCGCCTGTGGCTAGCCCCAGGCTATTTTTAGGCTGGCCGAACTGGGAGCAGACTGGAGTGCGGCAGCAGGTACCAGTAACACCACCGCCCATGGCCTGGTGGCTGCTGCCTCACCGCAGCGTGTCCGCAGTCCCGCTGCCCACGGGGCGAGCGGTGCCAGGGCCCTTCTGCTGCCTTGTCTCACCAACGCAAGTGATGCGGCAGGACGGCGGAGGGGCTGCCTCTTTGCAGGAGGAGCCAAGGAGGAATTTCTCAGCCCAGTGACATTCAAAATCCAGTTGTCATCGGCACTTCCCCGAGCCCTAAAGGTGACTTGGGAGATTTGGCTGAAATAGCACCAGTGTCACTCGCAGGCAGCAGGAGAGTCGGGAACAGGCGGACGGGAGGATCAGGAGGTAGAAAGCGTTGTTCCTCCTGCTCCTTGCTGCTGGCACCAAAACACCAGCGAGGCTCAGTGCCTCCAGCCCAGCCCGCCAGCTCCAGTACAGCCTGTGCACTGGGACGGGAACTCAAGAAACCTCGGATGCGGTGCCACCTTGGCGTGAGGCACAGCGAGCTGGCGGCATCGGCCTGGCAGGGACGCCCCGGGCTGCGCCAGCCTCCTGCGGCTCCGCACGGCTGCTCTGGGCTGGCGCCTTTCCCCCAGACACCCGGAGACGACCGGCTGCCCCGGCTGCTGCGGGCCGTGGGGGCCTGCGCTCGCCCGGCCGCTCCCCCCAAAAGACCCGTGGCTGTGTCACCTGCAGGGATCATCCCTGGGGAGTTTATGCTCTGGTTCACTGGGTAACTCGGTGGTTCTCGGGATGGGAGGAAACCACGGAGGGGATAAAAGAGTTGTCCAAGATCTTACAACAAGAAAATGGTAAAGAAAGGAACAGACTCTAACTCTCTTCAGACTCTAAGAACTACTAATCTAAGCCCCACAAAGGACAAAGATGGTTTTGGCTTTGAAGAGGAAACCTGTGTGGACACGCTACCTTAGTGCATCTCACGGTTTTACATTAGACCAACCAGTACAACGTTACACTTGTGCAACTATCCAGAAAATCTCACGCAACCATCAACCGAGGGGTTTGTAGAGGGTTGTAGCAGGCTGCTGAGCAGCTCTTATTGATCCAGAGTGAGAATCTTTTGGTCACAAGGGGTTTGAACAATGTTTTGGGATCTATGCACAAAAAAGCAAGGGAACAAACTCACTGTTATGACGATTAATAATAACTCCCTAAGGAAACACTAAAACCTTGTCACTCAAGCACAGCTACAGTAATTAGGATCTCCTAAATTTTAGCTTACAAAGAGTTGAAAGCTGCCTGTAAAACTGAATTACATCGTTCCCTCCTTATTTATAAAGGTCTGGCAGGGCTCTGGAGGAGACAGTGGGTAATTGTCTAACAACTACTCTCGCTGGCCAAGAGTCAGGTTTTGGATTTCAGTTTAGCTTGAAAATAATCTTCTTAAGCCCTCAGTTACTGACAGCTCTGCTAACTGAGCGAATCTGCTACTCCCAAAAGTCAGAGCTGAGCTGCCCTAACCTGATCGCAGGTAAGCCAGGAGCAATTGCAGCTCAGAGGATATTCCTCCAGCCTGTCCCACTGCAACTTTCTGCTTCTCACCGCCTGAGACCCATGTGACTAGCTTTGCCATTTCAGCTCTAACGGGCATCTCTTCCCCATTTCCGAGTTTAGCTTTGCAAAGAACATAGAAAACTCTCTTCAAGCCTAACCCAAAGCAGCCCTGCGCTGACCTGCAGGAGCTTCTGTTCCTCCACACTGCCCCTGCACTGCTTCTCACACGTGAAGATACTGCTAGCCCGTGCATTTGCATTTCCACGAGGCAGTTCTGCCATGGGGAAGACACACAAGCCTTCCCAAGTAGCATTCCAGTGCACCTCGGGACTCATTGTTTATTTATTCTAGCAGGAACTAGCCCTAGTCCTACTCTCACTTATACCAGAACAGGCCTGCTAAGGAGTTGCTTTATTTTGCTTTCCTGATACAGAGAGGCGAGTATGACTCCAAAGGTCAAGGTGCTGGAGTAACCTCACTCATTCCCTGACCCGGTACAAGTGCAAACTTGGCCTTCACCTTGTTGCATGCAAGTTTGAGGCAAGTTCCACTGTGTCTACTCTGCTTTACTGGAGTTTGGAGCTGGCACGAGTTACAGAAAGCTCAGGGCCGTTCTGATTTACAGCCAGGTGCAAAAGCCCAAGTCAGCAGTACGGCTCCAGCAGTGAATAGCAGAAATACACTGATATCCTGACCGTGCCCCACCAGTCCCATGAACCCTGGGCATGGGGCAGAATCAGGGCCCACGTGATCCAGGGAGGTCTTCCCACTGGACTGCCTCTATACCTCAGGAGCAAAATAGGCTGCCATGCTGTACCTCTCTGCCTGAATTTTCCCCAAAACGGAGAGCCTGGTGGGGGTATCCTGAAGCTTCATCAGGCCCACTGATAAACGGACATGAAATGCCTTGAGAGCACTGGGCAGAAAGAATTAGCGAAGGGTCAATATTACTAAATGGGACTCAAACTCCTGTTGTCCCTAATTACCACACAGTAAAGCTACCTCTACTATGCATTTGAAGACTTTACATGCTTGTAAGATTGTCTGTTTTTTCCTCCCAGCTATACCACTTTGTCTAATAAAGAATAACACCTCCCACAAGCCTTGCCTTGCTTATCCACCTGCCTGAGCTGTTTACAATGTGGCAGCAGAAAAGGCCAAAGAATGGCTATTTATCTATTCTGCGAGAGCTTTAAATCTGAACATCTGCTGCAGAACAGGCTGGCACTTAGAGTTCAATCACTTGGGAGTTTAGCTTCATGATTGTGTCGTCAGTGCTGACAGAAATCAAGACAGCTGCCACGTTAAATTCCCAAAGTGGGCGTTGAGATGGGGAGTCGGGCAGAGAGAGCAAGAATGTGACAAATCAGGAATCAAAATAAGTGGACAAAGCCCATTCTCAGCTCTTCTGCGTTGTCCTTCCCACTTCCGAGCAAAGCCAGTGTTGACAGTCTCCGCCACCCTCCCTCTGCCCTGCATCCTCGCACTAGCATCCTGCGGGTCCAGTACCTTCTCAGCCGCGACGGGCACCGAGGATGGCGTGAGGCTGGTGGGAGACTCTGGACGTTTTTTGTGCTTCTGTTTAGGTCTTTCCTTGTCCTTCCGACTCTGCAAAAGAAACCAGAGAACACTAGCAGGCTAACTTTTCCTCTGCTGAGAGCAGCAGTTGCAAGGGAGAAGAAAGGAGGGTGTGTAGGGGTGGATTTACAACCATACATTCATATTCCTCTTTCCTTCTCCACCCATCCACACAAGCCCAGTATCTCCTCCCCCACATCCCAGTTTCTGGCTGGGAATGTCCCACTATCTCTACCCCAGCTGCAGCCAACATCTGGAGTGCAGAATATCAACAGAAGCCCCACAATCAGTTTATGGTAAGATGATAGGGAAAGATTTAACAAGCTCTGGCTGGTTTCAAGAAACCTGAGCTTTCCTCTTGCTATTTCCCCAAAGGGGCTCTGTGCCCCCTTGCCCTTGCGCTTCACCTTCTTCAAACGTTTCTCAGATCCACCCTGTACAGCCCGTGGAATGATCCTGTTTTCAGCACATGCTGCACATGCACAGGTAAGAAAATCAGCCAGTGGAGATCTCAGAAACTAGGCTTCAACCTAACCCAGAGATCCTCCACGTTTCCCCTCCCAACAGACAACAGCTGCTCCGGGTCCATCCCCATTAGCAGGAGCCAGGCTATTTTGTTTGATTTCTGCATCCTGTTTTTTCTCTCACTAAAGCCCCAGTGAAGCCAATGGGACTCTCCAGATTGCAAACCAAGGAAAAATCATGGCCTGAGAAACACCGAGTCCTGATTTTATATTCTCCTGGGGAATAAACTGTAACCAAGGTGACTATTCTTTTATGGTGCTTTCTAGATGTTTGTGCTAAAAACGAGATGATTTCAGTGAACGGACATTACTGAAAACGTGGGGCTGTGCGAAGGGCCGTGGCTCCCACTGAAGCCAGCGGGGTCTGTGGGTGCCTGGGCCATCTGGCACACGGGATGGATGGAGAGAGCAGCACGCTCCAGCAAGCACTCTTGCTTCCTCCCCGGCCCCTCAGCTGCATGTTCCCACGCAGACAGACCCAGTGAACCGCAAGAGCTTTTCTGTGCCACTGATCTCAGCTAACGATGGGGCCTTCTTGGCTGAAGCTGCAGAAACTTTTATGTGCAGTTCCCCATTTCCCAGTTTGGTCACTGGTGTGTGGGCGAAGAGCTGCTGTCACACATATACCTGCACGAGATGCTGGGCTTAGCAAAATCCATCCTCTTGCTTCTGAGACCTTTCTGGGGGAAAGGATGCTTATACTGATACAACTCCCTCACATGCATGATTTATTCTAGAAGCTGAAGTGGAGCCCTTATTCTGGACTGAAGGTGTGTCCTGTCCATGGGAGCTCATCGATTCTCCAGAAGGATGTTGATTGCTTCCTCATGCAGGCAAAGCCCTGAGGCTACTGCTGCCAGCATATGCCAAAGACGGGATGCTGTCTGAGGGAGGATGCGATTGCAGCATATATGAGAGATTCGTAGCATGTTTTTTGAAGAGAGAAGTGTCTGGAATAATTAGTTCAGGAGACAATAAGCTAGATGGGAAAAATGGGGCATGAGGAGGGTCAGGGCAGGAAGAAAAGGCTAGAGAAAGCAGGAAGTGAAGCAGAGGTGAAGCAGAAGTGCTCCAAAAATCAGCGCCTTCCACTGTGGTTTTGGCTGAATTTTCAATGCACTTGGAAAGGAGACCCAGGCCGCAGCCAGCGGTGACTCTGCTCTCGTTTCTACTAGCGTAAATCTGCCGCAGCAGCTCTCACCAACATCAGCTGGTGGGGAACGGAGGCAAATCCAGCCGAGAACTTCACTGCGCTTGCTGAGTGCCCAACCGAGCACGAGCAGTGCTGCCAGCACCCATCATTTTATCACAAGACTCCCGATGTCTAGCGTTTCTGCTAAAGCTGTTCAGTTCCTGGAACAACAGTATTCTGCAAGAATCTCTGTTTCCTTTTTCTTTTAAAGTACATTTCTATCTTTGGCAGTGAGCAAGGAAAGTTTGTGAATGTGATTTCTAACGACCAAGCACTGAAAGACAAATTAAAATGAATTCTTTACTAAAATCTTATAATGTTTTAAAGGCTTGGGGCTGCAAAGCACTAATGCTGAGTGTCATGGGCCTTCTAGGACAGGAAGATGGGGAAACTGGCCCAGTTAAGTGTCTTGCCAGAGACCATGTGCCCATCAGTGGCAGAGCTGGAACTGGTAGTTCATTACTCTAGTAGTGGCAATAATTTGCACTCAATAGTACACAGCAGAGGGTTTCAATGAGCTCCAGAGAGGTGTTTAATACGTACATCTCATTTTACAAATGGGGAAACCAGGGCACATGGGATGAAATAACCTGCAAAACTTTCACAGAGAATCAGCAGAAAAATCAGGAAAATAAGTCAGGGATCCCAACCCCTCCTGGATATACACTTGCCTACTTGCAGATGCTGCCAATGCCACTCTCAGAAGCCAGAAACAAAACTAGAAACAGGAGCCAGACACCTCATTACAATGCATTTCGCCAAATAACTGCACAAACCCAGGTCCCAAAACTTCCTGACTACCGCAAAATTTATTTTCTTCTTTTTAGCCCTGCCAAATCCCAAATGTATTTCAGTCAGGAAGGTGCAACAGGAAGGAATACGATACAACGCTGCAAATGCCAGCAGAGACAGCACTGCAATCATCTAATTTCCCCACTGTGGTTGAGATGAAACAAGTCAGAGCGAAGCCATTTTTGATTAATGACAATGAACATATACAAACCTAAACACACGCACATGCAAACACACATGTGCATGTGAGGGAAAAGCAGAAATGTCATGACTGTCACCATACTGAACAATAAAACTTCCCAGGATTTCATTCTGATGGCAACAACCAAACACACATCCGCCAGCTCCCAAATCTTGGCTGTCTCCTGCCTGAAAATCTCCCTTCACTGTCACCAACGCAGAACGCACAGCCGCTAACTGAGCAGTCCCCTGGTTGTCTGTAGGAGTGCATACATATGTGCGTATTCAGCAAGAGCCCAGCCTGCACAATAGCGACCAGATTTCTGGAACGCCTCAGCTCCCATTTCGATGCTTGAATAAACGGTCAGGTTTTCCAAAAAGCTCAGCACTTGGTGTTGAGCTCTTTTGAAGATCTGGCCCCACTACATGTGCTGAGCAACTGCGCTTGGACTGTTTAGCAAATCTGTCCCACAGAGACCAGTCTCCGTGCTCTGCTCAAAGAAACCAGAACCACCGCAGCCGGACGAGGAGCCCAACTGCTCTGCGTCGGTGCAGAGCCCCGGGCGGGCCGCAGCAGACCTTGCTCCTCACTGTGCTCACCGAGTGTTTCTCCCCTTCCCACGCCACCTCCGGCAGCGGGCTCCCGCGTCACCCTGCTCGGGCAGGGCAGAAACCGCAGACCCTGGAGGCCAGGAGCTTGCTGGGCTGCAGCCAGCTGCCCCGAAGCTTTGCCAGAGCCTGGGTGCTCGCTGCCGGTGCACACGCAGGAGTGCGGCCTCCCACCCGCGATGGGACCAGCTACTCTCCAATATTTTGGGGTCAGCCAGGCAAAGGGATGTGACACCTGCTTCAATATTACCAGGGAAACGCACTGCCCCGTGTGAACCGGGCACGTCATTCCACCCCGTCACCCGGCGGGTGCCTTGCAGACGGGCCAGGCTGCACCAGACCTGGGCGCCGCTGGGCAGGTTGTGCTGGCCGCCACAGAGACAGCGGCTTGGCACCGAGGCTGTCACCGCCCTTGTCACTCCTGGGTATCCTGCCTGTGTCGGCAGGCACTCAGCCGGCCCGGGGCGCTCCCCAGCGCGCACCACAAACGTGCGGGTTCCCTCCGGGAGCCGGAAGGCTCCAAATGCTTCCTGCAAGAGCCACCGGGTGCAAAGGGACCGGCGAGGGCGAGCGCCAGAGGAGGCAGGCAGCTCTCCCCTGCCTGTCAAGCCCCCCCTCCCCACCCTGCTCTTCTGTCCCAGCACCTCTCTGCCCTGCACACACACCCTCTCCTCTGCTAATCTTCCCTCCAGGCAGCTTCACAGGCAGTGCAGCCACCAGAGCCCCTGCCAGCAGCCCTGCCTGCCCGCCTGGCCGGGCCACGACGCGGGGGCTGGCAGGGCTCGGGGAGGAGGAGGAGGGAAGGAGGATGCATGTGAGAGCAGCAAACCTTTGATGGCCCCCTCCCACCCCTGCGAGCGAAAGCCGAGCCTACCTTGGAGCCGCCCTGCCGCGGGCTGCCGGGCTTGGCGAGCCGGGCTCTGCCGGGAGCATGGACCTGTCCCCAGCGGCAAACCGCATCGGAGACACGCGCTGCCCGTGCAGGGCCGAGCCGCCGGGGCTTGGCATGTGGGCACGGAGCAGGCCGGCCTGCGGCGGGGGGAGCGCGGCCGCACCGGGGGCGTGCCGGCCGCACGAGCTCCCTTCGAGCTCCTCGGCGCAGGAGGAACGAAACAGCATCCCTCGCTGCCAAAAAGGGCTGTGCGCAGTTCCTCCCGCTGCCCCCGCCGCCGTCCCCCCTTCCCGGAGCCCCCTCTTCCACTCCGCTGGACACCAGCAATGGGAGCACGGAAAGCAGCTCAGGCAGGGAAGGAGGCAGGGCAGAGCCGCGAGCCGGGAAGAGCCAAGCGGCTCTGCTGCTCCCTCCCTCCTTCCCAGGCTCCCTGAACTCCCTCGCCGGCGGAGGAGGCCGGGCTCGGGCTGCAGCCACGGCAGCGGCGGGGAGGAGGGAGGCAGCCGGGGGCAGAGGGGCACTGTGCCCCCGCCGCCAACCTCGCCTGCGCCACGGCTGCTCGGGGCGCTCCGGGAGCCGTTTTGCACGTCGCGGGGGCCGAGATGCCCTCCGAGTGCTGAGCGGTTTTGCGCTGTGCCCTCGCGCTGGTGCTGCACCCCTGCTCCCTGACGCTTTGCTGGGGGGCCTGCACAGAAAGGCGCCTGGGGATGCTATAAAACAAGGCTTCTACGGTTAGACTAGAAAGCAGATTTCGGCGCAGCCCTTCTCCCATATCTGTGCTGGTCTTGCAAGCAGTCATCCGCGTCCCGCTCAGAAAAATGTCCACCTTGCCCTTCGGTGCCGGCGTGGAGACGAAGCTCCCAGAGGCACGCCTGGGTCACCCGCGTTGGGTCGCCCACGCCAACGCGAACACAGAGCCCCGCGCAAAACCCTCCCGGTTGGGATTTCAGCCTGCTGCAACTTCTCCACTGTGCAAAATCCGCCAGGCCGGATCCTCGGCTCGGTCCCTCCCCTGGCACCAGCTCCGGACAGACAGGCTACGGCGGGGGGGCGGCTCTGCCCCACATCTGCCGGGCCACCGCGGCCCCGGGGCTCGGGCACTGGCAGGACCAAAGGGAGCAGGGGACGGGACAGCCACAGTCGTGCACCTCCCTGAAGTCATCCGTGTGGCTAAAGTTCGGGAGCTGAAGGTGGGTTAGGATTTCTGCACCTGGACCGAGGTACAGCTGCAGGTGGGTGTATTTGCTCGAGCGCCTGTCTCTCCTTTCCATGTCCCTAGAAGTCTCCAGGCTGCTCCTCTCCTAAGGATGTCCCACAGCCGACACCAAAGGCCCCCGAGTTTGGTCCTGGGTTCCAGGTGTTTCCAAGAACAGCGCGGGCTGCGTGCCTCTCCCATGGGGTATGTGCCTAAAAACGCTGTAGCATTTCAGAGAGGTCTGTGCTTCCGCCTGTTGCTGGTGTGACAAACTTCATCCCACGGAGCATGGCAAATTTTTTTGCGAGTTTCAAGCAGACAATATAGGTGACAACATCTGTACTTCATTCAAGCCCTGTGCGTCATCCAGCGTTTTCTTGGTATTTAGTTCTTGTTTTCTTTCTTTTCTTCTTCTTTTTTTAAACAAACAAACCCTGCAAAGGCCCCCACAGGGCAGAGCACACATATTGCAAAACCAACACCAAAGAAATAAATGTTTGCTGAGGCCTGCTACGTTCGGAGGAAAACCCAAGGCCTGGAGCTCGCCCATTTTCAGGGCAGCGCAGAAGGAAACGCTCGAGTGGGCGTCATCCGCGCTTGCAAGGGGCGGGCGATCCCAGCACCGGCTCCGCGTCCCACACCACAATCGTCCCTTGTCCCGCGGAGAACAAGACTCTTCAGAAATGTCGAGCTATTATACAGCAGCATTTAGGAATCCAAACCCTGAGTCTTCACTCTTACTACTCCCACTGAAGCCACTGTGTTAAATGCTGTGCTCCTAACTTAGTCGTCGCTGCAGGCAGTTTTTCTTCGGTAGAGCCTAAGTAAACAGCCATGGCCCTAAATGTGCAGGTGACAGGTCAGGTCAGCGCAGCAGCGCGCCCGGGGCCCCGTGCGCCATCAGATCACTCACCGCCGCTCACGCACCCCGAAGCTGCGAGGGAAGCCACGGCTCACCCCTCTTTGGGGGCCCCTTGGGTGCCCCAGCCCCACGCCGTCACATCGCCAGTCCCCCCCGCACGTCACAACTGCTCCCAGACCTCCAAACCACCGGACGCCTCCGGCGGCAGCGAGTGCTTTCCTCCTCCCGCCCATCTCAGCTGCTTCACACACTTTCGGGCGCCTTTGCACCCCTTTCCGTGCCAATTCCTTCTCCGCAGGTGGCAGGGGATGATTTTGCCCTTGCGTTGCCCCCGGACAGGCCCCTGCATCTGCTGCTCACAAACAGGGCACGAGCCGTCGGGAGGGGAGCGTTCCCGCACGCTTGTGACGAGCCCAGAGGCTAACGCGAGTGCCGAGCACCACTGAAAAGCCTATAAATAAATCCATATTCCTGCTGCTTTCGCTCTCCCCCTGGCGCTGACCTGCTTTCCAGCTACAGCTCGCAAGCAGCACCTCCCCGCTCCTACCTGCCCGCACGTGACCGAGTTCCCGCCCCGCGACCAGACGCTGTGCAAATATAGAAAGCTCTTGCAGTCAGTCCCCAGCCTCGGCCTTGCTCCGTCTGTCAGTTATAATTACAGCTGAGCTCTCCAAAGCCCCGTCAATCACCGCTGCTGCCCTCGCCCCCTCCGCCGCGTTGCTGGCTAAAAATAGCACATTCCGGCGCAGCCGTTCACCTTGTGCCAAGCGCTCCCGCGCCCCGTCCGCGGCACAGATGCGCCTTCTCCCTCCTGCCTCCTCCTCTCCTCGCAGCAGCTGAATATACACCAGCAGCAAACACTGCCAGCGCCTTTCAGCCTTGCCGACGGCAGGAAATTCACCGAGCTGATGTCGGCCGCGGGGTACGCACGACTTCGTACGTGCACTTTTGGACAGTGAGGTTTGCCTCGTGTGCCCACGTATCAGGTACAGTTTGGGCAAGCTTCCCCAACGCGAAACGGGCACGTTGGGCAGCGTTTCAAACTGGATAGAGAGGGATTAACCTCTGTAAATAAAAAGAGCGGGGATGACTTTCATGGCAAGGCAGTTCCTGGACTCTCAGCTGGGCTGCCAGGAGGGTGCCAGTTGGTGTTAACCGATGGCCATATTGCTTCTGAAAGCCTGGATGCCCTCGTCCCCTGGAACTGGGCTGAGATCCACCAGACTTATTGCACATAACCCGCTGGAGTGCCGTCAGGCTGTTCTGGCTGTGGGTCACTATCATTACCACTCAAATTCATTTGTTTGTTTGTTTTTTGCGAGGATGCCTCTCGCAACAAAAGCAAACAAGCAAAAAGGTAGTAAACAGCTAGGCACCCACGGCGAGGCTTAGAGGATTCGCGCTGTGATGTGCAGGGGTGTCACCATTTGTGTTTATACAACACGGTAAATTTGGCTGTCAGTTTAGTGGAATATATTCAGAACCTGAACTGACCATACAGAAAGCATCCCCGTATAAGCTATTTCTGCTTCAGATTTTAATACCACTGTTTTGGATAGACGGTGCAAAGGAAGGCGGCAGTTCTATGTTAGGCGTTCTTGATAATGAAAAAGCTCTATTCCTCAAGGGATAGTGAAAATTTCTTATTCTGTTAAAACTTGCCCTAGAACCTGAATCCTCCAAAGAGTGTGTGTCCTGCCTTTCAGGGCAATTTATTGTTAGAAATAATAAATAGCCCGTAAACCTCTGGCCACCTCATTTCTTTCTGTATAGACTCTTCCACACTGGAACCTGCATCCCTCTCAAACCCGGGACTTTGCTTGGGATTCTGCATGACATGTTTGCTGCTGTTTTTCTTTGAAATATGAGCCTGCGTCACATGAGTCAGTTGGTTAATTATGAACCTTGGTGTGCTGTTAACATGTCCTGCAACGTTGCAGCACTTCTGATGAGTATGTCTTAACCAGCAGAGTTTAAAAAACTACTATACCAGGCAGACCTGGCATGTGATGCCCTTCTAAATAATCGTTAAATGAAGATACGTTATTTTCACAGATAAGCTTGAAGCAGGTGGAATCCTCGTGACTGGCTCAATGTGACTAATAAAATACTTTCCTTATTATTACTAACTGTTGTTGCCTACAATTAAACTGCTGGCTGTGATACAGATTATTAATCAGTATCTTTTTCTCCTTTAAAACTTGAACTCTGGGATCAGAGGACAATGACCTTCAGTTTATGCTCTCTAGCTGCTGCATTTAAAACCACAGCCCAAAGTGCTTCCACGCAAGTCAACTGATCAACTCAGTAGCTCGAAGCCACAGCACAATGTCATCCTCGAAGTGGACCGGGCACAAGAGAAAAAGGGGAAAGTCACGCATTTTATAGGCATCTTCTGCCAGGACCCCTCCGGCATAATTTGAACATGCAAACTGGCTTCACGGTCCCCAGTGGCTGAGCTGGTGTATTTGCATACACATTTCTAGAGGCCTGTTTAAAAATGCAGCCACCGTTCAAATCTCTGACTGTGAAACTCTTTGCAGAGCCAGAGTTCACCTGTGGAGCTATCAGCGCTCTCTGCAAGCTCTTCCCCTCCTCACCTCCATTCCATATGACTCTGCTTTTCTGGACTGACAGACCCTGGGCAGCTCTTACCTTCTTTGGCCTTTCGTGGTGGGATACATGCTTCTCTTGAGCAGGGGACGTGGATCGGCTCCTTCTGCCAGCAATGAAGGAGCTACCACCAGAGTGACGCGAGGTCTTCTGAGGTAAGTGGGGAAGGGGAGAGGAGATGGAGAATAGGAAAAAAAAAAAACAGAGAGAGAAAACAGTGCCTATAGATTCCAGCTTTCACTGTTAAACAATGTTATGGTAAAGGGCTTGTCTACAACATGCAGGACCAAGTTCTGTGAGTACCAGATGCCCAGCCTGGTTCCTAAGGGGGGGAATCACAGTGGCTTACAAACAGCGTGTAAATCTAACTCCCCAAATCCTGGGTTCTTGGTGGCCCACACACACCAACCCATGTAAGAAGAAAGGCCCAGCTGCTGGGAGAGTGTTCTGTAAACAAGATGTTAAATGGTAGCAGCAACATTGCTTTGACAAGCCGGTCATCCTGAACAGCCGTGTCCGGCTTCCAGCGCCAAGCCTACACCCGTGATATAGGCCCTGAGCAACAGCCAGCGCCCATGCACAGCGGGGTGGGGGGCTGCGTGGACAGCTGCCCTGTTCCCAGACCCCAGGCATTAGCACAACTCCTGCTACCTATCTCAGCACCAGCAGACTCGATATAGAGCTACACTTGTCTTGGATACTGAGGGTATCTGAAAGGCAGGGAAGGTGTCCTCCAGTTTGACTTTGAGAAGCTGAAGACATCAGTTACTATATGTGACAGCACTGATAAGCAGGAAGGAAAGCGGGAAAGGCCAGAAACAAAGGAGCCACTGAGACATAAAGATGCAGTGAAAGGATTAAGTTTCTTTTTTGCTGGAGGGGGGAGTACAGGTATCTACTAATTATACAGAAAAGGAAAAGGGTTCTCCTTCTTCTCGGTCCTGTAATTAATAGGGGGAAATCCTTTGCTGCAAATATTCTCCAAATGCTGAGTGGCTCCAGGTCTCCTCTGGGCTGCCACCATCCTCAGGCAAAAGTTATGATTGTTCCGCATTACAGCCTCCCCCACGAGGTCCCTGAGCTGTACCTCTAACTCTGGAACATCAAACACCTTGGTGCTCTCCTTTCTAGTCACACACTGCCCCTTGCACCAGAAACAGTGCTTTAGCATCTTTCTTCAAAGAGAAAACATCCCTTTGACTTCTTGGGGCTTGTCTTTCAGCCATACAGAGAGGGCCAGGGAAGCCCAAGCAGATGGGAAGAATTCAACCCCTAATTTTGAAAATAAGTCTAAAGATGCTATAGAAATGCAAGATCTATATTAAGCCTTATTCCTAAGTGACTCTGCCTGAATGGCAGAAAAGGGAAGCAGGCTGCAGACCTTGTTTATATGTTTTTGACATTTCTTATCGTTCCAGGCACAGATACAATCTAGGATGAAGATGATGCCTTACATGTGACAAAAAACTCCACTGGAGGGATGAAGAGACTCACCATTTTATTGAAGTGGTACTTGCAGTAGCCACAATATTTGACATTGTCGACTTCTAGGACTTCCTCTTCACATAAGAGGCCAGCCATCTGGGCACTGAAATACACAGAGTCGGGAGGTTGATAAAGCAAATTGTACAGCCAGACTACACAGCCCATCAACAGGTGAACAATTGCTCAGGATACTCAGGCAGGATCTTGGAGTCTCCTGTCCCGCTTGGCAAGTGGTTTGCAAGGAGGGAGGAAAAAGTTTACCGTATTTTTAATTCAAATTAAGATCTCCGAAATTCTGAGTACTTTTCTACCAGATTGTGTTGCAATTTCTGTTTTTCTTAAGGCAGGCCTGGGGGACCAGTAACAATTCTGGCGAAAGACACATCATGAACAAGGAATTCATGTAAAGCTGGGAATCCCCTTACTCTCCAGAATGTTGTTTTGAGGCTCCCAGGCTACATGAGGATATCAGCCCTTAAAATCACATCATTTAGATGACACTCTTGCATGTGCTGTGCTCAAGAAAGAACATTCCTGGCTTGTGACTCATCTCTTCTCTCCTTGTATTCCACACAGTCCTAGGGAAATCCCCACCCCTTCATTCTCCCCAGGGAAGGCTCGCTGGTGAAATTTCAGCCATCCTGGGGAAGTTCCCTTCATGAATTGAGCAGGGGTGATATACCCAGGGTGATCAAGGGTGATGTGTCCAACTCCCCATGCCACCTGTTTTGTGTGGCCCCAAAGCCATAGCAGTAAAAACAATATCTGGGGCGGCTCCTGAGGCGATGCTGTGGGGAACTCACCAGGTGACGTGGAAAGCTTGTCGGCAGCCGTGTCGGTTACAGGCCATGCAGGCTCCTGAGGCTGCTTTGCTCTCCCTGCCCTGCTCTTCACAGATGTAGCAGGTCTGCAAAAAAGGAGAAGTGCTCCTTTAAAGAGGCAGCCAAAGCATCTGCTTCACTCTCACTGTTCTTCAGGAGGCAAAGCCTTCAAGAACTCATAACTTTGTGTCCAGTCATCTCCTTCCTACGCCAACACCTCTGGCTTATTTCTCAGTGGGTTGCACAAAATCCATGCATCTTCTTTTTCTCCCCAAATCCCAAATCCCTCTCCAAGGAGGGGATTTCTCAGGCTGCGGAGTTGGAGGAGACAGAAATGAAGGACCAAAAGTTATTTGAAAGAATGGGGATTTACTTTGTAACTTATTTTTAAAGGGATTTGAGTACCTGGAAGGTACTCAGGAAGGAGACACGGAAGAATAAGAAGACCCGAAAAAGGCAAGGCAAGACAAGTATACTTAGGGCAGCAGGAGAAAGAGGTGGTCTCACCTTGTTAAAACGGTCGTGGGGTACATACTGCAGGACAATTGGCTCCATGGTGAGCACGTTGGCAAACTGAACCTCTGGGATGTACAAAGCACAGACGACGTGGGCCCACCCTGCGGAAGCGAACGAGACAGAGAGCAGAGATTCACATGGAGCAACTCACAAGATGGTTAAACCCAGAAAGGGCTGCAGACAAGCATAGGAGGGAGAGAAGGAAGAGGGTGTAGGAAGGGAGCCAACCTATGTTAAATGTTAGATTTGAAATACTGCTTGTTTTAACTTGGTTATGAATCAAATCATTTGTGGATGAACAGAGAGACAAATACCACCTCCAGATTAAATATGAAAGTAGAGATTTCTTTGGGAAAGGATATGCACAACATTCATTCTCCTTAAATACACCCCCTCAGGATGTGATGCCCAGACTTGCTGAAGACCTAACTAAACACAGGAAAAGCATCTAAACAGCAGATGATGCTGATGGGACAGGTTTGACATGCAGTCCCATACCACTGGAAACAAAGCTCCCATTATTGGCTGTTATCAACGGCTAAAGAAGGCTCTTTTTCAGCAAGCCAAGTTAGATTAAAATCTAAATCCACCAAGAAACACTGCACTTCCCAAATCAGACGTACAAGTTGAAATTCCATCTGGTCAGGGTAGAACTGAGAACGCTAGAAGGTCAGGAGCCTTTGGGGGCATATGCGTACTGCTATGTCTACTGCATTGGAAGGATTTTGCTAGAAGTAGGACGGATTCACCTGGGTAGGCGGAATCCAAACTCCGTGATTACAGAATCATTTTACAAAACTGTAAGCACTTGGGCTATATAATTCTGTATAGTGACATGGTTATAACACTTCTTGTGCCTGTCTGCAGACCTGACCAAACCACATAATAACATGTTTGGAAGAAGATGCTATGTTATTATAAAACAATCCCCCAACACGATACTTCGACTATTGCAGTAAGGCTCTTGGCACTGCTCTGACCAACTCTAACTGATACTTCTACAAAATATCATGGACTCAGAGCTTCTTCTCTAAATATGGGATCTATCAGAATAAAGGCCTTCTTGCCTAATTTGACTCTTTGTGTATTAAGGTAAGTGGCAGGTAGGTAAAGAAGCCTTTCTGAAAAATAATAAGATTTTGAGAAAAACAAAGTTTGATCCATACAGCTGATAACATCAGTAGCTGCAGGCTCTGATAACTGAAACCAAACTCCACAGTGCTTCGTGGCACCAGAGGCTGACACGCATCAACGATGAGGAGATAAGTCCTGCAGAGAGAAAACATCTTCACTTCGTCCCGGTCCCCTGCTCTTGGACGGGGACGCGTCTCCAGTGCAAGGCTGAGGTTCAGCTAACTGGAGGATCACGCTGCTGCTGTGCAACCGTGCAGCAAATAACCCAGCAACCTCCGCATTTCTGTAAGCAAGGCCAGACCGTGCAGTGATTGTAGCAGGGCTGAACTTAAGGAACAGCACGTTTCGCGGCCTGGGCTTCAACGTCAGCTAGAGCTCGGGCAGGTTTCCCCACCCGGGGAACAGCAGAGGTTTCCAAAGGTGAAGTTTTGTGAGAAACGGCAGCGTTTCTCATTTCTCTGCAGCCTCCACCCTTCCCTTTCTGGCGATGTCGGTTCTGAAACGAATTATGCCACGCCGGGAAGAGCTGCCGAGAGCCCAGAGGCAACACGAGAAGTGACGGGCGGCCGCTGGGCACAGAGGTACTCACCACCATTGTCGGTCCGCTTCAGGGCTCCGTCTTTGTGGGGGCACAGCTCACATCTCTTGAAATAAAGAGAGAAACAAGAAGTTTAGTCTAAAGTCCCAGGAGCCCCGGATCAGAAAGAGATGATTCATTTACAGTACAGTTATGAAAATTGCTTTCAAAGAGAGGAAGTGGGAGAAGGGCGCAGAATGGTTTGGGTGCAACAAGATGCTCTGACACAGCTAGATATCGCCGTGTCTGGCTGCCGCTTGGTCCGAGGCTCTAGGAGAACCCTGACTTTCATGGGGCTTTTTAAAGAAAGTTTCTAGTCCTTGCGGTCAGGGAGTAAAACTGAAAATCATGACTCAGAAAGCAGAAGGCAAACAAAAAGCACCCATTACCTATCTTTTTCCTCCTTCCTTCCTTCCTTCTTTCTTTATCTTGCGATTTTTTTTTTCCAATCTCACGAATTGCGGGCGAGCCCAGCCCCAACACTCCCGGCCCCTTCTCCCCGGGGTGGGGAAAGGCTGAGGCGGGACGGGGAGGACGGGAGGGCCGCCGGGGTGTCCCGCAGGCCCCGCCATGGCCGGGCTGCGAGGGAGGACGAGGCGAGGCCTCGCCGGGCCCAGCGCCGCGTCTCCTCCCCGGGGCCGCCCTCCACGTGCCGCCCGCCCGCTCGCTGCCTTCGGGGGAGACCGTGGGGGCAAAAGAGGGCAGGTTCTCCACAGCACGGGGCGAGGGGAGCCGCCACCGCCCCGGGGGACGAGCCCCCCGCGACGTCCCCTCGCGACGGGCAGGAGGCCTCTGAGGCACCGCCTGGGCCAAGCGCCTCGCCTGGCAGCTAGACAGTGAGTCCTCGCGGTCATTTTTACTAATTTCAGCCCTGTCGGCCCCATTACCGCTTCAGGTGGCTTCCCGGCCACCAGGGCAGCTTTCGGGGCGTCCTGCCGTGCCTGGGGACGGCCTCCGGCCCCAGCGCCGCGGCCCGGAAAGGCATGAGTGGCCTGAAAACGGGCTTCCCCCCGCCCCATGCTGTCATCCAGGGAAAACATCTTTTCGGGGTTTTTTGTTGTTGTTCGGTTTCTGCAGAGCGAAAGGATTTTTCTTTCCTTTCTTAATGGAAACATCTAATTTGTTTTTTTTTTTTTTTGAAAAAAAAAAGCTGTCTTTCTGTGAAAAATATGCTTCATCAGAAAGTTTTGAAATGAGCTGTCGCCACGAAGGCAGCGGCAGTGAGGCGGTGGCTTGTACTGCTATGAGTGTGCGCGGGCTGCTGCTCCTGCCCGCGCGCTTTTTCTGCTGCGCTCATCGGCTCTAGCGGATCTAGCGCTCAGCGGGACAGATGTTCCCAAACCACCAAAAAAAACACCAATACATTAAGCAGTAACTGGCCCCCCCAGCCAAGGCACCTGTCACCAGATAGTCCTTGAGGACCTTCCACAAAGGTGGGCTTCTTAAAGCAAGCTCAAGCTTTGCTCTGTTGAAATTTTTAACTCTTGGCAGACCGGCACAGTAAATAAAACTGCTGCAGGACCGTGTAGAGCAGGGAGGCTGAGCCGGGGAGCAAAAAATTTCCGTGGGAGTCGAGCGCGCAGGGTTGTCACCTGCGGCCCGCACAAAACCCAAGTGATAACGTATAAATAAGAGATGAGGGGGCAAAGGCCAACGCCGCCGGCATCACTTTCCACGCAACTTAGTCTGAAATATGGGTGACCCCAGGAGGTATCTCCCACCACCGCTGGCTGGGCCCAGCCCGGCAGCGCAGCGGAGAGCTGCTCTCGCCATTACCGTGGAAAGCCCGGCAAAGCCAAGACAGAAAGAGCTGGGTTAACTGAGACACTGTAATAAGAAATTTGCACTTGAAAAGGCCCCTCCGTTCTCCCCTCCACCCCTCAGATCAAAGCGGCTCTCCCACCACGCGATTAGCAAAGCTCTGATTGTAACAAGAGGGGTTAACAGCTCCATCGGGCCCCACACAAGACTTTTAATAGCCCTGCTTCTAAATGACAGCTAAAGCCTTCACATGATCCCTCACATGAGTGCCCTCTGGCCATTGCGGCTCACCGGGCTTCCTAGACAATTTGATTACAAAGTGGATGGGCTTTCAGTTGCTTACTGTAAGCACAATAGCGTCCACGGCATCCTTTAGGGACCTGCACATCTGAGGAGGGTTTATGAGCGGGGATTAGTGGTACCTCTTCCTTTTATTCGACCTGCCTAGGCCTAGGCAGTCTCCGAGGTTTTTATTCCAGCTCTGGGAAAAGAGCAGAGCTGGTTGATTAAAACCAGGTTGTGGTGGCTAAGGTTAGAGCTTCTGACCCGCCAGGTCTTCTGCCTCAGAGGATGTACCACCAAGTGATCAGACTGACCAACTGCAGTTAGGACTCCCGGTTTCTCTTTCCTAAACTGAAGCAGGAGATGGAGTCTAGGCTAGCTGAAGGAGAGATACCGAAATCAGGAGACCTATGTTTTAAAACCTTCACTAAGACCTGCAGCATTCTTCATGCCTTCAAGTCTCATTGTCAAAGCCAAAACATCAATATTTAGCCAATAAACATGTTTGTTATGGATGAAGCTTGTAAACTGCTTTAAGATTCTTATATGAAGACACACGTGGGAAGAAAAACATTACTGTTTTTCAAAGGAGTTTGCCATAGAGTCTTTGTCAGAGAAATATGAGTATCAGTCCATCCTCCTCTTGGCAATGTATTTTGCACTCAGAGCGCAGCCTCTCTCGCTCAAGATCCTCAAAGCAGTGTCTGTGGGCGGCTAATGCTCCTTCCACAGCTGGAGAAAGCAAGGCACGGAGAGGGGTAGGGAAACACAAGGGCAGTGGAAGAGCCACACCCTCCGGTCTCTCCGGACTACGAAGCACAAATTCAAATAGTGTTTTAGTAGCGGAGCCAAGCACAGATCTCCTAAGACCTGACTCATTTCCCTTACTCTGATCATGCTGTTCCCTACATCAAAGAACTAGATTCTTTTCATGTCTTTACCCATCTGCGTGTCTGTTGCTATGACTGCTGGTGTTTAACTCAAAAGGTGAGGGATTTAGATAGGAAATCATCCCCAGCTCTGCTTAGGAAGGAAGATTATCACTGTTCAGCTATAGTAGCAGGGCTGATTGCCACAGGACTGAATGGCATGACTGAGGCCCACCACGCGTTGTCTAACACATTTTACCGGGGGCGAGTTGAATAAGGAGCCACCTGCAGGGTATTGTTTTCTGGATACCTTGGAGGCAGTTTGAAGCGTATAACGTACAAGTGAAAAGTTACAATCCTTCTTGCAAGGAGCACAGGTGAGGAGGACTTGTGTGTACATGTATGACTCCAGCTTAGATGCCATTCGAATTGTAACTAACACTGAAGAGCTGCTCTTTGCCTGCACAGCTGGGAACCAGGGTGGGGGGAAGGAGGCACGGGAAATCCAAATTTCTCTCTTCGCTATGCTACTATATGCATGATGTAAAACCACTCAAAGACACATTTGATCTTCTTTACTGCAGTGTGCATAAGAGCAGTATTTTACAATGGTAAAAGAACTCGGGTCTGAAAGTCTGGTCTTGTTTACACTCCCACTTCCAAAGAGGAATGAGTTAATGCAACGTAGAAAGCATGGTACAGATACCTAATTCCCCCATTCACTCATCTTTGCCAAGTTCTTCGCCCATCTGCGAAACAGATTAAACTTTTGTATTGCAGCGAGCACAGAGAACCCAGCTGAGATGGAGTACACTGTTTGCTTAGGCCTGCACAGATATGTGCATTTGGAGTTCACCTACATCAGCTTTACTAGGTGTGTACTATAGCACAGATTTCGCTAAATCAGTTCAGAAGGCAGTGCATGCATTGATAAATGTTTGAGTTGATTTAGGCCTTGTGTATCTGAGAAAAGCCAAAGTTTAAATTAAACGCATTTTTAATGAAGTGAAGGGGGGAGAGCTATCTTGGATTTATTGTATGGTAAGTGTATATACACAAGCAGCATCTGTGGCATAACTAGCATAAAGCTCCACACCCTGGCCCCTTCGCATGCGGCTGGGCAGCTGTATCTGATGAGGACTCACCTGGGAAGTTATTGCAGAGCAGTTAGTGTGCTATAAACTCAGAGCCTAGTTTACTGCACAAGCAACTTTGCCACATAGACAGACCTAAGCAGCAGCCCCGGCCTGATTGTTTCCACTTTCCTGCCTCACCGGGAAATGCCAGAATTAATTAAGAACATTTGTAAAGTGTTCTACACTGCTAAATTGCTACTTGGACACAAACTAAGCCCTGATCCAGCTTCCTGTCACTCTCTGTGCTGTTTAACAAACTCAGAAGACTTTATGCAGGAGACAGTTGCTGCAAGTGAGACGTGAATGCCAATCCACCCTGTCAGTCAGTGTGATAATTTATACAATACAGCAGCATCTCAGGTGATGCCAACTTTCCTTCACTCCAAAACTTTCTGAGGACTTGTATGGGAAAAGCTGCAGGGACGCCACATTTGAGAAGAATGTCATTATTTTTTAGAAGATTGAGGGATCTAGACTCAAAACTTTGGTCACGAATAACTTGCTTAAAAGTCCCTATGGCAGCATGTTCATCAAAATGGCTAAGACCACTGTATAAAATTGTTTGATATAATTATTCCTATTGTCTAAGCAAGAAATCAAGGAAAAGATTTTAAAAGAGAGCTGGTCTCTCAGACAGGTGAGGGGCGAGTGCCTTGTCCCAAGTTATACAGCAGCTAGAGCCAGGATTACAATCCCAGTGGTTCTGAATGCCAGGCTCTATCGCTCCTGTCAGTGGACCACACTGCTTCCAGCACAGAGATGAAGGGCAGCAGACTAACCTAGCTAGTGTAAATGCAAGTGTGTTTCGTACTCACCACCCTGGCGGCTCTCTCTTGGGATTCACATTTTCTGCAGAACCAGGGGCCGGTTGGAACCTGGACAATTCCATAGCAAGCTGGAAGAAAAGCAGAGAGTTCATTTGACCACCTTCAAACCGGCTGTTTAATTTCTCAGGTGTACATGAAAGTTTGCCTGAAGGAACTCTGTCAGCCAGAGAGGGATGACAAAAACAAAAATTAGATCCAAATAGCAATTTATTCCCTTTTTTAGTTTCCAACATCTAGCAACAGCAGACAGCCCTTTGTAAAGGTCCCGTTCCTCTACCTCCCTGCTCAATGTCTTTTCCTAGGATAGCTGACTCTGGTCCGACCTGCGCTCGAAAAGATGTCCACTCTGAAGCTGATTTTTAAGGTCAAGAGAAACCATTAGATATGAACTCCTATGTAACACGGGCCATATTATTTCAGCCAGTAAACGTGGACACGAAGCAGTGAAGTAACTTGCTTAAGTTCTCGCTGCACAGCTGGAATTAGAATCCAGAGGCCAATAACCTGCCCCCACCAGACCGTATTGCTGCTCTTCAACAGACTCATCTCTGCATGCCTGTTTCAAGAAGTGGGAGGTTGTAAAAGTGAAGAGTTCTCCTCTGAGCTGCATTTTTGAGAACTCAGCACCTAAGTAAGTTGCCAAGTTTTTGAAAGTGCTCAAACTGAGCGATCCACAGTGTGATAAGTTTATCCAAGTTTTCAAATAAGCTCATGCCCAGTACGAAAAATTCTTCTGAAAATCTGGTCTAAATGGGAACAGAGTGCTTCATAAACTTGGTCTAATTCTGGCCTACTGAATACAATAGGAGTGATTTCTGTAATTTCTTACTCCTTAACTTTTCGGGTGTCACTGGTGATCTAAATACAAAATAATGAAATATATAGGTATTAGGCACCTTAACCATAATTAAGACTAAGATAAAATCTCAGCAGCAAGGAGGAAATCATCTCAATGAGAATTCAGATAAACACCCAGAGAAACTCCCATTTACCCTGCATACCCTCAATTTCGTCAGTCATACCAACGGCAGCCTTTCGCAGCACGCTTTGAAGATCACTGAGTTCAGGCTGTTTAATGCTGGGAACAGGTTCTGTGTTAATATAAGAGTCTCCAGTTGAGAACCCAGAAAATTTCAACAGAATTGCTATTTTATTGAGGTCTCCAGCAATTCCTTGCACCCCTCTCTCCCTGCTTTCTGTGTCTCTCCTGCTTGTCTCAGGGTCTCCCTCCGCAAGCTGAAGCTCCCACTGCTTTAGGGGGGACAAGGTTGCTTGAAGACCCTCCACCGCTTTTGGCACCCTCCTCTCTCTACCCGGCCAGGGCTGCTGGCCTTTGCGAGTCCTGAAGGAAGCGTTTCTGACTCTGAAAGGGCCCTTAGCCACCAAGCAAGTGGGCTTAAAGCAAGAGAGGCAAGTAAAGGCAGGGGTAAACAATGGGGTTGTGTGTCCTCCGGCTAGGGTATAGGAGCATCCAGGAAAGCAGAAATTATATCTTCCTTATTCCTCCTCCAAATCTGAGCTGGCAGTTGGAATGGAATCTCAATCACTCGAGACATTTGAAACTGCGTTGGACAAAGCATCTGAAAATATCCTGCTGGAAGCAATCCTGTGATGTTCCCTGGGGGACGGACCAGACATGACCCCCAATAGGTTTCCTCCATCTCTCTAATGTCTATTACTCCGCATGAGCCAGGAAAGCGAACGTGATTGTGGAGTTAAACCAAGAGAGCTGACTCCGAGATGAGCCAAGGCACATACATAAGAAAATAGAAACTACATAAAAGCAGTGACAGAGGAGCCTGCCTTGAGTCCATCTTTAGCAGTGGGCTTGGGGCCAAAAGCAAGCACTCAGCTGGAGACAGTACTAGCTCCTGTGCCCACTGCTTCAAAAAGAAAGAAAACAAGAAAACAAGCAAAAACACAGAACATGCAAAAGGTAGAGCTGAAGACATTGTTTTTCAACATGCTCAGCTATCTTACAAGGTTCTTCATTTCCAGTTCGAAGTTTCTGTTAATATTTTGAATTTTCTATGAAAAGACATTTGTAAACAATGTCACAGAAATGGTACGGATTTTTTTTTAATCAGCCCTAATGTATAGCTTCAACATAAGATTAAAACATAGAGGGTTCTTTATTTAATTGTACAATTATTTCAAAAGATAACTTTGGCTTTGCAAACCTTTAAAAGCAGTACAAATTGATACCAAATCCGGCGTGGGATTGCAGAGGATGAGACAGATGAACCACCCTATAGTGCTTTGTTTCTATTCAGTACCTAAAATTCTACCAAAACACCACGCTATTGCTCCGTCTGTGACTAGCCTTCAAAGAGAGGGCTGAAGGTGTCTTCAGCATCCATTAGGAATAATTATATTCCTTGTGAATTATTATATCCTGGAGGAGTCTTCCAAGTCCTCAGTATACAGCTACGCTTTCTAAACACACACGCAGTGCCGTCTCCGGACTTTGCTAACGTGTTTTAACGCCACCAAAACAACGCCGCACGCCTGCTTCACGGTAGCAGCAGAAAACACGGACGGTCTCCGCACCTGTGGGGGCCTAAAGGAGGCACCTAAACCCAGAACAGCATCACAAATCTGAAACTGCTCTCGCCGGCAAACAACAGTATCTATGTTCGTCTCGGGCATGGGCACGAAGATGCCGGCGCCCTTTATGTGCCTCCAAAACGGGGTGATGAGGAAAGCCATCTTCCAACATGTGGTTTGATAAACAGCAGGGAGAGTGGCAGAATTACGCCGCCGAAATCACGGGGGAGACGAGCGTCGCTGCGCGCTGCTGGGGGGCTCTGACGGCAGGAGACCCCCAGCAGCGGCTCCCCGAAGGGAGAAGCCCCCCCCCGGCCTCGCCTCCCCGTCCGACCCCCGCAGCCACCCGGCCGTGCGCGACCCCTCGCCGAGGCCGGCGGCAGCGACGCACCGAGCGCGGAGGAGCAAAACAAAGCGCCGGAGCCCCGAGCCGGGGGCAGCGGCGGGCGGAGCCGCGCGCGGGGCAGGGGGAGCCCGGAGGGGTCGGGACGGGCCGCGGCGCGGCCAGGGAACCACAGACGGGAGAGCAGGCACGGCGGAGGGGGCCGGAGAGCTTCGCGCTGTTCAAAACAAAACCAAACGCGACCATCGCCATCCCTTTTCGCCGCGTTCAAGCGAAAGCAAACACTGCTTTTTTTTTTTTTTTTCTCCTCCGGGGAGCCGGGGAGGGCAAACTTTGCAGCCTGCACCGGTGCTCGGGGCGTGCGTCGAGTCATTTAAAATGCAAATAGCCCTTATCTCTCGGCGGAGAAGGGCCGGCTTCCTCCCTGCCCTTGGAGGACGCGGCTCCGGGCCCCGCGGCCGCCCCGGCAGGGTTAAGCGGGGCCACGCGCGGCCGCGGGCCGGCGGCAGCGCCGGGCGAGGGCCCCGCTGCGGCTCCGCGCTGCCTCCGCGGGCAGCGCCGGGGGGGACCCGGCTCCGCCGCCGCCGCCGCGCCGCCCCCCCGGCCCCGGCAGCGCCCCGCGCCGCTCCGCGGCCCCCCGCGCCCCCTCCCGCCGCCGCGCTCCGCCGCTAACACCGTTATTTTGAACAATAGAGATAAAACAAAGCCCCCCCCCCCCTCCCCGCGCACCTCCCGCCTCCCCGGGCCGCCCGCGGCGGAGGCGGCGCTGCCCGCGCCCCCGGCTCCGCTCTGCCCCGCGGCCCGGCCCGGTGCCGCCGCTCGCCGCCCGCCGCCCGGGCCGGGGGGGCCGCGCCGGGCCGGGGGGGCCGCGGCGGCCGCCTTACCTTGGTGCACAGCCACATTGCAGCCGTGCCCATCGCAGTACACCAGCGGGTTCTCCGCCCAGCCCCGCTCATCAGAACAGACACAGCAGCCTCCCACCATCTCCTTCATACTTCCATGAGGGTTTCCTCCCCCCCCTCCTCCCTCTACGCACACACTCCTCCTCCTCCTCCTCCTCCTCCTCCTCGCCTCCCCCCTCCTCGCCTCGCTGCCGCCCGCCTCTCACACGCGCGCCCCTGCGCGCACACACGCACACACACACACACACACACACACACACACACACACACACACACACACACACACGCACACAGGCAGACACACACACACACACACACACGCACACACCAGCCTATACAGCAATCATGGCTGCGCACTTGTGAAATTCGAGGTTCGGGGCTTGCAGCCCGCCCGGGCCGGCAGCGCGCTGCATCGCCCGCTCTGCGTGTCGCGTCCCCCCGCCCCTTCCCCGCCGCCGCTGTTCGGCTCTGCCTTTCTTTCTCTCGCTCTCTTTTCTTTTCTTTTCCCCCCTTCTCCCCCCCCCCCCCCCCGCAGCCCCAGCCGGCAGCCCGGGCGCAGCGTGTGTCCGGGCCGGGTGCGCGCAGCCCGCGGGTCCCCCCCGGGCCGGTCCCGGTCCCGGTCCCGGTCCCCAAGGCCCCTTATGGCCGCGGCGCCGCTTTGACAGCTCCCGGCGCCGCGAGCGCCACCGCCCGTCCCGCGCGCGGAGGCTCCAGGAGCAGCGTTGGACCCGCTGGCACCTGCTCGGGGAGGACATCTTTCCGGGGGAGGAGGAGGGAGATGCCCCCTTGGCGGGTCGCACCCAGGGCGGCAGGACGGAGTGCGGACAAACGCCGAAAAGCAGCTGGAAACCAGCAGGCAGAAATAACCCTGGAGCACAGCGAGCGGTGCTGCCGCCGGAGGTGCAGCTGGAGACACGTCTGCGCAGAGCATCGCCAGTGCCCCGGTGCACCGCGAGAAACAGCCCTTGCCTTGAAAGCATCACCCAGAGCCGGCCAGGAGAATGAGGAAAATCAGAGCACAGAGCACGTGAACAATGAAATCTAAAAAGAAAGGCCTAGGAGAAACCCGGAGAATTCGTGCTGCGCGCTCCTGTGCCCCGGCAGGATCGGAGCAGCGGTGCCTGAGGTCTCAGCTCGCCCAGGGACACGGAGCAGCTCCGAGCGCAGGGCCCAGGTCCGCACCCGGCCACCCCCGCTGTCCCAGGGAAGTGCCCGGTGCCAGGCTGGGCGGAGAAGCAGTAAAAATGCAACGAAGTGAACATTTTTTCATCTGCATTGATGAAGAAAAAGGTGTCTGATCCTCTTAATTTGCTATATCGCATAGTTCTGTTATAGCGATACTTTTGGGACAGACGGGAGTGGACGGAGCGATGGTACACAGGACCACCAGTAAAAGAGGCATATAAAGCTCTCTGATTTGCACTACTGCTTTTCCATTCTGTTCCAATACATCCTTGGTGTTTTAAAAGGGAATTAATGTGAATTAGATCCAAAGAAGACTGTATGGCATCTTGCTTAGGAAAATTACGGAATTCATGGAATCACTGGACCACGTGGAATATTTTTCCCTTATTCTTTGCTGGGATCTGAGCTCTGAAGAGGGATGGTTGTGGCAGTGAACGAAACATCTTAAAAAGACTTAAAAGCCATTCTCTCTACTCCCACAAGCAGACAAAAGTATTTTCCGGTGCTGACACATATGTGAATGGTCAGGAGGTTAAATCCTTACTTGAAAGTCGGGCTTTAAAGGGATCAGTGTTTCCGCAGAAATACACTTTAGGTGGAGCCCAGCATCAGCACTGCTGCTCCTCTGCCTCCAGGCCTGTCACTCCTCGTGGCTTCATGCGAACTGTTCCCGATTTACGGTAACTTAAACAAGACCAGGAACAGTGTCCATGTCTCTCAGACAGGCAACCTTTTTCTCCCTGCTCAAAGCTTTCCCCTGCAATAGGTACTCTTTAAAAGGCCGGCGTATCCCACCACGTAGTTCCTTAAAAACCTCTTCTCATCAGAGCGCAGGGAGGAAACCCGTTCCAACAGCCCTAATAATCAGCAGTTTAGCATCCTTTATACTGCACCTGTTCAAGCGTTGCAGCAAGGGGCTGGAAGGCAGACGGCTCCCCGAGACGCTGCCCGCTGGGCCGCTGTCCTCCTTTTATTGCCTTCCTTTGAGAGCCGCGGGGGCAGACAATACGTTCGCCACATTGCTGGAAATTCACGGAGCCTTAGCTCACTTTTCCAGGAGGGTTTCCCCTCCTCTCCCCCTCTATTCTCTTTTATCTATTGTGTTATGAACTTGTTTAAAAGCAAGGGGGAAATCTGGCTGGGTGCCTTTGTAACCTGAAGGAGATCCTTGTGGTGTGAGGTTGTCTCAGACTACGGGACAAAACGCGAAACATCCGCCATCCCCTGACGGTCTTGGTTCCAGTTGGCCATGCGAGCAGACACTTGGACTTGAACTGCAAATTTGCCTTCAGGGGATTAAGTCCCAATTTACATAACTAATCCCTGCGGTGAGGAAAGGCCAGGCCGGAGAGGAAAGGGCACGACTGCTTCTTGAGAGAAATTTGGGGGAAAGTTGCGACTGTGAAAATGGAGACATGGAGATATTTAATTTATTTTGTTTGGTTGTTATTTTGTCAGCCAGCGTTCTGAAAATGTGGCCATATTTAGGAAGCGGGCAAAATTAAAGTGATATTTATTGACTCATGAGAACCACTGTCCTTGTGTAGCTCAGTCATAACTGCAGACTTAAGTTACGAAAATTATTACTAATCTTAGTAGTTTATTACTATATATAGAAAATTTTGGATAAGGGAGCTGGATTCTCCACAGGCTCATGCAGCACGAACGGAGCTGCTGGACCGGTTTCTGACTGCAGAGTCTTTGTCTCAGATGATCTTTTATTTTCAGGGGGGGCTTTTGCATTTGCTGGATTAGTATTTAAGAATAACAGAAACTTAGTTATTATCTAGGTGGCTGACACGGAAATCCTTGAGATATAGTGAATAAAATACTCTACCAGGCCGTATTTTGGGGTGTAAGACCAAACCAGTGTATTTTTCATATTAGTCATACTTCAGCCATTCTATATATAAAATATATATATCTTGTGTTAAAAAAGAACAAAAAAATCACCAGAATCAGTCTTCTTGCTTGCAATACCACCAAATGCTCTTAAGGCGTTTAAAGGCTGATCTATATTGGAAAAAGTGCTTATGGCCTAGGTTACACGAGTGCCAAGGAAATCCCGGGCTGCACATCAACGGCTCGCAGCGCCGGCCTGCCTCTCCGCCCAGCGCCGAGGCCCTTCCAGCGGTTCCTCCCGGGGCGAAGCCTCCCCCTCGCCTTTGCTCATGAGGGAACTGTCACTTGAGATCAGCGAGAGTAAGGACTGCAGTTTATCTGGTTACAAACAGGGCTACAACTTGCCTATTTGCAGACAGGCCAATCTGTGCCCCCGTTTAACAAACCTGTTTGTTCTGTCAGATTTTATCTGGCTGCTCTCGGGCGGGTGGAAGGCAGGAGGAACGGTGCAGAGAGGAGCGGCGGCCGTAGCCAGGCAGCCAAACTCCTCCGAGTCGCTACCCACAACTGCTGCTTCAAAGCCTAAGTCTCCAGTTCGAAGCGAGGGGTCGGTTCAGCAGATAGCAACAGCGAACGCTTATCCTCCGCAAGCAGCAGCCTCTGGGAGAATGTGGCAGAATCGCAGGACTCTCTGAGCAGCATCTCTTCAAAAAGTTGCTTTCTCGTTTTAGACCAAACTTTTCATCTTTCTCACAAAGATCTTTATAGATTTGGCTCCTTCATGTCTCTGCAAATGCCCACTAGCACAGCAATGAGACTACACACACTAATTACATGCATCATTTAAAGCAAATAATTTAATTCAGCTTCTTTTAAAGTTTTCCCTTGCTGTTTTTCTCTGTATCCTTTGTTCCAGGCTCCGTCGTGTCTCAGAACAGTGAGGAAGAGGATGGTAGCTGCCAAATCTCAATGCCAACAAGTGTCCCTCGTTGGGTTAATTTGAGCGAGCTCCTTGAAGCTGCAGATAGCTCTTGGTCAGAGGATTCCTCTGGGAGCCTGGGAAGGTGGGTCCTGCTGCTGCTCTGCCAGTGACCCGTTTGCTTCGGGTAAATTCCCTTGTCCCGTCTCTGTTTAGGTGACTGGGCCTTTGAGGGAGGAAGGCTGTTTTAGCACTGCTTTCGCATGGTCCCAGGGGCAGGGGGGTCTTGGTGTTAATCAGAGTCTCTGTATTTTATATCAACATAATTAATAATAATTGTTCTAGGACCAAAAATGGAAATGATGGCAATGAGAGTGATGTAAGTAGTTAAGCATGATTCAGTGAAACACAGAAAAACTTACCCAGCTTTATTTCTTACCTCTCCCTCATACAATGTTGCTAAGAGGAGAGTTTTAGGCTCTGGCTACCTCTGTGGTAAGTTTTTAAAGGATGCACATTTTAAAACATTTTCCCTTTCTCTCCACCAAAACCTGTTTCTGTTTCCTAGCAACAAATGCTCTGCAGTCACAGGCAGGTAGGGACGTGGTGTCAAAATCTTGATTTTTCTCTATCCGGCGATGGGAGAGGTGAGATTGCCATCTTCCAGTTCAGTGAAATCCCAGTCGCAATCGGTGCCGGGGTTTCTGTTTTTTCCGCAGCATATGGGGCCTCTCAGCTCTCCTTTCCCGTTGTCGGGCAAGGCGAGCTCCCGCCGAGGTTTGCAGAGGCCGCGTGCACCTGCAGGGCGCCGAGCCGGGGCCCGGCTGCGCTCCGCAGAGCCAAAGTCTCTGTTTGAACAGGAGCTTCAGCAGCGCGTTGCTCCGAAGGGAAAGCAAGGGAGACCTTTGCCCGCGCTGTTCCCGCACCACACCCACGGAAGCCCACGGGTTCGGCTCGCCTCTGCCCGCTCGTGTCCTAGCAAACAGCGCTTTACCGAGGTATTTCCTCAGAAACAGCTCATTTTAGTGGAGATGCTTAATCGTAGGAAAAGAAGCAATCGGTGCTTAGAACAGGCTGCTGAATCAGTGCTTGTGTTTATCAGAAGGGTTACGCGGTGCTGGCTCTGCTGTGGGCTAAATGCTGCAGTTGTCACGTAGGAACACACACAAAACGCTTCGGAGGGCCAAGGCCACGCGCGGGGGCTCCGGGCCCTGCTCCGACAGCCGCTCTCCGGCCGCGGACAAGTCACTTCCTCCCTTTGTGCCCCGTTTTCCCCCTCTGCGAGAGGAACTCCCTGCCGCAGAGCCCTCTCGAGCTGTTTGTCTGGAAAGTGCTGTGCAAGTGCACGTTATTCAAGCTATTATTCATTAAACATTGTCATTAAGGACTTTGGAAGGAAACAGTGATGTCATTAACAGCTTTGAAAGGAAATCGTGCCATTAATGACCTACCAAGGAAAAAATTAGCCGCTGAAATATCTTCTGGGCCTGTCTCCTTTTTCTTCTCACAGCTCAGATTAAGCGAGATGGTATGTCATGTTCGCCTTCAGGGTCTGATGCATTTAAAACAGTAAAGCTGGTCAATACAGTAGGTAATTCTACAGGAAGACAATGAATTCGGTTTTGGTATTAAGCTCATTTTTGCAAGTGGAAATAGTTGCAATGGGTTATTAGAAGCACCCTCTCTCTGCTCCGAAAGCTGCAGCTCCCGCGCTTTTGTGACAGACGTGTATTTCTGACCGCCTCCCAGCCCACTCGCCTCGCTGTCCTCTCCCACCGGGAAAGGGGGATTCCTGTGGGTCATGTACTCCAAAGTGCTTTAGCTATTTATTCCCTTCTTCCCACAAAAGAGAGAGCGTGGTACGGACTGTGTAAGTGAGGAACATCTCTAAAACAAGCCCAGTTTCCCAAATCTAATGGGATAGCCATAAAATCACATAAACATTGCCTTGGAGGGAACTTCAGGAGACCAATTAGCCCAATTCCCTACGGGGGGCAGAAGCAAGCACTTACCATTAGTGTCATGTTATTATTACTATTATTTGCATTAGTCAGTGAAGCTACACAACAACTAACAGAGAATAAGTAACGTAGTGTGTGTCCAGAGAGCAAGGCTAAAAGTCAGGCTTTTAAGCTCATTCTCCTGTACCAAACAGGTGTCCTGGCTTTAAACCCAAAACTTCCTTCGTACAGCCTCACACAGGCACTAGAGCTGCTCCCCTGTCCGCGTGTGCCGGTGTCGCTGGTGCACACGGAGCGGGACCAGGGCTCCCGAGGGCGCTTAGACTCTCCCGGGACACAGGCTCTGCCGAGTACAAGGTGCTGCTTTGATTCAGGCCCTGATTCTTCAGCCCAGGTCCCGATTTGAGAGCAGGAACTTCTAATCGCAAACAGATTTTTTTAATGGGAGTTAGGCACCTGTTTCCCTTTGCGCCTTGGGACTTTTTCCTCACATTCCTCCATTTTTAGCACCTTTATAAAATACTTGGCAGCAATTGAAGCTTTGCCTGCACCCACCAGTTGCCCTCATGTAATTGGTCACAAACCAGTTTCATTAAACGTCGTGTTTTGACATCCTCTCGTTGGCTTGAAATGTTGCGTCAGCTGAGCTTGCACTTGTGCGTTGGGCTCTTGGCTGCGCTGTCGGAAACTGCCTCTAAGACCGGAAACCCGAGGTAAAAGCCTGAAGGTAACAGCTCGCAGCGACTGCACAAAAGCAAGCGGCTGTTCCAGGTCGCCGCTGCCTCCCCGGGGCTGAAACACCCGGGCAGCGCAGGGCAGGGGAGGCCGCACGGGACGGGGACGGGCCCGTGGGTGGAGGCTGTGCGTGTTCCTGGGCGCTGAATCTGCACAGGGTCGTTCTTCCTCCTCCCCCCTCCCAGGCTGCATATATATATGTGTATGTATACATAGGTGTATATATGCATGTGTATATATTTAAATGACCTCTCAAGCTGGTTTCCAGCATGCAAAAGAGCCCGTTGCAGAGCTCTGCAGAGGAGGCCGTGCACGGAGCTGCACAAAGCTCTGCTGCTCCGCACGCTCTCTGCACGGCCGGCGGCGGCAGCTGCACCCCGGCTCCCTCCGGCTCCCTGCCGTGCCCGGGGAAACGCGCCCCGGGCGCCCGCTCTCCGCGCCGGTGCGGGGGGGGTGCGGGCCGGGAGGGGCCCGGGGGGAGGGAGCCCGGGGCGGGCGCGGGGCGGGAGCTGCCGGGGCCCCGTGCGCGGCGGCAGGAAGCGCTCGGCGGCTTCTCGGGCCGCGAGCGGCAGCGCTGCGGTTCGGCGACGACATCCTGCCCCGCGCGGCGCCGCGGGCGGCGGCGGGGGCGGCACCGGCACCGGCACCGGCACCGGCAGGAAGCGGCGCCCCGGGGCCGCCGCGGGGGGGGCCGGGGGCTGGGTCGAGGCGCCCCCCGCCCGCCCCACAGACGGCAGAGGCGATGCGCCTCCCCGGAGCACGTCTGTCTGTCTGTGCGTCAGCCGTGCGCCTGTCCATCTGTCTGTCTGTCCATCTGTCTGTCCATCTATCGATCAAGCAAGCACTCAATCTGTCCGTCTATCAGTCTTTCTGTCTATCCATTCATGCATCTATCCATCTGTCTATCTTTCCACATATCTATCAATAATCTATCCATCCATCCATCCATGTATCAATCAATCAATCTATCCATGTACCCATCCATCCGTCTATCTGTGCATCTACTTAGCCATCCATGAATCTATCAGTCCGTCCATCCATCCATCTATCTATCCATCCATCTATCTATCCATCCATCCATCCATCCATCTACCCACCTACCTACCCACCTCCCTCCCTCCCTGCCTGGTCCCCACCGGACCCCCGGGGCCGGGGCCGGGGGGGCTGCGCGCACCCTCCCGCACCTCCGTAGCGAGGGAGGGGCTCTGGTCTGCAGTGAGACCTCCGGGGACGGCAAAGCAAGCACAGCCCAACCCCCACCCTCTGCTCGCTGCTCTTGGGAGATTTGCATGGGCCGCTCTGAGGTGCCTGTTTGCTATGAACCTCCTAGTTGCTTGTCAGAGGAAGCGACTGTTTCCTTTGCTGGTAACGCTGCTGATTTTCCTGGACGCCGGCAGCCTGCATCGCCGTGAGCATCACCCTCTTCATCGCGCCTCTATCCAGCGGCCGCTAAGAGCGAGTTGGACGATGTTCTTACACGCCCTGTTACTCATCAGAAATTCTGAGGTTGTAACTTGTCACTTAGTCACTGGTGAGTCATCTTGTCCCCTGGAAAATCAAAGGCCAAACTCTGACGTCCCTGCGGCTCGCTCCCAAAACAGCTCGTGCGGAGTCACCGGGACCGCTTTTCTGTCCGGTGCTTCCCGGGGAGAGCCGAGGCGTCCAAATACGGCCCTCATGTTCTCAGCCTAAGTCACGAGGAACTAATACCCAGATTAAATCCGTTTAGCCATGATTAAAACATGCCTATCTATCTAAATGCTCAAATATTTTTGCCCGGACCCGTGAATGATTTCTGAAAGTGTCGAAAATCTGGGTGCGAGGATTTCCGAGGGCAAGGCCGCCCGAGCTACTTCGGGACAAGGGTCCAGACGGATGTTTTTGTACCGACCGGACTCCGCTGGTGAATCACACCCGTGCAAAACCTGATTCAGGCGTATTTTGCCCAGTTTTTATTAATACTTACCTTAATTAATTCAGTCTGGTTATTTACTACATTAAGATAAACTGACCTAAGCACCTGTAGTGTGTCTATGCGAGGGATTAGCACAAATACAGCGTTGTATTTACAGTATTTTCCTAATATAGACAAACCCACCGTGTTCTCGTCTCTTTCTTTCTTGGTCTCTTTCTTTCTTGTTTTTTTTTATTGGTTTCTTTCTTTCTTGGTTTCTTTCTTTCTTTCTTGGTTTTTTTATTGGTTTCTTTCTTTCTTTCTTGGTTTCTTTCTTTCTTTCGCTCGTTGTCAGTGGGATTACAAAAATAGCCAGAAGACCTGAAACTGAAAATTGGACTGGGTTTGCAGAAACATCGTGGTGTCGCAGCAAACCGAGTCACTTAGGAAGACAGAACAGTCGGGCAGACGTAACGCGCAGTGCGGCGGGTTTGGGGGGGTATTTGCCCCTCGAGGGCCTCTTCTGCACGGGAATCTTGGCGGTTTGGGTGAACGGCGTTGAGCGCCGAGCGCGGGGGGAGCCCGGGGCTAAAGCGCTGCGGGCGGCCCCGGCCCGGCCGCCCGTGGGAAGGGCGCCGGGGACCTCTGCCGGGCGAGCCGGAAAATGCCCTTTTTCGCCCCAAACGCGTGCCCGGGCTCTGCCCGCGGCGGGAGGCCTCCGGAGGGCGCCAGCATCTCGCGGTTGCCCCGGCGGCCGGTGCCCCCCCGGGCCCGGGCAGGCCGCGGTGCCGGCGGCGGGGGCGGAGGGCGAGCCGGGAGCGGCCCCCGCGGCCCGGGCTCCGGCCCCCCCGGAGGAGGAGGAGCGAGGAGAGGAGGAAGAGGAGGAGGAGGAGGAGGAGGAGGCGGCGGCGCGGGCAGAGCCGCGGCAGGGTCCCGGCCGGCGCGGAGAGCAGCGGAGCGGGGAAAGCGGCGGCCTCGCCGGGGCTGGGAGACCTTCCCGAGCCGGGAGGGGCCGCCGGGAGCGGAGCGAGGGGCGAGGCCGGTGCTGCCGGGGGGCGCGGGGTCCCGGCCCGCAGGTGCCTCTGCCCCGCCGGTCCGCAGCGGCCCCGCGGGTGCGGAGCGGGGCAGCGGGGGGGCAGCGCGCCCCAAACCCTGCCGCCCCCGGGGCAGCCCCGGCCCGCCGGGCACCGGCCTCTCCCGGGGAGGGGGCGGCCCAGAGGCTCCTCCGGGTTTTGCCAGGTGCAGCAGGACCCGTCAAGCTCCGCCGGAGGCGAAAGTTGCCTGCGAAGCGCCGGTGCGGGGGAGGGAGGGCTGGGAGGGGGCCGGCCCGGGGCAGGGGCTGCTTTGGGGAGGGGGCTGCTTTGGGGAGGGGCCGGGACAGTTTCTTCTTTGCGCTTCGGCGCTGGTACTGACCCGGCTTTCTGCAGCAGCCGGGGGGGTCTCGTTTCTATGGGCTCCCCCCTGACAAGCACCGAAGGGAAAATTAACTGGAAGGAGGCAGAGCGGGGGCGGAGGGAGCGGGGGAAGGGGAAACGCTCCCTGGGAGAGAAGGTGTCCCGGGAAGAGCCGCCAGCGCCTCGCCCCGGTGTCGCCGCCGCCCTGGGGACAGCAGCTCCCCGGCCGCGGGGCTCCGGCTCCCCCGGGCAGCCCCGTGCCCGCAGCGGGCTGCCGCGACGGCCCCTGCTCGGAGCCCCGTCCCGTTACCGGCCGACCCGCCGGGGCCGCTGTCCCGGTCCCCGCCGTCCCCCCGTCCCGGTGCCGCTGCCCCGGGGACCGGCGGTTTCAGCGGGTCCCCCCGCAGCAGCCCCATCGCATCCCTCCAAGTCGCTCCCCCCAAACCATCGCTTTGTTTCATCTCTATTTAGCGGCGAGGGAAAAGCAAGGCAAGACCCCTCCCACCCCCGGGCCCGGGGGGCAGCGGCGAGGGGGGGGGAGCAGCCCCGGGCCGCCCCCTCCTGCCTGGCGGCTCCTACGAGCCGCAGCCAACGCCGAGGTGCCACTTCGTGGTGCCATGTCAATATTTCCTATTTCATTGCTTCCCTGCTCGGTGCCGACGTTTCCCTTCGCGTCTTAGGACCTCCGAAACGACCGCTCGGCACCCGGGAGATACGATGGTGCTAAAAAATAATAATAAACTCGAATAAGGACGAACAGATGCGACCTCCTTCCACACACGCGCACTGGGCTCGGGGTCATCCGAGAAAAGTAATTCAGGACAATTCTCGGCCTTTCGGTATTTTTTATCACCAAACTGCCCGGTTTGACCCGGCTCGGTGGCGGAATGGCAGCTCCTGCCCGGGTCCTCCCGGGGGTGGAGGGGGGGGAGAGGCTCCGGCAGCGCCTGGGAGACACGGGGGGGGCGCGTTTGACCCCACACCCCTGTGTGTGTGTGTGTGTGTGTGTGTGTGTGCTGTGCACAGGCTGTGGCCGTGCCTACAAACCTCTCCCGCCGCTCAAGATGCAGTTTTGCATCCAAACTCGGGGCATTTGCAGGCGCACACGGACTGCCCGTCCCCGGATCTGCTGGGTTTGCACGTACACGCGTGAGCACTGGGGCGGGAACCTGCTAGACCCGAGTTTTTATCCTCGGACATGGACAACTTGTGCACTTAGCCCCGGATCACGCGTGTGGTGCAGGCGGTGCACACACACACACACGCACACACACACACACACACCATCACACACCATCACACACACGCACGCACACACACACGCACCGTCACACCCACGCACGTTTTCTGCCCCACGGCAGAGCAAACCCCGCGGCCGGGTCGAGCCGAAGCCCTGGGGAAACCCGTGGGATTTGCCCGCTCGGCAAGAGCTTTTATTATTGTTGTTGTTGCTGTTGCCAGAAACCAGCAAACTTTACAATCCAGATGTTTTGAGAGTGTCAGAACAACTTGCTGCTGCTGTTGTTTTTATGGCAAAATCAAAAGCAATCGCGGGGGTTGATAATCTGAGGGCGTCCGGCCTCGCGAAGAATGCAGGTTGCTCTTCGCTTTATACCTATCTGACCCAGATGCTCCGCGTATCTCCCACTGCTGTCAGCCGTCTTCTTCAAAGGCTTGTCTTCCGCGATCCATCAATTAGGATAAAAAATGAGCTCTCGTTCTCCTGCATTTGTTTTGGGAAGAGGGAATTATTTAAACAACTGTATCTCCATTAAAGGAGGGGCGAGGGCGGGCAGCGGGGACGCAGCGAGGGGCTCCGCTCCGCTCGTGGAAGCGGCGGCGCCCGCAAACCGCGTCCAGCGGCGACTCGGGGAGGCCGCGGCCCCAGGGTGGGAGGAGATGGCTTTCACCCTCATTTCCTCGCTTAGTGCATAAAAAGACAGAGGTTGGGCATTAATACCGATCTCCACCCCAGCCTTGTTGTTTAATTCACCGCTGCTGATCACTTCTTTAAAGGCCTCGCGTCCTCCCCTTGTGTAATTATCAGAGCTTGGCACGAAAGCGGGGTACAGCTCTCCCTTTTTGGGAGCACACAGACACCCCCCCCCCCACGTGTATGTAAAGAGAGAGAGGAAAAAACAACCGAGATGCAATTGGGTATTTTCTCTGTTTTTCCCTCTTTTCCTCTCCGAGGGAGGCTGCGATTTCAAACCGGAGCAAACTCGGTAACTTTTCGAAATCGAGCAGTAGTTGCTGAGTGTCACCCGGCAGCGAGGAGACCTGGCAGGGCGAGTGTCAGCCTTCCTCCTTTTATTGTACCAATTAGGCATATGTTGGCGTAAAAACGGCTCCGATGCTCCCAGCCTTTCCCCTGCAGAAGGTAGCCGCGGTTCTTCAGGCCATGTTCCTCTAAGCAGCCCCTTTGCCTTCTTATTTACCGTAAACACATTTTTGTTAATGAAACCCTCGCCCACTTGCAACCTCCCCCTCCCCTCCGCAAACCCATAAAGCCCCGACTTTGCATATCTGAGCCCCGCTCTGCCGGGCCGGGTCCTCCCGGGGTCCGCGGGTCACGCCGGGGGCAGCGGGGTCATTGTATAGCCATCATGGGTCAATAAGCAACTGGTCAGGCTCTCAATCCACATCAGGCCTTGAAGAGGACTGGGAAATGGGAGAATCCATTCATAATAATAATAAACTTGTCAATCAATAACAGGCAGGAGAAATACTTTGTAAAAGCTAAAAAAAAAAAAAAAGTTTTTCCTTTTAAAGTTTGGCAACACGAAACTTAACACAGTTTAAAAATGCGCCGAGAGGATCTGTTTTCCCCGGAGGAATTTTAATTCATAATTGCTTTAAGATATAACATTCGAGCAGGAAGGGAGAAGCGCTGTAGGTATGAGTTTGCGTGCAATTTAAATAAGAATTGATAAATGTTTCTCAAAGATTCTTTGAGGGAAAGGGCAATATCCAAGACCATTCTCTATCTTACAAAAAAACTGAAAGCTTGTTGCTTTCTTGCTTTGCATTGCCTTTAATTTTAAGGATAACAGAACTCACGGAATGGCAAGGAATAGTTTTGGGTTAAGCTCATCTTAGCAAAAAAAAAAAAAAAGTATTTTCCAGTATTCTTTTAGTTCTATACCAAACCGGTGATAAAAATAATGTGTTAGTAGTAAATCAATGGTTTAGACATAATAAGAGACTTTTCCTGGTTTATCTGGGCTAGATTAAAAAAACCCTCCACGAATTAAGTTTTATTCAGATGAAATTTGTTAAAGACAAAATCCTCTGGGTTTATCATTTAATAATCTGCAAACATTTTATAACTAAATGTTCCCGTGTAAAAGGAGTGAGAGCGTGGATTAAGCAAGGAGAGCAGAAACAACCAAATCACAATGTAATATGGGAAACATCAAAAGGCGACGGAAGAATAATGCAAATTCTCTGCTGGCTTTAAGACCGAGGCATGAAATCTTCCATCTACAAACTCCTCTTTCCTCTTTCTTAGAAGTCTGCTGTTTTCTGAAAGACACACATTTCTCTCCGACGCCACAAAAAATAATCTTTAAAATCGTCGGGGAAAAAACGACTTGGGCAAGGCAGCAGGAAAATGGAGGTCTCCCCCCGGCCGCCCCTCGCATCCCTCGTCCCCGCGGCTCCGCGCTGCTCCGCGGGGTTTCGCGGGAGAAGCGACCCTCTTGCAACCATTTACTTGTATTTGCTTAGGAAAACAAACAAACATATTTTTCTCAGACGGCGGTGTTTATTACTGTATAATTCCCTTCAGCTGCTCTCTAGAAAATGCGGTTTCTTTGTTAGAGGATGGTGAAAGACTGTTTATTAGGGAAGACAGAAATAAAGCAGAAAGCCCTGCAGAAAGAGTGACCTCGGGATGTTTAAAGTAAGCGCAGGGATGGGCGCGTTTTTAACTCCCCGAGCTGGGACCCTCCTCCCACGCCAGGAAAGCCCTGCGAGGGGGGAGGCAGAAAGCACGGCTCAGCTGATTAAGAACCAGCCGCCGCGTCCTGCGGGGCCGGGGCCGGGGCTCGGCTCGCCCCGCGTCTTCCTCCGAGCCCGCTCGCTGCGGTCGCCGTGGCACCATTTGCTCCCAAGCAATCTGTTTCTCTCCCTAGGCCCCTGCTGTACTTTAAACCCCGCAGTCTTCACCAGACTGCACGTTTTCTGGATGTTTTCTCCTTTTTTTGCGGAGGGGAGAAGGGAGCGGCAGCGGCGACCGTCCGCGCCTGCGAGCGGGGAGGTGCGAGCGGAGCCTCCCCGCGAAACAGCACTTTTCTCTCTTTGTATTTTTAAACAAAAGGCAGCGGAGCGGGATTTGCATCTTTATAAATTGTCCCTAAGTACTGCTTTTCTTCGCACCGGGTAGCACCTAAGGAGAAAAATCCAGTACGAACCACCCTCTGCTTATACCGGCCCGCGTATCCCAGCACAGACTCGCCGTGGATTACACAGCCCCCTCGCCTACAAACGTGCATCCTCGGAAAGCTCCGTGCTTTGCTAATGTCTTCAGCCTCTGCTTTTCCGAAATGCTGTTATGAATATGGAAATAAATAAAGAGCTGAATTCAGGAGCTCTTTTCCCATTAGTGGGATTTATTGAAATATTTTTAAGAAGTGATGCGATGCACTCGAAGTTTAGACTGAGGACGGAGAGGCAGTTTTCGGTGCTCGCATTAACCGTGAATCGCAGGCTATCCGCAGAGCAGAAACTTTCTGAGGAGGAGAAATCCCGAGACGAGCTGTCCCGGGCGAGGGGGGAGCGCGGCCCGTGCGCGGGTCCCGCGGCTCTCGCCGCCCCTCGCCGCCGGCAGCACCGAGGGGCTCCGGGAGGCAGCGGGGCCGTTTCGCAGCCACTCGCAGCCCCCACGCGAGGGGGGGCACCAGGCCATTTGCAGAAATAATTTCACCCCGGGCAGTTTAAGCGCCTGCGGGAGTTACTGCCCCGATGGAAAAACATCGGGGGTCTCCAGCGGTGCGGGGGGGCGGCCGGGCCCCGCGGGGCTTTCGCAGACCCTGGGAATGAAACAGCATTTTGCGGCATTTACCTGGAAACTCTGCAGGCAGCAAAGAGCCCTCGTGCCGGAGGCGAGGGGCTTCCCCGCTCCCTCCACAGGGCCTGATCCTGCCACGGGGGCAAACCCCCCTCCTGCCCCAGATGGGGGGGGGGGGAATTGCAGCCCCCCACTGGGTTTCTGGGCGGGGGCTGCGGAGGGGGCAGCGGGGGGGTCGCGCTGCGGAGGGCCGCGGCCCTGCCGTCCCCTGCGCTGGGAACCTCCAGCATCCGCATCGGGTTTGCTGCTCGATTTTATGGGATTTGTCTCTTCTCACAAAAAGTGTAAGGCGGTTCTGCACATCGGTGTAATTCGGCGGGACCGGTACCAGTTTCTGATCCCTTTTCGCAGTGAATCTGGCGCAGCCTCTCCCCGAGGCCGGGCTCGCGGGGCACCGCGCTCGCTGCCCTCCCCCCTCCCCGCCCGCACCTGCCCCTCGCCCGCCTCCCCCCCCCCGCCGCCCGCTCGCCCGCTCCCCGCGAAGGGCTCGGACCCGGGGCGGGGGGGGGCTGAGCTCCGGGCGCCTCGCTGCCCCCCCGCCGCGCTGCCTCCCAAGTGGGTCCGGCCACACCGGCCGGAGCTTCCTCCTCCTCTTCCTCCCCCAAACTTCGATTCTTTGCACCGGGTTAAATGGGAAAATGAAGCACTGAGAAACCAACGGGAACCGCCCCCCCCCGGCCCCCCGAAAGCTGCTCCGCGCCTCTCCCTGCCCGGGGGGGCGTTTGGGAGCCTCGGGCTTTATTCCTGCGCGGGGCCCCCCCGCCGTGGGACCGAGGCGCGGGGCGGAGGCCAGGGCGCAGCGCGGAGCTGGTGCGGGGCTGGGGGGAACCCGGGGTGCGGCCCCCCCGCCCTCCCCCCGCGCGTGGACTCAGGCACCAGCGCGGACCGGGGGAGCCGCCCCCCCCTTTGCTTTGCCGATGGCCTGTGCACATCCCCCCCCTCCTCCACCGCCCCAGCGAGGCGAGAGGGGTGGGGAAAGGGCGGGGGGGGGGGGTCCCTGCAGCGGACCCAGCGCCTCCGGGATCCCTGGAAACGGGCATTTCCCAATAACCCGATAACTTTTATTGCTTCCTGCGGAAACAGCCAGCGGTGACAGGTATAAGGGAGGAAGCTCCCAGGGCTGCTCCGGGACCGGGGCACTGCGGGGACCCCGCGGGCTGCTCTGCCCTGGCAGCGCCCCGGCCTCGGCCCCCCCCGCCCTCCCCGCGGGGCCCCAGCTGCTGCTCGGGGCAGCAGGAGCAGCCCAGCCCGTGGCCGTTTCGCTGTCGGGCCTGCAGCGAGGCTAACAGCGAACACGGAGCAGTGTAGGAGCCGCCACCCGCCTAATAATTGTCAGCTCCTCTATGAATTTATAATTCAGCGGTGAAGGTGATACGGCGAGGGGGAACATGCTCGGCATTATGCATACAGCAAGTGACCCACGGCGTTATCAGCAAGGACGCTCGGAGCAGAAGCAGAGAGCAGTTACGGTGCTACTAAAATGCATTTGCGCGTGAACGAGCACCCTGGCTGCGAATGCCCTGCCCCAGACTTAATGTATATATTTGGGCAGTATCCGTATGTCCTGCGTAGGGCTGGCGTGTCTGCGTGCAGGCATCAACGCACACACACACATATTCTATATTGTACTTTATCCACAGCCAAAACATTGGCTAATTTTGTTCCTGTTAGCAGAGATCCACTGCGATATGACATATCTATACATTTGCCTGCGTGTGGCTTCCGAGCCCTGTTTCTTTCTGGCTTGCGACCAGGGGTCTCTACGTCCTATATAAAGCCCTACAAGCGACCAGAAACGGTTTATTGTGTTGCTCGAACTTGTATTTTCTTTACAAGACCCCTCATAAACCCCGGAGCTGCATTAGCCACATCGGACAGGGACGTTATATGCCAGCTTTCTCCCCACCCCGCACTCCTCCTCCCGTCTGGCATAGCGCAGTGCTCGGCGTATAGGTAAAATGGCTCTAGCTTTATGTGGAAACAAAAATACCACGGATCTCCCTTCTTATTTGCGAAGGGAAACTCCAGTCTGGCTGACCCACTTCGTGCAAATAGGACTTTTTTGTGGTCTCTCGCAGCAGCCCGCACCGACACACGCACCGCTCGCAGCAACAAGCTGCAGTATCCGCTAACCGGCCGCTTTCCGTCCACTGCGATGCAAACTGTTCCCCCTCCCCTCTGCCCAAACAAAGAGGAATTTCGTGTTTGTGTTGGACGGCAGACCTTTACTCACAGGAAACTCTGCCTGTGGAAACTGAGGGTGAAATGTGCTGGTTTAATACAGCCAGATCTGGAGAATGTGGCATTTTCTTTTCTTAGCAAGGCCATTAGTTTGTGGGGCGGGTGTGCGCGCACATGTCTGTTGTAAAGGGGAAAAATCCTTCCATTGATTTCTTCTTTAACAAAATCGATACGGTTATCGGCTCGCCTGCGCGCTAGACCCGACTCTCGTCGAGTAATCGAGAAGGTAAATGCAAATCAGGTATCTCCACTCCCAAATTAAAGGCAATGTCAGAGTTATTTTGATTTTTTTTACACACATACTCAGGAATGTGCTTCCTCCTCCTCCTCCTATGGGATTGTTTCTAAATCGGGATCATTTGTGGTTGATTATACATATAGTTTAACAAATTATTATTATCAAATTACTCAGATTTTGCCATTTGAACCACAAAAAAGCAGGGGAAGACTAAAAGCAACTTTTCATGTGGGAGACAGACGAGGCTTGAAAGGGAACAGCATGCGCTGCAGAGCTGCAGCTTCCCTTCCCCCCAAAAGGTTTCCGAGGTAACTGTTTCCCCAAAATAAGCCTCCTGAGCAGGGAGTTAAAATCACTTAGTCCAGCCTCCGTGGCTTCACTCATTTCGCTCGAGTAGCTTCAGGTTTATAAAGAAATAGAGGGGACGGGACAATAGAGCCCCGGGCTGGGTAGGGTTTTTTTTTTCCTCTTCCCCCTTCGGAGGCAGAAATCTGCAATCTTCCTTTTGGGAAAACCTCGCCGGGTTTGTAATGCAGGAGCGACCTACCAAATGCCGAAGAAATCTCGGGACTTAAAGTTTGAAATAAACTTAAGCAGCGCGCAAAGGCATGCGAAAGAATTCCCCTTTCCCCCTCCTTTTCTTTCTTTTTTCTTTTTTTTCTTTTTAAAGGAGATTTTGGAAGAAAAAGATGAGAAGTGAATACGGAAAGCGTGTGAGTAAAAAGGAATATACGTATCTTTGCCTTGCTTTTATTCGTACTGTTGCTCGTGTTATCGTTGATACTAGGCTGCAGTCTGTGCTCGCTCGAGATAATAAATATAGTAATTGGCAATTAATAAGCGTTCCATTTCGGTGTGAATGATGAATTGTTACAGAGTCGATCGTTTTGAACAACTCGCTAAGAGTAAAATCCTTCACGGTTTATTAAATATATACGTACACACACACACCCATCCCAGAGGAATTAGATAAATTTTGGAAAGCACAGAAACACCTCTTAAAACGAGCCTTCACGAACACGGTAAAAATGGATCCAGCGCGAAACAAAGCAGAGGCACGCTGAGAGCTGCTACGCGAAGGTTCTTAACGGCGTTAAAATCACCTCGGAAAACGGCGTATTTAAAAAAAAAAAGAGGAGGGGGGGGGGTGTTGTATGTGGCTGTGTCTATTGTGTGCGGCTGTGTTTCGCCACGGTTGCAAGGGGTTTTCACCGCGAGCGGGAGCGGTCGCGGAGGCCCGGCCGGGGCTGGAGCCGGGGGAGCCGGGGCCGGGGCCGGGGCCGGGGCCGGGGCCGGGGCCGGGGCCGGGGCGGGCGGCGCGGGGCGGAGGGCGCCGCGGCCCCGCGGCTGTGAGGCTGGCGCGGGGGTGCGCGTGAGAAATGTTGGGGTTTTGTGACATCACAAGGCGCGAGCGCCCAATCAGCTCGCGGGTCGCCGGAATGGCTCGCCGGGGTGTTTCCTCGGCTGCGCCGCGCCGCGAGCGGGGCCCGGGGCCGGGGCCGGGGCCGGGGCGGTGGGAGCGCCGCGCTCCGGGCGCCTTCCTCCCCTCCTCGCAGCAGCCCCTCCGCTACCATTTTTTCCCTTCCACCCCCTTGCCGGTAGCTTTGTTTGCTTAAGCACCTCAGTGGCTTTGCACAGCAAAGGGGGGTCTGTGCTTGTTGATTCCTCCCCCCCCCCCCCCCCGAAAGAGATTATTTTTGAAGTGGAAGGTGGTGTGCGCGTACGCGGGGTGGGAAGTGGCAGGGCAGAGCCTAGAGGATGCAAGATGTTTGACTTCTGTATTTTTCTTTCTTTCTTTTTTGCTGGGGAGGGGGAAGACGAGGAGTCAAGCCCCAGTACAGGAGGAGGAACGGGGTGTTTGGAAGATGTTGCAAACCATTGACTGGAGCATTTGAAAGGGAGATCGACTGCTTTGGCTTTTTTTTTTTTTTTTCCCTCCCCCCTCCCCCACCTCTCCGGAGGGGTAGGGATGTGTGATCAGGGAGTGGAAACAAATATGTCCTTATTTTCAATGCCCCCTTTGAAAGAGACAAAGTAAATGCTCCTTGCAAAATGTTCCTGACCTGCGAAGGGACCTTCGGAATTGTTCCAACCACCATGGATTACAATGGGGAAGCCAGGCCGGGGGATTTTCATGCTGGCTATCAAGAAATCGAAGGGATAAACTTGGGATACTTACAGATCAATGGCACCCAGATGTTTGCATTGGCCCAGGTCCTCAGCGACCTGTTTAAGGATATCCCCAGGACCACCATCAGCAAGAAGATGGAAACCTTAAAGATCAAGAGCCGACGCTGCGATCTCAAGGAGCTCCGGACCCTCAAAGCCATCAACTCCGTGCCCACCCGCGCGGTGAAATGCTCGCTCATATCCAAGGCGGACCTGGAGGCTCTCTGCACCTCCTGCAAGAGCCTCAGCCCCCGCAGGAGGAAGAGGAAAAGGAAGAGCAAGAGGAGGGAGCAGCTGCTGCTGCCGGACCCGGGGGAGCTCTTCGCCTGCCCCCGGCCCCAGCTGCTGCCGCCCTGCCGAGCCGGCGCCTGCCGCGGCCCCGCGGCGCCCGGGCGCCCCAAGCTGCCCCCCGGCTTCGGCAAGGCGCGCTCGGCGCCGGCCGCGCTGCTGCCGCCGCCGCTGCACCGGGCCTTCCCCGGCCATGAGCGGGCGCCGCGCGCCGGCAGGGGCCTCGGCCTGCCCGGCCGCGGCGGCCTCTTCGCCGGCGTCCTCGGCGGCGGCCCGCGGGAGCTGGCGCTGCTCCGCGCCGCGGCCGCGCACCCCGCCGCGCCGCCGGCCGCGCTCGCCGAGCCGGGCGGCCGCAAGCGGGGCCCCTGCTGCGCCCAGGGGCTCTTCGCGGCCCAGGGGGGCCCCGGCGCCGCCAGGAAAGGCCGCGCCGCCGCCTTCCCCGGCTCCAAGCGGCAGGGCACCTCCGCCGGCTACTCCAGCGACTCGGACTCCAGCCTGGACTTCGGCGGGTCCAGCCCCGCCACCTCCAGCGACTCCTCGGAGGAGGAGGAAGAGGAGGAGGAGGAGGAGGAGGAGGAAGGGGACACGTCGTGCAGCAGCGAGGAAGGCAGCTCCTCGGAGTCGGAGAGCAGCTCGCTGTGCAGCGGGGACTCGGTGCAGAGCACCCGGTACAGGCAGGCGGCCCTGCCCCGCTTCCAGCCGCAGCCCCCCCGGGAGCCCCCCGGGGACGAGCGGGCCGCGGAGCCGCCCCCGAGCGCGGGCAAAGCCCTGCGCCCCGACCCCGGCCTCCTCTTCCTCTCGCAGCAGCTCTGGGCCAGGACTTTGCGAGCATCAACTTTGGAAAGTTTGAGCCCGGCTCCAGCGCTGGGCTCGGGGGCCCAGCCGCAGCCGGAGCTGTACGCAAAGCAGGAGGCCTCCCCTTCCTCCTCCTCCTCCTCCTCCTCCTCCTCCTCCCCCCCTCCCTCCCCGAGCAGCACCCCTGGGGGGGATCCGCAACAAAAGCAGGGCGGCTTTGGGGACGCGGAGCCCTGCGCCAAAGGGAAGGATTTGCACAAAGATGCCTCGAACAATAGAGCCTCGTTAGGCCCCAGCGACCAAGCGGAGAGGCCGAGCGCAGCTTCGGCCGCGCGAGCGGCTTCCCGGGAGCCGCCGCCGGGCTCGGCGCCTCGGCCCGCGGCGCAGGAGCCGGCCGGCAGCCCCGGCCCGGGCCCCCCCGGGGCCGCGGCGGAGCCCAGGAGGGAGCACTTCGACCGGCTCATCAGGCAGTCCAAGCTGTGGTGCTACGCGAAGGGCTTCAACGTGGACGGGAAAAGTTTGCGCCCCGGCAGGACGGAGCCTTGCAAAGCCGCAGAGCTCAAATGCGCCGGTTCCAAGAGCGCGGAGAGCCCCGGCACCTTGTCAAACAAAGCTTTGAGAGGCAATGGCTCGGAAAGGAATGCCAAGCGCAGACGCCTCGCCAGAGGCGCCGAGGCAGAAAGGCAACAGAGCTGCTCTAAAGGGAGGCCACAAAAGGCTCAGAGGAGGAATGCCAAAAAGGGAAACACGCATTGCAAACGCCTCGGCAGCGCCGGGCCAACCCCGCCTCGGAATTCCTTCAGCCTCATGGGCAACTTCCCGTGTATTCCCTCCCTGGTCGTGGGGGAAGATGGGGACCTGTGTCCTGCCTCCTCCCTGGGCGTCAAAAACTCCTGGGCTCTCTCCAAAACTCACCCGCTGTGGAGCTGGCACCTGGGGGGCAACGCCATCCCCGTGCCCCCCAGCCTCAAATTCCGGGGCTGTGGCCTGGAGGATCTCTAAGGACAGCGCGCAGCCCGCAGCAAAGGTTTCCAGCAGCGGGGCGGGCCCGGGGCCGGGGCCGGGGGGAGCGGGCCCCGCCGTCCCGCGGCCCCGCCGGGCTCCGGGCCGCCGCCTCCTCGGCGCGGGGCCGCTCGGCGGAGGAGCCGTGCGGGGGCCGGGGCGGGGGGGGCACGGCTGTAGCTGGGCCGGGGGAGGGGGCTCCGTCCGCGTGTGGGTGCGAGGGTCCGATGTGGGTTTGTCGACGAGTTTAGGGTAAAACACGCGGCCGAGCCCAGGCGGCGGCGGAGGAATGTGCCCCCCCCCGCCCCCCCCCCGCTGCAAAACGCGGTGCTTTGCTCCGAGCGGGGCGATTTGGGGGAAAACGCGCAGCTGCAGGGGGAGGCGGAGGGCTGCTGCCGGGGAGAGCGGCCCCGGCGGGGGAGCGTCGCCCCTGCCCCGCTCCTCGCCATCCCTCCCTTCCTGTATGCCAAAAAAAGCCGAAATTAGGAAAGAATAGATCTAATTTCTCCCCTTCCCTCCGTAAATGCATTGGATTAAACTAATAATAATCACACGCAGAGAGAAATAACGATGTCATATAGCATAAACACTCCTTTTCGGTCAGAGTCAATCCCACCAAAATTGGGAGCAGCTATTTCAAATAACTGCATCAATAGTAATGTAATGTTTTCTGTCTACTTAAGAGGCAGGAAGAAAATACAAACTTTAAAAAGACCAGGAAATTCTGTTTGCTAAAAGAAAACAGGAGGCTTTGAGAGGAAGTTATTTGAAACTGCTGCATGTATATTAAAAAAAAAGTGAGTTGTTTGCTGGATAATAACCCCAACTCAGATAGCCTAAAGGTAGCAGGCCTGTAAAAGCTTTATGGGCACGAGAAATAGGATCCAGGAGCATTAGCAATAGAGTACAGATGGACGATTTGATCCCTCTCGAGCTCCGAAGTGGAATGCGGGGAAGAATGCGCAGGGAATGTCTCTCTCCTCTGTGAAGGAAATAATATCCCAGTTTAACTTTTCTTACAAACCAGTGTTTTTGTAACTGGCTCTTTTGACTATTTCTGATGTGATTTCCACCCCACTTTGGCATCAAAGCCTGACGGGCTCTCTGAAGTCGGCTCTGTTTTGGAAATGTTAGGCAAATCAAAGCTCATGCGGGTTTTTTGGGTTTTGTTTTTTTTCTCCCCCTTCTTTTCAACAGAAAATATTTGCAGCCCGAGGCCGGGCGAGCGCTGCCTGGGATCACGCCGTGCCCTCCGCTTCGGCGGGTTGCTTGGGGAATTTCTGTTTTTCCTCCGCAGCCCCCTTTCCCCCTGGAGAACAATCGGCCCCCACAAAAAAATCCTTCGCAGTATCCTAGGAAAGGAAAAGAAAGGAAAGAAAAGGAAAAGAAAGGAAAGGAAAGGAAAAAGGAATCATTGCAGAATTGAAAAGAAAATATTCAGCTCTGCACGGCTGATTTTGATTTTTGGTTTAATATCATTAGTGGGTAAAAAAAAAGGACATTTTTAAGGCCAAGCATATTTCGTATCTATTAAGCAATGTTTTTCTTGGAGCTGTTGAATTGTTGCTAAAAGCAATGTTTGTTTTAGTCTGGTTTTTAGCGGGCTTTTTGGTTAGCTGAATTTTTTGTTTTCTTCGCCCCATCTCCCGTTCCTCCCGTGTTGAGCAGAAGACTGGGATTTCTTCGTGTCTCTGAAATGTTCAGGTTTTAGCCGTAGCCGCGGACGGTCACCAAAACATCTCCGCGCGTGTTCGGGGTAGAAATACCTTTTCTTTCGCGGCCACGTCCCACTCGCGGGCCGCCCTCAACAGCTGCTCTGCAGCAGCCGCGCTCGCTCCCTCCGAGGCGGCCGCGCAAATCCCGCAAACGGAGGCTGCTTTTTCCTGCGGATTCCCTGCAAACCCGCCGCCGCGGTGTCCCCGCGACCCGCGCAGGGGATTGCAAGGAGAAGGGAAGGGAGCGGGAAAAGCGACCGGGCCGAGGGGAAAACACCCCCCGCCGCTGCGCCGGCAGCGCCCGCGCTGCCCTCCGCGCTCCTCAGCCAGCGGGTCCGGAGGGCGGAAAATGCGATTTTTAGGGGAGAAAAAAAAAAAAAACCCCGCGGAGGTTGGGGGAGCTGGTGGCTGCCAGCGGGCGCGCAGGGGCGCGGGGCTGAGCTGCTCTGCTCGGCTCTGCTCTGCGCGGCGGCCCCGCAGCAGGGCTCAGGCCGCGCACCGCAACTCAGGAATATTTCGCCGGGGAAATAACGCCGCGGGCAGCGCGGGTGCGCAGAGCTGCGCCGCGGGCCCCCCCCCCCCCCCCCCCCCCCCGTGTATCTCTGCGTAGGCGCGTGGGTACGCGGGGGCGCACGGAAAGCACAGCTCTTCCCAGGCGCGGTGTGCGTGCACACACACGCGTGCACACGCTATATGCACGCACATATTTATCTGCTGCCGCGCGGATAAGTGCGCGCGTGTGTGTATATGGCTGTATATAGTGCGGGGGGGGGGGGTAGCAGGGCTGTGAATACGATACAAAGATACCTCAAAACTTTCCGCACAAACACACCTTGAACGGCTCCTCGAGCAGCAAAACATCCTGTTCGCAGCAGCAAAAAATAAAAAGAAAGAAAGAAAGAAAGAAAAAAAATCACCCCGATTGTTCTTAAACAGGTTTCAAAGAAATTGAGCGATCCGGAAAAACAAAGTAATCTTCCTCGCAATCCCCCGCTGAAAGACTGCTGAGGGGAGTGGCGATGCCCGGAAAGTGAACGGGGAAAAAAAAGAAAACCCAAACTGTTCTCTGAATTAGCGTGTTTTGGACTTGAAAAATGAACAAACACAACCGGTAGTTTGTTGGAAGAAGCAATACCTCTGTAAGAAACAAAGAGCTGAGAGGAGGGGATGGCTGGAGTGCTCCAAACTAGTTCTATTTTTGAGCAAAAAATCAACTCGCATCACCAAAATAGCATAAAGGATATAAAGGCACCTTTTTAATTACATTAGTGACATTGCTTTATTTCCAAACGGGTGCAAAAGAAGCAAAAAATGATTTTTTTCATAAAAAAATGTTTGTGTAGGTAGAAAAAAAATGAAAGTATCTTCTTGTAAAAATAAAACTTTTATGAAAGGGGGCTGCTTTTAAAAATGCAGCCAGCTTCAGACTCAGGAAAATCTCAGCTTGGATACAGCGTGGTGCTTTGTAATCCTGGTTCGTAAGGGTTTATTTGGGGCTGGGGGGGGTCAGGGCCTTGTGGCGGGCAGGAGCCCGGGCCGGGGGCCTGCGGGGCCCACTCCCGGCGTCTGTCGGCGTCTGGCAAAATAGGGAAGAAGCGGAGCAGTTTGCATTTGCTTGGATATTTTCATCATTACAAATTTGCATCCCTCTATCCCAGTCCAGCGGGTTTCAAGCCGTCGGTCACTCTGTGGGTGCTTCTCCGCTGGACGCGGGATCCAGGGACGTTTCTGCCCAGGGATAATTTATTCTCAGCGGGTGCTGCGTGCGCGGAGGGGGGGATCGACATGTGGCCACTGTCGGCAGGCGCTGCCCCACGGCCCCCGCGCCGGCCCGTCCGGCTGCCGATGCTGCAGCTCCCGGGGCTGCTCCTGCCTCGTGCCCCGGCCCGAAACACGTGTTTAAAAATATCCACCAAGGGGAGGAAAGAGCTGTTGCTCTTTCCAGCCGCATATTGGGTTTTTCTGTTTAGATTTACTGTACCTTTATTTATTTGAAGTTGTTGTAAGTATATGACTATGAAAGTGTTAATTCCTGCGTGCAATATGGAATCTAGGCTGAGAAATAAATACGTTTTTTACAGAGCTGGCTGATCCTTGCCCTGCGCGCGTGCCGGGCGGGCTGGGGCGTTCGGGCGCGCGGGGCTATTTATAGCGGTGCCCGGGCATCTGTGCACATCTGGCTGCTGTGGTTATTGACGGGGCCCCGGCGCTGCCCGCAGCTCGGGACCGTGTGTGCGGCTTGCGGCTGCTGGGTCGTGTGCTCGTGCGTGCGCTCAGGGTGTGCGTTCGGCTGTAGATGAGTACGACTGTCGCAGCCGGACACTTGTGCGAGGCGACACGTGTTCGTCCTTCGTATGTGTGAGCGTGTGATCGACTGTGCACGCGTGTGCTCGGCGGCTTCACGGGGGTGCAAGCCCTGCTCTGGGCAAATTTCGCCTCAATGAAATATTTTTTCCTAAACATTTAATCGGAAATCAATAGCTACTTCCGTCTAATTTGTAGGCCAGACGCGAGTGCCCAGAGACTACTCCCCATACATGTGTTTCTATTTTGAGGGCCTCAAGAGTTAGTGCCCCTGATGGAAAGAGCACTTAAGATATATTTTTAATTCTTTGCCATGGAAAAACTGCTGAAGACTGAACAATCTCGCTGGAGCGGCGCTGGGAGATTTAGCTCCAAACACACACAAAAATGCAGTACAGAACCAGCAGCCCGAAGATTAAAAGTGGATTTTGTCCGTGCAATGTGCTGGGAAGGGCAGGAAGCACCGTGTTTCAAACGGGAGTTGGGAAAGGTGAAATTCTGACCTGGGAAATGGTTATCCGGGTCCTTCAGTCAGAAAGACCGTCTATCCAAAGCCTGGAGAAATGCAAGGAGAAATGCAATGCCTCCCCAGGCAGGACCTCATTAGCGACGATTAATAACTACGTATTGCTCGATAATCACAAAATCATCTCATGACCTCGGTTCTGCAGGAGGCCAGGTAAAAATCCCCTCTGCCCTTCAAAGGAGTGAAATCCGGATTACGCAAGAACGCGGCCATGCAAATCGCACACGCATCGTTCGAAACCTCTTTCCAGCTTCTGACAACGTGTTTTTCTTCCCTCCCATTTCTGGCACGGAGGGAAGAAATCAAAGTCAGAATTACTCCCATTTAGAAATATTTAAGATTTCTGGAGGCGACGGGGAGTCGCCCCGAGCCTGGCACAGCCCGGGCGACGCAGGGCAGGATGCCGCCGAGCCGGGCCCCGGTGGCGGCGATGGGATCGGGTCGAAGCGCAGCCAAACGCCCCTGCTCTTATTATTATTATCTTTTAAAGCAGGCAGCTTAATACCGGTGTTAGGACGAGCTGGCGGGGGGGGGGGGGGGGGGGGCAGCGGCCCCGGGGCTGCCGCTCCGGGGAAACCCGTGGAGCAAGTGCGGGGGGGGGCTGGTGGGAGAGGGGAGGCAGCTCCATTTATTTAGTTTAGTGTCAGGGTGTTAATGATAAATTAGATAGCAGAGGAGGGGCTCGGTAAAAGAGCAAGCTGTGAGAAAAAAAGCAGCGTCGCCCCCCCGGCAGCGGGCCGGGCTGGGGGAGGGAGGCAGCGAGGGTGCCGCCGGGAGGGGGTGAGGGATTAAGTGTCACTAAAGGCCTTTCATTTACCATGTTTACATGCAGTCAATAGCAGAGAATGGACAAGGGTTTATTGTGAGTTATGAGGCTCTTTCTAACTCCCATGTTATCAATATCTCCCTCTTAAAAAAAAAAAACCCACAAAAAAACCGATTTTTTTTTTTAAAGAGAAATGGTCTGCGAACCTCCCCGGAAGGCAGCGCGTCCCCCCGCCCGGCAATGCGCCGCGCAGGAGCCTTCAGCTGCTACGTATAAATCTAAGGGCTCAATAGGTGGGTTTATGCTTTTAGCAATTGGAAGAAATTGCCCTAAATGAGGCCATATGGGAAACTGTGCTCGTCCTCCCCCTTCCCCAAAACCAGGGGGAGGATTTCGCCTGCCCTTTGTCGGCGACGGAGGTTTCGGGGCAGGATGCGGCCCGGCCCGCTCGGCTCCCCTGCTCCGGGCCGGGCCACGGGGGTCCCTTATCCCCGGGCCACCCCCGAGGGCCACAACCCCGGGGGGACCCCCAGGGGCTCGTCCCCTCGCTGCCCTGGGCTGGCGGCGGGGCTGCTCCCCCGGGAGGCTTTTGGGGGTCCCCAAGGGTCGGGGGTGATGGCGACCAGGGGAAAGCCCCGTTTCACCCAAAACATCCCGGCCTGATGGCCGCCGTGCCCAATCTCTGCTCCCTCCGGGGCTCCGGCTCCTCCACACCCCGGGACCTCCCGCGCTCGGGGCGTTTGCCTTCATTTCCCTCTTTCCTACGGTTTTCCACACCGGATTGGCCCAGCCTTTCAATCAGCTGGCAATGCTAGCAACTGCCCGGGCAGCTGCTCGCAATTAGCCATTCGTTACAGTGGTTAAAACCCCCCAAATAACTGAGGATGCTGCGTAGGAAACTTGGGATCCTGCATTAAAATGGTGTGTCACAAAACTGCGATGATCCATCGGGATCTGCTCCGACATCTCTGCTCCCTGAGCAGTGCGCCGGGTCCGAGGCTTCGAGCACCGCGCTTCGCCGTCTGCGGCTCGTAACACGCCGGAAAGTCCTCGACGTGCAGTAAAGGAATAAGCCAAGGATTATTTTGAAGCTGTTCTTTAACCTTTCTCAGAGGTTGCTTTGGGGAAAATGGAAAAAAGAAAGGGGAAATAACAAAAACTTTGCTGTTAGATTTACGTTTTTATGTTCTTAGCTCTAACTGTTTTTTTGTGTTCTTAGCACCTCGCTTGCACGCTCACGGACGCCGTGGTTGCTTTTCCCGGTGAAACGCCGTCGGCAGACGAGGGAGGAGAACCGAGCTCCCCGCGTCGGGAGCAGGAGGCTCCCCAGGAGCCCGTGGGATGCGTGAGCCGGCGACGGCCCGGCAGAGCGGGGGGAGCCGGTGGCGGGGGCTCACCAAGGCGTTGCCCCTCCGAGCTGGGCTGCGAGCGGAGCGCGGGGTGATGCAGACCCCTCTCCCCAGCCCTGCTGTGTCCAGCCTGGCTTTTTCCACCTGAACCAAGGAGGTTTTGGGCGAAATGGAGTTATCCTGGAGTTATCCTGGACTGCGGGCACCCAGGATTCATCGCCTCCGCTGCTGCTCGCCGCGCTGGGGCAGCGCTCGGATGTTCCCTCCGCTCCCAACGGCAAAACCGTGCAATTGCTCGTGGGAGTGGGTGGAAGCCTGCGAGGGGCCGGGGCCGCGGCGAGCTGCTCTCCCGGCGTGGGGCCCCGGCAGCGTGGGAGCGAGCGTGTGCGATCCTGCACCGGGTCGCCCAGCTCCCACCTCGCTCCGAGCGTGGCTGCGGGCCCGGCCGCGGCTTGCTGCGGCGGAGCCTCCTTCCCCTCGCTTCCACCCTGCAGATAACCCTGACTCCGTATTTGCATTTTCCCTCCTAATTCCCATTTATTCCAGGCTGGATTCCCTGCCCCAAGGACAGGGAGCTGCACACGGGAATGTGGCTGCGCTGCCGGGGCGCCCCGGGCCGCGTCCGCTTGGATGGAGCTGGGGAAGGAGGTGGTCGAGGCAGCAGCGCTCGCTGCAGCGGGTTTGGCCTGGCTCAGCCCCGGGGGGGGGGAAAGAGATCAGCCGCATCCCTGGGGGGGACCGAGGCCGGGCAGGATGCAGCCCTGGGGCTGCTGCAAGGAGGGTGCCTCCACGCTGCTCCCCGGGCAGGACTCGCCGTCCCCTCCGGGGGCTTTGGGGGGTTTCTGCGGAGGTGGCAGGGCCCGAGGCGGCTGTTCACCTGGGGGCTTCCCCGGGGTGTCAGCTTTCGCCTGTCTCTCCCTAAAATCTCGGTGGTGTGAACTCTGTGAACCCTCGCCGAGAACAGCTGGGCTCCCCCAGCTGTGGCCCCTCCAGCTGTGCAGCCCGGGGGGGCCGGGGGGCAGCGCCTCTCGCTTGGACATGGGCTGCCCAGCAGCATCCTCGCCGCTCCTCCGGCCGGCCCCGGGCCCCGCGCGGCTGGGTTCGGTCCCTTTGGTCCCCTTTCCCTGGGAAAGGCTGCCGGTGTGAGCCCCGGGGGCCGGCACCCGAAAAGGGCTCATTTCTAAGCATTTCCACAACTTGCAATATCTTACTGCTGGTTTTTAATTACGTATTTGTAGCGGGGATTCTTGTCTGTTGTGCACTGTGCTTCCCATTATTTTCATTATTAATCCTGACTGCTGCTACAATTATAACCGTCATGTCAGCACTTAGGCTTTCAAGAAAAATGCTCATAGTGGGTCTTTGCAACCTACTTCCGTGGAGGAGGAAAAGAAAATCCGTTCGGTTAATAGCGTTTAGTGACAGATAATCATTTGGGCTATGCTGTCATCGGGCCTCCCAATACCTGAATAATTAATGTCCTACTTTTCTTTTTCCTTCTTCAAATATTAAAATGTTTAGAAGCCTTGTCACAGGCGAACACCCCTCGCTGAAATTAATTGTCGGTGGGGATTAGCTGAGGTGCACAGTTTTCAAAATAGGTTTTTCTAAACGTGAGGAAAGTCCGTGCGGGGAGACGATGCCCGCGGAGCTGCGCTGCGTCCTGCGTAACGCAAACTTTTGGTGCGTAGCGGTAGGTGAAAATACACCCACGCGTGTTTTATGGGTGCCGGCACCCGCGTGCAGGGGTGTTGCACGGGGTGCGGGTCCATCCCTCGACGCCCGCTCGCAGGCACCGCGGTGGCCCTCGGGACCGGGGCACCTCCCCGCTGCTGCCCCCCGTTTCGAAGCGCCCCGGCAGCGCCGCCGTCGGCTTTGGGAGCCTTTCGGAGCGAGGAAATCGGAGGGTGAGCGGAGCAGGCGAGTTGCTGCCGGGAAAGCCCTCCGCATCCGGCGGCAGAGCCCGGCTCGCGCTGGGGGCCGGAGCGGGATGCGGGGTCGCCCGCCCATGAGCTGCCGTCCGAGCGCCGCCCCCCCGCCACCCCCCCCCCCGGTATATGTACTTATACCATCCCAGGGGTGCAGCTCTGTCTCTCCTGCTTTAAAACAAAACCAGACAGAGCTGGAGGGTCAAAAGGGAGGTGGGGGAGGGCTTTTCCCTACCTACCCCCAGACAAAGATCCCTTTGAATCTAATCAAGCAGAAAAGCAACCCCTTTCCTGTGTGTTTTTTGTACGCGGGAGAGGGGTTAGAGCTGCCCTGGAAGGTAAGAGGAAAGGAGATCTCCTCTTTCCTCTCAACAATGAGATCTTTATAAATGTGCTCAAAAAAAGCCACCGCTGGACGGGGAAGGATGTTGACGGATTTTCTGCTGTGAAATGCTCTCCGGGTGGCGGGACGGGGCCCAGAGCGACAGCAAGGTGCTGGGAGCCCTCTCATTTCTTCCATCCCTTCACAACCCGGATCTGCAGCGCAGAAAAGGCCTCAGATGCCGCTTTTTCCATCCTTATACCCAAAACCGCCTGACAGTGATTTAAGCTAATCAGCGCAACCTTCCCGTGTCAGTGCAACAATCCTCATAATCTGAGCATTTACACTGAGTGCAGCGGTGTTTCGGCTATAAAAGCACTTTTAAACTGACGTTAACGGCAGCGTAACGATGTTGGATTGACTCGAGTTCAGCCGAAAGCCTGTTAGGGAGAAGCCGCCGCGGGATTTATTGCGAGAGCATCACCGCGGCACCGTCCCTGCCAGCACCTAAAACCCCGGAGCGGGGGGGCCGGTTGCCTGCGGGGGCACGTGGACCCCGGGCATGGCCGGGGCTGGCTGAGCCATCGCCCCGTGGGTCCCCCGGGGCCCCTCGCCCTCCCCAAACCGCAGCCCTGACCCCCAGGCTCAGGCGCGCGGCCCCGGGGCCGGGAATGCTTTCCCTGGTTAATCCCGCAGGAGTTACTGCAATGCAGATGGTGGCAGGGCAAGTCCCGCTCCCCTTTTACAAGGCTTCGAAAACCTGAATTTATAAAGCATTTAATAATCTTTTCCCCACAGCAGACGTCCAGCCTGGGCGGCGCAAGGAGCCTGATGACCTGGAGGGGTGCGGAGCCGGCACCCGGCTTTGGTCCTGCCGGCTTGCGGGACACCCTCATCCCGCGTTGCCGTAGGCGTTCTGGCCTGGGAGCTGAGTTTCTGGGGTTATTGCAGCGTCATCTCGGCAGCTTTCAGAGGTACCCTGCTCCCGGGCCGCTGGTGGGACAGTCCCCTGGCACGCTGGCTTGGTGCAGCCTCTGCCCTGATGGCCAAAGGGAGCCCCAAACCGCTTCCATGCCTCGTCCCAGAAATTCCCATGCTTTATCCCAGAAAAATCCCACGCCTTGTCCCAGAAGCTCCCACGCTTTATCTCAGAAAATCCCATGCCTTGTCCCAGAAAATCCCATGCCTTGTCCCAGGAACTGCCCGCTTTCCCCTTCCCCACACTCCCTCATTGCTTCCCATCTTTCTCCAGGACTTTTCCTCATCTTTATCTGTTTTTCCTCAGGGAATGGCCAGGGCCCTGCTCCCAACCCAGTGCTAATCTCATTCCAGCATGGGGGTATTTAAAAATAAAATAAATGTTATTAAATAAAAAGCTGTAAAAATAAATAAGTGAGCTGTTACTGCGATTCCCCCAAAGCCCCAGTCCTGCAGGCAGGTCCCCGAGCGCATCCCGGGACGCTGGAGGGATACGTCGGAGCAGGAAGCCCTTCCGATCCCATGCAGATCCCATCGCAGGCTTGGGGCTTTAGAAGGAATTGCGTATACAGACACACACACACGTATGCACACGTTTATATATATATATTTATATTTGTATGTCCCCCAACTCTGCTTAATCCATCTGTTCATGCAGCAGCAGCTCTTTATTTGGTTGCTATTTATATTCTCCCATGGGAGAGGCTTTAAAGCCTGGTGGGACCCGGAGGGCTGGCGCTTTCCGCCAGAGCCCTTTCTGCACCACGAACATCAGACGTCCTCACGGTTTTCCATGTTTCCTTGCTGATGGCATTTTCCTGGGGGGAGGCAAGGTCCCAGCCGGGAGCATCCCAGGCGGGTGGCAGAGACCGAGGACCCGGGCGAAGTTTTGTCGCTGGAGCGTCGGCTGGTACCAGCAAGGCCGCCCGGCTCCCTCTGTGCCTCCCCCCAGCCCGCTCCAGCACCCGCGCCGGTGTTTTCAGCAGGATGCCCAAGCTTTTATTGTCCCCCAGAGCTTTCCCTGTTCTCCCGCACCCCTTTCGCAGCCACGTGCACACGCACTCCCGTCGTCCTGGTGCGGGTACCCAGCCGGGGCCGCGGGTGCTGCGGCAGCTGCAGGTTAAATAGCAGCTCCCGCCGCCGCAGCAGCCGCAGTGGGGGCAACGGGGGCTCTTGCGGGGGGGGGGGCAGAGGACACAGAGGCCCTTCGTGGCCTTCTGCGTGACCTTTATTTTTCATTTTGTCCTTCGTCCCCTTTGCCCCTGAGACCAGGAGCATCCAAGCTCCCAGCCTGCCCTCCCCACCCACCAACCCTTTCCCGGCGGCGAGGACCCCGCTTCGGGCAGTTCAGCTTCCTGATAACGGGCTTGTTTTCCCAGGGCAAACCGCTGGCTGGAGATGCCCGGGGCAGACCCCGCTCGCCCGGCACCCCCGGCTCCCCCTTGGCACCCCCAGCCCCAGCGCCGCGCTCGGCAGGGGCTGCGCAGCAGCTCCCCCGGGGCCGGGTCTCAGTGCTTCCTTTTTTTTTCTTTTTTCTTTTCCCCCCGAGTGTTGGAGAAACCTAATTAAGAGCTGTTAACGCTCCTGCAAGCTGGTGCAGCTGGTGCTTGCGAGCCCTGCCCACACGGTGGCAATATCTGCCCGGCAAGCGGGGAGCTGCCTGGGTCGGGGTCTGTGTCCTGGGGGGGCTGCTGCTCCTGGGGGGGCTGCTTGTGCAGGTAGGGGGTTTGCTGCCCGGATATGGGATTTTGCTTCATCCTTGGTGCCCAGTGTAAGGGGGGGGCAGCCAAGCAGTGGTGTTGCAGCCCCCCGGGGAGGGTGAGCTGTGTGGGCTCCTGCCTTGAGGCTCCTCTCCTTGCACAGCCACCCCCTGGTTGGGGGGCTGGAGATGGGGGGCTGGCAGGCTGCTCGTCCTGGGTGAGGTGTGGTGGATGTGTCCCCTGGCAGTGGGTGGCAGGGGGTCAGGGCTGCCCCTCCCTTGCCTTCCCCTGGCCTCCAAGCTGCCCTGTGCAGCTATTGGGGTCTGTGCTGAGCCATGGGGTGGGGGGCTTTGGGGGGCTGTGTGAGAGCAGCTGGAGCAGGGCTGGCGTCTTGGCTGGGTGCTGCAAGTGGCGCGAGGAAAAGCATCTGGGTTGGCTCTTTCAGCGGGAGCTGGGAGGTCAGAGCAGCCCGGCCTTCTGCTCCAGCCCCCTTCACCGGGGCCTGGGCTGTGCTGGGAGCTGGTGCCCGGCCCAGGGAGGTGCTGAGCGAGGCCGGTGGTGCTGGGGAAGGTCTCCAGGGAATGAACTGCCCCGTGCAAAAGCTGCGTTTGCCTGTCAGCCCTGGGTGTCTTCTCGGTGTGACCCTGCTGGCAGGACACCGGTGGCTGCCGCTGCCTTTGGTGTTTTATATGGGACCAAGACCTGGAGCAGCCGGAGAGGGACGTGCTGGACCGGGCAGCTTGGGTGAATGGGAGCCTGCTCCCACCACCCGGCCCAAGCCGTGTCCCAAGCAAAATCCTCAGGGAGCTGCTGGTTCAGGCCGAGCTGCTCCGAAGCCCGTTGCACTGGTGTGCGGCAGCTGCTGCCGAGCTGGGGAGCAAGGAATCATCCCGAGCCCCCTCCAGGCTGGGTCCCGTCCTGCTCGGTTATTACCGACGTGTTTCCTAGGCCATGAGCAGGAGCGGGCAGCTCTTCTGCTGTGAGGAGGGAGATTTCAAAACGCTTTCCTGGTCTCAGCCAGGGTTAAAAAGTCAAAATCTTAATACAAAAGTTTGCCAGTGGAAAATCCACAGAACTGTCTGGTTACTGAAACATTTTATTCTTCCTTCCACTTCAAAATGTTGAGCTGATCTCTCCTATTCTCTTAATGTTCTTTTCCTGCAAATTACATTGTGAAATGAAATGTTTCATAGTTTAAAAAAATTCCAACATGCTTCTTTTCAGTCCTCTTCCTTTAACTGGAAAAATTTATCCAGATTAATTATTTCAGGCAGATGAGCTCAGTGTCAATGAGTCGGAATTTTCTGTGAAAAATATTTTATCAAAACATTCCCAAACAGCCCTACTGTTAGCAACTAGCAGATGTGTTCGTGTTCGTTAGCCCGAACGCTCCAGACGAGCCGAGCGGCAGCCTTGGGCTGAGCGTGCTCTGCGCTGGTCGGGTCTAACCGAGCTCAGCCCAGGGGCTGGTGCCAGGACTGGGGTTTCTGGTGTGGGAATTACCCGTAGGAAGGCGAAGGGGATGTCTGGGCTGTTCCCCGCCCGGCCTCGCGGTGTGCGTGCAGAGCTCAGCTCCGTGCACCTGCAGACGGATGCATCTCCCAGCCCTGTCCCTGCTCGGATCCTGGCAACGCGCTCTGCGGGAATGTGAGGACTCGTGTTTTTGGGGGCAGCAGGGCTCGTGGCTGCCTTCCCACGTGCTTGTTCATTACTCACTGTATTTTGGGAGCTGAACTCGGTGCCTTCTGCCCTCCCCATTGGGCTGCTCCCAGGCAGGAGCCGGGTTGTTGCTCTCATTCGTGTCGGGTGGGACCGAGGGCTGCGGCTGTGCGTTCACGCAGCGGCGAGGGGCCCTGCCCTGCGGGGATGGACAGGACGGGCTGGAGGACGATGATGGTCTCCACCTCGTGTAGGAGGAGTTGAGGTGCTGGGGCGTTTCCCAAGGCCAAATGGAGGGAATGATGGGGCTGGCACCCACCTTCAGCTCATCACCCCGAAGGGACGAGACCACCCCGGGGTTCACTGGCAGCACCCAGTGCGCCTGAACTGGGGAGCGCTCGCCCTGCCGGGAAAGCTGCCGGTCCCAGACGGCCGCTTTGGGGGCCAGGGGGTCCGGACCACCCTTCTCCCTCTGCACACCTGCTTGTACCCCCTCCTTCCCCCATGAGGCTCCCCAGACAAAAGCCATATCAACCCCTGTTATTTCAAAACATGAAATAAAATTAACTAGGGGGAAGAAGGGGGAGCGAGCTCTTCTAAAGAGCACCAAATTGCATTGCTATGGAAACGGGAGGAGAAGCCCAGTAGCTGATGCTCTCCTGGGGTTTGGGGGCCGGCAGTACCAGGCGAGATGCTTTCTCATCTCTGATTCTTTCTTCTTTTTCCTTCCCCCCTCCCCCTTATTTATTTTCCCCCTTAACCCTCCTGTTTGAAAATTTTCTCGGTGACTTAGCGCTGGCCTGAGCGCCAGCCTGGGGACTGTGCCCTCTAGTCACCCGCAGAGCGGGGACCGTCCCCACGTGCTGCCAGGCTGTGCCCCCTTCCCACCGTGGGGGCTGCTCCGTCCCCGTGGCTGGACCTGGGGGATGCAGGAGACCAGGGAAGGGGGTTTGTCCCCCTGACCTGCTTCATCCTGCTGCACCTCCTTGCAGCAGCTCCTCTTTCTAGCACTGTTACATCCTGATTTCCCCAAAGCTGCAACTGGTTTTTTAACTCTACTTGGAGTTTCGGTTTCAGGCTTTCTGCAGGCTCAGGTACGTGTTGGTGACACTTAGCTGGTGACACTACTACTTAACTGGAGCGCTCGTGTTTTGGGCCAGACAGGGCTGCTCTGCCCAGCACCAACCTGAGGTACCTCCAGGACCAAACCCGTGCTGGTACGCAGCTGTCTGCAGGCGCACGTACTTCTGGCATGTTTGCCCATCCCTACTTTCTGTGTCTTTCAGCCGGGTTGGCATCCTCGGGGATGCATCTCTTCCCCTCTCAGCCTCCTGGTCTCCCTGTGCTGGCTGTGACTTCTTTTCGGGGGTCAGCAGCATCCGGCATCTCGCAGGGTCTGCCGGGAGCGAGGAGGAGGGCTGCCCGGACAGCCCAGCTCTGCAGCACGCTCTCACCGAGCTTTGTGTCCCCTCTAACTTTGAGTCTTGTCCCCTTTCGCAGGAGGCTGATGTGAAAGGGAATTACTAATCTTGTCCGCCAAGGCCTTCTCGTCTGCTGCGCCGTGTCCTCTGCCTCCTGGAGACCCCCGAGCCAGGGCAGAGGCTCTGGGGAGAGGAGGTTCGCGGCAGGGTTACGGGGGTGGGTGCAAGCCCCGCCGCCTCGTCACAGCGCGCTGCAGCGCAGCGACCTGTGCTGTCACCTGCAGATCTGGACAGGTACGAGTGCCACCGACCGCTGAACCGTCACTTCTGGGCTTGTATTATTCATAGCCTTGAAGGCATTTTGGTCAAAGCAGAGGGAATCGTAAGCTCTTGACTTCAGGGAGCCATTGATTGAAATCCCTGCAAGCCAATTTACCCACTGACGACTCCAAAATCAAATCACTTCAGCCCGTGCGGGAAGCTGCAAACAGAGACCCTTGCGCAGGCGCTCGCAGCTGCGCGCACCGGTGCCTGCCCGCTGCCCGGGGAGCGCTGCCCTTGCAGCGGGGGGGCTGCTGCGCTGCTCTGGGCCTGGAAATAAGTTGGCAAAGTATTTAGGGGAGGGGAAAAAGTGCTATGGAAAGTAATACTTAATTAGCCCCAAGAGGAATGTTAATTGGCGGTCCTAATTTGAAGTATTGCCAGGGTCTGTTGTATTCTTGCAATATTCAGCATAAAATGGGTCTAGAAGCTAATTTGTAGGTCAGGCTGATTAGATTGCGTATGTAGGGCTGCAATACCTGTGACCGGGCAGCATCGGGGAAGGGAATGGGCTGGGGGCTGGGACCCTGGGCACCTCCCCCGTGGGCTTCCCCTTCCCTGTCCTTTGCCTCCCCCTGAACAGCAATAACTCCGTTGCTCTGGTTTGCAAAATGCACTGAGCTCCCAGTTCAAATTAAATGGGGGAGGGAAAGGCTGGGGCTGGTGCCTTGTATGCTCCTCTAATACAGGTTGTTGCCCAAAGCTGTGCAATGCCTGTCGTGCGCGATGCTACCATCCCCCTGCTACATCAGCGTCTGGAGCAGCTACTGATGAATCTGTATTCAGAACAAGCTGGCAGGAAAAGGCTATTTTTCTCTACTACAGAGGTGAAGAGCTGAGGCATGGAGAGGCCGAAAAACTCCTCCTGGGAGGCAGGAAAGCCGTGTCGCCCCGTGCTCTGGTCCCCATCCCCAGACGGGGTGGCACAGGGAGAGCACGGGCAGGTGCCGGGGAGCTGCGGGAACCCGAGCTGGCCCTGGGTGGGGACAGCTGCTGCCGCCCTGTCCCGCATCCCGGGGAGCAGCACGCGTGGCGGGGGTACGCGCCCCGTCTCCTCTCCATCCTCCTGCAGCTGGTTTCTATAGTGACCGGGTACCTGGCTCTCCCCGTGGTCCTGCCTTGCACCTGATTCTCATTCACGGCATCGCCTCCGGAGGCAGCGGGACCGGGAGCAGCAGCCCCACAGCCGGGGAGCGTGCGCGGGTGGAGGAGGGCCTGCGCTGCCCTGCCAAAATGTGGGCATGCCTCACGCCTCGGGCCCGGCGTGCATGCGCTGCTCCCCGCAGCAAGGCTCGTGTGTAAAGGGGTGTCTGTCCCACACCCGCAGGCTTTGGCATTGCCGACTGGCCTGCACATCTGGTGAGACCTGGGATGATCCTGGGTGGGTTCATCCTTCACCCGGACCTGGACGTCTCACCTGGTCTGGGGCGTCAGCATCTCTTTACAGAGGCTGGAGGAGCTCGGACAAAATGCAGCCGCTCCTGTTGGAGCAGGGGCCTGCGGGAGCCTCCACAGGCAGCGCAGAGGCTCTGGCTGGAAGCTGATTTTTGCCTCTCCTCCTCCTCCTCGGAGGCTGGCTGGGCCTCGGCTGGGCACGAGGGAGGTGCTGGAGTTCAGTCCGTTACGGTGACCTGGGGGACCCCAGGTAAGTCGCTTCCCCCTTTTCCCCCCATGCTTTGTGGGTCTCTCCGGACTCCGGACTCTCCACAAACCTCGCAGGATGCTGTGCCCAGCCTCGCCCCGCGTCTGGAGAGCCGTCCCCGGAGAACGGCGCAGACTTGCTGCATTACGGCATCGGAAAGGCACCGGCCATGTAAGTGGGGTTCACCCCAGCCGGCCGGGAGCGCGGGGCCGTCTGCAGCCGGCTATAAACCACTCCGCAGCGCGGGAGCAGCCGGCCGGCCCGGACCTTGCTCGGCCAGTGCCGGAGCAGCGTGGAGATCGTGCCCTCCCCGCGAGGGCTGGCCAGCCCGGATGAGCTCACGCTCCCAAATAGAGTTATGAACACGATCAGCAAACGGCTGACAAGCAGCTCGGTGGGAAATAAAGGTTACAGGAGGTAGGAGACTTGGGTCTGGCTCATTTGTTCGGCTCATGCTGAACAGTTGACATGAAGAAAGAGCTTGCCTGTGAAAGGGAAGGGAAATCCTGGCACTGCTAGGAGCATAGCTTGATGCTTTAAAAAACAAATCTGTCCCTGTTGTTTCCAGGCAGCATCTTCCCCGTGCGTGTGCGTCTGCCAGCGCAGGAAGAGCCTCGCCTGTAGCTCCTGGATGCCGCTGGAGAGTTCACCACTGGCGTTACTCAGGTCAATGAGAGCCAAATGCCCCCAAAATGTGCTACAGAATGGTTACTCAAAAAAGCCTTGCACTGTTTTTCCCCCCTGTTTGAAATACTTTGCTGTTCTAAGAGCAGCCCTATCCTTTCCTCCAGGGATGCTCCTTTCCTCCCGCAGCAGTGGTGGTGGAGCTGGCTCACGCTGAGGGTTTCTCCCCCGAGACCCCGGCGCAGGGAGCAGCGGTTCCCATTGCGCTGGGTCACTGCGAGCTCGCTGAGCCCCTCGGTCTGGGTTGGTGGGTCCTCACCTCTGTGCAGCTCTGTGCACCGGTCTCGTTAGCTTTGCTAATGGCAGCACTTCTCCAGTGATAGATGTGCTTGTTTTCTTCAGGAGATGCTTGCTCCTTGCAGATATTTGTCCGCCTTGTGCTTGAAAGCCTCCAGTGATGGAGGTCCTGGTGCCCCCCTGGCTCTGTCGCAGGGCTCTAATAGTCCTTATTCAGAGGCTTTTCTTATCATGTAGTCAAAACCTCCCTTGTTGCAGTTTAGGCCCATTATTTCTTGTCCTGTCCCCAGCAGATGCAAAGCACTGATTATTCCTTCCCAGTGCAGCCGCCCTTTGTGCACGAAGACTTTCATCATGTCCTCACTGGTCTAAACAAGCCCCAGGTCTTTGATCTCCCCTCCATGGCCGTGTTTGCGAGACCTCTGATCACCCTCGCTGCCGTCTTTGGACCTTTTCCAGCTGGTCTGCAGCACGGTGCCCGAGACGGGGTCGATGCAGCGCTGATGCCTTTTTTGCAGGTACCTGGTGCAGTGCAGATCCCTTGGTGTGAAAGGAGAGGACACTGCGTCCGTCTGTGCAAGGCTCTGGAGTTGTGGGCGAGGAGTTCGGTCCCTCGGGCTCACCTTGTTCTCTGCTGGATTTATCCAAGATTCCCCTTTTCCCGTTAACTCCCCAGCCTCCCATCCCGGTTTCTGCTCCTCTGCCAGGCTGCTCCCTCGCTCGTTTTCCCCATTGCGGTGGCTGCCGGACGGCGGCATTCGCCCGCCCCGCGCTGCCGGGAGCTGCCCGTCTCCTGCCGCTTCCCGTCCCGGCTCCGAGCGCTCAGCCTGTCGCTCCTTGGGCTGCAGCTCTGATTTGCATGTTCAATATTTAATTGTGAACCAGCCTGACAGATCTCTTCCCTCTCTTCGGCGGTTTGTAGCGTAATGATTGTTTTGTTTCTGGATGTCAGCCTCGCAGGAGCAGCGTGTCGATAACTCAGGAGGAGAAATTGGGAGTTTTTCCGCACCCGCCCCGCTATTCTTCCAGGTCTCTTAAATGTAGGTACAAAGTGTGTGTTTTTCCGTCATGGTAATTATTGATGTTTAAGGGGGCTGGCATCCCGCCCCTTCTCCCTGCATCCCTGCAGGGATGAGCTCCATTACAGGGATTTGGGATCTTGGTTTCCCATCGCAGGTGCTTTATCCAGACCGTGGTGCAGAGGTGGGAACTTGCTGCTTCTGCAGCTTCCTCCATTAATGGGCAAAGTCGCTGCAACCGTAACCCGGGTTGGTGCTGCCTCTTCGGCCCGCGTGATTCACCGCTGTTCTGTGGTCTGATATTACGGCTCGCCAACGTTTTCATTAGGGAAATCAGTGAGCCACATCATCTTGGTGCTCTCTTGGTCATTGAAAACCCATAAATAAGGCCGAGTCCTGTTGTGTCGCCAGGGCAACAGGAGCAACCATCAGGGTTTTTTTGTGCAGAATTCCCTAAATCTGTCATTCCAGCAAGTTCTAGGCTCAAACTCCATCTCTCGCCTTCTTTGCAGGCCTCTGTTGCACAGTCATTACCGCAGCTCTGCACGGCCCCAGCCGGGCCGGGAGCGCAGCACTGATCCCAAACCGCCCCAGCTGAAGCGCCGGGTTCACAACTCCCTTCGGCTCCAGGGGATTCTTCAGGCTTAGCCAGGGAAACGTTTAGGCAGTAACTTCTGCTTTATATAGCTGCTTTGCATAGTGAATGGGCTTAATTTTTCCTTCTGCTCAGTATGAAAGGCTATTTGGTGCACCTCTGGCTGTAGGGAGGCTGCGATTCCCCTGGCGTGCACGACCTGCTCCGTGGGAGCTATCGGCACCTCCGGGAAGTGTTTTGCACCCCGGTTTCCCGAGCGGGAGGGCAGGGGGGTTTTGCCCACCTCGCAGGGCCCAAGGGATGCTGCGTTTCGGATGCGTTTCTGTGCTGAAGAGCGCTGCAGCGATGCTGAGAGCCGTCTGCGTCGGGCAGTGCTGGCCTCCAGCACCGACCTCATCTGCGTGCAGGTGCCATCGACGGGTGCTGCCACCGAGCGCTGCTTCTCCTGCTCCCACTGCACTGACGGGCGCTTTTTTTGGTAAGATTTACACAGATCGTTTTTCTGTTGCAAAATTGCCAGCAATTTGACTCAGCGTGAACTCCGCAGCGAGGCATCTTGGGATTTATCCCGCTGCCGCCGCCTCCGGCTCCTGCACGCACGCTGTCTCGAGCTGCCCGCTCCCCCTCGGGAGCTCTTTCATCCCGCTTTGCTCTCCGCCTGGCCGGGCTTGCGAACGGAAAGGTGCCTCGGCGCGAGAGCGAGGACGGCTCTGTCTCTCCCTCCCCCTTGGCTGATGCCAGCCTTCGGGACAGCGGGAGAGGGAGAAGCAACTGGCCGTTCCCATCGCAGCCACGATGCTCCCGCGATGGAGATGAGGCCGTTGCCACCTTCCCCCCCCGAGTGCGGGTGTGCAACCTGAATTGTGGATTGCGTGGTGAGACAGCGGGACCATCCATCCCCACCGCCCCCGTGCCACCCTCCCTGGTGCTCCTCCCGGCCCCGCTCCAACCTCGGGCTCGGCTCTCCCTGGAATATGACTTATTTGCTGTATCCCCTTGGGAGCGAGTGGCATCAAAGGGGCTTAGTGGAGAGTTAGTTTCTAGACAGGCCGAATTGAGGGTGGAAGCATCTAAGCACTCTTCTCCATCTCCCAGCTTGGAGGAGCCGCTTTGCCTTCCAGCCCTTCCCCCTGCTTGACTCTGAGCTTTTTAGGGATAATGTGCCGGCTTCTGGCGCTCAGATACGAAGCCAGACGAAACACGACTCTTTCTATGAAGATCCAGGAGTCCCTGCTCTGCAAATCGCTCCTGGGGGTCTTCCCTGGCGGCTCCTTTGACCTGGCTGGTGGCAGCTGCTGGAGCCAGCCCTGGCCTCGGGTGTCCCCGGCTCCCACCCGCGTGCCAGATGTGCACAGACCGTATTGAACAGACCCATTTTGGGAGGATGAGGCTGTTCAATTCACTCTGTCTCGGTACCTGGCTTTTATATGAACGCTGAAAAAGCCCCGCAAAGCACAACAGCTTGCAATAGCCTCCCAGCCACCCACCTTCCCCACGAGGCAGGCGAGCACGGATCGCCCAAAAATAGCGGTAAAGAGTCTCAGAGGAAGCATATGGCAGATGGGACTGCATCCCCGGCTATCGGGTTTTCTGTCAGAGCTTTAGCTGCATGATCATCCTACTTTCTTAGCTTTAAACTCTTGTGCTATTCCCCTTAGCGAGGGGATAGACTCTGACTGGTGGGTTAATGCCTGGGAGGGCTTCTCGGGACTGGGAGGACTTAGCAGCGCGGAAGGCAGACTAGGGTGGTTTCCCCAACATTTCGGAGCTGTCGTGCCTTTTGAAGTCTCCTTAAAGCGGAAGCACCTCCGCGGCAGCGGGTGAGATTAGCTGGAGGAGCCATAAGAGAGAAACTGTGATGCTGCACAGGAGCCTCCCTGGATTTAAAACAGTGAATGGGGCTTTATTAAATTCTATCCTGCGGTAAAGATCTCCTAATGAAGCGCTTGTTACAGCAGGCCTGATGATTTCCTCTGATTACTCGTGGGTTGTAAAGACGGGGCCAGGCAGCCGCACCGGGTTATGGGGCTACCGGCCTTGGAGAGCATCAGCCCTACTGGAAACGCCAGCGGCTCTGCTGCCTCCCCCATTTCGTCTGTCCTTTTTTTGCTTTCCACTTTGTGAATCTTGGGGAGCTGGGTCCTGCCCTTGAGCTGCAATCTCCCAGCCCTGAGGAGGCAGCGGGGGGGGGGGGGGGGGCTTTTTAAAAGCAGCTGCTTTTGGGGTCCTGGTCTCTTCTGGGATGCCCTGCTGTGCAAGCGGAAGTGGTGCAATGTGCGATGCAAAGGGTGCAATGGGCTCCCTCGAGCTCCCGCTAAGGGACCTGCTGGGCATCGGTGTCACCGTGCACGGGGGACCCCAGCCGGTGCTCCCAGCTAAGGAAACGCCGCATCTCACACCCTGGAAGCGACACGGGCTCCTGCGCGGCTGCTCACGCCTGTTTTCTGCCCCTTGCAGCCACCAGTGACGGGAGGCCTGGGATACCCAGAGGAGCAGGTAGGGCTGCCGCGAGCTGGCGTGGTGGACGTGCTTGCTCGGTGTAAGAGCACGCGGGCTGCCTCTGTCCTTGGATCTGTTACTAGAGGAAGCAAACTTTCATTTAAGCCATGACCACATGCACGATTTAATTAGCTGCGGCTGGCAGGCGGAGCCCCAAAAAGATCAGGCTGAAGGGGAATGCAGTTGGTGTTTCTGTCCCAAACGGCATTTTATCGGGGAGGGCTCGGATGGATGCAGGGAGCGCGGGTTGGGAGCATGCATGTGCCCTGCCGGCGTTGCCCCGCTGCCGGTTTGGTTTTAGCGTTATTCCTTTGCAGTCAATGCTCCCGGAGCAACGCACCGTGCTCTGGTTCCCAGCGACCGCAGAGGCTCTCCTCCCCGTCGGAGCCATGGATGTGCCCTTTCCAGCCGATATCCTGGGGATCAGCCCGTCTCCAGTTTAAAGTTGCAGTTATCCAGCCTGTCCTCTGCCTTGGCTGCGTGTGAGGCAACAAGGCAGGAAAGAGCGTGTTAGAGCGGCTTCCCCGGGGCCACCAGCTCCTGCAGACTCCCTAGGAAAGGGCTAAGGAGGCTGGTTTGCCCGTCTGCACGTCCTCTGACGGGCTCCATCCGAAAGAGGGAGGCCAGGGCGAGGAAGACAGGCAGGAGGGTATTTTACTGTCTAAAACATAGTTTCTCACGAGCACAGGAAGACGCCGCCGCCTTGGTGGGGAGGAGGAGACAGTCAGCTAGCTTCAGCTTTTCAGGAAAAGATTTTTCTCCATCCTGTGAATTGTTGACTTTTGAAAAGTTTTCCTGACTTGTACTGGGATGAACCCAAGTTTTCTGGAGATCTTTGCCAAAAACCTTCTTTTCTATGGCAGGAGAGATAATCAACAGTATTTGAATTGCCAAGTCCGGAGCAGTGAGTCAGTGGGAAGCAAGAAGAAAACCTCCTGCGATGCTCCGGTTTGCTATTGATTAGCATAAAGCCTGTCGGCCCCAGCCCTGCCCATCGACTCGCTGCCCGGGGCGAGCAGCCGCCCGGCGCCCGGGGAAATGCGTTTGGTCACGCTTCTCCATCGGCTTCCTCCGTGGTCCCAGGCACGATCACGGCGCCTCCATTTCCCCAGAGCCAAAAAGCAGATTGCAACCCGCTGCGAGGGATCGCTAGCTCTTCCCTGCTAATGTGCTTTGCAGCCCCGGGGTGCTGCTGGAAACAGCCCCGAATCCTCAAACTCCGGCTTTGAGAGGCCCCGGGAACCGGAGCTCTGCAGCGGGGCTCAGCCGGACCGCCAGGATTCCAGGCCTCTTCCCGGAGCTGGGAGAGTTGCCTCGCTGATCTAGCATGCTGCTGGTGTATCTCCTATCCTTTCTGACCCAGATTTCTGGTTCCTCCTGCTACAAAAATAGCCTTCAAACTCACTCTTTTTGCCGTTCCCAACTCGAGCTCTTTTCCAGATTAGCTGCTCCATGCTGAGTGCGGGTCACCGGCTCTCCCCTGCTCCCTCCCACCGGGGGCAAATTCTCTGCTAGGTTGGATGCAATGGGGAGCTCAGTGACCCTCTAACTTAGAGCAGAGAAATCTCTGCCTCGGGAGTGTTAGGGCCTGGAAAAACCCACTCCGTTGCTGCCTCTGCTATCGTCCATCACACGCTTTCACTGCAGGGCACGGGGAGGAGCAGCGAGGGTTGAACACTCACTCCATCTCTTGTGGACCTGTCTCTGTGCTGTCTCCCGGTGGTTGTCTAGCCATCGGCTCGAGCAGAGCAGTGCAAAACCATCTCTCGTCCCTGCCTGCGAGTCCCCTACCCCGCTCGCTTTCCTTTTCTTGGCTGCTGCAGCCGGCACCGCTCTGCAGCTGAGCTCAGACTGTGGCATTTGCTCATGAGCAAGGTGCAAGCCATGACTCAGCCTCTCCCCACCCGCACTGTCTTAATCTTGCAGCCTGTTTCTGTGCAGAATATGACCAATCTTGGCTCCTTCCCGTCCCTCTACAGCCTGTTTCAGGCATCTCCTCAACCGCCTGTTCAGTAGTGTAGCGCTGCCTTTGACCTTGGCAAAGCGCCTTGCCCCAGTCGTGCCCGTGCTGGGCGCTGGTGGCTTTCCGAGCCCCTTGATCTGATGTTTGCATCTCTCTGCTGGTTTTCCTCCTCCCAGCACCAGAAATCAGCTGCTTGTTTCCACTCCTGTGGCTTCCTACGTCCTTGACCCAGCGTGTCTCCTTCTCTCTAAGGAGCTCCTGCCTCCGAGCAGCCCGTGGTAGCCGGTCTCGTTGGCTTCCCGAAGGCTCCCTCGCGCTCAGCCCTTGCCAAAGCCCCAGCAGCTGTTCGGTCACCGGTGAACTTGGGGTGCATCCGTGCTAGCTCGTCTTGCTCGCCGTTCCCACCAGCCTCCCGGTAACGTGTCTCCAGCCTCGGAGCATCCCTGGCCGATCGCGGGGCACAGGGAGGTCCCCGACAGTGCCAGGGCGCTGCATGATGCGGCTTGCGGTGCCTGGGCTCTTCGCCTCCCCCCCAGGCGGTTTCAGGCCCGCACAAAGCTCTCGGTGGCCGCTACATCCCTGACGTGGTCCGAAGGCTGGGGCCAGCTTGGCAGGGGCTTGGGGGGATTTTGCTCTCTGCATGGAGGGAGATGCTGACGTTGCCTCCTAAGCTGGGGTTGACCAGGTGTCTGCCGGGGCAGGGCACGTTTTGGGCAGGCTGATGGTTTTGGGCAGGCTGATGGTCTCCCGAGGGACGAGGGAGAGGGCAGACGCCGTCAGTCCACTCTGCGCGGGGCCCCCGGCCTGCCCAGCCCCCCCGCCGCCGGCCCTGCCTGGGGTCAGCGGGGGATTTCTGCCCAGCTGGTGGAAATATCGGTCATCTCTGCAATCAGCAGAGCTGCTCCTTCTCCCAGCAAATCCTCTTAGCGCTGCGGCGAGAAATGGAGCCGTGGAGAGCGTCTGGCGTTTCCCCCCGCGTGCAGGATGCTGCTGGGGCGGCTCCGTGGGGCAGGGGGAGGATTGGGAGGACGCGGAGCCGCGGTGCCCCGCTCCTGCGCGCGGGGTGCCGGGGAGGGGTCGCGCGGCGCTGGGGGACCTGCAGAGGGGCCGGGGGTAGGAGAAGTGATGGAGGGCTGCAGGATCCGTGCCGTGACTCCCGTGCTTTGGGGGGAGCTCGCTACTGGGAACGGCTTAAACATGGGACCCCGAGGGGCTGCAGGGTCGGTCCCGCCACCAGCTACTGTCATTGGCCACGGAGGAGAGGGAGAAAGCTGCAGGGCCAGGGTGCAGAGGAGACGCGGGGCCTGGCTGGGGGGAGACCAGCTCTCTGCACCCTCCTGCAGCCTCTCCTGGTTTCCCTGACCGTCCCCGCGGGTGCCAACGCGGCCGGCTCCGTCCCCCTCTCCCTTCCCCGTGCGCCGGCAGTGCTGGGCACAGCGGTCCGGCAGGGCAGAGCCTTGCGCCGCGGTGCCTCGGCGAGGGCTGCGGGGGCCGGGGAAGCAGCCCCAGCGTGCGAGCAGGACGCCGCGAGCAGGGCTCGAGCTCCTGGCTCTGGCGGCAGGGCCAGGGCAGGGGCTGCTCCGCTTCCCGGGCAGGAAGCCTCCGCTCCCGGTGCCCAGACCCTGCCGCTGCCCCGTGCGAGGCTCCGCGGCGGAGGCTGTCGGAGAAGCAGGGCTGCAAACGCTGCTGCCTTGCAGGTCTGGCTACACGCACCTCCTCCTCCCCCCCCCCCCCCCCCCCGTCCTTCTCTTTCCTTCTTCGCCCTCGCCCCCCCCCCGTGCCCCCCCTGCTCCGTGGCCCTGCATTATGCATCAACAGCCCTTTGCCCACACAGCGCTTGCAGGGAGGAACCAGGTGACGGGAGATGGCACCTCCTCTTCCCCGCGAGCCCCCGGGGCTGGCCGCAGCCTGCTAAAAGCCGGTGCGTTCGCAGCACGTTTCCCCCCTCCATCCCCCCGCAAAGCCACCGGTGCAGCGAGGGATCACCGGCGGAGCCGCAGCCGGGTGCCGGGAGCACGGGAAAGGCGGGCAGAGCTCGGCTGCAATGGCTCGCCTGCGGGTTGGGAAGCGGGGGGCAAGTCCCCATCCTCCTGCGTGACCTTGCCTGGGTTCCCTGTTGCAAAATTTGGGCAATTATACATCCCCCATTGTGCTGCCTGGTCGGCGCCGGCGGGGGAAGGCGATGCCCGTCCCCGACAGCTCGCGGCGGGCCAGTACGCGGGTGCCCGGCTCGGCCGCGAGATGCGCTCGCTGTAGGGGTGACGGTGGGCGAGGGTTGCATCCGCCCGCTGTTGCTACGGAGACTTCTCCTCCTCGCGATGCCCAGCGGGAAGCAGTGTGTGATGGCAGCGAGAGCGCGGCCCCCCCAGCGCCCGGCCCCAGGCAGCCCGCGCCGAGCACCCCGACACCTCCCTCCTCTTCAGGGACTTCAGTTTTGCTAGTTTTGAGCCCCCCCCTGCTTCAAGCCGGGGCAGTTTGGGTGGTCGCTGCTGTCCACCTGCGCTGGGGCTGGCCGCGGCGTCAGGCATCGCTCTGTCTCCGGAGCTTGCTCAGTACCCGGCAGCTTTCCGGAGCAGTTCCTGGTGGAAATCGGGCATGGACAGACTCCGGGATGGGCTCTCAGCTTCCTTGCATGCTCCAGATGGGGAGGGACATCGCGGCGGCAAATGGTCCCTTTCCGAGACAATAAAATCTATTTGTCTGTGATAGCTTTGCTCCCGAGCATCTGCCAATACATGTATTATTTAGCTGTTATTGAGCCCTCACCATTCACTGCGAAACAGGGCGGCCATCTCCTCCCATTTTTACCCTTATATGGAGCCGGCTGGGGAATTTATGCAGGTTCTGCAATGTTTTTCCCTTTTCTAGGTATTTTCCATGGCTCGCCCAGCTCGTTGTCCTGCAGTCCCGGAGAGAGGGGGGTTTCTCCGGGACGGAGGCAGCTCGCTGCGGAGCAGGGTCCGACACCCACATTGCCCAGCGAAGCCCCTTCCCTGCTCTGCAGCCTTGTTTTCCCCAGCTTTAAACTGCAGATCATTAAATTGCGCTGTGGGTCCAGCTTTGGCCGTAGCGGGGGCTGCTCAGGAGCGGAAAACCTGGGCAATGCCGGCGGGACCCTGCGGATGGTGGGGTTCAGGAGGAAAAGGGCTGGCAGTGCAAACGTGGCCCTCGTGTCCTGCCGGCTCAGCTGTCCCAGGCTTTTCGGGTGCGTTTGCAGAGGTGACGGGAATAGGAGCGGGTCCGGAGGAGGGGACGGAAACCGCGCAGCCCCCCCGGCCCGCGCGGCCGGCCGAGCGTGCGAAGGCTGCTGCGTGACCGGGCGCGTTATATATGGCAGCGTGCGCGGCTGTGCGGGCCGCGTGGGCGCCGGGCCGGGCACCCGGGCGCATCTGAGCATGTGCTCGGGGGGGACAGATGTGTGTGGGATGGCTCGGTGTGAAGCGAGATTAAAAATATGAGCAAGGCAGGCTCTGGCGCTTCAGATGCTCAGACTTGTGCTTCAAAGTCTCCGAGCCGAGATGACGAGGCTGCCAGGCGGGGAGGGGAGGCGGCGGGCTCGGTGCATCTGTGCTGGAGGACAAGACTTTGGATTCGAGAGAGGATGGCAAACTCATCTCACTTGTGGCCCTCTCGCCTCCGCGGGGAGGGGGCCGGCAGGCATCGCACCTGCGTTTCCGGCGCGGTTTGGGGCAGCTGCCCCGGGCGCTGCGGGCGCCCAGGTGATGCTCGTACCAGCGCTCAGCCCCCGGCCGCCTCCCGCTCCCTCCCCGGTGGGTGTCGGGGACAGAGCGTGGGCAGGCTGTGCCTTGATTTTGCTGGGACTGAGCGTGGTGCTTTGGGGCTTGGTGAAGGTTTTGCATCGCCTCCTCCGGAGCAGCCCATGGGGGGAAGCGGGACGTCCCCGGGGAGCCGGAGCGGGTAAGAGGAAAGCACTTGTCCACAGCCACGTGGTGGGAAGCTCCTCGCTGGGGGAATGTGCCGAGACCGAGAGGCAGGGTGTTGGAGGGCTGACGCGGCCGTCCCCTTAGCGTCGAGGCGCTCAGGGGTGTGAAACGGCTGGGGTGCCGGGTCGTGGCTCTCCGGTTGCTCGTCCGGCAGCGCACGGCACCGTGGGGCGCTGGGACGGTCCCGGCGCTCGCCCTCACCGGCGGGTGGGAGCCGCAGCCCTGCGCGGGGACGGGCGATCCTGCTCCTCGGCAGCTCGCTGACGGCCGCTGCGGTTCTGCAGCGGGGCCGGTGCTGGGAGCCCACGGGGCCGTCCTCCCCGTGCCGGCGGGCAGAGCTGCTTCCCCGGCGGCTTCCCGCTCTCGAAGCTTTCGTGCTCATCTGCGAGGGCTTGCTCTCCCGCTAACGTGCCAGCTCCCGGAGTCGCGTGCTCGCGTGCTGTACCCGCCTTCCATTTTTATATTAAATTCCTGTTTCTCATGGCTGCAATTTGCCCCCTCTGCAAATTTCCCATGGCAAAAGATCAGAGAATAGAAATAAGTAAACTTGCACTCCTGCATGCTTTTTTTGCAAAAAGCTTTGGGTGTTTTCAGGTGGCTCCTGCAAGTGCGGGTGGGGGCTGGCTGGTGACCCGTGCCCGCCATCAGCTGTGGCGTCTCGGCCCCCGGGGGCCGCAGGGGACTCACCGGCCGGGCTCAGGGCCGCGACACACCGGCCCTTTCCCCAGCACTCGCCTCGCTCGCACATGCTTTTAACGGCTCTTGGAAATCAGGCGGTGCCTCGTGGTATCTTGTGTGCAAGGTTGTTGGAAGGAGACCAGCAAAGGTCCATAACCCCTCCGCCGATGAGGATGAAGTGCTTGTTTAATACATTTTAGCTTTCAAATATTTCTCCTTAATGTGTTTTTGAAATGACTGGCGCTCTGAAGGGAACGTGTAACTTGTTAGAAAATAGATGTGCCGATGAGGCCACATCTTGGGTCGTGTAGCAGCGTTTCGCCGGCTCGCTTGGATTTGCCGCGATCCAAGCTCCTGCCTCTTCTCGGAAAGCCGCGAAGCCCTGGAGCTTCCCGGCCAGCGCGGTGCCACCGGGCGTGCGTCCGTCCGTCTGTCCTCGTTTCCAGCCAGTTTTACATCTGTCCTGGCTATCCCCAAGTGTCTCTGAGCCGCTCCTCCGGGGCACCGTGGTGCTGGGGCGCAGGATCCGTCCCCCCTCCAGGATGGGAGCCACCGACCCTCCCCGGCGCCGCGTCTCCCGCCGAGCGGCAGGGCTGCAGAGCAGGACTTGCTATTAAACGAGGGATTTTTAGTGCCAGAGGGGAGCATTAGCTCATCTCGGTCTGACTACCAGCGCGACGCGGACCGGAGACTTCGGCTCCGCATTGTGAACACTTCACCTTCCATCACATCTCCGGAGCGCTCCCAGGTTTAACGGTGACTCGGGGTCTTTTTCCATCTCCGCTTTCATTCATCCTTTTTCTCCCCCTTCCCGCCCTCCGTCTCGTTCCTCCTTGCTGGCACTAAGAGCTCCCTGTCCTGCCCACAACGAGACGCGGTTGCAGGGCACTGCGAGCCGTTGCAAGGCGACGGAGCCGCTGCGGGGGTCCGCAGCCAGGCCCGGAGGGGTTGTGCCCTGCAGCGGGCCCTTTGCCCCATGCACGCGGCCGATGCCAGCCCCGGGGTGCCGCCGGCGGCCGTGCGTGGCGGGGCGTCCCGCTCTCAGGAGCGCGCCAGTCTGGCGTTGGCGCTGGAAAAGGCCGTCGCCCCGCGGATGTTCTCCTGATGGAGCCGGCGTTGCCGGTGCCCGCGGGCTGTGGCACCCGGCTGACGCGCCGCCGCGGGAGAGGGCGGCTCGCTGTGACACGTGGCTGGGTCCGGCCGTGCACGGCGGCACCTGGGTGGGGACCCCCCAGTGGAGGGGGGACCGGGCCCCCCACCCTGCTGCGCCCCGTCCTCGCTGGCTGCTCACGCGGGGGTTTTGCAATCGCCCGGTGCTGGCGGGGCCGTTTCGGTCGCGGGGGCCAGGGGACCCGGCTGCTCACTGGGGGCATTCCCGCCCCCTCCCCAGCACCCTCTTTGCCTGCTTTGTCCCTGACCCCGACAGCAAAACCGATGCCGCCGTCCGTGCGGCGGGGGGGGGGGGGGGGGATGCTGCCCACCCCAGGGGACCCGCAGGGGCTCCGCCGGCCCGGGCAGGGGGGGGACCCGCCGTGCGGGCGCCGCGCCCGGATAACACGCGGGGGCCTTTAAGGGGGGGGCGGGGAGCCGCCCCCCCGCCCGCTCATCCATCATGAGCTAATGCGCTGTCGCCATCCGGCCCCGCGCGGCGCGGCGCGCTCCCCGCCCGCCGCGCGTCCCCGCCGCGCGTCCCCGCCGCCGCCGCCGCCGCCGCCGCCCGGGGCCGCGGGGCCGCCGCGCGCCCGCGGAAGGCAGAGCGCAGGGAGAGCGAGCGAGCGGCGGCGACATGGGGAACACTCCCTCCCAAGGCAGGTCCCTCTCACTATGTGCACCCATTCTTAAGTAGCAGGTATTTTGTTTTTATTTGTGTGGTTTTGGTTTTTTTGGTTTTTTTTTTTTCCGCTTTGCTTTGCTGGTTTGGTTGTTTATTTTTTTTTCTTTTCTTCTTTTTTTTTTTCTTTCCTCCTTCTCCCGCCGGTGCAGCATCGCCGGCGCCCGGGCACCGCGGCTGGGGCGCGGCGGCGGCCGGGGGGGGCGAGGCGGCGGCTGCCGGATCCCCGCGGCGCTGCGGGGCGGCGGCGCCGGGGCTCGGGGGTCTCCGCGCTGCTGCGGCTTTGGGGGCTGAGCGGGGGGCTCCGCCGCGCGGGGGGGGCTCCGCGTCCCCCCCCTCCGCCCCCCGCACCGGGCCGGCGGCTGCTCGGGGGCCGGAGGGGCAGGAGCGGGGAGGCTGCGGCCGCTCCCCCCCGCTGCCGCCCGCCTCCCCCCGGGCTGCGGAGGAAGCACAAAGCGGCGGCCGAGCCGCCCGGCGGGATGCTCCGAGCCTCCTCTGGGGAGGAAAAATCTGCCCCATCCCAGGCTGCACTCAGCCGGGGGGCGCTTAAAATAACTCCAAATGCTGCCTTCCCCCCCCGCCCCCCCGGCCCGCTCCGCTGCCCTGCACCGAAGTGCATCCGCCTCGCCCCCTGCGCGGCCGGGGGTGACGAGGGCCGGACCCCCCCGTGCGGGTGTGTGCACGGGGGTGGGGGTGTGTGCACCAGGGTACAGGTGCATGCGCCGGGGTGTGTGCACGGGGTGCAGGTGCATGCACCGGGGTGGGGGGGTGCCTGCACCGGGGTGTGGGTGCCCACACGTGTGTAGCGTGCCGTGGCCAACCGCCCCGTCGGCGGGCCGGGGGCCGTGCCAGGGCTGCGTTTCGGGCGGCGAGGGCGTCATTGCCCGCTGGTCCCTTTGTCTCCCTTCGCCGCGGACGTCGCTGGCGCTCGCCCGGCTTCGCCCGGCTTCGCCCGGCTTCTCGCCTCTATTGTTCTCCCGGCTTCAGCCCCGGCGGGGCGAGACGGGCCGGGTGCCGCGGAGCTTCGACGCCTGTGCCCGCCGCACCCAGCGCCGGGGGAACGTGGCTTCGTGGGTGCTTCGCCCTGGGAAAGCGCCCCTGGAGCAGCACCCGTTCACGGGCGTCTCTCGGGGTGCGGGAGGGGTTTCGCCTGGGCAGGGAGGAGGGGGCGTCGCGGCTGGATGGGGTGGGAAGGGAGCGCTCTCCCCGGCTGGTCCCGCTTCCCTCCCAGCGCCGTACGGGGTGCGGGTGCCCCTGCCCTGCCATCCGCTGCATCGCTCCTGGGGACCCCAAAATCGCAGAAATACCGGGGTTAGGTCTCCCGACCGCTGCGACGGCCAGCCCAGGGCGCAGTGTGCTCCCTCCCGCCCCACGGCGTGGGGTCCCCTGCCCCACGGCGCGCCCAGCCCCAGCCCCAGCGCCCCGCCGGAGCAGCCAGACCCGCGCCACGGTTGCCGCCCAGCAGCGGCTCTTCCTTCATTTTAATGGAAGCATTTTCCATGTGCTAATTATCTCCCCCCAGCCTGCCCCCGATGCCGGCGGCGTTCGCGCGCCTTCGGAAGGGGCCCCCGCTGACCAGCTCCCCGTCCCCGCGGAAGGGCCCCAGCGCTGCAAACTGCCTCGGGGCCGAGGAGGAGGGTGGTGAAGGCCAGGGGGGAGCCGGCAGCCCTCGCGGAGCTGCCCGAGGGCTGGTGCCTTTGTGCACAGGGTCTTTATTCATCGCCGGGAGCACGCGAGCCCTCCCCTTCCCCGGCGGCGAGGGAGGGATGCAGGGATACTCGGCCAGCGAGGGAGGGATGCTCGGAGGGAGGGATGCTCGGAGGGAGGGATGCTCGGATGCTCGCCCCCGTCGTTTTGTCTTGCTCGCGGCTCCTCCCTGGGGACGGTGGCCAGCAGCATGGGTGGCCCCGGCCACGTGGGTGACGCTGAGACCCGGCGCGGCGGCTGCGCCGGGCTGGGAGGCGACGGGGTTAGCGTCGGCTCGGGCTCATGCCCGGACTCGCTGTACGACCTTGGGCAAGTCGCTTAGCTCCCCCGTGCCTTGCTTTTTTCCCCCTTTCTGGAAAAGGTGGATGAAGCTGCCTCTCCCGTGGGTGCCAGCTTGCCCTGCCCCGAGGAGGAGGAGGAGGAGGAGGGAGGGCCGGTCCCTCCACACCATCCTCGCTCCCCCTTCCCGGGCCAGCACGGTCCCGCGGCAGTGGCCTGGGCCAGGCAGGAGCACCCGCTCCCCCGTCCCCGTCCTCCCCCCACGTCCCTGTGCTGCCGCCACGGGGTTTAATTACAGGGATCAATTCTCCGCCACGCATTGATCTCCCCTGCCCGGCATCGCTCCGGGGACGGCCCAACCCGGCCCCGCGCGGGGCGGCAGGTGGGGGCTTGGCCCCGTCCCTGTCCCCCCTCGCCGCCGGGCTGCAGGTGCGAAAGCAAAGTAGCTCAGGCGCTCGCTGAAAAATTACTGGTTTGCTCCTCACCGCCCAATGGGGATAATAAAACTTTGCTGTCAGCTGGTTTTATTTTTTTTCTCCCTCCCCCTGCATGGTTTCCACTTTTGGAATAAATGCAAATGAGGACTTTTTTAAAAAAAACTTCATCTCAAGCAGAAGGGCTGATGGGGGGTGGAGGAAGGGGGAAGCACTTAGGGCTTGGTTGTTTTTTCCCCGATGCTGCGATGTTCTGGTTGCGAGGGGAGGAGGAGGAGGAGGAGGAGGATGCGGCCGAGCTCCCAGCACGGCTGGGAGCTCCAGCTGGGGCAATCCGGTGTGTGCCCAAACTGGGAGCCAGCGTGGTGGCCACACTGGGAGGGGAGAGGCGACGGGGAGCTGCCTGGGGTCCCGTCCCGGCTCCTTGCCCCCATTACCGTGTGCCGTCCCGGCGCTCGGCCCCCGCGAAGCCGCCACCGCAGCAGGACCCGGGGGGCAGCGTCCCGTCTCCGCAGGGGCACCGCCGTGGCACCGCGGTTTTCGGGCCGGCGGCTGCCAGGGTTCCCCCGACCCCCTCCCCAGGCTGCTCTCCGCGTCGAGGTCCCTGGGCCGGGCACTGCGATGTGACTCTCGTTAACCGGTCTCATTACCCCCAGCGATACCCAAGGCGGCGACGGGAGGCCGTGACCCCCCCCACGGCAGCGCAGCTCCCAGAGAGACGCTCTGGAGTAGTGGACCGGCTTTCGGCTCATTTTTGGGGGGCTTGCTTTTAAATGGGATGTTTTGGGCTGAAAGGGGACCAAACGCAGGACGGCAGGAGAATGGGATGCTTTTGCTGGTGCAGAGCGGGGACAGGATGAGATGTGGCAGAGCTCATTCCGCTGCTCCCCCTTCCCCTTGCGGGACCCCCGTCCTGCCCGCCGGCGTTTCCCGTGGCCACGGCACAGCGCAGGCAGGAGCATGGTGGGCCCTGGGAGCGCGGGCGGCGGGCACCCCGGGCTCAGCATCCTGCCCTGGCCCAGGCTGCAGGCAGTGCACGGTTTGAAGCACTGACATGTTTCAGAAGCCAAATTCCCGCAGCGTTTCTGGGCGTAAATCGGGCGCCTCTCGCCAGCGTTACCTGCAGCCAGCCCCGGCGGCCCCGACAGCGCTTCTTGCCACCTCCCTGCTGGCGCCTGGCCACCCGGGCTCGCCCCCCCGTACAGCAGGCGCCTGGTATTTTTGGGTGCCGCGCTGGAGCGCGTTGCCTGCTCCCGCTGCAGCTGCCGAGCGCCGGGGCCGCTGGACCCGCTCCCAGCCCTGCCCAGGGCAGAGCCGCCCGCGCTCGCTGCTGTCGCCGCGGGCCGCAGCCGGGCTAGAAACCCCGTCCATCTGTCGGAGGCGAGGAGGCAGCGCGGCCGCGCCGAGTGACACAGCCATCGGGTGTGAAACAGCCACCTGTCAGTCGGCTTCGCCTGTGCGGCTGCCGCGGCGCTTGGCAGGGCAGCGCGGGAGGGGCGCGCAGGGCTGCTGTCGCGGCGCTCGGGGTTTCGCTTGGCTCCGCGGTTGTGTGTTCGTGAGCCAGCTCTCTTCCCTCTCCAAAAAGAGAAGGGAAAAAGTGTCACTTTGGATCTTCATGCATGGAAAAATACAGCACCTCCCTCCTGCAATTAGAGCTGCGGGAACGTGTGCCGCGGTGGCGGGGGGGGGGGGGGGGGGCAGGGCGTCCGCCCCCACGGGCTGAGCCCGGGCGCCTTCGTGTCACGTCCCAGGAGACGGCCGGTCCCGCGGCTGCTGCTCCTGCCCAGGGAGCCGGAGCACCCGGGCGAGCACGGGAGGCTCCCGGGAGCCTCCGCTCCCCGGAGGGGACCTGATTCCCGGGGCTTGGCCAGGCAGAGGGGACGAGTGGTGCCTCCATCCCACCCTCCCCGGCTTCGCTTCTCCCTCCTCCCTTCCCGCATGTCGCCTCCGTGCCGGGGGGGATCAAAGAGAGCACGGTTTGGGGTTTTTCAGCCCTTTCCTCGTCTGCTGCGCAGGGAGCGAAGCCGCCAAGGGACGCTCAAGGGCGCTGCGATGGAGCGGCCCGCGCGGGAAAAACAGCTCCGGAAAGGTCACGGCGCTCAGTGGATAATAATGAGGCTCTTCAGCCGTCACCGGTCGTAAAAGCTGGCTGTCAGCGCCCCGCCGGCCCCGGGAAACCGAGGCGCACGGGGACGGCGTCTGCCCGAGGTCCGGGGCCCTTTCCTTCCCCACCAGCACCGCGTAAATCCTAGTCGTGAGGCTGGAGAACTCAGTCTTTTTTCTCATGGAAAATTTTGTGCGAGAAGAGCCACGTCTGGCCCACGCTCCTGCAAGCTTGCACTAGCAAAGCGCCGTTTTGTCGCTGCGGGGTCATCGCGAGGCAGGGGGGAGTGAGGGTGTCCTGCAGAGGAGCCCATTTTGGGGACCCGCAGCATCCCTGCGCTGTGCGGGGTCCGGCGGGTTGTCCCCCGCCTCCGGCCCCCTTCCCGTTCCCATTCCCGTTCCCACGCGCGGCCGGGTCCCGGCAGCTGCCTCGCCGGGTGCAGCCGCCGTAAACACGACACGTTCGCTCCAGCACGTTTCCTGGCACGTTACAAAACACGCCATAAATAATTAAACCTGAGCTACAATTATCAAAACAAACGAATAAAGCGCATTTAGGACAGATTTTCCACTTTCATTTCGTGCTCCTTGTTTCTTTCCCATAATGTTTTTCAGATTATTCGCTCGCTCTTGGTGTGAAATCCGTCCGTGACCCGCGAGTCTTTGCGTTCGCTCCCTGAGCCGTGGGGACTCGTGCAGCGGTGCAGGAGACCCAAACCCCCGTTTTTGGAGGCCAAAACCCCCCAGCTTGGGGGTTTATCCCAAAGGAGAGGCTAAGCTCATCCAATTTGGCTCTCCGTTGCCTTTCCGTGCTCGTAACCCCACTCCCCGTGCGCGATGGGCTGGTCACTCCCACGGCGTTCCCGGGCGAGGGAACATTTCGGGGCTGGGACAGCTCGGACCCCGCTGCCAAGCCCCAGGTCACCGCGCCGGTCCCTGCTCCCGCCGCGCCTGTGTTTTGGATTTATCATGTCTGTGTTTGCTCGAATTTATTTGTTTATTCCCCTCCGTCCCCGGCGCACGGCTCCGGCCGGACCGTGTTCATTCCTGAATCTCCTCCTTTCCTGTCCTTAACCAGGGCTCGATCGCCTTGCGGGAGGGAAGAAGCCAGGACTCTGTTCCCTCTGCGTAAAGGCACCAGGTCAGTACCGGGGCCGGGCGAGCCGCGGCGCCTGCCGAGGAGCCGGGCGAGCGCGGACGGTGGAGCCAGACGGTGCGAGGGGAGCGCGGAGGGACCGGCGAGCGGCCCCCCCGGGCCGTCGTGATGATGCCTTAGGGTGTTCATCCTGGGTTCAGCTGGCAGCTCCGAGGGGAGCTGCCCTGGTGCGTCCGTCTGTCTGTCCGCAGGGACGTGCGTCGCTGTCAAGCAGCGTTACCCCGAAACGGGAGCGGGGGAGCGAGATGAGGGCAGCGGCCCACGGCCGGTCCGAGCATCCCCACGGCCCTGCCTGGGCGCTGGGCGCTGGGCTTTGCTCCGGCTCGGTCGCTGCCCCAGAGCCGCACGCGCGGTTACCCTCGCGGCTCCCAAAGGCGTGCGTGCTCGCCGCAGCCGGAGAGCCGGAGCGGGCCGGTGCCTCGGGACCGGTGCTTCTCGTGCCAGCTGCCAGCCGCTTTTTGCAGGAGTTAGGGGTTGTCTGTCGCCCGTCTGGACGTTGCACCGTGCCCGGCCCTTGCAGTTTGGTCACCCAGCCCGGTGCGTGTGGTCTCCCACCGGGGACGACTGCGGGTTGCGTTGACGCCAACCTCTACGCGCTATGGAGATGTCGCATTACGGTGATGCTTTGCCAGGGCGCAAGTTTTCAGACAGTCTGGGCAGCTTCCTATTGCGATAGGGATTCACCCAGGGCAAGGTGGCGTGGCGTGGCATCCCCGGAGCAGCCCCTGCGCTCCCCTCTTCTGCCCAAGTCTCCCAGGGGAGGCTGCTGCAGTGCAAGGAATGGGAATAATTCAGATGCACTTTTTAAGGCCAGAAAAGACCCTTCCGGTCACCTGGTTTGACCTCTCGCGTGATGCAGGCAGCAAAAAGCCATTCTTGCATTGGGATCCGGAGATGGGGGACGGCGGGGAGCCACCAGCCCACGCACGGGCTGCTCCCGGGCTGCTCCCGGCCCCCGGCGCCTTCGCTGCTCCTTGCCTGCGTTTCTGGCACTTTGCTCGCAGCTATCACATCCCGTTCTGCCTTTGTCTGGCCAAGATTAAAAGCCCCTGCTCTCCGAAACGGCGTCCTCGCGGAGGTGAGCGCACAGACGGCTCTAAGGTCATCCTGCAGCGGCGTAACGATGCCCGTTAATGAGCTTGTCTCGCCAGAAAACGGGAGTTTGTGACCCCTTCCAAAAGTCTATTAGGCCGAGGAGCTGCTGCTGCGGGAAGCAGCGGAAGCCGGAGCTGCTCTTTCACCCCATTTCGGGTTTTGGCAGCAGGTTTTCCGGCCCCGCTCGGGTCCCTGCGTGGAGGGGGCAGCGGCCGTGGACGGGTGGGAAGCGGGGAGGGGGCTCCCCCCGGCCCTGCGCCCCGGGAACGGCCTCTTCCCGGCCGGTGCTCGGGAATCCTGCTCCGCTTTCCCGTCCTCGGCGCTCCCGGAGTCGGGGCGTTAAACAGCCCGTGCTGTTTCCGTGCCTCCCCCGCCAGGCAGCCCAAGGAGGAATAATTCACAGAGTCAACGGCTTTTTAATATCGCCGAGCTTCCAGTCAATTTTCAGTGCGCTCGTTTGCCTTTTAATTAAAATCATTGCTTCTCCCCTCTGCGCGTGCATCCCCCTCCCCTTCCCAAACCAGCACGCTGCCAGCCCGCAGCCTGCCTCCCCCTCCTCCTCCTCTGATTCCCTGTCCGTTTTCTTAAAAGCAGGGTGGTGATAACAGATGCGCCGCGCTGCTTTGCCGATGCGAACCGGGGCGGGTTCCCGGAGCGAGCGGCCTGACGGGGTTTGCACCGGGCAGAGTCCCGGCTCGCTTCGCCCGCGGCCGGGCAGCGTTGCTGGGGGGGCCGGGGTGCCCCGAGCCCCTGCGTGCCGCTGCCGGCCCCGCGGTGCCTGGCGGTACGTGCTCGCAGGCCTCCCTGCTGGTTTTGATTGCATTATTTTTAATGGTCTAGTGCAGCCGGGCTGAACCCGTGATGCATGCAGCTCGTACGTGCCTGCTCTTAGCTGCTGTCTCGGTGGTGCCATCTCCTACCTGCTGCAAGGGAGCCGAGGGCCGGCGGCGGGGGAGCTCGCAGCCGGGCCGAGGATGGAGCGGATGCAGGGGATGCACCCGGCGCCAGGCGGATGTTGCCACCGCGGAGCGAGCAGGGAGCAGGGGTGGCCCCCGCCGCCAGCCGCCCCCCGCTTCGCCCCCACCCCGGGTGCAGATGTTAGCAGCATCCGTGTCGCCCAGGGCCGGTAATTCACCTCGCAGGAACCGATAAACGGGAATGATTCAGAGTCGTTTAGCGGCTCCTGCTCGGGAAGACGAAGAGACCGGGACCTCAATTAAGCTATGTGTAAATTGTTAATTTAAGCATTTCACTCAGATGCCTTAAATTGTTCCCTCCTGCAGCTTACAAATGGGTAAAGAGCACAGAAGTACAAATGGAGCGGTGGGGAAATGCCATTCAGTCACCGGTTTCGGCAGTGGTAATAGCACTGTAGCTAGCAGCACTTTGGCTTAACTCGGGGGAAACCGGGGTGTTCCTGGGCGCCAGACCAGCGCGGGGCCGCGGGGCCGGTGGTCAGAGCCCCCTCCGGACACCCCCGTCCGACGAGCGCTCCTGCAGAGCTCGAACCCCCGGTTTGGCTATTGCCTGTTTATAGCGATATGTATATGTATTTAGAAGTATATCCCTGTTTCTGAGAGCGGCGGCTGCCCGTGCTGTGCCGTGCTGCACCGTGCCGCCGCGATGCAAAGGGCTTTTCAGCGGCAGGTCTGGGGGGGGAAGGATCCGGCCCCCGGGCTCGCGGCTCCCGCAGCCTCGCGTAGCCCCGCGCTCTGGGCGTATAATGGGCGCGCTGTGGCCGGGCCGGGCGCGCGGCGGCTGCAGCGTTGGCCGATGACTGCCCCAGTGTTTGCCGGGCCGCCGCGGCCGGCGGTGCCGCGCCGGAGCCTGGCTGCACTGTGCCCGGGGCGGCGCGGAGATGCCGCGAGGTCTCCTCCGGGAAGGGCTCACGGGCTGAACGGGGATGAGTGGGGCTGGCGCGGGGAATCAGCTCAGGGCTCCCTCCCGCAGCCGGTGAACCCGCGCAGGTGCCGCGCATCCTCCCTCGCGGCCGGGGCGAGATGCAGAAATGTTGCCCCGACACCTTAGCGGCTTTTGCCAGCCTCTCGCTGGGATTTGTCCCGTTGGTGCGTAGCTCCCCGGCCAAGCGGGTCGCGGGGCGAACGAGGGCGAAGTGGTGCCCTGGCACAAGACCGTTTGCAGGCGCAGACGTCGGAAAACGTCCAGCATCCAAAGCGGGAAGCGCTTCCCTTGGATGCAAGGGCGGGCGCCCACCTCCCCTCCCGAGCAAGCCCAGTGGTGATGCTGGGCTGCGAGCGGAGCTCGTGGCACCCCTTGCCATGGCCACGGCAGGACCCGCTGCGTGCGTCCCCTGCGGGACCCCCCCCAGGGACCCCGTGGGACCCCCCTGCCTCCTGCGCTGCCCCCCGGCTCCTGCCGCTGCTCTGCTCTCTGCCGCCTCTCCCCCCTTGCCCTGTCTCCGACGCCGTGAAAGGGAGGGGAAAAGAGGGAAGGACTGAGACCGAGGTGGGGAAACCTGCGGGGAGGGAGAGGAGAGGGGCAGGGGGCTGCACAGGCGCAAGCCAGCGTCCGCGATTTCTCTGCCACCGATGTCAGAAGAAATTCCCCTCGCAGCCGCGCGTGCCCCGGGGCCGTTTCCCGTGAAACGCGGCTGTTTCCTAGGCTTCCAGCGAGCTGGTCAGCAAAGTGCCCTCGGGTGGGTCTTAAATCTGTGCAAATCGCGTTTCTGTGCAAATTTGGATATCGAATACTTTGGGCAGGTGGAAACTGAGCTCTCGACCGACCGGCCGGGCGGGCAAGCAGAGCCGCGTGCTCTCCGGGCAGCGCTGGCTTTTAATTGCGTTTGCTAAGTGAAGCGAGCGCCGGGCAGGGCCGCCCCGTGCGACGGCCGGCCCCAGGGCAGCCCGCGGCGCTGCTCCAGCCTCCGGGCGCGGGAGCCGGCCGGGAGCGGCGCGGGGCGAGCGGGAGCCGTCGGCGGGCGCGGGATGGATGTGCACTGGCTGCTGGCGCCCGGCCCATGTGATTTGTTTGAGGGGGCACAGTGACATTTCAAGCAGGGGAAAAAAAAAATACCCAGAGACACACGGGGAGCTTGGAAACGCCGGAGCCAGGAAAAGCGAGCGGGAGCGACAGCCATGCACGCCGCGGAGGAATAAAACCAGGCAGGGGGGGAACCTGCGGGGCAGGGAAGGGATGTGAGCGCCAGCCCCAGCTCGGGGCCGGGAGGATGCAATGGCCCCCGGCGCGGGAAGCGGAGCGGCGCGCGGCAGCCCTGGAGCTGGCGGCAGAGCCGGCAAGCTGGCACTCGCCCCTCGCTAGCTCGGCAGCAGCAGCAGGAGCCGGCGCCGGGCGAGTGCCGGGCTCGGAGCCGCCCGCGGACGCAGCTGCGGACGCGGCGTGAGAGCCGGTGCCGCGCCGCCAGGTCGGTAGCATCCACCCTCGCGCTGCGTGCATGCTTGATAACGAACCGAGGCGGTGTTTAATTAACCTAAAAAGCTCACGCGACTCGATACGTCTCCTTAGATTTAGCTTGACGGAGCCGGCGCGTTGCTTTAAATGCCGAGCGCTTAGCGAAGCCGTGTTTGCCGGGGATGAAGCGCGTGCGATGAGGTGCGTGTGTTTGTCGCGCAGATTCGGCCGCCCGCCGCGGCGCAGCCATGCTTCCCCGCCGGGCGCAGCCGGCACCAGGAGCAGCGCGGAGCCCCCGCGAGCCGCGGCGCTGCCGGCCGACGCCGCTCCTGCCGGGTACGCACCGGGGCGGGGGGGGGCCGGGGCGCGCCGAGCCGAGCCGCTGCCCTCGTTTCGCTCCGGCGACCGTGGCGGATGCAGCAGCCCTGGGATGAGGATGGAGGGGGGAGCATCCCGAAACGCGGGGCTGGGGCGAAGGCACGGCTCAGCCTGCACCGCTGCACCGCTGCCGTTTGCGGCCCTGAAAAGGCTTTCGGGGTATTTGAGCATCCACAGCCGCAGCACGATGGGGCTCCCGTCCCGCTCGGCAGTGCGGAAAGGGCCGTTCCCACCTCTCCCGTCCGCCCGCGCGAGCCGCAGCGTCGCTCCCGTCCCCCCGCCGGGGAAGTTGCGTGTGGCCTGGGGATGCAACCAGCAAAAATCATCTAAAAAGGCAGTGGCCGAGGCAGAGCCTTAGCATCTCCCGATTTCTGCCCCGTTGGAGCACAGAGGTGGGAGACGCACGCGAAGCCGGGGCCGGCCCGGGCGGAGGGGGAGCCCCTGCCCCGGAGCCCGGCTCGGCGCGAGGCCAAGCGGAGGCAGCGCCGGTGCCGCAGCTCTGTGCTGCCTCCCCGAGCCCTAAATCACGGCAGGAGCCAAGTCCTCGAAAGAGCTCGGTTCCCACGTGCCAAGGCGAGTACGGGCCGAGGCTCGGCGGGGCTCAGCACAGCACAGCTCTCCGGTGCATTTAGCAAAAAAAAACCCCTGTCCGACGGCCCTGCTCCGCTGCGGAGCAGGAGGCGCTTCCCGCGCCGGCGGCACGGACGCACCCCGGCAGCAGCCGTGCCAGCACGGCTCCCCCCGCCGCTCGGCGCCCCGGCTAGCAGGAAGCATCGATTCGGTGTCTCGAGGGGCAGGTTATCGCTCTCCTGATAGATCGGAATCGCTTTCCAGGGCGATTTGCCGGAGCAGCTCGAGGGCAGCGAGGCTGGGGCAGCCGGAGCCCCCGCTGCAACCCGGCGGTGCCGGCGCGGAGCCGGGTGCCCCGGGCAGCGCTGCCGGCTCCCTTCGGGAAGTCGAGCCGGGCAGGTGCTGCCCAGGCGGGAGGTGCGGGAGGGCGGCAGCGGCGGTGGCTCGGGCGGCGCGGCAGGGAAGGGGTTAGCACAAGGCGCGAGCGGCCGGTGGCATCGCGCTCTTCCCTTAATGGCCGGATGCGGAGGCATCTCATCGCTCCGAGGGGCTGCTGTTCTTCTGCCTCCCGCTCTCCCCAGCGCAATCTCTCCTCCCCGCATCCCCCCCCTTTGTACGATTGCTTTCTCGGACTATTTTTCATGCTCCGCTGACTGCCACGGCTTTCACGGCCCGCGTGAGCCGCGCTGCCTCGGGAAGATTTATGAAACTGCAGTAATAAACTGTGTTTGAAAGATCCTCCGTATGATAAATCCCCGGCGAGCTCCGGGCGGTGGGATGCAAGCGGACCCCGCCGCGGTGCCGCGGGCGACCCGGCCGGCGCGTGGGCCCGGCGTGGCCCTCGCGGGGCGGCCGCCCTGGCGCTCGGCCCACTTCCCGGGGCCCCTCGCGGCCGCCGTGCCCGGCGCGGGAGCCGGGAGCTGCCGGGAGCCGGCTGCGGAGCGCGGGGCTCCCGCGGCGGCGGCGTGCGGCTCCCGCCGGCGGCCCAAGCCCGGGGCTGGCGGCGGCCCGGGGAGGAGGGGACGGCCGCATCCTGCTAGGAGCTGCGGCGGGGGCCGCGCGGAGGCACCGGCAGGTAAGGGAGGGGGTGAATCAGCACCGTGAGCCGTGTTCCTGTAACCCCCCCGCTGCCGCGGAGCCGCTGGCTGGATTTTCCCGGGATTTCTGCCGTTGGTTCCCCGTCCGTGCATCCATCGCGCCCGGGGGGCGGCGGGGGAGCTCCATGCCTGCGGCAGCCCGGGCGAGACGCGGTGCCGGTGGGGTGTCCCAGCCCCGGTGGGGTGTCCCGGCCCCCGCGGCACCCGGCTCCGTGCTCCCCCGGTGCCGGTCGCGCGGGGCTTTGCAAATCATCCTTTTTAGCGGTGGGGAGAGCGACAGCGAGCCGGCGCGTTGCGCTGCCCGAGCGTGTGATTGCGGAGCGGGGAGCTGCATGCTGATGTGCCGCGGCAGCCGCCGGAGGAGGAGGAGGAGGAGGAGGAGGAGGAGGAGGGTGGGCAGGAGGTGGCCATGGGGGCCAGGGCAGCCCGAGGAGGCGGCTGCAGGGACAAGAGCAGCTCGGGTGGCACCCGGACCCCGCTGCCCCGTGCTCCCACACAGCGCATCCCTCGCAGCCGGCTCCTGGCGAGGCCGAAGGGCCGGTGCCGCCTGGCCCTGCGCTCCGCTCGCCGCCTCGGCCCGTCCTGCAGCGCCCGTGGGGGCCGGCAGCTTTCGGGGTGTCCCTTGCCCAAGCCCTTGGGGTGTGCCATTCCCGTGGGATTCATCCCAGGAGCCGTGCTGCCGGATGCAGGAATTGGAGCTCTCCCCCAGTTTCTCCATCCATCCATCCATCCGGCTGGCAGCCCTCGCACGGGGATGCTCTGCCCCAGGGCCGCGGGAGCGGGAGCTGCCCCTGCCGGTTTTGGAGGAGGAAGAGGGGGGTCAGATGCTGGGAGGCGCGGGACGTTCCCGCGGCCTTTGCCGGGGCTGCGAGTGGCGACGCCGGGCTCTTGGCGAAGCCGCTTGACCTTGAGCAGCGGCTTTTTGTGCCTGTAACGCGCCGGAGTCCTGTCCTGCCTCAACAGCACGATAAGTCGTTACAGAGCTAATACATCGGCCCGATGAATAATTAAGGGAAAAGGGAAAAAGCCGCCATGATTTGCTTAACGGAGCCCGGGAAGGAAGAGGGAAAGGCAGAATGGGAGGGTGATGAATAATGGATGAAGGTTAAGCGGTGAGCGGGGAAGGAGAGCGGTGCCGCCGGTCCCTGCCGCGCCGATGCTGCCAGCCGCCAGGCCGGTCGGGGGGGGGGACGGCTGCAGGCGCCCCCGCTTTGCACCCAGGGCCTGGGCAGCTCTGCGCGGGGACTGTGATGAGTTGTGTCCGTCGGCAGCGATGCTCTGCTCCGGCTTTGCCCCGGGGATGCTGCGCGCTGTCGGGTGGCTCGCGGCGGTGCCCCGCGGCTGCGGCTTGATGCTCCCGCTTCGTTTTCTTTTTGGTCTGTCCGTCCGTCCGTCCCTCTGTCTGTCCGTGCTCCCCAGTGGCACCCGGCCCCTCGTCCGTGTGGCCCCCCCGTGTCTGTGTTGTCCTTTTCCAAGAGCCCCCCCGGCCCCGGGGGTTGCTGTCCGGCCTGTGTGACCCGGGCTGTCCCAATACCGCCTGCTTTTAGCTTAAAACCACCCCCCCACCCCTGTGCGCCGGAGGGAGCCGGACCCCCCCGGCCCCGGCGCGCGCGGAGCCGCTCCTGACCCCGCTCCGCTCTCTCCCGCCCGCGCAGATCCCGAGCGGAGCAGCACCCACATGATCTCGGCGGACGATGCCGAGTACCCGCGGGAGTACCGCACGCTGGGCAACGGCACGCGGCGCTTCTCCAACGTGGGGCTGGTGCACACCTCGGAGCGCCGGCACACCGTCATCGCCGCCCAGAGCCTCGAGGCCCTCACCGGCCTCCAGAAGTCGGAGATGGAGCGCAAGCGGGACGCCTTCATGGACCACCTGAAGACCAAGTACCCGCAGCACGCGCTGGCACTGCGCGGGCAGCAGGAGCGCGTGCGGGACCAGGTGAGGGGCGCCTCGGGGAGGGGCACCCGTTGCACCCGCTGCGGTGCGGGATGGGGTGATGCTGCGGCCGGGGGCAGCGCGGGACGAGCATCCCCCCCGCCACTGCCAGGTCCGCTCGGGCGGTCCATGGGCGGCTCTGCTCCCCGCCGGCTCGGGCCGGGGCCGGGGTGTCTGTGTGCAGCCGGTGCACGGGTTTACCCACTCCCGGGTCTCTGCGGCTTCCAGCCGGGATCCGCAGCTGGATCCGGCAGCGGGGGCAGCTCGAGCCGCCCGCTCGGGGGCTCTGCAAAACGCCTCCTCCGCAGGGCGTGGGGCGAGGGGGCTGCACGCGTGCTCCGGGGCCGCGGGACGCTTGCGCCGGCGGAGCGGGGGTGCATGCACGCTTTGGGGCTGGCAGCACCGCACGTTGCTGCAGCAGCTGGTGCGACGCGGCACGGCTCCGGTGCAACGCGGCACGGCTCCGGTGCAAGCCAGCACGGCTCCCGTGTGATCCGGCATGGCTCCGGTGCAACCCAGCACGGCTCTGGTGCAATGTGGGCTGCAGGCAGAGCCCAGGCATGTCCCGTCCCGGTGCAGCCCTGCTCGGGCCAGCGCCGTGCTGCATCGCCCCACGTGCTCTCCGGCAGCACCCCGGGGTGGCAGAGCCCCGGCTGTTCCCGCTCCGGGCGTCACGGCGAGGGCCCGGCCTCGGGCCTGTCCATGCAGCAATAAATTCACACCTGAAGCGTCATGTTTATGCCAAGGCCCCGGGGAGGGTGAGCGCCGAGCGGCTGGGGGAAGCAGCTGGAAAGCAGCCGTGTGTCACCTCCGCAGCATCCTCCGAGCCTCCGCGGTGTTAAGTGCTCGGGGCCCCGGGAGCCGGGTTTCCTAAGGGGAAGCAAAGCTCTTCGGGGCTGTGGAAGCTCCTCCGCCGCTGCGACGCGGTGCCCGAGCCCCGTGGTGTGCCGGGGGGCAGCCGCGGGGCCGAATGCAAGAATCCTGCATCCGCAACTGGTGGGGAAAGCAAACCCCCCCCCCCCCAAGCCCCCAAGCTAGGTATTTCCGTTTGCTTGCAGGTGGTAAATAATAACGGGGAGAAAATGAGGCTAGAGACACTGGACGCCCCGGTGCCAACCTTTAAATGACATTGGGCTGCGAAGCGCTCGGCTCGCCCGAGACGTTTGAAACTCGCTGCCGCGTCGCTCTTTGAGGGCGGCCGCCGGGCAGCTCCCCTCGCAGGCCCTGCCGCTTTGGGGTTTTCTAAAAAAAAGTGATTGCACATGAGACCATTTGCAGCGTCGGAGGCGAAGAGCGGCGCTGCACGAGCGCCGGCGAGCCCTGCAGCACGGCACGCGCCCCGGGGACCCAGCGCCGTATTCGTTTTAATCGTATGTATTATAACAAGGAAGGGAAAACCAGGCAAATAATTGTACCAACCCCAGCAGACCGCCGGCAAAGCCGCGGAGGAGTCCACGGCGAAGTCCGCCTGGCAGCAGCGGATTTGCAGCTGCTCGGAATAAATCCCACTGTGGAATAAATAAATAACAGCCAGGGCGTAGAGGCGGAGGGGTGGATCCGGGGTGCCTCGATGCCCCGGGCGGCGGCGGAGGCCGAGGGTGCTGCGGGGAGCAGCGCCGGGGTGCGCAGAGGCCCGACGCCGCTCGTGGCACGGATGGACGCTGCTCCACGGCAGCACGGTTGTCCCGGCTGCGCTCCCGTGCGGTTTCTTCCCTCTTTTCCGGACGGCTTTTTGCTTTTCTCCCCCCGGTGTCTGGCAGCTCCCGGGGGCCGGGGGGGCCAGGGGGGCTGTGCGGGTGCTGCTCGGGGGGGGCACCGGGCCGGCAGGGGCTGCGCCGGGCCGGCGGGAGGCTGGCACCCGAACACCCTCCTGAGCCCCCCTGCATCCCAGCGCTCCCTGCATCCCAGCACCCCCTGCATCCCAGCACCCCCTGCATCCCAGCACCCCTGCATCCCTGCACCCATTGCATCCCTGCACCCCCTGCATCCCAGCACCCATTGCATCCCTGCACCCCTGCATCCCTGCACCCATTTTCCCCAGCACCCCTGCATCCGAGCACCCATTGCATCCCAGCACCCATTGCATCCCAGCACCATTGCGTCCCAGCACCCCCTGCATCCCTGCACCCCCTGCACCCATTGCATCCCAGCACCCATTTTCCCCAGCAACCATTGCATCCCAGTGCCCCCTGCATCCCTGCACCCATTTTCCCCAATACCCATTTTGCCCAGCACCCATTGCCCCCAGCACCCCCAGCACCCACTACATCCCAGCCCCCCCCAGCACCCATTGCATCCCAGCACCCATTGCCCCCAGCACCCCCAGCACCCACTACATTCCAGCCCCCCCCAGCACCCATTGCTCCTGCTGCACCCCCTGCACCCATTGCCCCCAGCCCCCCCCCACCCGTTGCCCCCCCTGCACCCCCCGCCCCTCACCCCCCCCCCCGCCCCTCACCCCCCCCCCCCCGCCGCGCTGCCGGCCCCGCCCCCCCCGCCGGGAGCGCGCGCCGCCGCGTGCCGCCGCGTTCCGGCGCGGCGCGGGGGCGGGCGGAGTCGCGGTTGCCATGGCGACCGCGCCCCTATAAGGGCGGGCGGCGCGGCGGCGGCCGAGGCCGCAGCGGCGGGAGGCGGCGGCTCCTCCGCGCCCTCCGCTCCGCGCCCGCCGCTCCGCTCCGCGCCCGGCCCGGCCCGGCCCCCGCCCTCCCGCCCGCCGGGGCCGCGGCGCTGCTGCCGCCCGGGCGCTCTCGGCACTGCGGATCGCTGCGGCGGCGCCGGACCCGGCCCGACCCGACCCGACCGGACCCACCTGCCGCAGGTACCGGGGGGCGGCGGCGCGGCCCCGGGTATCCCCGTGTCCTCCTGCCCCCCCATATCCCGGTCCCCAAATATCCCACCCCCAGGTTTTCCCGGTCTCTGAATATCCTTGTGTTGCCTCATCCCGCTCCCCGAATATCCCTGTTTCCCTACTGCCCCCCCCCCCAATCCCTGTCATTCCCCCCCCCCCCATCCCAATATCCTGGTCACCAAATATCCCGACCCCAGGTTTTCCAGGTCTCTTGGTATTCTCGTGCCCCCCCCCCCCCCCCAGTATCCTGGTCCCCAAATATCCCTGTCACCCCAACACACCCCCTTATCCTGGTCCCCAAATATCCCACCCCTGGGTTTTCCCTGTCTCCCAGTATCCCTATGTGCCCCCCCCCCCCCATCCCAGTCCCTAAACATCCTGGTCTCCCCAGCACCCTCCCCCCCCCCCAAAGTATCCCAGTCCACAAATATCCTAGTTCACCCCAGATGTCCTGCGCGCCCCCCCCCCCGCAGTGGGGTCCCTCCATCCTCCTTCCCTAGCTGTGGGACCCCCCCTTGCTCCCCTCAGGGTGGGGGTGCCCCCCCTGCCAAAGCCCCACGCTTGGGGCTGCTGTGCGGAGATGCTGCCGTTTGGGGGGGGGTGTTGCTTCCCCCTTGTTCTCACCCCTGTGTCCCCGTCCCCCCCCGGGGGTCTCTGCTTTGCCCTCCTCGGGGGTGTTAGCATGGGGGTCTTGGCAGATGGCCTGGGGGCATCCTTTCCGCCAGGGACCCCCCCTCACCAGCAGCACCCCCCAGCTCTGGCCCCCACAGAGCCTCCCGAACTCGGCCGCGCAGGTGGCCCCGAGCGGGCGCGCGGGAAAGGCATCCGTCGCCTCGGCGTGAGGTTGGCATCCATCTTGTCCTCGCGTGGCACCCGGCCATGGCCGGGCACGGCGGAGCGGCAGGTCCCCGCGTCCCTCGCGGTCGTTTCTGAACGAAAACCAGCGTCGTGCCGCCCCTCGACGCTCTGGTTACCCCGCGGAGGATCGTGCCCGGGGAAGCTGCCGGCGTGGGTGGCCCCGAGGGTGCTCGTGGTGCGGGGGGGACTGGGAGGGGGGCCCTGCGTCCCTCACCCTGGCGTCTGATCTCGCCCTTCGAAGCCAAAATACGCTGTGGACCGTTGCAAACCGCTCTGATGGTGGGAGGTGAGGTGGTGTGGCTGCCGCGGACGAGCGCGCGTCCCTCCAGCTGCAGTCCTGTCTGTCTATTGATTTTTCTCTTTCTTTCTACCGAGAGCGATTCCCGGTTGATTAAAAGAGCCGCGGCCCGTGGTTTGGCCGAGATCTAGGTCGCCGGGAGCCGGGAGTCCTGCGCGAGTCCGTGGGTCACCCCGGTGCTCCTGGGGGTCGTGCTTGGAGCAGGGGTTTGGGGAGCAGGTCCTGGAGCCGCTGAGAAGCGGGAGATAAACCCGGTTCCGCTAGCAGCAGCGATCGCGGCCCTGGGGAGGGCATTAACGAGCCTGTGGTGCTAATCCGGCAGGGAGCTGCCGAGCAAATTCCCATCAGGAATTAGCTCAGCCTTCGCTCCCGTGACGGGCAGGATGCGTCTGGCGCGCGCTCGGCGGCGACAAGCGAGGCAGCCGCTTGCAGGGAGAGCTTTGGCGTTGCGTGTTCGCAGCTTCGTTACCAAATTTAACGGGCGCGTAATGCCCACGCGTCCCGGGAGCGCGTGCCTGCGCCGAGCGCCGGTGCTGCTGCCTTCGAGCACGCACGGGCACCCCGACACCAGCATGGGCACCCCGACACCGTTATGCATGTCCATCCCTGCCCTGCCGGCACCCAAAGTTTCCTGCTGCTGCTAACCTGGATTTGCCCGCAGGGACGTGCTCAGAAGCACTAGCCGGGGGGCAGGTAGCCCCCGAAGGCGCTGGGGACCCCGGGCGGTCCTCGGCGGGTCGCCGGCCGCGCGCGCAGAGCAGATGGATGCCCGCCGCGGGTTTACCTTGCGCGTCCCTATTGTTTCCGTCCACCTACGCCGTGCCGTTGCCATAGCTACTCTGCTATTTGATCTGCCCAACTTCTTTCCTGTTTTTTTCTGCTCCCCCCGCTTGGCTTCGGTCCGCGGCTCCCCTTGGCACATGCCGGGAGCAGGTGGAGGATGGAGCGAGGCCGCGGCACGGTGCGGGGCAGAGCGGGGCGCTGGGGACGCGCGGGGTGCCAGGCGGCAGAAGGCCATGCCCAAAGCATGTGGTCGGGGGCAGCGTTTGACCCTAACGGGAGGCGATTTTTGATGCCCCGCACCAAGATTCCTTGTACAGATTGTGCAGACTGTCTTGCTGAGCAGCCCTGTACATAATGTGTTTTTCACGAGCAGGCTGGGGATGTGCAAGGCCCTGAGGCGGGATCCCAGAGCGATCCGCAAGCTCGGATGTGGAGGCTGCAGAAGGGAGGCTTTGAAGTCCCAGCAGGGCGATCGCGTGGCTGGTCCTCAGCGGTGCGTGTGTCCGGCCGCATCGCTATTTGGGGCTGCGTTTCTGTAAATAAACGGCGTTGCTGCCTCGCTCTGTGTCGGCAGCATGAAAGAAGGGAGGCTCGAGTGCGGCAGCGCTGTCATCAGTTTGTGCGTTTCAGGAGTACAAATCCACTGGTGTCCAAGGGCATTTGTGCTCTAACATCATCTCGGCTTTTCAGAGAAACTTCTGTGTAGGTTGAGGCTGTAATTGCTGTTGGAGAGCTGACAAACCTGCAGCAAGAGCTGCTGGGGAGAAGGCTGGCGTCTGGGGAGCTTAGGGGATGGTGTGTGCCAATGGGCCCGTCGGTTCCTCTCCGTCCTGGCTCGTCCCAGGAGGAAAGAGGCTGGGCTGGGCATGCAGGTAGCTATTGCTCATGGAGGTGTTCCTGGCTTCTTGATTTGGCACAACGAGCTTGGTTTTGGTTCTGATTATGTGCAAACTTTGAAGAAGAGCATGCTGGTCAGCTCCGGGCTTGAGCAGGGAGTGTCGGTGATGCCTGCTGCTGGGTTACAGAGCCCGTAACGCACCCGAGTCCCTGTGCAGCCTCCTCCTGCTAAGTCTCTAACGAGATGCCTTGATCAGAGTCTTTTTGGAATGGGAACTGGAAAGAGATGATGTAAAATGCAGGTCTCTGGCTCAAAATGCCTCTCTCCAAAGGAGGAGAGGCAAAGCAAGCATCTCGATGCCATTTTTGAGCTGGGGGTCTGAGGCACAGGGAGGCTAAATCTAACCAAGGCCTCCCAGGAATCTAGACCTGGTGGGAACTGGAGCCAGCCCCAGCGCTCCTGAATCCCACGGTGGGTCTCGGACTGGCTGTTCTCCTGTGTGCCAGTGTGCTTGCATTTGAGAGGTCCTTTTGCAATAGTTGCAAGACCTTAAATGATGGTATCTGCAACACACTGTGTGTGTGTGTCTCTTCCCTGTGCCTGGTTACTGTTTGCATTTGACTCCAACTTGTCATTTTGCTATTTCTACTTCAATTCAGTTCTTCTTTTGTTGGAAAGCATTAAAAAAATTTAATAAAGAGAAACAGATTAAATCCACTTTAGTGCTATTTTTCAAGGAGATTTTTGTTTGTCAAGACATTGTGCCTGAGGGGGACTCATCAGAAACTGGAACTTCTGAAAATGAGTTAATTAAAAAGGCAATGAAACTGCCACTGTCCCTCCCTTTAGTGGAGCGTGCTGGGGATGCTGCTGCTGTTCATTTTAGAGGGACGCATTCGGTCCTGTCTTGTTGATCACTAACAGATTTGCGTTATAATTGCTAACCAGGGGAAGTCTGTCTCGGTCAATGCAGTGACTCACTTGGATTTCATTTACCTCCTGGTCTTCTCCTGGGACAATCACAAAGACTGTATTTTTTTTCCTTAACTACAAAATGTTCTCGGCTAAATTTTCCCAGCTCTGGCTTTCCTCTCTTCTGCAGTGTGCATGTTCGTGTATGAGGGTGCATCTTCATGAGCACTTGTCTGCATGTGTTCATATGTGACTGGCCTCACATGTGCATCTGAACACGCTTTTATGCTTGCGTGCATGTTGCAGTGCGTGTCCAAGTACGTGCCTATGCACAGGTGGGCACGTGTACGGGTATGTGCATGCATGAGCCCGTGTCTGCGCCTTGGGAGAGCCCCGAGTCCTAGTTAGTCCATCATCTTGCAGCATCCCGGACATGACTTTCATTGTAATTATCGCAGCCTTTGCAGTTCTCCCTACCTTCTGCGCTGCTCTGCCTGCAAGTGAGCTGCCTGTTTTATCAGTTGTAACAGGGCTGTCGTTTCAAATCCTCTCTCAGGCCATTATCTCCCTTTGATGCTTTTGAAGAGCCAGAGATATGTTAATTCTACCTTGGCCCTCTCTTCCCTTTTGCTCTTTGTACAAATCCCCCCTTGTTGTCTCGGCCAGCTGCGATGTTATTCGTGTTTTCATGCACCACCCTGGAGGGCGGTGAGGGGAGGTGGGTTCTCCCCGGTTGGTCCCATCGGGTTTGGTGAAGCTGGTGCTAGAGGCAACTCCCGAAAGTTGGCTGCTTGTTTGACCTTGTGCCTTTCTTCCCCTGTCACCACCTCTTAGTTAAAACGCGTGCCCAGAGCAGAGCCCGCTCAAGGGGGTTTGTGCAGTGGGAACGTGTGGCCTTTGCCTTGGGAAGGTCTAAGTTGGTAGAAAAATGAGCTAATGGCAGGACAGGCTGGGCCAAGCGCTGGCCCGCTGCGCGTAGCTCCGAAACGTGCTCCGCGCCCTGCCGAGCTCGGTGCCTCGGAAATACCGAGGAGGACAGATGGAGCCCCGAAAGGCCTGCGTTGCGCGGTGGTGTCGACAACGCGCCTGCTTGGCCCGGGCGGAAAGCGCCAGATTGCCAGCCCCGGATGGTCCGGCCTCTCCGCGGGGCGCGCGCGGTCTGGGCAGCGCTCCCCTTCCCTGCCGCCCAGCCCGTCGCCTGTCTTGTTGCATCAGCCCTGCTGCAGGGCAGCGCTCGGCTCGCGGACCCCCAGGTCTCCTCCCTGGGGCTGCCAGCGCGGTGCCACCCCCTCCCCGGGCTCCAGGGTGACCCCCCCAAGCTCAGCCGGTGGCGAGGGCAGCGCGCCCAGGCTTTGAGCTCGCTGCTGAGCTGGGTTAGGAATGGGACTGAGAATCAGAGCTTGGTTTAGAGGTTTTGGCACCCTAGTTTGGCTTTTTGTTGCTTTTTTTCCTTCCTGTGCCCAGCCCACTTTGTTTCCCACTCAGTTCCCATCTGTTGGGAGGGGGGGCTGGACCCCACGACCAGTATCAGATCGGTCCCTCCCCAGTTCCAGGGGCTCTGTTCCCTCCATGCCCGGGTAAACCGGCCCTGCTGTAAGGATGCCTCTGGGGCTGGATCCGGGGAGCTGGGAGGATCCCAAGGCAAGGGGCTGCCGTCAGCGTGGGGAGAGGATGGGTGCTGTGCCGTGCCACCCTGGCATGGGCTCCAGGTCCTGCCATCCAGCCCAAATCACTTCCAGAATATTCTTGACTCTCTCCCGTGGCATTTGGGATTCAGACAAGCTCCTTGTTGGTTTAATGTGGAGTCACTGTGGATGGTGGGGATGTAATTTATAGACTTTGCGATAAGCCTGTCCAGTCATCCTAAAATAATAAATAAAATACACACCAAGGACTGGTGCGAGATAGGATCAGTAATATCAGGGTCTGAGGGAAATTACTGAGACTCTTCAACAGTAAAATAAAGAGTGTGGAAAAAATCTCTGAGAAAGCCATGAGCATCATGTCTGGGCCCTTCAGAGACTCGGGACTGCAGGCTTTGGCCTCCGGGCACCTGCCCCATAACCACCTTCCCAGCAGCCCTTGGACTGTTTGGCTGCAATGGCCAATACGGTCCCTTTGTGGAGACCAATTGCAGCCATTCCAAGCACAAAAGAGTTGAGTAATGGGCATGAAGGATCCCCTCTGTGCTCAGCCAACATATCCGTGCCTCCGGGACCTACCAGCCCAGGGACCATGCGTTTCTATTGCTTCTTCCCCAGGGTGAGGCTGTCTCGCCCCTCTCTCGCTGCTGTGTTTGGAGTCCAGGCTGCGAGCGTGGCACTGTGTAACCATGGTGAGATGGGGAAAACCAGCTGTTTGAGGGAGCAGATCTGGTAGGGAAAGGGGAAAAAGATTTTACTCCTGTTCACTTTAAAATTGGCCTTAATTTATGAAGGGTCCATGGTGCAGCCTCTTCTCGGAGATGGCATCCAATCTGGCCTTGGGGAATTTGGATCCAGGCTGCTGTGAGATGTCTGAGCAGAAGCACTATTACAAAAATGCTTTCCCGTGTAGCTTAACTCGAGACGTTTCCAAATCAAGGAACAGCACGTCAAACCCTTTACGATCTGATGCAATCCTGATTACCTCCAGGAGACGGGGAGAGGGGCCTCTTCTCGTGGTTTGCCTAGGAAAAGCGCACTGCTGGCAGCGCAGCTATGCCCGTGTGAGCTTCCTGCCCTGGCTCGGATGCTTTGGGACAAGGCAGTGCTGCAAAATGGCCCTGCACCCGTAGCCAGGTAAGCAGCAGTGCTGCCAGCCTGGCATTACACGGGTTTACGCAGGGAATTTGGGCTGTGGTGCAGAGAGCTCCTGGTGCAGGCTGGCATGCCAATCACTAGCTATGATGGATGGCTTCTTTAGATACCAAAAGGCATCCTAAAGCAGTTCCTCACCTTCAAGCTCCTGGCATTTTGGAAAAGCTTTGTGCGCCCAGGATGGGCTTGGATCCTGCTGGCTGTTACCTAATAGTGCCTGGACTTCTATTTCTGGTTGTGCCTGAGTCATGGTGTGCCCTTGGAAAAGACCTTTGTGCCTTGAGGCTTGTCTGCATGAGCAAACTGCACTCATTTGACTTAAATCACTCTTTAAACAGTTTTAGCTTGTTTGATGCAGAACTTATTTTGGCTGTACTGATGTCTTATGGGATATTAATGTAAACTGCATCTCTGTCAGTTTTGGGTTGGAATCGGAGCATTCTACTGAAGTTTTAGACTCACCTAACAGGTGAATTTATAAGAGGGTTTGTGTTGATGTGCATCGACTAGACCTCTGTTTTCTTCATCAGCAGAAGGGTTAATGTTTGTGGCAGCAGATCTGTTTAGAATTTTCAAGGTCCTTGGATAAATGGTGCAGGACGGTCTCGCAGGCTATCAAGACTCTTCCCCGTGTGCCCAGCGTGCCGTGACAGGAGGCTCTCCTTGGCGGTCACCAAGGCCTTGCAGCGGCGGGTGGGAACGGGCATCTTGGTGTGGGAGCCTGCGTTACAGGAGAGGAAGCATCCTGTGTGTCTGTACCTAACAAACTAGATTTGCAGCCATGGTGATCTTGGTGGAGAAATAAATGCTGTGGAAAACAAGGAGATAGGTGGCCTTGAGAGGAGAAAGGAGAACAGTTAAGAACTTTGATCCCAATAAAAGACTGCTGGGGCAGAAATTGCTTTGCGCACACTTCTCCCCACCCACAAACTGCATGTGTCAGTGGCATCAAAATGTTTTTTTTCTGAAAAGGTGGGTCACACTGGTTGTCCCCAAATCTACCTTCCCTTCCGCTGGGGAGACTGCCTTCTCGAGGCTCTGGTACCACAAAGTCTCGGGGTATCGCTGGAGGTGACGTTGCAGCCAGTCCGTGCTGCCCTGGCGGGCGTTACCCGGGTCCGGGCTGTGCAGGCGTTATGGGACAGCCCAGTACCCCGCCTCAGCATGGTCCTGGTGCAAATGGAGCTGTTGCAGTGCTGCTGTGCCAAGCGCGTGTCGCGCTCCGAAGCGCTTTGCTTTACCCACGGAGAGCGGTGAGGAGTGTGTGCGTGTCCCCTCGCTTCTGCACGCTCTGCTGCCGGTTCTGCTGCCGGTGCACCTCCGGTCACCGCGTTGTCCTCGGGGACTCGCTGGTCTCGTGCGTCCTGGCTGTGCAGTCCCCGTGCTGCCCTGGGAAGGTGGCCAGCCCTTATCGCAGAGTCCTGAGCCTTAATCTGTGTGGTGCTCTGCTGCAGCGGACACCCAAGCCCAGCTGCAGCTCCGAGCATCCTCGGGAGCTTCCGTTCCACCTCCCTCGTGGTGGTTGTTGGTGGGTGGCCTGGGAAAACAAGGCTCCCAAGCTCTCCAGCTTGCTGGGCTGCAGCTGATGCCAGCTCCTGTCATTCTCTGCAGCACATTGGCTTGACAACAGTGGAAATGCTGTAAAGAAACAACGCAGGGAGGTGGAGGGGGCAAATATGGGGGATTGAAAGATCCTTTTAAAATGGAAAATGATTCCGGTTTCCAGCACTGATGACTCCCAGGGCAGTAGCCTTACAAGCACGTGCCAGGATGGTGTGCATGTACTGGTGACTCCAAAAGCGATGCAGGGCTGCTCTCCTGCTCCCCTCCTTCATTCTGCTGCTGTTAATTCGCACCCCTGTCTGCATTAACTACCCATCAGTGTTCCTTATTGCCTGGCTGCATGATCCTTATTCCCCTAGTAGCTGCTTCCCCTTCACCAGCCCTTAGCAGCATGAGGCTTAACGAACCCATTGGGAGGGGACTTTAAACAGAAACGAGAGCAGGTTTAATGTTGCCGTTTAAAGTCGACAATTCTCAAATGGAAAACAAAAATCAAAGCAGAATCTTAATGGTATTTTTTTTGTTTTGTTGTTTTATTTTTTGTTAGCAACCCAACTACTGGAGCTTTAAGGTCAGTATTTCTGATTTTTCATGCTTCTGTTTAAAATGCATGCAGTTTTCCATCCTTACTGCATCCCTGTGTCTGTGTAGGGTGGGTGGGAGCTTGGGGGTTTCATTCAGGATTCCTGTGCCAAAGTAGTTTTGTTTTCAACTCAGCAGCAGTTTAAGCTCACGAGAAGGATCTTAATGCTTTTGGGCTGAGCTGTTGTGCAGAGGCAAACCTGTTATGTGAAAAGGATGAATCTGGGCCCTGCCCTCATTTAGACCTCTAAGCCCACTGTTAAAGCCTGCTGCTTTGGAATTACTTCATTGCAGCAGGGCCTAGGACCCTGTTTCCTTAATCCTGGAAGAAGAACAGGGGGGGGAAAAGTCCCTTCCAGATGTGCTCAGAAATCTGTCCGAGATGCTCCATCCAGGTGCCTGTTCACGATTCTAGATGGAGAAAAGGATCGCTCTGACCCTCAGCTTCCAACTCAGAGGGTGAGAGAGACCGAGCAGAGACAATCCCTTTTGCTGGAGACCCCTATGAACACTGAAAGCGGAGGGACCTGCCGCACTGTTTTCACTGCATACGCTGTGCCTGTCACTTACATTTGGCTCGAACAGTTGCACATGCACCGTTTCCCCCCTTTTGCCTCTCATCTCCCCCTTTGAGTCCCCCCATTCCACGAGAGAGAAAAGGCTATTTCCACGTTTATCTGCCAAACAGAGAGCCGAGCCGGAGCCAAGTTCCTCTGTGCAGAAACACAGCGCAGCCCCAAGCCGTAGCGAGCGCAGTGCTGCGATCGGCACAGTCTGCGAAGAGCAGCTCTCCGCTGGCGGGAGGGTGGTGGCCCTGCCCGTGCGGCCTCTTGCTCCGGAGTCACTGCTGCACATCTGAGCCCTGCTCGAGGTGTGCCCACAGCTGTGCATGGCCAAAGCTGTTTGCATTTGGGCAGGGATTAACGGTAGCTGGATGAAGTGCTCGTCTGCTTGGCACTGGGTTTGGAGAAGGGTCTTCTCTTGGTGGAGCCAGGACTGCAGGCAGGGGTGTGTTGGTGTGCTGGGAGGAGGGATGGGGTTTCAGTTTAGACCCTCGTGCCAGACCCCAGAGACCAGCCTTTGGATGGGTTATTGAAGGGCATTAGACCAGACAGCAAAGGCTGATTAGCCTTAAGGGCTGTTAGGCTGAGGCTTGAGTCCTTGCCCCAGCCTGTAGGAGGGGAAGGGGCAGCTATTGCAGGCTTGGCCTGGGAGCCTGGGCTCTGCTGTGGACTCAGGATTTGCTGGCACAAGTCATCACACCCCTGGCTCAGTCCTCCCTCCACCAGCTGGGTCTTATGGTGTTGCAGAAGCGTCTGTGGCTGGCAGAATAGCAGAGTCATTAGTATCAGCTTTATTGAGCTAGAACCTGCTTCTTGCTTAAACCTACCTCTTGCAGGCTGCACAAAGGAGACCGTGATGGGCGTCTCTTGGCGATGCCAAGGATCTTTGCCTGCCTGGTGCCTCCTGCCAGCACCTTGCAAACAGTTCCCCTATTGTTTGGCTGGGTAAAATACGCATGTCATAGAAATTCCCCTTCCTCCCTCCCCCTTGCTGAGGGATGCAGCGGTAACTCTTCAAGGTCAGGCGTGTTGCTGGATGACCTTGGCATGTTGTCCCTGGTGGGGCTGCTCTTTCTGTAGAAGAAAATAGGCGTTTTCCTTAGTTGGCAGTGCTAGAGTTGAGTATTCATAAAATGCATAATATGTGCACTTGTTCTGAATTTTCATTCCTTAAGCACTTGCGTTGTTGGATGCGTGCTCGCAGTGGCTCTCCACATATTCAGCTGTCTGAGTTCTCACTGGCAGGCTTCAGTCATGTGCCGTTCTGTGACATTGCCTGGGACTGTGGGGGAAGCCACAAAAGCATTGCGGTTTTTGGTAAGGAAAGAAATAGCCAGGACCAGCTCCGGGTCCCAGGCACCCCGGGAGAGGAGCCTCAGCAGTAACTGGGTGTTCACCGATGGGGAGGGTGCATTTTCTGTAGCTGTGGATTTTTTTTCAGCTAGGGCCTGATAAGGCTGGAAGTCCTTTGCGTTGCAAATGTAGCATCTTCCAGTAGCTGTACCTCCCTGTGGAAACGCAGTAAGAGTTAAACTGTCTTCCACACTCCCAGCAAAAGGCAGGTCCCCGGCTGTCTGACCTCTCTACCAAGTGGGGCATGATCCATGGGGCAGCTGGGGATTGCTCGTCAAGGGGAAACTGGCTGGCTGTGCTGGGGAGATGATCTCTGGAAGCAGGTGCTGGGGGCTTCCTCAAGGCCACCACAGCCACCTGTGTCCCCAGGGGATCCTCTAGCTGCAGGCTTGGGCTTCTGCTGGGAAAGCTCCCTCCACCCCCCTCTCTCCCAAAATAAATTTTTCATGACCTTTTAGGTTCCCTAGCTGTGTCATCCAGGCTGATTCCCACCCACCGCTGCTGTGGATGCAGAGCCAGCTCTTCCACCCTCAGCTGGGGGAGGGGGCTGCAGCCAGAGCCCTGACTGCTCTGGGGGATCGCAAGTGTCCCCAGGCATTTCGGAGTCCTCTGCGTGCCCTCGTGGCTGCAGGTCCTCCCCAGCACAGCTCCACGCCTCTGCCTTCCTCCTTCCTGTGCCTAGCAATGGCAGGCCCAGCTCCTCCCTGGGATTTCTGCACTTCTAGATTGAGCCAGTGCCAGCTCATCACACAAATGACCCTTCCCGCTAGCTGGGTCAGGCTGAGAGCGCACACAGAGCCATCGATCCAGCCTCTCTGGCTGTTGTCACTGCTGCTGGTCCTCTTGTCCCCAAGCAGATTCCAGAGGCCCTTGGCCAGGGCAGCCTGGTACCCAGTGAGCTCTTGGTTCCCTAGCAACCGCATCCCAGGTCACAACCATCATTGCCTGTAATTTTGGGGTTGCTCAGGGGGTGTTTTCTGTTCGCCTCTCCTGACCAGGAGCATCTCAGCTCCATGGCTCCCCATGTGCTTCCTCGGGTCGAGGTGCTGCGTCTGCTGGGGTGAGACCGGTCCCCCAGGCTGAGAGCTGGGGGAGCGCGTGCCCCCACCCCAGGCGTGTGGTGTTTCTCTTGCGTGGGATTTGGGGCGCAGCCCTGGGCGGAGCTGGGAGCCCCCTTGCTGGCCCTGCCTCCCTGCCCTTCGTGCCCGGCCCAGCTGGGTGTTTCATGCACCGACCTTCCCCTTGTCCTGCAGCCCCCCCCATGCACGCGGGGGCTCCTGGCATGTCCCCACGGCCGTGCGGCTGCCCGTCAGCCCGTGCACCTGAGCTCGGCACGCGCCTGGCCACCCATGTGAGTGGCAGGGCACAGGGACCCCAGAACCCGGTGCCAGGCCTGGCCGGGGCCGGATCCTTTCCCGTCCCTGCGCTGGTTTCCCCAGCGGGGAGTCGGGGATGCTCCACCTCCCCGGAGGTGTGCTGAGCTCCGCCGGCGCGCGGTGCTAGGCAATAGCTAGGGCTCGCCGCTCCTGCTGTGCTAACGCAGGGGGTGGGTTTGCTCGCTGCTGTCACTCGTGTGCTGAAGAAAGAGTGGGAAAAACCTCAGGCAGAACTTCAGAAAGGCTCCTTTGGTGCCAGAACTAAAAATCTGTATATCAAAGGGGCTGCAGTAAAAGCTACTGGAAAACCAAGTAGAATGTGGAGAAGAGAGAGGGCGTAGGACATGTCTTCTCCACTCAAGCATCCAGGCCTGTATCACCTATTCTGTGCTGTAACCCCGTATAGAGGGGCTCTTGCTCAGGCTTGTTTGGAGCTTCAGGGATCTGCGTTGCGGCTTTTCTTTCTCCTTGGTGCTCCAGACGGCCACAGCGCAGAGTTTACCCCCCCCCCCCCCGCCAGCAAACGCAGGACCGCTGCCGTGTGGCAAGGGCACAGGGCTTCCCAGGAGTGCCTCGTCTCATTAACGGGAAGCCGTTTCCATTTCTCCGGCAGGCTGGGGACTCGAGGAGTTTGCCTAACTGGTATTATATGCAGCCAGCAATATTTACTTGTATGAGACAAGCAAATACCAGTCAGGCTTAGCTCCTGTAATCCTGCCGCTCCTGCAGCAGAAGGCAATACGCATTCCTTCCCCTGCCCTCCTCGTGGCCTTGGGCATCCGCTGCGCTCCTCGTGCAGCCGGGAGACGGGCTCTTACTGTGCAATGTTTTATTGTTTGTAGGATGAAGGCATTGGGTGTGCTCCAAGAGGAGAGAGGAGCTGGCGAGCGTTGGCTCCCAGGTCCTGCTGTGGCCACAGGCTGGGCAGGGGTCACGCTCTCTTTTGGGGCGTTTGGACACACTGGCTGGATTCCTGACCAAAGCCTCGGTTCATCCCTGCCCTCATCTGTCCATCAGGAGCTGCTCTCTGGTACTCAGTTGTTGGTGTTAGGTGTCACCTGGCTGTTGTCACTGTGGTTATTACTGCAGCTCCCCAGGAGGGATGAGAGCAGCACCTTTTGCGTAAAAATGGGAAACTGAGGCACAGTGGGGCCAGGTGACTTGCTGAGAGCACCTGGGAGAGATGCATCAGCACAGCCTGCACTGCTGTCTCCTGGGTGCTGGGCTGGTGTCCCAGATTTGGGCTCTGTTTACCTGTATCTGTGGATGTTGAAGTTTTTTTGCAAGTGGTTGCATGTCAAGCCAGACTCCAAGCCTTTCTCCCAAGCAGCCCCTGCAGATGTTAACGCGCACAGCTTGGTAGCCCCATACACAGCTGTTGAAGCAGATCCTGCTTCCCAGCCCCTACTCAAATGCCAAAGAACTGAGCCTTCACCCGGCCGTGGTGAAGTGCTTGTCCCTGTGTGCTGCTGGGCTGTGTCCCCTGAGGTTTCCATCCCGTGCAGGCTCCCTTCGGGCCGCAGGTGGTTTCAGCCCTGATATCCCAAGCGGGACCTTGTCCCATTCTCCCCCATCTCCTTTTTGCTGCTTTTTCACACTTGTCTTTCCTTCTGATCCACCAGTGTCCCTGGGGGATGCAGTAATTTGCTTATTTTTGGAAGATGCTGTCTCACAAGCCAGCGTTGCCAGAGAGCAGGGAGATTTAACACGGCTCAGCTTAACCTGAGCGATGGCGGCAACTGCTGGGATAAATGGCCATGCAGGTGCTAAGGTCAAGGTGACAGAGGCAGAGTTTCTATTCCTTACCCCCAAACACATCTCCTGTTGCGTATCCTTCATCACAGTCCTAACAACTGCACCTCTAGGGACCCCCTCGGCCTCAGAAGAGGTGCAGAATCAGCCCCGTTTCTTGATCCTTCCTGCCCATTCGTCTAGGGCAGGGTCTCAGGACGGGGTCGTTCCTCTCTCCACTGGTTTTGGGCTGGGTGTGCATGTTTGAGCCATGGAGAATAAGCGCAGGAACAAAAGCAAGGCTGCCTTTGCCTGGGAGGTTAATGATTATCCTCCCTGTGGGAGCCAAGGTCGCACCCAGCGCCGGGAGATGAGGGCGAGTGGGCAAGGTATGTCCGCCCACCCTCATCGGGTTGCCGTGCCAGCGCTGCAGCCTCTCCCGCCAGGTCCACCATGTGCCGGGGGAGCAGCTGCCTCTTGCGGCTCTCGCGCCTCCGAGTCGAGGCACCGTCTGTTGTCCTGCTGCTCGCCAGAGAGGCGAGCTCGCCCGTCTCTTTGGGAAGAAAGCCAGGGCTTTCAGGGCTCTGGCTGAACGCAGAGACCTCAGTGCGACTGGGTTCGATCTCCTGCTCTGCAAAGCCCGGTGTGGTGCAGCAGAGACGGCAGCCTGCTCCTGTGCCGGTGTGTGCCCCCCCCCCCCCACCTCCCTCCGTGGGGCTGGAGCTGCTGGCGAACGCTGAGCTGGCCGCTGGCACCCGGGAAGGGACCGTCACCAATACGCACTCAGGTGGCAGGGACCCAGCAGCTGTCAATATTCATGAGGCTGCAGCGAATCCAGGCTTTTAAATATTCATCAGGCAGGAGAAGGAGTGAGGCTGTTGGTACCAGCGGGAAGGGGAGTGATGCGGAGAGGGGGTGAGCAGCCACCTGGGTCCTCCACCGAGGTGCCTGAGATGTCTGAGGGCGAGGGGACACTTTGTGCTTGGACATACCACGTCTTAATGCCAGGCCTCTGCTCTCTCCCTCCCAGAGCGCTGGGCGGTTTGCGTGCCTGAAGGGCAGTTGTGGTGGATGCTGGGGTTACTGAGATGCTGCTTGGGGGGGTACCCGATTTAATCCAGAGAGGGGCCCATCACAGGGTGGGGAGCTCATGCCTTGCTCCTGCTCACATCTGGCTGCCAGTAGTAGGCTGTGCACATCTGGTAGGGAAGGCCCCTTTCTTTATTCAAGGGGTCCGGTTTAAAAACTAATCCGATTTTAACGCTAATCCTGTTAACATTGAGATCAGGATTAATTCTGGGTTAATCGGGATAATCCTGACAATGTTGAGCATTAGACGTTGGGTGAATTATTGTTGCTGTGAGCGGTACACTTTTAATTCGGCGGCGAGACCCAGGCGGGGTGAGAGAGATTGGAGGTGGGAGGGCACACAACCACCTGGGCCGGGGGAGACACGTATAATATGTCTCTTCGTATGATGGTAGCCCTGATCAGAGCACGCTGAACTGCACTCTGGGCCTCTCCCTCCTTCCTGGTCTCACCTTTCTCTGCTGCCGCAGCCTCTGGTCACCTCCTGGTCATTGCCCCTTTTCTTCGCTTTGGTGCACCTCCTGGTTCCTCCATCTCCGGGGGCATGAGCTGGGCCCTTGGAAGTGTCTCCTTGCATAGAGGTGCCGCTGAAATGCAGAGCAGGAGCTGGTGTGAAACATGCCGCACAGCCTCAAGGAGAGCGTTAGTGCAGCCCTTCGGCCCTCAGCTGCTGGAGCGAGTGCCCAGAGCTGGCGTGTGCGGGAGGAGGATGCTACCGGTGTCTGACGGCACCGCAGGCCTGGAATAGCTCCCCAGATGTGGCCTGACGTCACGCTTGGGAGAGCAGAGTAATGCAGTGGCACATCTGGAATTTAAGCCTCCAGCCCTGCCTCTTGTCGGATGGTGCTTCCAGGGCAGCGAGCATGTCGCGACCCCCAGAGTGAGGAGCCGGGGGAAGAGGAGGGACCCCGCTCACGATGGGGGTCCCCTGCAGCAGGGCGGTGCTCCAAGGCAGGTGGGAGCTGCAGCGTCTCCCCAGGACCCTGTGCTGGGCCGACGACCATCCTCTGCGGGCGTGGAGGCACGCGGAGAGCAGGGTCCTCCCCGCGGCCTCCGTCCAGAGGTGTCCTGTTACCTGGGCTCTGCTCCTCTTACAAAACAGCTGCCAGCTCTTTGCCGATTTACTATCGAGGAGCATCAATAATGAAGAATGAGTGGAGTTCATTAGGAATGGATGAATGAAGGAGGCGGTTTGATGCGCTGGCTCAGTTTTTCTCTCCCTGTTTGCAGAGGGGTTGTGGTTACAAGGGGGAGAGCCGGGCTCCTGGATGGTGTGAGCTGGGCAAGCTGGCTGGCAATGTCCCCACCCCACCCCCACCCCCACCCTGCCGAGGCCCAACAGCTCTTACTGGGGCCCAGTTTGGGATGCGAGGTGCTGTGCTCTCTTCCCAGCCTCCCAGGGGAGGGAAGGGCAGATACCACAGAGGCCTGGATTGAATTACCTCCAAATTGTCTCTTCCTGACCCCAGGCAAACAGATGGGAACAGGTTGGTCTGGCTGAAATGCTGCATTTTGGGGGGGGGGGGGGGGGGGGAAGGCAGCAGGCAGTGAAACAGGAGGGGAAGCATTACAGGCAAAATATCTGGAAATGCCTCCCACCTCCTTCCCTGCCTCTGTTTCTTTAACAGCTCTCAGAGCTGCTTAGAGGAAAAAAAAAGTTTCAAATTTCAATTAAAATTTTCCTTGGAAATGTTGACAGAAGCAGAGCTCCGGGAGGGACAGATGTTGTTTTTCTCCCAGCTTCACTAACAACTTTATTCGCGGCTGACCCTAGCTGGAATCAGACAGGCAGCACGGAGAGGAGCGGAGAGGCTCCCTGCGCGCTGTCCTAAGGGAATGTGTGCTGATGGACCGCTCGTCCAGGTGCAGCCCCAGCTGCGCGGGCTCCCGGCACTCTCCGCCCGTCCCCCCGCGTTCCCCGCGTTTCCGACGCCCAGGCATCCAAAGCATCGCCGCTGCCCGCGGGGAGAGGCTGGCTCTGGAAGCAGAGCTCCCCTGGCACGGGGATCTTTCACGAGGCTGGAATCGAAGAGTCCCCGCTCTCCCTTCCCGGAGCAGCCCAGTGCTCGCGGCAGCGAGCCCGTGTGCTTGGGGAAGGGGGCCACGGCTGCAGTGCCGATGTAAAAGCTTGTCCAGGTGAGGGGAGGGCGAGGGGGCTGTGTCAGCTGTTTTTTTCCATCCCTTTGTTTCTGAGATCCGAGCAAAAACGCCATTTGACCAGGGAACGGTGTGGGCTGGGAGAAGGGGTCTGGGCCAGGCTTTCAGAGAGGTGCCCAGGCAGCTCTGGGCTGTGACAGTGTCGTGCTGTGACACTGCTGACAGTGTCGTATCCAGGGGGAAGGAAAGCCATCCTCAGGCTGGACCCAGGGACACACTGGCACTGCTGATGGAGGAAGAGCAGGGGACAGTGTTATTACCAGATCCGAGTGCAGCGGAGTTTTTTGGAGAGCAGAGGTAGGTTGGGGGCAGTTCTCTGTAATCTTCCCCAATTTTCTGTTGCCTGCTCCAGCTCCGGAGCACGTGGACTCCCAGGAGCATCCCAGGTAACCCGAGCGTGCCCCTCGGCAGTTTGGCTGTGGCATGGGCATCCATGCACCCGCAACGGGGCGGCTGGCTTCTCTCTGCTCCCGGTGTTGCAGCCGGAGGCTGGTGGGCTCTCATCATCCCTAGCGAGGCCTGATCCATCGGAGTGCTGAGCTCCCGTGCCCATCGCAGGAGCTCAGCACTTCACCAGATGGGACCTGTAGTCAGATGCTGGCTTAACTGGTGAGAAGGGGATTATGAGGATTTAATCCAGATCAGTGTCCAACCAGGGGCTGGAGCTGGGGGTTTATTTACTCGGTAAATAACTGGTTGCGTTGCTTTGCCCGGGGCTGGGCTGGGCTTGCCAGCTCCGTGCCAGCTGTTCCCCAAGCTGGCCAGAGCGGGTTTTGGGGGTCCTTGCCTGTATCCTGCTCGCGTGGCCCAGCAGAGGCGAAGCAAACAAGCCAGAGTCGGTGAAGTTTGCTGCGTGGCAGCTTGATAGAGCGGAGCGGCTGGCCGGGACCTTTGAAGGGCTCCAGCCATCGACGCAGGGGCGATGCGCAGCCAGCCCGGCTGTCCTGAGCGCATTCCAGCACATTATCCCTGCAAATGTGTCAGGATGGAGCGTGAAAAGGGGAGGTTTGGGGGCTGCCGGCTCCAGCCCTGCCAGGCCCGGCAGCAGCTGCTTTCCCCGTGCTCAGCTGCTCGGCTCAAACGCAGCCTGGCCGGAGGCTCTGCCTGGTGACAGCGGGGTCCTGGGGAGAGGCCGAGCTCGAGGCCAGACGGTGCCTGGGACGTTAGCACGAAGAGGGCTTATCCTCCCTCGCTGCACGTACAGGTCTGTATTGGTGCTTGCGGATCGTGTTTTGGCTCTTCCAGCTGGCTTTCGGGGTGCGAGGGGCTGGGACCTCTGCCAGGACAGGCTGCACAGCTCCGGCTGGGACCTGGGACAAGCGCGGAGCAGCTCCGCGCGCATCTCAGCGGGGTGCAAGGGGACCCCATCGTGCTGCCTAGTCTTTGTTGCAAACGTTATTAGTGTAGCTGAAGCACCCAGGGGCACCGCAGCTTGCGGTGTGCGGGTTTGGTACGTAGAGGGGAGCTGCTGAGGGTCTGGCAGAAAGGGACCTTCCATGGCTGCTCCGCTCTGAGGTCGAGTCCCAAAGCGCCCTTGGAGCCTGCGTGGGAGCAGCGGGTGGGGGGGAGGCAAGGAGCTAGCAGGGACTTGGGTCTCAGCCGCGAGAAACCCTCTGCTCCATCTTGGCAGGTCTTTGCAGTGTCAGGCTTGCTGCCTGTCATGACGAAGCAGTGGAAATATTAACGAGCGAGATGGGCTCTGGTGACTGAGCCTTGCGTGGGAGCAGTTGCAGAGGGTAGCTCTGGGCACCCCGCTGCATCCGGAGGCAGGAGCCTTCCTTACAAACGTATTCTGGTGTTTTCCCCCATCTTTCCTTAAATGTCCTGCATGAGGTCAAATAGCTGTTCCTCTGTTTCAGCTCTCCCAGCTTCCAAAACCCTCTGCCCTCCTCCTCCTGTGCCCCTCGTCCCTTCCAGCCCTCTCTTAGACTCTCCTCCTCTTCGCTGCGTCCATAGCTCGTGCTCCAGGTGCTCGCTGGGTGATGGTGCTCCTCGGACCCGCACTGCTGGGTAGCACCATCTCCCCCCGTCCATCGGCCTGGCTGCTGGGTCCCGTTGCTGCCGGACCCGGAGGGGCTGCGCCCTCCCCGCCGGGCTCCTCCGAACGCCGGCTGCAGCTTTGCTCCCTCCCTTCCTCCCTCCCGTCTTCCAGCCCTGGGCACAGCTGGCAGGGTTAACATTAACTGGTGTCGAGGGGAGAGAGGGAGTGCAGAAGGAGGGAGGGAGGGATAGGGACAAGAAGGGGAGGAGAGGAGAGAAACATCCTTATCTAGCCAAGCAGATATAATGAAGCCGTTTCAGAGCTGACAGTAAAGGGATTGTTGGAAGTTTTAGAAGCTAAAAGAATTGCTTAATTGTATCTTTTTTTAGCTCTGGGGAGATAAAAGACAAAGGCCCCCAAGTCTCCCCCCTGCCCCCGTCCCACCTCTTTTATATAAGGGGAGGCCCGGAGCAGGGCTCCGAGGGGCCGGAGAGCCGCCTCTCCCCGCCAGTGGGACTGGCGGGGGGAGCAGCCACACTGAGTCTCGCAGCCCGTCCTGGCCCCCTTCCCCGGGAGGGGCCCGGAGGGAGCTTCGTAGGTGGGTTTCCACCAAAATAGCACCCGTGGTGCGCTGCTGTGACGGCAACGCTGCGCCGATGCCTCTGCGCCAGCCCGTTCCCTCTGCCGCAGCACGCGGGAGGCTGCCGGGGCCTCGAGCCGCTCGCAGCAGCGAGGTGGGCGCGAGTCTCCCCGCGGCAGGCTGCACTCGCCCCGGCCTCGGTGCCTCTGCCCTCCCAAAGCTCCCTGCTCCCTGGCTGTTTTCCCTCGGTGCCAGCTGGGGCTGGAGCTCCCAAACAGCCGGCCGTGGCCTTGGGCGGCTTTTGTTTTGCTCTGGGCGGTTGCACTCCTTTTTTTCCCTGCGCATAAACTCAGCGCTTCCCATGCTCCGGACTGCGCTGTGCCCCTGCGCAGGGACAGGCGCCGGGCCGGGACCCGGGACGTGACGGGGAGGCCGTTCCTCCGCCGCAGGTTGCAGGCTGAGCTCGGAGCCGAGCCAGCCCCATCCCGGGGCTGCGGGGCTCACGGGGCCCGCGGTCCTGGCGGCTCTCGCTCCCCGCACGTCACTGCTGTGGCAGAAACCGGCCCGGCGCTGTATTAACCCCGTGCCACGAGGCTTGTTCAGCAAGAAATGGGTCAACTCCCAGCGTGGCGTTGCTGCAGCGCAGGGACAGAGCGGGAGAGCTCTCCTCCTCCTCCTCCTCCTCCTCCCTAGGGCTGCTCGCTGCTGCCGTGGGGGGGTTCGGAGGCCGTGGGCAAACATCTCGCTGCCTGGGGTGCTCGCGGGGGGCCGGGCTCATTGGAAGCTGCAGGAGACTGACCTTTCCACATGGGAGCTGAGCGCTGAGCTCAAGCAAAACCACCCCGGGGGCATAGCTGCGCTGGGGTTTATCCTGCACCCCCAGCTCTGGCGTGCCCGGGGACCGTGTTGTGGCCGCAGACAACGACGCGCAGAGCAGTCGCCTGCGTGGGCACGTGAACGCGAGCATCGGTCCTCGCCGAGATCTGGCTGCTCAGCCCTGGGGGCTTTGATATGCAGCAGGCAGGTAGATGAGGCCTCTGGGATGAAAGGTGCTCGGTGAGTGGGAGGACATTACAGTCCTTATTGTGTGTTCAGTACTCAGCCGTTCCAGCCTTTGATACCTCGCTGCTCAGCAGCAGTGGGATACGGTCCGGGCCAGCCCGAGAGTGGGATTTCCCTTCTGGAGATGGTGATGAGGGGCTGCGCGTGCCCCGAGGAGCAGGATGGCGCAGGCAGCCCCTCGTCTTCCCCTCTCCTTGCTCCGGAGAAGGTTTCCTCCACCTGGCAGTCGGCATCAAGGCAGCGCACGGCGGAGTGAGATGTTTGCCCGTGACAGCTCTGTGCGGCTGCCAGGTACCGTCCTGCCAACGCAGGCACAGGCAGCTCCTGGTCGCTGTCCGTCCCAGGGCTTTATCTGGGCACCCAGCAAGGCAGGATCCGGCCCATGCATACGAGCATCTCCCGAGAAGCCAAAGCAGGGATCTGGGCATCCATTTTAGGCTCCACGGTGATGGATGGAGCTGCGTGAGCATGTCAGGTCCTGACGCGCTCGGGGTGCACCCCAAGTCCGCGTTGGATGCGATTAGGTGCCGCCAGCTCCGGGAAGGATAGGAGCGTTATGACTGGGGCCGGGAGGGAGGCAGCGCGGCCCCGGCGCGTGGCTGGGGCTGCCGGGGGCCGCGGCGCTGCTTTGCATCGGCTGGTGGCAGGGGCGGGAGGCAGGATGTGTGGGGGCTGAGTTGTCAGTTAGCATGTTATCTTAGAGCAGGGATAAGTCATTAGCGAGGCAGAGCAATAAAAAACAATTCCCTTGGAGTCGTCTCGTTAACGGTCCACTGGAGGCCAAGGACGGAGCAGCCGGTGCGTTCCTGGCTCCCTGCACGGGAGAGCGGCTGCGAGGCTCAGCCGGGGCCCAGATCTGGCGGGGGCCTTGTGCCCCCCGGGTGCAGCAGACCTGGCCCCAGGGACGCACCTCTGGGTGCCGGCCACTGCCTGCTCCCTCCCTGCAGCTCGCGGGCCCCTGCGTTACCCTGCGGCACCTGGGAGCAGTCGGCTTTCCCGGGAGGCTCCAGCAGGTCCCGGCGTGGCCAGAGGCAGCCGGTGAAGCCCTTCGCTCCCCAGCGGGCTCTTGATGCTGGGCGTCAGCCTAATGAGCAGAACGGTCCCTTCTGGGCAAAAAACCCATTAATTTTCATCCTGCTATTAAAAAAAAAAAAAAAAACTCCTTTAGACTGATGTCATCATGAAGCTCTGGCAGATGACCTTGGCTACTTAGGTCAGCTGAAGCCTTGGGGTGGAGGCGGAGGATGAGGAGGGGACCGGTCCCAGCAGGGGAAGCTTGTCCCCTCCCTGCTCCCGGGGGAACCGTCTCCGTGGAGTCTCCGTGGATTTGGGAAGCGCGGTGCGTTGCGCGGAGACACACGCACACTGCAACCCTTAGCAACAAGGATGCTACATGGCAACAGCCGTCTCAGCCGTCCTGGTGTGTCGTGAGGAGGCAGAGAGACAGGTTCCCCCCGCCCTTGGCTACATTGATCTTTTTATGATTATGATTATTTTTTCCAGACAAAACAAGGATTCAGGAGGGGACGTGCTGGCTCTGCGTGTGATCTGGCAGCCTTCCTTCGCCTCGTGCCGAAGCTCAGTGGCTTTCAAAGCCCAGCCCAGATGCGGGTGCTGGCCGGGGCCGTTGGGGTGCTTGCAGGGGGGAGCAGAGAGGAAAGATGGGAGAGGGACGGAGACGGAGCAGGATGAAGCTAAGCCCTGGCACAGGGCAGGGAAGGAGCGGAGAGGACGGGGCTCGCGGAGTGGTGAACGCAGGCTGCGGGGAGGTGTGCGGTGCTGCAGGAGACGTCGTGGTCCAAGCAGAGCCCTCACCCCATCCTTGTGGTTCACAAGCGGTGCCTGCCCTGTCCCCGCGCTACCCCATGGCCAAGGATCTCTAGTCCTGGGACGGGAGCTATGGGACAGCAATGCAAAACGGGGACGGTTTTGATCCCAGCACGAGGCAGACAGAGATTTGGGGACCCAAAGCCCTTGAGGTCTCCTGGTTGCTGTCCCCGGGTCCGGAGCTCGCTCGCTGTGGTGGCGAGCAGCGGGGACAGAGCCGGTCCCTGTGCCGGAGAGCTGCCGAGAAGGGCAGCGTTACCGAGGGGAACCGAGCACCGAGGCTGCGGCGAGCGGGGACAGGCGCTGGGGACAGCTGGTGGCAGCACTGCCGTCACCTCGGCCCAGGGCTGAGCCTGCCCTCGTCACTCCACCGCAGCCAAGGCGGCTCCGAAACAGCTCCGCGGAGAAAAGGACCGGGGATTTGTCTTGGACCTGCTCCCTCCATCACCCGCTGCTCTCATGGCAGGGTGCAAAGTCCTCCAGGGAGGGTGCCGGTTGGTCCCACCTGCGCCCCTCAGCCAGAAAACCTTTTCTGATATAGGAATTTAAGGATCCGCACTACCAGCATGCTTTTTGTTAAAAAAAACCAATAGCAACAACAAAAATACACAGTCAATTTTCCAGCAATTAGCTCCAGCGAGAACATTTCAAGACGTAGAAAGCTCCGCCCTGCAGGATTAATTAAAGCCTCCAATTAATGCCTAATTTAAATGATGATGATGGCTGTTATCATTTCATATTGATTTTCTTTCTGGTCTTAAAATAGAGCTGCTGTCCCTTCCCTGCCGCCTTTTCCACACCCCAGGAGCTGTTTGTTCCCTCTGTTTGATTTGCCAACGCTAAGCGTGTCTGGAAAATCGAGCCTTGTGTTTTGGGGTATCGACAGGCAGCGTTTGCTTCGCGGGGAGCTGGCGGCGGAGCTCGGCCGCCCCACGGGTGGCAACGGGACCCGGCTGCCCCGTGTCTGTGGGTCCGTCCCAGCGCCGGGACGCTGTCCTGGCTCGGCTCTCGACTGGGATGGATGTGGCTCCTGGGCCTGGTCCCAGCTGAGGCCACCCACACCGCCCGCTGCAAGGTTCGCAGCCAGCCCGAAAGGGATGGGGACCGGCTCCGGCTCTGGGTTGCAGAATTGCTGCCCCCGCGCGCAGCCCATGCCCGCTTCCCCCAGCGTGATGGCCCGCACCGTGCCCACGGGAGCGCGGAGCGGAGCGGCCCCGGCTGGCACCCGGATCGGCCTGTTCGAGGGTGGGTGAGCATGCGTCTTTCCGGGGGAGTAAATGGGAGTAAACGTATTGACTTCTATACCTGGTAGACACCGTTCTGATTAAATATGCATCGCCCACATACAGGGTTTAAAGATGTTTGTGCAGAAAGCCCCTGTATGTAGCCGGAACTTTTATACAGTGGATATATGCTTGGCCGTGTGAAATTGGACTCCTGGCATATTAAATTTTTACTGCTGTAAACCCAAGCCCATTACTTTCCCCCAGCTCAGGCAGTCATAAACCTTGCTGCTGCTTTGCTTCCAGAATAAGCCGGGCATTTATGTTTCCCGGGAGCTGGTTCATTGGCGTAATGGATGTCTAACCTCCTGTAATTGCTAAGGTTATTCCGGCACTTGCATGCAAGCCCTGGCTCTGCTACCAGCCAGCTATCGCTGGGTTTATTTCAAGTGGGTTGCCGGTGGAGGAACTCGGAGGCGCCTGGAATGGCACCGGGAGGCTTTGAAATGCAGAACGCTGCAAGCCTGAAGTGGAAAACATGAGCACGCAGTTGTGGGAGACAAGGGGACAGTAAATGGTTGTACATGCTTAGGCCAGGAGATCAAGGATGCCTCGGGCCTGTCACTGCATCTGGACTACATCGGCTTGCTGACTCAGCTGATGGCCAGGGCTGAGCATCCCCAGACGTGGCCCAGGCGGCTCGGCCTCCCCCGTGGCTCTGCATCGCAGCACGAGGCTTTGGGGCTGCGGCTCCGTCTCCTGCGACGTGCTGCTGCGTAGAGGGGAGTGGGCCAGGGCTGGGGTGCTGCCAGGGCAGCTTTCCTTGACCTCTCCCCTCTGCCTTTCCAGACAAGGAGCTCCCGACACTCCCAGAGCTCCCAGCCCGGCTTGGCCGATCAAGCCAAACTTTCCTTCGCCTCGGCCGAATCCCTGGAAACCATGTCAGAAGCTGAGCTGCCCATTGGATTCAACAGGATGAACCGCTTCCGGCAGAGTTTGCCTCTGTCCCGGTCCACCAGCCAGACGAAGCTGCGGTCACCAGGTACCGTCGCCCTCTCCTGCGCGGGGGCTGCCTGGGCTCTGCCCTCCTCGCAGCAGCGCAGGGGGCCGGGGCGAGCAGCGTGGGGCTGCTTGCTCAGGGCTGAATCCAGTCTCCCTGTAACTACTGGAACCTGCGGTTGCAACGGGCCGCTCATGCCTGGGAGCTGGAGGAGCGACTGCTCCCAGAGTCCCACAGCAGGGACGGTGCTTTGGATGCTGATCCACCCAAGCATCTATTTTTGCCTCTGTGGACAGACTTGCATCTGCCACTTGCACATGTGCCATGTGTGTATAGGATTATTTTGTTCTACGCGAATAAAGCCAGTGGGAACAGAGGTCACTGCATGTAAGGCAGGAATGACCGTGGGGGGACAAGCTGCCTTCAGCCCTTCTGCTCCAGGTGGGGGTTGGATAGAGCAGAGATTACTGACCCTTCCATTGCACAGAGACCTCCAAGCATGGGCACAAGCCGAGGCCACGGAGCCGCGGCCCGTGGCATCTCTTCAGTGTTGCGTTGAGAAGGGGGGAGAGTGCAGCAGCTCTCCACGATGTGGGCACCTCTCACCCCTTACTGCTTGCTCTGCTTCCAGGGGTCCTTTTCCTGCAGTTCGGGGATGAGACAAGGCGTGTTCACATCACCCACGAGATCAGCAGCATGGACACCCTGCATGCCCTCATTGTCCACATGTTTCCCCAGAAGCTCACAATGGGGATGCTGAAATCTCCCAACACCGCCATCCTCATCAAGGACGAGTCGCGCAATGTCTTCTACGAGCTGGAGGATGTCCGGTGAGGGTGTGGGGCGGACAGGGAGGGGGGGAGCGAGCTCAGAAATCCAGCATGAGTTTTGCGTTGGTACCTGACATCAGGCCAATTCTCACAAGGAGCACCAGCCTCTAAGGGTTCCTCCTTATGCAAACAGAGTCACGAGAGCCTGCTCTCGCCTGGCTGCTGGTGTCAAGCTCATTAGCTTGCATTTTTCCTCCTCAGATGTGAGCTAATGTTGGCAACTTCTCCGCCTGCAGGGATGGTCCAGTCTCTTCCTTTTCAATGGGGGTAGAAAGACCTTTGCAATGGAGGAGGATTTCCTTGGAGATGGTGTAGGCAGCAAAGGTCATGTGAGGGTCTCAGGAAGAAACTAGGACAAGCAATATTTGTTCATCTCTGCGAAGTGTTACCTAGGAAAACTTGACATAGGGAAGAGCACCATGGAAACTACTGGGCCAACTACTCCTACTACTGGCAGGAGAGACTGATTTCCCTTTCTTTGAGGGCTTCACCAGAGATGAAATTAGTGGGATGACAGCAGAAGGATGTGGGTGCAGTCTTGTGAGGACCTGCTGGGGACTTGGAGGCTGCCTGTTTGAGATGCCTGGCTCATAACTCTCCCTCTCCTTGCAGAGATATCCAGGACAGAAGTATCATTAAAATCTACCGGAAAGAGCCTCTCTATGCCTCGTTCCCAGCCTCGCACATCACCAACGGTGACCTGAGGGTAAGGGGAGATGGGCGGGTCCATGGGGCAGGGGAGAGCATGCACTGTGTGCACAGCTTGGGTACTGGGGCTGGGGTTAGTGGAGAGAGAAAGTGATGGAGACAAAGAGGCTGGTAATTGTGTGTGTTTGCGGAAGGAGTAATGGCTGCAATTCATCTTCCCCAGTTCCAGCCTTGTTAGGTGTTACTTTAAGTGAATGGATGTTTGGAGCCTGACAGCAGAGTAATAAACATGATAATTAGGGAGTTCATCAGAATGAATCGTCCCGCTCCTGGATGGGAACGAGGGAGCTGCCGTTTGCCAAGGCCAGGTGAAGACACACGAGCCGCAGATCCCGGTTCGTGGTGCAGTCAGGGACAGAGCGTGGCTGCGGGGTCCCTAGCTCAGCCTCGCCCGGCAGGCGGGTGTTTGCTTGGGGATCGGTAGTTGCAGAGGGGCAGCGCACGGACACACACGTGTACGGAGAGCAGCTCTGCCCTAATCCTCGGCATCCGCAGCGGGGACCCACGGGAGGGTCACACCAAGGCAGGGTCCCAGCCAGGCAGAGCAAGGGAAGGGGGAGCAGCCCGGGGGGGCCGCCGTGCTGATGGTCCCTGTCTCTTCCCCGCAGAGGGAGATGGTTTACACCTCCAGGGAGTCCTCTCCCACCCGCCGGCTGAACAACATGTCGCCAGCCTCTCACCTGACCTCCGGCTCCCCGCCGCCCGTGCTGCAGTCCTCCTCCCCGTCCCGCTCCCGCATGTCCTACAGCGGGGGCCGCCCGCCCTCCTACGCGGGCAGCCCCGTCCACCACGGCGAGCGCCTCTCCAACCTGCCGCCCGCGCAGGGCGTCTCGCCCAGCCCCAGCGCCATCCTGGAGCGCCGGGACGTGAAGCCGGACGAAGACCTGGCTGGGAAGAACATGATGCTGGTGAAGAACGAGGGGCTCTACGCCGATCCCTACAGCATGGTGCACGAGGGCCGCCTCAGCATCACCTCCACCCAGTCCCTGGCTGGCATGGGAGATCCTTTCGGCTACTCCGGAGGGCTGTACAAGAGGGGCTCCGTTCGCTCCCTCAGCACCTACTCCGCGGCTGCCTTGCAGACGGAGCTGGAGGACAGCCTGTACAAGCCCAACGCGCAGATCTACAGCGACACGTACGGGCCTGGCCTGGGTTTCCGCATGCCGCCCTCCTCCCCGCAGAAGATGGCCGATGGGCGGCTGGTGGATGTGCAGCCGGGGCAGAGCCCTCACAGCCCCTACTCGGGGCCCCCCAGCCGGTCCTCGCCCGTCCGCCAGTCCTTCCGCAAGGACTCCTGCTCCTCTGTCTTCATGGAGAGCCCCGTCAACAAACCACGCAACCCCAGTTCCTCCGGGCCTCCGGAGCTGTTCCCTGGCCCTGCCGACCGCCCGCTGTCAGGGTTCAGCTCTCCTGTGCCGGCCAAGGATACGGAAACGAGGTAAGGAAGGAAACGGGAGAACCCCCCCCTCGGAAACTGGCCTTGCTGGCCACGGAGCGGAGGGTGTCCGGGGTGCCAGAGCCCGCTCCTCACCCGGCCCCTCTTCCTCTCCTGGCAGGGAGCGGATGGAAGCCATGGAGAAGCAGATTGCCAGCCTGACGGGGCTGGTGCAGAGCGCCCTGCTCCGTGGCTCCGAGGCCGAGACCCCCAGGTGAGGGTGGGATGGTGGGTGCCGGGGCCACCTTCTCCGGGGCACGGACAGGGCTGTGCCAGTGGGGAGCAGGGAGGGGGAACCTCTCCAGGCTCAGGGGAAATCTCCAGCCAGGGTATTTTCTGCTACGGGTTGGGCTGGAGACTCCTGCCCCCCCTTCCCACAGACACCTCCCTTCAGGGGGACATCGGCCCCTGCCGTGTCCCGGCCCCTGGTGCTGATGAGGACGGGGGTGCCCGTTCCACACTCATTCCCTTCCTCTCTTTTGTCGCAGTGAGAAGACGGAAACCACCAACGGCGGGACCCCCACATCAGCATGTGAGTGACCGGGGAGAGGAGCAGAGCCAGCCCCGCACCCCGCGATACCCCCGGCCCTCTGCCTGAGGCCGCTGCGGGTCCCTGGCCCCAGGGAGGGGGGGCCCCCAGGCCCGTGTCAGGGAGCTGTGGCCCTGCAGCCCCCCATCACGTGCTGGCAGCCGGCGGGGCGCCCCGTCCTGCTGAGGAGCCGTCCCTGCTTGGAGCCAGCGTGGGCTTGGGGGGACGATGAGTTTCGGAGGCCACGCGGAAACGCTGACAGACCGAAGCACAGCGTGGGCCGGGAGGGGGTATTCCCTGGAAAGCAGCAGAGCAGAGTGTGCACGCTCCGCTGGGATGGGGAATCTTCTCCAGGGAGCTGAAGAGGCCAAATTCTGGGGGTCAGACCAGAAAGGGGAGCAGGCAGAGGGACTGTGAGAAGTGCCGGGGGGGTGTAGACAGGGCAAGAGGAGTCCTGGGCTGGGAGTGGGCAGGGTGCAGGCCTGGGACAGGGAGATGGGAACGCTCCCCTCAGCAGCCTGTGCTTTCCCTCCCTGCAGCAGCCAGCCGGAGCAGCATGGGGACACCGGTGCCCGCGCCCCCGCCGCCCTCCGCCACAAGCACGCCGGCGGGGCAGCCCACTGCCATCACCCGCTTGCACATGCAGCTGCACCTCCACGACCTGCAGCAGAACGCCAGCGAGCTCCGCAACCAGCTGCAGCAGCTCAAGAAGCTGCAGGTGGGTACGAGGAGTGCTGGGGGGACCCCAACCCAGCCCTGCTCTTACCAAAGTTTCTCCAGCCCCGAGTGCAAAAATCCCCCTTTCCTGGCAACCTTGCGTGGGACAGGACTTGGCTGCGGAAGAGTCCTGAGCACAGAGCTCACTCTGTGTGCAGGGGGGTCACGGACGTGGACAGGGGACACGGTGCCCTGCAGAGCAGCCACAGTCCAGGCACAGACTCAGCCTCTCTCTGCTCCCGGAGAGCAGCCACACAGTTCCCTAAGTGCAGGCCCTGGATGGCATCTTGATCCTGGGCTGGATTCGACCCGCAGTCTGAAATGAAAAGGCCCTGTAGCCCGTTTAATATTCACACATGCCCACACTGACCACACTGCCGGGCCCCCGGCTTTGCTCTGACCAGCCCCGTGCCGAAGGCAAGGAGCAGTGACAGATGTGCAGGGCGTAAATGGGGCTGCAGAGGTGGCCGAGCTGGACCTGGGTGTGCAAGGGCGAGGGTCCCGATCCCTCCCCAGGCCGAGCCCAGGGCTGTCTCCGCAAGCGGCGAGTCCTGCGCCGTGCCCCTCGCCTACCATGGCCCCATCCAGGCAGCTCCCCCGGCCAGCGGGCTGACTGCCTTCCCTGACCCCCCAGCTGCAGAACCAGGAGACGGTGAAGACAATACTGCGGCGGACGGAGACGGAGATCAGCGTGCGCGTGACGGACACCATGCGCAAGCACGAGGACCCTCTGCAGCGCCAGCGTAGCCTGGTGGAAGAGGAGCGGCTCCGGTACCTCAACGAGGAGGAGCTCATCACCCAGCAGCTGAAGTGAGAGCCCATTCGGGTGGGAGCCCCGCGGGCAGAGCTGGCGCTGCTCGGCTGTGCCTGCCCCACCAGGGCCACCAGCTCCTGGCCCTTGAGTGGGGTGGAGGTCCTTGTACGCCGACCTCGATGGGCCAGATCCTCCACAGGCGCAAATCAGCATCCCTGCATGGTGCCCTGGTGTCCCCCAGTGCAGGGAGGAGAAGGCGTCGTGGTCCCCAGCCCAGCTCTGCTCCCCTCTCTGCAGTGCAGGATGGGAGCGGAGGGGACCTGCCAGCCTGGCCACCCTGCTCCCTCCCCTCTGGCTCTGCACAGTCCCAGAGTGGCAGTGACGTCCTTGCCCTGCTCTGTGTTCACAGTGACCTGGAGAAGTCGGTGGAGAAGATTCAGAAGGATTTAGCCCACAACCACCGGCTCGTCCCTGTGCAGGAGCTGGAGGAGAAGGCCGTGGTGTTGAAACAACTGGGGGAGACCCTGACGGACCTCAAGGGTGAGGGGCAGCGAGCACAGGGGACGGGGGGGCAGTCCTGGGCTGGAGGTACTGGCAGGGTTGGGAAGCAGCATCTGCTTGCGTCCCCCTACTCCATCCTCGCGTGTGGGAAGCCGTTGGCCTGGCAGCAGCACGGCCGCATGGCCCTGGGTTGCCCATCGCCTCTGGGTTTGTGTGTTTGCATATGCTGAGGCTGTGCATGCCTGTGCGCTTGCGTGCTTCACCGGTGCATCCCCGTGCGCTTGGCGGGTGCCGGGGCCACGCGTCAGCAGGGCGTCTGCCTGTAGTGCCTCACATGTGGCTGGTGTGTTTGCCTGTATCCCCAGCCGGGTTTCCGGGTGCCTGTGCAGGTATGGGCTGTGCGTGCCCTGCAGGTTTTGGGGTGTTTCAGTGGTGAGGGCACCCTGCACCCCTGCTGCCGTGTTCCCGGCTGCCCCGCAGGAGCAGTGTCCCTGTTTGCTCTGCTAGCTGTCGAAGTCCGTCCTGCAAACTCTGCCCAGGTTCCTCTGGCAGCTCATGGCTGCGGGGAGCCGCAGTCTCCCCCTCCCACGGGACCTTGCTTGCACCCTGCGCACACTGCATTTTATTTCGCTGCTCCTGCAGTTCCCCGCCCCGGGCTGCCCCCACCCTGCCCCTCATGAGCAGACCTACCCTGCGCTGCAATTCGCGGTGGCAGAGTTCCTGCTTCCCGGAGCCAAGGCAGGCAGTAGCTGATGATCTGGCAGAAGTAGCTGAGGTTGTGAGAGGGAGAGGGACAGGGGAGACGCGGGGAGGGCCTGGAGGCGCGGGGCAGAGGCGTGAACAGCTCTGTTTTCCTGCTGCCTTTACATAAAGTCGGGCTGATGCTGAGCAACCTGGACAAGCGAGCAGAGCCAGGAGCTCCCTGCTCCACATCAGGCCCTGCCCCAAGTCTGCAGGGCCGCCGTCCTGGCTACCAAGCCCCCCGTGGGGATCCACTCTGTGGGAGCGTTTGTGTCTATTGCTGCGGCTTGGAGGTGCCTGGTGGGGACTAAGAGTGGTGCCGGGGCTGGACGGGAGAGGTGAGGCCTCTGAGTGGCAGGGAGAAGGATGATGGGCACGTGGAGGCAGAGGGACACCAGCAGAGATGCCCCAGGACTCATCCTGCTTGGTCTGGCATGGCCGTAGTGGGTTTGGTGGGCATGGGGCGCCCGTAGCAATGCTGGCCTGGCTGGCTGGCAGGACCAGGAGGGACCGCTGGGCCCTGCGTGACCCCCTGCTCTCCCACCACAGCCCAGTTCCCCAGCCTGCAGAGCAAGATGCGAGTGGTGCTGCGGGTGGAGGTGGAAGCAGTGAAGTTCCTCAAGGAGGAACCAAACCGCCTTGATGGTCTGCTCAAGCGCTGCAAGACGGTGACGGACACCCTCGCCCAGATCCGCAGGTGAGCACCGCGTGCCCCTCCGGGGCAAACCCGCGCTGCCCGAATCCTGCCCCAGCTGCCCTCCGGCTCTGGCCCTGCTCCGCATCCTTGGCAGTGTCCCGTAAATAATCACATTTTCCTGACCCTTATGTGCACCTTGGAGGCTACAGCTCTGATGAAGAAAATCATCTTCCATATCCAATAATAATTGTAGGCTGGGAACTGTACCGCTGCTGAGCCTGCCTGCCTGTTCACATTACGAGATCCTTCATGATAGCTTATAACTTGGCCAAATGGGAGGAGGAATGCTCCATCACCGGGGCTTGCCTCAGGCTCATTTCTAGCCTGGTTTTCTAAGGAAATGAGCTTGTATGATCACTCAGTGTATGAATCTGCCTACCTGTCATTCCCCCTTTCCTAATAACTCCTGAATCCAGTGGCCAGTTGCAGCCGAATTTAACAGAGGAGCAGAATTCTGGGCGATCTCAGTTTCCTACAAGTTTCATGAAAATGGACAGCCAGGTAGAGAAGAGAGAGCTTATTAATGTGCTGTGCTAAGAGAGCCTGTAGCATGAACTCCACCCCTTCACAGACATCAGAGAATCTAAACCTTCGGCCATGAAATGCAGATGTTCAGGAGAGCAGCTTCATTTGCTCCTCTGGTTGTGGCGGGGCTCAGAGGGGTCGTAATAACCAAGCATGTCCGGGTGCTGACCCCGTCTCTTGCTGTGCCCAGCTCCCCGTGCCGTGCAGTGACCCAGTGGCTTCTCTCTCCCCGGCAGGCAAGTGGAGGAGGGCGTGTGGACCTCCCCGAACAACCTCAGCCAGTCCCCCAAGAAGATCGCCCCTGAGACAGACTTCAGCAAAGGGCTGGATTTGGAGACGCCCACCAGTCCCCCGGTGAGCCTCCATCACCTGACTGCCGTCACTGAGACCCTGGGCATGCCCAGCTTCGGGCACAGCCCCCCCCAGACCCAGACTCACCCCTCCAAGAGCAATAACCCTTCCCGGGCTCCGGAGATGGTACCTGCCAAGACCCAGACAGGCCCAGAAACTCCCAGCAAGAAGAGCGCAGACAAAGCCGTATCCGTGGAGGTAAGAGCCCGGGGCAGGTTCCTCCCATGGTGTCCAAACAAAACCCGCAACTGAGGGCATCTTCTAAAGGGCCTAACTCTGCTAGAGCTCTTTCCTTCCCAACATCCCGATGTCTCCCAGCTGAAACTGAGAATAAAAGCTAGGTGCATCCTCCTCCTCCTTGCTGGATTTCTAGGCTGAAGGGGCATCCTAAGAGTGGGGAGTCCCCAGTGTTGATCACGGCCTTGGGAGCACCGTCAAGCTGCATGTTGGCAAGTTGCAACTTGGTAATTAGAGCAGTGCGGGGCCCCAGGACTCCTGGTTCAGCGGGTGGCAGGTTGGAGGGAAGCACCAGGGCCGTGGCTGGGTCTTGTCTCACCTGCGAGGGCAGCAGAAGCTGCCGCCTCGGTGCAGGCTGCAGCGAGCTCTGCCTGCCGTCCACAGGCTGCCGAGCGGGACTGGGAGGAGAAGCGAGCAGCGCTGACCCAGTACAGTGCCAAGGACATCAACCGTCTCCTGGAGGAGACACAGGCCGAGCTCATGAAGGCCATACCCGACCTGGAGTTTGCTGCCAAGCACAAGCAGGCCACGGGCAGCAGCAGTGCTGCGTCCACGCCAGAGCACAAGCCCTCCAAGCCGCAGCATGCACAGAAATCCACGGGCAAGGTGGACCCCAACGGCCGCCGGGGCTCAGGTATGGCATGGGGAGGGCAGGGGGGCTGCGGCCACGCTGCGGATCCCAGAGCTGGGGTGCGTGCAGAGCAGGTTGCTGCAGATCTAGGGCGGATGCAGGTGCAGGACTTGTGTCCGAGATGAGCTCCACTTTCTCCACTAATCTCTTCCTGCTTGTGCCCTGGCTGTGTCCTCACTGTCCTTGTCCTACTGTCACCATGGGTTTCCCTGGGCTGAGCAGTGGTGCCCTGAAGGGAGCTTTTATGCCCGGGGAGGCAGGAGGAGAGTCCCAGGCGTTGCACTGGAGGGCAAGGGAAGGAGCTGGCACTCTCACAGCATCTTTTGTGCCCAGATGAACTGACGGTGCCCCGGTACCGGACTGAGAAACCCTCCAAATCGCCACCACCTCCCCCTCCTCGCCGGAGCTTCCCCTCATCCCATGGGCTGACCACAACCCGCAGTGGCGAAGTCATTGTCACCAGCAAGAAGGAGCCTGGTTTCATGAAGGTAGGGAGCAGGGCCACAGAATGGCCACTGGGTTGGGGTGATGTGGTCACTCTTTGACGTGACGAGACGTGGCCCAGCCTCCTGGTGCCCCAGCCCCTCATCCGTCCTGCTCTCCCCTCACAGAAGGCTGAGTCGGAGGAGCTGGAGATACAGAAGCCCCAGGTGAAGCTGAGACGGACAGTGTCAGAGGTGGTCAGGCCTGCCTCCACCCCGCCCATCATCGCCTCTGCCATCAAAGACGACGATGACGAGGACCGCATCATTGCGGAGCTGGAGGTGAGCGTGGCAGGGGCTGCAGGAAGCCCCAGGTTACCTGGACAGGAGGCAAAGCCCTCCCTGCCCCGTGTGCTCATGCATGGCCAACACGGGCTGTGCCCTGCTCTAGGCATCATCAGGAAACACCTGGGGACGGGACTGGGGAACAGCTGGGTTAAGAAGCATCTCTAGCACCAGCCCAGCAGTGGGTTTCCCGCTCCTTGCCCTATCTTCCAGCAAGAGCCTGGGACTGTGGACACAGGCAACAAGAAGCAATTACACCCTGCAGGACCCCTCAGGGGGTCAAGGAGCCGAGTGCCTGGTTTACCATCCTTCTTCAGCACTTCTGTTCAGTCTTGGGCTCTAAGCCAAACTCTGTTTTTAATGCTGTGCAGCTTCAGGTGGAGGTTCATTAGGTTTGTACACAAGACACTCTGCAGAGGTCCCACCTGAGATGCTGTTCTGAGGCTCTGCATTCTGCAGGACTGACCTCCCCCAGACTAGTTACAGCCCCTCATCCAGCCCCGCATGTTCGCTAAGGTCGAGGTGCCCACGTGCCCTGTGGATCCCAGTGGGCTCCCAAACACTAGGAGCCCCGAGAATAGCTCCCTGGGCAAGTCATGCCTCCAGCCTCCATCTCTGCAGAGCCTGCCCTGCGGACCCACCAAGGCGCCTCGTCCCTTTGCCACGTTGGGGAGCTGGTGGCTGATGTGGGGAGCAGAGGCCCCATTCCCAAATCAGGGATCTGAATGTCTCCAGGCTCTGAGAGCCCTACGGGGGCAGCCCAGAGACAGCTTTTCCCTGGCCAGTCCCCGGCCTCCTTGGAGAGTGGCTGGCAGAGCTTCAGGGGAGCAGAGAGACGGGGGTGCCTCCATGGCCATGGTTTGAGCAGTCACTGTCACACACACGTTGTCAGCTGAGAACAGTGGTTGCTTCACTCACTGCCCTGGCCTGCCTCTGGCAAGCATCCCTGCAGGCACAGGCTCCGTCTCTGTTACCCCCAAGCCTCCCTCCTCCAATCCACCGTGTTTGACTCCCCAGGTGTTTCAGAGAAGCTCTGCCTCCCCTTTCATTCCCAAGCTCCGTTACGATCCGCTCACGGCTGCCACCTCCCCTGGGCACGCAGACTTGTGGCCCAATGGAGCCTCCGTTGCAGCCGAAGGATGGAAGGTAACAGCTTGCTCCGAGCTACAATCCCTTCTTCTACCTGACGGGCTGCCACTGCACTTTAACCGGCCTCATCTCCTGCCTCTTTTTAACTCTCCCTCTCTCCTTGTCTCTCTGATTTAACAAACTAATGGCTTCTCTCCACTCCCTTGCTCACTGCCACTGTGTGCGACACTGACACAGCACAGCACCAAGCACTAACCACCCCACCCCGTACAACAGCAACCTGGGGCTGCTGCAGCTCCCGTGAGGGCCAGACCCCGCAGCCACATGGGTGGGAGAAAGAGTGGAGGGCAAGGGGCACGGGGCCACCCCCAGCACCCACCGGCTGGGCACGGGGTGGGCTCACTGGCCTCCCACCGTTCGGGGTGCCCTGGTGGCTTGCTGCAGCCTGGGGGGTGTCACTGGAAGGAGGGCTCTGGGTGGTGATGCATGTTGAGCCTTGCGCATGGAGACCCCGCTCCACGTGCATGATGCTGGCGACAGGCGAAGGGGCTGGAGGCCGGCGGCTGCTGGGAGCCGCTTGGGCAGCTGAACAGAGCAGAAGGGGCAGGCTCAGCCCTGCTCCCTCCCGACCGTCCTGCCCTCCATCCTCCAGGGATGGAGAGAGCGGGAGGAAACAAGGATGCCTGGAAAGTGGGCGGGATGGAGCAGAGGGTGCCCGGGGGGTGAACAAGAGGACGGAGAGCAGGTTAGAGGGGGCTGCTGAGACCCTCTCCAGAAAGCATCTAGCAGTGGGGAGCAGCAGGGCTGGGTGAGCTGCACCCGTGGGAAGGGGACAGGACTGGTGCAGGACAGGGCTGGGGAAGCGCCTTGCAGTGGGACACAGGGGCAGAGCCCTGGCTCCGGCCCGCATGGTCGATGCCTGTGTGCTGCCCGGCTCCGGCCTGACTGGTGATGCAGAGTGGCTTCACGTGGCCAAAAGGGGCCACGCTGTTTCCTTGAACACTGCAAAGGCTTCGATGGATTCACGGCCACGGAGCCAGGCCAGACACTTGCTGGCCCCCCTGCGCTCACACCCAGACCTTGGGAGGGGAGGCACAGGCCGCTCTCCTTCACCGCACCGCGCTGGAGGCTGGGTCAGAGCAACAGGCATCTCTGTGCCCGCCGGGCTGGGGGAGCGGGGGGCACTCGCAGCCCCGGTGCGCTACCCACACACCCCCCACACATCCCTCGAGCTCAGCACGGGGCTAAGGAGCACAGCTGGGCCCTGGAGCCCAGTCCCTTCTCCCAGCGTGTCCTGCTCCATGGACCCAGACAGCTCAGCTGAGGCTGTGTGTCCCTGTCCTGCCCGTCCTGTGATGTGGGGCTGGGCCACCAGGCAGCGTGGTGTAACCACCGTGTCACCCGGTCCTGCTGTTAGGCCACCACAGCTGGCCAGCAGTGCTGGACCCAGCTGCAGCACGCGGAGCCCCTCCGGAGGCTGCAGACCCCCGCCCAGGAAAGGACCCCAGATCTGCAGTGCAGAGGCCCCTTTCCAGCCCTGCAGCTGCAGGGGGGCACCCGTTTTGGAGAGCATTTCTCCTCTGAAAGCCCTTCCTCCTCTATTTCCCCGGCCTCATTAGGGGGCCTGGCACGCTGTAATCCCCAGGCGTAGCATGGCTCGTTGCCTCTCCCTTGGGACAGTAACGGAGATGCAGGGGGGAGAACGACAGTGTTTTCTAGGTGGCTTCTTGATGCTCAGGGTTTTAAAGGTCTTATACTCCTTTGCAGCTCATCTGCAATGGATCTTCCCCTGCCTTCAGCTCCACCGAGACCTGGGAGCTGACTGCGAAGAGCAGCCGCCCGGGTAGCTCGCAGCCCCACAGCCCGCGCGCGGCTGCGCTGAGCAGCCGGGAGGGCTGGACCCTGCGCTCGCGCGAGCGCTCTGCCTGTTTGCACCAGCACGAGGGAGACCTGGAGCAGACTGTGGCAGTCAGATTTCCAAAGGCATTTGGGAGGTGCAGCAGCACCGAGTCTGATTTACTAAAGAATCCGAGCAAGTTAGTTGCATAATCTCGTAGACTCCTTAAGCCCAGTAAAAGCCCAGTATCTCTCCATGCCTATGAGAAATCACAGTTGCCCAAAGGGCTGCTGAAACCGTGGCTAGGCAAGAGGGGAGCTGAGCAACTCCCCTCCTGGCCAAGCGCCTTCTTGCAGTGATACAAGCCCGAAGGTGGCATCAGTGAGGGACCCGAAAAAGCTGGGTGCCTGGGTGTGCCCACACGTCCCGGTGGTAGTGAGGAGATGCCCAGAAGCAGCTGCCCCGCTCCCCGAGTCGCTCTCCACTTCCTTCGCTGGCGTGGCCAGGTCTCCGCCTCTCCACCAGCTCCTAATTTGTCTGAATTCTCTACCTAGGAGCTGGAGCCCCTGGCAGCCCCAGGGAGCAGGGCTTTCTCCCTCCCGCAGATTGTGCTCACCGAGTGGGTGTCTGAGCCACCGTCCCCTGAAGCCGAGCTTGAGGTGTCGGTAGAAACGGGCTCCTCTGAGCGCGGTGACCAGCCCGGCAGCAGAGGAGCAGGAGGGGAGCTCGCACCGGGCCGTGAGCAATCAGAAGGAAACTCTGCTGACGTGCTCTCACCAGACAGGCCCGCGAGCCGCTCTGATGGGGAAGGGAAACGCTGTGCGTCTCCTGGCATCTCAGAAGAGCCTCCGGCCACACTTGAGTGCGTTTCAGCCTCAGCCACGCAGCCCCAAAGCGGCCCATTTTGGGGCTGTGACCGTGCAGCAAGAGAGACTTCGATGTTCCCGTCTCCCTCAAAGCATGAAAGTAGCCAGTCTGTTGGGGAAGAAGGAGGGCACACGGCTTTGAACTCTCCTGGAAAACAAGAAGGCAGCAGCAAGCCGTCACACCAAGGTCCTTTGGCCGAACAGTCTCCCCTTCCCTGCGGGGAAGCCACGGATGCTGGAGCTGGAGAGCCGGCACTCCCGTCCATCAGTGCAGATGGCGAAAGGCCCAGCACTGTCCTGGGGGTTCCCAGTGATGTTGTGGAGCCCCGAGGAGGAACCAGACAGCGTGTGCGGGAGGCAGTTCCTCCTCCTGGAGTCCCCGATGGAGTTTTCAAACAAACGCGGAGGGAGGAACACACCAGCTTGCCAGCACCAGCGTGCCCGGTGCCAAAACCCAGATCTCTCCTAGGCAGCAGTCCAGACCAGCAAGGGAGCAGAGAGTCCCGGGCTGAGCACCCCAAGGAGCAGCTCCCTGCTTTGTCACGGCCAGCGGCGTGTGCAGCAGCACCGGGCCGGAGCAGCCTAGGTCTGCCCGCTCAGGGAGAAGGAGCCGAGAGGGACTCCGGCGTAGCAGGGAAGACAGCGGAGGGACACCGATCCCTGGGTCCTCGGGGAAGGAGCAAAGGGGAGTTGTCTCCTCTCCACCCCATGACTCCACGCAGCAAAGAGATTTATGAAGGCACATACCAGAGACTGGATAGCCTAGAAGAGACTATCCGTGAGCTGGAAATAACCATTAATGAAATCAACAGCCATCCATCAGTTGAGTTCATATTCCCTAAGGAACTTCTAGGACAAGAGGAGTCTAAGGATGCCAGTGAAGGCACAGAGGAAGGTCCAGGGGATCCCATACACAGCAGCTGTGACGATGGCACTGCCCAGGATCTCGGTCAGGCCAAAGGTGATGCTCCTCAGAGTCCGTCTCCGAGCAAGACCAAACCACCTCTGCTACCGAAGCCGCAGCTCCCTCTCAACAGCCCTCAGGTTTATTTTCTGTTATCCCTCTTGCTGTGCTGTACCCTTGGATTCACTCTGATGCGTTCTCTTCCTCCATCTCTACCTGCCCCTCTCTGTGAATCTACCTTCAGATAGAGCTGAGGGGTAAAGCAAATCTCCCTTTCTCCCGTCACTCGGGCCAGGGCAGTGCAGGCGAGGAGGAGCGAGGCTGCAGGCAGCAGAGTACGGACTGTAATGGCAAACGGCTGCAGGCAGCACTGCTGTCTGCCCCTCTCTCTGGGGGCTGGGGCTTTCCTCGCCCCCGTGCCGTGCTGTGCGCTAGCACCGAGGCAGACCGGGGCTGGCAGGCGTCTTCCGCGGTGGCAGGGTTCAGGGCTGCTCCCGGTGTGCAGCGGCGCCGGTCGCCTTGGCTGCTGGTCCGGCAACTGGTTGTGCCTGGGATCTGCAGCGGGTGCTGGGCTGGGGATTTCGCTGTAGCTTGGACCCAAGGCACAGTCCAGCTTCACATCGGCGTGATCACGGGCAGTGGTGAGCCAGGCTCTCCGGAGGGGAAGCCGCTTTGCACGGTGTGTAGCTGAGTCCGTACTAGATCTGCCCCACTGGTAGGTGGAGAGGCAGAGCGCGCTGTCTCCGGGACATGGCCTGGGGACCAGAACGATCCCTGCCTAGCTCCGGGGCTGACCGCGAGTTCAGCCTAGCAGCCCCCGGCCGCTTGGCACACACGACGCCTGCAAGTGCTGAACCGAGAAAGTGGCTTTTCGCTTTTTTCGTTTTGCATAAGCACTTTTCTGACTAACTGCAGTTTAAGTGTCACTGCAAAGCAGCAGATGTTTCTCCTAATTAAATCACAGTGCGGGCTCCCTGAAGCCGTCCAAATTGGTTTCCGTTGGAATCTGCAGCAGCCGCTCAGCTTGCTGAATAGCTGGGAAAAGAGGGGGAAAAAACCCTCAGCCATTCAGAAGTCAGCCTGTTCCTTTATTAACAATCAGTGCTCATGAATGAATCTCCTTTTTCATTTGCAGCAATTATCTCAGCCCTGGTTCTCACTTACACCAAGGCCCCTTTACAGCGCTCTCGCTGGGTAAATGGGCCTTCCAAGTGGGTGTAGCTGCAATTTTCTCCTATTGTTAGTCCCCGCTGCACTGCCGGAGCTGTGCAAACTAGAAGCAGAGCTGCGAGATGAATTTATTGCTGTGGCTGACACGTGCTCAGGTACTCACAAAGCAAAACTCAAATCAGGGCTTGACAGCAGAGGCTGCGTAGCCAGGCTTGCTTCAGTCGATCCTTAAATCAGAGTCGGAGAGGGCAAATCTTGCTTGACATTTCAAGGCTGCTGCAGCTTGGATGCAAAGGCTAAGATCCAGCGCCTGCTTGTACGCAGGATGCTGGGAGAGCGGGGAAAGATGTGGCGCAGATGGGACCTAGATTTCGTTGTGTTGGGTCCGGGGAGTCTCTGTCTCCGGTCTGTAGGACCACTGAGGGTCTGAGGCAGGGCGGGTGGGTCAGGCACCGTGGAAGCCGTGTGTGTGCCGATCTGCTCTGCGGCACGCAAATAACCTGAACGTCAAGTGGACGAGGAAGAGAACGCAGGAAGGGAGCAATGCGTACAAGAATGCAAAACAAAGCATTCTTGCAGATACCAGCACATGGGACCTCTCCTATGCCTCCTATTCCCTCCTCCTGCGGTCAGCCCCGCTCCCAGCGCTGCAGCCGTGCTGTGCGGTCCCGCTGAGCCACCCTGCCGAGGCAGCCTGATGGCCCTCTCCTCCTGCGAGGTGCGAGATGCAATCTGGGCATAAATTGCACATTTCTGGGGCAGCACTGGAAGCGCCAGTTTTGCCTCCTGGGGAGCTGGTGCAGGCACGGCACGGAGCAGGCAGGCGGGAGCAGCGATTGCAGGGGAAGGCTCTGGGCAGCACCAGGCAGTGGCGAGGCTCCCGGCAGGGCCCTGTGCAGGTACCACTTTATTCGCAAGCTTGGAAGATTTGCTCACAGTTACAGAAGAAACGTGCTTACAGGTAACGCTTCTCTCGCTGCTATACTTGCAAGCCTTTGTATCTCAATCTGTGCAAGATAGTTAATAAAAACCTCTGTATTCCCACTACCGTCGTTTCCATCTGGAATCTGCTTCTGTCCAATGTCGCCTTTCCCTTTCTCTCGGCTGTGCATCCCCTGCGCAGGCAGGGGTGCTCTGCTCCTGCTCTCGGCCTCCTGTTTGCAGTGTCTGCCCCTAACCTTCCCTGTTTGCATTGCAGAGTTGGCAGCGGCTCTGTGTTGGTAAGTCCTGGCTGCTTTCTGAGCTCCCCAAAGCGGGTGCCCGGTAAGGGCTCCTTTGGCGTGTGGATCTGGTGTCCTCGTTAACGTGGGCACCAGCTGCAGGGCCTGCAAGGCCGTAAATCCTGCTCTCGAGCATAGAGGTGCTGAGCACCTTTGCAGGAGAGCCGAGTTCAAGTCCACCCGGCGGAGGTGCAGCATCCCACGGTCTGCTCCGCCCCGGGGCCTCGCCGGGGTGAGCCAGGCTCCCCGCGGGACTTGCAACCCCTGCGTCCAGCACGGGTGGGGTTTCAAAGGCATTTTGCTACGTTCTGGTTCTGTTCATGCAAAAGCCGTTTGAACGTGGGCAGAGTTAATCCAGTGCTGGGAACTTTGCCTGGATTCGCTGCCGGGGCCGGGACGTCCAGGCAGTGGTGCGGGGCCCCGGGGCCCAGTGGGACGGCAGGGTGCTGGGCACCGGGGCTGGAGGCGATGGTGCCTGGCGCAGCTCCGCGTGCTCTGCACCCAGCGCCGGCAGTGCCCAGCTGGAGGAAGGGCTAACGTGGGTATTTGCCTGCTGGTTTTAACTCCCTCCCCACTTCTCTGTCTCCGCAGAGCGGTGGTGTCTCCATCCCCGCCATGAAGATGGTGAACCCGGCGTCCAGGCTGAAGCAGAGCCAGCAGGGCAGCCCCGACAAAAGCAAACACATAAAGCAGAGAATGGAGTACATGAGGATCCAGGGACAACAGCAGGTAGTTTATCTCTAGAGCAGCCTCTCCCGGCTCTCCCGGCAGCAGGGCGCACTGCAGGCTAGCCAGGACCCCTGCTTTCCCTCGCTGTCTCTGCGGGGTGAGCGTGTGGGTGGTGGGCAGGGAGGAGGGAAGGGTTTGCCAGCACATGCTGCTTTTTTGGGGACTGGACTCTCAGTAACTGCCCTGTCAGGGAGGGCTCGGGGCGTGGGGACCCGCTGTCAGGGGCGGGAGGCTCACGGAGGTGGACAGGAGGATCTCTCGTGTCCGTCTGTTCCCGGCATGGTGGTTTCCATAGCTGGCTGTTGGGAATTGGGACACAACCTCGTGCTGAGCTGAAAGTGGCAAACGCATTTCAAGTGTGGTGGGAGGTCCCTGTGCCGATGCTGCCCCGATGGACAGGGCTGAGCCCCAGGGCCAGGCACTGCGGGCGGGGGGCTTTGATGCCCTTGTCCTGAGGGATCGTTAGACCTCTTTGAAGACCATTTTGGCCATGGTGATGAGAGGGTTGATAACTCAAGGCCTCTCACACAACCCAAGTCTGCTGTGGGATCTGGAGATCCTCAGTCTGCTGTGCCACGACCCGTGTTGCACCTTCAGTCTGTCGCACCCCAAACCCAGGGTGTCCGTGCCGGTGGCTGCCCGCAGGACCACTCTCCTGCTCCGGTCACAGTCGGCCTCGTTGGCAGAACAGGCGAAGGGACGGGGAGGAGCAGGTCTGGGCTGCTGCGTTGGTGCTGGAGCAAACCCTCTGCAGAGCAGTGCCCTTGGCTGCCTTCAGCGATGGGGCTCCGAGGGGCTCCAGGTACCCTGGGATGACCTTCCCTTGTCCATCCCAGGAGGTTCCAGAGAGCCAGGACCCTCCTTCCCCCCGTCCCTCTGTCCCGTCTGCCCCCCGCGTGCTGCAGGGCTCGCCGGGACAGCCCAGGACGCAGCCAGCCCGCGGCACACGACAGAAGCAGGTTTTCCCGGGCGAGGGGAGTCTAGGGCAGGGTGGCAGCACCGCGTGGGGAGAGGGCAGGGGGCCAGAGCAGCTGGAAGAGCAGAGCTTCGGGATGGGATCGTGCCCCCCTTGGCCCAGCACCCCCCACCCCTCTCCCCGTCCCCGTGGGCTTTACGCGGCAGCCCGGACCGCTCCTCCCGCCCGCCGGGCGCAGCGGCCTTCACTTGCTTCTGTGTTCTTGCTGACACGACCAGTGCTCACAGTGGCTGTCCAACTTGCTCAGGCCACACGGCAAGGTAACAAAAGCCAGTTTGTCGCCCTTAAACCCCGTCCTCGCCTCTCCCACCACCCTCCTCCGCGAGGTCCCCGGCACCCTCCCTCCCGCTCCCGTGGTGGGCAGCGCCGCCCCGAGCGGGGCTTGTCCTGCTCTGCCCTCCCTCCCCTCCCGGTCTGTGTTTCAGTCTCCTTCCCTGGCTTGTCTCGAACAAACCACCCAATAAACCCGATTTTGCTCATTCTGTCGGAGCCGGAAACCCTGTCAGACAAACCGGAGGTTTTTCCCAGCTGCCTCGAACTGGAGCTGCTGGGGGGCGGGGGGGGGGGGATTGATGCAATTTGGGCAAACGTCTCATGAGCAAAACGGGCACCTCCCTGCTCCGCTGGCTCCTCTCTGCGAGAGGGATCAGCCCAGCCTCCGTCCCCCCGGCGCTGCCGGTGCCGTTTCCCGCAGCCGCGACGGGGCCGGCTCCCGCGGCAGCCCGTGGCTCATCCCTGCGTGACGCTGCCCTCCGCGGTGACGGTCCCCTGCCCTGGTGCCCACCCCTCGGCAGGCGTTTCGGACCCTCCGCCGCTGCCCAGAGCGCGCTGCCGGGCACGGTGGATGGCGGCAGGGTCCGGGCAGGACCTGCCACTCTCTGCGCTGCTTCCGCGCAGCCGGGTTTCCCTGCCGGCCTCTCCCAGGTTTCCAGCCTCTCCCAGGTTTCCGTGCCCTAGTGCAGGGGCGAGGGGTGCCGGGTTTCGGTACCTCACCTGCGGGGCTGCCTCATCGAACCACCGGCCAAAGGGGCTGTGCCAGGAGCCCAGAGGGACCAGCACGGCATCTCCCCGGCCCGGCGCCACGGGAGCGGGGAGGCACCCAGCCCCGGTCCAGGCTGTCCCCGTGTCCCTGCTCCCCCCATAGCCTCGCTGCCCAGCCCCACGTCTGGCTGGGCCAAGTGCATGTGACCGCGTCCTTCACAGCCCCTTCTCCAAGCGTGACCAGGACCCCAGCACCCCGCTGATCTCCTCGCTGGGCGTCCGTGGGTGAAGCCTGGCCAGACCAGGAGTTTTCCTTGGTGCTTTTGTCCTGGCTCTCCTCCGTGCCGGGTTTGGCTGAGCCCCCGGCCCAGCTGACCGACCCTCCACCATTGGCAAGAGGGATGAGTCGAGGCTGGAGGAGGTTTCACTCCTTTCCTGGAAGGTTGATGGGCAACCGTCCCGGTGCCTCTTGCCCTGACTCTGGTTGGACCAGCTTTTGTATTACTATTTTTATAATTATGGACGTCTGGTAGAGCACGGGGTGGTTTGTCGTCGGTCGCGGTGGGCGGCGGGAGGATGGGGTGGGCGCGCTCGCGTTTCGGAGGAGCGTGCGGCGCTCCGCCGGGCTCGGCGGGAGGCTTTCCCGCGGGAAGCAGCCTCCGCGCCCGCTCGGCTCCGAGAAGCGGCACCTCCGCAGCAGCCCCGGCTTCCCCACGCCGCCGGCCCGGCCCTGCCATGCCACCACTAACTGATAGTCACCGTGTAGCGCAGCGTGCATGCTCAGTCTAACATTGCGATTCTTGTCCCCCCTCCCCGCCTTTCTGCCCTCTCCCCTTCGCCTGCCTGCCTCTGTGTGTGCGTGTCTGTCCACGTGTCCGTCTGTCTGTCTCTCTCTCTGTCTCTCTCCTCCTCCTCTCGGTGACGTCCCCTTCCCATCCAGTAACTCGTGGAACCAGCTCATCTCGTGCTCTGTTTGTGGTGGACCTTTTCCAGCTGCTTGACCTCAGGCCTAAATCAATGCTGCTTCTGAACAAACTCCTGGTTTTTTTTCCTTTTTTTCTTTTTTTTTGTCTTTTTTTTAAGAAACTGTTTGACTTTCCTCCCCTTTTCCTCCTCCTCCTCCTCCTTGAATCTTGCTTTTCTTTCTAGGCCGCTAGACCATCTAAAGAGGCTAGTGAGACTTCCACTGCAGTCTCAGAAAAACCTGCATCTGGCAGAACATCCATCCCTGTATTGACTTCCTTTGGGGCAAGGAACTCATCCATTTCATTCTAAACCTCCTTGCCAACTCCATCCAACTGTTTTCCTGCTCCTGGGGCCTGGCTTCTCTCTTCCTTGTGCTCCTCCCTTGGACTGTCTTCTTGAGGCACCGTGAGAGATCACCAGGTGTCCTTCTCTTTTTGTTTTAAATGTCTTGCTCCAATGTGGCCGACCTCGTGTCTCACCTCTGCTCCGATACGGCCGAACTTCTGTCTCGCCTCTGCTCCGATGCGGCCCAACTTCTGTCTCGCCTCTGCTCCAGCACGGCCCAACTTCTGTCTCGCATCTTGCTCCAAAATGGCCAACCAGCCACTTTCTGTTTCTCTCTCTCTTTCTCTCTCTCTCTCGTTCTTTTATTTTACTTTTCTTTTTTTTCTTTGTTTTGTTTTGGTTGCTGTTGTTGGTTTGGTTTTCTCGATACCTCCCTCTTCCACCCTGGCGTTTTCTGTTTATTTAAGAGCTCTCAGAACTTCACTCCACCAGTTTCACGAGCTTCAAGCAACAAGGACGTTGTGCGGCGCCCGGCCCCTCCACGGCCCGCTCGCGCGGGAGCGGTGCCAAAGCCGAACGAGGTGGATGGGGGGAGGAAAGGGGAAAAAAGGCGGCCGCTGAAGACGCCTCAGCCCCCCCAGAGCTGACGGTCAGCGCCGCTGCCCCCCCCCGGGTTTCCTCCCTCTCGGCGGCTCCGTAGCCGCAACGCCGATGCTCTCGGAGGAAGCGCGGCTCCGCGCGGGGCGGGCGCGTGCGGCGTCGCCGCGGGCTCTGCAAGGTCAGTGCTGTCCCCGGGGCCATCGCCGCCGGCCCGAGCAGCAGGACGAGGCGCGCGGGCTGGGGAGCCGCGGCCGGGGCGGTGCGCGGGGGCCGGGGGGGGCACGTGCGGGACGCATGGGCTCCCGTCCCGCACCGTCCAGCGCGCCGCCCGCGCACCGCGCAGCGAGAGATCGAATCACTCCTTCCGTTGGCTAGTTCGTCGTTGGGTTGTTTTGGTTATTTTCTTCTCCCCCCCCCCTCTTTTTTTGTATATCAATCATTTTTGTACAGAAGAACGAGCCTTTTTTGAATAACAAAGAGAAAAAAAATACAAAAAAAAATCATGATGCAATTTCTTTGGATTGCAAAAAGCAACTCTTTACATTTAAGTGAAGTGTCTTAACATTTTATATTGTTTTAAAAAATATATTTACATATTATATATATATAATATACGTAATATAAATATATATATAAATATTTAAAAAGAAAAGAAAAGAAATAAATCTCTTCCCGTCTGGTATATGAGGGGGTGGGTTTCCTTCCCTGCTTCAGCTCCTGGTGATTTCGAGAGGGTCAGTTCGCAGCGGCTGGGGGGCCCTCGGGCCGCGTTTCCCCCCCCCCCCGGGGCCCGGCCCCCTCCCAGTGTGCCCCTCGGCCAGGCCGGTGGCCCCCGGGGGGCACAGGGAGGCGGGGGGGGCCGAGCGCCGGGGCCGGCCCCTCCCGGCAGCAATAGCAGTAACTTGTTGCGTTTAATTTAACTTTTAATTGTTTTTCTCGGTACCAAAGTGAAACACTGTAGCAAAGCCACAGCTTCTTATGGAGGTGGGGGGGGGGGCTCCCGCGCTCCCCCCCCCCCCCGACCCGTGCCTGCCCATCCCGCTCCGCAGCCCTCCCTGATCCTGCCCCCCCACCCCCACCCCGCTGCGGTGCCTCTGGGGGTCCCGGCGGGGGGGGGGGGGGCCATTGGTGTCACCGAGTGCCAGCACCACCGTGGGGCTCGGTGCCTTGCTGTCCTGGCCGGGGGGGGGGGGGGGTCACTGCTCACACTTATGGGGCTGCATTTCCCTCCGTGGGGCTTTCCCTGGTTTCGGGGGGGTCCCCAAAGCGCCGTGGGTGCTGGGAGCCCCCCTGGGTGCTGCCCGCCTGGGCACCACTGCTGCCCTGCAGCTCGCGATGCCTTTGCATCGGCTGCGAAATGCACAGCGAAAGGCAGCACATCTGCCCCGGCACATCTGGGCACATCTGGGCTCGCCGAGGCCAGGCCCTGGCGATAGCGCCCGTCCCAGCACTGGGGCCCCCCCTCTTCTCCATAATAGTCTGTGGCTGGTGGGGCCGGGAGGGAGCGCTGGGGAAGGGTTTGCGTGTAGCTCATTTCCACTGATTTCGCCCCGTTTCTCCCCCCCCCCCCCGCCTGCGATCCGACTAGTTTTCTATGTGAGCGTGTGTCCGAGTGCGTGCGTGTGCGTCCGTCGGTTCATGGCATCATGCACCTGTGTGTGAACACTGAGCCTAGCGCGTTTGCTCAAGCAAGAGGACAAAAAAAACTCCGCTTGATTCCGACTTAAACCAAAAAAAAAAGACAAAAAAAATAGGAAAATGTTGCAAAAATGACCCCCTCTCCCATAAAAAAAGAAGGAAAAAAAAAAAAAAAAAAGCGCTGCCTGCATCGTGCATGTGTCCGGAGGCGCCCCGCTGCATGCGCACCCCGCTTTACTCGTCTGGATGTTGTTTAAAAAAGGTTACGACTTTTAAAAGGACAAAAAAAAAAAAAAAAAAACCTAATACTCTTTAGAGGCTGTTTTGGGGTTTCTACAACGTCGTGTGTCTCTTAGCATGAATTTTCTCGTGAACTGTTTTAGAAAGACCTTGCGGCGAGGCGAAGGCGCGCGGGTCTCTGTATCTCTATGGATGCCATGGGTAGTTCTGTGCGAGCCGTGACCATTGTAACGTGCAAACTCCAATGACAAAGGGTTGCTCCCGAGTTTCTTTTTCCCCTTTCCTACTTTTCTTTTCTATCAGAGTGTCTGGCTTTAATAAAATACTTTTTTTTTCCTCTATGGCCTTTTTTTTTTTTTTTTTTTCTGGTTTTTCCCCTCCCGCAGGTGTCTGCTCACCCTCGCTGCCAGCGCGGGTTCGGGGCCCGGGTGCTGCACTGCCGACCCGCACGCTGGGCCCCTCCGAGACCCCCCCCCCAGCCCTGGATATGGAGGGGGGGGGGGAACTGAGGGGTGCAGCGGCTCCGGCTCCCACCCAGGGGCCATTGCACTCATGGAAAATCCAGGAAAATCCTTCCCGGGATGGTGCCGAGCGTGGGACCCCCCCCCCCGAGGGGCACTGGGAGCACAGCGGGGAAATGCCCAAGCCTGGGAAAACCCCGAGCAGCGGGAGCAATAACTGCAGGAAACCTCCTCCTTGGATAACCAGTTTATTTCCAATATATAGACCAGGACTCGTGGGAGGACGATTTCCAAAGCGGGGCGTTTCTGTTGGGGGGGTCAGTTTGGTGGGGGTTTTTTGTTTTTTTGTTTTTTTGTTTTTTGCGGTTTTGCATATACCGGATACACGTCCCACTCTTACAACACGTCAAGGGGGGAATAACACATGCAGAAGGGCTTAAAAAGTCAACACTGGTCCAGCACCTCGTGTGGTCGCGGCTGGTCTTTCAACTGAGCAAAACTTCTTAAAAAATCCTTATAAATCCTTTGTAATATGTTACACATTTAGAGACAATATTTACAAAAAAAAAAAAAAAAAAAAAAGAACTTTACAGCAAATATTTGCATAACGTATGAGGACAACGCGTAACTGAGCAACAGTGACTTGTACTTAGATCCCCCCCCCCCCCGAGGCCTGGCGGGGTGGCGGGGTGGCCGCTGGGGTCCCTGCGCTGCCTTGGGGGCCGATGTCGCCGAACCCGGGTGCGATGCGTTCCCGGGGGCCCGGACCGCGGCGTGGGCTCGCTGCACCCGCGCAAGCGGCACCGCGGCGGGCAGGAGGGTCCCGCTGCACCGCTCGCCCTTGGCTGCGGCCGTCCGGGGGGGGGGAAAGCCCCGGGAGGGGGGGTGGGGGCTGGTTGTGAAAGAGGTGTTAGAAACGTGAGTGGAGACATTTCGAGCTGGAAGGGGCTGGGGAGGCGGCGGCGCGGACCCCCGAGTGGGGAGCGGCGGTGGGTTGCCGCAGGCTGAGCCTTGCAGAGGCTTGATGCGCCCCAGCACTGGCCGCGGCAGCCGGGAAAGGGCCCTGCCGGTGCCCGGCGGTGCCGGATGGATGGGAGCATCCCCGCTCGTAGCACCCGCTCGCCCGCAAGCAGCCGGCCGGGCTGCGGGGCCGGGGCTCAGCCCGGGTGCAGCGGTGCAGGGAGGAAGCCTCGGCCGCGGCGCCCGGGAAGCGCCCGCGCTCCGCACCGCCGGCCGCCCCGCGTTGGCCAGCGCAGGGGACGGTGCCGGGGCCCCGAGCGGCCCCGCTGCAGCCCGGGGGAGCCTGGTGCTTCCCGGGACGCGACCACGGGGCCGCGGCGGGGAGGGGATGCTGTGCGCGGCCCTGGGCAGGGGGCTCGGGGCCTTCGGGGGACCGATGCCGGCTTTGCACCTCCGTGACCCCCCCGCCCCTTCGGCCCAGCCTGGAGAGCGCCGGGGCGGGGGGCACCGCGCCGGGGGCCACAGAGACCCACAGCACGAGGGACCGTTAAATAAAAGCAGCTTGTCCAGAGCACAATTAAATACGTGAACAAACGAGTCCTTAAATTAAACGCTGCTGTCCCCCCCCACCGCCGTCAGGAGCCGGAGGGGAGGCGCGGGGGGGGCCGGGGCGGTCAGAGAGGCCGCTGGAAGCGCAGGGGGGCACCGGGGCCGGCAGCCCGGGGGCCGGGGCTGCCCGGGGGGCTTGGGGGCTCGGGGGGCAGCGCCGGCGCCGGCCGGGCTTTGGTGGACTCCAGGCTGCTGAGCCCCGAGTCCCTGTCGCCCCGGCGCTGCGCCGGGGGCACCTCCGGGCCCCGCTGCTCCTTCCACTCGTTGCAGTTGAGGTCCCTGAGGCCGCCGGGTGCCACCACCACCGTGTGCCGGCGCCAGCTGCTCTTCTTGCGGCGGCTCTCGGGCGAGGCGGCGCGGCGCAGGCGGACGCCGGCGTCGTCGGCGCGCAGCCGCAGCCGCAGCTGCTCCAGCTTCCTGCGGGCCAGCGTGTCGCAGGGCACGAGGCGGCGGGAGCTGAAGCAGGGACGCCCCGGCGGCACCGGCACCACCGCGGCGCCCGCCGCCCGCGGGCTCTCCGTGTCCGTCTCCACGTGGCTGAGCTCGCTGCGCTCGTCGTCCGCCTCCTCGCCCCGGCTCTCGGCCGCCGACGGCGCCTCGGAGCAGAGGCTGCGGTCCATGGTGGACAGCGTGGAGTAGCCCGAGACGATGGAGCGGGCGTCCGGCGCCGGCTCGGCCCCGGGCTCCGGCGCCGCGGGCTGGGCGGCCGCGCCGGGCTGGCGGCTCTCGGCGTCCCCGTGCTCCGAGTCGTCGTCCGTGCTGCTGCCCGGGCACTCGGCCTCCCGCCGCTTCTTCCGCTTGCGGGTGGCCGCCGAGACGAAGGGGATGGCGAGCAGCTCCCGGCGCCGCGGCTCCCTCCGCGACGGCCACGTGCCCTGCGAGACAGCGGTGCCGCGGCTCAGTGCCCCGTCCCGGCACGCGGGGACCTGCCGCCGGGCTGCACCCCCCCCGACCCCCCCACCCCCAGGACCCCGCTTACCTTGGGCTGCGCCGAGCCGCTGCGGGTCGAGTCTGCAAAGCAGAGGGGAGAGGGGGCGTCAGCGAGGCCCCGGGGCCGGGGCGCGCGGCGGGGACGCGGCACGGCGGGCAGCACCGGGGCACAGGGCACCGGCGGCTTGGCCGGGCGGGTTTGTGCGAGGGGTTTGGGGGGGGGGGGCCACCGTCGTGCCCCACGGAGCGGCATCTCCCGGTGCCCGCGGGGTCCATGGCCGCCCCCGGGCTCGCCGGCGGGTGGGGGCGCGAAGGACGAGGCTGACGCGGCGGATGCCCTCTCCCCCCCCACGCGCCCCGGCCCAGGGAGGGGGTTAGCAGCTGCCGGCGACGAGAGAGCGGGAGGCAGGAGGCGGGTGCTGAGCCCCCCCCGGGGACCCCCCCGCCACCCCCCAGGGCATCCGAGCTCCTGGCACCGGCTCCCGCCGGGAGATGCCACCACCAGCCCGAGCATCATTGGAGGGACTGGGCGAAGACGCGGGAGAACCGGCGTCGAGGGGTCTGGGGCTCCCCGCGGTGGGGGACCACCGGGGGCCGCGGTGGGCAGGACAGGCCCGTCCCCCCCCTCCCGTCCCCTCCTGCTCCCGCTCTCTCGTGGTCGCCCGGAGGAATTAGTGCGTGAGCAATGCACCCAGGCATCAACACTGTACCCGCTCTAGCTCTCGAGGAGGTCCGCTGGAGGAGGAAGAGGAGGAGGAGGAAGAGGACAGCACAGAGAAGTTCAAGGAAAGAACATAAGAAATCAGTCGAACGTCAGAGCATCCCGTCTGCGGGTTGGCAGTGTGCACGGGGGGGCTGCTGGGGCCTGGGGGGGGCGGCGCGGGGTCCCCAGGCTGCAGGGCTCCCGCGGGGTTGCAGAGGGACAGAGGGGGGGACAAGCGCCAGAGAGGAGCCGCGACAGCCGCAGGGCAGAGCCCGGCGGGGATGCCCACGCTCCCCGGCGAGGAGGGCACGGGGACGCCCCGCGCCGGCACGTGCCGCGGCGGCGGGGGGGGCCAGGCGTGAGCGTGGGGGGAGCCGCGGCCGGCGCGGCGCCGGGGTGGGGGGATGCTCGGACCGCGGAGGGGACGCGGCCCGCACGCGGCTGCTCACCTGCAGCGTCACCGGGCGCCGCGGTCCTGCCGATGTTGGGCAGCAGGTACTCGATGTTGGGCACGGACTGAGCCTCCTTCTCGTCCACGGGCGTCTGCAAGGGGCCGGGGCGCATGGTCAGGCGGCTGTGCCAAGCCCGCGGGGGCCGCGGGGGCCCCAGGATGCTCTGCCCCACGGAGACCCACCAGGGAGGGACGGTCCCCCAGCGTTGGACCCAGCTCGCACTCACCTTCTCGCCCTTGTCCTCTTTGTCACTGAAGAACCAGTCGGACTGTGGGGGAGAGGGCAGAGGTCAGAGCCTGGCATCCCGGCGGGAGCATCTTCCCCCGGGCATGGCCCCCCGCAGCCCCCAACCGCGGGGACCCGCCGCCCCCGCCGTCCTGCCGCCCCAGGCACTCACGTGCTGGATGAGGGTCTCCACGATCTTGTAGCGGTCGGGCATGTGCGTCACCATGTCGGTCATGTTGTCCTCGGAGGTCCGCACCAGCGTGGGGCCGAACACCAGCGCCAGGTTTCGGGGCTCCATCTGCAAGCGGGGCCGGGGTTATTGCCTGCCGCGGCCCCCCCTGCTTCCCCCCCCTCGGCTTTCGGGTCCCCAGCGGGTGCCATCTGCCTCCCCACCGCACCGTGAGCGTGGTGGGCTGAGCTGCGAGGAGGGCCCAGGAGTCCGGGCCCCGGACCCCCCCATGCCGCAGCCTCCGTTGCTCAGAGCACCTGGCCCCGGTGCAGGCGATGCCCAGCGGTGCGCAGGGCCGCGGCGGGCGGACGGTACCTTGTTCTTCTCCGAGTGGTCGGCGATGGTCTTCAGGTGGCCCACCAGGAACTTGAGCGTCTCGTAGTAGTGACCTGGCAGGTCCCGGATCTGCGGGGAGACACCGGGTCACCCCTCCGCTCATCCCCAAATCCCCCCCTTTCCCACCCAGCAGCAGCCCCCCCGGGCTGGGCACGGCGCTGCCACCGCAGGAGCGACCCTGCAGTGGGCAGGGGGGCTCCCGGGAGCTGCCCCCCCGGCCAGGCAGTCCCCAGCCCCTTTGCCCCCCATGGGAAAGGCCCTGCCCCATCTGCCTACCAGTTTCCGCAAGGTCCTCATCCTCTCGCTGGCGTCCTCTATGCGGTTGGCCTCGATGAAGTCGTTGTACTTATCTGGAAGCGGGACGCGAGGCGCTCAGCGGCGCTGCCAGCAGCCCCGGACACCCCGGCCGGCGGCGCCGGGGTCCCACCGGGACGGGACAGCGGAGGGACGAGGACGAGGGACGAGGACGAGGGACGCGGGCTCCCGCGAGCGGGGCCGTGGCCGACTCACCGTCCGTGAAGAGGGGCTCGGGGAGCTTTCGGAAGAAGGATTTCAGCAGGCTGCTAATGACGTTCAGATCCTGCCACCGCTGCGGGGGGAGAAGGGGATGCTCAGAGGGACCGGCCGGGCGCGGACCCAGCCCCAGCCTCGCCGGGAGGCAGCAGACGCCCGCGGGAGAAAGCCCCCGGCGCCGGCACCGAGTCGGACACCTGGTACCACCGCTGCGGCCGTGGGAACGGCAGGACAGACGTCCCCATCCCAATGTCCAGCAGGGAAAACGCTTTACCGCCAGAGTGCATCAGGAGGGGACGGGGGAGGGGACAGAAAAGCCCCACGGTGCCCCTCCATCAGCAGGTGACACCCCCCCATGGGGAGACGCAAGGGGACAAATGTGTCCCCAGGCTGCCACCCCCACCGCCCTCGCCGCCCGCCAGGCAGCCCTGCCGCGCCGGGAGAGGCCACCGCGACGGAGCCGGGAGCGCGACGGAGCCGGGAGCGCGATGGAGAGCGATGGAGCCACACGGAGCCGGGCGCCAGCCCCAAGAGCATCCTGGGGACAGGGACAGGGACAGGGACAGGGACAGGGACCCGCCGGCCCAGCCCTCACCTCGTCCTGCAGGTTGATCTCGGCAGCGCCCTTGTTGAGCTGCTCCTGGAGGCTGGACACCACGGCGTTGTTGCCGGGCACCCGGTAGATGCCCATGTACTCCAGGCCTCGGTCCTCCACCACCTTGCAGCAGGCTTCGACGATCAGGGGGATGTTCTGCGGGGACACACGGGGCCTGACGGACGTGCCGGAGGGGACACGCCGCCGCGGTGCCCCAGGCCGGCCCGTGACCCCCCGCCCGGGGCGGCCTGGCTCTACCTTGTTGTCCGGGGCGGGCTGGCAGTCCTCCAGCCTCACGCCGAAGGCTCGGGGGGTGGATTTCTTGTTCTTCTTCATGATGTTGATGCCCCAAGGGGCTTTTTGGGAGCTGCTCTCATCTGGAAGGAAACAGGGGGGGCGTCTGCTGAAGAGCCAGGGTGGACCAGCGGCGGGAGCATCCCTCTCCGTCCCCTCGGGACGAGCGCGGTCACGGCCACGTCGAGCCACCCACGCGGGGGTGGCAGCAGCGGGGTGCCCCGGGCAGACCCTACCTTTCGTGACGGCTGCGTCCTGCCTCGGGGACCGGGGCGCGCTGGTTCCCGTCGGCTTCAGGAACTCGGCTCTGATCCCCAGCCCGCGAGAGCCCTTGGGCGACGAGTCGGGCTTCGCGCCGGAGGGGCTGCGGGGAGAGCGGGGGGGTCAGGGGGGGCCCGGCGCTGCGGACGGCACCGCACGCGGCATCTCCCTGCAAGCGCCATGCTCACCTCGCAGGGCGGCCCAGCTGCGCCCCGCACCCCGCGCAAGGAGGGTTTAAGCCGCCCTAGGGAGCTCTGGACTGGTTTAACCCTTTGCTCAGAGCCAGTTTGGCTGAATTGGGCCATTTCTCACCCCGAGCAACGCCCGGTGCAGTCAGGACGGCCGGACGCTGCCCCGTTAAGGGACGCACCGCTTTCGCTCCATCGCTTTGAAAGCGAGGTGAACAAACCCGTGCCGGCTCCTTCCCGGGGCTCTCGGAGCACCAGCGCTGGTCGGGGCCAGCAGCGGCCCCGGGCCGGCACGGGAACCCGAGCGGGGCACCTCCGCTCCCGCCGGCAGCCCCGGCTCGGTGCCGCGGCCCCGCTCCCAGCCCCGCTGCCCGCGCCGGCCCGGCCCCGTACCTCACTTTCCGGTAGTCGTTTAACTTCTTGTTGATAAGCGCCTGGCTGGCAAAACCGGGGTCCTGGGGAGGCAGAGAGAAGAGGGGAAGGGGGAGCTTGAGCGGCGCGTTCCCCGGAGGCGCCGAGCAAGTCCACGCTCCCCCGGAGCACGGGAGCCTCCGGCGCTCCTCGCCGAGGGGGGGTCCGTGGCGGGCCGAGCCCCCGGCCGGGCCATGCCGAGAGCGGTGCCCCCGAGAGCCGCTGCCGCCGGAGCTCGCTGCCCCAGCGTGGAGGTCTCCACGGGAAGGTCGGACCGCGAGCATCCTTCTGCGGCACGCGCACCTCCGTGCGCCCTCACCAGAGCCACCGCCAAGGGGACGCAGCCTCCAAAGAAACGACCTCTCCGAGGGGCGCCAGGGGCTATCCCGGCCGGCACCCAGGCCCCCGACCAGGCCACGCGCTCCGGGCCCCGGCGGCGGGGTCCCACAACGACCACTGCCACGCAGCTCCGCTCCTCCAGCGAGGACGCACATGGAGACAACCAGAGACCGCTCCGAGCTCGGTGCACCCACCGGGCACGGCCGAGCCTGCCACGACCCGGGCACAAACACCACGACCAAACGAAGCCCTGCCCAGCTCACGGGCGACAAGACGGTGCAGCCGGCTCAGCTCCGGCGCATCCAGCCCCGCGCGTCCTCCTCCGGCGGGGGCTGCCTCGGGGGCAGCTCTGCCCGGCTCAGACCCTGCGAGCATCGAGCCCCGGCCCCGTGCCGGCTGCAAGCGCCGCGGCCCCGGCACCGAGTGCAGCACTGCTACCAGGAATGCAGCCAGCACAGCCAGGACCGGCCCCGCAGACCGGGCAGCAGCGGCGGCCGGGGCGCACCGCGGGCGCTCCTCATCCCTTGCACGACCCAACGCCACCGGCACCTCTCGCACCGACCCCGCCGGCCCTTTCAGCCGAGCCCGCCGCAGCGGAGCGGCAGAGCCGCAAATCCTACACCGGGCAGCCTCCTGCCGCCCTCGGCGCGTCCCTGCCCGCGCCCGAGACGGAGCCGACGGAGCCGCGCTCTTCTTGGATGCCGTGCACCCCCGGGAGCACGGCACGGCGCGGCGCGGCACGGCGCGGCGGTCCCGAGCCGCTCGGCGGCTCCACGCCGGCCGCGGCCTGGGGAAGCAGCGCAAGGCAAACAGCTGGAGAGAGCCAAGGCGGTTAGTGCCGGGAGAGCCAGAGGCAGCCGGGAGCCCCATGTGGCTCTCACCTCGCCCTCGGCCTTGCCGTTCTCCCTGATGACTTTGATCCAGGCCAGCATGTCTTCCCGATCCTCTGCCTGAAAGAGATATTCACAGAAGTCAGCGGTCGTCAGCCGGAAGACGTGCTTCCTCTTGGTCTCGCTGTAGGAAATGTCCACCAGGCACGCTCGGATGCTGATCGGCTGCTCCTCCTCACCTGGGGGTGGTGGGGCGCAGGTCACCGCCTCCCGCCTGTCCTTGCACAGGTAAAGCGAGTGGGTGCGCAGAACGGCGAAGACGCGCTTCCACTGCCGCATGCCTCCGCCAACTTTCTGCGGGGAGAACGGAGCGGGGGGCAGGCCGTGAGCGGCGCCGGGTCCGCGGGGCTCCGCTCGCCGTGGCCGTCTCGCCGCCTGCGTCGGGGCCGGGGCTCCGCTGTCCGGGGCGGTGGGCGGGCGGGCTGCCGCCGGGGGCCGGGGCGGGCGGCGCGGCGGGTACGCACCTTCCCCTTTTTGGTGAGGATCTGCTTGAAGTGGAGCCAGCCCTCTTTCCGCACGTCGCTGAACGTGACGTCCGAGAGGTCGGAGGTGGAGTGCCTTTTGGAGCGGGTGTCTTCGGACGTACCGAGGCTGTCCAGAGACTGCGAGGGGCGAGAGGGCACCGCGTAAGCCAGAGCCCGCAGGGCCGGACGATGCGCTCGCCCGCAGGGCACCCGGCCCGAAGGGACCCCCGCCCCCCGCACTCACCCCGTCGGTGAAGAAGCTCCGCAGCATCCGCAGGCTGGGGACCCGGCTCGGCATCCTCCTGCAAGGCAAGCGGCCTCCGTGAGCGGGGCGCGACGCGGGGGCGGCGAGGGGCGGCACGTGCCACCACCGGGGCCGGCCCTACCTCAGGATCTTCCCCTCGTCCCGGAACGTGTTCAGACCGTCGTCGCACGACTTGGAGCGCTCGGTCGTTATGGCCAGGAGGTAGGAGGAGCGGCGGCTGGCCTTGATGCTGCCTGCGACGGGAAGGGACAAACGGGTCAGCGCGGCTGGGCTGCAAGGCGATGCACGGCCAAGCACCCGCTCGGATCTTGGGGAGGAGAAGGGGGTCGAGCGCAAGGGCTGCGGCTCCCGACCGCGCTGCTGCTTCGCTGCAGCATTTTAGGCACGCTGGAGAGCATCCAGTGCAAAGCAAAGGGGACGATAAGGGAGTCCAAAACAGGCAGCGCTGCATGGGATGGCCGGGTGCATTTATTCTAGAGGAGAGCAGCCGGGAAGCAGGGGCAATAGCAGCCCAGTCCCCCTCCGGCTCGCGCGGCAGGACCCGGGGAGCAGCCGCTGGCCCCCGCCGGCACTTACTGCAGTCCTGCGAGTAGTGCCGGCCCAGGGCGAAGGCGAAGGTGGGCGAGGAGGGGCTGGTGCTGATGGCGGGCGCCGAGTTCATGGCGCTGGAGACCACCGAGGAGGCGGGCACGTGCTTGGCCTTCAGGTCGATGCTGGGGCTGGTGGGTTCGTCTGCAAGGGGGAGGCGAGAAGGCTTTCAGGCTGCAGCAGGGGATGGGAAAGCCCATGCTAAGAGCCCCCCCACGCAGGTCCTTCTCGCTGGTGCCGGGTTTCCACCATTTCCCCGTGCTGGGGACGCCCTCCAACTGCCAGCAAAGCGAGGAGCCTGCTCTCCTCGAAGGAGACGTGACCTCCCTCCCTCGCGGGCCCCGCAGGAGACCCATCCCCGTTGCATCCCAGCCTGGCGCCGTGCACGGAGCAGGGACTGGCGCTGCAGGGAACAGAGCCGGCATCGCCGCTGGATGCCGCCTGGGTCCAGAGGCAGCCGGCTGGGGAGGTCTCTGGTGGGACGGGGAGCCGGTCTCTGCCACCGGCAGGGCGAGACCTTGCCGAGCAGCTGTGCCAGGCCACAGCCGGGGGAAGGAGCCTGGCGCTGGCACGTCCTTGCCATTGCACACGTGCCCCCATGGGCAGCAGCAAACCGGCCGCAGAAGGATGCTCCGAGTCCGTGCAACCTGCCCCACGGCCTGGCAGCGGGCAGAAGACCCGAGGACGAGCCCCCCCGACTCACCGATGAACGGGATGGACGCCAGGGAGTCCTCCGGGGCCGCCAAGGGGGCCACGCGCCGGCCGGGCCGCTCGGCCACCGGCCTCTCCCCTCTGCCACCGGCCGGCGGGTCGCAAATGTCCGTCTCCTTCGCGTCGTCGGGGAAGACAAAGTTCATCTGCCGCAGCGGAGGCGGCATCTTGCGCCCCGTGGGCGGCTTCTGCCGGAGCACCACCTCCTCCCGGCGCTCCTCGGCCGGCGGCTCCGGTGCTCGGGTGCCGCTCTCCGCCTTCGCCGGCCCTTGGGCCGCGGGCGCCTCGGCGGGTGGGGGGCCGGGGCGCGGGGGGGCCGCCCTGTCCGGGCACGGCGCGGGCTGGGGTCCCGGCCGCTGCGGCACGCTGAAGGTGGGGAGGCCGCCGAAACGGGGGTCGCGGCAGGAGAGCGCGTGCAGCAGCCCGGTGCGGCGCTGGAAGGAGGGGCTGTAGCTCCGGTAGCCGATGTAGCCGCCGTCGTCCGCGCTCGGCAGGTTGGGCTGCGAGGGGTGCTTCTGCACGGCCGGCTCGCGGGACGAGGAGGAGGAGGAGGAGGAGGAGGAAGGTGCGCAGCTGTGCTGGCCGGGATGCCCCGCGGCCGCCGGCGCCGGCGCGGCCCGGCAGAGCTTCTCGGGCGGCCAGGCGGAGCGCGGGGAGAGCAGGGCGCCGGGCTCCGGCGCCTCGGCGGGACGCCCGTAGCCGCCCAGGTGGTTTTCGGAGCGGGCCCGGTACGCCCAGCCCTGGCGGGGCGGCTGCAGCAGGGTGTCGTGCGAGGCGCTGTGGGGCCAGCCGTGGGGCGCCGGGGCCGCGCCGCCCAGGCGGTCGTGGGAGACGCTGCGGCAGCGGGGCGGCATGGCGTGCCGGCGCTCCTCCGAGGCGCTCCGCCGCGCTTCCCGGCTGCAAAACCAGCGGCACAGGGCTTGCTGGCACTCCTGCCGGCTGGGCACCGCCGGGCCGTGAGTCCGATGCTCCGCGAGGTGCTTGGCCGGGACGCCGTAGCGCTCGGGCGGGGAGGAGGCGGCGGCGCGGGGACCGGAGCCCGGCCGGCCGCGGGGCACGGTGCCGGGCGGCAGCTCGTCGGTGCAGGGCGCGGGGCCGCCGCTGCCCGGCTCCCGGGAGGCCTCGCTGCGGGCGCCGCCGGGGGGGGACGAGGAGGGAGGGCGGGAGGCGCGCGGGTCCGGCGGCTGGCCCGGGGGGGGCTCGGCGAGCATCGCCTCCCGCGGCGCGGCCCGCGCCTGGAAGGGGTAGGTCTTGCGCGGGTAGCAGACGGGGGGCGGCTCGGGGATGCTCTGGGCCCCCCCGCAGTACGGCTCGTTGCCCTTCAGGTAGGCGTCCTGCGAATAGGCCTGCGGAGGAGGACGGGGGGGTCAGGGGGACGGGGACCACGGCACCTGGTCACCAATGTACCCACCGCAGCCCTGCGTTCCCACGCCACCGCACGCTGCGGCCGGCTCCCGCCACCGGCTGCCCCCCCCTCCCGTCTTAAAATACCCCATGACACACGGGGCGGCCTCAGCCCGGCTCCCGTCTCGCCTTTCACGGCGGCCCTGGATCGATGCCGCAGGCGGTGAGCGAGGAAACCCCCGGCCGCTGGGAAAGGGCCATGTGCACCACGGCACGCGTCCCCGGCGGCACGGGGGTCCCATCCCAGCGGCACGGGGGTCCCATCCTGGCGGTATGGGGGTCCCATCCCAGCGGCACGGGGGTCCCATCCCGGCGGAGCAGGGCCGGGCAGAGCCCCCGGGCTCCTCCAGCCGCCGCGTCCGGAGCCGGGGCACCGCAGCGGAGCACCGTGCCCGGGAGAGGGCCGCGGGACGAGCAGCTCCCCGCATCAAAAGCTGGAGCCCAGCGCCGGGGCCGCAGGGGCGGAGGAACGACGGGAATGCGCCCGCGGGGGCGGCCGCCGGCAGCGGCACTGCCGGAGAGTCCGGGGCGGCGAGGTCCGTGCGCTGCCGGACCGGGGCAGCACCGGCGAAGCACCCGTGGGCTGGAGCCACGCAGGGGCCGCGGGGGGACGGGGCTGGGTGCGAGCTCCTGCAGGGGCTCAGCTCCACGTGGCGACAAGCCAGTCCCCGAAATCAGAGCCGTGCAGAGTCCCGGGAAACTCGCCACAGCGGTGGCTGCTTTCCAAGCGCTGCCGAGGCAGCCCCTCGTCCCCCTTCCCGACGTGCCCGGCCACGGAGGCGCTGGGTCCGGCCCCGCCGCCTCCTCCGGTACCTCGATTCCTGCCTCCGCTGCTCCTCCGGGGACGCTGCCGGGGCTGCCCGGCCCCCGGCACACGGGGCCCCGTCCCCAAGGGTCCCCAGGCGCCAGCCCCAGCGCAGCGCGTCCCGGCTGGCCTGGCCTCTCCGTCCCTCCCTCCCTCGCCGCTTCCGCGGTGCCGCTTGGGGTTTTGCCAGGCGCTGCGAGGCGGGGGGGGGCCGCTGGGCCGCGGGGACGGCTGCGCGCCGCAGGAATGCCGGCACACCCCGCGCCGCCCCGGGAAACCCACGCCGGCAACGCGAGCCCTGGCAACGAGAGCGGGGCCGGAGCCGCCCCGCGAGCTGCAAAGGGGGCAGGACGCTCCCTCCCCGGCCGCGGCGCCGAAACCCGGCCAACGGCCGTGACGGCAGTGATGCCACCCAGACCCGAGCCCCAAGCGACGCGGTCCAGTGCCACCAGAACCAGGCACCACCTGGCACCAGATTGAAGGTGCCGGGATGCTGGCAGCACCGAAACGGAGTGGGGGTCTCCGGGCAATGCCGGGGAGAACGGGCTCGGAGTGGGGCTGCCCCGGAGCCAGGGCTCCCGGCAAGGGACTCACCAGCTGGAGGATGTCTTCATCCTTGGGCATGATGGAGAGCTCCAGCATGTCATCGCTGCGGAGAGAGGGGCGAGGGCTCAGGGTGGCCAGAGATGCCCGTCGCGGCACGTCTCCACCCGTCCCCGGCCACCCGCCGGCCGCCGAAGTGAGACGGTGCCCACCGCGCCGCGTCCCTGCACCGTCCCCACCACCGTCCCCGTGCCGCCTGCTCCGCTGCCGCGGCCTCACCTGTTCTGGATGAGGGCGATGACCTGCGAGTAGGTTTTCCCGATGATGCTCTCCCCGTTCACCCGGACCAGCCGGTCTCCTGCGGGGCAGGGGAGGAGGTGACGGCCCCGCGCGCGGGTACCGCGAGGCGCCCCGGGGCGGGTGGCTGCGGGCAGCAGCGGGGGCCACAGGAGCAGCCTCACCCGGGACCCCTGGCCGCTCCGCGCATCCCGCAGAGAAGAGGGAAAGAACGAAGGAAAGAGAGGAAGAAAAGCCAGAAAAGCCCTGGTAGATGAGGCAGAGCATCGTGTGCATCCCCTGAGCAACCTTTAACAATCTCCAGCTTTCTCCCACTAACGTGGGAGTATTGAGTTAAATAGGCAAGAGAAAGGTGGTGCAAGGATGGTTCTTCCCCCCCGCAAACCCCCCGAAATGCTGCCTGGCAGGGTTCAGCAGCCAGGCCCGAGCTGGGCAGCGTGCCGCGGGCCCCCGCTCACCTGTGCGCAGGCCGGCCTGGTGCGCCGGCCCGTCTTCCCGCACGCTCTTCACGAAGATGGTGTCCATGGGCTCCAGGCGGCTGCGGGGGGGACCTGTGCCGGGAGGGCAGAGCGCGTCAGCGAGCGACCGGCGGGCAAGACCGGCCTCGTGCACGTGCTGCATGCACACGCGTGCACATGCATGCACATGCATGCACACACGTGCCGTGGTTTGGTGCATGCCACCCCTCTCCCTCCCTGAGCCCAAACGCTGCAGCCGGTTCTGCTGTGGGGGCCGCGCTGCCGCCGGCTGCACCGGGTCGGAGCCCGGCACGGGGAGTGCAGTCCCAGTGCGCCTCGTCAGTCCGGGCACGCGGCTATCCGTTCTGACGGCATCGCATCCGCTCAAGTCATGGCAGCCTCCAGGAGGAGTGCCGTCCCCATCCCTGTCCCTGTCCCCATCCCTGTCCCCATCCCGCCGTGCATGGGGTCGCTCCACCACCGAGCCCCTCTGGCTGCGGGAAAGGTGCCCCGGAGCCGCAGGAGCCCCCGTGCAGCTTCACCCCCGCGCTCTCCCGCACTCGCCGCCGTGCTTACCCGCGCGGTTGCCGTTCTCCTCCTCCTGCCAAGAGAACAGAGAAACTCGTGTCAGGCCGGGCTGGGGCAGAGGCGCCGGGGGGGTCCCGGAGGCTCATTCGCCCATGGGGCAGAGGGAGCCGGGACGCCGGACCCCGCCGGGCGCTGGGTGCCTCGCACTGCTGCCAGCCAGGGTAAAATTAACTCGTGACACCGGATCCCGCCGGGCTGTAAGCGGAGCCCGGGCGGCTGGCGGGGCGCGAGGGGGAACGGGGTCCGGCGCGCTGCTGCGGGCCAGGGCAGCACCGGGGCTGCGGGGAGGGACCGACCCGGGGCAGAGCGGTGGAGAGGAGCCGCAGCAGCCTGGGGCAGCGGGATCTCGCCCCCGCGCCGGGTCGCTGGGCCCCCCAGGAGCCCCCGTGTCGGCCCCCGGGGACGGAGACGCCCGCAGGCAGCCGAGCCGGGGCCGGGCGAGCCGGAGCTGGAGCAGGGGCCAGCCGGTGTCCTCGGCGCACGGACGGGCACAGGCCGCCAGCGGGGCTATATTTAGCCCTGCAATTACTTGGCAGGGGAAGCGTGTCCCCGGCGGGGGACCACGTGCGGCTTTCGACCGGAGGGGCCGGCGCTGCCGCTCCCCGCTGCCGCTTCCCGCTGCCCGTGGCGCGATGCGAGCTGACAGGGGCCGCGGACGGGACCGGCTGGGCAAGGACGCGGAGCAGGGCGCAGCCGTCGGGGACGCTCCCCGAGGAGGGGAACGGGCACCCCGAGGGCATCCCAACCTCGCGCCCCCCCCGGGGGGGGCACAGCCTGGCAGCTTTGCAGCCAGCAGCTCCCTCCCCAGCCCCGAGCTGGTGCAGGCAGCAGAAAATCACAGCCCCCATGTCCCCACGAAGGGATGGGCCGTGCTGGCGTGCCAAGGGGCTGGACGGCATCTCTGCAACGCGCCCATTGCACGGAGGGAGCAAGAACCACGTCCCGCGGCTCCAGCGCGGACACCCGGCACGTGCCACACCATCGCGCGGCCTCGCTCATGCACGGTGCCGGGGGGAGCGCGGGGCCGTGCAGGGTCCCTCGAGGCACAGACGTGCCCCATCCCGCGCCCCTCCTCGCCCTGCAGCATCCCGGGGCCGGCAAAGCAACCCGGCGCCCCGGAACAGGGGCTGACGTCAGCGGCGGCGGTGCCAAAACGCCGCGCGAGGAATGCAGAGCGCCCGTCTCCCTCCCTGCTGAGTCAACTCCACCGAAACTCAGCCCCCAGACCTGGCCGCCCGCCGGCAGCACCGCCCCGACGTGCCCGTGCGCCCGCCACCGCCTCCCAGGCCTCGCCGCATCGTGCACCGGCGCGGTGCCGGCCCCGCTCCAAAGCGTCTCCCCCGGGAGGCCTTGACCCGGCTCCTCGCTGTGCCGCCGACGCGTTGCCAGCCCGGGTTGCTCCCCGCGGCTCAGCACCAGGGGCAGGATCAGCCCTTCTCCCTCGGCAGCTCCCGGGAAGATGCCTCTGCGTCGGAGATGTCTTCGGCAATCGAAGAGGGTCAGCACGGAGCAGCTCGGGCAGCTCCCGCGATGGCTCCCAACGAACGTCGCCTTTGCAGGTCACGTTGCCGCAGAGGGACAGATCCATGCTGCCAGCACGGGAAGGGAAGCGCGGGAAGGAAACGTTCCAGGGAGAGGAAGCAAAAGCAGGAGCGCGGGAAAAGCAACATCCCGCACGAGGCGCCGTGCGGGGACTCCCAAGACCTGGTTTTGGTGGCGATTCCGGCGTAACCTCGGGTGGGTCATTCCTCCCCACCCCGTGATTCACTTCCACGGCATTTCCCCATCAGCCGGGGCGGAGAGCAGCCAGCGCCGGTCCCACGGGGCACGGAGGAGCACCCGAGCCTGCCGGAGTGAGCACCGCGCCACGGAGCAACGGCATGGTCGCGGTTCCTCCGTCTGCCCTTCACAATAGCCAGGGAGTGATCGGTGACTGCGCAGCGCCGAAGGGTCCTGTGTCCTCCGAAACAACCGTCGCCAGCTCCCAGGCCCGGTGCAAGGCGGCCGCGGGTGATACCCTTCGGCTTCGGTGTCATGCCGCTGCTCTAAGGCTCTTCCTCCGCAACGGCATCTGCAGCAGCTGCCCAAGGCCGATCGGGGGTCTCGGGACCCCTCGGGTGCCAAGGGGCGGCCGGCTGTGCTGGCGAGATGCTGCAAGGACGTCACCGGCGGTCCCCATGCCGCGGTGCCGATGGTCCCCATGCACCTTGCAGAGCTTCCCGGGGGCAGAGCGCTCCCTATTCCATCCGTCCTCCAAAGCGCCTCCTCCCGGCATTTATGCCTGTTGCCAGGGGATATCGAGATGCCACTTGCTCTCAGCATCGGTCAGAGCCCGGGGTCACTTGTCTCCCTGCAGCCTGCAAACAGCCGCTTCTCCGGAGGGAAAGGCTCTGGGACGTCTCCGGAGATGGTGCCACCTCCTCTTCCTCGGCTCGGAGCACCAAGCAGCTCCGCGGGGAGCAGCCGGCTCCCGGGCCGGAGGGCAACGCTCCGCCCTCGGGGTCCGCGGCGCGGGGTGGGCGGCAGACCAGCGCGAGGGGCTGCGTCTCCCCGGTGTCGTGCACCGCGGTCCGGTCCGTGGCCCCCCGGATGCCCGACCACCCTCCCCAGACGGACAGCGGCCAGGTTCCCCCCCGCCCCGCACAAGAGGGTCTCGGAGGAGCCCGGCCCGCGGCGGGTCCCCGGCGGCGCGGCCCCCGGCCCTACCTTGGCGGAGGAGAGCACCGCCGACTCCGGCGGGTAGACGATGAAGTGGCGGAGGGTGAAGCCGAACCCCCCCTGCGAGCTCTTGCGCAGCGCCACCGTCTTCGGGCCCGCCCAGGGGAAGGGCTCCTCGGGGGGCGCGTTGTCGTTCGGCGAGGCCCCATCTCTCCGGCCCGGCGTCGGCTGCGGGAACAAGGACATGGCGCTTCGGGGGGTGCTCAAGGCAGCCCCCCCCCCCCAGGAAATCCCTATTGCCAGACCGGCTCTGCAGCAGCGATTTGCCCCATAACCGGCCCCGAGAGCATCCCCCGAGCATCCCTCGCCCAGCAACCTCTGCAGCGGCGTTTCGGGAGGAGGCGCACCGGGAAAAACCTGGGAGAAAGGAGCCGCAGCCAGCGCTCGGCCAGCGCAGCCATGCCGTGCATCCACGGCGGGTCCATCCGTGGGGACACGGCGGCCGCTCGCCCTGCTCGGCTGCGGGCTCCCGGCACGCGCGAGCCTGTGGGATGGCGCCGGCGAAGGCCGGAGCGAGGGAAGGGCCGGGAGATGGCCGGACCCAGCGCCCTGCGCAGGGAGGGGGGTTTGAACGGGATCCAGGAGCGAGCGAGGAGGAGAGCCGGGGGGGGCGGCGCAGCCGGAGGAGCCAGGGCAGCGCGGACAAAAGGGCTCCTGCCAGTCCTGTGCCACGGTAACAACGGGAGCGACCGCAGGCAAGCCGGAAAGCGGCCTCTCGGGACGCAGCTGGCTGGAAGGTGCAGGAATGCTTTCCAGAGAAAGGGCAGGGCCCTGGCACCATTTTGGGCCCTGGCACCGGACGCTTCCTGGAGTGGATCCTGCTGCTCAGCGCCCTGGGGCTGAGCCGCCTCTTCCTCCTCCTCACTCCCTTCCTGCAGGAACCAGCCTCTCGCCCCCGGCACAGCTGAGCCCCCAGCACGCCATCCCGGAGCCGCTCGGCAGTGGCCCAGGGAAGCCCCGCAGACGGGATCCAGCCAGCCGGAGCAAGCGGGGAATATCCGACGCGGCTGCGCCTGCGAGATAACCCCGTGGCACTGGCGGCTGGGAAAAGCTGCCGCCAGACAAAGCCGAGACAAGTCGCCCGGCAGCATCCCCCGGGCACCCGCAGAACGAACGTCGGCAGATGGGCCCAGAGGGACCCTGCTCGGCGGCGCGGCCCCGGCACGCTCCCGCGCACGGTCGGCACCGGGCAGACAACAGGGCACGAGCGGGTTGCAGGGGCGGCGCATATCCGCTTGGATAAGGCGGGACACAGCAACCAAAGTCACGAGATCCCCGTCGATGTTTGCAAGGGATTCACGTACCTGGGCTTTAATAAACCAGACAGCAACGAGGCATCCAAAAGCGCCGCATGGGCCCAGGGGAGCCCGATCCCTCCCCTCCGTCCCCATCGGCACCGGGGCAAAGGGGTGCCGCCAGGTCATGCACATCTGGCTGCGCCCCAACATCTGCCCGCAGCCGCCCCACAGCGGGGCAGAAAGCCCAAGTTTGCAGGGTGCTGGCAGGGGGTCACCGCTCTCTGCAGCATCCCCCCCCCATTGGTGCACAGCTGGCGGCACAGCTGGCAGCACGTCAGCCGGGCTGCGAAGTGCCACGGCAGCCGCTTCCCAGTGGCGGAAGGGACCGCCGGGGCCCGTCACCGTCCCGCAGCACAAGGCTCAGTTACAACCAGAGAAACGGGCGCTCGGGGAGGGGGCAAGGACGGGCAGGGCACGGCGGGCCGGGCTTGCCCGCGGCAGAGGCTCAGCGAGCCGACAGCCCCGTGGGGACGGAGCGACCCGGGGTCCCTTCCGAGCGCCTTTTCCTTCCCTGCTCACGGCTTTGTCGATATTCCCGGTGCCCGGCAGCGAGTGCAGCCCGTCCTGGGGCCGAGGGCGTTAAAATTCAGCCACCGTCTCCCCTGGGCCGCGGGCGCCAGGGAGGGCAGCAGGGGAAGGTGACGCGATGAAAGAGGGAGCGACGAGGCGAAAACCAGGGAGAGGCGGGCGGGGAGGAGAGGAGGGAGGCACAAAGGGCCAGGGCACAAAAAGCCTTTGTCTCCCCGTGCTGAGCGGGCCTTTTTGCTGCCGAGGGTGGACGCGAGCGCTGGGCCGGGCGCTGCAGCCCCGAGCACCGAGCCGCACAGCGTGGGCATCGCCCCAGCACCCACGGGCACGCTGCCTCTCCCGGCCCCGTGGGAGCAAACCCACCATCTTCTCCTGCTCTAGCACAGCCATTTTCTGGAAGCAGGACTCGCAGCCCAGGAAACTCGGGCCCGGGGGAGTGATTTGCATCAGGAGCTGTCGGGAAACTTGGAGGCTTTGCTTCATCCCGTGACAGCAGAGCGGGTGTGAGGGGGCAGCTTCGGGCGCCCAGGCCGCCCCGCGGGGTGCTGCGATGCCCCGAGCCCTCGCTTTCCACCACGGAGGCAAGCACAAAAAGCCAGTCCAGCTGCAGAGAGACCCCTGACCCCCAGCACAGCCCCGTCCTTCCTCCCCAAGCCGCGGACATCCCACCGATCCGGCTGCCTGTGGGCACCGACCCCGGTCCTGCATCCCTGGGGACGGCTGGGGACCAGCAGCGCAGGGGCATGCAGGGACAAGGCAGTGGGCAAAGCTCCCTGCGAACCCGTCTCCCACGCCCCCGAGCGCGCCGCGGCCCCTGGCCCTCCCTGCACCGCCCTGGCTGGGGCAGGGGACCCGCGTGGGGTGGCACACGGGAGCCCACGTGCCGGCGGGGTGCTTTGCCCCGGGCCACGTGCGTCCCAGCGCGGCGCGGCGCCTCTCCCCATCCACACTCTCCATTGTCTGGGCCGCCGGCGCGCTGGATTATTTTTAAGCTGACAGCTGAATGTGCCCTGCTGATTTTAACCAGCACCGACAAGCCTCGGAGAGGGTGGCGACGGCAGAGACACCAGCCCCGCTCTCCGCGGCGGCACCGGCCCGCGGCCCCGGTGCGCTGCGGTGCCTGTCCCCACGTCACAGGCACGCTGGAGCTGCGCAGTGCCCGGGGACGTGGCCCCGCCGTGCCATTACGGAGCACTTAGCGCCAGCAGCACCTGCTGCAGCAGCAGCCTGGGGGCCCCTGGGACCCCCATGGGCAGCCGTGTCCCCCGCACTGCCTGGCACGACACCCGGCAGGGAACGTCACCGCAGCCGGATGGGACCGGGCTGGCAGATGCTGCGGGTGCCCGAGCAGGTCCCAGCCACCCGCGTCCCCACCCTGCAACCCCACCAGCCCGCGGAGGGGCTGCAGGAGGGCTGCGGAGACACTTGCATTAAAAACAAAACCTCCCAGGCTGCTCCGCCTGGGCGCTTCCCATCCCAGGGCCGCTGTCGCCCAGCGGAGGAAGGGCTCGCACGGAAACACGCTCCCATCCCTTAGGGAATCGCTGCCACAAGCCTGGCGCCGAGGACCAACGCCGCCCTGGCTGCGGCCGCGGCACGAGCACACCCCCACGCCACCCCGCTCGCTCTAACCCGCTCCGCAGCCCCCCTTGGGGATTTTTGGCCTCGCCAGTCCCTATCACGTGGCGTCTTTCCTCCTCCGCTTCCCAGCTCCCCTTTGTCCTCTCGGCCCCGTTCGCAGCCCGACGCAGAGAGTCGCCTGCTGCGAAGACGCAGAAGAGGCAGCGCAAGGCGGTGGACAAGCACGGCCGGCGCCGGGACGGGTCTCGCCTCGCCGCGCCTCCCCTCCCTCCCGCCCACCCCGGCTCGGAGACCTTCGGGCTGGGAAGCCCCGGCTACGGGCTCGTGCGAGACCCCGCGGTGCTGGCCGCAGCCTCCCGCGCGCCTGGAATAAAGCAGCCTCCAGCCGCCCACCTGCCCCCCGAAGCAGCAGGGACCGCCGCCGGCTGACACCCGATTTGTCATCTTCGCCATTTGCTCCAGCTCCCCGGCCCCTCTCCCCGCGGGGAGCCAGTTATCTCCCTGCTTTTCGGCTTTCTTTAAACCACAGCCCCAAGCCGGCGCGCTCCGGCCAGCTGCGTCCCCTCGTTAACGCGGCCCCCCAAAACGCAGCCGCCTCGGCAGGGGCACGGCCCCCCCCGGAGCAGGTCAGCCCCGTGCGCAGGGACGGGGCAGCCGGGGGACTCGCTGCCCCCCTCGCGCACGAACCGCTCGAAACTCAGCAAAAGCAGAGCCCAAGCAATACCGACCCTCCCTCCGCCCGGCGGCAGCAGCAGGACCCAGGAGTCCGGGCACAGCAGCCCCCGGCGCTGAACCACTCCGCGATGCCGCCCGGTTTTGTTTGCAGCAGGACACGCACCGCGTCCCATCGCAATAAGCGTTTGGGCAAGCCGCTGCGACAGCTCGGCGCTGGGCACGCTGCCCGCCCTGACTCACCGCCGCCGGCCGGCGAAGCGCGGGCCCAGGCGTCCGGAGCAGCCGGACCCCCCAGCTCATCGCGGGTCCCGCGCTTCGCCATGACCCCAGGGGGGCCAGCGCAGCGCTTCGCCCTCTCCCCACCGCGGTTTTCCAAGCAGCCTGACACCGGGCTGCCGGCCGCGACGCGGGGCGGGCGAGCACCCCACGCCGGGCACCAGCCGGGCGGGCAGCTCCCCCCCGCCGCCCCCACCAGCCCGACACGGGAGCGGTCCCGCGGCCCCCCCAGACCCCCCCACCGCGGAGCGGGGCAAAACAGCCGGGCCAAACCCCGGGGAAGGGGAGCCCCGACGGCAGCGCGCCCCCCCCGCGTGTCTCACCCGGCGGCGCCCGGCGCGGCTCCGCTGCGGGGCCGGGGCGGCGCGGGGCCGCGGGCGCTCGGCGGCCGCCCCGGCGCGGCACAGGCTGCTCAGCCAGATGCAGCGCGGCTCGGGCGAGCTGCAGTCCACGCCGACGGCCCGCTCGAAGCGCCGGCCCTTGCCGGCCCGCTCCACGCTCCACAGCGCCCTGCCGACCACCGACACGGCCCCGGGGCCCGGCGGCGGCCGCGGAGCCCCGCGGGGCCCCCGGGCCCCCGAGCCGGCGCCTTCTTCCACCATGCTCGCCGCCCGCCCCGCTCGCTTCTTCCCCCGACTTCAGCAAGAAGCGCGCTGGGGCCGCCGCCGCCGCCGCCTCGCATGGCCGGGACGATGCGCGGAGCCGCTGCCCGGCGGAGCCGCCGCTCCGCTCCGCTCCGCTCCGCTGCACCGGGCTCCGCTGCGCCGCGCCGCCGGCAGCGCTCGGCGCGCCCAGCCCATCGCCCCCCCCGCGCCGCGTGGGGCGGCCCCGGCCCCGCCGCCCGCAGCCTCACTTCGCCCGTACTTTCCCTTTTTTTTTTTTTTTTTTACACCCCCCCTCCCCTTTTCCTCTCTCGCCCCAGGCAGCATCCGACCGTCCCCGCTTCCTCCCGTCCCTCCCTGCCGGCCTCTTCCTTCCTGCCGCCGCCGGCTTTCCGGAGGGCAGCGCCCGCCGCTCGCCGGGCACGGGAGATGCCCGGGAAGGGCAGCGGCGAGGGAGGCAGGGCCGGGGTGCCCCCGCCGGCTCTGACGCCCGGGCAGCTCCCCTTCCTCGGTCGCGAAGCGGGGAGACGAGCCACCGCCAGGCCCTCCGTAACGGGAACCCTTCGGAGAGAAACGGGGGTCCGAGAGCCCCCCCGTCCCCTCTCCCTCCCCGTGGCCTCCTTCCAAGCTGAATGGCAGCTCCGGCACCCGGCAAGGGCCTCGCGGCAGAGACACGTATCCTGGCCCCACTGGGGACGGACGCAGCCCCCGGGGACGGACGCAGCCCATGGGGACGGACGCAGCCCCCGGGGACAGACACAGCCCCATGGGGACAGACGCAGCCCCCGGGGACGGATGCAGCCCCCCAGCCACTCGGGGGCTGCTGCAAAGGGAGGTTGCTCCGAGGACGTTTGCCCCAAGAGCCTTCCCACCCCTCTGCCACACCCGGGAGCCCTGGCCTGGCTCCGTGGCCCTCCCCGCGGCGTCCCCGTGCCGCCAGCCGCCCCGCACCGGCCCCGCTTCGCTGCCCTCCGTCTGGCTGCGGGTCCCGCGGGGTGGCGGAGCAGCCCCACGCCAGACATGTCCCCGTCCCCGTCCCCGTCCCCGTGGCTGCGTGGGGCGAGCCCACACGTCGCAGCGAGGCGCAGGGAGAGCCGGCGCACAGTGGGGCGGCGAGGAGGAGGAAGAGGGGCGCTGAAGGCCCGGGAGACACGCCAGGAGCCTCCGGGCAGGGGATTGGGGGCTCGGCCTCCCCGCAGGCTGGCAGAGGGGCCCGAAATGGGGCAGGGGGGCTCGGCCGGGTCCCGGGTGCCGGCGGCCGCTCTCCCAGCACCGTGCCGCGGCCCCGCACCAGCGGCTCCCGCGCAGCATTCCTGCCATTCTGGAGGCCGAGGAGAGGCATGTGCGGCCGCTCCGGGGAAATGCCAGGCATTGCTGGGATTGCAGCCCTCGTCCAGGGGCCGGGGGCGCAGCCCTCCACGGACCCAGCCCCCTGGCCTCTACCCCCCCCGCCACGATCAAAGTGGGGCAGCCGGCCCCCCAGGCCCCCCAGCCCCCACCGCTCCCCGTGCTTCCCACAGCCGCCAGCTGGGCTGACACCAGCCGGCGGACGGGGGACGGCCGATGGGGTCCCAAACACATGCCAAACCCAAACGAGGGGACGGTCCCCCGCTGCGGCTCGGCACGGACCCCCGCACGCCAGCGCTGCGGTCCCGGAGGCACCGGGGCAGTGCAGCGGTCTCCGGCACGTCCCCAGCGTCTGCCCTTGCCGGGCTGCCACGTCCCTGCCCCAAAATGGCCCCAGGGCCTGCCCCGAGCCCGGGGGGGGGCCGGTTGGATTGGCTCGGTGGCAGCCGTGTCCCCAGGGACCCGCCTGAAACCCCCCAGCGTGCCCCGTCCCCTCCCAGCAGGCCCGGGAGGGAAAAATGGGAAGAGGAAACATGGGAGACAAATCTCCGCTGTTTCCTTCCTCCCCACCCCCCCGCAGCGGGGCCGGGCGGGCGTCACGGCGGTGCACGCACCGGGGTCTCCCGCGGCAGCCGCCCCGCCGGGACCACCCCACACCCCCGGGGACGGGGACAGGCGGTGCGTGAGGTCGCCCCGGCGTGTCCCGGCAGGCAGAGCCGCCGAGCCGGAGCAGCGGGACAGGCCGGGGCGCAGCTGTCGGTGCCGAGCGGCGGCCGGGGCGGGGGCTCCGCTTTGCACCACCCGCTAAAGCCACACAGAGAGGGGGAAAGCGGCGCGCAACCCCGGCTGCCTTCCAGCTGGGGGGCAAGCAGGGGGGTTTCCCAGTGCCCAGTGCTCTCCCCATATTTGGAAATTAAAAATACAGTCCAAAAGAGGGGCCGCTCCCCCTCCGTGCGTGTCAGCAGCCCGGCCGCCCCGGGGCCAGCGCAGAGCGAGGGTCCGATCCTGCCACCTCCGCTCATGTGGAGCCAAGGGGCAGGAACCGGACCGGCAAACACAACGCGACTCCTCACACGGGGCTGGCACTGGGGGGGGTCCCTTGCCCCCAGTGCTGGGCGCAGGATTTGGGGCATTTTGCACGAACGAGGGTGCCGGACGGGGCCCCGGTGCTGCTTCTCCCGCGGGGTCAGGCGGCAGCACCGGGCAGCTTCCCCCCCCCAGGAACGCGAGCGCGCCTGGACGCCGTCCAGCACGCTGCTGTTTTCGCACAGGAGCGTCCTAAATATACAGCAAACAGGGGCAAGGGGGGACGGCGCGGGCTCCCGGCATGCACCGCCGCGCCGCGCACCGTGCCGTGGGCAGCCGGCAGAGCCCTCTGCCGGCTCCGGCTCCGGCTCCTCCAAGCGATATCCACCGCGCCAGCTGCGGCCGGGCCCTGCCAGCGTGACCACTGCTAACCCCTGGCACCGATAACGTCACGCTCCGGGGAAGAATAAAGGACAGAGGGACGGACAGCTGCCGGCCCTGACACTGCCACGGCGTGCCGGCTCGGCCCGCGCCGCCCCCCTCGCCCAGCACCGGCTGAGCGCGGGGTCCCGGCCCCCGGCCGCAGTTAACCCCCCCGCTTCGTTCCCCCGCCGCGGAGCAGCAAATCCTGCCGGGGGTCCTTCCTACTGCCCCCATCACCCAGCGCCTAAAATCCACCCCAAAACGCAGAGCCGCCGGGGCGGGAGGCCCCTCGGAGCCTTGCGGGACGGCGCAGGCGGGGAGGACGCTGCTGCCCCGATGCCGGGGGGATGGCCGCGTGCTGCCCAGGCAATGTCTCGCTGCCCCGGCAGCTCCCGGACCCACGGCATCGCCCCCCGCCGCGGCACGGAGCATCGCTCCGGCAGAGAGCGGGAGGAAGCGCAGGGCAAACGCTAATCCCTCCCGCGCGGCGAGCCGAGATTAGGGTCAGAAAAATGAGGTTTTAATAGGATTTTCGGGGAAGAGAGAGCTGTGTTGAGACAATAACCGATTTTCAGCCCTTATATGGAAAAGCGTCTCTGTGCTCCCACCTGCGGCGGGTCCCGCGGCTGGAGGCAGGCGAGCACGGAGCCCGGCCTGGCCCAGCTCCGGCGGCATTGGGGAGGCGGCAGCAGGGAGCCGGGGTGCTCCGGCCGGGAGCAGGGATGCAGCGGGAGGGGGCTGGCAGGGGGGAGCCCCCCGCGAGCCGGCGGGGCTCCGGGGCTGCCGCAGCGGGACGACGCAGGTGAGCGCCCGCAGGAGCAGCCGCCCGGCCGTGCCGCAGCCCGGCAGATTAGCGTCCCGCCGGAGAAAGCGATTTAATTCTCTTTAACCCCAACTGCGGCCGAGGAGCTTTGCGGCTCAGCGGGGATTTGGGGAACGCCGGCCTGCTCGCACCCGGCCGGCGCGTGCCCTTCCCTCCCGTTGCGCCCCTTGGCCTCGAGCAGCCGGCATTCCCGCGGCCCGGCACGGGGCGCAACGGGAGCAGGCGCATCCGACCTGGAAGTGGGAGCACCGGGAAGGAAAGGAAGCACTTTGGTGATGCAGAGCCCAAGGGAAACCATGCCGAAGTCTCCCAGGAAAACCTGGTGCCGGCAGCGCCGGGTGCCGCGTCCGAGCCCAGGCACGACTGCTCCCAGCCGCTCATCCCGCCCCGAGGAGGGGGATGCACAGAGGGGACGGGGTCGAGGTGCCGCGAGAGACACGGGGGCCTCTCCGGAGCGGCCCTGGCCCGAGGAGCCGGCGTTAGGAGCAGGCGGCGCTTGGCCGGGCTCCGCTCCGCAGGAAGCACGGCAGGGCAGGAGGCGGCCCGGGCGCCACCGAGCCGAGCGGTGAAAAGGAGCCGCAAACTGGATTTCTGACATTCTTTCAGCTCCGGTTTGGGTGTTAACGCGGGGAAGGAAATCGCTGCGCTCCTTCCCAACACAAACTTTTATCTTGACAGCGTCTCCTCCGGAGCCCTTTCGTCAGCCGGCGCTGGGTTCCCGCTTGGCTCCTTTCCCCTCTCGTTTGCATCACGACCAAACTAATCTCGGCCCTGGCAGCCGCCGCGCGGCCAATGTCGGCTCCGATTCGGCTGCGCTTCCATCGCTTCCCGGCTTCAAAGCAGCAGCCTCGGAGGGCTCCAGCCCCCGGCATCCCTGGCACGACGGCAGGAGAAATTCAGGAATGTGGCCTAGGAGCCTCATCCCCTTTCCCGACCTTTCCGCACCGCCAGCCCGCGGAGCAGCCCGGTGCCGCCAGGGGCAGAGCGACGACGAGGAGGGAAACGGCCCCCCGGGACCCCTGCGGCTCCCGGCAGCTCTCCTGGTGCCCCCGCACCCGGCTCTCCCCTGTGCAACCCGCAAAGCGGCGGCGGCAATTTTAAACGACCGTCTTCATCGCCTGGCGCTGCTCCCCGGCCCGCGAGCGCAGTGAAACGCGGTGATTTACGGCCGCCGGGTCCCCAGCAGCACCGGGCGGCACCGGCAGCCCCGGCCAGCGCATCCCTCCCCGCCGCTGCGGAGGTGCCGGGCCGAGGGGGAACCGGGCCGAGGCCTTCGAGCGGCGGAGGAAGCCGGCGTGCTGGCGGGGCTGCCTTCTGCCCCAGCTCCTCCTCCTCGCTCCCCGCGCCGTCCTAAAAACGGCGTTATCGGCAGCGAGCCCTAGAAAAGTAACAGGATTCCGTTTCCTGTTTTTCCCATGGAAACCCGCAAATAGAAGCTGGCCTCATTATTGTAATTTTTTGGGTCTTTTTTTTTTTTTCCAGTGGGGCTAACAATGAGCCATTTCCTCTGGCGGCTCCGAGAGGCACCTTGCTCCCATTTGTCCACGGCGGAAAATCCTACCCGGCGAGGTCAGGGGAAGGCTGCCCGCGACTTCCATCCCCTGCCCGGCTCGAGGCCGGGGGCCCGGCGAGGGGCTGCCCGCAGCCCCCGGCGTCCTCGTGCACCCGTCGCGCCTCGCTGCTCCGTGCACGCGGATGCAGCCCGGGCCCAGCCCGTCTTGCCCCCTCCCGCTGCGACAGGTTTGCGAGGCAGCGAAGTGCTGCTGCATCCCCGTCCCAGGGCCACGAGCAGGACTGCGCCCAGCAGCGCAGTCACCGGTGCTTCGTTTTGGCTACTTTGCCTCATTTTGGCTACTTTCTGATGACTCAGGAGCTGGTTTCCGCTCCTTTCCCCGGGGAGGCTCGGCGGCCTGGCCGCCCGCACGGCTCTCCAGCTCCCAGATCACATTTTCCCCTTGCTCAGCCCTTCGAGCAGCCCGGAGCCCTCCCTGCCCGCAGCAGCCCGGCCGGGGGGAGACGCGCTGCCGCGTAGCGTCCGTAACCCCAGCGGCTCTCCCAGGGCTCGGCCCCACGGGCCCAGCGACCGCGGCGCCGTCCCACGTGCACCAACGTGGCTGGAGCCGGACCGACTCATCCCACCTTCCTGCTGAACCGCCTCTCCCGTTCCAGCGTCCTCCAACCTCAGGAAACTAAATTGCATCAGCTGCTCGGCCCGGAGAGCCGCAGCGTTTTGCATCGCGCAGAAAAACCTGCCGGACGCGTGGCCCGGCGGCCAGGAGCCCGGCACGTCCGGCGGCCGGGCGCAGGGGGACGAGCTCTCCCCCAGCACCGCTCCCGATTCCCACCGGCACCGCGGCAGCAACCGGCCCAACCGAGTCTCCGCCACCGGCTCTCGCGACGCGACGCCAGGCAGCAGCCAAAGCCCCGAGGCGCTCGCCGCAGCGCTGCCGGCGGGGAGGCACAGCCGGCCTCGGCAAGGGACGCGGTCCCTCCGGATGCTCCGTGCGAACGACTGAGACGTCAGGGAGCTGCTGGGAGGACGGTGGCAAGTTGAAAGCCGCCGCCGTGCTTTGCACCCCGGGGCGCCCTGCAAACCAGCCGGCCGGCTTGGCCGAGCCCGTGGCCCAGCCCAGCTCGCAGGGCCGGCGGCCGAGAGGGAGCCAGGTCGATATTTTCCAACTTGGGTGCTTAAAATAGGTCATCTATCTCCATTTCTTTTTAAAATCAGGTCTTGCTGCCTGCTAAAGACAAACCTGGTTTATTAATGGGATGGCACCAACTTGAAACCTGATCTTTTTTTCTTCCTTTAATGAGAATTAAAGCCCATCCTAGAGGTTCGGCAGCTGCCCACGACGATTCCCCCGGCCGTTTCGCTCCTTGGCAGCTGGCAGCTCCTTGCGTGAGCCGGAGGGGACGGAGACGGGGCAGGAGCAGCGCGCGGGACCCGGCCGCACCAGCCCGCAGCTCCCGCTCTTGCAGCACGAGCGCCCGAGAGGAGCCTCCGCACCCGGCCAGCGCCGCCCCTTACGGTCTTTTAGTCCACTAAAAAAAAAAATCACCCCAATCTGAGGAGAGGTGACAGGGTGACATTCACACGCAGGGCGAGATAGGAGCGCCGCGGCCGCAGAGCAGCGCCGGGCCGCGGCGGGTGATGCACGCTCAAGGTTACAAACCGCAGCAGCGGGGCGTCCGCGAGCCCAGGGCACCGGCCCCGCGAGCAGCACCGCACGCCCGGCGCTGCCCCGGCGCCAGGTTTCACGCTTGCAAGCGCGGATTGCGGCAGGAACCCCGAGCACAAGCTTTTCCTGTCTTTCAAGTTCAGGGTTCAGGAAGAAAAAAAAGCAAAAGCCCAAGAAGCTCGGCTCGCAGGGCAGCTCCTGCGCGCAGGGAACGTGGCAGTCCCGCGCTGGGGGACTCTCCGGCATGGTGGGAGCAGCCCCGGCGATGCAGCTCCGGTTCCCCCGGGATTTGCGCTTTCACCGCGGGATTGCAAAGCGCCTTCGAAGAGGGCGGCAGGTCCCTCCCGGCCTCCCTCCGAGGGCGAAATCCCCCGCCCCACGCTCGCCGGCGGGGCACGCTTTCGCACCGCAGCCCCTCTAACCCTAAAAACACCGCGGAACGAAAGAGCAGATTTCAGGAGCCTCGAAAACTCTCCGAAAATCCCAAGCCCCAGCACGCGCCGATGGGGAGTCAGCGCCGAGGAATCCAGCGAGAAACCATGATTAATGCCGAGCCGCTGCGCCGGGCAGCGCTCTCATATCTGAGACATTTCACACACGCCAATTAATCCTCTGAGGCCGGTCGTTAGAGGCATCGCGGGGCCGCAGAGGCCGAGTTCAAATAACCAGGAACGGAGGAACACAGGCCTAATTCAGCTCTGGGGCGAGGACGTGCAGCCAGCGCTGGGACAAGCGGGCGGCGTGCCAGCGGGCCGCCGCGGCCGCCATACCGGCTAACCCGCCCGGGGGACCCCGCGCCGCCCCCGGCACGGCCAGGGCGCCCGGCTCGGAGCACCGGGAGAGGAGCAGGCTGCAAAAGCCGAGCAGCTAAAAGCATGTTTTTGCGGAGAGCGCGGCTGCCTGCGCGACGTGCCGGCTGGTCCGGCCCGCGGGAAGTGCTCCAGGCGGAGCCGCAGGCTGATAAGGACGGAGCAGCCTGGATGGAGCCTGCGGGAGGACGGAGGCGGCTGGCAGCTTCGGAGGAAAGGCACGTGGGCGTCCGGCCAGCGTTGCCTACCATGGCCTGGCCAGCCCTGACGCCACCCTCGCTGGGCGCCCGGGTGCGACACCCTGCACTCAGCCCCCGACCCCAGCGCCAGCCCCGACGGCGGTGCCTCTCCCCCATCCCAGCACTACCTCCAAGGTCCCGATGGCCCCCGAGGAGCCCGGGATCGCCGGGGCCGGGCCGGAGCGCCTGCCACCCCGCTGCCGCCCCACCGCGGCCCCAGCCCGTCCACCAGGACCCCGGTGCCCAAAATCCCCCCGGGCCGCCAGCCCATCCGGTGCCCCCCGAGCCACGGGGCCAGCTCCCCCCGGCAGAGCTGGGGCCGCCTCGCCTCCGCCTGCCCCATCCCACCCCGGGTGCCCCCCATCCCCAGTGTCTCCCAGTTCCCCCAGTACCCCCCAGGCACAGCTCCCCCGCGCCCCCAGTATCCCTCACCCCTGCTCCCCCACCCCCTCCACTATCCCCCAGTCCCTCCAGCGCTCCCCAGTCCTTGCTGCGCCACGTCCCCAGTGCTCCCCAGTCCCCACCGCCCCGCGCCCGCAGCCTCCCCGGTGCCTCCCGGCCCCGGTGCCCCCGGTCCCCGCAGCGCCTCTCACCGCGGGGCTGGGCGGCGGGATCCCGACCAGGCAGAAGGCGATGCCATTCATGGGGGCGCGGCTCGGCCCGGCCCGGCTCGGCCCGGTGCGGCTCGGTGCTGCGCGGCTGCGCTCGGCTCGGCGCGGGCTGCGCCGGCCGCGGCCCCGGCCCCGGTCCCGGCTGCGGCTCCGCCTCCTCCGGGCGGCGGCGGCGGGCGGGGCGCGGCAGGACCCGCCCCGACGGGAGGGACCGCGGCGGCCCGGCCCCGGGACCGGACACGCGGCCGCGGCGAGCGGGGCTGGCGCGGGGGGCACCGGCCCCGGGACGGGCACAGCGAGCGGGGCTGGCACCGGCGGGGCGCCGGGACGGGGGACGCACCGGGACCGGGGCCGGGCAGGGGACGAACCGGCACCAGGACCGGGACTGGGAGCAGCAGGGGCCACACGGGGCCCGGGACTGGCACAGGCAGGGGACACACGGGGACCAGGATGGGATAAGTCAGGACAGAGGGACAAGGACAACAGGACAGGGAGAGGCCGAGGACAGGCGACGGCGGGGCCGGAGGAGGAGCGCGCGGACGGACACACGGACAGGAAGGGCCAGGGCAGAGGGCCGGGAACCGACGGAGCGGCAGGGACTGGCACAGGCGGACGCGAGGACGGGAAACACCCGGGCTGGGGCTGACGCGGGACAAAGGCTGACACAGTGACGGAGAAAGGAAACGGCGAGGCAGAGGGACGGGAAACAGCAGGACGGCCGGACGGGGCCGGGCACGGCGGGCAGAGGGACGGGGACAGCGGGACAGAGCTGGCACGAAAACGGCCCAAGCGGACGGACGGACGGGCCTGGCCCAGAGGCGCTGACGGAGCGCGAGAGCCGGCGGGTCCCGCGAGCAGCCCGAGACGCTGCTCCGCGCGGCTGCAGCGTAAACACGGACGTCTGCCACGAGTTTTCCATGACACAATTAAGAAAGTCCATATCAACAACAACTTCCTTCAGGCACTTGATGAAACCTCAGTGACAGCAGACAAAAATAAACGCCCGAGACGTTGTCGTCCAGCTCGGGGAGCCGGCGACGCGGCGGAGCTGCCGTTCTCGCCGCCCGCGTGAGCTCGCGCCGGGCGGATCCCGCCTCCGGATGGTCCCCGGGTTATCCCGGCTGCCGGCACCAGCCTTTTCCGGGCGCTGCTCATGCGCCACAGCAAAGCGACCACAGACAAGTCACAGCGTCGGCATCCCGGGGCATCGCGGTCCCGTGGGAAGGATGCTGGAAGCCGCCGGCGGAGCCGCCCCACGGGACACGAAGCGGGGCCGCCCCAGCACACGGGCATGCGGCGGGGTTTCTTTTCCAGGCCGGGACCATACGGGAAGCGCCTGATGCCCGGCCACCCAGGCCAAAGGCTGCCAAAAGCCAGCCTGGGGGCGGCCAGCGAGCCGCAGCACCCCAGCTCCGGCTCGTGTTTCCAGGATATCCATGTGGATCCCTGCACAGAGGCCAGTCCCAGCCCCCAGGGACGTGAGCGAGCGTTTGGCAGGGGAGGGGGACGCGCTGGCCAAGGGAGCGGTGACCCCCGGGGCCGGCGCAGGGCCCACGTGCTCCCCTGCCCCGGCCTCAGGATCCGTCCCGGCCTCAGGATCCGTCCTGGCAGCAGCTGGGCGCAGGAGGGAGCAAACGGTCGGATGCAAGTGACAGGACATTTCCTACCCGTGGGGGCACGGCCGGACACACACCCTGGCCCCGGCCCCGGCCCCCCTCAGCCCCCTGCCCACCAGGCCCTCCGGCCACCCTCTTTGCACGGCCCATCCCGGCCCTCTTTGTCTCCTCGCCAGGCTCATCCCAGCCCCAGGACCCCCTTCGCTGCCCCCCCAGGGACACCCGGCTTTTCCTGCCCCCCCATCCTGTTCCGCCCCCCCAGCTCAATAATGATGCATCTCCAAAAATCACCGTGCTGGCCCCAAAACACCGAGGCGGATGCTCGGCCCGCTGCTCGCTGGCCCCTTCGGCTGCCGCCCCCTCCCCAGCCCGTCGGCCGGGCAGCCGGAGCCCGGAGAGGCAGCGGCAGCGAAAGCGGCCCCGGGGCTGCCGCTCCGGCAGTGGAGCCGCGCGTGCCGGAGACAAAGAGCCGCGGGGGCCGCGGGGCCGGGGCTGCTCCACCCTCGCCGAATTTTACCGCCTAGCGCTAAGAAAAGCCCACGCCGAGCGCCAGCACGGGGGGCCGGGCCGCGTCGCACCGGGGGCCGCAAACGCCGCCGCTGCCATGCGAAGCCATTTTGAGCCGCCGGCGGAGCACGGAAAGGGTTACGGCCCCAAACCCCTCCTTCCCCGCCGGCCGCTGCCGTGTCGGGATAAACAAGACAGCGCCGGGCGGCCAACGCCGGGGCCGGGCGCCGCTCCGAGGAAAAGCGGATCGAGGGGAAGCGAAGCGGGGCGGCAGCTCCCGGCACGGCACGGCCTCCCGGGGCGCCGCGGGAGGCTCCGCTTGCCGCCGGCGGGGAGCGAGGCGGGGGCTCCTGCGCGGATCTGCATCCACATCCCGCATCAGGGAGGGGTCGAAATCCCACGGGAGCCCGGGCGCCTCTCGCGCGCTGCATCGCGGCCCCAGGGCCGGCCCTGGGCTCCCGTCGCCCAGCCGCGCGCCAGCCCGCTCGGCATCACGGCCTAAAATGAACGCGGCATCTTCCAGCGGCGCCGCCGCCAATCGGGGCCATCGGGGAAGGCGCCGGGGCCGCCCGCCCGCCCGGCGGCTCCTCTGCATTGCAGCTGGACACGCGGACGGCGAGCTTCCCGGCGGGAGAGCAGCCGTGCTGCCGCCCCGGCCGCGGGGCCTCGTGAACACAACCCCGGGGGGATCACGCAGCGGGGCAGCACCCGGGCCGGGTGCATCACACACGAACCCCGCACCGGCTTTCGCCGCCCCGACGGGGCAGGTGCCAGCGAGCTCCCTGGGGTCCGGCCAGGCCGGCGGTACGTTAGCACGCGCTCGCCGATGCCATGCACACGCCTGCACGCTTCCCCCGCTCCGCACGCTTCCCTGCCGTGCACATCGCCCGCTCTCCCCCAGCCAAGGCCCTTCCTGTGGCTGGGGGTATTTATAATCACACGTCCCCCCCAGTGCACAGCAAGACCCCGCCATCGCCACCGAAACCACACCATCGCCATGGTGGAGCCCGAGGAGCTCAGAGGATGCTGAAGCCCCCTCGCCTCGGCGCACAGCAGCGAGGGAAGGCGATGCTGAGCCGGGGGGGCACGCGGGGAATAAAACCCGCCGCACCCAGCGAGCCGGGCTGGGAAAGCCCCGTCGGGCCAGCGACGCAGCCGGGGGGCAGAAAGTGCCAGCAGATGCCCCCCCCGGGGGCTGCCGGCCGGCACAGAAGCCAGAACGGCTCCCAGAGGCATCAGCTGGGAAACGGCAGAGACGAGGAAGGACCAGCGGACGCAGCCCCCCGAGCCCCCACCCAGCCTCGCTCCCCACCCCGCCGCCGGCGCCCTGCGGCGATGCGCCGACCCCTTTCCGAGCGGAAAGCCCTTCTGCGAGCGGGGCAGGGCCGGTCCTTCTGGGGGCCGCAGAGTCGGGGCAGCATCAGCGCTCGGCCCCGGCTGCAAAGGAAACCTGTGGCAGGGCAGGGACCTCCCCATCGCTGCCACCACCGGCCTCCCGGGTGCCGGAGCTGGTGGCTGACGCGGTGGCAGGGCATGCACCCATGGGTGCCCAGGAGCTGCCTGCAAGGGTGTGTGCTGGGGGGCTCGGTGGGGCTGCCCCCCTGCCGGACCCACCTGGACTGGGACCAGGACCCGCAGCACAGGGGCCGCGCGCTGGCAGGGTCCCCGTGCGGGTGCCACCGCCGCAGGTGTCCCACGGGCAGGGCCGGGACACGGGGCCGGCGGCCCCGGCAGCTCTGCGCCCTGCGGGGGCCCGGGCGGACCGGGGGGGCGGGCGGGACACGCCAGGGCGGCGGGGGCCAGGGAGGATCTCGGGGAGCCGGGGGGGACCCCGGCGTGGGCAGGGTCCAGGGCAGAAGAGGGGGATCCTGGGGAGGCAGATGAGGATCCCGGGGCGCCAGGCGGGGGGGCCGGTACGAGGCTTTCCCGGGCGCCCGCAGCCCCCGCGCATCCCGCCGGGACCGGCGCGGCGCCCATCCCCGTCCCGCCCAGCCCGGGGCGGCGGGGCCCGACCCTGCCCGGCGCCTACCTGCTCCATGGGTGCCGCCCGCGGGCCATGGGCCGGGGCCGGGGCCGGAACCGGAGCCGGTGCCGGTGCCGGTGCCGGCGCGCCCCGGTGCGGCCCCGCTGCCGCCGCCGCCGCCGCTCGCCGCCGCCCACGCCCGGCGCCGCCCGGCGCATCCCGGGAGCGGCGTCATGTGAGCGGCGGCGGCGGGAGGGGGCCGCGCCCGGCCCTGCCCGGCCCGGCCCCACCCGGCGGCGCCGCCGCCCCCGGCCCCCGCCCCCGCCCCCGCCGGCCCCCGGCTCCCCCCTCCACCCAGCCCTCCTCCCCCCTCCATCCTCGCACCCGTCCTTTCTGCCTCCATCCCTCCCTCCATCCTCCCTTTCTCCCCTCCATCCTCACACTCATCCTTTCTGCCTCCATCCCTTCCTCCATCCTTTTCTTCCCCCTCCATCCTTACACCCATCCTTCCCCCCCTATCCATCCATCTTTCCATCCATCCTTCCTCCTGCCTCCATCCTTACACCCATCCTTCCCCCCTCTATCCATCCATCTTTCCATCCATCCTTCCTCCTGCCTCCATCCTTACACCCATCCTGACCCCTATCCACCCATAGCCCCCCCTTAAACTCATCTGTTCATCTCTGCCCCATCCATCCTTCCACCCATCCTCACCACCTTCTCCCCATCCATCCATCCTGCCCCCACCATCCTTCCATCCGTCCACACCCACCCTCCCTCCATCCTCCCTCCATCCATTCCCACAGTCCTTCCAGCCATCAAAACACCCCCCTCCATCCTTCCTTCCTTCCATATATCCCTTATCCATTAACCCTCCTCCATCCATCCATCCCTCCATCCCTCCATCCCCCACCCCAGCCCCACTCCCTCCCTTTGCCGGGGGGGGGAGGCTCCCCGGTCCCTGCTGCACCCAGGGGTGGGGGGCAGCGGCAGCCCCGTCCCTGCTCCGGCGGGCGACGCACGCGGGCGCCCGGCTCCGGCCACTGCTGCCCTCCCTCCCGCCGGCGCCGGCCTCGCTGCCCCTCCGCGGCGTCTCCCGGGGCCGCGGCCAAGTCCTCCGGCCTCCGTAAATATTAGCTCGGAGGCAGTGCGGTGCCAGGCGCGGAGAGGCCAGCGCCCCGCCGCCCCCGCCAGCCCGCCGTCCCCCTCGCACGGCTCCGAACCCGCCCCACGCCGTGCCTCGGTTTCCCTTGCACAGCTCCAAACTCACCCTGTGCCTCAGTTTCCCTCGCACGGCCCCAAACCCGCCCCACGCCGTGCCTCGGTTTCCCTTGCACAGCTCCAAACTCACCCTGTGCCTCGGTTTCCCTCGCACGGCCCCAAACCCGCCCCACGCCGTGCCTCGGTTTCCCTTGCACAGCTTGGCGCTGCCCCGTGCCTCAGTTTCCCCTGCACGGCCCTGCGCCCCCCCAGCCCAGGGCTGACCGAGGGCGAGGAGGGGCAGGGTGACCCAGCCCACCCCCCAAGCTGGGCTCCCCTGGCCGGGGGCCGCTGCCTGGCTGGGCCTTTGCGGCCGCCCCAGCGGTGCCGGGAGCCCCTCGACGCCCCTGGGAGCCCTCGGGGGTGCGGGACCCGGGGGGGGGGGGGACACTGCGTGGGGCGCAGGCACGAGCCCGCGTGGGCCAGGGCCAGGGCCAGGGCCAGGGCCAGGGCCAGGGCCAGCGGCTGCCGCCAGAAGAAAGCGGCTTTTGTCCGGGGGCTCCGAGCCGCGCCGGGAAACGGGGAAATCTGCTGCTTTCTGATGCTAATGAGATGGTAAAAATAAGCTCTGCGCAGCGCAGCCATGTTGGGGCTTTTCCAGGGCGGCGAGGCAGCGGCCGGCGCACAAAGGCGCTTTATGGCGCTGGGGGGGCCCTGCCCTGGGCAGGCCCTGCCCCAGGCCCCCCCTCTGCACGGGGAGGCCCCCCCGCTGGCCGCACGCGAGAGGGGGTCCCCGGGCAGCGCTGCTGCTCGGCCGTGCTGGGGGCTTGGCGGGCGAAGCAGGATGCTCCATGCTGCATCCCGATGCAGGAGCATCGCTGCAAGCGGGGGCTTTACCCCCCCCCCCAGGGGCCATTCCCCATGGGGGGGGGGGTGCAGTATGGAGCCGGGCACCAGCACCCCAGCTATCCCAGGAGCCACCTCCTGCCCCCAAACCCTGCTTCTTTGAGGCCCCCCCCACCCCAGGCTCTGCCCCCCCTTTGCTGCAGGACCCATGGCAGCAGAGCCGGGCGGGGGTCAGCCGCGGTCCTGGGGCCCCCGCGGCCGTCGACGCTGCTCAGCATCGCTGGCCCCCGGCTCGCGCCCTCCCCGCCGCTGCCCCGGCGCTGACCGCAGCACAGCGAGGGTGGGCGAGGGAGGGGGCCGCTGGCATCCTTGCCCCGGGCTTGGCCACGCAAAGAAAAATTCGAGGGGGCCCCAGCTGGCGCAGGGCCGCCGGGAGCTGCCGTCTGGCAGCATGAATGGGGCCCTTTGTCCCCGCAGCCAGCCGGGCCCGGGCCGCGACAGCGGGGCAGAGCCGCGACCCACGGCAGGAGGGGTCTGGGGGCCCATGGCCCCTGCCCCATGGGTGCTGGCTCTGGTGGGGACAGCCAGGGCCAGGAGCCCCCCCCGCCAGCTCCGCACCCCTGCTCGAGCAGCCGTCGCGGCTCCCTGCAGCAGCAGGAGGAGGAGGAAGAGGAGGAGGAGGAGGGATGGAGGGGCACGGCGCAGCGCGGGACCCGCACACAGCAGCCCGGGGGGGCCGCGTGCCGCCTGCGTCAGCCCCATTCTGTCGATCCGCCGCCTTTGATCTGCCAAACTCGGGGGCGTCGGAAGCGGCTCGGTGCAGCGGCGGAGCGGGGGGAAGCGGCGCACGTGGCTCCCGCAGCCGGGACCCGGGCAGCATCCTGGGCAGGGGCGCGCGAAGCCCTGGGGCCAGGCTGGAGGAGGGATGCGAGAGCCAGAGGGGAGAAAGACCCCAGCCGGGCAGAGCAGCCCTTGTGCCCCCGCGGCGCTGGCACCGCGCCGTCCCGCAGCAGCACGGATGGGCACGAGGGGCAGAGCCCCCCAGGCAGGCGCTGAGCCCCCCAGGCCCCCCGGCTCGAGGCAACACACAGCACAGAGAACAATTTCTAATCATTTTATTTCAAACCCCCACTCTCTCCCATCCCCCCCCCAACCAAAAAAACATCAGTCAAAACGACAATAAAAAGGAGTTACAAACACAAGAGTCAGTTCTCCCTCACTGACACCTTACAAAAAACCGGGAACTTCACACCAGCTTCCCCAACAGGACCTGCAGCAGTTACTAATGTCTCCACACGAGAGGCCAAACATGCCTATTAATACAATATATACAGACAAACCCACTCCGGAACGAGCCCACAGGTACAGCCAGTCCCCCCCTCCCCTACCCCCAAAAATAACCAAACACACCCAAAGTGCATTTGTTGTGTTTATATCAAAAAACGTCTTTTTCTTCTGAAAGATTGGCCTGCAAGTCTGTTTTACCATTTAGTAACTTTTTTAATATAGTTTATGAAAATAAATTATACAGCAACTATTTTAATAAATTAAGCACACAGAAAAAAAAAATATGAGAAAATTAAGCAAAGCTGCATTTCTGCCAAACGGTGGTTGGACAGTGCCGGGGGCCTGGCTAAACCCTCCCTCCTCCCCGCGCTCGAGGGCCGCGGGAGCAGGCGCTTTCAGCCCGCGTGGGGCTGAACCACCCCGCTTGCTACTGCCCTCAAATTTGTCGAGATCAGTGATATTTGCCCATTTCTTCTGCTCCCATTTTTCACATGGGAGTTCAAATCCAGTGTTACATAATGCTCGCCAGTCTTCAAGTGGTTTTTGAAAGAAGAAGGGGGACACGTCCCCCTGACGGGGGGGGGAACACGTCCCCCATCCCTGGGGACACGCCAGGTCAGGAACTCGGGTCCTGCCCGCTCTGTTTCGCATGGAAGACTCTGGATTACAAGGGAGTTACCAGGAAAGTGTGGCCAAGAAGGGGAGGGCTATAGGTTTTATTCAGAGCACATTAATAAAAACCCTTCACCCCTGAAAGCCAAGGTGACTCAGACACATCTGGGTCCCCAACGAGTCCTCCAACCTGCAGGCTCAGACCTTAGGTTCAGTTTGGAGGGTAAAATCATTGAAATGTCAGATCTTAACCATGAAGAACAAAGGGCAACAGCCAGTTCCCTTCCTACTGAAAGCTGGAAAATCCCTTTTGCAAACCCGGCTCTTCGCGATTCTCCCCCAACAGCTCCCAGACAAGACTTCAGCCCCAAACGCCTGCACCAGAGCCTCCCCGGCCGGGGACGCAGCCCCCGCACCTCTGCTTCCAGCCGTCTCCCTGCACGTGCGTGCTCACGGGGCGCAGGCACAAAAGGACACAGGCCCCTGTTAAGACACTTTTAGGGTCTTGGAATTGGTCAGATATGTAAGATGGTGCCACGCGTCTGGCAGGACATAACTGCTTTCGACACCACGCTTTGCTTCTCCACCTCTGACGTGAGCACTTTAGGCCGTTCCTACCCTACCAGCCGCAGGTCTTAGAGCAGTTAAGCCAAACCAAGCTCAGGATGGCTTCGTTCCCGTGCTTTAGCCCCAAAAGCAAACCAGAAACTTCCACGTGAGAAAACTGTACTGGCACAAGGCAGAACGCGTCAATGAAACTGGTAAGCCGACACGAGAAGGCCACGACTGATGCTATCCAGGACGTGAGAAGCAGCTTACCAGAGGGTGAAGTCAACGAGGAGCAGAAGTCCCAACACGGGCGATGCGCAAAGGCCTCTGCGAAGCCTCTCGCCTCGAGGCCGGGAGCCAGCCCCAGCCCCGCTAGCACCTTCCCACCGATGCTGCACCGCTCGAGAGCTGCGTCCGCACCGGCCCCGCACCACGCGGGGTGACACCCGCTCGGGGACAGGGGTGCCACCAGCACCGTGCAGGCGATGCCTGCTGCAGTTATTGCAACACGAACGAGTTGCAGTGGGCTCAGAAGTGCATCTACAGCAGGACAGGTGCTGCTCAGCTTCCACTGCTCTTACCTGGCAGCAGTCGTGTTTCACTCGGTAACGGCAGCAAGCGATGCATTCAAACCCTGGCTTGGCGGCTGGCTGCTTTCCAAACCCACGCCTTACTTGTAAACACGCAGATGTTTCCACATCACTGGGAACAGCTATTTCTTCCCTCTTCCTGTAAAAATTCACTTTCACATTGGGTCATCTTCAAGATGAAGTCACACCCAATACTCATGAAACAGCTGCCTCAGTTTGCATGAATTTTGCACAGCAGGAACAAGCCATATCCCCACCTTGAAACACTGCTGCAGCGAAGAGAGATGGAGGCACGTACAAAATAGCTGGCTTAAGCAAATCGTGCTATGGGATCCTGTCAACTTGATAAAAAGGTACACCATACAGCTGGAAACTCTGTAACCCTCAACCACGAGCACCTGATCACCTGAAAAAGGAGCTTTTCCAAATGTACTTTCTACATTTTTATAGTCTGTTTCATGGTACATCTGTCTCCTGTCCCTGATTAAGTAAGGGAGGAGGAAGGCAATAACCTCTACAGAATTCAAGGTTGGACAAAGGAGGCTATAAAAAAACCTTTAGAGGCAGCAGGATGACAGCACCCTTCAGAACTGGGTAACCAGGTGGAGAAGAGCCCTAGGAAGGCTGAAGCGCATCTGCTGCCCTCATCAGAGCTGACCCCACTACTCCTGCCCGATGCAGATCAAGAGGAGGGTCTGGTACAGCCACAGCTGACACACCGAGAGCATGAAGCAGCTGTGTCCCACAGCCCCTCATTAAACACCTGAGGATGGGTTTCCCATCATTTCAGTTACTACGAACAACTGACCAAAAGCCTTGCAGAGATCATGATACCTGTCCAGAGCAACTTGAAGACAGGTAAAAATCTTGGCTCCTCCCTAAAAAGAGGATGATGGGCTGTGATCTTTCAGTTTTTGCCACCAGCAGAGATCTTTCTGCTCAGATGCACACAGCAGAGCATCCGACCTTAAGACACCTTACTGCCAGGCTCAAAATAGAGCTAGAGGTGACCAACACAAGGCACAAACCATGTGCAGCACCCAGAGCCCTCGTTAGCTGGCCTCAATTTGGGAGAAACACTGCCCCCACTGTGCACGAGCTTCACATGGCAGAAGCAGCTCCAGCCTGTTTGGAGAACGCCTCTCAAGGACAGTAACAGCAGACCAAACACAGATTATTCTGTTATTACCCCAAAAGCCTGGCTGCTTCGTCAACAGCTCCTAATGCTGCGCAGCTCCATCTGCCCTCGCGACGCAGCTGCTCAGCAGGAACACGGCAGTAGTCGCATCAAGCTTTACGTGCACTTAGGGAAGTGGAGCATTAAAAAGCTACCGCGAATGGCAGAGCGCGAGAGCGGCACAGCGCATTTCTCCCCAAACCAGCCACCACCGTGGAGCAGTTTTGTGTGTTTTTACCCATGCCCAGAAGGCTCCCAGCTCCCTCGCAATTCCAGCAGACGCAGCCAGCAGAACACCATCGCTCTTCCACGGGCACCGGCCCACATCGCCCTCGTATCTGTATCTCCAGAGGTGCTTTTTTGGAGGGGAGCTTTAGGAGACATTTGCACTGGGCACACTGTTGCTTCGCTGGCACAGACTCAGACACTTGAGGTGTCAGACCACGCTTGGCTCGCAGGAAGATTTTCCTTTCCAGTGTATGAAAAAATTGGAAGATTCAAATCCTCAGTGCACAGAACAGTCGAGATGCAACAGGGCCACGTGCCTTGATATTGCTGAATGAAGAGTCTCATGTGTACGACTACATGGATGCTTTTTTCCAACATTCGCCCAATTTGCTGTGCGTTTCTTAGTCTGAGCAATTGCATTTTTTGCAGGCTACACCGGTAACTTGGTATGAGCTGCAGATCTTCAGCAGAGGGAAGGGAACGCAGCAGTGGCTATAGGGGGATGGATGCCTGACCCCTCCATGGATAGGGCACGTTAGCTCAGATTTCACCAAGGGTCAAGATATGCCACGCAGCATGTCCTGGGGGCAGCTACCCCTTCCTGATATCCACTGCCCCTGACATGCAGCACAGTCAGTAGCAAGTAGTGTCCGATGAGGTATTTCTACAGATTTTGAAGCTTAGTTATTGGTTTCATCTGGAAGTCAAAATCCTTTTCATTAAAAAAGCAAAAACAAAAACACACTTGTTTCCAAGACTGAAACAGAGGCCAGAGGTGATGGTTAAGAAAGGGAGGCCAGGATTTGTTAGCACCCTTTGCAGCAACACTTGGCAGAGGCAGACAATCAGGATTTTTCAAGGTTGCTTTAAGATCCACATGACTGTGCCTAATTCAAGGACATAGATGATTCTACAGGGCAAGAACAAAGTCTTAACAGCTCCTGAACGACTGCATCCAGCTCGCAGGGCACCGACCTCAGCAGCGCAACAGGCTGATCAGAAGACCCAGGCCACACACAGCATCACATTTTCAGACCACACCGCTGCACGACAGAGCATTTGCTTCGCCCAGGTTGGGAGCACCGGAACACGTGTTCATTTACGTAGCGTGGGAGGTAACATCCTTCTCAACGAGACTTCGCAGCATCACTTAGGGCAAACATTTAACTCCACCACGAAATGCAAACTCTTTGCAGCTGCTGCGACGGATGGAACAGCAGATCAGGATGCTAAGGGCTATAAGTATTACAGCCAGCGCCAAGCCCGGAAATGCAATAAGAGCTATCGATTCTCTTTTTACTGTTTCTGAATTGCTGTGTTTCCATGGGCATCCCAGGGAGAGGAGGCGGCTGCAAGCAAGCTTGCAGAGAGATCAGAGGTCATCCCAGAAGTATCCTCAGTTATCTGCTTCTTGCTCCGAGCCATGCCAAAGATGCCTCCTAATGCCCAGCAACTACTGATCAAGATCCTTCACACCTCAACCACCCGCTTCATTCACAGCTTCAGGAGAGCGCCAGCAGAAAGGTTAAGAGAGCATGTCCCAAGGCTCTGCAAGACTGAGATTACTTTAGCAAGTACCTTTGGTCCATGGACTGCAGCAAAGCTGTTGCTACCTTCCACTTATTACAGAAATTCTGAGCAACTGCAGCTTGCAGCTCTTCAGCAAAATCTTCCAGTGTTTGCTAAGTGGAACGATGCTTCTTCAGAAGAGCGCCCTGTGCTCCCCAGTGCAGCAGCAACCACTCCATTTGGCAGAAGGCTCCAGGACATCCAAATGGCTCATACGCTCTTCCTTCCTTGGACTTAACTCACATAGGCATGCAGGACCGCCCTGCAAATCCAGTTGCAAAACTCAGCCCAAGACTCAGTTTGGCCCTTGTCTCCAAAATCATAGAAAGCAGGGCAGCTGCACAGCTGCACGCTGTTCAGAGCTCCATATCCCCAGAGGTTATTCTACATAGCTGCACATGAATCCGGCTCAGTCTGCCTCCAAAGCAGCTCTCTGGCTGCATCTCCTTTTGGTGAGAGCCAAAGAACAGTCTTACCATAATGCCTAGAGCAGATCTTCCCAGAGAGTCCCCCTTCTCTCTCTTCCCCCTACCTTGAAGTTTCCAAGGGAGGACAGTAAAATTCAGCTGATCGTAAGACAATATTTCCCATGCTGAAAATAAACAAAAAAAAATGAAGACATCAAAAATAAAACTTTCAAAAAATCGTAAATAGTGCCATGACATTCTTTGTTCTGCAAGGAGTCCATGAGCTGGGCTCAGCTGTCTCCTGAGACTTCCTCTCCCTCAGCCAGGAGCCGAGGCTCTTGTTCCTGTTCTGCTGTGCTTCTTAGGAGTCTTGAACCCTCTTCTGTATATAAAGAGCTTGAGAGCAGAAGTCACACTGCAGAGGCAGGCTTCACTTTCGTGTGCTTTGTTCCCACCACAGCCTGACTTGGGCTACAGGATGGCAACAATCCAATTCCTACTGGGAGAGAGGAGAAGACAGAACAAACAGCCTGCTCGATGCAACAGAATCGACCCAAACCGGAGCCGGTTTGGCACAAGAGCAAAGCTCCCTCTGAGGAACAAAGGCCTGTGCAGGTACCGAATAAGGACAAGGAAGTGGCAGAAGCCCTGTCCTTTTAGCTAGGATCATGTTTCCTTGGCAATGAGATGGAACAGACCAATTTACCCCCGATTCCATAGGATAGCACATGGACCAGCAGCGCACGCTTACCATCAGTGACAGCAACAAGACGGGAGAGGCAGCCTTGCTACGTCGAGGATTCGGTCTCCTGCTTCTGTTTGGAGATCAGCTGAGCTTCCTTCAGTGACAGATACACCTCTTCTTGGGGGTCGTAATAATAGAACTTCCGAATGTAGGAGATCAGAGGCCTGAGAAAGGTACAGACACAGGCTTTAACAACAAGCCACAACCAAACCAAGCTCTAACCAGCCTCTTCCCCTGCAGCCCATCCAGCGCAGTCACCAAACAGGAATTGAACTCCTAAGGCTGTGCCATTGACGGGAAACACCTCATGCCCGAGCTGGCCACCCCTCCGGCCTGCTCAGCTGCTGCTGTGTCCCTAAAGCCCACAGGACACTTAGCCTGCTGTCCCAGGGCTGAGGAAGGCAACTGCTCCTTCCCAGAGCCTTTGCTACCGATACAGATTTTTTTCTCGCTGCCTGCTGTGGTGGACATCAGCGAGGAACCAGAGAGAGGCATTCCCGGCCCAGCCCTGGAGACTCACTTGGGCAGTGGGAGCTCTGGGATGTGGTCTATGCGAACCAGCTGCCTGATCCGGAAGCGGCAAAGGTGCTGAAGGGACTTGACATTGCTGAACCTGGAGACTGGATACAGGAGCTGGACAGGTGTTGGAGGGAGACCTGAAAAAAACCGCAACATTGGAGAACAGTGTTTTATTAGAAACAAATCAAACCACTACAGATTCACAAAGAAAAGGTGGCTTTTGCGAACCAGAGCTCCTGCAAGACTGTATCTAGATGGCAGGAAAACTTCCCAGAAGTCCATTGCTTTGAAATTGCTTGGAAATGGCTAGCCAAACTTTCCTTGGGCAATCCCCCTTTGACTGCCAAAGCCTCTCCAGCCTTCCTCACAAGCAAACGACACTTCCCTCCAGCTAACGCAAAATGGTGACTGTGGTAAAGCAGATTCTGGGACACTTGGCTCCTAAACACCTCCCTCTCCAAGGATTAGTAGATGGAGCATCACTCTATACTGAGAAGCAACAGGCCTTTGAAAGCCATCAGATTTCAAGGATGGAGAAGGAAGTAAAAGGGAAAAGGCAGGCAGCAGGACTGGCGCATAGGCTTTGCTCTGCCTAACCCTTTGGGCAGTTCTATCAAGGCAATAAAAAGCGGGGGATTTGGTCAAGCTCAAGCTGTGCGAGAGTTGCTCATTCGTGGGGTCACGAGGCCGGGCACACAGGCAGAGGCAGCAGGGGTTTCCACCAAGCCAGCTCCCCACGCAGAGAGCAACCTTGCATGGCTGAAAGCAAGCTGCATCCAGCTGTCCCCCTCCCCACAATCTCCTCCTCCCCCAAAGTTAAGGGCAACAATCGAGCCCACAGAGCCAAGAGGTCAGCAGGAGCACTAGGAAGGATCTTTGGGAGCTGGGTTCATTCACAGCACAAGGTTTTATCTGTCTTTACAGAAGGATTCAAAGCTAGTTACACTCTAACCCCCTCCTGCTGGCTTGTCTCTGAAGGCAACGGAGTGAAAGGAGAAAAGGGAAAGCTCTTCACACTAAGATGGGCTCAAAACTGCTCCAGGCAGCTCAGGAAGCTGTGAGCCAGCTTTTGAGCGCACGAAGAACAGGAATCAATTGAAGGCTGAACCCCCCCCCCACCCTTATTCTCCTACCGAAAAGGAATTAGCCTCTGGGAGCTCCGCCAGCAACTGCGGGGACGCAGCACGAGTTCTGCACGCTGTGCTAGCCACATGCCTCGCTGCCAGCAGCCAGCTGCGTGCTAGAAACAGCCCCTCTCCTCGGAGGAGCAGTTAACATTTCGGCAGGAGAAGAGCACTAGCGAGCACACTGGGGAGCTGCAGATCCTAAATACCCTCCCACTAAAGACTGGGCATCAGTATGACACTGGTTTTCACGGATCAAGGCAGGGCAGCTGCAAGGAGCGCCCAGGCCCAGTGCGGAGGTGCAGGATCTGGAGAGAGCGGCACGACCGACCGGCAGTTTGCAGAGGGGACCAGAGCCAGGCAGCAAGCGACTCCGCAGCAGCTATGCAGCATTGCTTGGTGGGGATTTCTTCTTTTTGGAATATGCTTTTTAGAGCAAGTCCTTTCCATTAAGATATTTGCCTGGAGTTCTACAAAGTCTGCAAAGCCCTATTCCTGAGGGGAAGAGATCTCAGGATCAGGGAGGTAAAGTATCTTTAATGTTTAAGTTCAAGAATTTTTATGAGGCAAGGTACATTGCAAAACTAGCTTTACAGTTCTCTCCTCCCACCAAAGCATGACCGTGCTATAAATCAGCGTTGCAGTTATGGGCAAACTCTGCGGCAGGGGGCAACACTGAACAAATCCGAGTTAAAATTCCAGCTCTGCTGTAAGCTCTGCAGGCACCGCTAAGCAAGTCCGAGCAGGCCTCGAGCCTCAGCTCAATAGGAGGGAATATCGCATCTCTCCTCCCCTTCGGTCTCTTTAGGCCAAAAACTCTTTGGGAGTCGATCATCTCCATGTAGACATGCTACAGTGCCCCTAAGAGGCGCGGGCTGCAGATGCAATGACAGTAAGGACAGGCAGCAAATTTATTATAATTTCATCTGCAGATTTACTGCAAGCTTCACACTCTTCACAATCCTGCCCCTCTGTTTCAGGCTCTTTCCGTGACCTGTTTTACCACGGCAGTGTTCCAGTTTCTCCTCTGTTCTTTTCTTCCCAAGCATCACCCTTTTCCCTCACTCCAACTTGCTCCCCACTGTTGTTTTCTCTCAGATCTCTTCCCTCTCTTGCACATTGGATTTTTCAGTTAACTTTCAGATGCGTAAAGAAGGATGAGCCAAAATCAGAATCGTTTAGATACAGAAGACACTGTCCAGTTGCCAGACTGGATTAAGCAGGAGGGAGATGCGAGCCCATTTAAGGAATTGGGCTGGTGGATGGGGGAAACAAGCATCCTGCAATTCCAACAGTGTATAAGCAAACATGCTTCAACAAAGCTTCACTTACACTCCCTCCCGGCTTGCAAGCACCTGCCTGTTGATGTACTCTGGCACCACGGTCCCCCCAGGGACTCTGAATCTACAATATCTATTGCTTGAGGCTCCCATTTAGCTCACCACTTGGAAATGCTCCCACACATACACTCCGTTTAATATCTTTCCCCTCAACAGCCCCAGGTGGGTTTCAGCAAAAGGATAACCGGGAAACTGCAAAGTATGGAGCAGTCTGTAAGAAAAGCAGTGCTGAGACTGGGGGAGTGAAGAAAGCTGAGTTTTAGCAACCAAATAATTGCTTGTTGAGGAGGTAACTTTCCAGCCTGCAGTTTACAGCTCCATTAGTTGCAGTGTTCGATGGTACCATGTTTCTATACACCCGAAAAGAAAGGCTCAGGAAGTCTCTTTAACAATACAAGTATTTGGTGCAGCTGCCAAGCGAGGGATCTGCTTCTCAGGATCATATCAAAAAGTCAAGGGGCAAGGATGCACACCATGACATGACTTGAGAGCAGCAGACCAATGCCACATTAAACAGGCCCTTAGGACACATCAGTAGCGAATCGCAGAGCAACAAACGTCACAGACTTAGAGCACAAGACTCACCTGGAACCCTGGATCGGAGGAAGTAAAGAAACTTCCCATTTTTTGAGTGCATAATTGCTCTCTTTATGAACTCCACCACAGACTGGCAGCGGTCTTCAAATTTGGGGTGGCACCACAGACTGAAGGTCCCTTCCAACAGAACAGAAAGGATTTCACGTTACAGGAACACTGGTGGCAAGAGCAGACATTTGTCACAAGTTACTGCCTTATGCTCTCAAAGACCAGGCGACAGCCCCCAGCAGAGCAGCACCCCGGCCGGATTGCCCGAGGCTGACAACTATTTCTCATGAGGCTGGAACGAGGCAGGGCACTAAAGACAGACCAGTCACATCTGCCAGCAAAGATGCTGTCCCCCTGGACCCGGTGCTCTCCAAGAGCTAAGGACAGTCTGAAAGACCTGACAGTATAACCACCACAACCCAAGCAGAGCTGTAAGGCATGCTTGCCTGAACGTGCAACCAGCCTGCAGTGACTGCTGCTTGCTGTAAACTACTGAAACGCATTTCAGCACAGTATTAACAAACACACCTGCTGCTCTGCAGCAACACAGCAGCACCTCGCTCAAAGAAAGAGTGCATTGGAGAAGTTAAGCCCACATGGACAGGTACATAATAACCAGGGGTTCAAGTGCTGAAGCCCTCTTCTGCCAGTCCTGCTGCTGCAGAGAAGCACATTTATTTCAGAGCAGCCCCATATTCTTGCAGACTGTTTCGACTGCCTTAATTCAAATTACTCTCAAGCTAGAACCAGGGATCAAGAAACACCAACGTGATCCTCCCCTACGCTGCCACTTGACGCAACTTATGCATTAAGCTCAAGTAGCAAACACTGAAACTGGAGAGGCAACACAGGGAAGGCAGGCTGCTCTCTAACCTGCTTAGAGATCTCTAAATTGGCTAGTTTAAGCCTCAAGTCAGACTATTCTCATGATATCTGTGCTGCAACCAGACTCCCTCCTCTCTGCACTAGCAAGCAGCCCTATTTATCCCCCTGCTTGCCAAAATGCTACCTGTGTCCCCCCCGCCCCCCTCTAACTCCCCCTCTAGCTGCAAAACATAGCCCGAGTCAAGAATGATCCTCATGACACAGGATCTGCTGAGATCTGGCAGCACTCTGACAGGAGCCGACACTGAACACAGCTTCGCCAGGAGGAACAAAACAGAAACCACGGACTAGGATTAGGATGGAGCCTCTCCGGCAGCCAGATGCGAGCTCCAAGCCTGCCGAGGGGGCAGATTCCAGCAGTAGGTGTGTTGCACAACTCGTCTGCCCAAGTGCTGTAACTCAAAGCCAGAAAGCCGGCAGAGTGACCTTGAGAACACTCTGCACCCCTGGAAAGCCTCACGCTAAGGAGAAGGCATAACCGAATCACAAGCACCCAACAGGTAAGTGAGCCCTGGGACTTTTCGGCTGCGCGGCTCCTCCAGCAGCATCACAGCCTCTGCAGCACCAAGCTGTTACAGGAAAAACTAAGAGACAGCTCTGTAAGATGTCCAGAGCTCACGGCTTTCTACGGTATGGATAGAAACCAGCACTAGAGGGGCCACACACAGCCCACAAAGTTTAATCTGCACTTCTTCCCCCTCCAGTCAGGTCTGGCAGGCTCTGCTGGGAAAGGTACCTCTCACTCCCCCATGGACCTCTTTGGGGGCAATGATCTGTTTAACACCCGCTAAACATTTGGGATCAGAAAGCAAAGAAAAATAAACAATTCCTCCTGGGGACCACTGACTTCAGATCTGAACGCATCTACCGGCCACTTTTAAGGGCTCAATAGAGAATCACTAGAGTGGAAACGTTACTGCACAAACATCCCTCTCCTCTCCCCAACCTGCCTACTCAGCTTTCCAAAGAAAAAAAGACAGTAAAGAAGTTCTCATTTCCGCCTCTCATCTACCTGAAACCTGAAGGTCAAACATTTATCTATTTACCGATCCCCTAGCCCCACCATTAGTCATCTCCGTTGGTTTATCAGAGTGCTCCGCTCTGCAGTTTTCCACTCCGCCGCAGCACATTCAGCAGAAGGCAGCCGGTCCTGGGTGGGAGCACAGGGCTACCAACACAGACCAAAGCGCTGGATCCAAGAGTGGAATCCTTGATTCACCGTCATGACCAGGAATGCTGCTCTAGGGAAGGTGGCAGCACCAACTTTCAACTGGTGCATCCAAAAATACAGAGGAGAAGGAAGGACATGTGGATAACAGGCCATTCGGGCAGAGAGAAGCTCCTGGAGTGGAAGTATCCCACATCTAAAATAAGAAAACCTGAGCAGCAGCAAAGAAAGTTTGCTCCAAAGCTCAACTATGAAAGAAATATCCACTGTACAAAGAGCTTCGGATCTCCTTGAGCTGGAAGTGCTTCCTGGTATTTCTGTAAGGAGAGGGGGATGAAAATATCCTTCCCTCTTATGCAATGGTGAGGGACAGGGGAACAGCTCTAGATAGACTGGAAAAATGAACCAGCATTAATTGTCAGAGGGGCTCAAGACTAGAAGCACTGCCAGGTTTGTTAGCTCTACCCCAGCAATGCTGATGGCAGGGAGGGGAAGACAACAGTAGTATCCCTAGTGCAGGGGCAAAAAGGTGAAAAAAGATGAGCTTTGCTCAGAAAGGTTGCAAACCACTGGTTTCTCCAGCAGATTGGCTGGGAAGCCTTGGAACCCGTTATTTGCAGGCCCATTTAATGACAGTGCTACACAGGCACCTATTACTAAAGGCTGCCCACTGGTTACAAGGCAGCTGCAAAAGTCTTGATAATACCCTCCCCTGGTATTATATACCACCCCTGGTGCATTGAGCCTCTCAGGCATTTTATTCCGCCTCAGGGCAGCTGTCTGCACAAGTGTTTGGTATAGAAAACCACATTTGAAGATGAGCAGAAAAAGTACGCAGGCGAGGTGAGAAGTAGCCCACGTGAGAGGCTGAGCACAGCAGGAAAAAAGTGTGTAAACAACATGCAAGGGGTTCTCAGAATAAAAAAACCCACAACAGTGGAACCAAAACCTCAGCCTGGCACGTAGCACAGCTGGTGCCACTGCTGAGCATCTCTTGGACAGCGTTCAGTGGAAGAACAGAGTGAGATGACAAGGCATCACATCAAGAGATCTCTTCTCATTTCACAGGAAAACGAGCTTCATTTTGGGAATCACTGACAACTACAAGTGATGGGCCTTGCTGTACATCACCTCTCAATCACGCAGGATCTCAGAAACCTTGTCATCATTCTGAGTCCAGTTTTCCAAAACAAGGCATGAAGAGAGGCACACAGAGCTCCTGTACTGGCCAGTTTTTCAGAGTTATAAATAGGGTTTATAAATATAAATTTATGCTGCCTGAGGCATTAAAAACTGAAGTCAAGTACAAGTTCTAAGGCCTCTTGCAGAACTCGACACAAAAGCAAAGACATATTACTGCAGCTCCCCCTTTTCTGCCATGTCTGTGCCCAGAGCGTTGTTTTAGGCCCCAGAGCTCAGACTGGACCATAGCCATAGGCTCCTGGTTGTCGGCAGCATCCCAGGAACTCCCTGTGGCTCTCACCTCTGTAGTGCTCCATTCGGGTGTGATGGGTGATGCCCTGTGATCGAAAGCTCAGGCTCAGGATGTAACGGGGGTCAGAACTGTCTCGGACCAGAAAGGACCCGTCTGGCTTCCCCTTCAGCTTCATCTCTGCATCCTCCCAGTTCATCGGCCCCCAGTACCAGCCACACTACCGAAAGAAAGAGACGGTCAGAATGCCACTGGACTACGAGCAGCCAGATTTTAACAGCAGCCAGAGACGCAACACAATTTGCTCATCATTAATTGACTTTAAGGGTCAAAGAGTAGTTGTATTCACCCAGGAATATGGATGATGAGGACTCTCTGCTCCTGGATCAGTGTGCCATCACATCCCCTACCACAAGGGCTACGAGAATAACTGACACTGACACTCCTTCCCATGCACGCCAAAACGCTTTCGTGGGCTCACCAAAGACTCACTGGGAGAAAGCCAGGGTTTTGGGGGTTTTTCTGTCCTATCCTAATCTTATGCTCCCGGGTCTGTAAAAGAGACCATCAGTCCCGAAAAGCAGCGCCTACCCCTGCAGCCTAATAGTGCACATCCTCCTGCTACGGGCCCGTCCTGCTGCCACCCAGCCACGTTAACGTTACCTTTTCCAGTTCTCGCAAGCTGGCCGCGAAGCTGCTCGAGTCTGGGCGGTAGAGCGGGCACTGCAGGTGCGGGGCGGGCTGGCTGGGCACCGCCTCTGCCGGCCTGAGAGGGACGATCCGCGGGAACGCGTCTGCGGAGGGAGAGACGGGCCGCGCCACGGTCACTGATCGAAAGCTAATCCAAGGAATAAACCGCCCCGTCCCCCCCGGACGCTCTCGGCTCTGGAGGTCAGGGCAGAAGCGGCAGAGCCGAACGTGGAAGAGGAACCTGGACTGACCGGGGAAGGGCCGTGTCCTTGTGAGGGACACCGGGCATCGCGACCTGGCTCTTCCAGGGCGACTAATTCGGTGCCTTCACCTGCTATTTCTTTATGTCAGCTTGGAGGGAAGCGCCAGGCAGCACTGACTGAAAGGAATTAAAATATATGCTAACATCTTAGCTCCTAAAAAAAGGGGCAATTAAAACCATTTGGGTCCTGAAGGATCGGACACAACCTCATGTACCGTTGATTTGGACCACACAATAGGCTGGCTGTCAAAGCTTGGGGTCCTCCACTAAACCCTGCTCCCGAGGCCGTTTTCTGACATTGTGACACTAGTCAGCAAGAAGTTCCCAACACCTCGCAGGACTCACAGGCCAGCCTGCAGCCAGGACCAGGCTGGGCCGTAATTCTGCCAAACCCAAGAGGAACCAGAGAAAACAGGAGATGCTGAATTGAGGATAAAACTAATGTGATTACAAGCTTCGGTAAAGCCACTGTGGGCAATAGAAAGAGCCACACCACATGGGAAAAAAAAAAGGCAGTGTACTGGGGTCAAGAAACCAGAGCCTTGACAACCGTAAGTGAGCATTTAACAAGGTGAGCAGGACTGCATGACTGGAAGGGGGCAAAGGCAGCAGCACTGTTGCTCTTAAAGCCTTAAGCGCAGCCTTAAAGTTTACCAAGACAAAAAACGTAACTCCGGATCCCTGAAGGGAAAAACGGGAGCCTTGCTGCTACAGCTAAGCTGACCTGGGGCATGGGGTGGAGGAGGCGGAGGCAGAGGGAAAGACTGCAGGGAGGACCCCATCGGACCCACTAGGACAGATGTAGGCAGCGTCCCACTGATATCATCTAGAAGAGAACAGAGGCAAGAGAGATTCAGGAAACAGGAAAGCGAGCAAGCTCTGCGCTGCCGAGCCCCCGACAACACGGCACGAGCAAACCAGCACTTAGCACTGCTTGGGAAAGGGGAAGATGAAGCTTTTCACTGACAGCTCGTGATCTTCCACTAGCTTCTCCGAGAGCAGGTAGCTGTTGCCACTTCAAACTGGCTCATCTTCAGTTTACTTGGAGGCTTACACACACACACGCACACACTCACATGCACTCCTAGAACCAAGAAGTTAACTCGCAGCCCGGGCATCTCGATGCATGCAGCTTGCAGCACAGGACAGGCACTGACAGAAGATTGCACAGACATGACATGGCCCTGGCACGTGCAGTTTAAGCTGCTGTTTATTCAGGCTGACTTTACTCTTCCCAAACTCCTCCCGGGCAGAGAGAAACCTCCTCCAGAGAAGGATGCAGAACAGCTAAGCCAGGCTCCCGACATCCTCCCAAGGAGCCTCTGCTTCCACAAACTAGGGAGCACAGAAGGGAACCGGCCTCGCTCGGCTCTGGCTAGAAAGCAGGGAAGTTTCCGAAGGCAGGCGTAGCAGAGGACACGCTAGGAAATCAGCATGTTAAAGTCCCTCCTGGCATTGCTCTGCCATGAGCCTCCCCTCCTGGCTGGTCTAAGAGAAATGCCGAGGCCTTCAATGAACAGCAAGAAATCCTCTGTCAGGGAAGGGTAAGCGGGCGTGTTACTAGGTCGGATGAGCAGGCAGCAAGCCCACCGGCAGGGACCCTCGCGACCCTCCTCCTACGCCGCGGCACGGAACCAGCGGCCGTCCCTACGCTCCCGAACCGGCACGGCACGCTCCCGACGCAGGCACGGCACAGTACCTAGCAGGCTGAGGCTTCTTCGTGGCGGAGGCGGAGGAGTCGGAGGGTGAGGGGAGGTCAGTCCTCGCTGAGAGATGTCCACATCCACTAGTGACACTGTTTCACCTGAGGGTTGGTGGAGCGAGACCGTTAGAATCGCACCCTCGCCAAGGCATGCACAGGCCAAGCACAGGGAGGGAGGGGAAGGGAAGGGGCTGTAACTGGAAGAAATTTGGAGGACAGTTTCCACCCAGATCAAAGGTCTCCTCATTAACTGTTTGCAAACTGAATTTTTCTGTTGCACTGATTGAGACATTGATCAGCTCTGCTCCTGCAGCCCAAAGGTCAGGCCCTAACCAACTGCCAGGCTTGAGGAAATGATAAATACCGATACATGCTACTGAACCCAGACTAAATCCAATATCAAGGGGATACGATGAGGAAGGGGCTACAAAACCTTTTCATCATCGAGTTAGTGTGACATGCAGAGCTTATCAGTGATGCACAACGGTGGCACCTCGTCTAATTCTTGGGAAGGGGGTTCACAGACCTACTTACACAACAGTAGGTACCACTTAGCACTAAAGTCTTTGAGATAGTGTTCCTATTAATTCCAAAAGGTGTTTGCCTACAGATATCTTAAACAATCAAAAAGAAACACCTTTTGCCTGAAAGGCCATGAGGGTACCATCTCTAAAAATTAACAAGGGAGCTGGACAGGCTTTTACATCAAATAGCCACAACACGCCTGTGTCTAAAGGTTCTGGAGCCGGGATACTGCTGGGGGAAAATAACGACACAAAGAAAGATGGGTAACTTAAAAAGGAGAAAAGCTTGAGATAAACTAATGTGAGAGAAATAAAGCCATTGAATCAAGGCTAAAGCATCAGTCTCGGTACTGGACTGATACAGGGTGAACAGGAACACACCTACTTTCTGAAGCGAGGGCTAAGCAGCATCGCCACAGCCAAGGCACTTCTCCACAGTCAGTCTACTCTAACCAGGCACCCATGAACCACCAGCACCGAAAACAAATCATTACAAACATGTAAACTATGGTCTCAAGGACAATGAAACTTGCTGCCGTAGATTCCAATTCCTGTGGGCCTGTAGCTCCTCTTCTGCTCCAGATACCGTAACACAGCTTCACCCGATCTCTTGATAATACCTGACCATGCATTAACCAGGCACTACAGATGACAATATTGACTCAGCTTCCCTGTTTTTAAAAAGCCTATCTACTAATAAACAAAGTTAAGAGAGGTATTTAGGGTTGTTTATCCTCCGAGGTACTTTCTCCCTGCGGGATTTATGGGTGTGAACACACACACAGTTTTCCACACCTAGAAAATAAAATGGCAATGTAGGTTGGATGCATTCGTCTCGTACAACCAAAACGTGACAAGATTAAGAAGGGTTGCAATAATTCAGCTTTCAAATGCTTCCTAATTCAGTAGGAGCCAAAACAGCAGGCTTCGGTGCTCAGTGGACACAGCACTCCTCAGAAATGCCCAAGGAGAGACCATGAAATGCTAGAACGGCCTTCCCAAGGAGAGTGTTGTTACTCCCACTCCACCCTTACGCTGAATCTGAAAGCAAATCACCAAGAAATCCATGCAAGCTGGTCCAGCCGTTCAAATTCGGTCCCCCTTTCGTGGTCCCTGTCTGGGGAAGTTGCCTATACAGCAGCTATGTGGAAAAAACAAAGAACAAAACCAAAAAACCCAAGGCCTCTGCCACACAAGCGTAGGGAAGCCAACAGCAAACCAAAGCAATTCAAGTTCAGACACTCACTTTAGGGAAGCTGGCATGGGCCACGGTCTTCTGCAAATGAAAAGCTCCTAAATGGGCATTGGCATTGACTTGCAGAAATCAACATAAGTCATTTTAAAAATAGTCAATAGTATAAACTAACATTTAGTCAAATCAATCTCCCAAATTAAAAGCAGAAAGTTATTAATTCCAGGTTCTGCTCTGTAGTCTTTTCTGAAGAAAAGATACTTCGCGCCACGCACATCTGGATGAACCACCCCCATCGCCAGCAGCACGCATAAGGACTACAGATTTTACGCTCACAGCAAATGCTCCTTCCCCTAGCAACAGCTGACAAAGTGATGAGAGCAGCTTTTGCTTTAATCAGCCTCGATTTGCTCAATAAATGCACATGACACTTACAGGAAGCCAGTCACATCATGCAAGGAACAAGTCCTCTGCCTGATACCCCACTACCAAGACATCAGCTGAAGCGATATCCAAGATCAGAACGGAGGAGAGAACAAAAAGCACTATAGTTTAATTAGCCCCAAATTACTCCATTTCTGAAAGAGCTGAGTGAATCATGCAACTAAAAGAAACAGGAGGCCCTGATCAGAAATTTTCAGTTACTGGTTTCAGGCAAATCAAATGAACACTCTGCCTTGAAGGTCACTTCTCTGAAACATGAGCCACTTTTCAGCAAGAACCTCCACGGCTTTCCAAAGAGAGGGCTCGAACCCTCGCTCAGGAACACAGAGCGCACACCAGCACCTTCCCCAGGCTCTCCAAGCTTTCAGACACCTAAACCCACAGCGAGAGGTGGCCTTCAACTCCACCCACCGGGTTTTCCTAATACTGCTAACACTACGCAATCAAATATTTTGATTCCTCTACCCTGCAAATCAGATCCTTAACATTTATTTACTTTGAATCTGGCTTTTGTAACAGGCTGTGCAAAACTGTAACTGATAAAACTTGCATAAAAAAAATTCTAAGGTCATGAGTAAATATTCAAGACAGGAATCTCCCAGGTCAGTCCCAAGCCCATGGCGAGGACCGCTTTGACTGCAAGCGCACAGTGCACGCAACGGGCACTCGATGCCTGACTGCAACCTCTTCGTACTGCCGCTTTCAGCTGCGAGTAAAGCAGGACTTCCCCCCTCGCACCGTTTATAAAGCAGCCAACTTCCCCACGGCAGAAAAGGGAAGGACAGAAAAAGCCGCGGGAAGTGGGGAGAGAGGGGAAGCACGCAGGGGAGCAGCGGCTGAACGAGAGGGATCTTCCAAACCCCTCTGATACGAACAGCCCTGAATGCAAGAAGGATCTTTGCCTCCAAGATCACACTCAAACCCGCATTTCAGCAGGGGAAATTGCAAAGTGCCCACATCAGTCATGCTCTTCACAGTTCTTCTTGTTTGGAGTTTTAGGCCAAGTAGGACAAAACAGCTATCCACAGACCCAGGTTTACACGGAGGAAAGAGCCATGTCATCTGTCTGGCATTAAGCATGTACTGCCCTTTTCATAGCAAAATGAAATGCCATGCTGTAAATCTTCCCCATTCTTACCTGTGAAGAGGGGGCTGAAAACGACCGGGGAAAAGGCACTTTGAGTTCTCGTCAGTCTGTGTTTCCTATTGGAAATAAAGAAACATCGTGAGGAGAGATGGGAAGACCCAGTGCATCCCAAAAGAAGAAAACATCATTTGATTTTCTCAAACAGGGAGAGTCTTCACCATTATTTACCAAAGTCGGAGACAGTTGAACACTGCATGTTTATTCAATTCCTAGAGTGGTGTTTTGGCTTAAGGAGAACAGTCAACCAGTAAAGCTTGGTCTCAATCCTGCTGCTAAGCAAATCTCTAGGTAATTAATAAAGTCTTTGGAAAGAAAAACCCCAAGCAAGTATGGTAACTGAGCCAAGAAGCTGTTTCACAACAGACATCACACTATTTCTCTAGATCAGACATTGCCAAATGCCTTAGACAAACAGGTTAGATCCCCGCACAAATATGGGTTGTGCCTAGAGCAAGCACATGAAATGCCCTCACGCTCCGAGTTTGGAGGATACCGTTGCCCCAGAGCATTTCAGAAGGCAGGTGGAGGATAGGCAAGCAGACTTAGAGCCATTGGGATGGATGGAAACAGCTAAAAATTCACCTCTGACGAGGACCTGGAACACCTGTGAAGTTTCCTTTCCAAAACACCAGTTCTAAAGCACGCTGCAGCTAGCCCTGTGCTCTCACTGCGCTTTAAACCAACCACTCCTTTCAGCACCTTCCCTAGCACAGTTCCTGAGGGCTTCGTACAGATCTACGCAGAGAAAGTGCTAGTAACTGAGGCAGGGTCTGGGTCCCCCGGGACTTGAGTCCACGGCTGAGGTGAGGACAGGAACCAGTCTCACTAGCAGACCTCTCTGCTAGAAGCCAGGTTGCAAGAGAAGGTCTTGCAACGGAAAACAAGAAGAAAAAAAAAAGCTGTCTGACTTGGCCCACTATTTAAACCAGAAGCCCTATTTATAGGCCACCCAACTGTAGTGGTATTTTTGTACAGCAGAGGCTGACCACGAACTGTTTCAAACGAAACCAAAGTGCGGTCTAGCGAGGCTCCAACCTCACACAGAGGTGCTTTACCCACGCGAGTCGGCCTGCTCAGCCCTCGGCTTGCAGAACCCTGCCAGGCCCCAGGTTCCCGCTCCAGAGAGTAGGAAACACAGCGGTGCCAGAAACTCCCTTACGTATAAAAAGGGAGCGCAAGAACAAAGCTGAATGTAACGGCAGCTCTCCGGCGTGCCACAGCTTCTGGCAAAGGTCCCTTGGTATCTGCAGTCCCCGGCGCAGGCCCATGCCACCACTGACCAGTCCAGCATCAGCTGTGTTAGTCCGTAGGGCTGTCCTGGGCCAGACGAGGTCACTCCCAGTTAAACGCTCAGACTGGGCTGTGCTACCCAGAGGACGCGGTCCCACTTCATCCGGGCAAGTGACCGTACCAGAGATCTGCACGAGCTCGGAGAGCAGCTCTGCTCACCCCTCGCCATCGCAGCAAGGGCCACGACCGCTCCTGTCTGGGAGAACACCCCGCTCCCACCGCAAACAGGATTTCACAGGGCTGACGCTTCTTCGTAGACTTCCTCCTTGCTCTTCAACTTTCTCCCAGCAAGCGCTTGAGACAAAACCTCAAGCACAGTTTGTGTGCTGTGCTTCAGCCACCCCGTTCCACAAGCAGCCTCCCAGGAAGCCCAGACAAAGCTCCAGAGAAGAGCGGCTGGGAGCAAGGGATCCCACCCGGCAGCAAGGATTGCACCGGAGACGCAACTTAGCCGACCTACGGGGAGAAGAAATCCGAGCTCCAGTCTCACGCTGCCATGCAATAGAGCCCCATTTGAGCGCAGAACAGATGCGTGTGCCCTAATCTTTCCACGGGGAACAGCAAACGCTCCTCTCCTTTCTATCTGAACAACGCCAGCAACTTCATTGGGTCACACAGCTGCGAAAAAATATTTAATATTGTAAGTTTGCTCACAAAAATATTGAGAAAAATCATCTGGATATATAAAATTCCATCAAAATATTCAGAAGTGTTTTGACTTTGAGCTTCTCACACCTATCTGAGGGTTTTGTTCCCAGAACACCACCATGCACCAGCTGCACGTGCACACACAAAATTACATTTCTGCACTGATATCAACCAGCCTTATAATCTGGTAGCAGGTTTTGTTCCTACCCACTAAACCACACAGAAAAGAGAACTGCTGGCATTCTGCTGTTAGCAAAACAGCTACGCGTATGCCAATGTTTTATGGCCATTGACAGACTTCTATGATTTCTCATTTCCAGCAAGCTCACATCTGCAGCAGGGTGAGAGCAAGAAATAATTCACGTGGATTGAATCTTCCACTTTACAACTCAATCTCCGCCAAACTCTTATACTTCCTCTTCCTGCCTTTAAGTTCTGCAGTCATCTCCAAGCGATGCTGAAAACCATGGATAAGTAATTAAGCGTGACCAGGACCTGAACGCTGCAGCACCAGAAGAGCAGAGCCCTGCAGCACTACACAAAGCCATACGTGGACACTGCCACGCACAAATACCGCAGACGGACTCTGCACGGGATCCATACGGTACAGAGAGCCAGCGGGGGAACCCCTTGAGTTCGATCAAATCAGGATTTTAGGGTCAGCTACCCTCCAACTCAGCGATGCCTGAGGCAGCCACCTTAGAGACCGCACTCTGCACAGCCAGAGAACATGCCGACTTCACTCATTCTAAAGCAGTGGTTTTAAATGTCCTGTTAACACCCTCTAAGGCAAGTCTTATCCAGCCATCCAGACTAGCTAGGTGGTACTTTATGCATATGATAACAGGGACACTTGCTAAAAACCTCAGAAGGTCAGGTCACCAATACTGCAGAGCAACTCGCTCACAAGACTCGGGTACCAACCTGGCACCCGACCTGCAGCAGCAGCCCAGGTGCATCCGCACAGAGCCGTCTGCGCGACGGGTGCCTGAGCCTGCACTGCCCCCTTCCCCCCTCCCTCCGATCACCCTGAACTCCGTGCCAAGCTCTGTGCTAAAAACTGCTTCAAAAAAAAAAAAAGCAGTTTCAGTGATGCAATATTTAAATATCAACACTCAGGCCTGGGGGTGGGGGGAGCAGCCAGGTATCTCCGCATTTAGTTTCAGTCTAAGTCTCCTGCAGCTCAGCAGAACCCAACTATTGATTTCAGATAATGGGGCTGGTTTCCTTTTTAACTCTTGCTACGTGCGGGAGGCAAAGCTGTACTGTGCTGCCTTGGGGACTGACACCACTCCGGGAAGCCTGGGCAGCAACTTCAAATACAGGGAATTCTGTTTCCCAGTAACGTTTTTTTAAAAAAGAGAGTTGTGCTAGATAAACACCCAGTGCGGACCGAGAGCACCGTTCCCCAGGTGCCGGTCAGGACGCAGCGGGCAGCCGCGAGCCGGATACGAGAGCTCCGTAGCGAGCACAGGCTTTAGTTAACCCTAGAGCTGGCTCTGAACTCAGCAGAGAGCCCTTCCCTCGCTAAGAGGGTCAGCAACCCCCCCATCACACTGGACAGCATCTGCTGGCATGATTTTAATGCATCAAGTCTAACGAAGACCCTGGCAGAGAGCCGAGCTGCTGCACAACGCACCCATGACCAGAGGGACTTGAAGACTGGGTTATCTTCTAACGGTGACCAAGGAAATATCCAGGTCGCTACCTACCAAACGTGCTGCCGGGCTAGGGCGAGTGGGAGAGCAAAGGAGACCTCGCGTCCCCCTCACATCAGAGGGGCAAAGCGCCCGCGCAGGCTTGGGTGGACGTCTACAGCCCAACTCTTCCAGGCCGACAAGAGCAAGGCCACGTCCCCTGAGCCAGCGGGAAACGTCTCACCAACGTGCAGCCTCCCGGCAGCAGAGCGAACCGACACCGAGGGCAGCTGCGAGGCACCCCTTACCCCCAGCACAAGGGCAGCAGTCCCCCCACGCCAAGAGCACAGCCCGAGTAAGCCAGACTTCCGCAGCACGAGGACGCTCAAGAAACTGGAAGCAGCAAAGAGGCCCCTGAACCACAGCAGCTGCTGCATCAGGCACCTTGAACTAACCTTTGTTAAAATACTGCCTAATTAGTGCAGCAAATTCCACAATGCTGGAGCGCGAGAAGTCAGCACTTCCACCAGCAGTGACCATTAAATTCTCCGACAAAAGGAAACACCCGGGCAGCAATATGGTTCTTTTCTGCTCCAAATCTGTTAAGACATAACTGCCAATTTTACGTCATCTTATTTCAACGCTGTGAAATCCTGAAGGCTCCTTGCTCTTGTCAACGAGAAGAACAAGGAACGAACAAGCCACAAGAACGTTAACAAAATATTATGTCATGACAGGCAACCCGACTCTCTACTGTTTGGGGCACATTAGTCATTTGTGGCAAGTGAAGCTCATCAGCCACAGTATAACACAGCTTCAACATGCCACGTGCAGGACCGAGCCTCCTCTCAGGAGCACGTTAACGCTAGCTAAGACACGAGCGCGTTGACCAGCTCCGGGGCTGCAAGCCGACACTGCAAGTCGGCACAGGAGCTCAGGCTACCTGATCCCAGAAGTCGTTCCCTGCTTCAAAGGGGGCAGTAATTTCGGCTTCTTTGCCTCCACTACAGCCTAGCTGCCTCCTGGCCTCCCAAACTGCACAGCCACCACAAACCAGTGCTCCGGTCACACCCGAGCGAAGGTCAGCATCTCCGGAGCAAACCCCAAAGCTTCCTGCTCGCTCATCCCAGATCTCCAGCTACACCCCGGGAAAGCAGAGGGATACCGTCCAAAAACGCCATGCAAGGGGGTGCAGTCAGCAGCCACGAGGCTCTGATACTCAAAGCCCATTCAATTATTTAATGCTGCTTCTGGGCTGACTAGAAACAGTTGCATAGACCTCAAACACTCGCCCTGCCTCCTCCTCCGTGAGGAATTATATTTCTTCTGCTGGAAAAGCTACAGTAGGAGAGAAAGTTTCTGTAGCACAGGCCCAGCTTGAAACCCATCCCGACACAAGTCGGGGGGCCGATAACGGATCAACGAGCCAGCGCTTTATCCTCTCCCACTGGTATCGAGCCGTTGACGTCTTCTACTGAACCACCCTCCTTTTGTCTCTGCCGTGAGCCCGGCACAGGGAGAGCAGCCAAGGGCTCCCAGAGCCGACAGACGCGGGGCAGGAACAGAGGGCTTGCAGGGTGCCACCAGCGCGAATAAATCAGATGGGACGGGATTAAGGGGAACTTGCTCCAAATACAGTTCACACAAAGTACAGCTGAACCAAACCACGCTTTTCTAAGTGGCTCGAGAAATCAGTGCCAACTTTCAAAACTAGCTACAGGATAAAAAAAGTTACTGTAGAAAGTCCTGGCAGTCCCAGACAGGGCGGCACAATTTCGGCAGCAGTTCAAAGCTCTGTGGTCCCTCAGCTGCCGATGGAGACCACACGCCTGCTGGCTTTGCCCAGGCAAGAGCAGCCCGACAGCGATGGCTGCTGTACCAAACTGCCAAGAGAATGAGAGCCGCTGGCCACAGCTGCTGGCAAAGGGCGGTTTTGAAATCCCACGCTGGGAAAAAGCTGTGGCTGTTGCTTCTGAGCGTCATAACCCAGCTGCAGCCAAAGAGACACAAGCCAAGCAAGTGCCCCAGCAAATAGTACAGGGAGCTCTGCATCCCAACCACCCCACGCAGACGTCCCAGGATCGGTCCCTCCAGCTTCTCCAACAAGCACACCTGGCTCCTCCGCACGGTGAAACTGAGCCAGCTCCTGGCTGCCAGCGTTTCCTCCAGCCACATCCTGCTGCGGAGCGTGGCGGGAATAAGAGAGACAGCACGGCCTCTACAGCAACGCGGAGCTGCTCCAAGCAAGCAGGGGTAGCGGGCTCTGCCTACCACAGCGGAGGTCTGAGCCTGAACATCGTATTGGCAAGTGTCAGGAAATCATTCGGCAACGCAGAGGAGAACGAGAGGAAACACAAGCGTCTTCAGTTGCACCTCGGTGTTTCTAAAGGCCGCTCTTCAGACACGGTACTTCCTCACCAAGCCAGCACCTGCAGAGTCCCCAGGGCACCGAGCAGCAGAGCTGCCTCTGAACCCACGATAACGAGCCGGGCTCGGCCAGCCGCTCAACACCCGAGTCGGCACACAAGCCCTCAACAGCCTGCCCATAGCACACAGCCGCACCCACAACCGCTGCCTAACGGGCAGAGACGCCAAGCAGCGGCCCGGCACGGTCAGACCTTAAACCCAGGATCGCTGCTGCTCTGGGCAACGCACGTTATAGAAGCCCCTTCTGCCCATGGTGAATCAAGAACCCATTGCTCCGTGAGTTCGGCTCCCAGACGTTTCTCCGCAGCCCGCTTTCCGGATGCGCCTCCCAAGGCGACACATTCCCCCTCTGCCTGCCTCTCCCGGGCCCGGGCTCCGCTTGCTGATCCCAATTTGAAGGACGAACCCTCGGCAGCTGCTCTGGGAGGCCCAAGCGCTCCTCGGGAGGGACAGACCCCGCGGTGCCGGCCGGGGAGCAGCGGGGACCCGCACGCACCTCGCGCTGGTTCTCCGTGCTGCGGCATCCCCTGCCCTGCGTCCTCCACCCCGCGGCCCCGCCGACTCTTGCGCCGTGCCCAGAGCCCAGCACGGACGCGAGCTGCAACCCCAAGCGCTTTCAGTAGGGCAGGATGCTGCTCATTCGCACAAACCCTCCTCCTCGATTCAGCTCCCGGCCTAAAAACCAGCCCGACCATCTCCTCCCCGCGAGCCCCACTCGGGCCTTTACCTGCCCAGCGCTTTGGGCCCCCCCGGCATGGCGCAACCCCCCCCCCCCCGCCCCCGGTGCACGGCGTCCTACCTGCCCGCCTCCGGCTCCCGGCCGCGCGGGCCGCACACGTCGGTGAGGCTCCCGGCCGAGGCGGGCAGCTCCCCGGAGCGGCGTCTCTCGGCGGCGGCGTCCCCGGCGGCCGAGGCCCCGCTGCAGCTCTTGGTGCGGAAGAGGCGGCTCAGGCGGAGCCTCAGCGAGCCCTTCCTGGCGCCGGCGGCCCCGGCGGGCGGCGGCGCGGCGCGGGCGGCGGCGGCGCGGGCGGCCCCGCGCGGCGGCTCCGGCGGGTCGGCGCGGCCGGGGCTGCCCGGCTCCCCCTCGGAGCAGCTCTCGGGCTCGTCGGGCTCCAGCGCCTCGAGCACCAGCAGCGCGTCGCTGGTCTCCTCGGCGGCGGGGCCGGCGGGCGGCGGCAGCAGGCCGAGGCAGGGGCAGCCGCCGGCGCCCTTGCCGCCCAGCCCGGGCTGCTGCAGCTCCAGCGCGGCCAGCTGCAGCTCCAGCCCGCCCGGCGGCACGGCCGCCCAGCGCGGCTCCGCGCCCCCCCCCGCCGCCGCCGCCGCCGCCGCCGCCTTGGGCTCCAGGGCGCAGCGGTGCCGCGGGCACAGCAGCTCGCCGCCGCCCGCCGGGCCCTCGCCGCCGCCCGCCGCCGGGCCGCCCTCCTCGCCGGGCCGCCCCACGTTGCGGAACACCATCAGCTGCGGCGGCGGCCGCGACCCGCGCAGCCCCCCGCCCGGCAGCGCCGCCGCCGCCAGCCGCGCGCCGCCCGGGCCGCCGGAGCCGGTAACGGCCGCGCCGCCCCCCGCCGCGCCCGCCTCCGGCGCGGCCCCATAGCCCAGCAGGCGGCTCAGCACCCGGTACGAGGCCGCCGCGGCCGCCGCCGCCTCGCCCTCCCGCAGCTCGGCCCGCTGCATCGCTACGGCCGCCGCCGCATGGTCCGCCGGGACCCGCCGCGCCGCCGCCGCCTCGCACCGGCCGCCGCCGCGGCTCCCTCCCCAGCGGCGACGGCCGCGCGCGCGCGCCGCCACGCCCCCCCACTTCCGCCGCCGGCCCAGGCCACGCCCCCGCGTGGGCCACGCCCCCCAGCCGCGAAGACCACGCCTCCCGCCGCGGAGACCACGCCCATCTGCGAACCAAGCCCCGCCCCCTGGCGCGCCCCTTCCACGTGGTTCCCCCCGCGGGTCCGGGGCCCCGCGCCGGGGGGACGCGGCGCTGCCCGGGCAGGCGGCGGCGGCGGTGGTGGCGGCGGGGCGCCGGGGTCTTCCCAGCGGGTCACGTCCCCCTCGAACCGCCGCCCCCGCCCGCGTCGCCGGGGCTGCCCCACCGGGCCGCCCTGGAGGCAGGGAAACTGAGGCACCCGGCACCGCGGCGCTGCCAGCCTGGCGCTGCCTCGCACGGTTGCTGCATGGCCCTGGCCCAGCTCTTGCACAGCTCTTGCATGGTTCTCACACGGTTACTGCATGGCCCTAGCACGGCTCTTGCACGGCTCTTGCATGGCCCTAGTACAGCTCTTGCACAGCACTTGCACAGCTCTTGCACGGCTCTCGCACGGTTACTGCATGACTTTTGCACAGCCCTTGCACAGCTTTTGCACGGCTCCTGCACAGCTGCCGCACGCCTCTTGCCCGGCATTGGTGCGACTTTCACACAGCCATCAGGCAGCTCCTACCACGGCTCTCGCACAGCTCTTGCGGGCGCCAAGAGCAGCCTCACGGCCCCAGCAGACACGGGCTGGAGGAGAGAGGATGAGGAGCAGCTCTTCCTCCCGTCCGCCCGCCGGCTGGCGCAGGTGGAGGTCACCGCCGCTTGCAGGTGCCTGAGCAGCCCCCCGTGCCTCAGTTTCCCCCTCTGCAAGCAGGAGTCACGGGTCGGACTCAGGCCCTGCTGGGGGGGCTGCGCGGCTGCTCCGGCCCCGCTTCCCCTCGCCGAGCCCCCTCCCTCGGCCGGGAGCCGGCGGCGGTGCCCTTATCGGGGCCTCATCCCGGCCGCGGGAGCGGGAAGATTCCCGGCCCCGTTGCCATGGCATCCCATCAGGATGCACTTGCATCACGGCCGGAGCCAGGGCGCACGTGCCGCGGGGGGGTCCCGGCCGGGGGCCTCAGTGGGCACCACGGAGGGCATCCGCCAGGCTCGCGCGGCCGCGGCGGGGCGGGAGGCGTGGAGCGGGGCGGGCAGCGCTCCGGAGCCAGTGACGTCCGCGCCGGCACCGGCGGAGGAGGAGAACAGGAGGCAGAGCCGGCGGCGGAGCCGGGGCGACGCGGAGGATGCTCGCGCGGCCCTAGGGGCGCCGGCCCCGCGGGGGCTCGGGGGGCGCCGGGCCCCTCTCCCGGCCATGGGGCTCCGGCTGTGGCCGCTGCTTTGCTGCTTGCACGTGGCGCTGCTCCGCGGTGGCAGCTCGCTGCGGCCGGCGGCCCCCAAAGCCAGGCCCCCCCCGGGCGGCGACTGGCCCCCGGCCTCGCCGCCCCCCTGGGCGCCGGAGCCGGACCCCGAGGGCTCGGCGGCGGCGCTGGCTTTCCTGCGCTCCGGCGACGCGCCGCGGCTCGCCCGCGCCAACTGCAGCCGACGCTTCGCGGCGGGGCCGGGGGGCGGCGGCGGGGGGGGCGGGGGGCCGCCGGCGGCGTTGCGGGCGGCTCTGCGGGGGGCTGCCGAGAGCCTGGCGCACGCCGCCAACTTCCTCAACATGCTGCTGCAGGCCAACGACATCCGCGAGGCCAGCCTGGCCGAGGACGCCGAGTGGTACCACGCGCTGGTGCGCGGCCTGGCCGCCGGCGAGCCCCGCGCCTACCGCGCCGTGCTGGCCTTCGACGCCCACCCGCTGGCCTCCAAGCCGCGCCTGGTGCTGCAGGCCACGCAGGAGAGCCCCGAGATCCTGCTGCAGGACCTCTCGGCCGCCGCCGCCGGGAACCTCAGCGGCGACGACGCCTGGCCGGACGCCCCGGAGCCGCCGCCGCCGCCGGGCTTTTCCCTGCGGAAGCGGCTCCTCCGCAACGACCTCCGCAGCCTGGAGACCCCCAAGTGGAGCCGGGGCGACGGCTACGTGGGCGACGCGGGCCACGTGCGCTGGTCGCCGCCTTTCCTCGAGTGCCGGGACGGCAAGTTCCTGCCCGCCTGGATGGTCTCGCTCTCCTCCCCCTTCTACGGGCTCAAGCCGGACCTCAGCCCCGAGCTCAAGTAAGGGCGGTTGGGGCCGGGGATGCCGCGTGCGCGTGCCGGGGCCGGGCTGGGGGCCCCGCCGGGCGCTGGGGTCCATCCGCGGCTGCCTCCCGGCACGGTGCGAGCAGGCCGCGTTTTGCCCCAAAGTCCCCATTTCTCGGGGTGCCAAACAGCGGCACCGAACCTTGGGTGCTCCCCCGAGCTCGGGGGCACGGTGCACCGGCACCGCGGGGACGTCCGCATCAGTGGTACCCAGGGCCGCGCAGATGCCGCGCGCCGCCCCATACACCAGCACCGATGCTTCGCTGCTGCTTCCCCGAAACGCCGGGGCGGCGGGAGGGCGGCGTGGGCCCCGGCGTGCCCTGGCGCTGAGCGGGACCCTCCGCGCAGGGGCATCGTGCGGCTGGACGTCAAGCTGCAGGACGTGCAGCTCGACCCGTGCGCCAGCGGCACGGGCTGGTTTGCCGACACGCACCGCTGCGACCTCAACAGCACGCAGGTACCGCCGAGCCCGCGCCGCCCCGACGCCGTGCAGAGCGCCCCGGAGCCGAGCGGCCCCCGGCCCCTGCGGCACCCCACCGCGCATCCCTCCCTGCCGGCTGAGCATTATCCTCCCGCCGGCTGCTCCATCTGCCTCGCTGAGCCGCTCGCGGTGCCCGTCGCGGCCCGCGGGGTTTATCGTGCAAATCCCCCTGCTCCGGCATGTGCGGCGGCGTGACCTGGCTCCTGGCACCGGCAGCGACACCGGGGACCCTGCGTGATGCCAACCTGGAGCCTTCCCCCCCCCCCCCCGGGCACCCTCAATTCAATAACACATTGAAATGCATTTTTGGAAGATGCCGGGAGAAGCACGGCTCACTGGCGGCTCTGCCCTTGCCTGCCCAGGGGGGCGAGAGGCTGCGACGCGGGGCAGCGCTTGCAAAATCCCCTTCCCCAGCAAAGGAGAAACCTCAGAGTTTCTCCTCCTGAAACTTTCCCTCCCAGCGCCCCGCAGGTCATTCCCGCCGGGAGGACGCGATTGCACGCCCTGACGCGCTCTGCGGAAAATAGCGGCACCCAGCAAGATCGGAGCGGAGACCCCTGCGCCCGGCCATCCCGCGGCGCTCCCGGCCCCGAGCCGGGGCCCTGCTGCCCCCCTTCCCCCTCCTCCCCTTTTCCGCCCCGCGCCGGCGCCGGGCCACGGCCGGTCGCCGGTGCCGGGGATTAGCGCGGCGGCCGCTCGCCCCGCTGCTGCCGTCACGGCGCAGCCGCTGGGCAGGATTAGTGCGCTTTGCTGCATTAGGGGCCCATTTAGGTTTTAGGGAGGGATTTGAGGGCCAGGCTTTGGCTTTTAATTCTTAAATGTTTAACCACTGCTTTGCAGGCGCTGCCGAGGGGTGGGGGGCGCGGGGCCCGGGGGGGGCCGGGGAGCCCTCGCCCAGACCTCTCTCCTTCAGTGTGTCCCCCAGGAGAGCCGCGGCTTCGTCCTGGGCAGCTACCTGTGCCGGTGCAAGCCGGGGTTTTACGGGGCCGCCGGGCAGCTCGGTGTGTCGGAGGCCGGGGGCCGGCTGGCGTGCCGACCGTGCCGGCCGGGCTGCACCGCCTGCGTGGACGACGCGCCCTGCCTCATCGAGGAGGACCGGGCGCTGCGGGCGGCCGTGCTCGCCTGCCAGGCCGCCTGCATGCTGGCCGTCTTCCTCTGCATGCTCGTCTCCTACCACTTCCGAAGGAGCAAGGCAAGGGCCGGGCGGCCGCGCCCCGGAGGATGCTCCGGGATGCTCTGGCCCTGTCGGGCTCCCGCTCGCCCTCACCCGCCCGCTTCCCTCCTCCCGCAGCGCATCCGGGCATCCGGAGTCGTCCTGCTGGAGACCATCCTCTTCGGCTCCCTCCTGCTCTACTTCCCCGTGAGTGTCCGGCCAGTCCCGCGTCCCCTCTCCCTCCTGCGGGATCTGCAGCGTCTGCCCTGGGGGGAAGCGAGAGCGGGAGCCTTTCCCAAAGGCGCTCGCTGCCGAGCCCGCCCGCCGCCCCCCAGGTGTTCATCCTGTACTTCAAGCCGAGCACCTTCCGCTGCATCGTCCTGCGCTGGGTGCGCGTGCTGGGCTTCGCCATCGTCTACGGCACCATCACCCTCAAGCTGCACAGGTGACCGGGCGCGGCGGCGGCACCGGGGCCCGGCCGAGCCCCCCGGGGTGCCGGGCTCACACCCCCCCCGCGCCGTGCAGGGTGCTGCAGGCGTTCCTGTGCCACTCGGCCCAGCGGGGGCCCTACCCGAGCAGCGGGCGGGTGCTGAAGCTGCTGGGGCTGATGCTGCTGCTGGCGCTGTGGTTCCTGGCGGCCTGGACCGGCGGGATGCTGGAGAACGCCGACAGGAGCATCCCGCTGGTGATCGGCGCCCAGACCGCCCGCGGCCTCCGCTTCCAGCTCTGCGGCCACGACCGCTGGGACTACATGATGGTGGTCGGTGAGCGCCCGCTCGGCCGCCGCGGTCCTTCCCGCGCGGCTCCTCTCGCCCCCGGCACCCCTCAGCCGCAGCGCCCGAACTCCCGTCCCGCAAAAGGGGACGCGGGGCGTTACTTTGCCCGGTGGCTTAATTCGCCTGCGGTGCCCAGGCGGGGTTGGGGCTCAGGAGCCTCATCCCGGAGCAAGGTAAATCAGCCGGCGGCACGAAGCTCGCCGGGCGAGGCCGTGCCGGAGGATGCTCCCGGCGGGGCCGGCTCCGGAGCTGGGGAGGGCACGCTCCGTGTTCACTGCAGCCGGCAGCAGGTTGCTCCGCGGGCGGCGGGGCAACATGGGAACGTGCCCGCGGCAGGGCGCCGGGGCCGGGCGCTCAGCGCGGTGCCGCCCGCTCTCCCCGCAGCCGAGATGCTGCTCCTGCTGTGGGGCAGCTCGCTGTGCTTCGCCACGCGCGCCGTGCCCTCGGCCTTCCACGAGCCCCGCTACCTGGGCGTCGCGCTGCACAACGAGCTCCTCGTCTCGGCCGCCTTCCACGTGGCCAGGTGAGGCGGGGGCGGCGCTGCCCGCGTCCCCCCCGGGAGTCCCGGCACGGGAAATACCCGCTGCCCGCGAGCGGAGGGATGCCCGTCGCTGCAGAGCCCCGGCAGCGCATCCCTGCGCCCGCCGGCCCCCCCGCTGCCCCCCGGCCCCCGCTGCCCGCCCTCGCCCTTTGCAGGTTCGCCCTGGTGCCCTCCCTGCACCCCGACTGGACCCTGCTGCTCTTCTTCGCGCACGCCCACGGCACCGTCACCATGACGCTGGTGCTGCTCTTCGTGCCCAAGGTAATGGGGGCGGCGGGGGCCGGGGGTGCTCGGGGGCAGCCGCCACGACCTGCCCCCAGGAGACCCTCGAAGCCAGGGGCAGCTCCTCGCATTTAAGTGCCGGGTGGATTTTTTTCCCCCTCCGCCCGTTTGCTCCAACCGTTTTTGCGCTCGTGCATCGCGCGGGGGGGACGGGGGCAGCGGGGCTGGGGTGCCCCGGCGCGGGGGGGCTGCCCCACGGCGAGCCGGCCCCGCTGCCCCCAGTTCCTGCACGCCGGGTCGCCGCTGCGCCAGGAGATCGCGGCCGAGGTCTACGAGGACGAGCTGGACATGCGGCGCTCGGGCTCCTGCCTCAACAGCATCGCCTCCGCCTGGAGCGAGCGCAGCCTCGACCCCGATGACATTCGGGTGGGTGGCACACTCAGGACCGTCTTTTGACGCTAGCTCTGCGGCCCCGCGCAGAGTAAGAGCTGCTTTCTGCAACCTTTCCCCGATGCAAACCGGGGGGGGGGAACGGGGCGGTGGGCACCGGGGTGGGGGAACCGCCCGGCCGCAGGGCTCACGGGTCCGAGCCGCCGCTCGGCACCGCTGTACGCGCTCTGCTCTCTCCCCGCGGCGCAGGAGGAGCTGAAGAAGCTCTACGCGCAGCTGGAAGCGCAGCGGGCGCGGCGCATGGCGGCCGACAACCCGCACCTGCCCAAGCGGCGCGGCTCCCGCCGCGGCCCGGCCTCCGTCCTGCGCCGCATCGCCGAGCTGCCCGCGGCCGGCGGCACCAGCCTGCGGCTGTGGGAGGGCAGCCGCCGCCGCCGCCGCACCGCTTCCCTGCGCAAGGTGCGCAGCGCCGAGGACGGCGCGCCGCGGCCCCGGGGCTCCCCGGCGAGGAAGACGGCGGCGGCGAAGGCTCCGGAGGCCTCCGACAGCGAGTCGCTGGAGGCCGCCCCGCTCGTCTGCAAGTCGGCCAGCGCCCACGAGCTGGCGGCCGACAAGCAGCCGCCGCCGCCGCTGCAGAAGTCGCTGAGCCTCGTCGCCGGCGCCCGGGACGAGGCGTTGCTGCTGGCCAGCCGGGCGGCGCGGCAGGACCCCCCCGGCGCCCCCCCGGGCCGCGCAGCCCCCACGGTGTCCCGCGGCGCCGGGGCTCCCGCCAGGGTGGCCGCCGGCTCCCCGTGCCGGGCCCCGGCGCGGCGGCGCGTTGCCTACGCGCCCATCAAGAGCGCCAGCGCCGACGGGGCCCCGCGGCCGGGGCGGGTGCGCGTAGCGGTGCGGAGGACCCCCCCGGCGCCCCCCGTGCGCCACCAGAGCCTGGCGCCGCCGCCGGGGCCCGGCGAGCTGCTCCGGGAGGAGCTGGCTGGCAGGGAGCGAGCGGCCTCCATGGTGCTGAGAGCGGAGGCCGCCGCGGAGGCCGGGGTTGGTCCCCGGGGAGCCTTGGTGCCTCCGGCAGCGAAGGGACCGTTAGTGAGGCAGGAGGCGGTTGCATCCCGGGAGGACGGGGGGGTCCCGCCGGGAAGGATGAGCCCCATCGGGAGGGACGAGCCCGCCCGGCCCCGGGAGCGCGCGGCGAGCCGGGAGGAGAGCGGCGGTGTGCCGGGGACGGGGCAGGCGCCGCCGACGCCGCCTTCGCCGGCCGCCCGGGAAACGTGGCCTCCGAAACCGGCGGGGCTGACGCGGAGGGAGACCGTGTGCCCCTGGGAGAGCCTGGAAGCGGAGCGGCTGGCGGGGACGCGGGGCACGCCGAGCCCCCTCGCGCCGGGCGCGGGCAGAGCCGGCAGCGGCGAGGGCAAGGCGGCCGACTTCTGCCCCTGGGACGCGGCGGAGGCTGCGCCGGAGGCAGAGAGGCCGGACCAAGGCGGGAGGGGCCTTTCCAAATGGGTCAAAATCCGGCCGAAATCGGTGGGCTTGCTGAGAGCGTGGGAGAGCGGGAGCGGGCGGCCGGCGGGCAGGCGGCCTTGGGGCAGCGCCAGCGCCGAGGCGACCGCAGCCAAAGCGGCTCCCAAAAGCCCCGAGCTGCCCAAAGTGGCCCCGAGGAGCCCCAGGAGCACCAAGGCTGCGCTTTGCCCCTGGGGAACCGAGAGCGGCGGAGCGGAAACCCGCCCCTGGGAAGCGAGCGCAGCCTCGTCCGACGCCGCAGGATCGAAAGGCGACGGAAGGGAAACCCGCGGAGCGGAGGGGGAAGCAGGCGCGGGAGACGCCGCCGAGCACCCGGGCACCGGCAGCAAGGCGGAGATCTGCCCCGGGGAGGCCAGCGAGGTCCGGCCGGGGAAAGAGGGGAGGAAGGGCAGGGAGAAGGGGAAGGACCCTGCGGACAAGCGCATCACGCGGCAGGCAGCCTTGGCCAGCCCGGCGACGTCCCTGGAGAAGGGGAGCAGCGAGCGGGAGGCCGTCTGCCCCTGGGAGAGCCCGGACCCGGGGGAGCCAGCTGCAAAACCCCGCGCCAGGGGCTGGGGGCTGCTCAGATCACCCTCGAGGGCGTCGCAGAGCGCGGAGAGCCCGAAGGCGGAGGTGTGCCCGTGGGAGACGCAGGAGCGCAAAGGCAGCGGGAGAGCAGAAATCTGCCCCTGGGAGAGCCCAGACCCGGGGGAGCCGGCTGCGAAACCCCGCGCCAGGGGCTGGGGGCTGCTCAAATCGCCCTCGAGGGCGTCACAGAGTGCAGAGAGCCCAAAAGCAGAGGTGTGCCTGGGGGAGACGCAGGAGCGCAAAGGCAGCGGCACAGCAGAAATCTGCCCCTGGGAGAGCCCGGACCCGGGGGAGCCGGCTGCGAAACCCCGCGCCAGGGGCTGGGGGCTGCTCAAATCGCCCTCGAGGGCGTCACAGAGTGCAGAGAGCCCAAAAGCAGAGGTGTGCCTGGGGGAGACGCAGGAGCGCAAAGGCAGCGGGAGAGCAGAAATCTGCCCCTGGGAGAGCCCGGGCGCGGAGGAGACGGCTGCAAAACCCCGCGCCAGGGGCTGGGGGCTGCTCAAATCCCCCTCGAGGGCGTCGCAGAGCGCGGAGAGCCCGAAGGCGGAGGTGTGCCCATGGGAGACGCAGGAGCACGAAGGCGGCTGCAGAGCAGAAATCTGCCCCTGGGAGGGAGCTGCACCTCCCTTGGCTCCAGGAAAAACAAAGCCGGTTCCCAGGGGGGCTTCGAAAGGGGACAAGCGCATCACGCGGCAGGCGGCCTTGGCCAGCCCGGAGAGGTCCCCGGAGAGGGGGAGCAGCGAGCGGGAGACCGTCTGCCCCTGGGAGAGCCTGGACCCGGGGGAGACGGCTGCAAAACCCCGCGCCAGGGGCTGGGGGCTGCTCAAATCGCCCTCGAGGGCGTCGCAGAGCGCGGAGAGCCCGAAGGCAGATGTGTGCCCGTGGGAGACGCAGGAGCGCGAAGGTGGCGGCAGAGCAGAAATCTGCCCTTGGGAGGCGGCTGCACCTCCATCGCCTAGAGAGAAATTAAGGCCGGCTAAAGATGGTCTGTCCCCGGGAAGCAAAAGCCCAAGCCCAATTCGAAGTGTTTTCAGAGAGACTGGAGGGAGCCGGTCTAAGGAGGAGAAAGGAAGCAGAGCGCGTGAGTCCGCCGGCCCCCGGGAGCGCACGGGCACAGAGGGCTCCTCCGCCGGGGACGGCGCGGAAAGAGCAGAGTGGCTGGAAGCCACTTCTGGGAAATCAGAGAGCGCTGGGAGCATCAAGGCCGAGGTCTGTCCTTGGGAGAGCCCGGACACGGAGGAGCTGGCTGCGAAACCCCACGCTGGGAGCCAGGGTCTGCCCAAAGCGCCCTCGAGGAAAGCAGAGGGCACGGAGAGCCGGCGGGCAGACATCTGCCCGTGGGAAACGGCGGGGGCCGATGCTGGCGTTAGAAGCGACGCCTGCCCCTGGGAAGGGCTGGGTGTCCCACCGGAGGGACCAGGCCAGGCGGCTCCCAGCAGGGCCGGGGCAGCAGGATCGGGCCATGCTGCAGCCACCTCGGCCCCGGCGGCATTCGGGAGCAGCCAGCGGGAGTCTGTCTGCCCCTGGGAGAGCCCGGGCGTGGGGGAGCCCTCCCAAAAAAACGGAGCGGGGAAAAGCCCCTGCGAGAAGTCCGAGATTGCGGAGAGCAGGAAGGCTGACGTCTGCCCCTGGGAAGCAGCGGAGCCCGAGGCCGCGGAGAAGGAAAGCGTCAAACCAGAAGCGCAGCCCCGGGGAGCAGTGCGAGCGGCTGAGCACAAGCCGCTGTGCCGCGTCCTGCCGGGCATCCAGCCCCCGCGGGGCCCGGGCCGAGGCAGCGGCCCCGGCGCAGCCGAGGTTTGTCCCTGGGAAGCGGAAGGGGCTCCCCCAGCCCCCCAGCAGCCCGGCCCGGACCCCAGCGAACCCTCGGCGGTGTGTCCGTGGGAGGCGGAGAGCGCGGAGCCCATCCCGGCCCGCCGCGGGCAGGGCACAGCCGGGGAGAGCCCCGGGGATGGAGGCAGCGGCGCGACCCGGAGCAACCCGGACGTCTGCCCCTGGGAGCAGGAGTAGCTGCCTCGGCCCGGGCGCAAGCCAGGTGCAGACACAGCTCTCGTGGACATGGAGGAAAGGCCTCAAGCCGAAGACTGCCTTGGCGAAGCCAGCAGCACGGCCACACTCCAGCTGAGCGCCAGCAGCTCCCCAGGGACCTGCACGGCAAGGGGAGCGTTAACGCTTTCCGCCTTCGGAGCACTCAAGCCAGGCAACAGCCTGCAGATGCCACCCACCACGTGTCCACGCTGGCCCGGCGTAGAGCCCTCTCCCCGAGCAGGGGAGCCACCCACCTTATCTCCCGCTCCTGGCTGAAGGCCGTGCCTCTACCCTCCGCCCCGAACACGGAGGGACTTGGGTCTCGCTCCCGTTTGCCGCTGCTCTGCCTGCCCTGTGGTAGAGGCTCCCTACGGGACCGCAACACGCCGTAAAATTCCACTTCTTTTCCTCAAAGAGCCACTGATGTTAGCAGCTGAGGGAAGAGGATGCACAGAGAAAACTCATGCTGGCAACCAAGTAGGCGATACGGAAACGGCACGACCATCGGTTTTGGCTGGCGATTCAGAGCCGATGGGAGCTGGCAGCACAGCAAGCCAGAGGCTGGGAGGCTCAGGCGTCACGTTCGCCATCACAAGCCAAGTGGAACCAGGGGAGAGTCAAACCAGGGCAGCAACAATGCAACTGGGAAGGGAAGAAAGCAGCTTTCCACATTCCTGCAGCCCAGCTGATCTCCCCCAGCACTGCTGTCATCTGCATTTCAAACCAGGATGATTTCTGTAATCGCAGCCAAAACTGGTCAGGCTCCAAAGCCTGGGATAAAAAGCTGCTGCTCCCAATCGGCCCCATGACAGGTTTTTGCTTCCCTGACTCAAAGGCATTCAATTTTAAGTGCCCTCTGAAGTTGCTGAGCCAGCCACAGCACTTTCACTTGTGCAAATCAAACCTTTCTGCTCTGTTTTGGTCCAACGATGCCAGCTCAGTGCTTGAACGCTGCCATTTGGCGATTTTCACCACCATCGCTGTTCCCAGCAGCCTCTGCCTATCCTTCATCCTGGGGGAATAAACTAACACGTGGGTCATTCCACTGCTCCGCTTTTAGAAACCTCTCCATTCAGAAAGGCTGAGATCGGCATTCCCCGTACTAACCTCATCTCTAACTTCACGGCACTGCTACGCTTCTAACTCTACAGCAGCTCAGCTGTAAAGGTGTTTGTCTTAACTAACAACGCCACTAACTTTTCAAAGCACCTTGTCCTTACTGCTTACTTCTTCACGTGTATGTGTGTGTGTGTGTGTGTATACGTATTCACCACCTGTGCAAACATGCCCAGAGCTCACCTTCCTGTATCGCAGCAGGCAGTTTGTTCCATCAACATTTCCACTAGCACCAGCAAGCCTTCACTTTTACAGCCCCTCTGCAGAAGTGCTCAAAGCTTTTATGATCCCACATTTTCTCCTGCTTTCTGTATTCACATTCCTTCTGGGGCAAAGATGCAAACAGATTCCCGTAAGACAGGGCAGATGCTGAGACCATGGAGGCACCACGCTCTCCAGAGCAGCACACGGGGCTCTGGGGTTGCAGCTACTCCAGCCCACCCGCCCGCAGGGTGCTCTCCCCCGTCCCAGCTCTTCTAAAAGGGGTGAATGTATTTCTTGCTCTCCGGTGTTGCATGGGTGGAGATGGAGCACTACAAGCGGAGAGCAGCACCTTGATCTCAGGACAGAGAGCGCTACGGAACCATTTTCCTCATCATAAAAAAACCAACCAAGCAAGCAGTGGGCTTCATGGGCATTAAAAAAAGAGACATCAGAAGCAGATGTTTCAGTTCTGTCCTTGATCTCTGCATGAGACTGGGACTCCGAGCTTGTCCTATCGTCCTTCTGTCATTTACTTCTTCTGTCCTTAGAAAGTGGCGTTGCTGTAGCATGCTGTCTATGATCTTCTTCAGTGCTGAATGTCAAGCAAGACCATCCACTTGTGTAAGAAAGTGTACACACAGAGAATAAAGAGTATTATCTACAGTGTGCACACTTACTGGCTGATTTATAGGGTGCGGGTAAGGTATCAAATATGGCTAAGGAAGAGGTACAACAGAACAACACAAAGCTGCAAGGCTGTAAAGGAACATCAGGAATAAAAGTGGTTTAGCTGCAGAGATTTGAATATTGGCAAAGGAGATGGGGAGCTATGCGCTGCTAGACTTAAAGGAAAGGCCATTCTTGCAGAAACCCCTGCCACGCCATCAGAAAGCATGCCCTTTTCATCAAGAGCCAGAAGAACCTTGTTTATATTTTATAGATCTTGGTTCTGGAGTCACATCCATACCTGCTCGTATGCTGCCTTAGTGACATCAGATTCAAACAAGGCAGCTACCACTAATTTATTTTAGTTCCTAGCCCAGCTCACATATGCTGGAAGTGAAAAGAGATTCAGTGCTCCAGCACATGAATAAAGCGTAGGCAGAAGGCTCAATATAGAAGGTTCTTTCAGAAAAGGCAGACAGATTGTGATACCCCTCTGGTTTCCAAAAAGATGAAAGGGATTCCACTGCTGGCTCCTCTTCTAACAGAGCATAAAGATGGTATTTTGCCCTTTCAAAAGAACATCATTCACAAGAAACACTGAATAACTCTGCAAGTATAAGGAGCCGTAAGTCTTACTGCATGATCTGTAAAATCTCTTTCAAAGAAGAAGAAAAAAGATGCACTTGACTTTTCCAAAGCTAGCGAGAGTTAAGTTAAAAAGAAAGACCAGGTTGAAAAAGGAAATGCTTTGTTATTTGATAACTAGTGAATATTTGCTCTGTAAATAGAAGTAAAGCGAGCTTATCTGAGCAAATCAGAGCAAGAACAGGTTAGCAGAGTGCATTGGTTTACCCTCAGCCACGGAAAAAGGTAGCCTCTGGGTAAGCGCTTGCTGGACTCATACAGCCTGCAAAACCAGGGAACCTGATGTGAATGTCATCATGTCCACAGGATGGTGCCAGCCACTCACTAGCAACACCACATTAATGAATTCATGAACATCTGCAACAAATACACCAAAACCCATCGCCTAGGAGAAATGCTGCCTTTCAAGCAGACATTAATTGATATGATCATAGACCTTAGGAGTCAATAATTGTATTAAATTATCAGTGCTGTATGCTACAGCCCCTTTGGGAAGCTAGCCATTAACAAGCACCCGTTCAGCAACAGTCCAATTGCAGCACCCACTCAGGAGAATTTGATTCAAAGTATGCTCGCTGCTATTCCCTGTTTTCTGTTGAAAAAAAGAGGCCTGGGAATCAGTGTACAGACAGAGGAAGAGGATCAGAAAAGAAAGGACCAATGCCCACTTCTGCAAGTTTTAATGAAACCCCATCAGGTCTAGAGCACTTCCCCTGAAAGTGCCAAATATCCCTTGTTTAGGCCCCTTCTGCCGCCAATGGCTCTCATGAGGCAAATTCAGCACAGAGGTTTGCCTAGAGAGCAGTCCTGAAGAGAAGAGATTTCTGGTCTTCACAGAAATACAAAGGGGTTTAAGATGCAGCATGCTGAGTCTACTTGAACAGAGTAAAGCTCTTCTCAGAGCTCATTTGAATGCCCCTCCCAAGCCCCTCTCTCTGCTGTGAAGGCAACTTCTCAGTGGCTGGGTCCATTCCCGAAGATGCTTTGCTTGATTTGCCCACTGGAAAAGCCCAGCTATGTCCAATACGCTACCCCCACAAAAGTACTCCACTTCTTCCCTCCAGGGTTGTTTGCACCATTGTGTCTGCCTAGGCTCTGCAACTTCCTATTTGATTTCTTCAAACTCTTGTGAGGGATTCAAAGTTGGACCAGGAATCATCACCGTCTGAAAAAGCAAGAAATGGAATTAGCATGACACAGGACAGCTCTGAGTTGCTGTAACAGGAAATTTTCATGTGTTATAGAGCATGAGAAAGGGTGAGTAGGGGGTTCTGGCAATGCAAAGGCCTTGCAGCCTTGCACAGGAAGATGACCAGATGGTAGCAGCATGGGGGAGGAACAGGATGACATCCCTGGTACCAGTACTATAGTTCTCACCTCCTTCCTCTCTAGGACCTGTTTTTAGTAACACAGGAAAACAGGACATCTGCACCAATTTGCCAGACTATGCACAGAGAGCAATAACCCCAGAAATAATCATATACACATCAAATAACCTCAGGCTCTTTTTACATCTTCTGGGTTATCCTAAACCAAGTGTATTCCACATTTTCCAGATAAAGACCTCAACCACCCTACAGGCTTTGGTGAAGTCCCTGGTTACCCCTGCAAATTAGGCAGAGGGAAAAATCAGCCAGTTTAAAATCCAGCTTGCTGTGTAGCTCAGAGAAGAACCCATGTCTCACAAGCCACAGTGACATCTCTTTTGCATGGCACTAACAGCTCTAAATTTCCTACACCAGGCTTTCCCAGTTACTACAGAAGCTTCTGGGCAGTATCCAACAGCTGGATGGAGTGAGACACAGCTGCATCCAGGCATAAAATCTCCAGAAGCAGCAGAAAAGCTATTGCTCATAACTAGGACAGAAGCACATGACTGGCAAAGACCTCCTGGGACTCAGTCTAGTGCCTGGCGATTATAACATACAATGGCCAAGCTGAGAGCTGCTAGAGGCTGATAACCCCACATTAATAAATAGGGGTCCTTGCAGACAAAGCCACCACCATCCCACTACAGGAAGCACAGCTTTGTTTTTGTCCAGAACTAACTAGGGACCTTTGTTTCACAGGCACAGTCCACAAGCCAGCAGAGCTGACGCCCATTCCCGGTGGCATTACCTTGACAATGGAGTCCTTTGGCGGAGCCCACTGTGGAACGATCTTGCCGTGCATCCTCCACGCGCCATATGGGTTGACCAAGTGCCTCTCAAATACGACGTACTCCAAAACGTCCTTGGGCACCTGCTCGCCACCATACATCAACCGCCCAAACCGGTCATAGATCGCCAAAGTCTGCAAACAGAATGAAGAAACTCGTTGGGCTGGTAGCAGGTTGGAGTCACAAGGGGCACGAGGGGATGTACCTGTCGAGTGTGCATCCGCACCGTCACCTGCCCATACAGGTTGCCTCGATTCACCATGCTGTCACACCGAACATGAACCACTCTTGGAGGTTCCAGCGACTCTACGAAGCTCCACCGGATGGTCTTATACCTGTTCCCACGGACCATTTCCTATAAAGGAAAAATAAAACAGCAGCAATTTAGAGGGTGCATTGAATGACAAGCAAACTACTGTTTATAATGACACATTTATTCATTAGCTATTTCTCAGGCTTGTGCATTGCCTCCCCACTCTACACTAACATCCAGATAAATATTTACCGAGTAGCAGCGCTCTGTCACCAAGCAGTGAAGTTTCTGCTTGTTAAAACTGCAAGAGAAACATACCCAGTTACTCAAATACACATATCAGAAAGAGGTTACTCATAAAGTCCTCCTTCTCCAGAAGGTACACAATCCATTGGCAAAACAGAAAAAGCTAAATTCTCAGCTGTGATCTCAGAGCAAAAAAAGAACATAAATGTAAACAAGTTGACAAGACTTCAGGGAAAGACATGACAACACCCTTGGGAAGCCAGTTATGACCTAAATGTTTTATTGATGTTTGGAATTGTAACCAAAAACGATGCAGTTTTGAAATTTGTTCTATTACTGGAAAGTGGAGCAAGTCAGTGGAGCAACATTGCAGATCCAAACAATTCGCTACAGCGCAATTTGGAACAGCACCAACCACCCACTCTTCTGCTGATAATACCGAGGGTGCAAAAGCTCATCTCCTTTACAAGTCAGGTCAAGATGAATTTTCCATATCCTGCCTTTCATTATCAAAAGCAAGAAAGTACTAACCAAATCTCTAACACTACCTCCTCTTCAGGGAGAAGATAGCAGGATAAGATAAAGTCAGAGACGGGATATAAGGATTAGAAGTACAAAAAAAACGCAACAGGCATATAGGCAAAGAGAAGCAGGTACTACATAACCACATCAGTCAGAGAATGGGTCTTACTTTGCCAGGCAATTGTGAGCTTCAGTGAATATCTCTTGTGCTTTCTCTGGGAAGGTTTTAGTGCTGAAAATTGGATCGTGATCTTTTAACTTCCGCAGACTGAAAAGACAAGAAAAACTCTACAGCAAGCAGAGAACTATTTGGAAGCTCCTCGCATGTTTCAGATTACGACGATAACCTTATCCAGTTCAAGTCCAGCTTTTACCAGGAAGCAACTGTGAATTGGAGACTCCCCACAAAGGCATAACCTCGAGGTATTCATAAGACGAACATACTGCAGGTGCAGTCTGCAATCCCAACAACCCACGGAAGGCGGTGCATGTTGCAACCATGCATGCTAGGAGGGACGCCTCGCATTCATTTTCCTACCAGAGACTCCCAGTTAAATGATACAACAGCAGCAATGAAAGAACCAGGTAAAAACACAGGCACAGCCTGCAAGACCGAATTGAGCATCACTTCTGCTCCAGAGGCACCACAGACTAATGAAAAGGAGAGTACGTACGCTAACTGGGAAACGGCACTCTGCTTGAACTTCTCCACCTTTTGCTTCAGCCCCTCTTTAGACAGAGGGGTCAAGCGGGCATCACCTTCAGGAGGGACGTACGGGTCAATAATATCAGCTGTATGAGAGGAAAAGAAAGGTCAGGAAGAGACACAAAAATGGCAAAAGGCTACATTTTGAAAGCAACAGACAGGCAACAGACATACAACACCCTGGCTGCTGAGGGCTGGAGAATCAGGATTCCTTTTGAAAACGTTTGTAAGATGAAATACAAGCACAAAGACAATTGATAACAGGCACTTGTTACTACTGATAAGCTGGGTTAAACTGTATGCTCTCCTTCTCTTCTATACAGTCCCAGGAGATGAGAATAAGACACAGAGAGCAGGAGGCAACATGACCTCCCTTGCTGCCCTGTTTCCTAGGTACAAAGGAGCCAACAGTCTGGCACATTTCTGGGGTAAAGCAGGGCAGCAGTGAGCCCTCACCAGAGAGCAGAGTGATTAAATCAGCCCATTGCAGACAGACAGGCTGTCGACAAAGTCACGCTGCTTTGGCTAATAGCTCCATGCTTCTACCTTGCATTAGTTCTGCACTTGAGAAGTGACCAAAGCAAGTTTTCTGTCACCTGTGCAGGCCAAATAGAAGGTCCGTTCCACATGCTCCTCAGGAGCTACAATCCTTGAAGCTCTGAGTTTCTTCTCCTTCTCTTCAAGGGACTGGTCTCTGCTCCAGTTGGGGACAGAGAACCTCCGCTTTGTTCGCACAGGGACAACAAGACAGGTCGGCGCCGCTCTGGCAGGACGGAGTAAGGATTCCACATTCTAAGGAAGAGAAATAACAAAGTCATGGAGTTTGCTGACATCCCTTCACATCTACAAAAGGCAGAGCAGGGCCCTGCTGAAAATACCCCCAAGACCAGTCTTGGGCAGGCCGAACGGGAGTGTGCTTGGAGACAAATCCTCATTATTCCCTGCTTGCTGGAACTGCACTGGAGCCCAGTGTCTGCCCCCCACCACAGCTGCCCTCTCCCCGCTCACACCTTCTCTCTGTGTCCTTCCATCCCACCATCTCTCCTCAGCAGCTCTCCAGCACCGCAGCCCCTCACCCCGCCTTGCTTCGTAGCTCCTCAGGCCCACCCAGCACCCACCCTGCCAGGCCACCCCCTCCCTTACCCCACAGCTCCTCCGCCCCCCCGCTGCCTCTGACTGCTGTCAGCCCCCCTACAGACCCTCATCTCACAGCCCCCCTGCCCCACAGCACTCCCCACATCCGCTCGCCCTGTAGCCCCTCAGCACCTCCCCACATCCCCTCACCCCGTAGCCCCTCAGCACCTCCCCACATCCCCTCGCCCCATAGCCCCTCAGCACCTCCCCACATCCCCTCGCCCCGTAGCCCCACAGCCGCTCCCCTCACCCCATAGCCCCTCAGCACGCCCCCATAGCCCCCCATCTCATAGCCCTCAGCCCACCGCCCCCCCGGCCCTCACCCTGCAGCCCAGGCCCCTCCCGAGGGCGCCCCGTTCCGCGCCCACCCGCCCGCAAGCCCGCAGGCCCAGGCGGCCCAGGCCCGCCGCCATGGCGGCCGCCATCTTCGCGCCGCGCGGCCCGCCGGGACGGGGGCGGGGCCAGGGCCGCGGCCGCGCGCGGGAAGGGGGCGGGGCCGGCGGGGAGCCCGCGCCGCGGCGGCGAGTGGAAAATTCCAGCGGCTGCGGGGGGGGAAGGGGGGGGCGCAGGGGAGGCCTCGCCCCCGAGCGCCAGGCGCCGGCCCCCGCCCCCGGGCGGGGCTGCGGCACCCCGGGGTGCGAGCGAGGGGGTGCGATGGGCAAGACGGGGGAGCCCCCCCCCCAAATCGGCGTGCATGGGGCGCAGGACCCCTTGGTGCAATGGGGGGAGCCCCCCCCGTGCGCCGTGCGTGGGGTGCGGGACCCCCTGGTGCAATGGGGGGAGCCCCCCCCGTGCGCCGTGCATGGGGTGCGGGACCCCCTGGTGCAATGGGGGGGAGCCCCCCAAATTGGCGTGCATGGGGAGCAGGACCCCCTGGTGCAATGGGGGGGAGCCCCCCCAAATCGCCGTGCATGGGGTGCAGGACCCCCTGGTGCAATGGGGGGAGCCCCCCCAAATCGCCGTGCATGGGGTGCAGGACCCCCCGGTGCAATGGGCAATGGGAGGAGCCCCCCCCAGTGCACCGTGCATGGGGTGCAGGCCCCCCCCCCCGCAGTGCTCCATGCAAGGGGGTGCAATGTGGTCGAGGGACCCCTGCGTGATGCACCCTGCGCGGGGTGCAATGCGCGGTAGGTGCGGGACACCCCCAAGGCGCTCTGCAAGGGGGTACCCCGTGCAATAGCTGAGGGACCCCCAAATGCGCCACGCAAGGAGGTGGAGGACCCCCACCCAGCCCAGCGTCCCTCTGTGAGCCCCCCATATCCCTTCCCGCGTCCTCTGCGCCCCCACGTCCCCTCGCAGGCCTCCCCTGCCCTTGCAGCGCCTTTCGCGCCCTGCGCTGGATCAGCCACCAGAGAGCAACACCATGCCGCGCTGCCATGCCGGGGCCTCCCCGGGGGCTGGGTGGCACCGCCCGGGCTGGCGTCACGCCTGTAGCGAGGAGTGCCAGGTCTCAGCCAGGCCAGGGCGCCGGCTGCGCGAGCAAGGGGTCCGTGTCAGGCTGCAGCGGGGCCACCCGCCCGGGCTGCGGAAGGAGGGTGCCCCCCTGCACCCGGGGGGCAGTGGGTGCACGGTGCCGGGAAGGGCGGCCGGGGCACCCCGAGCCGCCCAGGGCACCCGCGCGCTGCAATTCCTCCGTGCCGACAGGCCGTCCCGGGGGAAGCGGCCCCCGACCAGGAACGCCTCCCGGCCCACCAGCCGCTCGGGAAGGGAAAGCAGCCAGGGGAGGAGGGATGGGAGGAAGGGCAAAGCCCAACCGCGGCCCTGGCGTTCCTGGCTGGCTGTTGCAATCCTTGGCACGGCTGCAGGTCGGAGCCCAGCCGGGCCGGGGGGGCCGCGCGGGGGCCTCCCCGTGTTGCACCGAGCTTGCAGCCTGCTTGCACCGCGTGTGCGCCATGCACGCAGGAGCTGCCGGCAGCGCGCTGCTCCCCGAGCCGCGGCCTGGCTCTCCCCGCAGCGGCTGCAGCGGGCGGTGCTGAGGGGGCCGGAGCCGCTGGTTAATGTGTAGTGACAGGGTTCTGCTGCGCCCGAGACCGTTGACCCCGGCTGCCAGCGGTGCTGCGGAGCCCTGGCAGCGGCCGCAGTGGTGCTGGGCCGATGGCAGCCAGCGCCCCGGCCACTGCTGCCGCGGGGACGTGGGAGCCGGGCGCCGAAGGGGCTCAGCCCCCGCGGGCTCCGGCGGGCTCAGTCCTGCTCTCCCAGCGCATCTCTGCGTGCGGAGTGGTGCCGAGCTCCCGCGGGCTGCTCTGCCGCGGGAAAACGCCACGGGAAAGCACCGCGGGAAAACGCTGCGGGAAAGCGCCATGGGAAAATCCCATGGGAAAGCCATGGGAAAACACCATGGCCACGTGCTGGGCTGGGGCATTTGCAAGGAAAGGCTGGGGGAAACAGGGCTTTCTGCCCCGGCGGGTTTCTCCCTGGAGCCGAGCGGCGGCGTGGGCGCCTGGGATGCTGCAGAGCCTGCGGGACGCAGCTGCGCCGTGCTGGCCTCCGAGCCCATCGTCCGCCTCCGCCCGTTCAGCAGGGCCGGGCATCGGTGCCGGGCACGGGAAGGCCGTTCGCACGGCGCCTGCCGCCCTCGGGAGCCACAAAGCTGATCTGAGCGCGGGTAAATGGAGCGGCCGCTACCCCAGCCCGCCCGGCCCGGCCGCACGCGGCACCTCCAGGGCCGGCAGAGGCTCTTCCCGCGGCCACCACGGCCCAGGCGGCCTGAGCTGCAGCGAAGTGGCGAGATGCAGCGTGAAGCCTCGTGAGATGCCGACCCGGAGCAGGAGGACGCGGCGGCAGCCCTGGGGCTGGCACAACGCCGTGGGGCTGCGGCTGTCCCCTGCTGCCGCCCTCCCTGCCCGGCACCACCGCACAACACGGCCCGCAGAGCCCCCGGGAACCCGCGGAGCTCCGGGAACCCGCGCTCACCCGTGCTCCGCTTTTTGTAACTGCGCTAAGCTCGGCTGCACTTTCTCCCTGCCCCAGTTTGGGCTGCAAACTCCCCCAGCAAATCGCCGCTCTCCCTTTTGCTCCCTGCTACCTGATATTTTAAATAGTGAGATAGCGCTTTAAACCAAAATAAATGTTCTTTTTCGGAGGGAGCAACGGTGGTTTCCCGTGGCAGGCAGCAGCCCGGCGCTTCCCGCTGCATGACTGTGACGCAGCCGAGGCCGAAGCAGCGCCCGGTGCAGCAGAGCGGCCTCCGGCAGCCGAGCCTCCTCCGGAGCAATTCCCTTTTTCCTTCTCTTTCCCATATAAAGCCTCATTAAGGATTTTTAAACTTCCTGCTGGCGTTTGTCACCAAACCACCCCCACGTTCACTGCCCTGCTGAGTTTAGGCTTTTTCCCCCGTTTCAGAGGACAGGAGGCCCGGCCGGGCACCGGGAGCCCCGCGGCATCGCTCCGGCTGGTGCGCGGCACGGTAGAGGTCCGAGCCCGCCTGATGCACGCGCGGCCCTGCCCGCACCGGACCTGCTGTTTGCTCAGCAAAAAGTAATCAATAAAAAAGTACTGTGCGGAAAAAAATAACACAAAAAGCCAGGGCACGAGGAGGAAGGAGCTCGGCAAACATTTGCAGAGAGGCATCGCAGCTCAGGTCCGGGCCCCCGCGGCCAGCGGAGGGCTCGGACGTGCCACCAGCACCAGGCAAAGGCAGCACTTGCTGCCAGGCAGAGCTGAGCTCTGCTGCCGGCACGGGACGGAGCCTGGAGCCGGCGGGACCAAACCCAGGCTGGGGAACGGGCAGCGAGCCCCGGGCTGCACCCATGGGTGCTGGGAGGAGGCAGAGCGTGCAGCCTGCCCCCCCGCCCCGGTGCATTGCACTGCACCGGTACCCCCCGTGCAAGGCGTGCAGCCTGCCCCCCCGCCCCGGTGCATTGCACTGCACCGGTACCCCCCGTGCAAGGCGTGCAGCCTGCCCGCCCACCCCGGTGCATTGCACTGCACCGGGAGCCCCCGTGCAAGGCGTGCAGCCTGTCCCCCCGCCCCGGTGCATTGCACTGCACCGGGAGCCCCCGTGCAAGGCGTGCAGCCTGCCCCCCCACCCCGGTGCATTGCACTGCACCGGGAGCCTCCGTGCAACCTCCCACCCCCGTAAAGCCCGGGCGCACCGGTACCCCCCGTGCAAGCCGTGCGCCCCCCCCCCCATCAGAGAGGCCCCCCCGGCCATGCCCCCACCCCGCTGCCGGCCGCCCCCCGGCAGCCCCCGCCGCCCCGGGTGCCCGGCAGAACGCGCATGCGCGCGGGGCGGGGCAGGGCGGGGCGGCTCGCGCACGCGCGCACGCGCCTCCTCCCTCCCCCCTCCCCTCCCCGCTTACGCAACGCGCCCCCGGTCTCCCCGCGCCGCCGTACGTGCGCGGCCGCGTGGCGCCGCCGCGCGCACGCGCACGCGCGTCTCCTCCCTCCCCCCCCTCCTCCTCCTCCTCCCCCGCCCCCTCCGCTCCGCTCCGACCGGCCGCCTCGTGCCGGGAGCGCGCGCGCGCGCGCCCCCGCCCCTCCCTCCTCCTCCTCCCCCTCCTCCTCCCCCTCCTCCTCCTCCTCGCCGCTGCCGCCGCTCGCCCGCCCGCTCGCTCCGTGTGTCGGTGCGGGGCCGCCGCGTCGCCGGTAGGAAGAGCCTCCGCCGCGCCGCCCCCCCTCCCTCCTTCAGCCGCCGCCGCCGCCGCCGCCCCCTGCCCCGCCGCGGGGGGGCGCCGCCCCGCCGCCCGCTCCCCCCGTCCCGTCCCGTCCCGTCCCGCCCCGCCATGCCGGAGAAGCGGCCCTTCGAGCGGCTCCCCGCCGACGTGTCCCCCCTCAACTACGGCCTCTGCCTCAAGCCCGACCTCATCGACTTCACCTTCGAGGGCAAGCTGGAGGCCGCCGTGCAGGTAAGGCCGGCCCGGCCCTTCCCCCCCTCCCGCCTCCCCCTCACGGCCGGGCCCTGAGGGACACCCCCCCCTCCCCCAGCCGGGCCCGGGGGCTCCCCCCGCACTGAGGGATCCCCCGGTGCCCCTCACGGCCGGGCCCGGCGGGATCCACCCCCTCGCAGCCCGCCGCGGCCTCCCGCAGGGCCGGGCAGGTGCAGGGAGGCCCGGGCAGCCCCGGGAGCGGCGCCCTGCCCCGCCATTTCCATTCCCAGGCGGCGGCGTACGGCGGTGTGGAGCCCCCGCCGCAGGCCCGGGCCCGGCGCCGGGGCAGGGGAGAGCGCGGCCCGCGGCCCCGCCCTGCCCGCTCCTTCCCCGGGAGCGGCCTGGGAGGAGCCGGGGGGGGCGGCTCGCCCCTCCGCAGCCCCCGCTGCCAGCGCGGCTCCCTCTACCCAAACTCCGCACGTCGGTGAGGCGCGGGGCGTCTGCCTCCCTCGCCCCCTCCGCTGCCCCCAAATCCCCGCTCCTTTTTTTTCCAGCCCCCCACATGCCGCTCTTACGTACGTGCAGCCGCTCAGACGGCTTGGGATTTTGCTGGAAAAACCGCACATACGCTACCAGATATAGAATTAAATGAGAACTCCCCTGGTATCGTACGGGAAGCTGGTAGGCCGCAGCGCCGTGGAAAGCTTGAAGTCGGCGGAGCGAGAGGCTAAGTTAGCGGGAGGAATGGGCGTGCAGCTGAAACGCTGGGTCTTCTGCTGTTTTGGAAAGGCGAAAGCTTCCCCGGGTTTGTGCTTCAAAGGCAGAGTGTTTGGTGAAAGCCCTGAAGTCTCATAGTCATCCTCGGGCTGCTGTGCCAAGATTGCCTGAATCTGCTTTCGTGTCTTTCCTTGTGCAGTAATTGAAATAGATGCAAAATTGTAAGGACTTGCTGGACTTCTAAAATTAGGGTGACTGTATAGCGAACTCAAAATATTTGAGGGCGGTTTTTAAATACTTGGAGATGTGTACAGATTTAAATCTTTGTCTAAAGGGTGGTTAAAACCTTGCTTTAAAATTAAAGTTTCCTTGGGTGATAAACCTGCTGAAGCACAGATAGCCTCACTGGGCAAGTTTTTGGTGTCTGTGGAAGCAGGGGAGGGCAAAAGACTATGAATGATAGTGAATCTTGTGACTTTATATAAGGACCTGGAGGAAGATGACCAGAGATGAGTAAGTTAGCGTCATGTGGGAGAAATATTGAATTGTAAATTTCCGTGCTAGTTTTGTTTTAGCTCAGGTCCTCGGGCTGCTGCAGTCTTCAGGGTCTCAGGTAGTTCGACGGTGTATCGACCTGGGTGAAAATGCTGGTTTGAGAAATTCCCAATCTCTTCTGTCTTAATCCTAGCCACCTATTCCTGTCTTCACACCCAAGCTGCTGTTTCTCAGTCCTGTTACAGCTATGGGGCCGTGCTGTAAATGGGATCACTGAAATCATCTAGGTTAAAAATAACCCTCTGGGGGAGGGGAGTAGTGGCTTTTTAAGTCAGCATTGCTACTGAGGAAAAAGTAGTATTGAACAACAGCCTTGGAAATTTAGCTTAAATCCAGGAATAACCAGGATTTAGAGGCTTCTTATAGAGATGGTATTTGGTTTGCAGATTTTAGCCCTGCTGAGATATTTTTAATACTGTTTGCAGTTCAGGGGATTGCTCAATGAATTCCTAGAGCAGCAGATACCACCTGACAGTGCAAAACGCTGGACTTTTCTACAGTTGTGGGCATGTGTTAAGGAAGAATAGTGATCTGTAGGTTTAAAGGTTGTCAAAAACTTTGTTTGCATTGTGGTGAGCACGATGTTTCCACAGTGGAGAGAGAGAAAAAAATAGGGGAGACTTTAAAACATCTAAAATATATACTTTAAAATTTTTTCATGATTTCTTAACAATTCAGATGTGTTCCCAATATGTTTTTTTTTTTTATTAGAGACATTCAAGATAAGCAGACATAAAACTGGAAGAAGTTAGGAGTAAAAGTGTAGTTAGATTTGGCTTTCACTGCAGAGCAAACTTGAGTTTAAATTTAAGTTATCTTAACATCAAGAAAACAAATTTTTGTTGGTGGAGTTTGATCTCCTAAGTCTGGCCTAACTCACGTAATGTAGATGTAGACCAGAATGGCAGCTTTGGTTTAATTAATGATGCTAACTCTCCGGTGATGTTGCAAACTCTATCACTCCAATGCTGACAGGCTTCCAGCAGCTTCCCACAGTTCCCCTGAGCTGGTGGTTTCCTCATGACTGTCTGGGAAAGAATTGCAGACAGAAGGATCGTGAGGTCGTGTGCCCAGGTGCATGCAAGCAAGTACAGGAGAGAGGTAGGAAGGTGGATGTGGTTGAGTGGTTGCATGCCCCTCTCGAGTTAGAAAAATGGAGAATTTTGCTGTGGTTGCCAGTGTCCAAAGCACAGTAAAAACATGTTATAGGAAAAAAAAAAAGAGAAGATAACTATTCTGTAGCCTTAATGGGAAAAGAACAACTAGCTCATCTAAAATATTAGGTGGATGGAATACTTTTGTACAAAGGAATGGCTTGTTTAATAATAATGCACTAATACATGCTAGCTGTTATTGAGTTGGGATTGAATCTAGAAAATAAAAGATCATTTGTGTGTTTTTTAATCTAGTTGATTCACTTGAGGACTTGCTGGACATTTTTACTAGCATCTTGTAATAAGGTGGAGTGTTCATTGAAGAGATATTCTGTTTTTAGCCTACTTTGTGTAGGCATCAAGGTAAAGATAATCTAGTTTTAAGGCACAAACCTTGAATTTTCCAGATTTTGGGTTCGGGTTGAAAATAGTCTTTTAGATACACTGCCTCCTCTTGAAGGTCCAGGTATTGTTGTTCATAATAAATCAATGATAATTATTAGTCTCTCTGCCACCATTCCAGTATGATAATGGCTGAGCAGGCAGTAATATGCATTAAGTACTTAAAGGAGTGATGCTTTCTGACCTGCAGGGTGAATACTGAAACTTTGACACTGGAACAAGTCATGATTAATCACAGATTATGAAAACTTGTCATTAAGTACATCAAAAGTGTTTGTTTTCCTTGTTATATTGTATCTTTAGTACCAAACTTGAATTAGTGAAAGCTGTACTATTTTTTCAAAATATTTACAGGTAAGCACTTATTAAATGAGTTTGTATTTCTCACTCTCAGCCCTTAAGCGGGATTTAACTTCTATGTAGAATTTTTAAGTCTTTTGACTTGAGCACCAAGACCTAACGAAGTGTTAAATAACCTTTAGTCTTGGCAGTAGAGTTCTGTAGGCTTTTACACATATAAGTAACTTAACAAACACTTTGTCTTTATGCCACAATAATAAATGTTACACTTGTATGGCTCCTTCAAATGAGCTTGGGAGGATAAAGCCTTTTATGATTAAAAGATAAGGCTGTTGCTTCAGTGTCAACAGTGACCAGGGTGATTTCAAAGGCCTGAAAAGAAATAGTGTGTTTAGTATATTATGGCACTTCTAGTTTTCAAGTTAGAGAATTTGACCCTCTGTCTACTATTTGTTATTTCTTGATAAAAGAATGATACTGTAATGTCTCTTGATAAAGTTTAATTTCATAGCCTTTTGAAACTGAGCTTGTTAAGTATCCGATAACCTAAATATTAAGTTTTGTCTGATTACTCAAGATTTTTAAATAATGTAATTTGTGGTTATGTGGTTATAATACTTTGGAAGTCTGTAGAATTATGCAGCATTTATATAAACTGACAGTTTATAATTGCTACTTATCACAGTTTAAAAACAAAAATCCTGAAGGATTCCATGTGAAATAGTTCATTTTTCGCAGATGAGGCAAAATGTGGTTGTAGGAGAATCAAACATTGCATGTCAGTAGCAGATCTGGAACTGAAGTACGGTTGTCTGCTCACAGTCCTGTGTTTGATCTGTTAGTTAGGTTGTCTTTTAGTATTTTATACTGTTGATTTGGGCGGGGGAATTGGGTGTGGATGTTTTTGAACAAGTACAATTAAGATTTTTTTTAAGTAGAAATAGTTCATCTACTTTATTCATCTATTAGCTGAAGATTTAATTATTATAACCTTGATTCTAAGGGTCAAGCTATCAGTGCAGTGCAGTTGTATTATTCAGTGTCTAGTTCAACCTTATTCCATTCTGCTTTTGACTCCTAGAAGGCTTAACTGAGGGCTGGGAACAAAGAAGGGATGTGCTGTCATTCTGTCCTTCAGCATCATGTTGAAAAAGCAAACATGAGCTAACTAGCAACAGAAATAATCATCTGCCTTCCAGTGTTTATTTTAAGCTTCTAAATGGAAGTTCTTAATGCTGTCATGGCTCCAAACAATCACCTGTTGGGCTTAGGGTGTAGTAGCGCAGAGTTTTGGAAAGATACAAGGTTGTGTTCTAATTTCCTGGTATTTACCACTATGTAAGCAACTTTCTTTGGAGAATGTTGTGGTGATTCATTTCTTTCTTTACAAACTACAATCAGAGATGCTTCTGGGTCGCAAAACAGCCTATCTATTACTTAAAAGAATGTACAGTGTGAGGTAGATGGCCCTTTTAAATATCTTCTTTCACAGTCCCTTTAATGTGTCTTAGGGATATTCTGTTATATTTAGCAATGTTTAACCTGTATCTGTTGCTTTTTATAGGTTGCTTATGCAGTATCTGCTAGACTAAAGATGTGTAGTCTTCTGATCTTGCTGCATGTCAGTTAAAATTGATTGCAAAGCTCTGTAGGTAAACCTTGAAAAATTCAGCTTAACGGATGTAGTATTCCTGGGTCAGTATCTCTTTCGGGATGGGGGAGAAGTTGTCTAGTATAAGGTCATATTATCTAGCATTGCAATTTAATACTCGCATCTAATTTAAAATATTGTAAATTTAAAGGTACCATGCTGTGTGTCGAAGTCTGTTCAGTGCTTCAAAGTCAGGAGCCCTTGGTTCTATGTATCCTTACGGCACCAGCTTCAAAACTAGGAACGTCTTTCCTTCTCTCCCCCCCCCCCCCCCCCCCCCCCCAGAAAGACCTTTTCAGTTATGTAAGTCATAAGGCTAAAATGATTGCATTAATCATAGTTACAAAGGGATTTACTTGTGTGTGTGAATTTTACACTCCTGAAGGATGCACAACTTCAGGTGAACGTAGTTGGATGCTGTTTCAAATGGAGTGAATTTTTTCAGTGGGCCAATAAGTCTTGGCATTGGTGATGTTACTACTTGGCTACCATAATTTTCTCTAGATACAGATAAATAAAACCTATTGCTCTTCTCATTGACGTTAGAAATTCTGAAAAAGATGCATCCTAGAACAGAGTTGAAGTAACTTTAGTTGTCTGTTTTTAGGGAGCAAAATGCTAAAAACATACATGCTTGTTATAATGCAACATTTAGAAAAGGATTCTGAAGCTAAGAATGACAAGGTTTTAATTATCTAATCTTACAAATGGCTCTGGAGAATTAGTTCTGAATATGGACGGTGTCTTTCAATGCTCTTCATTCTGTGTTTCAGATACATAGACGTTCCACTGAAGCCATTCAAAATCTTGTTTCTAGTGTCCTACAAAAGCTTTTCCCTCAGGTTCTCTCCTGCTTGATACCTAGTGAAAATCAAAAAGCTTTCAGCATCTTTGAGTCATATTTGGAAGAGTTTTGAAAATTCCTTTGTTGTTTACTTGGTTTCAGAATAATAGCTTAGGGGAGGTTATCTGAATCTTTACTTGTGAACCCTAATGTGCAATGTAACTTGAAGATGAGAGGGGGAAAAAGACTTGTACAGAAATATCTACGGAGAAAACAGTTCTTTGACCTTTTAAACTAAGACTGTACACCAATGTGTTAAAATCTGAATTCAATTTTTAAAGCTTTGATTTTTTTAGTGCAATTTTTTCTTAATATCTAATTTTTCCATTTTTAAATGAATTATAGAATAACTTTCTTTTTAGTGCTGTGGTTGCATTTGGGGCGCTTCTGACAAAGTAAGTGTCCAGGGCTGTGAATGCAACTGTGACTTTATTGATTATTTGAGATGAAAACTATAAAAAAGACTCTTTGAACTATGCTTCCCAGGCTGATGCTATTTAGATTCATAACATCATTTGAGATAGGTAGTAATTGTCTGCTGAGTTGCTACTTTTCACCTTTTGCTTTTTTTTTTTTTTTTTTTTTTTTTTTTTTTTTTAGGCACTAAGGCAAGAATGATTTTATTACCTTATGTACTGAGTTGTGCGTTGTGGCATGAATAATGGTCAGATAATTGGCTTTTCTAGTTCTTGTTCTGTTCCGAATGATATTACTCCAGAAAACTTTTTGGGGGAACTTAAGCTGTGATCATCTTTTGGGTGAGATTTTTCTCTCCAGAAATGAGTGCTGAGCATGAAAATGGATGTGTAAGGGGGTGGGAAGCATGTTTCATCTTTTTCTGACAACAGGCTACTGGCAGAATTAAAAGGTCTTGAAGGTCCACTGTTTTATTGTAGGATAGATCTTCTTGTGGGATCTTTGCGTGGCTAATCTTATAAGTATTTGAACTCTGATTAATGTTACTATAGTTTCATCTATTGGATGCAACAGGATTAAAGTTTTGAAATTCGTTCCTTGGTTCCAGATATTGATCTTAGTTCATCCTATTCTGCTTTTAAGCATGTCAGCTTTATGGCAAAATTGCTTTCTGGCTGTAGCTTGGTATTTATTATCTTTTCCCTCTCCTTTTTGACTACATTGCTTTGATTAGCCTCTTCTTTTTGAAAAGTAAATTTATTTTATCAAATAGCAAGGTGAAGCAGGGACGATGGTTCACAGATATGCGGTTTTGTGATTAGTTATACCTTATATGCAGTGAGATTTTTTTTTTTGCCTTTTTAACATGATTGCATTCATGAGAAGTACTGCATGAGCGTAAATACATCTTCCAGAAAGTAACTTTCTCAGCACTATAAACGCAGTTTCAAGGTATTGCTTACAGTAAAACACATTCATCTTCATAATGTATGTGGTGTCTGTAAGCAGTAGGATACTAAGTATGTTAGGTGGTATATAGTTCTGTTTTTGTTCTTAAAGGTGGTTTTGTACTTCAATTCTTTTAATGGAGTAGAGGGGGAGGCTCTCCTACTGAACCTGTGTGCCAGTGTGAAAACTTTTCTCTTATTGGGTTGAACTATGAGAGCCTCAGAAGTGTGCTGTACAGTACACAGTGAATATTCATATCTACATGCTGAATTTTGCCCTTCACTTGTGGGAATTAGAGGGTAACATTTTTCAGGCACCCAGTTAACTCGATCCCTTTAAATGTTTTCTAGTATGTTGCACTCTTTTGTATAGCTGGCTTGATAATTGTGGGAGGTAAGGAAAATCTAAAAGGTAACTGCCTTTCTAAGGCTCCTCTGAAGTTGTCTCTGCTTAAGCCTAAACTCTCATATCCTGCAGTGGAAATTATTCTGTCCTCAGAAGAGTTTGTTTTTAAAGATCAAGCCTATTGTTAAATCCAGTATTGTCTGAAATTTGGATGACTCTTTATATATCTTGATTTCTTAATCCTGAGAGAGTTGGATTTGTAGACTGAAGAAAGGTCTCTGCGAGTATATTTACAAAAAGATTTTCCCATCCTGACTTTTCTGTATTTTTGAAGACTAAAAAAACAAAAACAGAACTAAAAACATCAAAACCCCCAACATTTAATATTGTGATGAAAATTATTGCGTATTGATCTTTGTTTCTGGGAGGTGTTGTAACCCCATTTTAGTGCGTGTTTTACACACACTTAAATAAATTTTAAAAATAGGATTCAGTTTATTGTTCTTTACTAGAAGCTTTAAATCTAACCTGTGTCACTTCAGCTGTTACATTTGTTAGTCTTATGCCTTGGAAGCATTCTGTGTTTCATGTCGTAGTACCATATTAAGTTTATTAGGTAACATTGTTTTGTGTTTATAATCATAAAGATGCAACATGGTGAAAACAACACAGCTCTTCCTTCTCACGCTGTTCTGTATGACCTACTACTGCAGTGTGCGACAGGCTTGTCGAACTTTGAAAGATTCACTAGTATTTACACTTGTCAAAAAGTATAACTCTAGATGTGATTGTTATTCCTAATAACAGGATGGTTTGTATAAGCTGTAGACATTTGCTTCAGAAGCAAAGCTGACCAATGTCTGAGGTTAGAAGGAAACTTCTGCATGAGGTTTGTCTCGTATTAACATCCTTTGGGGGGCTGGGTTTTTTTGGAGTGCCTGGTATTAGCCCTTACGGTTAACAGGCTATTAGACTAGATGGAGCATTCTTCTGATGTAGGGACTACTGTTAAGTTATACATTTACATTTCTTAAGCCTCACTTATCACTGGCTAGGCTTGTTTTCTGTACACAATGACTAAGGAGTGCTTCTTTTATTGAGTCTAGGTAGAGTGGCTAAACACTGACTATCTGCTTCTGTTTACTCATCTTGTATAGGTACCGACTCCTTTAGCAGAAATGGCAGAAAGATACTTGAACTGTGAGCTGGGGTGTGTGTGCCCAGCTCTGTGCTAACTTTGCTACGGGGGAGAAAGCTCTCGGAGAACCGGTTACCTCGCTCGCAGATAGGTTCAGCTGGTTCCAGCTGGGTGTGTTGAAATGCAGATAACTAGAGTGACAGATGCAGGTGTTAATTTGGTGTTTAGAAGTGGTAATAGCAAAAAAATCAAAGTAAGGACATAAATCCTTACGCTTTAAGGAGCAAACTGGCTGGAGCAAGGAAGAAGTTTCTTCATGGGTACATTAAATTATAGTCATTGTTATGGCAATCCTTGCTCTTCTCCTTGAAGAACTGGCATTACCTAATGCCAGAAACTGTGTACTGGTCTAGCTGGACTTCTAGCTTGATCTAGTGTGGTGATTCTAGTGGCTTTAGCTGTAAGTTTCTAAATAATTCCTCATTTCACTCCCAAATATTTTACCCCCTTTGTAATTAATTGATATTTAATTTGAATTGCTCTGTACACAAGCTCTTGCATCCAAACAGAATGCTGGCACAGTGAGGCAGTTTATTACTATGCTGGGAGCTGGCCACTTGTTAAATAAAGCAAAGTGTGTGTAGTCGAGAGCTGGCAGAAGGAAAGCTTTCAGGCAAATGTAAAGGCGAATTTCTTGGCAGGTGGTTTTAACCTAAGAAGTCCTTGTAATACAGTGTTTTAAACTGTTGACACTATAGGTTGTATTTCTGATCATCTTCAGAAGATTTAATTGTGTTCCAAAGCATTCCACTTTCATTATAATCTACTGTAGGTCATCACTAAAAAGGAAGCCTACGGGCTTTCTATCTATCTTTATTGGTCTTGGATTCCCAGGGGGGTACAACAGCCCTATAGTCAAGCTTACACACGATTTTTTACACAAGGTCCATTGCCTTAAATAATTTACAATCTTGATAAATAGGCCTAGATAGCTTGAACGTGATTTAAGTACGCATATTCTGGAAAGAATGAAATCAGTCAATGGTATATCTTCTTTTTTGCTGCTCTGAAGCACTAAATTTAGCTTCAAGCACTTCATGATGGAGGGTTTTTTAGATTAAATGGAAATGGGAATGCCTACCAAAAGAGGGAGCTCAAGAGAGTAGTGTACACCATTTTTCTTGATGCTGATGAAATTTCTCTTACAGGTAAAACAGGCAACCAACCAAATTGTGATGAACTGTGCTGACATTGACATTATTACAGCTTCTTATGCGCCAGAAGGGGACGAAGGTAGGAATGCTTTTTTGCTGGATTTTTTACATGCTAATCTGTTTCATTTCTGACATGAAGTGCTGTAGCTAACAGTTAATAACTTGCAAAATACTTTATAATATTAACTCTTGAATATAATTGTTAGTTTGTATAGATGTTTAAGATGTATATTATAAGCTCTAAATTGTTTTGTAGACCATACTGATGACTGTGTGAAAAATAGGACGCAGTCTATGGGAACAGTGGCATATGTGTTCAGTAATAAGAACAAATGAAAAACAACCCTTATAGGTGGATTCTGAAAAGATGTCTAGAAATGTGTGCTGTTTGAGTGTTTGCTTCAAAAAGAGTAAGAAAGCTGAAACTAGCCTTCTAAAAGCACTGAGTTACCTAAAACTTCATTCTCTTCTCATCCCTGATTTTACATTACATTTTAAAAAGTTAGATTTCATAGAAGTTTCAGCTACATTCTGCTCTGTAATACCTCAGTGTTATAGGTTAGAAGATGTTTGACTCTTCTGATGTGATTATTCATCTGTATGCTGTTACACATGTACAAAGTTGAACAAAGTACAGAAGACTCTTAATTGTCACTGAGGGGAATGTTCCAAGTGCAGGGCAACACGAAAAAAAGTGATTATATGAATGAGACAATGGCAGGGACACAGGTCAGTGAAAGACTGGAAGTTACTGAAGAAATTCAAGAAGTAGTACCTGTTAGTAACACACTGTTATAGTAGTGGATGTCTTCACCAATTATATTCTGGGGAGATTTGGCAGGTATAAAGACATTGTAGCAATTAAACCATGAAGTGATTAAGGTGTGGGAAAATAAGCTCCTTGAAACAGAGTGATACTCTAATAGTCTGCAGAGGCTTTCTGATTTTCTTAAGGAGCCTTTAGTATTTTGAGGATAACAACTATTTGGTCCACTGTGCATGACTGTTTCTTAAATCCTCCAGACAGCAAAAAGCTCTGCAGAACTTCCCTTTCTGTGAGGAAAATGCCACAGTGAGGTCATGAAGCACTTTAAAACCATGATTATGAATATGAGAAAGGTGTTCCTTTGACTAGGTATAAATTTCTACAGTATGCTTATCCAACAGCTGAAGGAAGTTGGAGAAAAGGGCTATATTTTTCTGAACAGCTAAAGGTGGGGGGGAAGAAATCTTAACTTTCTAGATTGGATTTGTTAGGGACAATTTCAGTTCTTGTTTTAGTGATATTCTTTGCAATGACGTTATCCTATGGCTAATAGATTTTCATGTGACAAGAGGAACATCTGTGATAAGTCTTTGTTTTAAAACACTCCCCTCCTCCCCCCACCCCGCAATTTAATGTGGTATTATAAGAAACCAGAGGGCTTCCTAGGTGTGGTGGTGAGCCACTGAGTGGGGCCTAGGTAGGCAGGAATCTGTGCTCTAAGGAAGTAGCATTCAGTGGGTGTGTTGTGGAAAAGTAGAGCTCACTGCAGGAAGCGTAGTCCGTCGTGAAAGAGGGCGGTAGTAGAGTATTACCAAATAGCTTGGAATCTGGCCACTTAGTTTTGATAGCGAAAGAATGCAGGGCTTGCTGTTCCACAGGAGTTTAATTCGGATTCCTGGAGTGTGCCCTGGCACTCCATTCCTGCATGGATTTCACACTGCCATTAGTGATCTTTAGTTGATTAGATGCACTGTGTTGCTAAGCACTCGTGGAGCTATTTCTTACACTAGGTAATGAGCAGATAGAGAATGGTGATAACAAGAGTGTGTATAGAGTTTATCCCACCTACCTCTATGTCATAGGCCCGAACTGCACATTAATTTCTCATTTTAGCAAAGAGAAATTGACTGCAAATGGAAAAGGTACCTGAGAACAAAGGGTCTTTCCACTTCAATCAAGGAAAATACCTAAAATGAAGGGAGGACATTTGTGTATTATCTTGTTTTCAGAGCTGATTTCCCTCCCCTTTAGAGGTCTGTTTTCATATTCTTTAACAGTGATATATCTTCCTCCTATCTTTGAAGTATTAATATGAATGAAGATTAATATGAATGAATATAATGAAATGAAGAGCTTAACATAGAGTATTTGGGTTTGTATTTTCTCTCTCTTTTTTTTTGCCTTTAGAACTGAGTAAAATGGAAATTAAAGAAAATCTTTGGCTTAAATTCTTTCATTCTGATTTTCAGATAGGTTTGAATATGGCACTGTGGACGCACAGGAGTATGAATAGGGCACTCTGGTTATGGGTTAGGCACCCATCTTGCCAATGGCTGTAGCGTAAATATTTAAAATACCATTTTGTTGCATGGAAAGCATGTTTTCTGTAATTATACTCTGGCTTCATAGGGTTAAAACATATCTTTCAGTTTGGTAAACTGCCAACTAGTATAATGGCTTTCAAAGTAAAATTGCATGAAATTGGCAGACTATTTGCTGGCACCTGTTGGTACAGATCAAGTCAGTCTTACTAATGCTGCTATTGTGCACTGCTTTTAGATGGTAATTGTATAACTAGTCTCAAAAACAGAACACAAAATATAGTCCTATGAACCAACAGAAATATCAGATCAGTTGGATTTAGTTACTTAGGTAAGCCTTTTTACAAATTACATATATAGAATACTTGAAAACCAGTTATAAGATCATGATGCTTTCTCCTTTAAAGGCTCTGGTGAGGAATTGCTACCTCTTTTAGTTCTGTACCTCAGTGGGGAAGAATTTTTCTCATGCATACATTGCTAAATGTGAGATGAGATAATCAGTCACTTATCTTCTTTCAAGTGTAGTTCTATTCTGAAAAGTAGCTGTGTGAAAAAGGGACCTTCTTGTTCAACAGATGCATTCCCTTTGTTTATGGAGGTGATCTGTTGACTTTTTTATTCTTTTATAATATTCTTAATATAATAATTTATTCTTTTAATAATAATTACCATTTTTCTTGAGTATCTAGTGCATTTGTAGCAGATTCAACTGTGGCTTGTGCAAGAACAGAAATCTTAACTGGAACTGCGGACTGTGTTTTCCCTCCCCTCCTATTCATTCTTCTAGAGATGGATGTAGTAGAATGTGGTCTCTGGAATTTTAATGCAGATTTGCAAGGAAATCAGATTATTGCCCAATATTTGATACAAAGCTGAAGGAAGGTCCTCTAAGAACCTTTAAAGCCAAAGTAAGTTTTGATACACAATCCACAACTGAGTGATAGTGAAGAACGAAGCAGGAGAGATTGATTACTCAAAAGTATTGAGTAGAAAAATTTGCAATTTCATTGTAAAGCTAATGATTGTAGTGATTGTAACTGGAGGCTGTAAATTTGCTACTTGTATCAGTTACATTGGTTCTGAGTTTTCTGTTGCTAAAGTTTTTATCTCCCCCCTCTACCCCCTTAATCATAAGGAGGAATTGTTTTTCTTTTCCAAAAGCTAGAGTTTTTGGTATTTGTAGTCAGATGTTTATAATGCAGCCTCAGTGATTAGGTATGCATGAGCTGTACTATCTTTGTTAACGTGGCCGGCTTTGCTCAACTAACTGAAGAACTGAGAAGGCATATCCAAACAAGTTGGTTCTTAAGTTAAATTTTAGGGTATTGAGTTTCATACTTGCTGAACGCTGAGTAGTTCGAGCTTCCTGTGAATCTCTCTTTTTAAGGAGCTGTGAAATTAAGCATTAAGTCATAATCAGCCAATTGCGTTGTCTTTGTTTAGCTTGGAAAGCTTTTCAGATCCTGTGGGGTCTAAAGCAGCTTCTTAAATTTTGAGATGCTCAAAAAGCAGTAATTGGCAATTTCATATAGAAAACTACAAGTAGCCATAGTGATGTTGATTTAGCAGAAATAATTTAGTGAACTTTTTAGTTTATATTTCAACTTGTAGAAGTTTTATTTTTGTTGGTTTTGTTGGTTTTTTTTTTTTTTTTTTTTTTTTTTTTTTTTTTTAAGAGATTGCCAGAACTCACTATTTTAGTCTCTTCCTTCTCATGGTGGAGGGATGTGCTTGGATGCTGGTGCTTAAAGCCATGTGGTTACGACAGAACCTCAGTTTAGAAACAGCAACAAAAAAATTACTACTGTTTGTGAAAAGCTAAGCAACATGGCCCAAGTGTATCTAAATGATAGTTTCCAGTGGCTGGGAAATACCAGTGGAATACTGACTTTAGTATCTAGAGTACAATTTCACGGCGAGGATAAGGTGGGTGCAGAGTCACTGCAGCTCCGTTGAAGACTACTAGCTCATTAAGCTACCATGCGTTAATTGCTTGTGACTTCTCAATGCCACAGAAGGGTGGCTACCCGAAAAAGTGGCTTGTGCAGGACAAAGTCTTTTATAGTCAGCTTGTCTTCTAACACTTATAGCTCCATCGTTAGCACTTGGCTCTGTCCTCACTCTGAAATACATGTACATTTGACATGCTGCTTAAACCTTTGGCTAGGATCCAAGTTTATACGCATGTAATACAGAAATTAGAATCGTTAATTGATGTATCCATCTGGCTACTGTGCAATTTCAGGAAGTGCTCTGTAGAAGGGCTGTAATTTCTTTAAGATATTATTGTAAAATTGGGTATGTAGTGCTCTGTTTGGGAGGGTTGCTAGATTCTATTTTTATGCATTTTTTTCCAAAGACATTGAGCACTAACAGCTTTTTATTTTCTCATGCTACTTGGTCCAGACTCTGTACTAATGTGCCAGTGATTAACTCACATCCTTGCAGTGCCAAACTCTCCAAAGTTCATAGACTGCCAAAATTGTGTTGTTCTCTTCAGGAGCTTTTGTATTCAACTCTGTTAGGAATTCAGACAGCCTTTTACTGCAATTACATCTTTGTTATAAGCAATTCTCCTAAACTCTTACAAAAAGTATTGTTGACATTTTCCATGGTCCTTTTACTGTGGGTTAAATTATTAGCACTGAATAGTTTAAAAAAAAAAAGTTGAAATTTTGAGTCTTTGATCTCATTTTTATGCCACTGTTTTAGGGATGGCTATATAAGCAGCTTCTTTGAGAATTACACATAATTTCCAGAGCTGAGCATGCAAAGACACATGATTCTGGACACCAACTCATAAATGAGTACGTGTCTTGTGACGCTTTAAATGAGTTACCTGTTTTTTTTGCTCCAGATGTACTTTTGCCATTACTTTTAAATTTGCATCAGAGGATAGTTGTCATGGCAAATGAGATGGTCCTCAAATATCACAAGACTCGTGGCCTCCTTTTGTGGAGACTGTGATCAGTATGTACTGGGAGTGCACAGCATTACTAATGAAATAGTTGCTTCCAGCCTATTTAAACTGTAACTTGGTTAAATGTTGTTTCTAACCTTAGGGTGGATGGGATCTAACACTAAAATTAGGGTTGAGAGGTTTTGTGAAACAAAGTTGCTTTCTGCATGTTTTAACATGCTTTTCTAGACTTTCAGGGGGAGGAGGGGGAACCTGAAGGGTTACTTTTCTAGTACTCACAATGTTTACCTGTGTCTTTGCTAGTACAGGTTAAAAAGATCATGAAGCTCCAAATTTAAATACACTTAGGAAGACGACATGTTTGGGAGAGGAGGAGGGGGGAATCTAATATTCCTTGTCACCATTTGGCAGAAGATCTGCATAACATGCATTCTTTTGTATTTCTCAGTTTCAGTAGATTAGAACTATGTATCTGAAGTGGTATTGCTTTTCATGACTATCAGATTGTTTCCATTAGAAGTTGCAAAAAGATATAAATGTTTCTGGTTTGCTGTGGTTCTTTTAAAATACTTGGGGGGGGGGGGGAGGGACTGCATTCTGGTACTGATCTTTATCAGAAGTTCCTCAGGTTTTTGTTCAGCCTCTGCCCACAAGCTGACAGCTCAGCATCTGCAGCTGTCCAGTGGTGATACTCCTTCCAGGCAGACTAGCATAAATTTCCGACAGGTATTCAGCCCCTCCTTCCCTGTTTGACAGAGGTCACTAACGTGCTATCTTAGAACAACAGGTTTGTTTTTGCTGGACTCTAAAGATAGCCAGGGTCAAAATTCATCGACTCTGAATGATGCAGTCAGCAATCAGTTCCACTCCCGCGTGTTACTTGGAAGCCCAGCTTTGGCCTGTATTTTCAGACTAATATGTTGCATATTAGCATTCTACTGAATAACACCTCTCCAGCTTGTAATGGATCTTTTCCTGCCTCAGTATTCCACAGAGAAAAACCTAAACCCTTACTTTTCTCCCCGGGTAAACTTTGAAAGAGACTAGAAGGCGTTGTTCAGCACATGTTTGTATTTTAATGTCCTATGCATGCATTCTTTTTAAATTGTCTGTCTCGTCCCACTTACAATACAGACTTTAAAATGTTGGAGCTCGTTAGTACAAACTAGTAGTCTAAAGTTCTTCTACTTGCTTCTATAAAGACTTTTTTTCCTCTTGAATTTGTTTCTGTATTGTATTTTTTATAGCTAGAATTGTTTTATTTGAGAATTTTGCATTATGCACCCGATTACAGTGGTTAATGCTGATTAAACCCTGAGCAGAGTACTGTGAAACCAGTAGTTAAGTCTAATGCATTCGTGGAGTTTCTGCATTTATGTTCTGTGAGCAGAGGTTGGTATTTACTCTGTGTGACTTAACGCTGAAATCATAATATTCCAGAATAAGTAGCACTTTATTTTATAAAAACAAAAACATGTTTGCTGTTAATTTTATCACATATGGAACAACTTCACTGAGCTGGACATTCGAGTGTGCTTAGGTTGCCTTTGAAATTGTATACTTGGATTCTTGTAATGATACTTGATCCTGGAGAATTTTCAATATTAAATTGTTTCAAACGAGGTTTATCACTCAGAATTCTCCATAATGAAGAAGCTGATAAAGGGGTGTGGGTTTTTTAGGGTGTTCACTTCTACATACCGCAACAGTTTCCAGTGTTTTTTGTCCTTTTTCCTGTGACCATTTAAAAATTAGTATCTATTTCAATAGATAACTGGAGCTATTTACTAAATAGGTCTTCCTAAGTGAATTTGGAAAGTAACCTGGAAGACCGTTTGACCCTTGCTAACATTTCAATATCCTAGGTGTCTTTTCACTTTGAATTCAGTGATGTGAGTGGGATGGGATGGACAGCTTATACTAGGAATGCCATTATTTTAAACTAGCCTGTGCATTTCCTGAATCCTTTAGAGCTATACTGAACTGTGGGATGTTTATTGTATTTATAAATCTAGAATAATACATCAGTTTACCTGCACAGAAAAATGTATTGCTGTGTACAGGCTTACCAAGTTTGCTAGCTCAAGACACTGATGTGTGGTAGAAGTAGTGTTGCTGTTTTCTTTTGGCACAGATCTGCATTCCTTAAAGACTGCTAGTATTGTGGTGTTTTCATGGATAAGTACAGAGTGAAGTATATAGAACTTGCAAAATAAGATCTTGTGTAGCTTGTTTTTTTGTTTGTTTGTTTGCTTGTTTGTTTGTTTTTTTGATTGAAGAAGCATAGATACGGGTCACTTCAGATGCAGTGAGTACCATTTGATGAATTAGGAAGGAGCAAGCCTCACGAGGTGTTCTCTTAGCTCTGCTAGCTCTAGGCTGCAGGACAGCTTAATTCCCCTGTTCTGATTTCCCCCTCCCCCCGCCTCTCCCCAATCTATCCGGCTTGGCCTCATAGTTCAGATGTTTGCATCTACAAATAGATCCAAATGCTGTGCAAATGCCATCGTGCTTAATATTCCAATTGAATTTGGATGCCCTTGTTGAATGATGTATAAACTCTGAGATAGGTCCCTTCTTCTGAAGACAATGTTTAATTAAAATCAACATTGATCTTTGTGGTGAAAACCAAAGAAAAACACCTTGCTTTGGACATTACTGTGTTTTTCAGACTGAGATCCGGAAACTAGTTAAATCATAATCATCCTCTTTTGGGATAATTAGCATGAATCCCGCTGCACTGATGTAGGCATTTAACATTGAGGGAGCTTTGTGCGATATTTTACCATATGTCAGGATTGTAGTAGTTGTCACCAACGTTCTTGATGTTGTACGAGATACTGTTCTTACTGCACGTTTACAATTTAACAGTATAACTTTCATTATTCTCCACAGCAGGAGACTTCTCAGGCACGTGAGTGCAGCACTCTGATGGACAATGTGTGTGGGAGAGGTGGAAGGAGTGTGAAGTGTCTTGAGTCTGTGGCTCGTACTCTGTAAATATGGTGGATTTAGTTGTCTGAAGCCGTATAATATAACCTGGAACTCCGACAGTGGCATTTCTTTGGTTGCTTGCACTTGTATTTTTCTGGATTATTTGAAATCTTAATTAAATGTGTTCAGTAACTACAGCATTATTGTTGCATTCAGCTGATTCAGTTCATTTTAAAGCGCCAAAATGCTCATGAATTAAAGAAACATCTCTGGGTCTTATTTTGAAGAAAGTAATTTCTTTTGTCTCTTTCAGAGGTACATGCCACAGGGTTCAACTACCAAAATGAGGATGAAAAGGTTACTCTTTCCTTTCCCAGTACTCTTCAGAAAGGTAAGAGGTATTTTCATGCATGCAGCTTGGCTCAGCTGTGTGTTTAAGGTGTTTGCTCTTTGAAAAGCTAGAAGAAGATAGCGCCGTCCTCTCTTAAGTTACTAACTGTGAATGTCATGCTCCCTAGGGAGTCTGTCCGTTTTAAGTCAACAGAAGACTGAAAGAATGGGATTCTTTTAAATATCTATTATCTAGCTGAATTGGATTGAAGTTAATCCTGGAAGTATTTTAAAGATTGAATTCCCTTAGCTAGTACAAAGAATGCATTTCAATTAAGTGTCATAAAAAGTTGCTATACTTCTGGTTTTGCAGTAAGTATTTTGATTATATATTTGACTTGCCAATGAATGGACAGCACTAGAAATATTTATAACAGGCAGTGCAGATTATTCGCTTGACTTACAAAACCTCTTCTACAAAGTTCCTTTGATACTAAAATTATTGATAAGATCAGTAGGAAACATAAGTGATAAAAATCACTTTCGCTCTAGGCCATGGAATTGGAAAGGTTGTTTCATTAATAGCGCTGTTTGCTTCTTGCTCTTGAGATAATTCAAATTATTTATCTGCTATTGGGAGTTAAGCACAGAAGCTGTTTATGTTAGATACTGATGATCTGTTCTCCACTTACTGAGAAAGAGCTAATCTGAATTACTGCAGTATTTTCCTAGGTGTGAATGTACTAATTCATTTGAAACAGTGCTACAGTTTTTTGCTCTGAGGGATTTGTAGATTGGAACTCAGCTCCACAGATTGAATAAAGCAGTTCTGTTTCATCTTTACAAACACAAATGTAAAGATTCTATGGCGAGAAAATGTTAGTGTTTCATTCTGTGGGATATTGGCATGCTGCCTTTCAGATCAAGATCAAGTTTCCCCTTTTGCACAGAGACATCAAGGGCAGGATAAATCCTGAGACTAATTGACTTAGAAGCTAGAATGCAACCAGTGCTCCACCTTGGCTGCTTTAGTAGATTTCTTAGGATGCTATTATTACTTAATAGCCATCCTATATTTTTGCAAACTTTACTCAAAAAGTAAGGGTTGTAGGATCAGACTTTTCAATTGCCTTAAAAAGTCTCTGCGGGTTATTGCAATGTGTTTAGGAGATGAGAATGAATACTGCAGAAGCCTGTCAGGAATTTTACCAGTCAAGTGCTAAAACGCTTTGGTGATTCCAGTTTTGCCTGCTTTCCTTACAACATTTAGTTCTTCTGGAGCAGTATTTTATATAAGGACACTGAAGGGTTTGGAGAAGGCTTGCAGAAAACTGATGGGCTGAGATGGGTTAAAAGGACGTGTTATTTCAGAAAGGCAGTGGGCCAGCTAAGTAGCCTGGCCTCAAGGTCCAGACCAAATAAATGTTCTGTTTGGCACATGCAAATAACAGTGTCCCATCTGTTTTCATTTCAGGGACAGGGACATTAAAGATAGACTTTGTAGGGGAGCTGAATGATAAAATGAAAGGTTTTTACCGAAGTAAATACACCACCCCTACTGGAGATACACGCTATGCTGCTGTCACTCAGTTTGAGGTATGGGCTATATTTTTGTTGTTGCTGATGTAGGATTTACTCTTAAAAGAAGCAAAGACCTGATTTCCTAGCTATAGCTTATAACCTCTGTATAAATTTCAAAAATCCGTATTTTTTGCTGCTTCTCCCAAAGTGTATGGGTAACACTAAAAGCAGTCTTTACATTGTGACTTGAAGGTCAGTAAATTCAGGACCTGGCAAAATCCCCAGCCAAGGATCATGGCTGTATGTGGTGCATCATGTATGTACAATAGCTACAATGTTTAAAACAGCTCTTTATGTAGCTGTGGTCAAATACACCTGTATCAATTGCCTTTATGAAGTATATTAATCTTACAATAGAGTACTCTGGCTTTCTCTCAGTATCTTAGTATCTGGCTCACATTTTGGATGCTATTATCTCAAGTATTATGTAAGCTCTGGACATACTGACAGAATTTTATACCATACTGTAATTTCATGGTTATCTGCCTGTTACGTAAAAACATGGAGTGCTTACCTAGTACAAATAGAACATATCTTGCCTGCAGTTCAGTGACGGAATATAAATAGGTGGTCTTGTGTGTACTGTCTATGAACGCCTGGGTGCCCTCTCTGCTTTCACATGACTGAGCTTTGCTCCTGTCATGACTCTGCTAAAATTTGCTCAGACTGTAGAATTCCATCAGAGCACAGAGTGCTTTTCAGCTGTGGTTTTGTTTTTTTTTTTTTAAACAGAGTGAAGTAAGCTATCACAGTAGGAATTAAATGCTCTAATTTAGGGATCAAGGAATATGAATGAGGAGACTCCTCATATCAGTGACTAGCTATAATTCACCCAACTTCTTGACTGTAGGATATAGTGAATTTGTGTCTGTTTTATTGCAACAGCCTCTTCTGAAAGATTTACTTGATTAATGCTATTATTTCCTTAAGGCTACTGATGCTCGCAGAGCTTTCCCTTGCTGGGATGAACCTGCCATCAAGGCAACATTTGATATTTCATTGGTGGTCCCTAAAGACAGAGTAGCTTTGTCAAATATGGTAAGTAAACTGTGTTTTAAATAAAACAGTAATAGTTTTAAATAATAGTCTGGCTTTATTACAGTTTTATTTGAAAGTTAATGTGTTTTAGTCACAGACAGAATTAGGAATATAGACTATATTGCTACCTATTACTCAGCAGTTCTAAATTGAGAGAACTTTTTTTAGGAACAATATTGCGGTGTCAGATTCTAGCATCAAACCTAAACAGGCTGTACAGACCACAGAGCGTTGTTTGTTTAAAAAAAAAAAAAAAAAAAAAAAAGGCTTAGCATATGTCATGCCACGTGCTGCTTGATTAAGAATGACTGAAAAAAATAAGCCTCTGCTTGTTTATATAGCTGTTCTAGCTATATAAGCAGACATAGCGCTTGAGATAAATAAGCATGATTTCTACCCTAGAGAATTTCTGACCAGAGCTGGGGTAAAATGTGCAAGTAGTAGTACCTCTGTCACAAATACAAAGTAGCATTTTCAGGTTCCCATTTTAAATATGGTACAAATATTTTTAGAAGATATTGCTAGAGAACAACAGTCAATTTTACAATAGATTCTTATTCCAGTAACTTTAACTTGCATAGTTAGCAGTAAAGGTTAGTCTTGCCCAATGATCAAATGGTTACACTTTTTGTTTCAGAATTTAAATGAAAGTCTGGTGCCACATTGGGAACTGGGTAGTCATCTCTTTGGAGGATAGCAGCTGATAGCAAACTTATTCAGCAACCTTTACAGTAATGGAATATAATGTTTATGTTATAGAAGTACGCTGCCATATGTGATGGGTCTTTTTTTTAGTTAGGGAGGGAGCTATAATATGGTCAGTATTTTAGAATTGTACAAGAAGTTACTTCGTTTGAGATGCGTGACTGCTAATGATGGAATATTTAGTCAATTGTATTGTGTAATACAGTTTCACTTCCATGAAACTAACTAATTTCCTTTCATGTTGAAAGAATGTCATTGACCGGAAGCCATACCCAGATGATGAAAATCTAGTGGAAGTGAAGTTTGCTCGCACCCCTGTAATGTCGACGTATCTTGTAGCATTCGTGGTGGGAGAATATGACTTTGTAGAGACCAGGTCGCTTGATGGTGTCTTAGTGCGTGTTTACACCCCTGTGGGCAAAGCAGAACAAGGAAAGTTTGCTTTAGAGGTAAATGTGCTTAGAGTGATTTCACTATTGCTGTAGAAGTCTGACAGGCTGAACGCATCTCTGGGTTCAGTCGTGTAAATCAGTGCAAAGCTTATGAAGGTGGGTTTTTCGCTTTAGTAACTTGGGGAGAGAAGGCTTGATATTAAACAGAAAAAAATGTGGACAAATTACAAGTATGTAGTGACAAAAACATATATTTTAATTCAGTTGTTGTGATTTGATGATGTATGCTCTTGTCCAAGGACAATGAAAAGTGCTGAAGGGTAGGCTACAGCCTGGGAGGAAAAGGGGATGGGGTGGGGGGCGTGAGCATGGGGGTCCTGTAGTCTGGCACCCTGGAACCTGGCAGTGCAGTTTCTGGAACAAAGCCTGTCTATAGTGATTTCTTAGGCTAATTTGAGCCATGAAGAAACTCCCAAGTTTCGCCTATTGCTCGAAGTTAACATAATATTTACTAGATTTCTCCTTTTCTCTCTTACAGGTTGCTGCTAAAACTCTGCCTTTTTATAAGGACTACTTCAATGTTCCTTACCCTCTTCCTAAAATTGATCTCATAGCTATTGCAGACTTTGCTGCTGGTAAAGTAACTCACTTTATTGATGAACTGTGTTTTATTTGAATTTTAAACATTTAGGAAGAGGTGTGTATCAATATCAATAAACCTTTGTATTTATTTTATAAAGGTGCCATGGAGAACTGGGGCCTTGTTACTTATAGGTATGCTGTTAAAATACTGTCTTTCCCCCTCTTTGTTCACTAATTTTTGGAAGTAATTGAATTAGTTTGAGGAAGCTGTAATGATTGGGTATTAACCCAAATAAGACTGAGTAAATACCTTCAACTCTAGCTTCAGTTTGGTTAATTTTGACTTCTGCAGCAGCGTGCGTTATTGTACAAACCTTAGGAAGGCAAGAATGAGCTATTACGACTACTGTCCAAGGGTGTGAGATTTTTAAGTGTCTGGCAGCACTGCCTGTTCTACAAGAGAACTTTCTTGGCTGCTTTTTTTTCCCCCCATAAAAGTTACATACTTACTGACACAGCTTAAAGGTTTTCTTGTTTTATGTTGTAGGCAAGTTGGTAAATTTCGGCAACCACAGTATAACCATGTGGGTTTGAGTAGTTCAAAAATATTAACTTGCCTTCCTTTTCAGTTTTTTGTTAATCTGATCAAGCTTTTGTACCTTTGCTTGATACTCTTATATTTTCTGTCCTCATTGTTAGAATGATCTTTCTCCGTTTTGTATAACATTGGACTTACAAGCTTTGGACTTAAATCCTGAAATCGTTTGAATTTATTCTGCTAGACTTTTAATTTGGCTTTTAAAAATCGTAATGGAAATCTGAGCCCAGGCTTAAAATCTACTTGTTTGCTTATTGCAATTCTGATGAAATCTGATATTTTACTCCCTGTGGAAAAAAATATTTGTCCTGGATGAGTAGACTTTTTGGAAGCCTTTCTTAATTTTAGTGTTGCATTCTTCCCTTACGCTCAGTTTGGCACGCTTGCTTTATCCCTTTGGGGACAGAAGGTTGGCATAATATGCAGGTGCCATCTATATTTCGAGATGCCCCCCCCCCCCCCCCCCCCTTCAAGTTGCAGGAATCCAGAAGTCCTTTCTGACTGACCCAAATCCTGATCATGACGGGTGTTTATAGCTGAAAGCTGTGTGCCTAACCTAGAGAGCGCGGGCCCGTGTGTGTCTGCGTGTGTGTATGCCTCGGGTGGAGAATCCTGTGTGTCTGCAGTGGCAAGTGTAACAAGGCTGATTGTGCGCTTGGAAGAATTGAGATCTCTTCTGGGATGAGGGAGGGAGAGAAGACTTGCTGTGCATATACCATGCAGTGCAAAGGGAGTTACAGTTAAGGTGAGATTGCGCCCCCCTCCCTTCCCTTCTTCCTAGATTATGTAGGTGAGCTATTTTATAAATACAGGATAAACTTTCTTGTTCCTGCCTGGGTTTTTGCACTTGTCTTCTTGCATGCCATAAGGAATTGTTGCTCCAAAGCATTCCAACAGCTGTGGAACTTGCCAAAACAATATAACCTGCAAACTGAAATAGCTTTTGGGTTTTTAGGGGTTTTTTTCTGTTGTACTGATCACTTTTTAGCTTGCTTAGGTAATGTAACCTACTTTTGACTTTTTTTGTTGTTTTGTTTTGTTTTTCCCTAGGCATGTAACATTCAGTTGAATTCTCTTTCTCTCTTAAATACAGGGAGACCGCATTGCTCATTGACCCCAAAAATTCCTGTTCTTCATCTCGCCAGTGGGTAGCTCTGGTTGTAGGACATGAACTTGCTCATCAGTGGTTTGGAAACCTCGTGACCATGGTATCTAACAGTTACAAGTATTTCTTCTATTTTTCTTTGACATGTACTTTAGATACTGTGTTGCTTTTCTAAGTGTCCCTTTGGTAACAGGCCTGCTAACTTTAAAAATATTTTAAAAAATCTTTAATAATACCTTATTAGCACTTTCTTCTTTACTAGTGTGTTCTTTAAAAGTATTTCTCGATCTTTTCTGTGTGAAACAATGTTCACTTTGTTTGAATATAGTCCTAGTTACAGCTGAGCAGGTGTTCTGTGGAAATGATTTTGGCCAGTCAGATTACTTAGAAGCAATAAACCACCATTTTCCTTTCATGTAGGGATAATTCACTCATCAGGTTTTCATACCAAGCAGGCATATCAGTATCAACTCAGCATTGCAAATTATTGTGGTGCAATAGTTGAAAAGTTGCATTGTAGTAACTCATATGAATTATTTTGGATATATGGGGAGCCAGGTGTCTGAGTGGTTTGATGTTTAAGGCATTTTGGTAAGAATAGAAGCGTTATATGAGGCAGAAAGACTGAAATCTGTAAATAAGTCCCATCTAGTGCTAAAATCTGAAACCCACATCTTTCAAAGCTTCTGGTCTTGACAAATAGTTTCAGCTTACTCACTTAATTAGATCTGACATTCCTTCTCCTCAAGTTCTGCAAACAAACACCTGAACCCAAATATTTCACAGGCTAGGAAGTTTTTTATATTGTTAGAAACCACTGTGTTTGGTAAAAAGAGCATGGCCTCAGGACCCAGAAAATCGTTGCTGCTCTGGCTTTCAGGCTGCTTAAATGGAATGTGTGTAGATGGAAGAGAATCCCCAGTGTAAACATTAACTAAATCACTAAGCAGAAGTTCTCAAACTCTTCCACAGTGCTGTGCAACTTAAAATCTAGTTGGCTATGTCTCTTCTCGTTTGTGATAACACAGGTAACTTCCACATCCATGTGAGAGCAACACAATATTTACATGGAAAAGTAATATTAAAATAATATATTTTTAGCTTTTAATGCAGTTGAGCAGCTGGGAGCAAGGAGAGCCAGAATCATAGGACTAGACAACTTTGTAGGTCACCAGCAAGCACCTTGGGGGCCACTAGTGATCCATGAACCATTTGTGGTCCTTCTGACTATTGTTTTAGAACTTATGCAGTAAGCTTAAGATAGTGTTGTTTACAAGAATTTCTAAAATTTATACTGAATTAGCTTCTTATTTTTCTTTTGGAGTACTAGGTCTTCCAAAAACTTCCTTTTCTTTAGGAAACTTTTCTCTTTGGTTATTTTCTTATGCTCTCTGATACATCTGTGAAAAGTGATTCAAACTTTACCTCTTGTATTTCCAGGTCAGTTTTTTCTATATAATCTGAGGTGCATACATCACATCAGGAAGCCTCAGTAGCATCACTGGCTTAATTTGCCACTAGCAGATCCTATTGGATAGCATAATATACCAGTTCTTCTGCAACAAAGATAAATGAAATCAAACTGGTTCTGTGGAAAGTAATAGATTCTTGAGCAATTAGGTTGCTAGTGGGATGAGGGAGAAGATTTAGAAGTCCAACCTAATTGCTCAAGAATCTACTTCATGGTTGCATTAATCCTTTGGCAACAATCTTTTCATTTATGTATTGGAATCTTGTCTTGGAAACAGATGTAATCAGAAATGTGGAAGAAAATTGGATAGACTCCACTCTAAAAATAAAGCTAGACTTATCTGTGTAGAGTTTCAGTAACAGCTTTCCCTACTGAAATTCCACCCTCCCTGTGGTAAATGTTTCATTCATAATAGAAGCAGTAGTGCTTTGTAGAACTGCTTGCTGGATTGACTGCATCCTGTTCAGTTGCTTTTACTTAAGGGTCCATATCATCATAATCACACTCTCCTGGATTAACTGCCCTATTTACTTTTAAAGAGTAGTAACTAACTACAGTTATGGAAAAGGGTGGGTTTTTTCCCTCACTATCTATAGCTGGTTTCCTTATCTCTCTTACTTCAGTTAAATATTAGAAACAAAGGGAAGAATTTTAAAATGTCAGTGCAACATTCTTAGCTTAAAAAAAAAACAAAGCCCATCTTTGGCTGGTGTATATGAAACAACCTTTAACTGTTTACTAGATTCCAGGTTTTCATGGTCTAGAAAACTTCAAATTCCAGATTTTTCACTGTATTTATGCATGCTCTTTAACCAAAAAAAGAAAAAACCCCAAAAAACAAAAAACAAACCAAACCCTCTTCTGCAGCTGCTGTTAATCAGTTTGAAAAAGATATTGGCAATGTGCGGGTTGCCCACAGTTCTGCTACTTTACTGAACTGTGGCCTTGCATGTCACTGACTTCTCCGTAATCTAGATAACATTCTTAGCAGTCATGAATTCCATCAGTGGCTCTGCTCTGACCTCTAGTCTAGTCTCTGGGAATTTCATTTATACCTGATGCAGTTCTCCATGCAGTTTCTGAAAGCACCCTTTGCCAAACGAGCTGTTGTTACCTAGACCACTCTGTAGTAGAGCTATTTCTGTCCTTAAACTGTTAAAAGACAGAGAGGAATATAGTTACAGTGTGTTGATTATTCTTCTTGGGCTGCTGACCTCTTTATAGAGAGGAATTTGTGCTTACGGAAGTGTTACTTGTCTCTCTGATTCTTGATCAACCAGTCTCTGATTCATGATCAGCAAGCTGCTTATTGATTGAATATAACTTTTGGATTTTTGTTTTTCATTGTGTGCTTAAATCTTTCCAGGAATGGTGGACCCATCTCTGGCTGAATGAAGGATTTGCCTCCTGGATTGAGTACCTATGTGTAGATCACTGTTTTCCAGAGTATGATATCTGGACTCAGTTTGTTTCTGCTGATTACACACGAGCTCAAGAGCTTGATGCCTTAGACAACAGTCATCCTATTGAAGTAAGTTCTGTTTTTCAGTTATTGGTTGTCTTCCTTTGTTCTTTTCAGCTGGATGTGAGCTTTTTTCCTGTTACGGAAAAAGGGGAACTGTGCAGTCATTCATAATGCAGAGGAAAATAGAAGATTGCATTTACGCTCTGAATTTTCCTCTGCTAAAATCAGGATTTAAGAGATGAGGTTTGAGGGTTTGGTCATGGCTGCTGCTGCAGTTTTTCTGCTCTACTGACTTAAAATGGCAAAGTCGTGATCAAAACCCATTATTACTTGTGTTTTGTTTTGGTTTCTGATCAAAGTGGGTAGTTTTCTGACCTTTGAGCACAGTAAAGTAGCTACTGACTTATTCCAGTGCTTGACAATATAAAACAGACGCATGCTACAGCGCTAGCTACCACTTAGTGCAGCATAGCCCAGAGCCCAAGCTACCAAATTTTGCCGAGCTTGTGCTAGTTTCCATCTGAGGCCACCTTAGATGTTTGTGTATTGTACTCCCAGAATTGGGAGTGTGATACAGGCAGTCTTGAAATAAGCAGGGTCCAGCTGAGCTCGCTGTTTTGGGAACAAGGCAGTAGTCCACAGTGATGAAGAGAAAGCAGCAGTGAGCTCAGTTACAGTGACTTTGAGAGCTGTGCTGGAAGAAAACTCCCCTGTAATTCATAAAGATAGCACAGGCGAGTTCTCAGATGTCTAAGGAAATGCTTGATGTAATAGATGTTGGGAAATGACCCTGCTTTGTACAACAGGCAGGTCTAGGTCATTTTAGAATAGCTGTTACTCATTGAATGCAGTTCCTGAATATACATTCCTCACTGTCCCAGGATTAAACAACTTCCGCTATGTTTTCTGCTTTTGGGTAAGCATTGAACCAAAGGACTGAAGCAAGATCCCCAGGTCTATTTGCTTAAATATCAAAAGCTAAGTTAAAGTATGTTTAACATATAGACCAATCCTAATCTAGCCATATGTCATTGACTGGGGGCAGAGAGACTCCACTAAGACAAGTTGTTGGTGGTGATGCATGCACCTTTCTAAGTGAGAAAAGTCAGCTCCTTAAACAACAGAACGAGCAATATCAAAATCTTATAGCAGTTAAAATTGTCCTCACTATAAATTATCCTGTTTACCACAGGTTAGTGTTGGCCATCCAGCTGAAGTAGATGAAATATTTGATGCTATTTCTTACAGCAAGGGAGCATCTGTAATCCGAATGCTACATGACTACATTGGTGATGAGGTAAAAAGATTGTTGTTAAAAAGCTTAATGTAGATTGTCAAATCTTTTAACAGTTACAAACATCTGTTTTAAATACTGCATAATTTGTGTTTTGAAAACTTTTTTCCACTTTGTTTTGGGCTGTATTTAAACTTACAAAGGAGAAATAAGATAAGTGGGAAAATACGCAAATATAACTATTTAAATACTAAAAGCTGGCTAACAAAAATGTTGTAAGCTAGTCTGTCTAGTAGCACAGTTCAGGAGGGAGTTACTCATCCTAGGATTCTTTGGCTGGGTCTTGAATATAAGTGCATTGCAGAGGGAGTACAGCAAGAGCCTCCATTCTGGTGCCCTTACATATTCAATTGTATGTTCCCAGGACTTTCGGAAAGGAATGAATTTATATTTAACCAAGTTCCAGCAGAAGAATGCAGCTACAGGTAACTGATTATTATATGCTTAAGAAAAATAATTTCTGGAGGAAAAAAAAGTTAGTGCTAAAGTGATAGATTCTTAAATAGCTATTTTTCCAACTGAGATCACTGAAATACAAGGAAATAATAGGCTTGTTTCTAGTTTTTGTACAGTGTGTCCTCAGCACAGCAAGAATTCAGCATCCTCTAGAGGTTCTCTAACTCAGGAGTATTTGGCTGAGGTAATCTGAAGAGGCTGCATTTGCCGTTAATAACCTGTCTGTGCAATAATCTAAATTAGAAATAGTATGTTGATTGCCTATAAGCCTTTTGCAAGCTTTCTTTTGCGGAATTGATTATGTGTGATTAAACAGTTCAAAGTCTTGTCTAACATCTTACAGCACTTTCTTTATATGGTCCTTTTTTGTGTATCAGATATAAATGTGGAAGTGGAACATCATGCTCTTAACCGACCACATGGACTGCTTTATACTGATGAGTCTTGGCATAATATCTGAAAAACATATGGAAAAGATGCTTCTGTTTACCGTTTCGAATATTTAATGATCATTTGTTGTATACTTTATCACAATGTGTATTGTGAATTTTTTGTTGTTTTTGTTTTATAAGTTGTAATGAAGCTTTTTTACTCCCCATGAATAGTTAAACTATTTCCTTTTTTGTGTGTGTGAATCATCTGTTACAATTTTATTTAAGAAAAAAAAAAAAGAACTTGCAGGGCAAACTGGGGTAATAATACAACCCCCCACCCTCCAGTACCTGTATAGCGTTTTAAATAGCATCTGAAGTAGCAGTACTCTGAGAGTCTTCAATCTGACTTTTCTTCTGCAGAGGATCTCTGGGAAAGCCTGGAAAAAGCCAGTGGTAAACCTATTGCTGCTGTGATGAATACATGGACCAAACAAATGGGATTTCCCCTTATTTATGTGGAAGCTGAACAGGTAAATTGTGTAATTCTCCATACATAATAACTTTGATCCAAAGTGCTGAAAAAACAAAGATTCTGCCTGTAACTGTGTTTTAGATCAAATTTATTAGCATCCAATCACTTAATCTCTTTGATCAGGATGCAGTATGGTGAATTGCTTTGTTTAGTGACAAATCTGTTCCTGAAGGAAGGGAAGTGCAGTTCACTTGAGGAACCTAGTGCAAAGTGATATGCAATTTATGCACAGGTGCTGCAGATCATGTGCTTGGCGTTTGCTGACATAGCCTGTTTGCCCTGTGTATGTGAAATGGGGTGGGGAGTGGGTGGGCAATATCTGATTTAGCTCCCCTTACCAGACATTTTGCTTCTCACTCCAGCTGGTTATGCTTATTCTACAAGATTGCAGGGAGAATGAGAATCAGTGGCTGGAAGCTGAAACCAGATGACAAATTCAAACAAGAAGTAGGACATGTAGGTTTTAATAGTAGGAGTGATTAATGCATTAGAAAGAATTCTTGAGGTAGCTTCCCTTTTTGAAGGAAAGCACAAATTATCCCAGGTTTAACAGAGTGGACATGAATAAACTTTGATATGCAGAAGCTGAGACAAGATGTTCTGATAATTCCCGTCTTAAATTCTATGAATATTAAAGTAAGTTGCAACTCTAGTGTGACTTTATAGGATGCTTTAATATTGCCTTCTAATAGTGCTGTTTGCTCAGCTTCCGTCTTCATGGAAATGTTGTTTTGTGTTGACTCTTTTGAAATTGGTTAATGCTACTATAGTATTAATTTTCCATTTTTTAGCAAGAAGAGGACAAAGTGTTGAAGTTAGTCCAGAAGAAATTCTGTGCCAGTGGACCATATGCTGGTAAGACGAGAGCTAAGAGCAGGGATGGAGTGTTCATTGCTTTTCATGCAGTGGCAGCAATTTTGAGAGCTCAAACAGCTGCACTGCTGAGCAGGCAGGTACTCTGCTTAGCTTCAGGTGTTACTATTTCTCTCTTGCTCTCTACCTCTCAACTTTAGAATTAATCTAAGGCAGATTGCTCTCACACTTGTGGTCTCCATGTCCTCCTTGTTGTATGAAGGAGAATGCCATTCTTCTACAGTCTGTGGTTCAGTTTTCATTCTGAGATGCTTCTCTTCTGATGTCCAGTTTAAGGCCAGCACTGCTATGAGGAGCTCAGTATTACTAGCTTTACAGTAGTGATGGAATAAAAATGCCTCATACGGAAGCTAAATCAATCTTAAGACACACATTCCACCTACCTTTCACACTTAAGGAAATTAAAGTGTTTGGCTTCAAAAGCTATTTAGAGATCCTTGGTTTTGGACTGTAGAACTGTCCTTTTACTTCAGCTTTTTGCCTTTTCAACTGTAAAATTAAGCTTGCTTAAACTGCTGTTAAAACTTGTTTGAACATTGGACAAAACTTCTCAGTGTTGTTTGCATACCTTTTTTCCTTAGGCCTTCCTTTTTTTGGTTTCTCCTTTTAGGGGAGGACTTCCCCATGTGGATGGTCCCCATAAGCATTTGTACAAGTGATGACCCCACCTGTGCCAAAATGCAAATATTGATGGACAAGGCAGAGCTGACCTTGGTTTTGAAAGACACAAAACCAGACCAGTGGGTGAAAGTAAGTTGGCATAAAGGAAAACGTATTACTGGGAATAAGTCTGTGTCACTGTGGTGTTCCCCAGCATTTCATTTTCCTCTACTCTTTTGTTTTGTTTTTATTATTTGTTTTTTCTTGCAATCTTGTATTTCTTTTGAAAGGGCCTCTCTATGCTGCTATTGGATATTTGCTCCTCTCTATAAGGCTACTTAGTGCGGTCCTTTCTGTTCAAAGGTTTGTTTCCAAGAGTAGTCTAGACAATGTAAACTTCAAACCATTTAGACATCCAAGCTTAGAAAAAGAGTGCCATTAAACAGAGGCAGCTTTTGAGTTGAACTGTGGTGGCTTTTTCAGTATCCCATAGCAACCACAGCTTAGTTAAAGTCTGTTCTGAGCAAAAAAGTCCTGTTTATCTTTCATTAGTTTGCAGGTTTTCTCCTGGCTATTACCAGGCAAGTACAAATCTGCAAGTAGAAAAAACTCACTTTTGAGGTCTGTTGCAAGCAGCAGTCAGAAACTGAACTTAAAAACCGAAAGGTAGCAACTGGTTGGGATTACTGCTATTTGAACTACTTCATTGAAGAGTAATTGTTCCTAAGCTGGAGCTGTAATCTGAGGGATGACTCTGTGAAATAATACTAAGCACTAACCTCTTTCTGATTCTAAATCAAATCTTCCCATTTGACTGGCATGGGCCTTCCAGCTGTTAGGCCTGTGTATTCCCTAGAATCACCACCTCGGTCTGGGTCCTCTCTGGTAATAGAGGGACATGTAATGAATACTCTGGAAAACCCCTGTCTAAATGAGGGTGAAGATTGTTATTGCTGCCGGAGAAGGCAAGAATCCAGCAAGTCCAAGGTCAGTTGTAGGACTGCTGGCTACAAAGGCTGTCAGTCTGAAGTTTTTAGTTAGTGCCATAGTCCTCCTGACGATTGCCAGCTGGACTGACCACAATTATACTACCACCAAAGGAGGTTGCTTCCTGATGAGCTCAGCAACGCTTTTGTCTTATTCGTATCAAGTACGATTGTTCAACAAACCCAAATATTTGAGCCCCTATGCTGAAACGTTAGTGTGTAGTAGTGCTTAGCTAGCATGTAGTTCATCAAGCTTACTAACTGTGACTTGCTTTTACACAGGACAGAGATACTTCCATATCCTTAACAAAGGAGAGTAAAGATTTATGCAAACCATATTCACAAAATTTGAGTGGTTCCTGAATGTTGCAGTGGTTCTCTCTCCACCAAAACTGAATTGAGCAAACTGTGGGAGTGAGGTTACATTGGATTTGGTTTTCCTTTAAACAGTTAAATTTGAACCGAAAAGTACTTGTCACAGCTCTGTTCCAAAAGTCTAGATTCTAGCGCCTGCAGCTTCCTGCAGTTTATTTTCTCAGGTGCATGACTACCCTTACTTCAGTTGAGTTACCCCCTAAAAGAGAATTTTCTCTTCTCTCCTCGTTCCTTGTTTTAACTCTAGCCTCTTGTCTCTTCATGCAAAACTGTCCCAGCTTTCTCTTGTCTTCTGTACTTCTCATTGAACATTTCTTGTTTAAAACTCTCGTTAGTCTTTTCCTCTTATAAATTCATAATTTCTTCTTTGGATTCCTATACAAAATAGTAATGATTTTAAATGACAATGACTTCTCTGTACTGCGATGCTTTGAGAAATTTCTAGTGGTCCAAAAATAAAAAGGCATTTCCTTATTTATTCCTTATTTGTAATTTTTTTACTCTTTTGGTGCATTTCAGTTAAACCTCGGAACAGTAGGGTTTTATCGTACTCAGTATAGCCCTGACATGCTGGAGAGTTTAATACCAGCGATCAAAGACCTCTCCCTACCCCCTGTGGACAGGCTTGGCCTGCAGAATGATCTTTTCTCTCTGGTAAGCAATCTTTTTGTTATTCTGTGTTCTGCTGTCTAATAATGAGAGCTACAGTAACTGCAGAAATCAGTGTCTAAAGAGCCAGTCTCAAGTATCTGGAGGCAAGGCATCTTTGAGATTACTGCATACATTTAGCTATTAATTAGCATAAGCATAATTAGCATGGAAGTTTAACTTCCATGACAAGACTTAAATCCTATGGTAGCAGCCTGTCTATAATTTCTGTTTTACTGTTCCCCATAGTGGTGTATCACACTTCAGTTCTTTTATAAAATTAAAAGTATTGGAAAACTTACTTTCTCTTATCTCATCAATTTATTTCATTGCATTTAATAAGTCTCAAAGACTTTATCAGCACCAGGTGCTTTACTCAGATGGGCTTGTTAAAGCAGCCTTCCACTGGAGAGAGTGGCTGTTGTGAATTCTTTTTAAAAGCAAGGGATTACCACTAAAGCAGGAGGTACCAGCTCTGAACAATTAGTTACTGCACTTCGTATTTCAAATTGCACTTTCCTATTCTTGCTAGTCAGCAAATATATGGACGCTTTTAAATGTGGTTTTGATACCCTGCCTCTCTAGCTTCAAAGCTTGCAACTCTTGTCATGGCTTAGTTGAAATGTTTGAAACTGTAGCTTGAGTCTGTTTCCCAAATATTTCAGGCCCATGGGACAAAAAATGAGTGAGTAATGCACATAAGAACGTTACGTGTTAGGCTTTTATTTTGGTTTCAATTTTAATTTATCTTTTTGTCACAGTTGAAGATAGCTTAAATAGTGAAAATTGGCCTTCATCTCTATTCCTGTACTATAAGTTATTGTTCTGTTTCCAGATTAGCAAAAACTGAGCAATCTGGTTGGAGATGACCACTTCAGATGTTATGAACTACACTAAGCACAGAGTGTTTTTTCACTATGTTTTGAAGCAGTTAATACAAAGTTTTCCAGGCAGAGGTGGAAAGGCAGCACTTTTTGTACTAATTCATGAAAGTGAAAATGACTTCTGCAGTTTTATGCTCTCAACTTAATAAAAAGCAAAAACTAAATCTCTAAATCTTTATAGTTTTTCAGTTAAAATAAGATTTTGGTGGGTGTAGTATCTGGCTGAGAATAACTCTGGAGGTTTTGTTATCTCTTGCCAGCATTGCTGCAATTTTGATAAGTCACTTAATCTCCTTGCCTGTTTCCTGTTTGCAAAATGTGCTTATAATTATGTAGCTGTCTCCTTGTAAAGTGCTTACCTGTGTGTAAAAAGCATTGTGTGCCCTGAGCAGACAGCTGAAGTATTTTGACTAGTACTGACTCACCTTGGCAGAACCCCCAACAGAGAAAAATGTACTTCATGCTCAGAATGTGCAAACTGAACAGGGAAGACTGTTAAATAATGCAGTGATCTTAGTTCTGTTTGGAAATAAGATTAATCTGTGTCTTTTCCTCTCCCAGGCCCGAGCTGGAATCATTAGCACTGTAGAGGTTCTAAAAGTCATGGAAGCTTTTGTGAATGAGCCCAATTATACTGTGTGGAGCGACCTCAGCTGTAACCTGGGGATTCTCTCAACTCTCTTGTCCCACACAGACTTCTATGAGGAAATCCAAGTCTTCGTGAAAGATGTCTTTTCACCGATAGGGGAGAGACTGGGATGGGACCCCAAACCTGGAGAGGGTAGGAAACTTAAGCTGTGAAATCTAGTAGTGGTTTTGAAATACTACTGTGTAAATAGGCCATCGAGATTTCGGGACGGGGAGAGAGAAGGGAAGAAGAGAGACTGAAGTAGGTGTGTTGGGGTATTTTTATGCTTAGAAACAAACCAAATCAAAAACAACTGTCTCTTCTCAAGCCTAAGGTCAAATGGTAAAATTTTCTCTCCCTGGTCTCTGTTCCATAAAAATTCTCTGCTCTAGCTATGTATCTAAGAGTATATGCCTCTTGTTAGACTAAAGGGATGTAAAGTCATATACGTGCATGTTTACTTATCCTAGTAAAGAGTCCTGTTGTAGACTCAGATGGGAATTATTACTGACTTAGCTCAGATTGCAGGCCTAGCCTGTTGTGTTTTGGTCCACAGAATCTTCCTCTTCTGACCCTCTAGCTGTAAAAAGTCAAAGCATTCTCCAGTTGGCACCAAGGAGAGTAGAAAAGGTCTAGTTTCTTTAGATAGCCTCACATATGTGGAAGGATTATTATACAATTCTACCCTAATCACTCTAAATGAAAAAACACTTCATCTAGTGTAACCACTGAATGATGTCCCCAAATAATTTTTTCTTTTTTTCTCCTACTCGCTCATCAGGTCATCTAGATGCCCTTCTGAGGGGTCTGGTCTTGGGCAAACTAGGAAAAGCTGGGCACAAGGCAACACTAGAAGAAGCCCGACGCCGATTTAAGGACCATGTGGAAGGAAAACACATCCTGTCAGCTGATCTGAGGAGTCCTGTAGGTTACTGTAAACTTTGGTTCCCAAAAGACCATCCCCACTCCCTGAGTTAGCACTGTGTGCACTGAACTGTTTGTATTTCCAAGAATAGGCAAGCTAGAGGAAACCAGTGTCATGGTATGAAAACACTTTTCTTTTTCTTTTTTTTTTTTTTTTTTGTCTGAGGTGATAGCGAGCACAGCACAAACACCCCTGTGTTTCTTGCATCAAGTAAGCTTCATCTGTCATGGCCAGTGCTTAGTCGTAACTAATAAGCTCAGTTGGACCCACACTGACTGCCACAGAACAGCTCTGGTCTCTAGATTGTGCTGCTTTTTGGGTTTCAAAAACTGTTCAAATACAGTGCTGAACCTGAGCTGACTTCTAATCGTTTATATCCTTCTGTGACCAGCCTACATCCTCCAGGCTTAAGAACGCTATGGAAAACTGTGCAGGGATCCTTGAGTAGCTCTACAGGTGTCAGCTTGGTCCTGCAGAGCATGTTAACTCTAGTGTAAGTCCAACTGTGGTGGACATGGATTGAGTGTAGGTGAAGTATTTACTAGCTAGGTGTTGCATGCTACAACATGTTCTGGTGCTTTGTTGAGACTGAAATTACCAAAATTATGCTGAAATTGAGGAAGAGGGTAAGGAGCTGATGATGAATCTTTAAAAACCAGTCTTAAAATGTAGAAGGGATTAGTGCAGTTGTCTTCCAGATCAATTTGGCTGTAATCTTACCCAAATATGTAAAAATTGGTTATGTATCCTGTCTTAGAGCCCTTTCCATATTAGCAGCTTTTTATTGCATTTCTAAAAATGTGATTTATGAAAGACCTTCCTTGTTTACACTCTATCTTAGGTATATGTAACTATTTTGAAGCATGGAGATAGTACTACTTTAGACACTATGCTAAAGGTGAGTGCACATTTTCTCTTGTTAACAGTGTCAGTTTATGCAGTCAAAAGCTAAATATTCTACCCTACAAGTTCCTCTAAGATGTAGCTTTCTTCTGAAGACAGGACTAATCCTGTGTTTTACAGATGATGTGAAAAGTAGGACCGTGTTATGGTATTCCCTGGTCGGTGGGTAATGTTAAATTGCCACCTAGTGGATTGTTGCAGAGTTTATTGCTCAAAGGCGTGGTCCTACTTGACCTTATATAAACAGTGGTGAAGATTACAGTTTGTTACTAACGGTACTTTCTGCTGATGTATGTGTAATGAGGTCCCTAATATTCATCAATAATCCTGCAGCTATTCACATTTTGCTTGAAGACTAATCTAGCAGCCCTAGTATATAGAGCAGGTTTAGTAGTTCTAGGTAAGAGCAAGTCATTTAATAGTACCATGTGTTAATATTACTCACTCTGACTTTGAAGCTTCACAAGCAAGCAGACATGCAGGAGGAGAAGAACCGAATTGAACGAGTTCTTGGAGCCATCTCTCAACCAGAACTGATTCAAAAAGTTCTCACCTTTGCACTTTCAGTAAGTTACTGAAAAAGCTGTCACTTAATCTTATAAGAATGACTAGCATATCTACAGCACTTGGTGAGAGTATTGCATGCATATAATGTCCTTGAATAAGATGAAAACTTTCAGCTGTTAAATCTTTGAGTTGTATCTCTATGTACCATATATTTTTGAAAGTTTTTGTGCAAAAAAGCTGTCTTTGACAGATTCAGTGTAGAAGTGCATAAAACCAACATGCTGTGTTTGTTGAAACAGTCTTGAATGTTTATCTCCATTTTCAGGAAGAGGTACGTCCCCAGGACACAGTGTCTGTTATTGGTGGAGTAGCTGGAGGCAGCAAGCAGGGGAGAAAAGCTGCCTGGAAATTTGTAAGGGATAATTGGGAGGAACTTTATAATCGCTACCAAGGTGGATTCTTAATATCCAGACTAATAAAGGTATGTGCAGCTTTGGGAAAAATCTTGTTTATATAAATGTCCAAAACTAAACCATTACATTTAAAATGCTTACCCTTGGTTAAAAAAATATTTTTTCCTTCAGCTAACAGTGGACGGATTTGCAAATGATAAGATGGCCGCCGAGGTTAAGGTAAGAAATTTTAATCAAATAAGTGATTTACTTTATCTGTGACAGACATTGCATTCTTTGGACTGTAAGTACCTAATGGAAGAGCCATGAGTTTCTGTGGGGTGTTTTGTTTTTGAACTCTGGCTCTGTCTGACTGTTTTGACTGTGTTGCCTAGTCCCTAAATAGCACTGGTTTAGCTTTGGTTATTTTACTGAAATGTCTTAAATTAACATTTTCAGAAATCAATGTGTATTTTTGTGTAGTGATTTCTATTTCAGTAGTCTCACTCATTTAAACTTTTATAAAATTCAGCACAGTGGTTCAGGCAGTGGTTTTGAGAGTCCCCAAAAGATAGCCTTTAAAAACAATTGTAGCAAAATTTGTAGTTCTTACAACTTCTGTAGTAAGCTTTGTTCCTCCCTGGACTAATATGGCACATTCATGACTGATTGCATTAGCACACTGTGACCCTTGGGGGAGTTAACTTGGTAGAAATTAGCTAAATTCCATACTGTAGATCCAAATTTTGTGTGGCCATTCGTGGTGTGTAGGAAGAGTGAGGCTTTGACATGAGGCAGATAATTTGTTTGCGGAGAGTCTGTCGTGAAGTTGGTGGCTCAAGGTGATGTGCTTTCACTACTGAGCCCAAGCATCCCCTGTGTCTTGCGTGTGTAGGCACTGGTCTTGGTAGCATTTTGAGAATGTGTGTAGGTTGTGTTATTCAGTCTTTGCCTGCAGTTTTTCCATGGCTCATTCTTGGAAGAAAACGCTTAAAGATATGGCCCTTGATTATCTTTTTTGTTAGGAAAATGTTGAGGAGGAATTTTTATTTCAAAGAATGTGAATCTGAATCCAGAATCCCTAGTTATAACTACTGTTTGAAGACATGCTGATCCACAAACCTCTTCTTTCTTTTTAATGATCTGATGATCTTATTCCCTTTAGAAATGCTGCTAAATCTTTTCTTGATAGGGAAATCTTGCACTGTAAATCCCTACTTTTCTTACAGAGCGCTTTGCAAAACATTTACCAGCACAATTGTCCACAACTAAATCATAACCATGTTCCAAGAGGGCTTCATGAGACAGTATACCTAGGTTTTTAGCTGGGATACTGATGTGTCTTGAGTGTCCATGTCACTCTGTAGCAGACACTAATGTAAGGTGATCTGCTGAATACTGGGAAAAGTCTACTTTTACAAAGATGAGGGATGACTCCCCGCTATGTCAGCTTATTCTGCCCTTTAACCAATTCTGAACTGAAGGGTCACAGCAGTCTTTGCAGTCGCTTTCGCTTCAGCTACTTGCAGGTGATCGATATTGTTCATTCTGGGGGAAGGAACATGAGAATATCCAGCAAAACTCTGAGTGCTGCTGGTGCTTGGATGTCATTATCCACTTTGGACAGAGGCCTACTTAAGACGGTGCTAAGAAATTTGATATCTGGACAAATGCTTTTGCAAAATGGCCTTAGGCTTCAGTTAGAGTCTTCTTCCAAGTATCCAGAAATACACGTTTGATTTGCTGCTCATTTGTTGCCTTCCAATGAGGGACTGAATTCTGATCATCTCTTCAAGTGCTGCTTACTGTCCTTGGCAGCCTGGACAAGAGAGGGAGGAGGCAGCGTTTGGACTAGTTTGTAGAAATGATACTGTGGCTTTCCTTTAGCAGAGAAATTGAGACATTTTGCTGTTCTCACTCAGTACTTCAGATCATGCCTGTCTTGCAAACTCTGCAAGCACCCTGCAAGCTTTTCTCTTTCACGGTCTCAGTGACATTGGTGGGAGAAGATAGCATGAACAGTAGTCAGGAAAAAACCGTAATTCCTAGGAGCATTTCTACATAACCTAGGGAATTTTGGTGACTAAAAATATAATCTTGTCTATGGCTGTTTATACTCTTATGGATGGTTGTGTGCTTTTTATACAGGCCTTCTTTGAGAGTCACCCAGCTCCATCGGCAGAACGCACTGTCCAGCAGTGCTGTGAAAACATTCTGCTGAATGCAGCTTGGCTGAAGCGGGACGCCGAGAACATCCACCAATATTTTCTGCAGCGCAAGGCCCCACCAGCCATGGTGTGAATCTGTGCATGCCACCGCTGCAGTCCTGCTGCCTCATCATGGGGAGAGGGAGGAGCTACCCAACAGCTGATTCATATGCCAAGAATTTGGAGTCTTTTTCTCAAACCAATGGGGATTGGACAATGAATGTAGTTAACTGGTTCCTGCTCACACTCCAGAATTAAATTCTATTAAAATTATCAGCAATTCAGCAAAAAAAAAGTAAAAAATCTGTAAATATGATAGTAATAAAATAGAGCATAACAAAACTGTGAAACTTCCTCAAGCCTTGTCAGTGGTTAAAATATTTAACACCCCCCCTCAACACTCTTATTGACAGATGTTCTGTTTTTTACAGTCCCCCTCCCCCCCCAAAAAAAAAGAAAAAAGAAAAACAGAGGTTTCTAGGTCAGTGGAATTTTGTGGAGAGTCTGGGGCAGGAATGGGTTAATGCCTCTGAGAGCATTTTGTGGAACAGTTCACTGGGAAAGGCAGGTAGCTAATATAAGATAGTCTCTGCATAATTCCAAGTGTGAGGTTTTGGGGAGATGTTCCTGCAACCCCCCCAATCCAATCCAAGGATAGTAGGTTCCCTCCCTTTTGTGTTACCTCTCAGCAAAAAGAAAAATGTTCTGTCGCTCTTTGGTTTTTCTCCTTGGTTCCATTTGCTGATGTCCTTCTTAGAGATAATGGAATTGTAAGGAAACATCTTTCATAGCCACATTAAATAAGAGAACGATTCATGCAATATATTTTTTTTCTTACTAAATTGCACCCTCAAAATGCATGCAAATGAGGAGATAAGTACTGCGTGATTGGTTCTCCCGGACTGCTGTAAGGGCAGGCCTCTTCTATTCAAGACACCGTTACTTGTCTAAAAGATCCAGCTTGTTCAATCTCCTCATGGCCGTAGCAACACTAGCTTTTCGTTCCTTTCGTGATGTTGATGGTAATTTGATTCAGAAGCCTTAAATTAGTGATGACTGGCGTGATGATGAAGTCTAAGTTGTGTGCCATCATTTACTTCACAAAGCAGCGTGGTCTACTAACCAGACAACACCCTCTAATACAAAGGTTGGAGTTCCATATATTTTTTTTCTTTAACAGGAATTCGTATTTGGTGTGGCTTAACTGTATTTCAGAAGGTCATCAGACTAACTGTCAGACTGCTTCCCTGAAACATTTTTGTGCTATTGTTTAAAAAAAAAAAATTAAAACAGTTGGCGTTAATAAAAATGTCAATGTGAAATTGATGTCCTGATCTTGTGTTCTGTTTGAAGTCTGAAAGAGTGTTGCTGCTTTCAAAGGACTTAAACTTCTGTAGGGGAACAGCAATGGTCACATGTCAGTGGTGTCTTCAACAGCCCCAAGGAACCCCTTGTTCTCAGCCTTTTCCTCTTCTGCTGTCAGTGCTAGATCTTGGGGCAGCTGAATGAGCACATACCATACAGATAGTAAGTAGATCTTGTGTGATCTTAATAAAGATTGTACTCAAACACTAAAGAACTAACTGGGACACAGTTTGGAAAGTAAAGGAAAGGACAAAAATTTCAAATTAGTGAATTTCTATTAAATAAACACCTAAAAAGTTGAGGACACTGATATGCAAAAGAGTCTGTGCTAAATGGTGTGAGAAGAAAGCGTGCTTGCCTGCCGTTCTGAGTTTAGTGGAATAAAGGGTAGAGTAAGAGTAGTGGAGAATGTAGAGTTTCGTACAGTGCATCTCTGAGACTGCAAGAAGAACAGTATTGTCCAGATGCTGCTGATTTCAGCATCAATGAGCCGAGGCAGAGATGCACCCCAGAAATGAGCAACTTCATAGTTATTGAAGGTGTGGTGTTCTTGAACGCTATCACATTGGCTAGTGTCCCTGGGGCTAGCGTGGCTACATGGTCAGAAATTGGATTGCAATGAGAATTGTTTGTCCTGAGTCATATCTGTTAAGTTTACTGATGTTTTTTCCTGCTGTCAGCACTGCAGAGCCGATGTAATTTCAGAAGCGTAAGCTGGTTTCTCTTCTGCTTCTTGCACATTAACAAAATAACATGCAAAGTTGTAATTCCAGCATGACTGGTGATGTATGAAATGAGACATACTGTAGCTGCAAGTTGAGGTGGTCTTGTTTTGACTTTAAACAATGCAAATGACATGCAAGCAGTTGAAGGAGAAAGGCAAAAATAACGAGTTTGTGGTCAGTGAGCAAACTGAATAGTTTCAGCAGACTGACTAGTCCCCGTCTCTTCTGCGTGCAAAGAAGGTAGATTTTAATTCTGCATGAAAGAAAGTAAGTTTGGGATTTGTCCACTTAATATGAAATCTTTCTGTTATTTGAGACAAACTGATACTATCCTCAGGAGAGGATCAGGACAAGAACAGCAAGAGGTTTTGTAGATCAGGAAAGAGATGAAAAGGCAGTGCTGTATCTGGTGCTCTTGTGATGACTAGCAGGGATGTTGCCCATGAGAATTGGTTGTATTCTGCAGAGCTGTTCAGGGTCCGGTGTCCCAAATGTACCTCAGGGCCACTAAATAAGCTATTTCTTAACAAGGAATCCATAGTATATACTTAGGTTAAGCACACTGCATTTTTAAAGAAATCTTTATGTATTCTTTCCTCCCTTTCATGCAGTTTCATTGGTTTCTGTGTTAGATCTCCATAAAGACCTAAACTATGCAGATAATAGTGGGGTTTGTTTTATTCCTAGTACAGGCTTATAATGGAAATAAAAACAATACAGGTTTTCCTAGCGGCAATAGGAGGAGTTTGCCTCCATGTCTTTTCTATCACTGTCAGGCATGATAAGAAATGTCAAAATATTCTGTCCTACCTGTATGAGCTTTAATGATTGAGTGATGACGAAAATCTGTATTGAATCTTGCTGACACAAACTTCAGGCTGAAAATCTTCAAGATCTGGAATAGAAAGGTTTTCTTAATGAGTAAACTTAGTACAGGCACCCATTTGTTGCTCCTTTAACTTACTCTTTTGATATAGCACCCAGTGTCTGACTTGGTAGTCTTGACACTTAGAATTAAGTAACCTTGTCCTTCTCTTGCCTTTTGTTGTCTGCATCCCCTTCGCCCCCCACAAAACCACAAAAAGCTTTCCTTAGTAAGAACCCTCCTGCCTAGAAGGTAGTAGAGTAGATCTGAAATGGATTTCATGTGAGGTGGTGGTACTTTGCCCTTTTCCTGCTGTGCATGGTTTCAGGTAAGCTTATGAAAGCAATATTTCTTGGAGACTTCGTTTTTGGTTTCTGTCCCAGGCAGTCAGGTTTGCCGTGCTGTGTTTTTGAAGTTACTGTCTTGCCATAAACATGCCTCTTTACAGAAGTAGGTGCTTGATTTGCGCTAAGATGCGAGATTGGTCTAATAAAACATTGATTGATACAGCCTGGTTGTAAATCATGCTCATGTCTAATGAGCTGTCTTCTGATAGCTGTGCCAGGGCTGCTTGCTTGAATTCCAGGTGATCGGGTTTGGGACAGCTGCTGTTCCTACCCCAGAGGTTACCTCCTGCTTATGTGTGAGCTGAGACAGCAGATCTATAAAGAAAAATGCATCATAGCAATATAAATGAATTGCCATTAAGCAGAGGATACACAGATGATTTGTGCAGGCTTGAGATTAAAAGGTTAATGCATATTTTAAAATCATTTTATAAACAACTCAGTGCTGGAGATTATTGGAGGCTTGGAAGAAGGGCATGGTTGGGGGGGCAGTTCATGTTTTAGATACCCTATTCCCTAACCATCTCGCACTGGTCCTGCTAGATGTATTAGCCTTGGCTACATGGACCTTCACTTTGAGACATGTCCTTTTTCTCTACCCTATCAGCTTTAGATCATTGAGTTTTAAGGAAGCCTCAAACTTAATGTTTTACCTTAATGTTTAACTGTTTAATTTAATGTTTACTTTATACCTTTTCTTACTATGGGCAATAAAAATAATGAAATAGTTAAAATCTAGTCAGTCTTGATGATGATTGGAAGCTCGTATGAAGCCAATTTGATCCTGGGCCAGTATGGAATGGTCAAGTGCCTTCCCCTACTTAGCCCCTCGACACTAAAATGCTGAGGCTCAAATAAGCAAATCACAAATCTCCACTTCCTAGATCTTGGAACTGCTTTTGGTGGGTGGAGGACTGGTGGCATCCTGCCCTGCCATTGCTGCTGCTGATTCAGTCCTCTGGCTAAAACAGCCAGGTTTGCTCAGAACATATTCAATCTATTAAAAAAAAACCCAAAAAACACATGTGTGAACTCTTCAAAGCAATTTAGAAAAGGCAAGTTTTATAATAACAAAAATACATTCCTATATATAGTCATTGCTTTGATATTTGCAAGTCTCTTACATGTGGGATAAAATAATATTTAATCTGTCAGGAAAAAAGGCACAAGCTTGCCAGGCTGACGTGGAATTAGCTGGGAATGAAAGTTTCAGAATCCAGTTTAGTCTCCAAAAATACCCAGATTTCAGACCAAAATTTTATCTAGCATAAGCTGAATTGCAGCATCTGGAAAGACGTATTATTTACTTTCCCAAATGCCAAGATCTTTTCCCAAACCTAATCACAATAAGAGTATGCTCTGTATTTTAAATTATTGTAAAGCAAAACGGTGTACAGCGACAAATAAGCACGTGAACTCTTTCCAGAAAAAAAACCAAAAAACAACGAAACGAAAAACTCTCCAACCTTACCTCCCAAATCCTGTTCTAACATGCACCTACTTGTGTCTTGACAGGGTCATGAGATGCAGTGACGTCTCAGTGTTTTCTACCATTGACTGTCCCTGCAATTAGCCATTATGCTACTGTGTGTGCAATACTTTACACCCATGTTCTGCTACACTTAAGAATTATCTTAGTCCATGTGAAACACCTGTGCAAGTGAAAATGCTCTGTGGAAGATGAGAGCAGATGACTGCTGGCTACCAGGACCCCAGCAAGGCTGATGGCAGTCGTACAGAAACATGAGTGATGCTAACTTCAGTGAAACGCTCTTCTGTTGCTAAGCGGATCCGGGTTAGCGAAGGAGGATTTGTGTGCCCCCTCGTCCATCAGTGACCGTGTCAAGATGAGCGTCGTTTTTACCCCAATGAAGGAAGGACCAAGCCGTTCAACTGACGGGAAATCAGGCTGAGCAGTGGCTGGCATCACTTCAGCGCTGCTTCAAAGTGAACTCCATTCAGGCTGTTTCAGACTTTCTTATTATTAAGAGAGCTTAATTTGCTGTGCTTAAATCATGGTATAAGATTTGGTCAAAGTTAAACATATTTATGTTCAATTCAAGTGAAAATGTGTGGGAAAATATATGCATGTGACAAACTTAAAGAGGATAATGTGCTGTGCTCCACTATAATCTGTTTCATTGGATTGATATTATGGACTCATTATTGACCTTTCTTTTACAGGGACCCAAACCAGGAAAGAAAACAGAGGTTATCTGAAGTCTGAACATAACCAAAGTAATTGGAAAGCACCCCTCTAAGCGAGGAAGATCAGGTGAGTGTCTCTGCTCAGCCTCATGTAATTTAGTCATCTGTGCTGGCTGCCAAAAAGTGGATTTCATCGCCTCATTGTTGGGAAACCGCATCTTCTCTGCGCAGCGTGCAGGACCGCCTTTGGGCTGCCTCACAGAGGAAGGTGAGACAGCACGGAGGAATCTACCACGCTGCTGCAATTCGGTGTTAGGGAGCTGTTTAGCGTTAAGCAGCCTTTAACATTTAGTTTGCTGCAGAGGAAGAGCTGAGCACGGTGGATATATTGTCCTTTCAGTGCATATACATGTTTGTGTAAATAAATAATCTTATTCTGTATTGCTATTAAATGATTGAGTTAATATAGCACTGGACTGATTATAAAGGCTTGTCCTTGCTTGAAAGCTGATTTGGATTCAGACTGGGTATGAACTGAAAATGCTGCTGTCCTGGGAACTCCACGTCGAGGTGCCTCCTGCGTAAGGATCAGGTGCTGCGGGAGGTAGCGCTGGGCTGGGTGGCGGGTGCCGTCGTTGCCCCGATTCCTGCTCTGTTCCTGCACAAGGTGCTGCTGTTGGAGGAGCAGGTTGTCTTAAATGGGACAGAAGGGTGAGCTCAGGCTTGCCTGCAACTGTGAACGTTTCTCCAGGGTTTTCTTTACCTTTGGATTAAAATGTGTTCTCGACTTTTCCAGCGTGGGGAAGTTGCACTCACCTTTGCGTTTTCCGTGAGATAGGAAGTGAAAGAAATCTCCTGTGTGCTGACCCTCTGCACTGTTGAACGTTTTGTATTTCCAGCTTTATTAACGTTTTTCAGAAAGAAAACAAACGTTTGTTGCATCCTTTTCATCTATTGTAGACACAGCTCTGGGTGTGTTAACTTCTTAAACCTGGTGTCATCTGACTGTTTGATTTACATTAGTGCCTTAGAAACCTCTAAGAAACCACTGAACTCTAAGCTCTGCGTCCTGTACACATACAAATCAGAGCGAGTTCCTGTTCCCTGGAATTCATCTCCGTAGGATTTTCAGAGAAGTGTGGAAGTATTGAGCAGCTTAATCTTTTTAAGCTGTCATCTTTCGAATTTCAAAGGTGGGAGGGGAAACAGAGAAGTGACTTTCTGTTCCTTTGAGTTACCATGAGAACCTGGGTCTTCTCACGGGTGCTAGCACCTAGTCTGGAAGGCTGCTCTCATTCTGGAAGCACTTCAGACTGGTGAATATTTACACTCATAATCCATTTATGAAATATTCCCCTCTTTACGAATAGGGGAAACTAAGGCACAGAGTTTAAGCGATTTTGTTCATGGTGACAGCGGCAAGATAAACTAGGAATCCCGAAAGCCATTTTCCGCTCTCGCTGCTGAAATACGCAGCCGTCTAGACTCGAGGAGAGAACGTGGTCACCTAGTTCTTGTTCTAACCATTCCACTTGCTGAAATAACCCCGAGTACCCTGCCTGTTTCTAGAGTTGTTCCAACAGTCAGCAGCTTTTCAGCACTTCTCTCTTAGTTTCTGTAGTCAGTTTATGAAAGCAGGAGATGATATAAGCCTCTGTAATGTGAATGTTGAGGATGCCATTTATGGCAATGAAGAGCAAAACAGTGCATCTATCTTGAGTTTAAAGCTCCAGCCTGAGTTGTACCGAGGGGAGCTGACTCCGCAGCCTCACTTACCCTCATTTTACACTGGGTTTCTGGGCTTGCATTGCTAGCGAGGCCAATTTGTACAAAACTCCTTAATGCTTTTCTCTCTCCTTGGCTTTCCCACAGGAACAGGCCCCCGGGGAAGTCATCCCGGTCAGCGGCGCAGAAGGGCAGGCACGCGCGGAGCAGGGTGCCGCAGCCGCACGCAACCGCGCGTGCAGCACCGTGCGCTTCGAGGTGTGTCCCGGGGCCGCGCGGAGTCGGGGAGGGGAACGGGGAAGCAGCTTGGGGCAGGACAGTGTTCAGCTGAACGCAGAAGCAAACCGCAGCCGCATGTCAGGCTCCTCAGTTCCTGTCCCGTCCCTCCTCCCTGTTGGGGAGTAGCTTCAAAAGAGTGCGTTTCACCTGATTTCACCCCAAATGCTGCCTGGTGAGTTTGACTTTGAACTGCTCAAGAAGGCGTACTGCACCGTGGCGAAGACGGGCTGAGCGCGAGGTGAACGCCATTCCTTCGGGCTGCCTAACATGTCCGTTCTGTTTCATGAGTCAAGCGGCAAATAGTAATTGGTCTCAAACCGGTCAGTGCTGTGCAGTCTGCACCGCCGCCCACCCAGGCTCCTCCGCGGTGCGGGTCTGGCGGAGAGCAGAACCCCCCCCTCCTGCCAGCACTGCGTGTCGTGGTCACACTGTCCACGTCTGCAGCCTGTCCTCCCCCGCTGTCTTATCGGGGTGACCTCAAAGCACTCCAGTCACGAGTTAATGCAGTCCTCGTCCACCTTCCGGAGGCTGGAGTCAGATCCGTTTTTCCAGCCGCAGTGGCTGAGATAGATGCGGGCAGGACACTGCGACTGGGAGCACGCAACACGACGGTGGCAGCCGGGCAAACGGAGTTCAGGTCCTGACGTCCAGATGTTTTCCAGGCCCTCTTTCCTTGCTTGTAACTGTATTAAACCTGCCGGCCGTTTACACCCAGGACGTCTCGTCAGACCGATACCTGAGCGCAGCGCAGAGCACCCCCGGGTTACAGCCCAGCTGCTCCAGCGCGGTGCAGGCGCTCCCACGAAGGCCCGTGAATCCCCTCGCCCCAAGGGGTGATCAAGAAGCCCAATCTGAGCCGGAGGCGGCTGCGACTCAACGGGGGCTGTATTTCTTCTCAGGAGGAGCTTTGTGATGCTCCCCTGGGCTCGGAGGCCAAGGCTCTTGGTTTTTTCTCCTTTTTCTGTGTTCTTTGTTCCTGCCATCTGACAAGGTGAAACATCCAGCATTGCTCTGCCTGTCTGGAGGCCTGAGCAGGGCCCCGGAGACCCGGACTCCTGGTTTCTACCATTCGTGTGCTGTGGGAATATGCTGTGTTTAGCTTCCTTACCTGCAAAATACGTACAGCAAGG